>NC_067401.1:152352694-153685194 GCF_016432865.1 Antechinus flavipes
TAGCACATAATTATATTTTAGAGTAAGAACTATAAATAGGGATTAGTATCCCTATTCTTATGAGCTCCTTGAAAATAGGGAGTATGCTTATATTCGTTTTTCTGTATAGCTCTAATGGAGCATCTTATTCTGGATTAGGGTGGAAAATAAATCTTTTTAGGAGATACTTCTCATTTTCTTTCCCTCTCTGTTTTTCCCCAGCTCACTTTCATCCACCTCTTTACCTTTAGTTGGGGTTAGAGACTTCCCCCTTCCTAACTTCCCTTCCTGCTCCAGGCCCCTTCAGGTAATGAGTCTGAGCCCAGAAACCAGGAATGCAATGACTAACTCTATCATCATCTTATCTTTGGCTCTATTTAAATAACTGATTCTAAAAATGAAACTCCCAGTGTGGCCCAGAAACCAGCAGTGGCACATGGTTGGTGGAGCCAGGATTAGATTACATTGTGCTGTTCTGTGTCCTGAAAGTGTCTGTTAGCATCCAGCTCCATCTGTCTATCTCTGAACAAGAGAAAGTAGGTTGGGTAACTTCCCTGTTAGATTCTTAGTTGAAACACATTGGGAATTTATCCATTTTTAAAGCTAGTTAAATTCATGAAAAGGGAGATTTTTTTTTTCATTTTGTTTTAATTTTTTAAAAATCTACCTTTCTTTTGCATATACACAGAATTAATTTTCTTTCTGGGGTTTTATGACAAACAAAAGCAGAAAAAAAAACTATTGTCTTCATAAATCTCCCTTTAGCAAAATTATAATGGTGTATTAGGTGAATGAAATGCCCTTTTCTGAAACTTGTGATTACTTTTTCTTTGATTTAATTGGCCTCTACAACCTTGAAAGGCAGGAAGTGAATATGGATTATTACTCATTTTGCAATATGGTAAAACAAAGTCCCTATGTTTAGCTTGGATAGAAGGAGAGAGAGAATACATAATAGCTGTCTTTAGATATGTGAAAGTCTATTAGGAAGAAGGAGTCAAGTCAATAAACATTTAGGAAGCCCTTACTATGTGTCAGACACTACTAAGCACTGGGTATTCAAACAGGAGCACTTAAAATTCCATTAGGGGGAGGATGACCTGTGAAAGTGAAAGTAAAGGGAAAGGAAAAGGAAAGCAGAAAAGGAGGTTGGGGGAGAGGTACATGATAGGGGCTTGGTGGAAAGGAAGCCCATAGTGTCAGAGTGGAACCCAGAGAAGAATTTAAAATGGAAGTTCTGGGAGGAAAAGACCATGGAAAAAGGACCACAGAAATGGAGGGATCTTACAGGATGAGAAGACTTAAGGAGAAAGGAATTGAAGGCAGTTTTTAGAGGGAGAAAACTCTAGAGCATGGTGGAGAGACAAAACTGGAGTTAAGAGTAGGCAAGGAGGTGGGAGGTGGGAAAAGGCAGTGAAGAATGAAGTTCAGATGAAACTTGTTCTCTTTGATCTCAGAGTACTGAAACAGGAGCACTTTGTGTTGGGATTGGGATTGGGGATCAATAGAGAGATCAACAAATTTAAGCTTGTGGTAAGGAAATATTTTTGAGCATTAATTTTGAACAGCCAAATGATGCAGTAGAGTGGCAGATCTGGAGTAGGGAGGATGTAGGTTCAAATGTGCCAAATCACTTACCTCAATTTCCTCATATGTAAAATGAGTTGGAGAAGGAAATGGCAAACTACTCCAATATCTCTGTCAAGAAAATGCCAAATGAAGTGTCAAAAAGACAGATATGACTGAAAAACGACTGGATAACAATAATGCATTAACTTTCCCATTACTGGAGATCTTGAAGCAGAGGCTGGTAGACCACTTGTTTAGGGATATTTTAGAGAGGAATCCTGTTTAGATACAGGTTGGACCACATAGTGTCTGAAGTCCATTCCAGCTCTGGAATTCTGTCATTCTGGTTACTAGATTCCCATTAGCATTTTCTGTCTTGAACTACATGGTCTGTTTTTATTTTAACCCTTTTTCTGCATACCTGGTCTCATCCTATACGATTGACTTTGAATGGAAGATTGTATTTGGCTGGTTTATTTTCTTAGGAGTGTTTGTATACATCATGATGGTTTTTTCTTCAAGGAATTCCTTACCTTAAAACAGTGGTCTCCAAAGACACATATATTGGGGCTTCATGTTCAGAAAATTTTGCCGAGATGTTTGGCAGAAGATGTTTGGATTTCAGGGGAAAAGCAAATGTGATAAATACTGTCATATAAACATTTATTCAACTAGCATTTATTAAGTGCCTGCTGTATGCCAGGTCCTGTACTAAGGCTGATGAAGACCACAGCTCAAAGTGAGTGGTTTGTTTTCCCACTCAAAATGAAAAGGAAGATAGCAAAGCTCTTATTCCTCTGTTACCACCTTGGACTACAGAACCTACTTTTCAAGAGATTTTTGCTTTAGCTAAGAAGTCACCTGGATCATAAGAATGGTATACTAGAAGGGAACAAAAGGAAAATTTCCCAATTACACCTGAACAGCCATTACTATGGGTGCTGAGGTAGCAGTAAGGTTAAAACTCTTTTGTTGTTGTTTAGTTGTTTGTCCTGTTTATTGAAAACCCAAATGAAAAACATTTGGTGTTCTCTTAGAAAAGAAACTGGAATGCTTTGCTCTTTTCCTTCTCCAGCTCCTTTTACAAATGAGGAAACTGAGGCAAGCAGGGTTAAGTGACTTGTCCAGGATCACACATCAGGAAGTGCCTGAGACCAGATTGAACTCAGGAAGATGAATCTTCCTGACTCCAGATCCAACCACTTGCACCATTTAGCTATCCCAATTGATGAACTAATATTGAACAAAGAGGAAATTAACTATAGAAAGGTTTGCATAGATCAAGCTTTTCTCCATTCACACCTACTATGTGCTGACTGGCATAGTAGTAGAATACTCATCAAAACCCAATGGCTCACACTCCTACCAGACTGGACTCTTTATGTATTAGGCTACTACAAATTTGTATCAATGTTGGAGCCTAGTCTTCCATGCCAGTCAAGTGTCAGATTACTCTTCTCTATCTTTTAAATACTCCAGAGTATGTGACAAGGTCTCTTATTAGTTGTTATTCCTACCTGACATAGGTAATCTAGACAAGTTGGCCTTAGCAAAAAGAAAATAAACCAGCCAAGTATAGCCCTCCATTCAAAGTCTTTATATAAGATAAGACCAGGTTTGCATAAAAGGGTTAAAATAATAATCCTTTATTAGAGGGTAGAATAAAAGAGACCTTAGGAAACACTGTAGTAATCTTTAGAACCAAGAATATATATGATGGCTGCATCTATATTTGAGGCAAACAGAAAATCAAGTCAGAGCCATCACAAGCAGAAAGTCAAGTTAGGGATATCAAAATTGTGCAGTATGTACAATGCCCAATCTGTTTTTTAAATTTTTAATAATAGCCTTTTATTTTCAAAACATACAAAGATAATTTTCTACATTCACTACATTCACTCTTGTGAAATCTGGTGTTCCAAATTTTTCTTTCTTCCTTTGCCCCATACCTCCCCCCATGGATATTGCTTGCAGCAAGCAATCCAATATAGGTCAATCAGGTACAATTTTTCTAAACATATTTCCACACTTATCATGTTGCACAAGAAAAATCAAATCAAAAAGGAAAAAAGTGAGAAAGGATACAAAAAGCAAGAAAACAACAAAAAGGTGAAAAGCATTATGTTGTGATCCATGTTCAGTCTCTGTAGTCCTCTTTCTAGATGCAGATGACTCTCTCGGAATTAGTTTCATTTTTGAAAAGAGCCAAGTCTATCAAAGTTGATCATCACATAATATTTTGTTGCTATGTACAATTCTTTTGATTCTACTTACCTCACTTAGCATCATGTAAGTCTCTCCAGGCCTCTCTGAAATCATCCTGATGATTGTTTTTTAGAGAACAAGAATATTCCATTACATTCACATATCATAACTTATTCAGCCACTTCCCAACTGATGTGTGCATTCACTCAGTTTCCAGTTCCTTGTCAGTACAAAAAGGGATGCTACAAACATCTTTTCACATGTTGGTTCTTTTCCCTTTTTTATAATCTGTTTGGGATACAGACTGGATCAAAGGGTATTACAATGCCCAATTTGAAATCAGCAAGATTGGAGTTCAAATTCACCTTCTAATCTCCCTCAACTTCTGGAGATAATAATAGCATCTATTATCCAGGGCAGTTATGAAGACCAATTGAGATGACCTTTGTAAAATGGTTTGCAAGTCTTGGAACCTTACATAAACATTAGCTATTATTATTATGTAATGAGTCAATGGTATCCAAAACTGTCTCTCCTCCATCATGTTTTGGTGAAAGGTAGACTGGAGTGAAGGGGAAGAGGTTGTGGAGAAAGATGGCAGCTCCTGACACTATACTTGCTAGTGCTGTATTGTTGGTACCTTTTCTTAATGTTTCAATATAAGCACAAGTTGTGAGATCCTAAGGGATCATGGGACTATTCTGGGGCTATTCCCCTCCCCTCCTTTTACTGTGGATTGCCCAGACTAAAAAGGTGAGAGCCTCCTTCATCCTGGACCCAGCCGTGTGTGTTTCTTCAGCCAAAAAGAGAAGCTATTAAAATGTAATCCACCGATCAATAAATCAGGGCACCTGAGAAATGAGCTAGGTGACCACACTAGGTATTTTTTCCCTCCTTTCTCGATTAAAACAAAATTGCAATATGTCAACCTGTCACTCCTTTGGCAAGTCTGCAGGGTGGAAAGATGATTAGCCTAATGGCTTTTTTAAAGAGAGAATTTGCCTAGTTGAGCACTTTTTAATTAATGCCATAATTTAACATTAAGAACTGCCCAGAGTTCTGTGAGCCAGGTTGGATGATGGAGATTTCTCCCCTTTTACAAAACGCTATTTATCTCTGGTAGGTTTAACATTTTGGGTTGGCTGACAATCTGGTCTTTGATTCCTTTTAGGAATCTAGTTTGTGAAGGTTAGAGAAAATAATGAGAATACTTTAAAGTATTGCTGGATTTATATAGTGTCAAATGCTTTCATTTTGGCAAAGATATATTTGTTACCCCGAGGGCCCCACAAAAGAAGTCCCATTCCCCTTCCTAAGGTGCATGACTGTGACCTTTCTGGGGCAGTTGGTTAGAGGAAGACTTATGGAAACTATTTCTTAGGGGCAGTGTTCTAATGGAAAGAGTTTTGAATCCAACATTTACTTTCCTTCCTATACTCTATGGTTTAGCTTCACAGGCCACCTATTATTCCTCATCCAGCACAATTCATCTTCCCTTATGATATCTTTTTAGTGTTTGCCTTCCAAGGACTGAAATATTCTTCCCCCAACTTCCTCTTCTTGCCTTCTGTCAAGACTCAATTCCAATTTCAATTCCAATTTTTGTAGGAAATGTTGTGTTGTTCTGAGATTGCTTGCTATTTACATATATTTGAAATAATAACAGAGTGTTTAATTAAAGTCAAGAAGACCTGAGTTCAAATTCAGATTCAGAAAATTCTCATTATAGCCTGTTTCTACATCTATAAAATGAAGAGATTAGACTCTAGCCCCCAAGGTCCTTCTTGCTCTGAAGCTCTGACCTTTGATCTTGATTTATGACACCTAGACGGATTATTTCTTTGTATCCCCCATACTTACCACAGTGCCTAGCATATAGTAAATGCCTAACAAATACTTTTTGAATGATTGACTGATTTAGGAGTAATTAAGTACTAGGAATAAGAGGAGCCAAGTGTAAGTCCTGGTTCCCCTGCTAGTTAGTATGTGTCTGTGAGCAAGTCATTTTACTTTGTAGAGCCTCTATGTCCTGAATATTTTACCTCCTCTAGGGAAAACCCCCAATTTACACTTGCAGGTTGAGTTCCCAAGGGTCAAATACTGTGTGGACCTTTACTCCTAAAATTGTAGTTGCTGCTGGTCTATTTACCTCCTTTACTAATACATTCTTTTAACACAGCTCAAAATAAAAATACTTAGCATAGCATAGAAAGTAATAACAAAATATTTCCTTTATAATTTCAGGACATCCTTTCCCATAACTACATAACATCAGTAGGAAAACTGTATACCCACAAAAAGGATACAAGTACACACATATACACAAGGACTTTGTTGTTATTATTCAATCATTTTCAGTGGTGTCTGACTCTTCACAACCTCATTTGGGGTTTTCCTGATAAAATACTGGAGTGGTTTGCCATATTTTCTTGTCTAACTCATTTTACAAATGAGAAAATTGAAGGAAACAAGATTAAGTTACTTGCCCAAGGTCACCAACTAGTAAGTGTCTGATGCCACATTTAAACTCAGGAAGATGAGTTTCCCCTCTTCCAGGTCTAGTGCTTTAACCACCTAGATTCCCATATATATACGGACATACATGGCCACATCGACCCACAACTATGGCATAAATTTGTATTTGTATCTTTTATTTTTAATTTTAACCTTATTACCCCAAAATGCCCCTTCTCTATCCCAAAAAACTATCCCTTATTACAAAGCATTAATAGGATCTTACTTTTTTGATCTCAGTATCCTCATGTTCTTTCCCAGGGTTCAGTGTCTCCATATAGCATGCCATATTACTGGGTTTCCTGAGCCTCTACTCCTCCAGGCCTTACTTACTGCTTGGTTAGACTCTCTGCATTAGTTTTCTGCTGTTGTGATGTTTTCTACTGTGGGTGCTGTTTTGTTGCAAGTTGTTATGGTAGATGGTAGGGGGTTGGGAAGAAAAAATAAAGAATACTGTTTTCTCAAGAGTTGGGTTTTTTGTCCATACTCGTTTTCTCCTTGCCTAACCCATTATTCTTCTCAGAGCTTGCTCTTACTTTTTAAAAGGCTGCCAGAAATGGAAATGATCCAATGGTTAGCCACCTTGTAATTTCATCAAGTTGAGTGAATAAATCTTTCACATCTCCTAAAGTAATTTGCTTCCTTTATATTGTTCCTCTAAGTCTGAAAGAGATAAATTTTTAGAAGGTAAACGTGTCACTTCTAGCTTTTTCTCTTCATTGCCTATGAATAGATCACTCAGGATCGAAAAGACTAAAGTTGAGTGATCTGTTAAGAGGATGAAAAAATAACTCACATTTGAAATAATGAAGGGCCAAATTAATTTATGACATTTGAAATGGGTACATAGGCATTATTACAGAAAAACTAACTTTAATCATTAATCTTTAATCATTGGCTCAGTTTTGAGGAAAGAAGGAAGAATTAAAGAATTTTCCTTAGGCTTTGAGTCTGAGTGGGTGACTGGAGAAACATGGTGGTTATATCAACAAAAATAAAGAAATAGAGGGGTGGAGAGAGGAGGTGATGAATTTGATTTTAGGCATGCTGAGCTTGAGATGATGAAAGGACTCCCAAGTGGATATCCAGCTGGCAGCTAGAGATATGAACTCAGAGGAGAGATCATGGATGATGAAATTGTCCACTTTAGAGTAGACAAAATTTTGGAGGAAGAAAAATCAGAATAAAAAGAACAAGAGACTATGAACTTATTATCTGGGTTATATGTAGGGTAAGGGAGGAAGAAGTTAAAAAAGCAAAAGAGACCTGGTCTTTCCATTCAGGAGTCCCTGAGAAAATCTAGTTTCATAAGCATCTTGTAATAAATGTCAGGAAACTGTGGTTTTCAAATTCAAATATTATTTTATTTTTGAATCTGAATTGGTATCTTTTATTTTTAACTTTACCTTATTATTCCAGTGTACCTCTTCTTCTTCTCTATTCCAGAAAACTATTCATTATTAAAAAGCATTACAAAGAAAAAAAGTTCAAGAAAATTAACAAACATCAACCAAGTTCAATGTTACTTTATTTATTGTTCTATATCATGTGTCAAAAACCTATAGGGTGAGGCAGGAATCAAAACGTAACTAACAAAATAAAAATGTAATAGAAAATAGATAATGTTCATGTGTTTTTCTAAGTCAATAAATGGCCTGTAGGGATCATTATGTACTGTTTTTTTGTTCAGTTTCAGTCTTTGGGCTTTTCTTGGCAAAGACACTGGAGTGGTTTGCCATTTCCTTCTCCAGCTCATTTTACAGATGAGGAAACTGAGACAAGCAGGGATAAGTGACTTTTCCAAGGTCGCTAGCTAGTAATCTGGCCAGAGATAAAGTTTCTTTCCATTTACATTGTTGAAGTAATTATGTTTATCATTTTCCTGGTTCTGTTTATTTCACTTTGCATTAGTTCATATGTCTTCCTATGCCTTCAGAGATATCATGTCTTATAATATCATACTGTTACATTATATCCATATACCATAATTTGTTTAGTCATTCTCTAGTCAGTGCACATCTTTGTTTTCAGTTGTATGTTACTTCAAAAAGAGCTGCTATAAATATTTTGGTGTACATAAAAACTTTATATCAATCTTTGTCCTCCTTGGGATATCTGCTTAGCAGTACTTTCTTTGAATCAAAAGGTGTGAACATTGTATTCATACTCTTAGTATAATTTCCAAGTTATTTTCCAGAATGATGATCCAATTCACTATTTCAAAATTGAATTAATGTGGCTAACTTTCTATAACCTATTTCTATATTTTGTTACTATTTCTATATTTTGCCATCTTTGTCAGTTTGTTGGATGTGAGATAAAATTTCAGAATTATTTTGATTTTCATTTCTTTTATTAGGGATTTGGAATATTCTTTCATATGAATGTTAATAGTATAATTCTTTTGACAACTGTTCATCTCTTTTGATCATTTATATATAGTGGAAAGACTTTGGGTTAGTTCCCTTCATCTATGCAAATATACATTTATGATAGATTTCAACACCAACATCTCTTGAGTGCCTGCGTTTTAATCAGAAATATATGATACAAGAATTATCCCCTTACATCACCTTCTTTTCTTAGCCTAGCAGATTTTGATTTTGTTAATGCAAAACCTTCCATTAGCCATTTTAAATTTCACCTGGGGAGTTAGATTGCTTAGTTCTGACACATAACTTGCAGGATATATTAGTGGAGTATACCCTGTTGTCTTCAGCCTCAGGTTATATAACTAATGTGGGGAAATACATCCAGTCAGTCCTGAACTGAAATGAGAGTAGCCCCCAAGTCTGCGATAGCAGAAGTATTTAGAGAATGTCATAAAGCAGGTCTGTTCAATCCTGTGGTCTGCAGGCTTTCAGTTGGGGTTGTGGTATGTGGTCAAGTTCATAGTTAAAGCTTTTTGACTGTAGCCTTCAAAACAAAGTATGACACTCCTCTTGGGGAAAGCGATGTTTGGTGGCTTTGGAGATCATTCAGTAACTTTGGAGATTACTTGGAGGGCAGGTATAGTCTTAGCATTTCACTTCCTCTATATGTACTTTACCCCCCTGGTGATATAGATAGCATCTTCACCACACTTCACTGTGAGACTAGATTAATTTTGTGGTGTTCATTGAGAAGATGGAAAAAGGGTCTTGTTTCCTGAGGTTTCATATCTTATTCCCACAGAGCAATAGTACATTGCTGCCAGTTCTCCATAATTCATATGCTGAGGATATAGAACCATATTATTTAAGAACTAGAAGGGAATCTTAGAAACCATCTAGTTTTATTGTTGAAAAATTAAGTTGTAACTTGCCCAGTGACACATAGGTAGTGACCCAGGCTGGATTTGAATGCAGATCTTCAAAAATTTAGATTTGGTCCTCTTTCCACTACACATGCTATTACATTATACCACCAGATTTCTGATTTTATGACATAGATGAAAATAAACAGATTGATAGATGTATAGACAGAAAAAGTATATATGAAACATTTATTATGTTCCATATATTGTGTTGGCCATTGGATAGTACAGTGGATAAAGTGCTGGGTCTAGAATCAGGGAGACTTATCTTCATGAGTTCACATCTGGCCTCCGAAACTTATAGTTGTTTGCTCTGAGGCATGTCACTTAACCCTATTTGCCTCAGTTTCCTTATCAGTAATGTGAGCTGAAGAAGGAAATGGCAAAGCACTCCAGGATCTTTGCCAAAAAATCCCCAAATAGGGTCATGAAGACTTTAAAATGATTGAATAAGATATTGTACTAAGAGTAGACAGGAATTCAATCCAGGAATGAAGTGAACAATCTCTCTGGGATTTCTATGATAATTCCATAGGAGAGATATCTAAGGATTCTTTAACATCTTGAAACAGCTAGGACCTTGAGTTAGTTCTGTTTTGAAGGAATACTCAGTACAAAACCATCCTCCCTATCCTATCTCTTCCTATCATGCAAATTAGCCTGGAACAGCTTTCCCTTCCTTCTTAATATGCCCATTCATCACACAGCTGGGTCTGATACTTGTGGGAAAAGTCCTGAAAAATTCTTTAGTAAGGATAAACCAGCTGAAGCAAGTTTTCAAAATATTTCTTAGAATCTTAGACATGAATAACAAAGAGTTTTAGAAATAGAAAGAATTTCAGATATCATTTAAAGCAACTCCCTCATTTTACAGGTGAAGAAATTAAGGTCCAGAGAGGTCTGAGCAAGTGGTTGTCTAAGGTCCTATAGAAAGTTAGTGGCTGAACTGGAGCTGGAATCTAGGCCTCTAGTTCTTGTTCCCTTTTTCCCCCTGAGCTAGCTTTGAATGAATTGACAGAGACATCTCTGTTAGGTGGATCACTTGAACTTATTGTGCCCTAGGCACAAAAACCCCAGCACTTACATTAATCCAAGGCAAAGACAGTCACATCTGGGCTGCTTTTCTTTATGATTATGTTTATGAGTATTTATTAGTTTCCCCTTACATCACCTTCTTTTCTTAGCCTAGCAGATTTTGATTTTGTTAATGCAAAACCTTCCATTAGCCATTTTAAATTTCACCTGGGGAGTTAGATTGCTTAGTTCTGACACATAACTTGCAGGATATATTAGTGGAGTATACCCTGTTGTCTTCAGCCTCAGGTTATATAACTAATGTGGGGAAATACATCCAGTCAGTCCTGAACTGAAATGAGAGTAGCCCCCAAGTCTGCGATAGCAGAAGTATTTAGAGAATGTCATAAAGCAGGTCTGTTCAATCCTGTGGTCTGCAGGCTTTCAGTTGGGGTTGTGGTATGTGGTCAAGTTCATAGTTAAAGCTTTTTGACTGTAGCCTTCAAAACAAAGTATGACACTCCTCTTGGGGAAAGCGATGTTTGGTGGCTTTGGAGATCATTCAGTAACTTTGGAGATTACTTGGAGGGCAGGTATAGTCTTAGCATTTCACTTCCTCTATATGTACTTTACCCCCCTGGTGATATAGATAGCATCTTCACCACACTTCACTGTGAGACTAGATTAATTTTGTGGTGTTCATTGAGAAGATGGAAAAAGGGTCTTGTTTCCTGAGGTTTCATATCTTATTCCCACAGAGCAATAGTACATTGCTGCCAGTTCTCCATAATTCATATGCTGAGGATATAGAACCATATTATTTAAGAACTAGAAGGGAATCTTAGAAACCATCTAGTTTTATTGTTGAAAAATTAAGTTGTAACTTGCCCAGTGACACATAGGTAGTGACCCAGGCTGGATTTGAATGCAGATCTTCAAAAATTTAGATTTGGTCCTCTTTCCACTACACATGCTATTACATTATACCACCAGATTTCTGATTTTATGACATAGATGAAAATAAACAGATTGATAGATGTATAGACAGAAAAAGTATATATGAAACATTTATTATGTTCCATATATTGTGTTGGCCATTGGATAGTACAGTGGATAAAGTGCTGGGTCTAGAATCAGGGAGACTTATCTTCATGAGTTCAAATCTGGCCTCCGAAACTTATAGTTGTTTGCTCTGAGGCATGTCACTTAACCCTATTTGCCTCAGTTTCCTTATCAGTAATGTGAGCTGAAGAAGGAAATGGCAAAGCACTCCAGGATCTTTGCCAAAAAATCCCCAAATAGGGTCATGAAGACTTAAAAATGATTGAATAAGATATTGTACTAAGAGTAGACAGGAATTCAATCCAGGAATGAAGTGAACAATCTCTCTGGGATTTCTATGATAATTCCATAGGAGAGATATCTAAGGATTCTTTAACATCTTGAAACAGCTAGGACCTTGAGTTAGTTCTGTTTTGAAGGAATACTCAGTACAAAACCATCCTCCCTATCCTATCTCTTCCTATCATGCAAATTAGCCTGGAACAGCTTTCCCTTCCTTCTTAATATGCCCATTCATCACACAGCTGGGTCTGATACTTGTGGGAAAAGTCCTGAAAAATTCTTTAGTAAGGATAAACCAGCTGAAGCAAGTTTTCAAAATATTTCTTAGAATCTTAGACATGAATAACAAAGAGTTTTAGAAATAGAAAGAATTTCAGATATCATTTAAAGCAACTCCCTCATTTTACAGGTGAAGAAATTAAGGTCCAGAGAGGTCTGAGCAAGTGGTTGTCTAAGATCCTATAGAAAGTTAGTGGCTGAACTGGAGCTGGAATCTAGGCCTCTAGTTCTTGTTCCCCTTTTTCCCCCTGAGCTAGCTTTGAATGAATTGACAGAGACATCTCTGTTAGGTGGATCACTTGAACTTATTGTGCCCTAGGCACAAAAACCCCAGCACTTACATTAATCCAAGGCAAAGACAGTCACATCTGGGCTGCTTTTCTTTATGATTATGTTTATGAGTATTTATTAGTTTCCCAATAATCTGGCCCACCCCATAAATAACTTTTCCATTAAAAAAGTTGTTTTTAAGCAAACTATGGTTAAGCAAAATTGTTAATAGATTGTGATTGATATTACACAAGACTCTATTTATTATAGCTTACAGTTTGTTAACAGAAAGGAAGGATGAATATTTTAACCTTAATATCTTGGAACCCACACAGTTCATTATATTTAACCTGAGTTTTGTTGAAGGACAGATTGCCCTATATACATAATATCAAGGTCTCTGAAGAAACCTGCTCTGATTCCCCTACAATAAACAACACAAATTATACCAACTAGGTTAATTATCCTTCATGAAAGTTCTCCTCTGATGTCTTACATTCCAATTGGTTGGTAATGGAATTGACCCTCAGTTTTTGAAGATTATTCCTAATGAATGCAAACTCTGCAGGTCCTACCATAGTGAAAGGCTTCCAGTAGAGGTCTGGCAAGCGACTGTATTTCTATGGTCCAAAGACCAGCCTGGTTAAGAACAGAAAGACTTATTGAAAAGTTAGCTAACAAAATGACTGGATTAGTTTTGTTTGTTTATTTTTTAGCTATACATAGTAGTATGTATATAGAAATAGAACAAAACCTTAAGGCAGAGAAAAAATGGAGTCCATATTGGTGAAAGGCATAAATACTCAGATTATTTTTGGATAATTTGAAAACAGTTGTGTACTATTTGTCTTTCTCTTTTAGTGCTTCCCCTGTGGGTAAAAAAATTCTTTCTTAAATTGAAACAATACAAACAATAAATAAATAAATTTATTCTCCTTCTAAAGAAGTGTTTTGAAGTGAATATGTTTTCCTATCTGTTGTAAAATTATAGAAAACTAGGGCATTAAGAAGGCATAGTGAATAGATTACTGGGCCTGGAGTTGGAAAGACTTAAGTTCAAATGAGATATTAGATACTTAATAGCTGTATGACCTTGGATAAGTCACCTCACCCTGTTTGCCTTAGGTTCATCATATATAAAATGAGCTGGAGAAGGAAATGATGAATCACTCTACTATCTTTGCCAAGAAAACCCCACACAGGGTCATAAAGAATTGAACGTGATTGAAAAACAACTAAACAAAAAAATGTGACTACCTAAGCAAGATATATAAGACCATGAGTGAAGTTCAATAGGATGAAGACTGTCCTTTGCAATATGATTCTTAGATAAATCAGTATTATCTCTACTCTTTGGATTTTACTATATATTGAGTAGCTATATAGTTTGGTATATTGGTATAGTACTGTATGCTAAGTAGGTATTCATATATATATATATATATATATATATATATATAATTTCTGGTGAGGAAAGAAAGGGAATAAACACTTATGTAGCATCAACTGGAATCACCTATTAATGCCTGGAAGCTAAAGCTGGAAAGTGACCTAGGTGACTAAATAGACAGCTGAGTAGTAGGAGAATAAGAACTCTTTAAAAATTATTGCTATTTTTTTGTTTTTATGTCACTTTCATTTTCAGATTTTTACTTCTTTCTCTTTCCTATCCAAAGGTCCCACCTTTTGTAATAAAAAAATTAAAAGTAAAGGGAAGAGGAAGCATTTTTAGAAATAATGATAGCTTTTTATTTTTCAATATACACATAGAGACAGTTTTCACCATTTATCCTTGCAAAACTTGTGTTCCAAATTTTTCTTCTTCCCTCCCTTCTCCCCTAGACAACAAGTAATCCAATATAGGTTAAACATATGCAATTATTATAAATATATTTCCACATTTATCATACTGCACACACATACACAAAATCAGATCAAAAGGGGAAAAAATAAGAAAGAAAAAAAAGCAATCAAATAACAACAACAAAAGGTGAAAATGCTATTTTGATCTGCATTCAGTCCCCATAGTCCTCTCTCTGAATGCAGGTGGCTCTCTACATCAAAGACTATTGGAAATGCCCTGAATCCTCATTGTGAAAAGAAGCAAAGAGTTGATTATCACATAATCTTGCTATTGCTGTGTACAATGTTCTTCTCACTTCACTTAGCATCAGTTCATGCAAGTCCAGGCCTTTTTGAATTTGAAAAAAATTCATCCTGCTGATTGTTTCTTAATATTATTAATATTTCATTACATTCATATACTATAACTTATTCATATACTATAACTTATTCCAACTGATGGGCATCCACTCAGTTTCCAGTTCCTTGCCACTACAAAAAGGGCTGCTACAAATATCTTTTCACATGTGGATTATCTTCCCTTTTTTATGATCTCTTTGGGATTCAGATGCAATAGAGACATGGTTGGATCAAAGGGTATGCACAGTTTAATAGCCCTTTGGGCATAATTCTGTACTCTCTTGAATGGTTGTTCACAATCCACCAATAATGTATTAGTGTGAGGTGGAAGCATTTCAATAAAAATAGCCAATGGGTCAGCAGAATCTAACAAAATATGATTATTGCACATTCATAGACTCCACGTCCCCAAAGAAGGGAGAAGTTCATTTTTTACTCTCTTGGGGGACTAGCTTGGCCATTTTAATTACACTGTAATTAAAGTAAAAAGTTTAATTTTTTGTTTTGCTTTTTTTCTTATGTCATGATCGTATATCTTATTTTCCTGATTTTACTTATTTTATTTTCATCATTTATTCATCATTTTCATCATTTCATTCATCATTATTTCATCACTTATTTCCACATAACTCTTAGAATTATAGATTTAAAACAGTAAAGTATCTCAGAGACCATCAAATCCAACCTTTTCGCTTTATGGATGAGGAAACTGTAGCATTAGACAGGTTATGTAACTTGCTCAGGGCCACACAGCTAGTTTGAGGCAGGATTTAAATGCAACTCTTCATTCACATGAAATGTAGAGTCCTATTTACTGTTCCATACCTACAAATCTAAACTTCCTTCTGTTGGTCTGAATTCTTCACTTTCATCATTTGTTGGAGTAGTGGATAGAATGCTAGACTTGAAGTCAAAAAGACCTGAGTTCCAATAAGACCTCAGACTTTTAATAAGTAATTATGTGGCTCTGAATAAATCATGTCACCTCTGCTTGCCTCAGTTTTCTCATCTGTAAATGAGAATATTACTCACCTCCCTGGATTGTTGTGAGGATTAAGTGGTATAATAATTGTAAAGTACTTAGAACATAGTGAGCAGTATGTAAATGTTACCTATTGTTATTATTTTTGTTGTTATTGTTTCCCGACTGCATAGTAATATTTCATTACACAGAGTGAGGACTCCTAATCAAGATCTTTTCATGATGGAAATTAACCTCTTTGCAAGGAAGTATCATTTTCTATAAGACAAAGAAGTTGAATGCTCCAGATCCTATGATCACTTTCCTTGACAACTAGAACCATCTGTGAATTCACCAAATAAGCACCAAGATCTTTTCCCTTTTACTGAGGGCATTATTAACCTTTAAGATACCCAGTTTTTCCCTTTCTTAATATATCCTCCAAAGAGCTGGCAGATTTATAATGTGTTCCTCCTTCATCCAAGAACTTCAAACTGAGACTATGTGATTTCTTCTTGATTATATTATATACAAGACATAATAAGAATTGAAATATAAGAATCAGAAGCATTCCTTGATAAATGGTCGATGGGGATGAGCACAGTTATCAAGAGAAGAAATGTAAAATATCAAACAATAATATAAAAACCACATATACAGTTATTGCATATCTTTTGGACATGGGTTGGAATACATGGTTTCCTAGATTCTTCCCAACACTGAAATTTTGTGATAATCTATATATTCAAAAAAATCATCAATGACTTTGTATTGCCTTGATACAGGACTAAGGATAGAAGGCTGAATCATCATTAGGAGTTCAAATGCAGCCTCAGATATTTACTGACTATGCTGCTCTGAGCTAGTCATTTAACTCTGTCTCAGTTCTTCATCTCTAAAATGAGTTGGAGAAGCATATGGCAAACCACTACAATATTTGATTTTTCATTTTTAAAAAAACTTTGAGTTCCAAATTCTCTCCCTCTAATCCCTCCTCCATTCATTGAGAAGGCAAGTAATGTGATGTATTAGGGCAAAATAATAATTGATAGCATTCATATACCGTAATTTGTTCAGCTACTTCACTTTCTAATTCATGTGTACCTGCTTTATTTCTTTCTTTGCTTCAATAAAGACTGTTGCTATCAGTACTTTTGGGTATATAGGTCCTTTCCTTTGATGTATGTGCTTAATAATAGCATAGCTATTTAAAGGATAGTGACTTCTTAAGTAGAGGTTCAAATAGATTTCCAAAATGGCCTGATGAATTTGAAGCATCTCTAAGAGTGCATTAATTTGCTCATCTTTCTACATTCTCTCAAACAATTACTATTACCTATTTTGGGGATAATTTTTGCCAGTCTGATGGGTGTGATCTAGGATTTCTAATTTGTTTAATTAGGAATTGCTTATTGTTAGGAATTTAGACCATTTTTTTCACATTGTTGTTGGTAACTTAGTTTTCTTCTTTTGATAACTGTGTTCATGTCAATTGGCAATTTATAAGGGAATGGTTCTTATTCTTATATTTCAATTCTCCTTTGCCTTAATCATTAGACCCTTAAAAGAGAAAATTGTTGCAAAGATTTTTTTTCCCTAGTTAACTGTTTCCCTTCTAATTTTAACTGAAATGATTAGGTTTGTATAAAAGTTTTAAGTAAAGTTTTATGGAACTGAATTAATCCATCATATTTCCTGTACTTCTCTTCTTTTATTTTTCTTATTTGGTGTTTCTTCATCCACAGTGATGAAAGCTATCTCTTTTTTTGCTCCTTTAGCATGCTTGTGATATGAACTTTTCTATTTAGATGATATGGTCATTTGGAATCCACATAACATTTGGTATGAGATAACAGGATTAATCTAATTTTTACCAGACTGCTTTCCAGTTTTCCCAGTTTTTTGGTGTAGTGAGTCCTTATTCCATTAGTTGAAATTATTGTGTTTATTTAACATTCTCTTAAAAGTTTGATTGTTTATGCGTCTTGAGTACTTAACTTGTTTCTTAGATTGACCTTCCTTTTTTATTTTAACCAGTATCAAATAGTTTTGATGTTTTGTAATATAGCATAAGATCTAGTATTTTTAGGGCCTTTCAATCAAAAGTTTTCTTCATTATTACCTTGGGATTCTTATTCTTTTGGTTTTATAGATGATTTTTATTTGTGCTATTTCTACAATAGTAGAAAATGATAGTTTGATTCACATGACACTGAATAAATAAATTAAGTTAGATGGTAATGTCATTTTTATTTTATTGTCATTGTCTAACTATAAGCAATCGTTATCTCTCCAATTAGATATAGCTGTCTTTTTATTGTTAAAGAATTTTTGTGGTCATCTGGTAAGTGGACTTCATATATATATATTCTATAGTTATTTTAAAAGGAATTTCTTTTTCTATCTCTTCCTGCCAGGTTTTATTGTCAGTATTCATAAAGGCTGCTGATTCTTTGTGGTAACAATTCTTAGGTGAATTTTAATGAGCTAAGGAGATAGGCAATGACATGCTGTTAAATATATTCTCTTGGAAGAATTTTTGAAGATGAGAAAATGAGGGGAAGTTCATATGTATATGTATGTAGAGAAATGTGTATATGTTTGTGTTTCTCTCTGTGCAAACATTACATTGTTATACTAGAGTAATTAGGAGGGTAAATTGCCATCTGGGAATGTCAATGTTTTTTTGTTTATCTTGTATCAAATAAGTGCCTACTGTTGAATATATGAGGCTTGGGATGATCCAACTCCTTTTTGCTTGTTTGCCTTATGGCATATGTCTTCCTTTATTTTTGCTATTTCATTTAGTTGCCTGTTCAATTGTATATTGAGTTGGATGGAGAGCCAAGGAGATCCCTCTAGAATCATCTATCCCTCTATAGGCTAAACTAAGGTATAATGGAAGAGAGAGGCCCCTTCTACCCTTTCTCAACAGAAAGCCCTAATCCTGACCCTGAGGCATGTCCCAATAAAAATTCAGGTTAATTTTACTTGCTGTTCCAACCCTGGAATTCATTGTGAGAATTAGACTGTTCAGCTGGGCTAATTTGCCAGATCATATTGTATAATTATCTTTTATAGGGCTGGGTGTGATGTATGTTGGGCTTTTTTGCTCCAGGGAGCTGAGACAGACAGACAGAAAGATAGAAAGAGAGAATGGAAGGGGAGAAGAAGGAGGAGAAGGAAAGGGAGCAGGTGAAGGAGAAAGAGAGAAAAAAGGAAAGGGGAAGATACAGGGAGACAGAGAGAGATAGACACAGAGAGAGACAGAGACAGAGAGATAGATGCATACACATACAGATACAGAGAGAGGGAGAGGGAGGGAGGGAAAGAAGGAGAGAGAGAGAGAGAGAAAAAGAGAGAGAGAGAGAGAGAGAGAGAGAGAGACAGAGACAGAGACAGAGACAGAGAAGGAAAGGGAGGGAGTGAGGGAAAGCATATGGATGTATGAATGTTTGTACTTCAGTGTTCCTTCCCTTCCTTTTGTAATTGTCAGAATGAGCTTTTCAACAAACTAGTTGAACAGAGATTTTTTTGGGGTACTGCCTAATCAGAACCAGGTCCAAAGCACCAAAGCCTCTGTTTAATTCTCTCAAGGAAAAGACTTGTAACAGTGCTGGGAGTGGAAAATTGAAGGGAAGGTGTGCCCAGCTTCAAATGGGGCATTTGCCTAGAGGGTCAGCCTATGGAGCTACTGGCAATTTTAGAAGTTTAGGGAAAATGAAAGTCTTATAGTGATTTGGGGGAGAACTGGGATGGAAATGGATCCACCTTACTTTTGAGCCTTTTTAAAATGAGTCTTAGAAATTTTTAATGTGTATTAGTTCATCAATGCTAGGCATCTCCCTAATGGAATAGGTCAGAGATCCTTAGGGTTGTTACTTATTTTTCCCCCTTCTGTCTCTGTGTCATTCTTCAGACTCCACTAGACTTTGTGCTACGTTGATTCCTGAGGATGAGAATTTTGTGATATTTCTGTAAATATTTTTGCCCTCTAGCCTTTTTACCCAGCAGACCATTTCCTACATTTTTCAAGGAACAGATCCATCTTGGCCAAAGTTTGTGTTTATTTTTTTCTTGGTTTTGTTTTGTTTTTGTTTTTGTTTTGTATTTGAGTCATGAACCACTAGGTGGTGTGTGATTCACAATTATTTATGAGATGCTGAGGAGGGAAGTCTGCAGGGTGGAGGGTGTGTGTGTGTGTCTGTGTTTTTTTTTTTGGGGGGGGGGTTTGTTGTTTTTGTTAAAGGCCTTGGAGAGATGCATTTAGTTGTTCTAAGTTGATGGGATCCCTCAGAAGTCTGTCATCTGATGTGCTATAGTGGGGCAAGGAGCTGGCAGCAGCCATGCTTCCTGTTTCTGACTTCTGATGCTGGAAGAACAGGGATGGACTCCCCCAAGGTAGTCTTAGTTGAGGGCTGAAGCATTCAGACTCCGCATTTCAGGACCAGGCAAGATTTGCAGAAATGGAGGCTAAAGACCTGTGGGTGTTGATTGCTCATTCTCTCTGGGAGTGATCACATCTTTTGATTTGTGTACCAGGAAGAAAAGAGAATAGGAGGGCTTTTCATCAATTTAGGAATAATTTATATTATCACTCTAGAGTTTTGGAGATAACCTGGCAGAGTAGAAAAAGTATGGAATCCGATCAGAAAACCTGGATTTTATAATCTTAGTTCTACCACAGATAAATTGGGTGATGTTAGGCAAATTGCCATCTCTCTGGGCCACAGCTTCCTTGTCCGGAAAAAAATAAAAGACTGAACTTGATGACCTTCAAAGTCTCTTTCATCTCTTAATCTTTTATCCCATGATATTTACCTCAGTTCAGCTGATTTAATATCCTTTTATGTCTTTGTTTATAGGAGCAAGATTTGTGATTTCACTGGTATATAAGGGAGGAAACAGGTTATAATATTCTCTGCAACTTAATAGTGGTGTCAAACTTAGATAGAAAACTAATCCCTACCAGAGCATATTGACTGAGAAAACCACAAATTAATATTACTTGTGTTATGTTGTCATTTTTATTTATTTTGGTTAACATTTCTGCATTATATTTTAATTGGATTCAAATGGCACTTGGAGGTTTTGAGGACCAAATTTGACTTTATGACCTAGTGCACCATGGAGATAAATGATTTTTCCAGTGTCACACAGCCCAGTATGAATCAGAATTAAGATTTTAACTCAGACCCTCTTTATACTGAGTCCAGATCTTTATCCATTATATCACTTCTCTTAGTTTATGAATTTTTCTACATTTAAAAATAATCAAAAGCATGGAAGTAATATAAATATAGGAAACAATATGACTATATGACCAAGACTAAGAATTTTTCCCCAATAGATAAGTGGTCAAAGGATGTAAATAATTTTCTAAAACAAATATGCAGGCTATTAAGAGGTATATGAGTGATTGCTCCAAATTACTATTAATTGGAAAAGTGCAAGTCAAAACAACTATGGTTGCATACCCTGAAAATTTATAAATGTGACAAAACATGGAAATAGTCAACATTAGAACAGGCCATAGGAAGATAGATACACCATTATATTACCTGCAGAGCTGAAAGTGGGACCAATCATTCTGGAAAAGAATTAGAATTGACAGAAAAAATCACTATATTACTGATTCTTTTTAACTTAGATTCAAAGATTTCAAATTCAAAATTTTGTAGTACATGCATACTAAAAAAGTTATGGGAGGGGATTTTTTCATGAAAACTGGAATCAAAATGTCTGATCATTGGTTGTTAGATGTGTCACAAAATATTACAGCTTTATAAGAAGTGGTGAATATGGGTGATTTAGAGAAACATAGGAAGACTTGTATAAACTGGTGCATAATGAAGTAAGCAAAATCAGCAAGACAATAAATACAATAGGTAAACATGAAAAGAGTGCTAAAATGAAGCTTTTTGTTAAGTGATTATAATGACCAGTTTTGATCTTGGAGAAGAGATGAAAGGAGGGAACACATCTCAAATGTAGCAAACTAAAGGAATATCATGTCGCACATACTGTATGATAATAAGTTGATTTTTCTTAACTGTATTTCTTTGTTCCAAGGAACGAAACTTCTTGGTTGGGGGATAGTGGTATAATGTATCTAAAAATACAAAGATGCAAAATCAAAAAAACAACCATAAAATATTACTAAACAAAAGTAACAAAAAGGTGTTTCTTCAATAGCATTCTATATTTTAGATTATTAAACTATATGGATAAGGAACTAGTTTGGTTAGGGAGTGCTTGACATCCTGTTTGGCTTGTCTTATGAAGGTTGCCTAACCCTATCCTAGTCAAATATACATCTTCATGTCCCTAGTAATACTAAAGCTGAGTTGATGTGTTGTGGTGAAGGAATGGTTTTGCATCTTGTAGGGCAAGAAGAATTTACAAGTTAAACGTAAATAAAGAGAATGTGACATTTGAAGGACTTCAATTCTTGCTGTATAACTAGCAGTCAGAGTTTTCAAATTCTGTTGATTCTTGCTTCACAGTGTCTTTGAATTTATAGGCTCCTCTCCATTCCCATAACCATTAAGCTGCCATTTCTTTGTCAAGGTAAACCCTATTTTCCATGTTTTAATTTGGAGATGAATTTTGTTTTTTGTTATTCAGTATTTTCTTTCCATGCCTTCTTATTTTTTCCAGCCGGAGTCAGAAGATTATGGCAGATGTGCCAGACAAAATGCTTTAATCCAAAAGATGAAGGGTTTGGACCTTGTACAACAGTGATTCTTACACAAGAGATTAAGGTATGCTATAATATTTATGGTTTCTTTCTTTTAAGGTCCCAGTACCTTCAATTTGAACCTCTTTCCTCTTTATCTCTATTCTTGATCTCAGCTGCAATGAATGCCAGGGTGTCTTGCTGTTGGTCAGTAAAGAGAATTTCTGGAAATAGGTTGTTTTAAAAAATTTTTAATAATCTGAACCATCTTGCTTTCTGTGCTTTTTCTGAACCATTTCCTTCCTAATCCAAGAATCTAGTTCTGGAAACAGAGATTTTGGAGTTGCCATTTTGACCTTGTGGTCTAAATTGTAGGACTTAAGCAGGTCATTTCCAATCATTTAGAATCCCCCTTGAAATCAAGGAAATTTCATCTAATACCTTTAAAGATTAAAGGGATTATTCTAGTCCAGCACTTACCTGAGCAGATATCCTTTCAACAATATTGCTAACCAATGTTTTAGCCTCTTCAATCCAAATGATCTTCCATCTCTCTCTTTTCCTGTCTTGTATATGTAGGTATGTATCTATAAGATATTATATTTATTTATTTATGTGCTATTTCCCTCCCTCTTGAGGGGCAAGAATTGGGGGGGGGGTGTATGCCTTTTTTGTGTGTTCTTAGCACTTCACATAATGCCAAGTACGTAATAATTGCTTAATAAATGCTTATTGACTGATTAGCTGCATGTGTAGTAATGGGAAACTCATTACTTTTAAAACAAGCAAGTTCAATTTTTTCCTTTTATTATTTATTAAGAAGTTATTTATTTTTCCCATGTTGATCAAATATTGACCTCTTTGCAGATTTCCTTTTGCAAGAAGAGTTTTACTTTGGATCTCTAGCCATTCTTGAGTTACATTGAATTAAGTTTGGTCCTCATAAAACAAGGTTTGTGGACAGCAGTGAAATGGCTTATTGCAAGGACTGAATTTACCAGTAGTAAATATATATCAATACTTAATCTAGAGCAGTTGTGCTGTAGCTCTAGGTCAGAATTGTGAGTTTTTTTCCTGTATCTTTAATAATATGATTTCTTATTTAATTGAAAGCCCAGAACCTGGGTGAATTTGATATAAACAACACAGATTCATCCATTTTCACTATTTGCTTCATTTTTTCTGCATGGGTAAGGAATATCTGGTAGTTTTTCACAGCCCTATCTAATTCATTACTGAGTCTTTTCAATTCTTTGTCTCCAATATTTCTCCACTCTATCCCTTCCTCTCTAGACCCATTACCCCTATCTTAGTTTCCCTGGAATACTTCAGCAACCTTCTTTAATATTTTTCTAAATTTCTAGTCCCTCATCCTTCATCATTTAATTAATTCTACACATGGCTACCATAAAGACCTTCCTCAAATTCATTTTCATCATGTCAGTCCCTTGGTTAAGAAATCACTGTATCATCCTATTGTCTGTTGATCCAGATGCTCAGTCTGACATTTGGAAGTCTCCATCAATCAGCCTCCCCGTCTTTCACAAATATCATTTCTCATTCTTTGTTTATACAAATTCTTAACCTTATCTGCTAGGTACCCCTTGCACCCAACTTGCTCTGTTTAAAACACTCTCACCAGACCTGTCCTACCATTCTTGACCTCACAAATTTCACAGATCAATTCAAAACTCCTTTTTCTAAAAAGACTTCATCTGTTTTTTTTTCCTGAGAATATGTATGTCCTCAGTAATGCATGACACAATTTGTATGATTGATATTCTGTAAATATGCTCTTCAGTAATTCCATGAATGTATGCTTATTCTATCTTTCCAGCTGCTTTCTAGAGTATCTTATCTTTTGTATCTCTTCCCCACCCCCACTACATAGAGTCAAATATAGAATTTTGTACTCAATGTCTGTTTCCTGAATGGTGCTGATGAACTGTCTGT
The DNA here is from genome assembly GCF_016432865.1 of Antechinus flavipes. NCBI lineage: Eukaryota > Metazoa > Chordata > Mammalia > Dasyuromorphia > Dasyuridae > Antechinus > Antechinus flavipes. The sequence goes on from NC_067401.1 coordinate 152,376,959, forward strand.
GGAATAGCTTAAGAGGGGAAAATGTCCCTTAGAGATTTTCTCTCTGGGATTTGTTGGCTACCTAGAGTTTGGGTAATGGTGAAGGTGGCAGGGAGGGAGAAGCAGAGAAATTAGTGAATGATTCCAAGGGGATTTCCAAGCAAGTTATGGCTGTTGCTTTCTTGATAACAACATTCTCCTTAGTCAACTTTCTTCCCTAAGGTGAGCCAAAGACTGAGTAACAATAGTCCTCCTCCTGTTCCACCATATATATCCCTCTACTACCTACACTGCATACAAAAGAGCATTTGTTTAAAAAAAAAGTAATAATAATAATAATAACCAACATTTACAAAGAATTTTGTAAATTACAAAGCATTTTATATTTATTTTTTCTTTTAGCCACATAAAAACTCTGAGAAGTAGATTGTACAGCTGATCTTATTGATTCTCATTTTATAGGTAGAGAAACTGAGGTACATGGAGGTTAAATGATTTGCCTAAGGCCAAACAGATACTAAGTGATGGAGATAGGATTCAAGGTAAAATTTGAACTTCATTTCTGGGACTCCAAATCCAGTATTCTTTTCTACTCTATCATAGTTTTGTTATTCAAACAATGGGGCCATGGGGGTCAGACACAATGGAAGAAGGTGGTGAGACTATCAAAGAGCACTGGTGTTTCATCTGATCCTTTAAATCAGAATGGAATGGAATTGGATGTCATTAATAGTGGTTAGGAATAGTCTACTGGTATGTGCTGGTTGGTTGGAATCAATGATGTCATTTCCTGATGATTAAGCCCTGGGAGGTTTAGCTTCCCAGACAAGGGCCTCCACCCATGGTAACCTGGTCTCATAGCTCAAAACAGGTGTCACTAAATTCCCTAAGCTTGAGTACCATTAGTGAAATTAAGCAATATCTGTGACTACCACTGGCTGACTTTAAGGCATAGGCAGGAGAGAAAAGGAGCTTTTTCCTTTTTTCCCTCAAAGAGGAAATAAAGGAGAAAAAAAGAGAAGGGGGTAAGGGAGAGGCAGAAAGAAACAATAATAATAGCTAATATTTATATAATGTTTACTTTGTACTGTGCTAAGCACTTTGCAATCATTATTTCAATTGATTCTCACAAAAACCTTGGGAGGTCAGTGCTATCATTATTCCCATTTTACAGATGAGAAAACTGAGGCAATAGGTGAAGTGACTTCCCAGCCTCACCTTTGCCAGTGAGTATTTCAGGCTGAATTTGTACTCTTTCATTTCTGACTCCAGGTCCAGCACTGTGTCCAGTGAATCGCCTAGAAAAGAGGAAGAAATAGTAGCATTATTCTAGGCTCTTTTTGTTGTTTTTTCTGCATCTATGATTTCATTATCATGAAGAATGCCCACTGTGAAAATTCCCTTCCCTCATTTGTTGTTGTTTTTAAATTATTTTTCAGTCATGAGTGATTCTTAATCACCCCCATTTGAGGTTTTCTAGAGATACTGCAGCGGTTTACTATTTTCTTCTCTACCTCTAGCTAGCTGTGCCTCATCTTGCTGATGAGGAAACTGAGGCAAACAGAGTTAAATTATTTACCCAGAGTCACCCATCTAATAAGTGTCAGAGGCCAGATTTGAACTCAGGAAGATGAGTCTTGGCTTGGCATTCTATCCTACCTTAATGTCCTACAAATTGTGCAGCTCAGCAACTCTTCTGTAACTTACTTAGAACAATTGTATAAGCTATGAACATTAAGTGTTATTCGATTGGTATAGATGGGAGACAGAATATGAGTCCAAAATCTTCTTGATTCCAAGACTGGCCTACTCTGTCCACTCTACCACTGCCTCTCAAAGTGAGATACATGACCAGTAAATTGTTACAGTGGCCTCTTTATACCACAGATTGACTAAAGTGGAACTGTTAATGGATTGCTGCCCTAGTCAGTAATGAACATCTTCCTTTTTTGGTCCTTTCCTTGAATCTAATCTTCGAACCTTTCTCATTCCCATTCTTCTCTTGATCCCTATTTTCCCACCTCCCCTGAAACCTTCCTATAGAAACTGAAGCTTTTTGTTCATTCTTGATGGAATTAAAAAATTGGAGAAATCCATGAAATAATTTCCTTCTTACCTTTTGAAGTCCTTTGCCTAAGCAGAGATCAGAGTATAGAAGAGCTAAAGGTTTAGTCTTAGATCTTAAAAGTTTTCTGTTTGAATCTTTGCCTTATTAATGGCTCAATAAGCCAGAGTGCTTCCATGCAGAGAATCTATAGCTTGCAAAGTTCTTGCTAAATGTCCTTTGATAATAACGGGCATCTTGAAAACCATCTGCCTCTAAGGGAATCACATCCAGTGCAGTTGTTTTTGTGGAATTTTCTAACACCCCTACCCCCCAATCCCATAGACTAAACCAGTTAGTGCTTCCTAGTTGTAGTGACTCAATGGCACATGTAGTTCTTTTAATGCATCTCCACCTGAAATGATATTAGGACTAATATTCTTGAAAAGTCTGATGAAAGGAAGGGAGGAGTTGAAGTGCAAAGCTCATTTTCAGAATCTTCCTTCTGAGGTCATAATTATTTTTTCTGAACAAATTCTCAAAATTCCCCAAGTAGTTTATCTCCTAGAAGATTTTCCTCATCAGCCAGTAACTTAAAATAAATATTCTACTCATAGAGTCCAGGCTTTCAGATACTTATCAGCATTTCAGGACTCCCAAAATAATAATTTTTGTGAATTAAAAACCTTAATAATAATAGTTAATAGTTATATTTTTTGTTCAGTTATATTTGACTTTATAACCCCACTTGAGTTTTTTCTTTGGCAAAGATATGGGAGTGATTTGCCATTTCCTATTAATTTTGCAGTTGAAGAAACTGAAGCAAATAGGATTAAGTGACTTGCCCAAGACTGCAAAGCTAGTAAGTTTCTGAGATTTGAACTCAGAAAAATGAGTCTTCCTGACTCCAGAGCTGATATTCTATTTAATGTGCCATCCAGCTACCCACAAAAGATTTATATACTTCTTCTAATTTGAGCTTCATAGCAACCCTGAGAGGTAGGTAGTTGTACTGGAATTATAATCCATAGTTTACAGATGAGTGAATTGAATACAGAGAAATTAAGGGACTTGCTCAGAGTCACATAAGTAATAAGTGTTAGAAGCAAGATTTTAATCCAGTTCTTTTTTTAAAGAATAGCTTTTTCAAAATACATGAAAAGATAATTTTCAACATTCAACTTTGCAAAACCTTATATTGCAAATTTTTCTCCCTCCCTTTCCTCCATCCCTTTCCCTAGACAGCAAGTAACCCAATATATGTTAAATTTGTGCAATTCTTTTATACATTTTCCACATTTATCATCTTGCACAAGAAAAATCAGATCAAAAAGAAAAAAATGAGAAAGAAAAAAAGCAAGCAAACAATAATTAAAAAGGTAAAAATACCATGTTGTGATCCACATTCAGTCTCCACAGTCCTCTTTCTGGGTTCAGATGGCTCTCTCCATCACAACTCTGTTCAAATTGGCCTGAAAAAGCCAAGTCCATCACTGTTGTTCATCACATAATCTTGTTACTATGTACAATACTGATCCGGTTCTTGACTTTAAGCTCAGCACTGACATTTTAGTTGTCCCTGACATGGTTACCTTGCATTTATATAAGTGCTTTTGCTTAGCGCTGAATAATTTTATATTTGGTTCAGAATTTCAGTCACTGAAGGTACATATTTGGGGTAGGAAGGATGGGACAAGAAAGCAGTTCACTCAAAAAAGATCTAGTTCTAGGGGATTGCACATCCCATTCAAATCAACGATGAGTTACAACATATTAAAAGTTTGTGATATGATTTTATGATGTTTAACATATATTGGATTACTTGTCATCTGGGGAAAGGGATGGTGGGAAGGGAGAGAATTGGAACACAAGGTTTTGCAAGGGTCAATGTTGAAAAATTGTCCATGCATATGTTTTGAAAATAAAAAGCTTTAATAAAAATAACCAAATAAAAGTTTGTAATATGAAATAGCATGAATAAAGCATGAAGTCCAGAATGTGAGGGAGATACACTATGTTGTGACCTAGCTGCTTTTCGATGCACATCAAAGAGCAGCTAAGTGGCAACATAGTGTATAACTCAAGTACTGAACTTGACATCAAGGAAGATTCATTTTCCTGAGTTCACATCTGGACTCAGATATTCATTAGCTGTGTGATTCTGGGCAAGTCACTTCAGCCTGTTTGCCTCAGTTTCCTTATTTGTAAAAATAAGTTAGAGAAGGAATTTATAAATCATATGAGTATCTCTTCCAAGAAACCTCTAAAGTGGATCAGTAATAATTAGACAGGACGGAAAATGACTGAACAAATATTCAATCACATACAGTTTTAAGAAAGAAATTGACAAATTGAAGCATATCCACAAGAAAGTGGCTAAAATAATGCAGATACTCTCAACCATGCCATACAAAGATTCCTGGAAGGAACCACAGATGTTTAACTCAAAGAAGACTTAGATTGTGAAAGTTGCCTTCAAGCATCTGAATTTAGATAGACTTGTTTTGCCCAGTTCTGCAGGGAAGTATTAGGACTAGTGGGTAGAAATGAAAAGGAGATGTATTTTTATGTGATAGAAGGAAAGCTGTACTAGTGGATAGAGCACTAGGCTTGGAGTCAAGAAAACTTGAATTCAAATCCTGCCTCACATACTTATTGGTTTGGGTGACTCTAGGCAAGTAATTTAAACTCTTCTAGCTTTACTTTCCTCATCTGTCAAATGGGTAATAATAATAGTACCTACCTGCTTTGTTATGAGGATTACATGAAGTAAAATATATTAAACCATGTGTGAACTTTAAAGCACAATATAAATGCTATTATTAAAAGAGGAATAGATTACCTTAGGATATTTGAATTTTCTGTCACTGGAGCTCTTTAAGTATTAAGTCTATTGGGGAAATTTAGATGATATTCATGATTTGTGTAAAGCTTAGGTATGATGATCTCTTCTACCTCTATCTGTGATTATTAAAATCAATAGCATTCACATACCTCCATGAGAAAGGTAGAAGCTGGAGTTATGATGCCCATTTATAGGTAGAGAAGCTCTCAGATGACACAGTGAATCAGTGGTGAATCTGGGATTCCAAGTAGAACCCTGAGTCTGTTTCATTGTGGTAATAGAGGGACCTAGGGGTGGGTAGGTGGGAAGGGGGACTATTGGGAGAAAGAACAGAGTGTTGATTCTGAGTGGTGGTAGGGATGACCTCACTGTAAGAGGGACTGGCCCGGAGAACAAGAAGCCTGAACATTCACCCTCTGTGCCCAAATATGAGTCAACTTACATGTCATTTTGATAGTTTCTCCCCCCCTACTCCTACCAGCATCATCCCAGGACATCGTGGTCACTGCTCTGACCTAATGACTCATTTGTTCTCTGAGTGCCAGGCCTTGGAACTGGGGACTCTTTCTCTGCTTGTGGTCTTTCCTTCTCCTTTGTGATAAACCTGCAGCTTAGCTGGACTGTTTCTGTAGCTGATATGCCTAAGGCAAGTTTCCCAACCCTGGGAAACTTCAGAGACCTGGTCTTGGCAAGAGATGTTAAAAGTTAAACTTGGAAAGTTTGGGGACCTCCATTTGTAGGCTGCACATTCAGACCTCTACCATAATGAGTTACCCTTTGATAAATGATAGACGGAAACTGGAGGTGGGGGGAAGGGTTTGGCAAAGAGGTGAAGATAAAACTTACTGGAAGAGGAATTAGTGTGACTTCCCCTCTAAACCAGTGGAGTTCACCCAAAAACACCAATGGTTGGCTAATGATTGGCTTTACTGACATGTCTAGCTATCACCTAACCTCCTATGTCTTTTCTCAGTCTTCATTTTAATCTTTTCATGAAAAAAGTGTGCCATTTGCCTAGCTTGTCACTGACTCCACCAGTCATCAGTAATAATAAAAGCTAATCTTTAAAAAGCCCCTACTATATGCCAGGCATTCTGCTACGTGATTTACAAACATTGCCTGTTAGAATAATTACAAATTGTAGGGCAGCTAGTTGATGTAGCAGATATGCCCTGAAACAGAAGGACCTGAGTTAGAATGTGGTCTCAGAACAGATTCCTAGCTGTGTGATCCTGGGCAAGTCACTTAATCTCAGTTGCTTCAGCCAAAAGAAAAGAAGAGAAGAGAAGACAAGAGAAAAGAAAAAGACCAAGGTCTCCCATTCCTATTCAGGGCCATCTCCAGTGATTCTGATCTATATCTGGCCACTAGACCCAAATGACTTTGGAGGGGAAAGTGAGACAGGTGAGCTTGTCCAGCTCTCCCTCATTTAAATCCAATTCATGTGTTTGTCATGGCTTCACCTTCCTTTTGGCATGGTCCTCTTCAAGAAAGAAGGACAAACAGCAACAATAGCAATCTGTTCATTGTCAACTTTAAATAACAAGAGGAACTTTCTGATTAAAAAAAGAAAATAAAAAAGAAAATCCTCAAACTATTTTTTAAAAATAGGGACTGCATGTAGCTGAGAGAAGTCAGGATAAGCCAAAGTATCCAGGTGACTGGCCTTCTTGGTTGAGATAGCCTTTATCCAAGCCAGATAAAGGAAGAGGGGAGAGGTTCTTAAAGATTTCTGCTTCCTGTCTCCTGTTTTCAGCCCCCTGCCCCATAACAGAGTACACTCACCTTCACTTCTCTCCTGCTGAGGCTGGTTTTCAGATCACATCTTGCAGCGAATTTCATTGCAATACAGTAATTTAGGTCCAAGGAGAGCAACTTTTAAAATTGTTTTATTTTTTTCTGGTTATACATGTATATTACCCTTCTTAATACACGATTCTTTATGAATCATATTGGGAAAGAAAAATCAGGACTAAAAGGAAAAACCAGAAGAGAGGAAAAAAACAAAACAGGAAAAAGAAGTGAACACAGCATGTGTTGATTTACATCTCCATAGTTCTTTTTCTGAATGCAGATGATGTTTTCTATCCAAAGTTTATTGGGATTGCCTTGGACAAGGAAAGCAACTTTAACTTAGATTCCTAAGTGGGTTTGAGGAGGAGAGAAGAAATATATCTAGGAGTTGAGTCAGAAATTACTTAAAAGATTTATCAAATAATGAGTGAATTCCTCTGGAGTTTGATATTCTATTTGAGAATCTATGTATATATGTATGTATGTATGTATCTTCCTTCCTTCTTTCCTTCCTTCCTTCCTTCCTTCCTTCCTTCCTTCCTTCCTTCCTTCCTTCCTTCCTTCCTTCCTTTTCTTTCTTTCTTTACTTTTTCTCCCTCCCTCCCTTCTTTCTCTTCCTTCCTTCCCCCCTCCCTCCCTTCCCTTCCCTTCCCTTTCCTCCCCTCCTCTTCCCTTCCCTTTCCTTCCTTCCTTCCTTCCTTCCTTCCTTCCTTCCTTCCTTCCTTCTTCCTTCCTTCCTTCCTTCTCTTCCTTCCTTCCCCCCTCCCTCCCTTCCCTTCCCTTCCCTTTCCTCCCCTCCTCTTCCCTTCCCTTTCCTTCCTTCCTTCCTTCCTTCCTTCCTTCCTTCCTCCTTCCTTCCTTCCTTCCTTCCTTTTCTTTCTTTCTTTACTTTTTCTCCCTCCCTCCCTTCCTTCTCTTCCTTCCTTCCCCCCTCCCTCCCTCCCTTCCCTTCCTTCCTTCCCTTTCCTTCCTTCCTTCTTCCTTCCTTCCTCCTTCCTTCCTTCCTTCTTCCTTCCTTCCTCCTTCCTTCCTTCCTTCCTTGCTTCCTTCCTTCCTTCCTTCCTTCTCTTCCTTCCTTCCTCCCTCCCTCCCTCCCTTCCTTTCCCTCCCCTCCCCTCCCCTCGCTTTCCCTCCCCTTTCCTTCCTTCCTTCCTTCCTTCCTTCCTTCCTTCCTTCCTTCCTTCCTTCCTTCCTTCCTTCCTTCCTTCCTTCCTTCCTTCCTTCCTATCTACTTATTTATTTTTTAATGTAGGAATCAAGCCTAGCTCACAACACTGGAGATATAGAGGGGCTCTATGTCTTTGAGATAGTGGAGTCCTACCTGGCCTCCTCTTTCCTAGGAGGACCTCTTCCTGCATGGAGCCCACAGGGCTTGGGAAGCATGTGGGTCTATCAGGAATTGATGCAAATGTCAATGTGCCAAGGTATTTAGTGTCTGTGTGAAAGGGTCAGCCCCTGGTGACTCAGCCTGCTGGGAGCTCATAAAATGGCAATGACTCACCTCCAGCATTGAACAACAACTCCTAAGGCTAAGCCGCCAGCACCTGTCTGGGTCGTGGTTAGTTATTAACATGTTGCCAGGAAAAGTGTCATGGGAACAGAAGCCTGCCTTGCTCACTGTGTGCACCCTGCCTTTGCAATGCTTTGAGACAGTTGTTTGCCGAACCCTAACATCCTAACTCTACCACATGCCACGACTGCAAAGCAAGTCCCAGATGTCTCTGGGCCTGCCAGATGCTCAGTCAGCATAGCATCCTTGGGATGATGAAAATGGTAGAAAAGATGAGGAAGGAAGAAAAGAGATAGATCAGAGCAAATTGAACATGGCCATCATTTTCTTCTTACCTGGAAGTATATCATCAGGGATGAGGATCATAGGATTGTGAGACTGGATCCTTTGATGCTTCTCCCTCATTCCAGGTAAGAAGAGAATGACCATGGTTCCTTCCTCATGGTGGTGGTGGGGAAACTTAGAAGAAGGGAAAAATTGGGCTAGATTCCACCTTCTGTCATATGCTGCCCTGGAGCTCTACCTTGTAGGGTTCTGACTCCCATGACCCTGTCAGCCTTTTGCCAGGGATGCCAATTAATGCTGACAGGTGGTGTAGGCCGCCCATTCCAGGGGCATAAGGAGGAGCTCCACCAACTCATTTCACACAGGGAGTTGTCTGGCATGAGGGCCATATACTCATATAAATCCCATTGACCTTAAGCATTCAAGAGCAGCAAAGGGACCTGTTGTGCCACCAGAATCCATGGCTACAATGCACAGCTGCTTTTTTTTTTTTGGTTGGTAAAATGCAGTGTTAGGTAGAATTACTCTTTTTGAGCGGGCTAGAAAAAGTTCTTTGGAGGTCAGGTTATTAGGATATTCAGATACTCACCATGTCCTCAGCTCCCTTCTGCTATTTCCGTTCTATTCCCCTTGCTCCCCTTACCATCTATCTAAGCAGAATCCCTTTCAACTATATCAAATATTTGTTACATTTCAGGTATAAGCACAAGGTATAAGCTGGATTGTGACCTGAACTGTCAGAAAAAGGACTACCCTAAATTATCCTCTTAGGGTGAAAAACGACTTCATTTCCTTGCCTGTGTTTTACTGATTGTATGCTCTATTCCCGATTCCTGATTCCCTGGGTGCTTTGCCAACCTACTTCTGTAATGTAAGTTAGGAACAAAAAGGATGGTGGGATGTAGTGGAAAAAACTCTAGGTTGTGTGCCAAGAAACCTTGATTCTAGTTCTTTTTTTTCTTTTTCTTTTTTTTTTTTTTTTTTTTTTTTTTTTGCTTCATGACCTAGAACAAGTTCCTTCATCTCTCTGATAGTGATGTGCTGTGGCCAGCTTATACCCACGGTGATCATTAAACTTTCAGCTTGAGCATTTACACCCTAGAGATTGACAAATGCTACAAATCAGACATTATTTATTGTTCTGTTGATTGTCTAGACCGAGAGTTGTCAAATTATGGCCCGAGTTGCCTTTGGGCACATGGTCTAGACTTAAGAAAGCAATGGAGGAAATATTGGTAATGCAGATTAAAACTTAAAGTTTAGCCCATTTACATGCCTCTCCCCTTAGCCAGTTGTTAAATATACACCAGCACAAACCTGTCTCTAACCCTTAGTTTTATCATCTTTAAAGTGGGGTAATCACATTTGTAAGACCTACCTCATGTGGTTGCTGTGATGAAGATGCTTTGTAAATTGTAAGGCTCTATAAAAATATAAGTTGCTAGTAATATTATTATTACACAGAGATGCTTGATAAACATTAACTTATGTCTATATAAAGTGCTTTAAGATTTTACAAATTGCCTTTCTCATAATAATAAGAATAGTGTTCCTATTTCATAGAGGAGGATACTGAAGTTTACAGAGTGAGAGGACTTTCCCAATGTCACATTGCTAATAAGTGTTTAGAGGCAGGATTCCAACCTAAAATTCTAAGTGGGTCAAATTTCTATACTTTTTTTCTTTGGACCTCATTGTCCAAATACATGAGCTCTCATGTGTTTCACTTTCCCTTCAGCAAAGTATATACAGCCTTATAGGACATTATATATGAGCCTTAGGACTATGAAATTAAGCTGTATTTCTTAAGTGCTTGATGTATGCCCAGCATTGTGCTTGGGATTGTCAGACATTAAAATGATAATTACAATAATAAAAGAATATATGAATTTTGCTTTCAAAAAAAACTTTGCTTTTTGGGAAGACCAAGATTCCTATCAAAGAATCAGAAAAGGGCACAGATTTCATTTCAGTATCTTGTATACAACTGTTATTTAATAAGAATTTGCTGAATTGAATCACTGAAGGCTTCCCTATGTTCTAGATCCCTATGTTGATCATCATCTACTCTAACTTGTTATTTTATAGATGGGGAAACTGAGAGCCCTAGAATTCAAATGGCTTGTTTAAGGTCACAGAGATGGTATCTGAAACTGGATTTGAGTCCAGATGGTAGAGTATATGTGCTATATAGGAAATTAAGAGACTGAGAAGATTTTTGCAGACTTGAATTGTCAGGGAAGTGGTGGTGGAAGTGAGGCTTTATTTATTTATTTATTTTTTGGAAAAAAAAAAAAAAAAAAGCATGAGATTGGAGTTGATGGAGAGAGGAAGGGGCTGGGGGCATTCAAGATGTAGTAGAGTAATGTGAGTCAAAGCCTGGTGGCAGAAATTTTACATGTATATGATGTGTGTATATATGTGTGTGTGTATATGTATGTATGTGTATATATATTTACATATATACATATACACACATATATGTACATATGAGATAAATATATATTTTTCCCTATTATCTCTTTAAACTTTGTCTTGTCTACTTTCTTTCTACCTGACCTCATAGTTAGGAGTCAGATTAGGGATAGAAATTTGGAGTCAGAAGACATAGGTTTTGAATATTTCCATTTACTAGTTTTATGACCTTCCTACTGTTTAACTCTCATTTTTCTCTAACCTCCAAAATGCTAGGAGGCCTCAAACGTACAATCCTATGAAATTCCTATTACAAAAGTTATTTAAAATTGGCTTCTAAGAGCCCTGGGAACTAATGAGATAATTTTCATTAGGAGGAGGGAAGGGGAAAGGAAGATGGAGCCTTTCTTCCCTCATTTCTGTGAGTCATCGAATTCTTCCCCCACCCCAGCAGCACCCAGGCTTCCCCTTAAGTTCTGGCTTCACTGTCCATTCCCTCCATTGCTGTTGAAGCCTCCCGTTGTGGATCGAGTCCAGACATGTTCAGGAAGTGTCCTGCTAAAGCCTGTGCCATGTGATGTGATGGGAGGGCTGAGTCTCTGTGGCTGCAGCCCAGAAGGATATGTTCTCTGCCTCTGGTCTTCCTCTCTTGCCAGAGTTCTACCATTTCCCCTATCCCCAGCAGGCAAGGCAAGGTGATTGAATGTGGAAGCCAGAGTGCCGGCTGGCACTGGGAGGATGGAGGGCTGAAACTATTGGCTTGGTCTGGGTTTCCCCACCAGAACTTAAGGGTTGGGGGAAGAGAGAGACACAGAGAAACAGAGAGGGAGAGATGAGGTGGGGGGGGGAAGGGGAAAGGGGAAGAGAGAGAGGGAGAAAGACAGAGACAAAGATAGAGACAGAGAGACAGAAAGACAGACACAGAGAGAGGAGAGAGAGAGAGAGAGAGAGAGAGAGAGAGAGAGAGAGAGAGAGAGAGAGAGAGAGAGAGAGAGAGAATGAATATGTTTGTGTGTGTACTGGGCAATTTCTTTTCCTTTTGTTGTTTCATTGCCCACGCAGCTGGTCAAGGCTGTCCACAAACATGAAAATCCAGTTTGGGATCTTTAATTAGAAAAGTGTGAAGTAACCCAAAGTTCAGTGTGTTTTGAAGTTCAGATCAAACTCCCGGAAGCACATCTGGGTGGGGGGAAGCTAGGAGTGAAGAGGGGTGTGTGTGTGTGTTGGTGGGTGGGGGGGTGAGGGGGGTAGAGAATGTGTGTCAGGCTCCAAATGAGCCTTTCTGAAGCAGACATTTTGTTGTCTTTCTCATTTTCCTGCTCCTTTCCAGGATGCCCTCTCTGCATTCCTGGAGGACTGCTGAGGGGCAGAGCCCCCTGGGCCAGACCCTCCCTACTCTAAGGCAGGGTCCCTACCACCCAGAGGGAGCTGTTTATGGCTCTCTCTTGGTGGGGGCTGTTGGGAACCACATGGTTTATTTTTTCCTCTCCTTCCTGCTCTCCCCAAGGGAGGCCATATGGTGGAGTGTTCGGAGCACAGGGCTAGGAGCCAGAGGAGCTCAGGGCTCTGGGGACAGAGCTGGGGCCCTGATGCACTGTGTGTGTGGCCTGCTCCAGGAGCTCCCTGCCTGACCTCCCAGTGCCTCAAAGAGCCCAGCTGCAGCCATGGGTAACAGCTTGGCTCCATTGTGACTGGGGAAGGTGCCGGAGCTGGAGGGTTGGTGTTCCGTGCATACTGGAGCTCTTGCTGGCAGAGCTCAGAGAGTCAGGCATTTTTCCAGGTGGATTTAGCCTAACCTGATTGCTAAGGCTGAAGTTACTATAGTGCCACACATATCTCTCCCCTCTACTCCCCCCCCCAAAAAAAAAGCCAGGGGATACATTGCTGGGAGCCAAGGGGTTTGAGAAAGAAAGGTAAATGAAGGGGATGAACTTAAGAAGTGGAGTTTGGGGAGCAAAGTAGAAGGGAAGAAAATGAACTTAGATTTGTGGTACCTGGGATTAGGAGCCAGAAGATGCCTGTGCTTTTCAACATTAAATCACAGCAAAGATTAATTCTAAAATTGCATATAAATAAGCATCAAATATTTTAGGATCAGGAGTCTGGGTACTTTCTGTACCCAGATAGTGGCAGAGGTTCAGCGACCTCTCCCAACCTTATTATTTCCACCCTTCTATAAAGTGAGAATAAGTCAGATTCCCCAAGGGGAGTGAGTGGGTGAGGGTATATACAGGAAAGAAAGAGCTAATTCAAATCCCAGGGATATGGCCTTATTATCAAAACTAAAACAACAACAACAACAAAAACCCAACCTCTCTAAACAGTAGGGATTAGTTCTGTGTTGTTTCTTATGTTTTATGTGTCATTTATATCTGAATAATAACCTTGGAATTTGCCCAAGTATGAAGAATTGACCCTCAGATTCCCTTTCTGACATTAGATAAGCACTTTGTGAGATGATTGGAACCTTTGAGATCACAGAGCCAAATCCCTTAATTTTGTAGGTGAAAAGGCTGTGGCCCAGAGAAGCTATTCTAAGTGACAAGTGGCAGGGCCTGGATTTTGAACCTCGGTGCTTCTGATTACATTTCTAGTTTTCTTTCCAAGTTAATGCTAAACCCACCCCTGTGGAGCATACTGAAATGTTTCCCAGTCTCCCTCCTTCCCATGATACATGTAGAGTCCATCATTTGTTGTTCCTAGTGCACATCCCATATCACTTCACCTCTGTGTCTCTGCTCAAGGTCTCTCTTAAGAACTTTAGAGCTGATTCCATGACATGGGACACACTGGTACAGGACCACCAGCATGGAATGCCCTCATCAGAGAAGGTGCTGTGCTCTATGAGCAAAGCAGAATTGAATTAGTTCAGAAGAAAAGCAAAATGTGCAAAGTTAGAGAATGTACCCCAAATGTTCACAGGGACTATTTGTGTCTGACCTGTGGCAGAGCATTCCAAGCGTGTATTGGTCTGATCAGCCACAGTCAGACACACTAATTTGATTCTAACAGAGTTGTGGTCCTCTTGAAGAATAGAGAACAATAACCAATAACTAACCATGTATCCAGAATATGTCCCTTTTTCTATCTCAGGAAAAGATGGGGGAATTTCCAATTCAAGTCAACAAAGCTTGATAAAATGAGCACAGTGCACTCAAAAGACTGAACAGTTGATTCTCTCAAGGACTTTATCTTCCACAAAAGATGAATATATACAAAGGAATCTTTTTGAGATTCTACTCATCCTTCAAGGCCCAGATCAAACATATTTCATTAAGCCTTTCTTGATTTCATCTCTCCTTTTTCCACCTTACCCTGTCCAGAGTCAGGAATGGTTATATCTGCCTTTGACTTCACACAGCAACTCTTTAAAAACAAAAAACAAACAAAAACCCTCCTATGGGGCAGCTAGGTGACGCAGTGGATAGAGCACCAGCTTCAGACACTTAACACTTCCTAGCTGTGTGACCCTGAGCAAGTCACTTAACCCCAATTGTCTCAGCAAAAAAAAAAAAAGAAAACCCCTCCTATGGTAGGTGGCACAGAGGATAGAGTCCTAGGTCAGAAGTAAGGAAGATTTGACTTCAAATCTGGTCTTAGACACTTACTACTCTGTGAGCTTGGGCAAATCACTTTGCTGTGATCATTCTTAGTTTCCTTAACTGTCAAATGGGGAAATTAAAAGACGTATCTCCAGGCACAATGCCTGACACACATTAAATGCTTACTAAATGTTTATTTCCTTCCTTATATTATTCTATTCCATTCTATAGTTATTATATGTATTGCATGTGTGTATATGTGTATATCCCCTCTCCTAGATTATATATTTTGTGATAACAGGCTTCATTATTTTTCTCTTTCCCAATGCCATGTTTCACTAAAGCAAATGTCTAAATAATAGACTTTCAATAAGTGATTGTTAAATGAATTTCAATTGTAGGACAACCACTCAGGATTTTATATGGGTCCTTCAGCCATACACCATAGAAAAAGCTTCCTACTGGGTCTTTTGGTAGTTGTTGTTGTTATTGATTTCTGACTCTTATCCTTTTGGGGTTTTCTTGGCAGAGATATTGGAGTACTTTGCCATTTTCTTCATCAGCTCATTTTATAGATGAGGAAAATGGAGACAAACAAGATTAAGTGACTTGCCCAGGATCACACAGCTAGGAAGTATCTGAGGTGGGATTTGAACTTAGGAAGATGAATATCTGTGACTTCAGACCTGGCACTCTATCCACTGTGACACCCCATCAGTCCTACGTGTTCTATAAAGGAATAAAACTTATGTCCTTTGCCTCTTTAGCATAGAAGTATTAAACGGTCCCTGAAAGATTGTCCTTAAAATTATTGTTAACTTATAGATTTTTAAACTCCTCAATGACAGGAACTGTCTTTTTCTTTTCCTTTTGTGTTCCCCTCAATTTCACAGAGCTAAGCACTCAGTAAGTACCTAATAATTGTTATTTTGTTACAGTGCTTTTTCTCATATGTACTAATGTAACATTTTAGGTGATGTTATACAATTATATATTATACAATGTTATACGTTCATACCACTGTAGGGCAGGGGCTCTTAATCTGAGGTCTTTGAGCTTGTTTCTGTGTGTGTGTGTGTGTGTGTATGTATGTATGTATGTAAGTAAAGTGACTTGCCTATGTATCTATATTTATGTCTATCTATCCATATGATAAGTGATTTGATTAGGGTCACACAGCTAGTAAATGTTAAGTATCTGAAGAGGGATTGAACTTGAGTTCTCCAGACTTCAGGGCTGATGCTCTTTATCCACTGTACCATCTAGCTACTCCTGAAAATATTTTGATAAATATATTCCAACATAGTTGTTTTTCTTTGTAACCCCCTGCATTGTATTCCTTTAAAATATTATTCTGAGAAGAGAACTTACCAGATTGGCAGAGGGGGTCCATGACATATACACACATGCCCTCAAAAATTTAGGAACTCTTGCTTTTGGGGTCACTTGGTTTAATGTATTTGGGCTAGCTGGACAATTCCTGGAATAATTTTCTACTGCCTCTCCTTGTTACAGAGGTGAGGAGGAAGAAAGGTTACTGTATTTAGCCACCTGACTTGCCTCTTCCTGAATATAGGGTTTGATGCAGGGCAGAAGGAAGTTTGGGACTAGATTATCTTTAGAGTTCATCATTCTGAACTAGCGTCTGGGGATAAATATGGGAATCTGGGTGGGTTGGCTCGGAAGTGCCTTTGATCTGCCTACTGTTAATGCTTTTCAGTTGAATGCCAGCAGAAGCAACTGCACCCTGGGCCAGAGAGATAACAGGCTGGGGCTTTCGCAAACGGGCCCCTTGATAGTGCCGGGTTTTATTGAGCTCTGATCGGGGCCCAATAGGATCTGAGGGCACCCCGGAAACATCAAACAGAGGAGAAGGCGTTGCCTTGTGCAAAGAATCCTGAGTCCTGTATGTATGGACCTGTGTGTGCACAGGCCTATCTGTTGGCACTTTACTCCATTGCATTAAAGTCTTTACAGCAGAGATGCTCTAGACATTTCAAATTGAAAATTCTATTGGCATACAAACATAAAACATAATGACCTTAAGAAATTATCTAGTCTAATATTGTTACCTCCAGATGAATTTATACCAAAGTCATCTTAGGTAAGGTTTTAATAGTTTTAGTAAGGAGAGATATTTAGTATATACATGTATATATATATATATATGAAATTATGATACAACATAATATAATAGAAGATATGATGTGATATGAAATACTGTGGTATGATACGATGAGACAGAGCCTGATAATAGAGAATAGCGAAGTAATCTCAAAATTAGGAAGACCTAGTGCCATAATCTTGGTTCTGTGACTCTAGCAAGTCTTTTTAATTTTCAGTGCCCTGTGGAAGCTATCTGAGACTATAA
Organism: Antechinus flavipes; assembly: GCF_016432865.1. Lineage (NCBI taxonomy): Eukaryota > Metazoa > Chordata > Mammalia > Dasyuromorphia > Dasyuridae > Antechinus > Antechinus flavipes. Next base: position 152,393,744 of record NC_067401.1, read on the forward strand.
ATTGTCAAACAGGTGCCAGTTTCTCATCAGGTACTTTCTAAACTTAGGAAATCAAAGATCTAGTAAAATAATATTAATAAATATTAATAAAATAAGGAGAATAATATGAATAAGCATATTTATGAATACCTACTATGTGCCAGTTATTGTATTAGATACTGGAGATACAGAGACCAAAGTGAAACTCTCTTAATCTTCACAGATCTTACATTCTAGCAGGGGAGATATATATATATATATATATCCTCCTAATCTTCACAGAGCTTACATTCTAGCAGGGGATATATATATATATATATATATATATATATATATATATATATATGAAATTATGATACAACATAATATAATAGAAGATATGATGTGATATGAAATACTGTGGTATGATACGATGAGACAGAGCCTGATAATAGAGAATAGCGAAGTAATCTCAAAATTAGGAAGACCTAGTGCCATAATCTTGGTTCTGTGACTCTAGCAAGTCTTTTTAATTTTCAGTGCCCTGTGGAAGCTATCTGAGACTATAAATTGTCAAACAGGTGCCAGTTTCTCATCAGGTACTTTCTAAACTTAGGAAATCAAAGATCTAGTAAAATAATATTAATAAATATTAATAAAATAAGGAGAATAATATGAATAAGCATATTTATGAATACCTACTATGTGCCAGTTATTGTATTAGATACTGGAGATACAGAGACCAAAGTGAAACTCTCTTAATCTTCACAGATCTTACATTCTAGCAGGGGATATATATATATATATATATATATGTAGATTTGAACAAAACACATGGAAAATAGATAGTATTGGAGAAGAAAATAAAGCAGCTAAGGGGACTAGCTTGTGTCCCCTTGTGTGGAAGGTGACTCATCAGTTTCTGGAAAGAATCTCAGGGATTCTGAGATTCAAAGATGAAGAGGAAAGGTATTCCAGGCATGGGAGACCAAAACTCAAGATGGGAAATAGTGTCATGACTGAAAAACAACAAGGAGGCATAGAGCATAGAATTTCTGGAGAAGAATAATGTTAGAAAACCAGAAAAATAGGATGGGTCAGATTGTGAGAGTACTTTAAAAGCCAAGCATAGAGATTTATAAATGATCTTAGAGGTTATAAATAGGGTGCTACTGGAGAGTAGTATGAAGTGGTCTGATCTGTACTTTAGGAAAATCATCTTTATGAAGGATGGATTGGTCTGGGGAGAGACCAGTATCAGGGAGACTAATTAGGAAGCTATAACAATTGTCCAGAATAAGGTGATAAGAGCCAGAACTAAGGTAGTAGCCATGTGACTAGAGAGAAAGGAATGTGTATTGTGGGTAGAAACAACAGGATGTGGTAATTTATTAGCTATGTAGAATGGATGAGACTGAGGAATTGAGGGTGACAATGTGGTTGTAAACTGGGGTGACTGAAAAGATGGTAGTGCCTTTGATTGATATAGGAAAATTCATATTCCAAAAAGCTATAAAAATCTGCATACCCTTTGTTACAACAATCTCACTACTGACTCTATATCCCATAAAGCTTTAAAAAAGGAAAAGGACCTATTTGGACAGAAGTATTTATCACAGCTCTTTTTGTGGTGGCAAGGAATTGGAAATTGAGGAGATGCCCATCAGTCAAGAATAGGAAAGTTCAGAAGATGGATGGATTGGGAGGAAAAGAGAATGAGTTCTGTTTTAGACATGATGAGCTTGATATGTTTGTATTCCTATAGAACAATCAGTTAAAAATGTCTAGTAGGCAGTTAATTGTGTAGATCTGGAATTCTTGAAAGAACCTGGAGTTGGGGCATATAGACCTGAGAATCATCTGCATAGACATTAGAATTAGCTCCAGGGGAGTTCATGAAGTCACCAAATAAGCAAGTACTAAGAGCAAAGAGAAAATGGCCTAGGTTAAAGCCTTAATGTACATTTGGACTTAGTAAATATGATAAATGGTCAAAGATAGGAAGAGAATCCATAGAGGAGAGTATTCAGGAGAAAAGCCAGCAATATCCAATGCTGCTCAGAGGTTAAAAAGGGTGAGAATTGAAAAAAGGTCACAATATTTGGCAATGAAATTATTTTATTGGTAACTTTTAAGAGAATCTTTCAGAATAATGAGGTCAGTAAGGCAACAACCATTTTTCAGAACTTCCTAAGTACTGGGGATTCAACAAAAGACAAAAATGTGGTCTCCTACTCAGTAAAGGTTCTCAACTTCTAGTGAGGGAGGCAACTTACAAATAACTCTCTCTCTCTCTCTCTCTCTCTCTCTCTCTCTCTCTCTCTTTCTCTCTCTCTCTCTCTCTCTCTCTCTCTCTCTCTCTCTCTCTCTCTCTCTCTCTCCTCTCTCTCTCTCTCTCTCTGTTTCTCTGTCTCTCTGTCTCTCTCTCACAGACACACACTCTTTCTCATGCACTCTCTTTTCTGTCTCTGTGTGTGTCTATCTGTCACTGTCTCTCTTCTCTCTGTGTGTCTGTATCTGTCTCTCTCTCCCTTTTTACACATACATACACACACACACATATATTTGTATGTGTATGTTTGTATGAGGCAGGTGGCTTATTGGATATAATATTGCACTGTGATCTTGGGCAATTCACTTAACTGTTTGCCTTAAGCTCTGACAAAGAAAATGGTAAACCACTTCAGTATCTTTGCCAAGAAACTCCCTTAGTCAGTACTGGTATGGTAAGGTCCATGGAGTTCATGTATGTTAGGAGTAACAACAATACACAGACATACACAAGTTTAAGATATATATAGTGCACATGAAAAGTAATCTCAGAGATAAGGCAGTTATATTGAGGGTGGAGCCTAGGAAAAAATTTTTGCAGAAGACAGGATTTGAACTGAGTATTGAAGAGGTCAAAGAAGCCAGGAAGTCAAATCTCAGAGAATAAGAAAGAGAGTTAACAAGTATAGATTTTGTAAAGTAAAGAAGGAGAAGAAGGATGTAAGACTATAGCCAATAGTAATCAGAATAGAGTCAGATATATGTTTATGTATTTGTGTGTATACATATATGTATATGTGTATAAATGAGTATATGTATACATGTATACACACTTATGTGTAGATAGATAGATATTGATATGGTGCAATATAACTCTCGGGTTTCTTAATGGGAAGGACAAGAAGCTTAGAGGACAGATGAGTGTCGAGAGTAAATCTTCCAGAGAAGTGTTTGGTCCAGGAACTAGAATGTTCATTTCAGTTTGACACTTCTATAGTACCTACCTTGTGCCAGGTATTACTGCCTATTAGAGAGGGATATCCATATATAGGCAATATAATGCAGGTGAGAGAGTGATAGGGTTCAATTGGGAGATCCAAAAAAAAAGGACCGAGGAAAATTTGAGGAGGTGGAATAAACTTTCCGTGGGGATTCGGGTGGAAGAATCCAGGTGGGATTCATGAAAGAGGACGCTGTAACTGAACCTCAGCCTCAAAGGGAGATAATGAGAAGCAGTCTATTCTACATTCAGACTTTTCTTGGGAACACCGGAACCTGCTGAACAGGAATGGGATAAAACTGGAAGCTGGCTGTGTGGGCTGTTGGGAAGAGTACCTACCTGATCACTAGGGTGTGTTGGGAGGAGAGGGTGGTCAGACATGTGTTTGTAGTGAAAGGGTTAGTGAGATAAATGGATAGGGGATGGGTCTGGGAGAGTGTTGTCTTTCCCCTCACCCTCCCCTGCTGTTCCTCTTGGCTCCCAGTATTTCATCTAGACAGGCAAGCAGGCAGGATACTATGTGCTGTGTATTGGTCTCAAGAGACAGGAGCAGGGTAACACCACAACACAAACAGAACATCTGGAAGTTTTTTAAGGTTTCTTTTTTTAACACATTTGCAAAAATCAGGATATTTGCACACAAGGTTTACTGGTTGGAGAGAGCCCAGGGGTTTTAGTCAAGTGGGAGGGATTTGGGGGTGTGTGGTGGGGACAGAGGAAAAGTTCAATGCCAGAGGCAAAAAATAATACAAGTTCTTCTAACAAACTTGTTTGCAGAAAGGAAACTGTCAAAAGTGACTAATGGTAGAAATAGGGAACAGCTATAGTGATAGAGCTGAGATTGAGGCCCTCCTAGGTTCTCTTCGTTTTAGGCTTCCCTGGCATAGAACAACAACTGGGTCTCTTCTCTTTTTATCATTGAAATCAGCTCCTCTGAATAGAATCTGAAAGAATAGAAGGCCAAATTCTCTGAGAGAGGATGGGATACTCTTGGCGGATTCCCCACCCTCTCTCTGCCTTTAGCCTGCTGGGAACCTAGGAGCTGGGCATTGAGGCTTTGGGTTGTGGCCACATTGCTTAAAGACACATCCCCTTTCCCCTACGTCTCCAGCCAGGATTGGGGAGGGGGTGATGGTACAGAGATGTGGGTAAGGGGAAAGGGTTAATTCCTAGGAGGAAAAAAAAGTCCTGGCGAGGCTCAGAGCTAGTCTGGTCCAACCAAGACTACCAGAGCACCTTGTGCTTCCTCTTCCTTTCCCCTCCCCCTAGTGTCATCCCGGGCTTGATGACTTTGGCCAAGGGAAGCAGGGAAAAACTTGGCTCAGCATTTCAGTACCACATGCTAGAGATGGAAAAGGGATGGAGGAAAAAGGCAGTCTCGGCAGGGGATTCATCAGGGACCCCGAAATATCTTCTTTTAGAGGACAGAACTTCTTGCTTCCATCTCTTCCTTCTTCATGGTTATCTTTTATTTTTAATTAAGAGCTCCAGATTCAGGCTTTCTTATTAATTTTCCTCCTCCATCTGTTTAGTTATGAAATCCTAGCTTGTGCCTGTTTTCATAGCTTCATTAATTATATGTGAAATCTTACCCAGCCGAATACAGCTTCATGGTAGGAAATAAGACTCATTTTCTGTGGTCCAAAGACTTAACTGATTGGGAAAAGAGTCATCTTTACTCATCTCTCCCTTAGAATTTGCTGAAACCCTTATTCTCTTTGCATGCTTATCATTTAAAAAATCTTTTAATAGCTTTTTATTTTTCAAAACACATGCAAAGATAGTTTTCAACATTCATCCCCACAAAACCTTGTGTTCTAAATTTTTCTCCCTCCCTCCCTTCCTCTCCCTCCCCCTTCAGCAAACAGTCTGATATAAATTAAATGTTGCATGCTTATCCTTATATCTCCTTGATACCTAACTCATCATGAACTACTTATACACAAAGAAACTGAGGCAATAAATTGAATCGAGGTTTATTCATAGGGATGATTTCAAGAAGCTGCTTAGTCTGCCCCTGATTTTTTTTTTTAGGATGGATGTTTTATTTTATTTTATTTTTTAAAATAATTATAACTTTTTATTGACAGAATCCATGCCAGGGTAATTTTTTACAACATTATTCCTTGCACTCACTTCTGTTCTGATTTTTCCCCTCCCTCTCTCCACCCCCTCCTCCAGATGGCAAGCAGTCCTATACATGTTAAATATGTTGCAGTATATCCTAGATACAATATATGTGTGCAGAACCGAACAGTTCTCTTATTGCACAGGGAGAATTGGATTCAGAAGGTAAAAATAACCCAGGAAGAAAAACAAAAATGCAAACAATTTACATTTATTTCCCAGTGTTCCTTCTCTGCGTGTAGCTGCTTCTGTCCATCATTGATCAACTGAAACTGAGTTAGATCTTCTCTTTGTCAAAGAAATCCATTTCCATCAGAATACATCTTCATACAGTATCGTTGTTGAGGTATATAATGATCTCTTGGTTCTGCTCATTTCACTTAGCATAGGTTCATATAAGTCTCTCCAAGCCTCTCTGTATTCATCCTGCTGGTCATTTTTTACAGAACAATAATATTCCATAACATTCAGATACCACAATTTACCCAACCATTCTCCAATTGATGGGCATCCATTCATTTTCCAGTTTCTAGCCACTACAAACAGGGCTGCCACAAACATTTTCCTGCCCCTGATTTTCATGGGAAAATCAGTTACTACCTCTTCTAGGAGTTCTGTTGTTTTGTTTCTCTGATTTATGGCTTAGGGAGATCTTCTCTGGATTTATCTAAATCCCTCTTGCTCCAAATCAAGTCTAATGCTTTGTAAGGCAATCCTAGTAACTGTGCCCTTGCACTAATCAGGAACAAAGCTGACCAAGGGCCCTCTGCCCTCTTCTGCCTCTGTGATTCTGAGTTTACTCATACACTACAAAGAGCCAGTAGTTCTTGCTTTGGGATTAGAATTCCTAACCTTACTCACTATAGTTTCTCTTGTTGACACTTGAGCTTCGTCAGTCAGAACCCTGTTTGTTTAGGCTTCTGCTATCTCCTTGTTTGTCCCTGATTTAGTTGGGCAGTCTGGCTTGACTTGCCTAGACTAATTGCCTACTTTCATGGCTGTTCCTGCTTTTAGTTAAACCTCCTGGCCCATCCTGATATTTCTTTGCCAACTTAATATGATTATTTTTTATGTTTTCTCTTGATTAGTGGGGAAATAGAGTCATTTATATTCATGATATATCTTAATTTCATCAAAGTTTTTAGTTGTGGCATCTAGTATTAACTGGTTCCCTACTATGGCAGGGCAATGCTTTTACATCTCCTTAATTGATTCTCTAAGTCATATAACTACCATTGAAAACTTTTTCTTTCCTTCTCAAGCCACCACAGTATACTCTGCTTGTTTCTGGGGACCTTGGTGTATTCTTTGTGGAAAAAATAGAGGATACTGACTACAGGGCTCCTCTCCTCTCCTTCTCCTTTGACTTTATCTCATACTATTTTCTCCTTTAAACTAGTCTCTAATGAAGGAATAGCTCTTTTCCCTTGCCATGGGCAGCCCCTTTATATGTATCTTTGGTTCTATCCCCATTTATTTTCTCTAGTATACTGCTTCAACTGCTATCCCACTTTTCCTTAATCTTGAATCTTTCTTTACCTACTGGTTCCTTCCTTTCTGTCCACAAATATGCATGTCTCCCCATCTTTAAAAATCCTTATTGTTTCCTATCATCTCTGATAGTCATTATATTTTTTCTCTCTTTCTCTGCCGATTCCTTGAGAAATTGATTGGCACTCAGTGCATACTTCTTTGATTTTCACTTTCCTCTTTAGCTCAGAAATCTTACTTTCAGCCTTCACACAACTGAAATTAATTTCTCTAAAGGCATTGGTTATCTAATTGTCAAGCCAAATACTTGCTTTCAGTCCTCATCCTTCTTGACCTCTCTGTAGTATTTGATGCTGTTGATTATCCTTTTCTCCTAGTTAATCTCTCCTTCGAATTTTCAAGACAATTTTTTTCTCCTGGTTTCCCTATCTCTCTGATTCCTTCATCTTAGTTTATTTTCGTGGATTATTACCTCATTAATTGTGGGAGTAACTGAAGGCTCTGTCTTGTGCTATCTTCCCTTCTTGTGTTAGCCTTTTTCACTTGATGAATTCATCAGCTCTTTTACTTTTCTAAGACTAACTCAGCCTGGTTCAGTGGTTCAGGATTGGTCTTGGAACAAAATGAGACACTTTTGGATCATCTAACTTTTAATTTAAAAAAGAAGTTTACCAACAATAACATAGAAAGGATATTAAATGAGGATATGCCTTGATTCAGGTAGGTGTGACCCTCATCCTCTCCATATAGAAGTATATTGGGTCAGAAGGATGTGTTTACTTGCATATTTGGGGGGGGCATTCATCAAGTCATAGATATCCATGTGGGGTAGTCTTTTTATATGCCCTTGAAACTGGGAAGTCATGCTATTAGGTTGAGATAGTTCCCGGAACAATACAATCTTAGAAACCGTTCCTTTACCTTTTAGGGGGCATATAAAAAACTAGCATTTTCTATATGGGAGATATCCCAAGAGATGTTACTCCTACATCTCATCACTTTACAGGATCCTAGTGATCTTATAGAACATCTTCCACCACTGTAATGGTTTAAATGCTATTGTTTGACAACCATGACATTGAAGACTTGAGAAATCCGGTACAGACAGCACTGGAAAAAGGTTTTAGTGCAGGTTAAAAAAAAAAAAAAACAGTAGAAAGGGAATTTAAAATTCATGAAAGATTTCTTTTGAATAATTGCATTCAGACAGAAAGGAAGACCAGGAATCCCAGGTTTTGTTTCTTCCATTTAGAAGGACAAAGTCCAGTATTTTAATGATCTCATCCATCTGATGGATGATGTAAAAATCTTTGCAGTTCATGGTGATGACATTTGAAGTGATAACAATGAAGGATACCATTAAGATCATCAGGGTCATGGTATAATGTTGTCATAGTCATTGATTCTTATTGTCATTAAGGATCATTTGTAGCAAGGTAGTTAAGAGAAGTTTTATATAGATTCTCTATTATGAAACTTGTTCTGGTGTCATGGTCAATATTGAGATGCTCTTGATTTGCTGACCCACCAGGATCTCCCCCCTTCCCTTTGGAGTCTATGGCAGTGGGAGAGAGGGGAGGATAATATCAAATATTTTCCCTTCAGCTCAGCTTACTGGGAGGACTAGCCAGAAAGAAAATGAATGAAAAAGCATTTGTTGTTGTGTCTGACTCTTTGTTACCTCATTTGGGGTTTTCTTGGCAATAATACTAGAGTGATCTGCTGTTTCCTTTTCCAGCTCATTTTACAGAGGAGGAAACTGAGACAAACTAGCTTAAGTGACATGCTCAGATTCACGCAGCTAGTAAGTAAACCTTTCTGAGGCCAATTTTCAGCTCACAATAAGGAATATTCCTGACTTCAGCCCTGGCACTCTATCCACTGTATCACACAGCTGCCCTAAAAAAAATAATTATATGAGGAGCACATCAGTAAACACTGGAGATATCAATAGAAAAACAAGATAGTTCGAACTTTTAAGAAGCTTACATTCAGATACAAGAGGTTTCAAAAGCAATTTGAATGGAAAAGCTTAGTAGTCTTTAGGACACAACAGTGAAACAGAAAGCAATGCATCTTTTTAAATGTCATATCCATTTTTGACTTGGAACTATTTGACAGTGCCAAGCATATCGATGGTTTGCTCCCTTTGAGGGTGGCTATATAGAAACTGGGTCGGAAGTAGGGCCAGGGATCAGGTTGGGGTCTTGAGCCTTACTTGTCTGTTGGTGGAAAGGATGGTGATAGATATAGAAAATCTCCTTTCAAAGACTGCTCCCCTCAGTTATGGTCTATAGGAGCCTAGAAGCAAGACCATTGGTCTGGGCTTTTGGATTTGGAATTCTGGACTGCCTTCACCAGAGTGTGAAGGGAGGTGGTGGTTCTAATTGGCAGGTCTCCTCTCAGGCTGCCTTGCTGCTTTATCTGCACTAGCCTGCCCACCCCATTTAGGTATTGCCATTACTAAATGAAGAGCCTTAAAGTTAAGGAGAACATGCTTTTCCTGCAGTTCCAAAAAGAACATTAACCTTCAGAATTCAGGCCTTCACAGACAGGAGCTTTTTAGGTCAGTGGAATAGAGAAAACCACTTGGCTAGGACCAATGATAGCCACTGTTGCCTACTCTACTAGCATCTGCACTGCCAGTGGTACCAATTATTGGTGCCTGCCATTTTGTCAAGTGGCTTGTTCTTGAATCATCTGGGTTCTTCCTATCAACCATATTCCCCCAAACTTAACTAAGTCAGCTGGACCGTGGATTTTCTTAGAGTCAATCTATTCTTGTCTCTCATTTGGACCATCATTCAAGAGATTTTTGTTAAGTCTAGCCAACATGATATCACCAAAGTAGTGGTAGATAACAGCATCCACAGGAAATGACATCTCTCTTAGGTCTTTAACTACTAGAATGTATGTGTGTGTGAGACAGAGACACAGAGAGAAAATTACTTCAAGTGGACTTAGGGAAAATTGTGATTGTGTACTGGACTCCTTCCCAGGTGAGACTAATCTCAGTCATAGAGAAAAAGGCATTAGTGAGGTTGACAAGTTTAAGACACTTAACCCTGGACCTGGGCTAGGAGGCTTCCTATCCAGGGAAGTGACTAGGGGATAAAGTTAAGAAAATGCCTTAGCATGACAACTGCTTTATCCAGCTCCTTGTAGTCCACAATAAGCCACCAGGTGCAACCTCCTTCCTTACTATTCACGAGCCATTCTCTGTAAGGAGATACAGTAGAGCAAAGTACTCTGACCTCTTTCTTCTCCATTGCTTTGGAGGAGAGAGCTTTTATCTCACTTAGTTTTAACTTCAAAAGATAGCTCTGGCAGCTGCACGAGTTTCCATTTGGCCCAATTCACAGTAACTATCATTTATACTATATACTTCTGGTATAGGTGCAGACTCCCAAGAATTCATGTCCCCCACAATTCCCCTGCCTCACCCCATGGAAACTGATGGGTGCATTGGTGATTCCTCACTCTGGTTGTTGTGCTCCTTCTATCTGAGCAGTGTACAGGCTTTAGGGGATGCCTTGAGTTCAGTTGCGTCTGAAGGGTCTTTACTGTTTACAGTTCTGGATGTTAAAGTTTTACTAGGACCCCCAAAGGCTGATGATCAGTTGTCTCATCAACTCCATGTTTTAGTAACCATTTAAAGCTCCTTAGGACAAAGGGTATTGTCATTCTTCAACCTCTATCTCTATCTTTATCTATATATGTCTATGTTTATGTGTATGTCCATGTTTTATCTATATGTCCACATGTACATATATAAATATATATTTTGTGGTATATTTTTATATGTATGTAGATACATGTATTATGTGTATATGGGTATAATACACATATACACATGTGTATGTATAAACATATATATATGTATAAAATCTCCCTCTTTAGAATCTAAATTCCTTGAGGGCAGGAAGTTTTTTTTTTTTTTAATCTTTGGGATTTTATGTTTTTTTATTTTTGATTTTTTCTTTATATTCCCAGCACATAATATATTAATGACATACACTAAATGCTTAATAAATGCTTGTTGATTGATTTGCCTATCCTACTTACCCCCCCCCCCTTTCCTGTTCTATTCAAAAATATATAATGTTGCTATATTTTGCTTCTGGCAGAGGCATTTTATATGAGCTAGGAGATACGGTCTAATAGACAGGGCAGTGATTTGGGAGGTTTGTCCAATAAACTCCCTGGGGATCATAGCAACCGGCAGTACAAAAATAATTTAGCAGAGCTGACTGGAGGTAAGATCCTGTCATGGAGGAGGCTTCCTATCCAGGGAAGTGACTAGGGGATGATGCACAACTAAGAAACATAACAGCACATGCTAAAGTTCCATGACAAGTACTCTAATGGCCTCTGAACTGTGTATTCATAGGTAACAAATTTACTTTTTAGGCACATTCTAATCCCCTATGCCTGAGATTGCCTGCTTGTATGTTGCCTAACAGAGGTGTGTCTTTATCAAATAAATGAACTTCCTTGGAAAGGCTTGGTGGGGTTGCCCCCAACAAAGAGGTGGTGGTGTGCCCCAACACTATTATAAACTCATCAGATTGTCTTATAGCTTTTTACCCATTTATCTGGGTTTGTCTCCTGCTTTCTATTCTCTTATCTGGGTTTTTCTCCTAGACTGGAACAAGAAAAGGTGCAATCTTGTATGGTCATTCTTGATCTTATTTTGCAGACTTCTCACAGCTTTTTTTTTTTTTCTATGCTTATCATCCTGCCAAGTCCATAAAGTTGCTGAGCAACAGGGAGGAAGTCCCAGTGTTATTCATCGGCTTGGTGCCGATTAAAGTGCTGGCCATGTGCATCTCCCTGGGAAAACAAAATTTTCTTGTAGAGTTCCCTGATGCAGTTCAGAAACTTGTCATAGGAGAGGTGGAGTGAAATGATTGAAGAGAACATAGTTTTATTTTTTGTATTTTAATCTTAGGGGAAAGCAAGGGACCTGGATGAGTGGTTGAAACTAGGAATTTGGGAGCCAAAATTTTGGGGTCTCTTCTTTACTATCCATTGTTATAGCTGGCTTTAAATCTGTTGACTTGCACATAGTGGTCACAGTGAATTTTGAACATGACTGAATTAAAGTTCCTCTTGTCTATAAAATAGCCCTAGATGTCTATTATGACAATATGTGTGGACTTGAATTTCTTTGGGGGAAACATCTAGGTTTGTAGCTAGAAGAATTCTGAAGTATAAATTTCTGGTTTGTTTCATAGCTTTTTAGTCTCAATTTATCCTGTTTTTAGCAAAAAGGTTTTTCTTGCTCTATCCTCCTTCCCTTCCTGTCTTTGTTAAGATCTTGTACTGTGACCTTCACTTGAATATTTGGCATCTCTATCTCAGAATTTTATTCTGAGGGCTTTGTTTTATTTGTTTTATTCAGTGTTCATTTGTGTCCCTAAAAGAGCCTTCATCTCCATTGGGAACCATTGACTCTCGGTGCTACAAAGGAATTGAGAGAAATTAGGTTGGTTCTTAGAATTTTCTCTCAGGTTTTGATTCTGTTCCTGGCTTCAGAGATCACAGTGTAGTTACTTCTCCCAGGTTATTAATCATTCCATCCCACTGGCCAAGAAGAAGAGCAGTCCATATTTATTCTATTTGTGTTGTAGTTGTCCAACTGAAATTCTGTGATCTGGCCAAGTAGTCAGTCTGGGAAGAAACAAATCCCAAGAGTTCTTCTATAGATTTTGTCCCAAGAATCGGAGAGATTTCTATCTGTTTCCCTTATATCTTGCTCTCTCATTCTAAATCATGTTGTTGATAAGTCCCCATATATTACCAGGCCTTTCAAGTAGTTAAGTGCATTCAATGATGCGAACCACTTTATGTATACATTTTTATCATGTGAATGTCATATTTTTCTTGCTATAATAAGGGAGGGAGGTAAAAAATATTTGATGCTGCCGTCCTGTTTTCTCTCACCATCAGTGCATCAGTTCCCAAAGAGAGGTAAATAGTGGTGAGGTAATAACAAAATTAAATTGAAATGAAAATTTGGATTAGAGATCAGAGCATCTGCTCCTGAAAAAGTTTACCTCTACTGCTTTCTCACCTAGGAAAAAATAATAATTTAACACCTTCTGCCATTTCTATCTTTGTTTTTGAAACTGGGACTCATTATCTCCCTCAGGTTGGACATGGGTCAGTTCACCCCTTCTTAGATAGCCTGGTGGCCCCGTACTTATGAGGGCTCACTATATTGATGACTTAGTGCTTAAGACATTGTAACTCACAACTCCTGAATTCAAATGATCTGCCAGCCTCAGTTTCCCCATGAGCAAGGGATGACAAGCTTGTGCTACCATGCCTGGTTAATATCCTCTTTTTAAAGTAGTAGTGAAAATAGTCTGCTCAGTGATGATGGTACCTTTCTTTTAAGCTATGTTAACATCCTGAATTCAAATCCAGCCTTGGACACTTACTAGCTGTGAGACCCTGGGCAAGCCACTTAACCCTGTCTGCCTCAGTTTCCTCATTTCTAAAATGATCTGGAGAAGGACATGGTAAACCATTTCAGTTATCTCTGCCAAGAAAACCCCAAAAGAGGCCATGAAGAGTCAGACATGCTGAAAATGACTGAATAACCACAATAATCTTCTATGATTTATAGCTCTTTGGAAAGAAGAATATAATAGGGATTGGATTATTCTCTGGCCTTAAGTCCCAGCTTAAGGGACTTTTTTTACATGAAACTTTCCCCAACCCCACTTAATTCTAATGTGTCCTCTTAATTATTTCCTACTTATCCTATAAATAACTTATTTTGTTTTCTTGCTGTTTCCCCATTAGATTGTCAGCTCTTTGAGGATAGGAATTGTCATTTGCTTGTATCCACCAAACTCGAATACTGTCACATTATAGGCCCTTAATAAATGTTTATTGATTGATGGGTGAAGGATTATTACTAATGAGAAAGTGTAGAGAGAGGTTCTTCATAGATAGTTCAACAATATCCCTCCCCTCTCCAAAAATAAAAAAAATGCTCAAAACCCCAAAGTTTATTTATTATTCAGTATGTTCTATTCAGGATCTGGCACATTAGAGAATTTAAGGACGTCCAATTGGAGTGGCAGAAACTAGAGATTAGTTCCTATGTTTTTCTTCCACAGGCTCTGGGAGGAAGAACTGACAGATGGAGACACTGGGACAGAATGTCAAAGTCGACTCTGCCTTCCCTTGCCTCCACCGCCTCCACTACTCATCAATGTAGAAGCTCCAACAGATGAACTTCATTGGGCCCTGACCACCTCTTAAAAATTAACATTCTTGGGTTTGGATTGAAAACTATTTGCAACATGACCTTTGAGGGAAGGAAAGTATTACATGCCAAGGGTCAATAAATCAATAATATTTATTAAGTATCTACTGTGTGCTAGTCATTGTGTGAATGCTGGGTCTGAATTGGATGCTGACAGAACTACACCCTAAATAGCAGAATCTTGGTGGTAATTAGCTACAGTTGGGAAAGACTGTTGGGCTTTTCTGGTGCATTTTAATATAGAGCATTAGGCAATGTGGACTTGGAGATTTTACCTTCCCAGAAACCAGAGGGCTCTCCACTGCACCTTTTCCTTAACACTCCTCCTCCCCCAGGTCTTGACTTTTTACCAGGCGTTTGGACTCTGATTTTTTTTTGTTTGCTCCGTTATCTTCAAGCCGGATACAGGGGTGAATAGTTAACAACTCTCAGGTCAAATGGGAGCTTAATTTTTCCTGCTCTTTCTCAAGGGCTCAGTGTTTACCCATTGCCATGGGAGCAGCCATGGAATTGATTTCCTGTCCCCTTCTGGTATTTTGCAGGCCTTAGCCCCCTAAGCTCTAGAATGATGGTTTATGACCTAACATTGCAGGCCTACTAGTTACTTACTTTACTGTTTCTGACATTTGGCTGGTAGGAGGGAAAGTTACTTGTGAGCTAGGGCATCTACTGAGATATAGTGCTCCTCCTCCATTGGTTCCTCCATCAATATTTCTTCTGTAGATGATAGCCTTGGAAGGGAAAAAGCTATGAATCCTTGTTAATGAAACCTGTCTTTAGTTTGGGTAGCCCTGGGCCTCATCTTTTGGAAAGTCAGCTGTAAAGAAAGACCCTTGTCTCTTTGACAATGGTTTCTACCTTTATGGAGCTGGTTGTCCTCCAGAATTGGTAGCTATTTGTGATTGAGAACCCTAACACGTGCTTTTGATGAAGTTCAACTTCCCCTTATCCTTGACAACAGAAAAGAGAATTGGGTCATGAAAAACAAATTGTTTTTGTTGCTCACCTTTCTCATCTGCTTATTCTGGAAGCTGTCATCTATTTCTCAAGCTGATTTCATGACATTTCTTATGGTTCAAGTTCATGGGGAAGCATTGAATCAAAGATGTATGGATTTATTACCTTCAAAATGAAAGACTTGTTTCATTATTTAAGAAATTAAATCTGGACATATTCTACTACTTTATTCAATGTGTATGTCTATGTATAGGTTCCTTCTGAGGCAAAGGTAGAGCTCTTCCTGTGAGCCTTATTTGGCAGGAAATGATCAAAGATCGATCACTCAGCAAACATTTATTAAGTGCTTAGTTAGTTAATTATTGCTTAATTAGAGGCAGTCAGGTATCTTAGCCAGTGAATGGAGCTCAGGACACGAATTCAAGTATAGTCTTAGGCACTATCTATGTGTTACTGGGCAAGTAAACTCAACTGCTGTCTGACTCAGTTTCCTGATCTGTAAAACAGGGAAAATAATAACAGCTCCCAAGGTTGTTGGACGGATAAAATGAGATAATATTTGTAAAGTACTTTGTAAATCTTAAAGTGCTCTTTGAAGGCAGTTATTGTTATTGTTGTTGTTAAGTTGTCTCAGTCATGTCTCACTCTTTATGATCTCATTTGGGGTATTCTTGGCAAAAGATATGAAAGAGACTTGACATTTCCTTCTTCAGCTTATTTTACAGATGAAGAAACTGAGGCAAAATGGGGACTTTCCCAGGGTCACACAACTGTGTGTCAGGCCAGATTTGAAATCAGGTCTTCCATACTCCAGGTATAGTGTTCTAGTACTTAGCTAATAACAACAACAACAACAACAACAACTAACACCTAGCTAGGTACTGATTATTATGATTATGATTATTATTCTATTATGTGTCAGAAATTATGCTAAGCTCTGGAATACAAAGTAAAAAACTTACATTCTAGTGGGAGAGATAACAAGAATATTTTAAGCATTTACAGGCTAAATATAAGGAGAAGAAATTGCAAAATAGTTAAATATAAAGTAGTTAGGGTAGGCATAGGAGCAAGGAGCCTCAGAAAAGTCTACATATAGAAAAAAGTATTTGAGATATATATTGAAAAGAGAGGGATGTCAGTTTGACTAGATCACAAAGATTGTAAATACACTCTTTGCAGTAATATACAATCAAAGAAAGATAGATTGTGGCCAGGATGTCAAAGACTTAAAACTTAAAAGAGAGTTTTATATCTTATTCTTGAGGCAGAAGGAGAACATGATGAATTAAGTATATAAGGAAAACAAATTTGGGAAGTGCTGTGTAGGATGCTAGGCAGCTAAATGGAAAAGAAGGTACAATACTGAACTTGGAGTCAGCAATACTTAAGTTCAGATCCTGTCTCAGACATTTATTTAGCTATGTAATCTGAACCATCCCCTCTCAGCCTCATTTTCCTCATCTGTAAAATATTAATAAAAAATCCTACCTTGTGGAGTTGTTGTCAAGATCCAGTAACATATTCAAAAGCAGTTTGCAGAATTAAAAAATATTAAAGCTTTTTATTTAGAAAACATATGCATGGATAATTTCTCAACATTGACCCTTGCAAAGCCTCTATTCCAAATTTTCCCCTCCTTCCCCTCCCCCCTCCCCTAAATATCAGGTTGTTGGAGTACACGGGAGCCACCTGACAGTGGCTGCTGGAGATCCAACCCAGAATGGATCTCCTCTTGTGAGAGGATGATACAAGGAGACTGAGAGGCAGTTGTGGTTCTCTGACGTCTCCGACTGAGAGGCTCCTACGTTGCTGACCTCCCTCCTCTTCCCTCTGCCTCCAATTTATCTTATTCCCAGTCTGCAACACCTGTGTCAGCAAAGGCTGCCCTGCAATTCCTTCAGATGTTATGATTCACAGCTGTGGAGGCTCTTGGAGAATTGACCTGTCCCTTAACAGCAGGTAGTCCAATACATGTTAAATATGTTAAAATATATGTAAATCCAATATATGTGTAAATATTTATTCAGTTATCTTGCTGCACAAGAAAAATCAGATCAAGAAGGAAAAATAACAAGGAGAAAGAAAACAAGCAAACAACAACAAAAAAGAGTGAAAATGCTATGTTGTGGTCCACACTCAGTTCCCACAGTCCTCTCGCTGGGTGTGGATGGCTCTCCATCACTGAACAATTTTAACTGATTTGAATCCTCTTATTGTTGAAGAGAGCCACGTTCATCAGACTTGATCATCTTATAGTCTTCTTGTTGCCGTGTATAATGATCTGGTCCTGCTCTTTTCACTCAGCATCAGTTCATATAAGTCTCTCCAGGCCTCTCTGCAATCATCCTGCTGGTCATTCCTTACAGAACAATATTATTCCATAACATTCATATACCACAACTTACTGAGCCATTCTCCAATTGATGGGCATCCACTCAGTTTCCAGTTTCTGACCACTACAAAGAGGGCTGCCACAAACATTTTTGCACATGTGGGTCCCTTTCCCTCCTTTAAGATCTCTTTGGGATATAAGCCCAGTAGAAACACTGCTGGATCAAAGGGTATGCACAGTTTGATAGCACTTTGAGCATAGTTCCAATTTGCTCTCCAGAATGGTTGGATCAGTTCACAATTCCACCAATAATGTCCCAGTTTTTCCATATCCCTTCCAACATTGGTCATCTTTTCCTGTCGTCTTAGCCAATTTAAGAGGTATTTCAGAGTTGTTTTTAATTTGCATTTCTCTGATCAATAGTGATTTGGAGCACCTTTTCATATGACTAGAAATAGTTTCAATTTCTTCATCTGAAAATTGTTCATATCCTTTGACCATTTATCAATTGGAGAATGGCTTGAATTCTTACAAATTTGAGTCAATTCTCTATATATTTTAGAAATGAGGCCTTTATAAACCATTGAATGTAAAAATATTTTCCCAGTTTATTGTGTCCCTTCTAATCTTGTCAGTTTACAGACTTTAAAGTACTGAAAAGGTAGAGAGAATGGGTTAGATTGGAGAGATAGTGTGGTAGTATAAATAGCAATATTTGGTAACTTATTAGATTTATGAAGGGAGGTGAGATTAATACCGGGATTATATACCTGAATGACTGGAAGGGTGGTGGTGCTTTTGGCAGAAAAAGGAAAGCTTAGAAAAGTGGGATAGCTCAGGACAATGGAAAAATAGTGAGTTCTATTTTGACTATATTGAGTTTGAAATATTTTCAAGATAATCTACTTTGAAATGTCTAATAGGAAATATATATATATATTTACACACACACTACATAGGTATAATAATATATGTGTACATGTCATTGGCATATACACATAAACATGTAAACACATGCATACACATCACAACACTATAGTTATGTATGTTCATATATGTAAGCATATGTAGATACTATATATGTGTATAGATATATGTGATTGGCATCTATATATACATGTTACTATATATAACACTAATATGTACATGTATATAAGCACATATATAATTTACACATTACTTTTATATATGTGTATGTATCCCTGGTATATATATTATGTATTTGTGTGTGGTGTACATGTGTGTCTATATTGTCATGTGTGTTGCTGACATAGAGATGATAATTAAATCCATGAGGGTTGACTCGACCATCCTAGAGAGTGTTTAGAAAGAGATCAGAAGTGAGCTCAGGATAAAACCTTGGGGAACTCCCACGGTTAGGGGACATATTATTGGTGATAGGTCAATAAAGAAAACTGAAAAGAGCAATTACCTAGATAGGAGGAGGACCAGGAGAGAATAGTGTCATGGAATCCCAGAGAATAAAGACTATCTGGGAAGAGAAAGTGACGGAAGAAGACCTCTTCAAGTTGTGTAAGTTCATTCACATTCAATAATCTCTTGTTTTCACTTAAAATTAGTAACGTTTAACTTTTTAAATGAATTACTCCTCTATTCTTGTATATATACAATTCTACTCTGGAAAGGTGATGTAAGAGTCTCCTACTCAACAGAAATGAAAATGACCTACTCAAAACAGGTTAAATGTAAGCCCATATTCTTTCCATCCTGTAATAGGAATTTTGTTTTTATTCAGTCATTTCTGACTTTTTGTGACCCCATTTGGAATTTTCTTGGCAGAGATACTAGAGTAGTTTGCCATTTCCTTCTTCAACTCATTTTACAGATGAGGAAATTGAGGCAAATAGATCCAAGAGATTTACCCAAGATCACACAGTTAATGATTTGCCATTTCCTCCTGTAGCTCATTTTATAGATAAGGAAACGAAGGCAAACAGTGAACACAGGTCCTCCTGACTCAGAAAGCCCAGCATTCTATTCAATGAGCCATCTATCTTTCTTGTTTTTTTTTTTTAAATCATTAACATTGTCTAAGATTGTCATTTTTTTCTGACTAGAAAAATCAAGGGCAGGTTTTTGTGATTGTTTAGGGTTTTATCTAGGTAACTTGCCAAGGATCTCATCTTCCATTTCTCCCACTGAAAATATGGTTTGAATCATTTGTAGAAGATGTAGAAGCAATCATTTTGCATGGGTAGCTGCAAGGAATGAATTACATGCTAGGGTAGAAAGCTGCATGTAAGCATCAGCCAGTTCTTTCTTTATTCCCAAGAAAGGAACAATCCAAACGCTTCAGGTACTGAATACTCAAGAGTATCATCCTGCACCTGTTGCATTTACTATTGCAATGACTGAAGTCCTCCTATTCTGATGTGATAAGAGGCCAGAAAAGTTGTTTGTCTTTTGACCTCGAAGATAACCATAACATCAGGAAGGTGATATTATGACATGCATGTGAGTTGGATGTAAGTGAGGGAAAGCTGGGTAAGGTCACCTGTCTCACTGTCCCCTCCAGAGCCATCTGGGTTTAGGGGCCAGATAGATATCAAGATGACTGGAGATGGCCACAATCCCCTCAAGAGGTGGAATCATTTTGAAACTAATCTTTTATCCACCAATGTTCAGAATAGACTTTCAATTCTTTAAAGAGACCTAAGTATCTTTTTTTCACTTTTTCAACTCCTTTCTTCATCATCAGAAAACCAGAAGAAAGGGATTCTCAGAAGGGTTATTGGATAATGAAGTCTGGTTACACATTTTGCAGGCTCTGAACACATTTGTCTAAATGAATTGGAGGAACCTAAGATATTAGGGAAGCATGCCCAAATTGTCAGATGCCCCAGGGTACCAATTTCCGGATGGGATCTTGGGCCAAACCACTCTTCCTTCATCATTCATCACCCACCAAATTACCACCATAATTAAGCCCTTTCTCCTGGCTCCATAAAGCATGAGGCATAGCACCAAAAATACTGGGAGTCAGGAAACTGAGTTCTAATCCTAAATTTACCAAAAACTAGCCATATTGCCTTGAATGAGCCATTGTAGGCTTCAGTTTTCTTATCTATGCAAAGAGGGCAGATTATATGATGTACAGCTGTGGCATTTTTGAGCTAAATATATAAGTAGTTTTTGCCCTCTTAGGAGCTTATAAACTGACAAGAACTTTGAATGTCAATATTCTACAGTCCAAATTGTACTGGCAGAAGGAGGAGTGAGATTCAATGGGATAAATTATTCTATATAAAAGAAACATGGAAGAATTATTTTAATGGGAGAGAAGATGAAGGTGGTGATAGGCAAAGATTAAACTTTACTTTCATAAAAATTGGCTCAAAGAGAGAATAACATGTAAGATCAGTTGAATATAGAAATCTATCTTACCCTGTAAGAAAGTAAAACAAGATGGAGGTAACAGAAAGAGGAAAGGGATTGATAAAAGAGTGGGCATATTAAGGAGAAGTAAAACACTTGTGGATAAAGAGAATAGGGATAAGAGAGAGGGGGAATAAATAAATGAAAAATAGCATGGAGAGAAATACATTGTTATCATTACAATAAATGTGAATGGGATGAACTCACCCATAAATCAGAAGTGGATAGTAGAATGGATTAAAAATAGAATCCTGCAATATGTTTACAAGGAAACACATTTGAATAGAAAGAAATGGTAAAGGTAAGAGGAGGAATAGAATTTGGAGTAGCAATCATGATCTCAAACAAAACAAAAGCAAAAATACATCTAATTAAAAGAGAAAAAGAAGGAAACTGTCTTATTGAAAGGTACAATATCGTATATATATATGTATATATATATATATATAATGAAATTATATTAATATTAAATATATATGCTCCAATGGTATAGCATCTAAATTTTTTAAGAAGTTGAATGAATTATAGGAGGAAATAGATAATAAAACTATACTAGTTGGGAACTTCAACTTTCCTCTCTCAGAATTAGATAAATCTAACAAAAAATAAGCAAGATCGGTTAAGAAAGTGAATAAAATCCTGGAAAATTTAGATATGGTCAATGTTTGGAGAAAACCAAATTAGAATAGAGAGGAATATACCTTTTTCTCAGCAGCATATGGCACCTATACAAAAATTGACAATATATTAGGAAATTAAAAACCCCACAATCAAATGTTGAAAAGCAGTAAACATTTCCTTTTCAGATCATAATATAATAAAATATGACATTCAATGATGGACAATGAAAAGAGATTAAAAATTAATCTAAAATTAAACAATAATCTTAAAAAACAAACAAGTAGGTCAGAGAACAATAAATATTCATTAAAGAAAATGACAACAATGATACAACATACTAAAATTTATGGAATGCAGTCAAAATGGTACTTACGAGAAAATTCATATCTCTGATTGCTTACATCAACAAAATAGATAAAAGGCAGATCAACAAATTGGGTATGCAACTAAAAAAACTCTAAACAGAACAAATTAAAAATCCCCAGTTAAACACCAAATTAGGAATACTGAAAATCAAAAGAGAGAGAAATAAAATAGAAAGGAAACCATTGAACTAATAAATAAATATAGAAGCTGGTTTTATGAAAGAAAAAAAAACCACACTAAAATAGATTAACATCAATTCGATTTAAAAAAGAAAAGAAGAGAACCAAATTACTAGCATCAAAAATAAAAAGGGTGAATTCACCAGCAATGAAGAGGAAATTTAAAAAGTTGTGAAGAACTATTTTGTCCAATTATATACTAATATATTTGACAACCTAAATGAAATGGATGAATATCTACAAAAATATAAATTACAAATGTTAACAAGAAGTACAACACTTAATGTAATTTTAGAAAGAGAAATTGAATAAGCTATGAATGAATTTCCTAAGAAAAAATCTCTAGGAGTAGATGGATTCAGAAGCAAATTCTACCAAATATTTAAAGAACAATTAATCCCAATATTATATAGACTTTTTGGAAAAATAGGTAAAGAAGGAGTCCTACTAAATTCTTTTTACAACACAAATATGGTGCTGATACCCAAACCAGAAAGTCAAAACAGAGAAAGAAAATTATAGACCAATTTCTCTATGAATATGTATGCAAAAATTTTAGATAAATCCTAGCAAAGAGGTTACAGCAATCAGAAGGATCATATTATATTGCTGTAATCTTCTGCTAGGATTTATGACCTATGACCAAATGGGATTTATACCAGCAATGAAGCACTAATTCAGTATTAGGAAAATTATCAGCATAATTATCATATCAATAACAAAACCACAGAAGTCATATAATTATGCAGAAAAGAAAAACCTCTGACAAAATACAGCACCCATTCCTATTAAAAACTCTAGAGAGCATAGAGATAAATGGCATTTATTTGAAAATGATAAATAATATTTATCTAAAACCATGAACAAGCATTATCTGTAATGAGAAGAATAAACTGGAAGCATTCCCAATAAGATCAAGGATGAAGAAAGGATGCTCATTATCACTTCTATTATTTAATATTGCACTAAAAATGTTAGCTATAGCAGTAAGTGAAAAGAAATGAAAGAAATTTTGCAATAAGTATCTGATGAAAGCATAATTTTTCAAACATATAGAGAACTAAATCAAATTTATAAATGTACAAGTCATTCCTCAATTGAAAAGTGGTCAAAAGATATGAACAGACAATTTTCAGGCTAACTATAATCATATTAAAAAAATACAATAAATCGTTATTGATTAAAGAAATACAATTAAAACAAGTCTGAAGTATCACCTTATACCTGAGTGGTTGATATGAAAAGAAAGGAAAATACTGGAATTTGGAGGGGATATGTGAAAACTGGGACATTAATGCACTGTTAGTGGAGGTGTGAATTGATCTAACCATTCTGGAGAGTAATTTGGAACTTTGCCCAAAAGACTATAAAACTGTGCATATATATACCCTTAGATCCAACAAATTCACTACTGGTCTATATACCAAAGACATTCAAAAAAGGGGAAAGGATCTATTTATATAAAAAATGTTTATAGTAACTTTGTGGTGACTAAGAATTGGAAATAAAAAAAAATGTTAATTGGGGAATGGCTAAACAAGATGTAGTATATAATGGAATATTACTGTGCTATAAAACATGACAAACAGATGATATTAGAACCTGGAAAGATTTACATGAACTGATGCATAGTGAAGTGAACAGAATCAGGAGAATGTTATACACAGTAATGACAATATTATATGATGAAAAACTGTGAACGACTTAGCTATTTTCAAAGGACTAATGATAAAGGATATTAGCTACCTGTAGAGAAAGGACTGATGTTGCTTAAATACAGACTGAAGAATGCTATTTTTCACTTTCATTTCTTTTATTCGAGTCTTCTTGTACAAAATTCCTAATATGGAGATGTTTTACGTAATTAGAAAAAAAATCCATATTCCTGGGGGAAAAAGAAAATATGATCATTTCTCTTGGGGAGCTCATTACCAAAAATGGCTTCAAAGTTATTTGTTCTTTTTGATTGTGTAGAGTTTGTTGAGGGACAAGGCAAATAGACATGGGTTGATGACAGGAGGGTGTGGAGGGAAGATTGCTATTTACCTGGGGTAACCAGGAAAAAAATCTGCTTGCAATTTTGGCCAATAAATAAAAACTGGAAGCCTATAGCTAAAACCTCATGGGGATTTATTAGTTTGCTTAATAAAAGGCAAACATGAAGGCTTAAGGTGTCCAGTCCTGGATATGCCTTTTTGGCTTTTGTATGCTGTCTGGCGCCATTCAGAGTGTACTCTGGGGTTATCAAGTTCTGCTGAAGGATTTTTAAAAATTGTTTTCTTCTTCCCCTTCCTCTTAGCTCTTCCATTTTTTTTATATTTGCAACTTTGTAGCAATGGCCATATCAGCTTTACATTATTAGTTGGGCTATCCATATGCAGGCACTGGGCTTTATGTTAGGAGTTTTAAAGCCTAGGCTACTAGTTCAGGTGATACCTGGATGGGACTATCCCATTTGAACAGTTTTACTGATGCACCTACTGACTGAGAAGGGATGGTTAAGTGTTTGAGGCCAGATTTGAACTCAATATACAGAGATATCTTAAAAGATAATGGAAGGCATTGAAAGACTTTCACATCTTACTCCTTAGGTAAATTGTAACTGTCTATAAAATTGTACATATGTGATAGTGGGGCCGTAGGTATAGGATAGATAATAAGGACCAACTTGCACTGGTTAAAGAAAAAAACATAATGAGTGTATGTGTAGGGGAAATGTTTGTTAGAGGAAGAGATTGTGAGTATTAATGAGAAGTTTGTTCATTATGATTCCTGGATATGGAAATGTCTTCCAAAAGTCATAAAGTTCTTCCTTTTAGACCAGAGATTACTAACTTTTTTTTTTTTTTTATGTCCTGGGTCTCATTGGGATTCTCATGGTCCTTTCTCAGAAAAAAATGTTTTTTAAAATATAGAGTTATAAAGGAAACCAATGACATTAAAACAGTTATCAATTTTTTTTTTAAATTTAGGGAACTCAGATAAGGACCTTAGACTAACCTATCTTCATAGAATCTTAAAGGTCATCTGTGTGAATAAGAATCCTTTCCACAACATACCTGACAAATAGATTGTAGGACTGGAGAACTAGAACTGGAAAGGATTGTATACCATCTGGTACAATCTCTTCATCTTACAGATGAAGAAACAAGAGAAGTTAAATGACCTGTCCTGGTGACATGAGGAGTAATCATCAGGAAGAGGAAAAAGATTTTGCTAAATAATTTCAATAAGATGAAACCTACTATCTTCCAAGGAAACTCATTCCAGCTCTTACAGCTGTAGGTTTTTTTATTTTCCAGGCATTGAACCTAACTTTGTCTCCTTGTAATTTCCATCTGTTGTAGTGGTTGTTGCTGCAGTAAACTGTTCTTTTTCTCCTCTTCTTTCTCCATCTTTCTTCCTCTCTTTCTTTCTCATTTCCTCCTCTATCCTTCCTCCTTATTTCTCTGTCTTTCTCTGCCTCTGTCTTTGCCTCTCCCTGCCTCTGCTTCTGCCTTTTCATCTCTCTCTCCCTCTTCTTTCCCCTTTCTCTCTTTCTTTCTCTTTTCCCCATTTTCCTTTATTTTTCCTTTGGTATTCTCTCTAAAAGAAACCAACTTTTGAATGGTTGGCCTGACACTTTTATTTGTATTACTAAATGGGGATATGTTCTTGGTGACCCACTTTTAATTAGAAGAAATGCTTAACGATGGGTGTATTTTATTTTTCATTCACAGAATCACAGAATTTGAAAATTGGAAGGGACATTAGAAGCCATTTTATCCAACTCATACACAAAAGGAATCCCTAAAATCCTATTTAATAAGTGGTTATCCAGCCTCTACTTGAAGACCTCTAAGTAGAGAATGTCTATCATCTCTCAAGGCAAACCATTTCACTTTTTGGACAGCTCTAATTATGAAAAATTTCCTAAAATCA
Source organism: Antechinus flavipes (assembly GCF_016432865.1). NCBI lineage: Eukaryota > Metazoa > Chordata > Mammalia > Dasyuromorphia > Dasyuridae > Antechinus > Antechinus flavipes. The sequence continues at coordinate 152,419,648 of NC_067401.1, forward strand.
TTGCTATTTGTCAACTTCTTCTACCCATTGCTCTTAATTTCATTGTATTCAGGAACAAATATAATAAGCATAGATATTGCTCAGTGGAACCCTGGTAGTTTTCACTACCATATCAAATCTTGGACATTTCCAAATGGCTGCCTTCTCCCTGCCCCCTAATTTCTAGATCTCCTTCATATGTAATCTTCTCCATTAGAATGTAAGTTCCCTAAAGGCAAATAGCTTATCTTCTTGTTTTTAGTTCCTATCATTTAACATATACACATACTAAGTACTTAATAAACGCTTTTCATTTATCAACTCTTTAATTCATTTATTCATATCAAATTCTTCCTCAATATGGAGTCCCTTCAAATATTTTAAGACAACAATCATGTGTCCCTTGAGTTTTCTCTTCTTCAGAGTAAACTTTCCTTATTCTTTTTTTTTTTTTTTTCTCCTGAGGCATTTGGGGTTAAGTGACTTGCCCAGAGTCACACAGTTAGGAAGTGGTATGTGTCTGTGACTAGATTTGAACTCAGGTCCTCCTGAGTTCTCTATCCACTGTGCCCCAAACTTTCCTTATTCTTTCAACAATGTCTATATTATATGTCTCTTATGACTGCCCTTTTCTAGACACTTTCTAGGATATGAATGATCTTTATAAACCATGGTTCCCAAAACTGAACCCAATATCTCACTGAACTTTCTGAAGATATACTGACTCATAATCATCACGTGAATCTTATCTCATTGGGTACATTTGGGGATAAGGATAGTACAGTCTCAGCTAATAATTACTGTAAATAAATTGTCATCCCTCACTCTGGCTTGTACTTTTTGTTCACCATGATTGTTTTTTCCTTTTCATTCCATTCTATGATGGTCCTTTTATATTTCCCTATATTGCTTAGGTTAGCAATAAGAGTTGCTTATTTTGATTTGACCCATTCCACTGTTTTTCCTCTTTTAAGATATTGCTCTCTTTCTTATATCAGTTGGGAGCCACTAGGTGATGCAGTGGATAGAATACCAGGGCTGGAGTTAGGGGTACTCATCTTCCTAGGTTCAAATCTGGTTTCTAACATTTAATAGCTGTGTGACCCTACACAAATTACTTACTTCTGTTTGTCTCAGTTCCTCACCGAATAAGAAAATGGCAGTATGCCTGTCAAGAAAAACCCTAAATGGGTTACAAAGACTTGGACATTACTGAAAATAACCGTATAACAACCATGTCAGGAAAAATCCATTCTCTTTCCAACTCCCACCCCTGTATAAAACTAAGTGAGTTAAGCATAGGAGAAATAGCACTGGATTTGAAGTCAATGAATCTGTTTTATAACCTGAGCTCTGCTTCTTTCAGCTATTCCCAGTGCTAAGCACAGTACCCAGTATATAGTAGTCATCTAATAAATGTTTATTGACTGAATGACTATAGCTAACACACTTCCTTTCCTGGTCCTCTAACCTTGGTTCTGCTACTTCCAGTAGTTATCACAGTTCCTGGCATTCTGTGGGTATTAAACACATGGTAGGTGCTTAATAAATGCTTGTTGACTGGCTCTAGTCTTCACTCTTCACATCTTCAACATCAGAGAATTGAACTCAAGGCCCATTCCAGCTTTGACAATCTGATTCCCCTTTACCTGCTACATCTTTCTCTCTGTTCTGGTGCCACTTTAGGACTTAATGCTTAAGTCTCATCACGCCCTTAGTTAGCTGTAGTTGGCAGCTAGTTCCTAAAGAAGGGGAGAAGTGTCTGGGTAACTGAAAAGAAGGGGAGAAAGGAGAGGTGTCCTAATGAGCAAGATGGTCGCAAATCAAAGCCAGAGAGTCGATAAAAAGAGATTATGTCTGCGTAGATTTCTTCAGACTCTTTAGGACGATCCCCATATGAACTTTGTGTGTGCAGAAAGCCTCTGAGCTCAGGTTTCTCTGACCCCAGCAAGTAGCTTATTGTAAAGACAGTTCATCAGGAGGGAGTAATATCTGTTTCAGCATTTTTATTTTTGCTTTGAGCCAGACTCTAGGGCAAAGAAAACAAGAGCTCCTGCTCCTCTCGTTCAGAAACATGTGTCCCTGGAGAAGGAATATTTAAAGGGCTACTCTTCCAATAACAGTTAAACCTCATGGGTAAATGTCTTATGTTAGCAATGACCATTGGGTCATTGTTGCTTGTTTTTCTAAGCCCTCCCATCTGATGCCCTCACTGTCCCTTGTTACCTTATTTCTCTTTCTTTTATTTCAGTTTGGCCAAAGGCCTTAGTAAATTTCCTCTTCTTTTTCTAATATCTTTTCCTCTTCAGATTTTCTTGCTCATGTGTAATTTAATGAATTTGTATACTTGAAGGGAATCCATGATGTATTGGGTTGTAGCTCAACAACATGTAACTACACATCCCTCTTTCCTCTTCCTCTCCTGATGTGCACACATATACATACTCAAAAAGCATTGTTGGTTTACTGAATGGCTATGAGCAACACACCTCCTTTCACAAATCTTTCAACCCTGTCTTGACTACTCTCAGCATTCAATACAGGTTGTGATACTCTGAGTTATTAAGCAGATAATAGATGTTAATAAATTCTTTTTGAGCAACATAATGAATATGGTAACATGTTTAGAAGAATTGCACATGTTTTACGTATATTGGATTGCTTGCTATCTTGGGGGGGTGTGAGAGGCTGAAAAATTTGAAACACGAGGTTTTGCAAAGGTGAATGTTGAAGACTATCTTTGTATGTATTTGGAAAATTAAAATACTATTAAATAAATAAATGAAATAAATACCTGCCTGACACATAATGAGAACTTAATAAGTGCTTGTTGTTTGATTGAAATATCGAAAATAAAAAATTAGTAGTTTTTGAATGAGTATACTAAAAGGGTATGTATGTGAAATTTATGAATAAAATATTATTTAGGGGTATGGTAAAGGGGTAGCAGTGGAAGTAGACCAAAGAAGACTTCTTTTTGTTGAATTTAGTTTTGAAGGATGAGTAATATTTTAATAAGCATAGATTATAAAAGAGGGCCATGAGCAAAGACATGGAGATCTGGAAACTTGGGATCTATTTGGGAGATAAACAGATCAATTTGTTTGAATTATAAAGAATGATTGTGGATAGAAAGGGGAAAGAAGAAAACTAGAAAAGCTGTATTATGGAGGACCTGAGAAAGATTGGTATTGAGAAAATGAAAATGCATAGAAATTATTTTACTTCATATTATTTAAAATTTGCTAGAGACCCAGGTCTGGACTCTTAGATTAAGCTGGAGGTAAGATTTGGATTTTTTGCCTACTAGAATATGGACTGGGGAAGAGCTTTCTCTGTTCAGGGATGACCGTGTTCTGTAAGTCCAGGAATTCATGGCACTTAGCCCTCTGTTCTAAGAGGGAATGTCTGAGAGAGAGTTTACCTACTATGGACAGACCTAAGATTTAGACAGTGTTCAATCTTCCATTCTCTTATGATTTGAATGGAAAAAGATTTATCTAAGGCATTTTAAAAGCATATACATACATATATTCACACATTCGTATGGATGATTATGTGAACACATGCACACACCCATTTGTGCACACACTTAAACACATATATTCACACATGTATATATATGTATATATTATATATTCATACATATATGCACACACATACATTCACATATACACATATGTGTATATGAAAACCTTTATAGTATATGAATTTTTTGTTCCTGGTCTCCTTAGCGCAAAGATGATTTTCCCTTTAAATTAAATTCTGGTACAGTATTTTCCCACATCTCTACTCCCCAGATTGCTCATCTCTCTCTGCCCACTGCTTTCTTCCTCTTGGGGCTTCCTTGAGTATCATCCCTGAATGTCATGGTTGGAAGGGATCTTCTTAGAGAGATATTCCCAAACCCCACTCCCATTTTATAGACAGGGAGACTGAGACCTAGAGAAGGGGTCTTCCTTCCAGAGAAGGAAGTTACTTTTTCAGGACAGCACATATCTAAATATTGAAATTTTTTGTGTTAAATTTTTCTATGTTTATGAAGTATCTCCACAAAATTCTACAAACTCCTTAAGGGCAGGAATGACATAATTTTATCTTGCATCGTGTCTTGCTCATAATAATAGTAGGCACTTTAAAAACATTTATTAAAATGTTTTCCTTTTTACTATGCATCTCCTTTTGGTAAGGTTTTTGGCATTTCCCCCTTCTTGTAGGTAAGGATATGGATTCCCACAAGTCCAACCCCCCCTCCCTCCTTATCTGGTTCCTCTTGTGACTAATGGCACAGATTGTAAAGATAGAGAAAAAGGTGCAGTCAATGGCCAGTGGTAAAAAATCACACGTGCAGATCACGCCTTTGATGTCTGCTTCATTATCATAGTATTATGCCATCGGGCAGATATCCTTTTATTGCTCCAATTCTTAGAATTCTTTGAAAGATCAATCCCTCTTCCTTTGCTTTGGGGCTGACAAAAAAGATAACGAAATCAGTTAAAATAGAATTGAAGTGTGCAGCTAGGTGGCACAGTGGATAGAGCACCAGCCCTGAAGTCAGGAGGACCTGAGTTCAAATGTGGTCTCAGACACTTAACACTTCCTGGCTGTGTGAGCCTGGGCAAGTCACTTAACCCCAATTGCCTCAGTTTAAAAAAAAGAGAGAGAGAGAGAGAGAGAATTGAAGCAAGTACCAATGTATGTGTAATTGATAAATATTTGTTGCACTGAAATGACCATTATGAATCTAGCCTAGACACTTATTAGCTGTGTGAGTTTGGGCAAGTCCCTTAACTTATTTGTCTCAGTTTCCTCATCTGTAAAATGAATTGGAGAAGGAAATGACAACATTTCAGTATCTTTGTCAAGAAAACTCCAAATGGGCTCATGAAGAGTTGGATATGACTGTAATGACTGAACAATAAAAAACCCCAAATCTATAGCACTTTAAGCAATATATATATATGCAATATATTCACTTGATGTGATGTCCAATTTTTTCCTCAACAATCCTATGACTTAGATACTATTTGATTGCCCACATTTTACAGATGAAGCTATGGAGGTTAAAAGAGATGTAACTTGTCCAGTGTTTGAGATGAGATCCAAACTCATTTCTGGCACACTAAGTCCATTTCTTTATCTGCTGCATCACCTAGCTGCCTAAGCAGGTCAATGCAAAGGAGTGCATATGTATAAAGCATGTAATAAATGTATACACACACACACACATACACATATATATATAAATAATATGTATATGTATAACATACATATAATCCAATACTAAGTAACATATTTCTTGCATTCATTCCAGAAAAAAAATTCATTTAAAAAAAACCCAGGTATAGTCAAAATTCCATTGTGACGGATTGGTTTTTTAACAAGTGGTGGGAAGAGGGATCCTCTTCCCTTATCTATGCCATTGGTGCCATGATGCCAATATCTCTCTGGATCTTGACAAACCAACAATGTAGTCATTAGTTTTGTTCCTCAGCACTGGAATTAAAAAGGATCCCACTGCTATACAGGGAGAAGTAGTGTGCCCATTTTACTTCCATGACTTTAAAAATTGTCAGAAAACAATAAAAAGGAAAGAACAATAGAGGACTTGGATTAACATTCTGTCTGTGCTGCTTTTTAGCTACCTAGTCTCTCTGGACCTTAGTTTCTTTGTTTAGACTAGATAAATTCTAAGTTACTTCCCAGCTCTGAATCTAAGGCCCCATGACAACTTTGAAAAAGAAAAGTCAGGCTAGGGTCTTTTACTAGTCTTTACTTTTTCTTTCTTTTCTTTTTCTTCCTCCCTCCCTCCCTCTTTCCCTTCCTCCTTCTTTTCCTTCCTTCCTTCCTTCCTTCCTTCCTTCCTTCCTTCCTTCCTTCCTTCTTTCCTTCCTTCCTTCCCTCCTTCCTTCTCTCCTTCCTTCCTTCTCTTCCTTCCTTCCTTCCTTCCTCCTTCCTTCCTTCCTTCCTTCCTTCCTTCCTTCCTTCCTTCCTTCCTTCCTTCCTCCTTCCTTCCTTCCTTCCTTCCTTCCTTCCTCTCCTCCTTTCCTCTCTCTCTTTCTCTCTTCTTTTTCCCTTCCATTCTTTCTTCTTCCCTTTCTTTCTTTCTTTCTTTCTTTCTTTCTTTCTTTCTTCTTTCTCTCTTTCATTCTTTCTCTTTTTCATTCTTTTTTTCTGATTTTTAAAATAATATTTTATATTTTTCCCAAGGACATGGAAAGACAATTATAAATCTTCAAGTTCCAAATTTTCTCCTGGTAGAGTATTTTCTAGAGAGAATTTTAGTTGGTTAATGGATTCAATAAAACCTCACAGGTGCTTTTGTTGAAGGAATGTTTTACTTTGTTGAAATAAAAGGAGTATGGTTCACTGGGTTTGGAGATAGATAATCTAAATTCAAATCCTGCCCCTGATGCTAACTTATCTGCTTCCTTTGGGCCTTAGTTTGCTCATCTGTAAAATGAAAGAGTTGAGCTAGATCAGCTGTTCCCAAATTGTTATCTAAGGACCCCTAGGAGTCTCCAAAACCTTTTCAGGAAGTTCATGTGATCAAAATTATTTTCATAGTATTTCTGAGATGTTATAATTTCTTTTATAGCTATATCCCACATAAATAAAAGTTCTTTTTAAGGAGATCATCAATAATTGTTAAGAGAATAAAGGGGTCCTAGAACAAAAAGTTTAAGAATGTCTGATGAAGATGATTTTCAAGATATTTTCTGACTGTAAAACCCCAGGAGAATTCTCTTTTGTTTGTAGCATATGGAAAAAATGTGACTGTCTTAGAAGTAGCTTAGTTTGGCCCAAGGTGGAGTTTACTTTCTAGCCCACTTCCGCAAGTTGGCCAGACAATCTAGACCAGGAATCAGCAAACCACTGTGTGGGCCGAATCTGGCCCATACTGACCATGAGTTCAGACTGGTTTTTGCATTTTAATAAAGTTTTGTTGTATTTTAAATAATAAGAAAAAAATTATTAGCTTTTGGGGCCACACAAAAACAGTTGGTTGGATTTAGCCCTTGGGCCATGGTTTATCAATCATCTTCTTTCTCCAAGGAAGGCAACATGGTGTGGTGGACAGAGAACTTGGCCTTAAGTCTGGAAGACCTGGGCTTAATTACTGCCTTTTATATATATTGGCTTTGGGACATTCAGTGCTCTAGACAATTTTCTATTATTATAAATGATAGAAAAGGTGCTGGCTTGCATTGGTTTTTGCATTGAGTTTCCTTACCCGGGGGTTCTCTATATTGGTAAAATCCCAGGCCTAGTTCCTATTCCTTTACAAAATTTTCTTCTACTTTAGTTTTATCCTTAGAAATGTAGCACATTTTTGGCCAGAACAACACATTTTTAGAGTGGGGTTCAGATTTGTGATTTTAGTCATATTAACACCCTCTTTGCCCCCAACTAATTCACTAGCAACTTATAGTATTAGAGTTGCCTGGAGGATCAAGATCACCGAGCTACTACATGTCAAAGTAGGATTTGAACCCAAGTCATTCAGTCAGCAAGCATTTATTAAGTACCTGCTGTGCACCAGGCACTGTTCTAAGTACTGGAGACACAAAGAAAGACAAAAAATATATATAGTACCTGATCTCAAGAAGCTAACAGTCTGAGGGAGACAACATATAAATGATTACATACAAACAAGATATAAATATATGAAATGGAGGTAATCAACAGAGAGAAGTTACCACCATTAAGGGGAATCAGGGAAGGATTGTTTATTGTGGAAGGTGGGATTTGGACTTAGACTAAAGAAATCAGAGAAACCAGGAGTTGAAGAGAGAACTCCAGGCACTGGAGCAGCCTGTCCAAAATACTAGGACATGATAGTATATTTAGAAAATCCCAGAGAATAAGCAAAGAAACTAATTGAAAAAAAATAGCTTCAGTAAAGTAACAGACTACAAAATATCTCTGCCTTCTACCCTTTGTCCCCTGAAAAAAGAAACCCATAGCATTTCTTTATAACAGTTAAAAAGTCCAGAAGGAAATAATACAAAAGGGAAATTCCAATCAAAATAATGACAAAATGTATAAAATATCTGACAATCAATCTGCTAAAGCTTGCTCAGTGACTGTGTAGATAATGCTCCTAAAAAATAAAGGATAACTTATTGCAAAAATATTCATTGCCATAGTTTGGCCAAACCAATGTAATCAAAATGAAAATATTATTGATATATTTTAGATATGCCAATTAAACTATGAAGGGATACTTTTCAGAGCTTATTCTGAAATTCATTTAGAGTGACAAAAGGTCATTTATATCAATGGAAACAAAGAGAAAAGGTAGGAAGGAAAGTGAAACAGCATTTCTTGACATATGTCTGTATTGCATAGAACTAAACATCAAACCTACTTGGTAATGGTTGAAAAATGGAACAAAGAGAGAATTACAGAATAGACAAGGAAAAAGTAGAAATAATTGAGACTCAGTAACCAAGTATTCATTAGACTCCAAAACATATATTACCTAGGGAAAAAAAAATTGGACAAGATTTGTAAAGAAAGCTACTATCAATTTGGCAAAACTTATGTTTTGACTAACAGCTTATACCATATACCACAACAAATTTATAACAGATATTTTACCTGAATATTAATGATCACCATAAAAAATTAGAAGTGAATCATATCAGATTCCTTTTACAGGTGTGGCTAAAGGGTAAATTATTAAACAAACAAGTGATGGATGCAATTTCAAAAGATAAAATATATGAATTCAGTTTCATGGAGTTAAAAAGTTTTTGCATGACCAAAATTAATGCAACATCAATTCTTTCTGACTAAGTTTTGATAGCCGCCAAGATATATATGTATAACTTTAAAAATATTTTTATATTATTTATTTATATATGTATAACTTAAAAAATATTTAACATCAAATCTATTTCCCAGTTGATGAATTTTCCAAAACATATAAATAAACAGCTCTCAAAAGAAGAATTGGAAACTATTAACAATATGAAATCATTAAAACTAGAAAAGCACAAATCAAAACAACTCTGAAAGTTTACTTCATACCTCATACCTTATATCTAGGAAATTGGAAAAAATGAAAAAACTTTGGAAATAGTGTTGGAGGAGCTGCAGAAAGATGGACACACCAACATAAATATTAAATAATGAATTATATTGACAATTACATAAAACAACTTGGAATTATGCCAAGAAAGTGACTAAAATGCCCATCTCCTTTAACCCAAAGATCATATATTAGCCATATATCCCTTAAAAAAATCATTGATGAAAAGAAAGTCCCCATATGCATCAAATATTTACAGCAGCATTTTTTTTTTTTTTTGTAGTTAGAAAGAACTGGAGAGAGTAGATGGCCATCTATTTACTGGGTAATAGCAAAGCAAATTGCAGTATGTAAATTTAATGGAATATTGGAATAATGAAATACCATATGAAATGATGAATACAAAGAATCATTAAAAGACGTATGAACTGATATAAAGTGAAGTAAGCAGAATCAGGAAAGCAAAATACACAATGACTATGATAATATAAATGGAAATAACAACAACAAAAGTGAATGTAATGAATTTGTAATTACTAAGTTTGGCCCCATAGAAAAAGATGATAAAGTACCTCTTTCTTTTCTCATAGATATGGAGGATTATGGATTTTTAAAATGTAACTTTTGCTTAGCTGTTTTCTTCCTCCTTTATCTGTTGTGAAGGATAACGAGAGGGGGCTGCATAGGAAAATGTAAAAATAAAAGATAACAAAATTATTTTTTAAAATTATAGGGCCAAGATTAGATAACTTTTCAGTTCCCTCTTGGATCTAAGATTTGGGGTTTCAAGAGAGTCTAAAATATTTTCCTCTCACAGGGAGATGGAACTGCATAATTGCAGTATATCCATAGAGAGAGAGGGGTGCTAAATGGGGGTAGAAATATACAAATGCAAAGTAAAAGAAGATTTGTCTGATTCACATTGTGACTAGGAAGCTTACTATTTTCTGATTCGCTAACGTTTATATAGTCTTTTTAATCTTGTCAAGATTACATTTATTCAATTGTTGTTCAGTTGTTTTTATGTTGTACCCTACTCTTCCTGAGCCCATTTAGGGTATTCTTGGCAAAAAACACTGAAGTGCTTTGCCATTTCTTTCTCCAGTTCATTTTACAGATATAACTGAAGCAAACAAAATTAATATACTTAAAAACTCAGGGTCATAGCTAATAAGTATCTGAGGTCAGATTTGAATTCAGAAAGATGAGAATTCTTGACTTCAGGCTCAACACCTCATCCACTGCACCATCCAGTTGCCCCAAGGTTACATTTATATAGTCTTTTAAATCTTCCCAAACACTTTACATAAATTATTTGCTGCATACAACAATTTGGAGAGATATGAGCTATTATTGCCCTCATTTTATAGATGACTAAGCTATGTCCAAGAGATAGGTCTTCCTGACTCCAAGTCCAGAACATGTGTTTATTACTGCCTCCATTATTTTATATTCTTAGGATATAAGTTATGAGGTAGTATGGTGTAATGAATAGAAGGCAAGTCTTGATTTTGAGGATCTTGGCTCCAAATTTGCTTCTGATTGATACTAGCTGATTGATCTTAAACAAATATAACCTGGGATTCAACCTTTGCATCTTTGCATAAGATTCTTCTCATTGACAGTGAGCATGAGGGATAGTGTTGGCAAGAGTTTGGGAAAGAATACAAAGTCTTCTGGCTTTAAGAGAAGACCCCTGACAGTTCTATCTAATCTGCCAATTGAAAAAGGTTCCTCACAACCCCAAGGCTAGTCAAACAGAACTCACTACAGAATATCCACATATGTTTCAATCTCTCCAAAGCACTATTCTTACATGTCATCACAATTCTCTAGGAAGCAACTCTGTAGCCTCCTCTACAAAGAGCAACTGCATTGACAAATCCCTATTATACAAGTTGCTTAATTTGCCAGTACCCCCAGGAAACTCATGATGACTATGAATTATAAATGGTTGATGTGTATTTTTTGAGAGAGACCTTCCTCAAGTGATGCTTTCTACATTGATAAAATTATAGTTTAAGACAAAAAAGAAAGAAAGAAAGAAAGAAAGAAAGAAAGAAAGAAAGAAAGAAAGAAAGAAAGAAAGAAAGAAAGAAAGAAAGAAAGAAAGAAAGAGTTGAGAAGGGGCCATAGAAATTCAGAGAATCCAGAGATTCTTAGTCTTTTTTGCGTCTCAGATGCCTTTGCCTGACTAGTAAAGCTTATGGACTCTTCAGAAAAGTTTTTATGTTTATCTAACAAAATACATAGGTTCCAAAGGAAATCAATTATATTGAAACAGTTATGCATCGATTTTTCTATTTATTTGTTGACTTATCAATCTATCTATTGATGTATGTATCCATCTATTAATCTACCTATTTATCTTTCTATCTATCTGCAAACTTCATGGAGCCCCTAGGATCTGTTTCTGTGGATCTCACATTAAGAACCCCTGATAATCCACATGCTTCACTTTACAAATGAAGAAGTTGAAGTCTGCAGATAATAAGTAACAACCGAAGTCACAAAGATGGTAAAAAAACCAGAGCTTCTTTTCAAATCCAGGTCCTCCCACTTCAGGCGTGACCCTTTGTCTATTGCCCTTAGAGGCACCTTATTTTTCATTACTGTGACAGGATTATACTAAACCATCATCCCAGTCTCCCTCTCTTCCTCTTCACCTTTTCCTGGAACATTTTATTTACAAAAGAGAAAAAAAAAATCTGTTAATTTTCTAAATATATTACCCCTTCCTATCTTATCAGGATTTCATGAGTTCAGTGCCCTTTTGATTGCTCATTTCCATTAATGGTGTTTAATTTTGAAGTTTATGTTTATTTTTGAAACTTGCTCTCCTTTTGTCTCCTCTCCTTATACCCTGGTGATTTTTTTAAGGGCTAGTTTTCTCACAGTGTAATTATATCTCTCATTTTCCCTGATTTATATAATTCACCTGAGATTTGCATTCAACCTCTACCCCTTTCCTCACCTAAGAGACCAAAACCCCTTTTCTGTAACCTGGAGGGTGGATGGGGAAGGCATGGTAGTCTATGAACTTGTGTAGTTGTTTTGTTTTAATTGCATTTCAAAATCATTAGTTTCTTTTGTAATACTACGGATTTTATTTTATATATTTAAAAACATGATTCTGAGGAACTATAGACTTCACCAGACTACCAAAGGGAACCATAGCACACAAAAGGTTAAGGTTCCGTCCCTTTAAGATATTTGGAGTGAATTGCTCCTGCAAGAGTTCTATGAAAAAGTTCCCAATCAACTAACATAAGTGCCTACTATGTGCCAAACATTTTCCCCATTTCAACTGTAAAAGGGAAATGTAATTGAATAACTTCAGCAGTTATGTACATTGCATCAATGGCAGGAATAGGATTGTAACTCTGAGTTCCCTCCTGTTTTTCCTCCTGCCCATTTTCCCATTCCTCCCAAAAGAGGCCTACTCTCAAGTCTGTGTTTACATATTCCTGAGTCACAGCAGGACTGTATTCCTGTGCCTCCCTTCCTACTCACCCAACTGGCACTTAGCCCCCACCTTTGAGTCAGCACATACTTAAAAGCACTTTCCATTCAGTAACAGAGAGCTCAGAAGAAACCCTTGTGCACATTTTGAAAGCCTTCAGTCCTGGAGTTCTAACTCCCCACCACACTGTCTGTAAACCATCCTTACCCTATTACTCAGGCCTTTGTGCCTGAGCCCCTCCATATTTCCATGAATTTGCCCACAGGGTGGCTGGACACCTTACAAATAAGCATTGGCCCGTGTTAGTTAATGCTTCATGTTAGGTGAATGGCAACAAATCCCATCTTTTCCCCTCTTCTCCTTAGGTGTGTCAGATGGGTTAGTTTTTTCCTTTTCCTTTTCCTTTTTTTTTTTTTTTTGTAAACCTTGGGGCATTTATTTTTTCAAGGCTTGGTGGCTTCCCCAGGATGGTGTTTTATTTCAGGGTTTGGGGACCAAGAAAAACAGTAGTCCAAAATGAGAGAACAGGGAACAAGGATTCCTATATTAGCACAAATATGGACGTTTACCTGACTTTGGATAATGTACAATATTCAATATATCTCTGCATCACCATCTCCAGCTATAATATGGGTTAATTGTTGCTTGTTTGTTGAGCACCTAAAAATTCTAGATGAAAGAGGCCTGGTAATGGCTAATCATGAAGCAGATTTGGGAGAAGAGATGGTTTTAAATTATCTAGTAATTGCTTGGGATTAACTTAATTAAACCACAACTAATTATTAAGGGTAATAAATGTTGCAGGGAAATAACTGTCTGTAAAAGCATTCTGAAATTTTCAGTAAACCTCCAAGCATTTAAAGGAAAATAAAGAACAAGTCTTCCCAGGATTCTTGTTGCAATCTAGTTTCAAAAAAGGGGGAGAGAGAGAGAGAGAGAGAGAGAGAGAGAGAGAGAGAGAGAGAGAGAGAGAGAGAGAGAGAGAGAGAGAGAGAGACAGAGAGACAGAGAGAGAGAGACAGAGACAGAGAGAGAGACAGAGAGAGACACACACAGAGAGAGAAACAGAGAGAGAGAGAGAGATACTGAGATTGATCTTTGGATAAGATTCTTTACTAACTGACTTACAGCTTTCCTGCAAAAACAAAAACACAAACAAAACTTAAAAAACCCAAACCTCCAAATTGCCTAAACCAAACTGCTGACTTAAATGAATGAGTACTACTTAGATCCTCATTGTCTTCTTGCTATAAGGCTGAACTGATTCAATCTGAACAGTTGTTAGACTAGATTTTGTATTGTGAGACTCCAATGTCTTTCCACCTATCTTCTTATCTTGGGGCATCAGTGACATTAGATCAGAAGCAAGGGTAAGTAAAGAAGTGAAAGGCCTGAAGAGGAAAAACTAGGGTTGTAAGGAAAACAACATTCTCTAAGTAGTGGTATTCTTGAAGTGTGGAGCAATGGCAGGTTTCCCCTATGGGGAAAAACATTGGCCATTATAAGTTGGTCAAGTGATTTCTCTGGGTCTCAGTTTCTTTACATATCAAACACTGAGGTTGGACTATTCCTAAGTTTTTTCCAGTTTTGACATTCTGTGGGTCTAAGTCATAGGAACTGAAGTGTGTGGCTCCAAAGACTCAATTGACTACACCAAGTTGAAATGAGTAGTTTAATATTGGATTTCAGTAGCACTGGTAGGAGTGGAGGAGGCGTTGGGAAGATTTTGAGACAGCTACAGGCAGCTGCTATAATAGATAAAGTGCTGACCTTAGAATCAAGAAACCTAAGTGCAGATATAGTCTCAGTCTTACTAGCTGTGGGATTCTGGGAAAATCACTTAATCTTATTTGCCCTCAGTTTCCTTATCTGCAAAAGGAACTGAAGAAGGAAATGGCAAACTACTCCAGTGTCATTGCTGAGAAAACCCTAAAAGGGTCATGAAGAATCAGAAAAGTCTTGAACAATAAGAAAAATAGCAAAGCATGGACTGTTAAGTAGGACTGTTGACAGAAGGCTAAAACAGTTCTTATTTAGTCTGCAGAAATTTGTTTTCATAATGTTGCTTCTGAAGGTGGAAAAATGAGAGGTAATTAGATATTTAGATAGGTAATTAGATAATTAGCTCATAAGGGATTGGATTTGGAATCAGGAAGACTTATCTTCTAATCCTGCTTTAGATACTTATCTGGGCAAGTTCTTTAACCTTTCCTTTATTTTCCTCATCTATAGAATGGGATTAATAATAGCATCCACCTCATAGGATTGTTTTGAGGATCAAATGAGGTAATAGATGGAAAGCATTTTGGAAATTTCAAAGTTGTATTTATGTGTCGGTTATTGTAAGGAAAGTAGAAAGGCTGATAGAGAAGTTAAAAGGAGACATACATCAAAGAATCCATAATCTTATTCATGTGTGTGTTCCCCCAGCTGAGAAGATGAGGGCATAGGCTTTAGAATACATTTACATTTTGTATATGTGCTCCTATGAAGAACAGGAGACAATCAGATAGACTGCTAGATTTGGAGTCAGACACTTTCTAGCTATTTAACTCTGGCTAAGTCACTCTATCTCAGTCTTCTCAACTGTAAAATGGGGATAATAATAGCATTTACCTTCCTGGTTTGTTGTGAAGGTCAAATGAGACAATGTGTAAAACACTTTGGAAATTTAAAATTTATATATATCCTAGCTCTTATCATGAATTATTTATTAGTGTTAATATTTTAATAATAATGATCAACATTTATATTGCATTTTGAGGTTTACAAAGTGCTTTACACATATTAATTATATGTATATATTTTTATAAGTTCTCCAGAGGATCTACCCAACTCACTGGGGAGACACTCAATTCCTTGAGGTCTTCTCAGTTTGTCTATCTGTTATTCTTTACATTCACTACATGGCTAGACCACTTTCTTTCCCAATCACTGGATTGCGCCATTAAAGATTGAAAGTTTCTGGAAGAAACATTGGAAGTCATATAGTCAAATTCCTTTATTTTACAGATGAGAAATCTTGAGATCCAGAAAGGAAAAGTCACATAGGTAACAAGTAGAAAAACCAGAGTTTTAACCTAGGTTTCCTCATTCCTTATGTCTCTTATACTATTTCTTTCTTTTTTTCTCCTTTTTTTTGGTGAGGCAACTGGGGTTAAGTGACTTGCCTAGGATCACATAGCCAGTAAATGTTGAGTGTCTGAGGCTTTATTTGAACTTGATCTTCCTGACTCCAGTGTTAGTGCTCTAACCACTCTGCCATCTAGTCACCCCTTTATACTACTTCTTGATGTAGTCCTCTTTCTTTCAACATTGGCTTTTTTCCCCTAAATCAACTGGAGTTCAGTGACTTGCCCAGGGTCACCCAGCCAGGAAGTATTAAGTGTTTTGAACTCAGGTCCTCCTGACTTCAGGACTGATGCTCTATCCACTGCACCATCTAGCTGCCCCCTCAACACTGGCTTTTAATATAGTCACAATTTTGATTCTTTGAAGATTGCCATGTTCTATAATTCACTGTCATACCTCATCATTAGAAGAATTTTGATTTTTTGGCATCAGGGAACAGCCTGGGATTATTGAAAATTCTCTGTACAATTTCCCAAATGAAATCTAGCTTGCTTCTTTCCTATTCAATTCTTGCTTTGGCTTATTCTCTATATGCAGCCGTTTGTTAAGAAATATAGGTATATTGGGGATATTTATCTGCTCCAAGATTTGCCCAAGGTTAAAAAGCAGACCATACTGATGGATTAATTTAATGCATTGCCAATTGCCACTGTAGTCTGAGCAATAGCTGTTTACTTCAGTTTTCTTGCTTTAAAGTGGGGATCCTAATAGTACTTACCCCCTAGGATTGTTTTGAAGATCAAAACAGATAATATTTGTAAAGTACTTAGTATATTCCCTGGCATCTAATAGTAGATTTTTATTAAGTCCTTGTTATCTTCCCTATGTCTTTTTAACCTGGTTGATTCTTAGATCTTTCCATCAGTGGAAAATCTTCCACAGAGGTCCATCTAATGTGGTGGACCAGACATTGTAGAAATACCAATGAAGCATGTCAACCATCTGTTAATTTTTCTTTGCTATCATCATTTGAACAGCTTACCTTCCCCTTCTGCCCGAAATATATCCCTTTGATGATATATTTGACTATGTTCTTCTTGGATGGCAGAGACCTTTGGCCACCTCAGGATAAAATGGACACTTGTCCATTTTAATTTAGACCTCGGAGTGACTTCACTGCCAGGGTTCCCTCAGACTCTGCACTTTCTTTATGTCAGCATCAGTCTTATCCTTTAGATGTTTTTCTTAATAACTGCATGTCTTTGCTTCCCATGGAGTGGGGTTGGGGAGACCGGCTTCTTGCCAGCCTTCTATCCTAGACACAGCAAGAGATCTGGATGGGAAAACCAGACCCCAGCTGTGCTGCATTTAGGCAGAAGAGACTGTCTTAAGGTCCATCAACTCAGAAACACAATGGTCCAACTAGGAAGAAAGTTGGGGGTGGTGAGGAAGAAATGCCAGTCAAAACATCTAGATCCCACTGATTTGTGGCATGTCTGCCCCAAAGTGGGGTCTGGAAGTGGTCACTACCTCTCCAAGGGGGTCGAGGAGAAAGCAAGCAGCTTCAAGAAATGTCTGTTTTTCCTGTTTTGTTTCTGTGCCAGGGTCCTTGTGACACACTATCAAGGGTTATGTATGCATATACACTTATAATATTGCTCCCTGCCTCTTTCCCAGTCTTCCTGCTTCTTTTGCTTGTTAATCTTGGGCTCTCTAATCGTTTTTGTTTTTTCATTGAAGTGATGGCTCATTGGAACCTTTCTACAGTTAGGCAGCTGGGTGGAACAGTGTAGTCAGCAAGAACTGAGTTCACAATATTAGTTGTGTGATCCTGGGCAAATCATTTCACCTCTGCCTTCCTCAGTTTATTCCATTGAGGATAAATATGGATATTATTATCCCTTTTTCTTCAAATGGGGGTAGTAATAGCACTTATCTCCTAAGGATTGTTATAAAACTCAAATGAAACATTTATAAAGTAGTTAGGCCAGTGCTTGATACTTATTAAGATGCTTAATAAATGCTTGCTTCCTTCCCTATAGAGTGATGGGATACTTACTCAGCATCCTGTGGGTACCCAGAGTCTAGTTGGCTCCTTCCAAGAACTAGGAAGAAAAATGAGTGCTCATGGGTAACCTTAATCAGTAGGATCTCAGATCTGTGACATTCCCTCTTCCCTCCTAGCCTCTAAAAGGGGACTACCCTTTCTCTCAGTCCCAGGTGGACTTTTTTTCTGTTCCCTCATCCCTACAAATAAATTTGCCCCAGATGAAGTTAAGGTCTATAAAAGAGGAAGTTTTAGAGAGTTGGAGGGGGATAATGAGAGAGGAAAAAAAAGTGACAATCCTATTTGTTTCATTTTGAAACCAAAACAAGGCAGTTCAGCTCCTTTAAGTATCTTTCCCAAAATGTTTGAAATGTGCCTGGGGATTAAAACCTGTGGTAGTAGATGCTGGGATTAAACTTGAAGCAATAGATACTGGGCTTCCTGTAACCCTTACACTGACTTGCCCAGCCTAACTAAGCCTCCCTTCCCCTATCGGCTTGAATCTGCATTCATGGAACTGACTAAGAGAGGAAGCTGGCTGCCTCTCGGCTCAAAGCTGAAAACACTATAGATGCTGTGTCTTCCCCTTCTTCTCAGCTCATGCTTTAGGGTGCAAATAGAGAAGTGTCACTTTAGCCCACAAATAATTTAATGAAGTTCGCAGACTCCCCACTCTATAAGTAGAGAAAAGGCACAGCTGGAGACACATCCTGTCTCCCTCCTTCAAGGTGAGGTGATGGTGGGGGCAGGCCCTGCAACAGGGGAGGATATTGAAAGGTGGTGAAAAGAGAGAGCTTTCTTTTCTCCTTGTTTGAGGGATCAAAGTGCTGGCAGAAAGTGATGAGGACAGCTTGCTGGCTAAGCCCCGTTAGTCCAGATTCCTCCATCCCTCCTCCCACCCCTCCTTCTCATCTCCTGGCCCCATCTGGCTTCCCTGGCGAAGGAAGCAGGGATTCCAGTGGGTCCCGTGCCAGAGGCTTAAGCCATGTATCCGAAGGGCGATTCTTTTGGTGTCAAGGGAGCATCCATCCCCCAGACATACCAGACTTCCTCCTTATACGTGCCATGAAGCTGATATAACCTACCAGCCCAAGTCTTGCTTCTAAGGACAGTACAGTGTGTACAGATGCTCAAAAGCTATTCAGTTTGTTTATTTCTTTAAATTTCTATAAAATCTTCCATTCAAATAACAATAGTCTTGGATGGCTGAGGTCCAGCTTTGCAGAATCAGGCAGCTGAACTAAGTAATGTCTGCAGCAATACTTTCAACTTTCGGATTCCACGAATCTAAGTGCTGCCTTCAGATGAGCTTATTCTTCTGCACTGCCATCCACCAACCCAGACGCCATAGCATGATCTAAGAATAGACAGCATTTAGGTGTTCAGGTCACTACCATTTTTGCCATTTCAGATAGAGAAATCAGACTACTTATTTCTGAGATGTGGTATGGGGATGCTTTTCAGGGGGCTAGATAAAAAGGGGGGAAGAACTATGGCTTCCCTCAAATGTCAGCATCTTAGGGGTGCTGTTTGTCTTGAACTAGTTACAGCTTAGCTCCCAGCCCCCCACCTCCTGGGGTTTCCAGGATCTTATTTGTCAAAATGTATTATGGGGCAGAAGATATGGGGTGGTGCTGTTTCTACTCCACTATCAAATTTCCTCCACAACATGAAGTTTCAGTGTTTGAATCCAGAGCAGATTAAAACTCTTTCCTCAGTGAGCTAAGAAAAAGGGAGGAGAAAAAACTGTCAGCCACTGTAATGGGGACTGGCCCACTGTCACACACGTCTAGGTTTAACTCACTGTGCCACATGCAGACATACCTCATTTCTCTCAGAGGGGCGTAACATCTTGTATACAGAAATGGAATTTTTCTTAATTAGTTTTATCTTTCATAGACTTAAGTAAGAGTACCAGAGTAAAAATAATGTGGGTAGAGCCTCACTGGAGAGATCCAAGAAGGGGAGGTGGGTTTTGTTCTTGATACCTGACTTTTATCAAGGACGAAGCTGACAGGGACACACAGCCTTGGAAGCTCCAAGGTCCCCAAATTCCTCAGTCTTTACCTTAGGGGAGGATCTTCTTGTAGAGACTCACATTTGCTTGATCTCAGGTATATTCATATCAGTATAGCCTCCTCATGGAGAACCCAGAAGGGACTCTTTTCTGACCTCTTCTGTGAACCTTTCCTTTCCTGTTGAAATGAAATAGTGTCTGTTTTGTTCAGGTTGCAAGAAAAAATTCCCAATTTTACTTGCATGAATCAATCCATCTATAAGCATTTATTAAGCATTTAATGAGGAGCTAAGTAAGATAGAGTTGGGTCTGAAGTCAGAAAAAAATTGAATTCAAATTTGGCCTTAGACATTAGCTATATGATCCTGGGAAAGTCACTTTATCTGCCTCAGTTTCCTCAATTGTAAAATAGGAATATTATAACCTACTTCTCAGCGTTATTATGAAGATTAAATGATGTAAAACTTATAAAGTGCTTGGCAAATAGTAGGCTTTTAATAAATGCTTATTTCTTTCTTTCCTTCCTCCCTTCCTCCCTCCCTTCTTTCCTCCTTCCCTTCCTCTTTCCCTCTCTCCCTCCTTCTCTTCCTTCCTCCCTCCCTCCCTTCTTTCCTTCCTTCCTTCCTTCCTTCCTTCTTTCCTTCCTTCCTTCCTTCCTTCCTTCCTTCTTTCCTTCCTTCCTTCCTTCCTCTCTCCCTTCCTTCCTTCCTTCTTTCTTTCTTCCCTCCCTCCCTCCCTTCTTTCCTTCCTTCATTCCTTCCTCCTTCCCCCCCTTCTTTCTTTCTTCCTTCTTTCCTCCCTTCCTCTCTTCCTTCCTTCTTTCCTTTCTTCATTCCTTCCTCCCTCCCTCCTTCCCTCTCTTCCTCCCTTCCTTCTTTCCTTCCTTCCTTCCTTCTTTCCTTCCTCCCTTCCTTTCTTCCTTTCTCCCTTTCATGCTCTAGACAGTATATGAAGGGCAGAAGATATAAAGAATAAGTCTATCCCTACTTAAAATGAATTTACAATCCAATGAAGGAGGCAAAAATATATGAAAACATATAAGCATGAATAAAGTTAATTACAAATATATGCCAAGTAATTAAATACAAGGTAGTATGGGACGAAGGATACTAACATTTGGGAAAGGCTTCTCACTGAAGACAGTGCCTTAAAGGAAGAGAGACTCTGTAGAGGGTTGGCAGAGATGAGGAGGAAAAGCAAGCCTTACAGACCTGTAAAACAATCAGCCAATGCAAAGACATAGAGATAGTTGATAGCATGTCCTGTATGATGAATACAGAAGCCATTTTGGCTGCATTTAATATGTGGAAGAGGAAATAATGTGCAATGAGCCTCTAAAGATGGATGGGGCTCACGGAATGAAGGGATTTTAAAAGTTCATATAGAAGTTTACATTTGATCTGAGGTAATAGAGAATCATTGGAATTGTTGGGGTTCAAGAGTGACATGGGCAAATGTGTGCTAAAAAGAAAATCATTGGACAGTTATGTGGAGGACAGACTGGAGTAGGGAAAGACTTGAGGCAGGAAGACCAAATAAAAGACCACTAGAATAATGTGTATAAGAGGTGGTGAGAACTCTAACTAGTGCAAAAGCCATATGAGAAAGGAGAAGTGGTTGAATGTGAAAGATATTTTGGGAGTCATAATTTGATGATTGCTTATGTGGAATGATTTTTCCACTTATATAAAGGAGTAGTTAAAAAAAAAAAAAGCATGTCTTTTGTAAGGAAACAGCTGTCTGAGCAACTTCTGCTGGGATATTTGAACTCAGACCTTTCTAACTCCCGCCCAATCCTCTAATTACTTAGCGGACTCCAGCAGCTCCCAATGATGTAAGTTACAGCCCATAGCTCTCTTTTTATCTTGTAGGACTTTTGTCTATGACCTCTCTTTAATTCATCACAGGAAGTGTGCCTAATGTTCTGAAGTCCTTTATTTCTCCAAATATCT
Source organism: Antechinus flavipes (assembly GCF_016432865.1). Lineage (NCBI taxonomy): Eukaryota > Metazoa > Chordata > Mammalia > Dasyuromorphia > Dasyuridae > Antechinus > Antechinus flavipes. The sequence goes on from NC_067401.1 coordinate 152,441,215, forward strand.
CAAGGATGCTACTCTGGCTATCCATCTTTTATTCAACGTCCTCAACACATGACCAACCTGTCTTTTCTTCCTGTAATACATTTCCCCAGTGACATATTTTACCTATGTTCTTCTTTCAATTTCTTCATTGAATATATGTTTTAGCCCCCTCACTCTCACTATGAGCATCTCCATTGGCTTCTGTGTTGATATTAATTTCAAATTTTTTGGAAGTCATTATAAGCCATTTCTTTTTTTAAAAAAATAAGACATTTCTAAAGTTATTCACACCTATATTAGTAATACAGATCTTTGGTCTAACAACACAGTGGGTTAACTGTACAGATACAAAATAAAGATTGGGATTATACCTATGATGTCACTGATAAAGAGAACTTCTCATACCAAAACAGGTTAGTACCTCTCTGAAAATTATATTCATAGTTATCTAGGGCAGTTAGATGATACAGTCGATAGAGTGTCAGTGTTTTTATTTTCAAAACATATGCATGGGTAATTTTTCAACATTGACCCTTGCAAAACCTTTTGTTCCAAATTATTCCCTTCTTCTCTCCACTCCTTCCCCTAGATGGTAGGTAATCCAATATATATTAAATATGTTAAAACATATGTTAAATCCAATATATGTATACATATTTATACAATTATCTTGCTGCACAAGAAAAATCAAATAGAAAGGGGAAAAATGAGAAAGAAAACAAAATGCAAGCAAATAACAACAAAAAGAGTGAAAATGCTGTGTGTGATCCATACTCAGTTCCCACAGTTCTCTCGCTGCGTGTAGATGGCTCTCTTCATCACAAGATCATTGGAACTGGCCTCAATTATCTCATATACAAATCTAACCTTAGATACTTCCTGGATGTATGACCCTAGACAAGAGATTTGACCCCATTTACCTCAGTTCTCATTTGTAAAATGGGCCGGAGAAGAAAATGGCAAACTATTTTGGCATCTTTGCCAAGAAAACACAAAATGGGATTATAGAATCTGACATAACTGAAAAATGACTGAATAATAACAAGAGCACTGAGAATTTAGATAACTTTCTCAGTGTCACATAAGCAGTATTTGTCAGAGATGGGGTGGGAAACTTGAACTCAGGAGTCTTTCTGACTCCAAGACCAATTATCTTTTCACCATGCAAGATTGCTTCTCCTACAAATTAAATACAAAGTCTTTAGGGGAATTGCACTAACAACTGGGGAGATTCAGAAAGATCCCTTATACGAAGTAGAATGTCATGATAATTTTAAAAACCTAGTTTTGGGAATTCAAAGAGAAGAGTGAGAATGTTACAGGCATCAAAGACTAACTGGAGAAGAAATCTTGTACACTGGGAACATTGAGCAGTACAGGTGAAATGGAGTGGAGAAGTAATATTTAATCAGCCTGATAAGATAGACTAGAGTCAAGTTGTAAAGATCTTGAAATATCAAGAATAGGAACATTCGTTTTATCCTAGGACCAATAGAGCATCATTGAAGCTTCTTGAACAGGAAAATAATGGGATCAGAATTGTGATTTAGGCATACCAATATGGCAGTTGTGTGATGGATAGATTAGAATCTTTCATTAAAATCCATTCACTATCTCCTCACTCTCCCTAAATAGACATTAAAAGAATCCTTTTTTGAGGGGGAAGCTAATATTCTTTTGTGATATGACTAGCCCCTCTCTATGCCATCTTTTTGAAAAATTCATATTTTCCCATAAATTTAACCAGTTTTTTTTTTAAAATTAAGGCACGCCTACACACACACATCCCACCACTCCTAGGACAGACATGAAAGCTTCTGTTAGGACAACAGAATTACTAACAGCTATTGTTTGAGGTCTTAAAATGATAACCATTTACAAACTTCCCCAAATCTATTCACCAGCCGTTAGGTGTGACTTGGATGGAAGGATTTCACAAAGAACATAATCAGATATTACACTTGTCTTGCATGTTCAGAGAATGAAATATTGGGAACAGCTGGCCACCATCCCTTCTACAAAGACCATCCTCTCTATAAACGCTTACTCCTCAGTCTGGCTCACATCCTAACGGGCTGCCAGAGATACACTTTCCTTGACATTAACCAGGCAGAAATAAGGCTTTCCACCTAGTGTCTGTCATTGGGAAATTTCAAAGGCGAGCTTCTGCTACATTAATCTGTTAATCCCCATAAGGGTGACGGCAACTTGAGATGATCCCCACTTTACAGCTGATGAAACTGAGGATGAAAAAAAGATGGAGATCCTCTGGTGTGTCTCCAGATTGACCCCTCCCCTCCCTAATCCTCCAATCATCCTCTGCCCCTGCTTTCCCGGCCCCTTCCTAAGAAGGCTCTCACCTGCTCAGTTCTGGCAGGGCCCTGTAAGGAGATACATCATAAGAACTGGAGGGCTAATTATTGTTTTCTTTGTCTCAGCTAGGCCAACGTGGGATTCCTGTTCTTTTGGGCTCTAATCCTCTGTTGGTACCTAGAGAAATCCCTGGCAGAAATCCCACCAAGGTCATTATCATGGGCTTGCTTCCAAGGAACATCCCTCTCTTAGCTTAGATACCGTGGTTCTTTCTGTCTCAGGCTGAGCTGACATTGCCTAGCAAAGCTCATGGTTGGGGACCCTCTTGGCAGTCTGGTTTGTAGAATAGGACATACAGGACCAAAATACTCCCGCAATGAGCTTGAAGGTCTCTTCTTTAAAAATTTAAACTGAAAACACATGCATCTCTCAAAAACACTAATGCAAACGTTTGTTATCTGTCTTTCCTCCAAGGTGCTGGGGCATTTGTCCAGTTTTTTCCCCAGGGAGGGCGGATGACTACAGGAAGGAAAGGTAGCCGACATGGGCTGTGATTTTAGAACTGTTAGCCCAAGAATTAACTTTAGAAAATTCATCCATCCAGATGCTCCATATTCTTTCTCCCTTTTGCCTCACCATATAGCAGAGCAATGTTCCCTGGCACTGCCCCCTCCTCTCTCCCCACCCAACCCTCCATGCTCCCTTTGAAATAATCATAGGGTAGGCCCTGTCTGGCTACGTTGCCATGCCAACTCCTCTAATTTCTTTTAATCCCAGTGTTCCTTTCTAAGGAGACCTCCCCCGGCCCCCTCCCTCCTTCCCCCTGTAATGTGTTTTAATTGTAATAACTACTGGGTTTTAAGGAGGTAATGACCATGTGTGGGGAGCCGAAGTTGGCCATGCTCCATCCCCTGAACTGTCCCGTCAATGGCGCCAGGCAGCTCTATGCCTCCCAGCAGGAGTCCTGGAGATGCTGAGGGGCTGGGCCTGACCAAGCAGGGCGTGGGGAGGGGGTCAGTGGACTCTGCGCTAATGAACACAAGCCAGGGAGGAGAGACCGTGGCCCCTGCAATGTCTGTGTCCTGGGGACATTCTATAGTGTGTTTCCCCTCTCTTTGTCCCTTTCCATTTTCTGCCGCCGCCTAATCTTCCCCAACTCCCCCCCACCCCAAGACACCTATAAGGGAACCCATGGGTCATTAACCTTATGCTTGCCCTAACCCACTGGGCTGCCCCAAAGATCATGGTTAACGTTTCACCTGCCGGTGCTTACAAGGGGACTGTTTCCATGTGACTGAAACAATCGACAAATAAAGTTGAGGGTCTAGAATTATTTTCCAAACCCGGGAGAAGAGTTTGATATCAGAACATGAGAAATTGAATACTTCCAGGTGAGTTTGAGCAAATCATTTAGGTTTCCTCAGTCTTGATTTCCACTTTTGTAAACTGAGGGAGTTGGACTATATGATCTCTGTGGCCTTTTCCAACTTTAAACATATGATTCTTTAACTCTATAGGATTCCTCTTTTGGCATTTGTTAAGTCCCTATTTTGTGTAGAGGAAGTAAACAAGCATTTGATAAGAGACTACTACGCAGCAGGTAGTGGGCTAAATGCTTTATAAATATTTCATGTGGTCCAAAAAACACTTTCAAGGTAGGGGCTATTATTATAGCTTCTTTACAGATGAGGAAACTGAGGCAGACAGAGGCTAAGTGATGGTGCTCAGAGTGAAACTGCTAGTAAGTGTCTAGCCACATTTAAACTTAGGTTTTCCTGATTTCAGGCCCACTCTATCCACTATATCATCTTGTAGCCTCATAGAGCACTATGTTACATTGACAGAGATGACAATGGAGTTTACAGGCTGGTAGAAGACAAAGACAAATATAGATAATATCAAAATACACTAATGAAATCTCAGGCTGACTTGGGGGTCTTCCTCATTAAGGGGTCTCAGCTCTACACTCAGGCACAAACAGGGTTCAGTCCTGGAGGAGTCTAGACTCTGTAGAGAAGAGTCAGCTTCCATTCTGATTTCTCCAACTATTCATAACCTCCTCATCCCCACCCAGAGTTCTGGGGAGAAATCCCTGAGGTTATCCAAAAGGAGATATATGCAGAACAACTATTCTTCTCTTTTGCAGAAAAGAAATGCTTAACACACAGAAATACACAATTTTTATTAAACTCTCTTGGTAGGTCTGTACTTCTAATGTTGAAACCTGAAACATTTTACAGCATGGTAGTACAAGCATTTTGCATTTATTGTAACCGAGTCCTTTATGAATAGCTCTCTCAGAGTCTGTCTTCTGCCAACTCAGGCCATGACTTGAGCACATTCTCTTGCCTATGGTCATCTTCTTTGAGAATGGGGAGTAATATAGTGGAGTTTTACAAGGTATATGTACTTCCAAAGATATAATCATGTATATATATTATATATATATAAAATATATATAATATATATATATATATGTATACACACATACACACACACACACATATATATATATATATATATACACTCCCCCCAACATGTTTGAGAAATATTCTCCCTTTTTCTCTTACCACCTCTGTCTCTGGGAAGGGGAAGGGAAATAGGTTCATAGTTTAGTTTGGTTACTATAGAAATCAGTCCCAGTTTCGAGTCTAAAAATCCCTCTTGGGCTCAAGTCCCAGACACCCCAGCTTCTTAGAGCTTCCACGCTGAGCTGACACCACTTTGCCTTCTATTCTGGTTTCAGGCTTACTATGGCTCTCCCAGTCCCTTGAGGATGACCTCTGGCACCTGAAACAGAGGAAAAACTTTATAGAATAGAAACAGAACAGGAAGGATTTTCCTTCCTTTCTCGTTGGTCTAGTTCATTGGTGTCCACGTTGGGCATAGCAGATGGTAACACCTGAAGAAAAAATATAGTTAAAAAATGACAGTGAGCCACTTTTAAAGACACAGACAGCTAATCAAAGGAAGCTACTTAGTAGGGGATGCACCAGGCTCCATGTTGGGTAAACTGGGCATGCTTAAAATATGGCCCAGCATAGCCTGGATTATTGGGAGTAACTCCTCCAGCTGCCAATTAACTCTGAATAAAGGACCTAGAAGCTCTCTGATTCTTAAATACAAAAGGCTGATAACTCCTCCAGCAGCTGCTAATTAGCTCTGAATAAAGGACCTAGAACTCTCCAATTCTTAAACACATAAGGCTATCTCTAAGATTGGCAACCCAAGCAGAAGAGGTAAATAGGGGCCAGAGGCCCAAACTCAAACTTCATTAGATGATTTATGTTCTCACTGCAGTGTTTGAGTAGCTATCATAGATCTAGCTTCCCTGTTCCTTCCCTAATTTCCCCATCTCCACTCCAGGAAGTCCAAGATAGATTCCTTTCTTTTAAGATTGAATTTATTTTTCTGGCTTAGTGGATAATTCTCTTCGAGACAATCCTCCCTTCCTCCTTCCTCAGCTCTTTCTGACTCCAGACCCAATGCTTTATTCACTCCATCACTCAGCTAAAAGGGATTCTAGAGTCCTTTGGATTTTACCAATCAAGATCCAGAAGGATTTTCTTCTGTAATCTAGCTGACAAATATTTGTCCATCCTCCTTGTGGAGGTCTCAAAGGAATGGGAATCCACTACCATATACCTCATTGCTTTCTGGGTCATTCCCAACATACCCATAGGCAAGAAGAGATGGAAAGTAGAATAAAGATAATCATTTATGATGTTTCTTATGAGGCATTCTAGAATGCCTGCATGCTGCTTGGGTCAAGACAAATCTTTGATTTGGCTGTTCTACATCCGAGAAAGCACTTTTGTTGCTTTCCTGTTGTGAGGGTTGACTCTTGCTAAGTATGTTCTAGATATATTACAGAATGAGGGAGCTATATGTACTGATTAGTACTTACTAAAAAAGAGAAGTGACCTTTATTTTTAAATGATGCATTTGAAAAAAATTGTTTCTAGATCACCTATATTTCCCATTTTAGCTCTTCCACTACCTCTCCTGGAAAATAATCTCTTATTACAAAGGATTTTTACAAGGAAAATTTACAAAGAAAAATTCAGTAAAACTAACCAAAACATAAGGCTAATTTTGTCTTCAGCATTTCTTATTCACTGTTTCGTCATTTCTGCAAATAAGTAGGGAAGGTGACTCATTATTCTTTTCTTTGGGCTTAAGTTTAGTTAACAATAATTTCACTGCCTCCGTTTTGATTGTTTTATGATTTTTTTCATTTACATTGTTGTAGTTATGGCTTTTTATTGTTTTCCTGGTTTTCTGTTTATTTTATTTTGCACTAGTTTATATTTATATTTTACATATATCTTCCTATGCATCTCTGTATTCATCAAATAGACCTCATTTGTCACAGCACAGTAATGTAATATTTCATTAAAATTCCAGTATCATGGTTTTTTAGATATCCCTCAATTAATGGACACCAGTTTGTTTCCAGCTGCATACTATAATGAAAAATGTTGTAAATATTTTGATATGTATTGGTTCTTTTTTTGGCATTGATTCCCTTGATAGATATATTTAACAGTAGAATTTCTGGGATAAAGTTACAGACACTTTAGCTACTTTATTTGCCTCATTTCAAATCACTTTCCAAAAGAGAACAATTCACAGCTTCACCAGTAGTGCATTAATACTCACAACCCCTTCCCATTCTCCTTTTTTGTTGTTGTTGTTGTTCCCAATTTGCTGGTAAGAGATGAAACCTTAAAGTTGTTTTGATTTACTTTCTTCTTTTTAGTAATTTGGAGTATTCTTTCATATGATTTTTTTTCCTATAGTTTAGAATTTTTCCATCTTGTTTATCATTCTTCTTTGGAGGACTGTTCATTCATGTCCTATGATTGGGAAATGACCATTATAATTAGTCCTGAAATATGTAAATCTTCTTTAAAGTTCATTTGTATGCAGTATGACAGACATCCCTCAATTCCAGTGTTCCATTTTGAGCAAGATTGGTTGACCATATTCTTAGTGGAACCCTTTTCATTGCTGTTGGTCTTGAAATTTAGAGTAAAGAATCTCTTAGAAAAGGGTATCACCTTAGTCTCAGGACCCCCAAAGAACTTGATATGGAATTAGGTGGGAAGCAAGCATTAAAGTGAGCTAATTTTTCATGTAATTCTTCCATGTAAAATGGCTATTCTCCAGAAACCTGGTAGTTATGGGTTGGAGTGGTAGTGGTGGAGACAGGGAAGGAGGAATAGTTATGGGGTGTATCCATGGAACCATTTGTAAACATTTCTTATTTAGAATAATGTCATGGAATAATAAAATCTTAAGAGTTGGAAAGGATCTTAAATGTTACATGATACAGTTGTTTACATAATGCAAGAATACCTAGACAAGTCATAATTCAGTCTTTGCTTGAATGCTCCTAATGCTAGGGAGCTCATTACTTTTTGACCACAATCTATTTCCTTATTCAACAGTCCTAATTATTAGGAAGTTTTTCCTTATATTGGACTGAAATATGCCTTTGTATTAATTTTGCCTATTGGTCACAGTTCCAATCTGTGAAACCATACTGATAAATATATTCCACCTTGTTCACATGAAAGTACTTCAAATAGTTCTCATCTTCTCTCTAAATCTTCTTTTCTTTAGGTCAGGAGTTCTTAACCAATTTTTTTCTGTCTTGGAATCTGATGATCTGGTGAAGTCTATGAATCCCTTTGCTGAATATGCTTCTAAATGTATAAAAGAAAATATGGAGGCTTATAAAAGAAATAAATTATATTGAGATAAACTTTTCTATATTCTGATGTACATATACATATGTGTGTATATATATATATACACACATATATACAATAAGGACATAGAAGTATATTTGAATATAATCACACATAATCCATACCTATATACACATGTATATCTATGCATATATGTATGTATATGCTTATGAGTATGTACATATACGCATGTATGTACACACATATATTATTCTCTTTTTTAAGGCTTTTTTTAATTTTCAAAACATGCATAGATAATTCTTTAACATCAATTCTTGCAAAATCTTGTATTTCAGTTTTTCTCCCCCTTCTTCCACTCCCTTCCCTAGATAGCAAGTAGTCCAGTATATGTTAAACATGGTAGAAATAGATGCTAAATCAATATACGCATATATATTTACACAATTATCATGCTGCACAAGAAAAATCAAATCAAACTGGAAAAATGAGAAAGAAAATAAAATGCAAGCAAACAACAAGAAAAAGAGAGAGAATGCTATGTTGTGATCCACACTCAGTTCCCACAGTCCTCTCTCTGAGTGTAGATAGCTTTCTTCATCAAAAATTCATTGGAATTGGCCTGAATCATCTCATTGTTGAAGAGAGCCACGCCAGAACTGATCATTGTATAATCTTGTTGCCGACACACATATATTCTTAAAGTTTACAAGCTTTTTCTCTAAGATCAAACAGCCCTCATCTTTAAAAACTGCACCTCAGATGAAATGGATTCTTGGGCTGCTCATCTTACCATCCTACTTTGTTAGTTTCCCTCTTAAAACATGGAACATGACACTTCTCTTTCCTGGGGCAACATCTAGGTTCTGAGATGATGAAGATTTGAAGAGATAAGGTGACCACAAGCCAGATCACAGTATTAAGGTGACTATAATGATTAGATCCTAATGGCCAACCCTCTGAGAAAAGCCAGTTATATATGGACTCTGATTTGTCTCTGTTAGTTTTCCACTGTTAAATTTTGTATTCTCATTGATTTCATTCATGTCTTCTTGTATCAGAATCTAGAACCATTTACGGGAAAAGGAGGAATCAACCAAACCAAAACCTGATTATTTTGAAAGTGTGTCATTCACAATAGGATAGAGATGTTCAAGCTCACTCCTATTTCCACCACAGGCCTCTTGGGCCAATGCCTTCTCATCCATATGGTGAAATATTAGATGTATGCTTTGGAGTCCAATGGTGAACTATTTCTAAAATTGTGTGTGTGTGTGTGTGTGTGTGTGTGTGTGTTTTCTTCTAATTTAATGTGCCAGACAAGTCTCTGTGTAATTAAAACCAGAAACAAGGACTAGACTTAGAGATTTGAAGGCTGTAAAATTCTAGAACAGGTTTATGTAAAGCAATTAAAAAGGAGGTTAAAAATTGTTTAAAAATTAAACACTAATTACTACCCCCCGCCCCAGCCTCCTTTCTGTTAAGCGGTTCTGGCCATGGCGCTCTGAGAAAGATATAAAAAATGAAGCCTTACGCTTTGTTGCTGTAAATCAGGTTGTGTAAATGCTTCTCTGCATTTTGCAGTCGAATCCATCTGCTGTCAATTAACCTAAATCACGTCTTTTCAATTAAACTGACTTAGAGGCTGGATCATGAAGTCTGGTAGCAAAACAGGGAGGGGAGTTGTGGAGGGTGGGAGAAAGGTGAAGTCTGATTGCAGGCTGCGAAGTGGAAATATCTTTTAAAAGGTGTGATCCCATTTTAGTGTTTTCCATATAAAATGGGGTATTATTCTCTGCCCTATTGGGAGCAATGAAGGATGAAAACCAAGTCAGGGAGGTGGGTCTCGTGAGCTAGAGGTAAATGAATTCCGGCAAGTTGTAGTTAGGAGGTGAGGGGCATATTGTCCCCTGCCTGGCCAGTGTCAACAAGCCCTCAGCCCGGGACGGGTTTATTGTGCTCTGGGAGGGATGAAACAAATAGAGATGGGTTTTGGCTGCAGCATGAAGGGCTAGGAGTAAACACGAGAAAGAATTTTCTTGTCAGGAGGCAGCTACCTAGGCAGTGGGTAGAGCCCTGGGCCTGCATTTAAAGAGACCCGAGTTTAAATACTGCCTCAGATATTTACTACCTGTGTAACCCGGGGCAAGTCTGTCTGCCTCATTTTCCTCAACTTTAAAATTGGAATAATAATTATAGCACCTACCTCAGAGTTGTAAGGTTCAAATGAAATGCTATTTGTTTTTTTAATAAGTTTTTTTTTATTTTCAAAATACGTACAAAGATAGTTTTCAACATTCATCCTTGCAAAACCTTGTGTTCCAAATTTTTCTCCCTTCCTTCCCCTACCCAGCAAATAATCCAATATGAAATGCTATTTGTAAAGTGCTTAGCCCAATACTTGGCACATAGTAAGCACTTAAATGTTTATTCCCTTTCCCTTCTCTTCAGGATAGTGGTTGAACACTTGGAACCCAGTTATTAAGGGGATTTTACGTAGAGTAAAGCACAGAACTTAGGTTCTAATCTCAGTTTAGTTGTATCATCTTAAGTTATTTCCTAGCTTTGGATCTCAATTTTTCCTTTGTAAGATCAGAGAATTACTCTAGGTTAGGATTCTTAATTTGAGTTCTTTTTATATATTTAGAAAATTTAATTTTTAATATATATTTACATATACAAACTTTTAAATATATTTAATATATAGATATTTAAGATTGAATATATGAAAAGATATTGAATATTTAATATATGTATAAAGATATTGAATATATTTATAAAGATATTTAATGTCCAATATATGTTGATTATTTCAACATAATTTGTTTTGTAATCTGGTGTATTTTATTTTATGCATTTTAAAAACATGATTTTGAGGCATCCTTAGGTTTTACAGGGTAGTCAAAGCATTTCAGGACCCACAAAAGATGTTTTAGAACTCCTGGAACAGATGATATTTAAGTTCCTTTCAGCCCTAACTCTCTCTGGCCTTTAGCTTCAGAATCCCCCAATGGTAGGAGTTCAAGACAAAGGGATGTTCTCAATAGGAGTCTTATTGCTATGGGATGGCTTATATGTTGGATATTGACTAGAGTACAAGGAGATTGATAAATATGGCAACCTCTCAGGACTTGTCCAGGTCAATGGTTCTTCAACCCTTTACACTTTTGAGAGGTTTTCTTTTGTGTATGTCTGTGTTTTGTTGGGTTTTATTGCCCAACAAAAGATTAAAGATTAAAGAATCATTGAGTCTCTGAGGACCCTTCTAAATCTGAGTTTATCTAGCTCAACCTGCACCTGCACAAGTATTTTTTTTACCACTTGTCTGAAAGATTTGCTTCCATTAGTGAGAAAGAAACCTTTGGCTATTTATGTTTTCTATGCATTTTTTTTTACTAAAAAGTTCCTATTTCCTCCATTTGGCTTCATATGCTATGATCTTGGAGTTCTTTATCATCCTAGTCTCTCGGCTTCTTGGTGAATTAGTTTAAAATTGTCCTTTTGAAATTCTGGTGCCCAGAACTGAGTACAATAAGATTAAAAATTTATATTAAAAAAAGTATTCAGGTCAGGGACTCTTTAAGTTTTTTGTGTATATCATAGACTCCTTTGATGAGCTGATTCCAAGTTATTCTATGTAGGTATTTTATTTGTACATGGTTATTTGTGTGCCGCCTTCCTTAGTAGATTATGAGCTTTGAGAGCATTTTTTATTTCTCTTTTTTCCCTGATTGAATGGCACAATGCCTGCCATATAGTAAGCACTTAATAATGACTAGGTGAAGCCCTTCTCAGAATAATGTTTTAAAATGAATTTTAAAAATACAAAACGTTACAAAGGAAATCAATGTAGCTTTTTTTGTTCCATTCAACATTACCATCTCCCTGGTTAAGAATCCCTGATTTAGTCCACACTCAATTATTTTGCAACTCCAGAGATTAAGGCTGGGAGAGAAAGCTAAGCTTAGAACAGTTTTCTTGATTTCCAACCTGCTATTTGCAAGAATCCTTTCCTATCAAACTTTTGGCCATTCCTCCTGGGGAAGAGGAAGACTGATGTCCTATCATTAAAAGTGCCCATTGTTGGTGGGGAAAAATTGATTTCTGGCTTACTGTTTTGAATAGTATTTTTATGTGGCTTATTTGCTCATATTTTCTAATATTTGGATCCTTCCGGCCTCAGGATGCTTCTCCCAAAGCATGTCAGGTGATGTTTCACCAAGTAAGGAAACTCATTCAAATTTAGGATGAGAGTTTAGGATCTTCTATGGAGGAATTTTTTTTTAGTCCTTGTTCAACTAGAACTGAGAAATCCTACCCCACCCCCAGCTTAGTGATGACACAGGTGAGAGATTGAATGTGCATACTGTTGATTGATGAAGTTTTTTTTTTTTTTAAAGCTATTTCTCTTCTTTATTTCTGCAATGATCTCTTTGAGCAACTAACAATTTACTTGAAATTTTAGGACTTAAAATAAGAGCTCTTTTGAAGGAAGGCCTGGCAGAATAATATATAAAAATTCACATTTTTTAATTTTAAAGAGAATTTTAGCATTTTTTCTCATTGTAAGGTACGTGGGTAAGAAGTATTACTACAGCTTAGAGATAAGAAAACTTGCCCAGAGCCAGAACTCTTGTATATGACAGAGACAGAACTCAGATTCAGATCCTTCTGATTATGGAGTGATCTTTTCACTGTTCTGTATCTTGTCACCCTTCAAACTTTGTCAGACACATGGATAGCAAGCATTCATGAAACAATAACTATGTATAAATACTAAACTAAACAAGGGTGATACAAACAAACAAACAACAACAACAACAACAACAACAAAAGATATTCCCTGTCCTCAAAAAGCTTACATTCTACTGTAGAAAGCAATAGAAAAAAGGGAGTTGAAAATCAGTGTTCAATGGAGGAGGATGGTGTTACTAGTGTAGGGATCATCCCATTGAAGTCTGGAAAGTCTAAAGGGTTAACAGGAGAGGAAAGAAGGTTGACCAATCTGGGGCCTTCTTCAAAATGGAGTCCCAAGGGAAAACTCAAGAGTGCAGCATTGAGCTAACTCCAGAAGGTCAGTAGGGATCCCCCCCTCTGTCTCATTTAGAATTTACGGACATATGCGACCAGAATCACAACAGCCACAGGGTGCCAGAATTCTTTATTTGGCCATCTGATCACAAGAGGCCCCTTATTGCCTTTTCCCCACTTTGACCATAAGGCCATTCCAATCCAATCCAAACCAAATCCAAATTTGGCTAAGGCCAAATATTGCTATACAGTATTCAAGCTTGGGAGTGGAGTGAAATGTGACACAAAGACCACCTAACAGTGAACAGAAAGGAAGTTTACTTCAGAATAACAGAGGAAGGATATTCAATAAGGATGCAGCACTGACTCAGGTGGGGACAGCTTCCCCATGTCCATAGAGAAATGTCTTGTCAGAAGGGCGTGTGGAATCATTCAATGGTGGCTCATCTATCAAGTCTGAGGTGCATTGTTCCCTCTGTATTGGGCTTTTTATGCCTTTTATCCCTTTGGCAACTAGGAAACTGTGTCAGTTTTAGTCCCTACAGCCATTCAAATTTTGGAGATGGCTTTATTGCCTTTTAGGGGAAAACTAACCCAGTTTACATGCCAGGGATTTTAATAGATGTTATTCCTACCACACTGACCAAAACTCCAGGATACGTATAAACACTGGGCCCAATGTCCAGGGAGTCGGGTAACTGCTGCTTTTCCCACTTTCCCCCCTGAAAAGTATAAACAGAACAGACTGCCTTTCTTATAAGGGCTGAGGTATATTCTACATTGACTTTTTGAGATACATTTTATTGAGGAATGGGGAACAAGGAAATACTTCTCTCATTCTGGCTACCCCTTTACCTTTCCATTTCTCTTCTACCTTATTTTTCCCCTTCTTTCCTTCCTGCCTCCATGACTCTGTGATCAACTGGCTTTCTCGATGTCCCTCATACAAGACGTTCCATCTCCATTGTGAATTCTCATTTTTCCCTCAATTCTGAAATTCTCTCTTTCCTTGTCTCTGCTTCTTCATCTCCTTGGCTTCTTTCAAACTAAAATACCACTTTCTACAATAAGCCTTTCCTTTCTCCCTCAATGCTAGTGTCTCTTCTCTCTTGTTTATCTCTACTAGATCCTGTATATAACTTGTTTGTACCTAGTAATTTGTATTATTGTCTCCTCCATTATACAATCAACTCTTTGGGAACAGTGATTAGGGTTTGTTTGTTTTTTTTTTTTAACTTTTCTTTGTATCCCAGTACCTGGTACATAGTTGGCACTTAGTAAATGCTTGTTGACTAATTGGTGACTGACAGTTTTGTAGTAGAACATCAAGTCACCCTAGGATGTCCCATGGATTTGGACTTGGGGAAGGGAAAGGATGAGAAGTTCTAAAATGATTTAATTCTTGACAAGCAAGTTCCCAGCATATGCCAGGATCTTCTTGTGCTTATGTTTTCCTCTGACTTAAGACAGACTAATGTGCTCCAAGTTCTTCAGTGAGTCAAGGATGTGACTGGTAGATGGGAGGTACCCACTCCCCACTTTTTACAAACACATTCTTGGGCCCGTCTCAGTTATAATGCAATTGTGGAGAGACTCTCTGAGACTGGAATAACACCACTTAATTTGAGGTTTGTTCTGGTTTTTGTCCTCAAGGTTCATAGCCAAACTGATCTGACATTTCCCTCCCTTTTTCACCCACCTCCCTGTCCTGCAGCCCAGAGCTTAGTTCTGTGATGGTGCACTGATAGCTCCATTCTCTGCTATCATGGCCAAAACAGCAGCCTTGTGGTATGAATCCACAGGGAATCAACTTCCTATGATTAAAGAGCTTTCTCTTGGGGAGACCTTCCATCTAAGTCTTACTAGTTCTTCTAAAATCCCACCTCTGATCTCAGATGTGGCTCCAAAGCATTTTCTTTTAGAATTATTTCTTCCTCTGTATTTATATCTCTAATTCCTGGTACATAGTAGGCACTTAATAGATGCTTGTTGATTAAGTGAAAGAGGCAGCCATTGCAGTGATATAGTTAAAACTAGATTTTTCAAGATGAGTTCTAGTGAATGTTGCTTTTAGGTTGAGCCAGTTAAAATAGACATTCAGAAATTTGATTAACAGGACAGGGATTGTGACCAAGTCTTTGGCTTGCCTTATTGATTGCTCTTGTACAGTAAGTTTATATGAGATAGGAAGAATTAGAAGGGCTTAGCTGATTTCTCAAAATGGCTATCATGGGGTTTATGGGTGGAAGTTAGAAGTAGATTTAGTCAGTGTAAAGAAATATGTTCTCTCCCTCTTCAAATTATACCATATTCACTTGTCCTTGTATACCCCATATTTCTGCAGTAAATTATAAATTTATTGAGAGCAAGGACTGTTTTGTTTTGTCTTCAGATCCATAGCTTAGTAGAAGTTTAATAAATGTTTCTTGAACTTGACACATATGAAAGTTCTGTGAAAAACTCTGCAAGGGATTATCAGCATTAATTATTTCATTGCTAATTGAAGCTCATATCACTCCAACATATCTATTTTGATCTTCTCAAGAGCCTTCTTTCAATCAGCAATTGCTTGTAATTTTTCCGAATAAAGGCATCACAGAATTTTGGAGTTGGAAAAACTTTCAGAGGCCATATAAGCAAGTCCAGGTCTGATAAAGGAAATCCCTCGACAACTTGCTTCCCTTTGCATAAACCCCTCCAAATGAGAGGGAGACTATTACTACCTGCAGCAGCCTATTTCACTTGTAGGGAAATCCTATTGTTAGGAAGATCTACCATAAATCCAACCTAAATTTTGTGACATTCCTTGTAACCACATAGATATCAAAGGAACCTGAATAGTAAGTAGGTGAAACTTCCATTAAACATGGTGCTGGTGAATGAATGAAAACATTTAAATGCTTACTTTGTGCCAGGCTCTGTTAAGTACTAAGCATGCAAATACTAAAAGAAAGTCAGTCATTACTTTCAAGTAGTTTATACTTAGGAAAATGGTGGCCAGGGAAAGTTTTTCTTTAATTTAAATTTTTAATTAACAAGTGCTTTTTCCTATTCCTTCTCACTGTTTCCCATTAAAAAAACAAAACACATGTCACTCTCCCCAAGTAAAACAAGCAGCAACAAAAAACTCCTGGTAACAAGTAAGAATAGTCAAGCAAAAGAAAATCCTTCATTGACCATGTCCAAAAATGTATGTCTTTTTCTGCATCTTGAGTCTATTATCTCCCTATCAAGAGGCAGATAGCATGCCTTATCATCATTTCTCTGGAATTGTAATTGGCCTTAAGTCTTTCAAAATTGTTTGTCTTTACAATATTGTCGTTATAAAAATTGTTCATCTGTTTTTGTAATTCATTCTGCACCAATTAATATGAATCTAGGAATTCTTAACCTGGGGCTCATAATCTCGAGTATTTGGTTTAAACCAAAGAGATGAAATTTAACAGAGATGAATGTAAAGTCTTGCATATAAGTTCAAAAAAATGAATTGTATAGATACAGGATAGAGAGACATGACTTGGCATCAGTTTGTATGAAAACAGTCTGAGGATTTTAGTTTACTACAAATTTAATAGAAACCAGCAAGAAATATAATATAGTTGTTTTTAAAACAGCCAACACAATTTTAGTTGGGTTAAGTTAATAGATATATAGTTTCCAGAGAATGGGAATTGTTAGTCTCATAGTAATCTCTACTGGTCAGATCATCACATTCAATTTTTGTACCTCATTTTAATAACATTGGCATTTATAAGGTAAGTAGGAATGATAAAGAATCTGGAAACCATGTCACAGTAGAACATATGAAGAAATTGGGAGTCTTTGGTGAAGAGAAAAATTAAAGGGAAAGAGAATGACTGTCATCAAGAATTTGATGGATTGGCTCAAGTGCTAATTCCTAAGGAAGACATAAACTGATCTTCCTCCTCCCAGGAATTTATAATCATCATCATCAACAATAATAGCAACAACTACCATTTATTAAACACCTACTATGTGCCACTCACATTGCTAAATCCTAGAAACATAATGAAAACCAAAGAACAATCTCTTCCCTCAAGGAGCTCACATCCTAATAGAGGAAAAACTCAAACTATGTAAATACAAGACAAATTCAGTGTAAATCAGAGTTAATCTCAAAGGGAAGGTGCTGTCAGGAAGGTAAAAAGGGAAAATAGGAAAGAACTCTTGTACAGAGTGAGATGTAAACTGAGTCCTAAAGGAAGCCATGAGATGGAGTTGAGGAGGAAGAGCATTGTAGTCTTGGGTCATAGCCAGTGAAAAAATATGGTTTGGGAAATTAAATGTAGTGTATAAAAAACGGTAAGGATTTCAGTGTCATTGGCTGATAGAGACATGGAGGGAGTACGGTATAAGATTGAAGAAGTCACAAGGGGCCAGATTGTAGAAGCCAAAAAGGAGAATTTATTGAGTAGAGGGGGAGCTGGGATTTGACATTGTCAGACCTGTATTTCAGGAAGATTGCTGGAGTGGAAGATAGACTGTGATGAGAAAGAATTGAGGGATAAAGCCCAACCAATAGGGTCTTGCAAGAGTTCAGGCTTGAGGTGATGAAGGCCTTCTCTAATGTGAGTGGAGAGATGGGTGTATATATATGAAAGATGTTGAGAATGATCAACATTGTGAACTTTGGGTGTTTTGGAAGATGGCTACCCTCTATGGTAATAGTGAAATTTGGAAGAGAAAAAGGCTTGTATGTATTTTGGGATTTACTTATCTGTACTTATAGCTTCCCCTCAAAAGCATGTAAGTTCCTTATGTATAGGGATTATCTCCTTTTGGCTTTGTTTCCCAGTACCTAATGGTGCCTGAAACATAGCACATGCTTCTTGAATTTATTAAGAGGGACTATGTTTATAGTCAGAATTGAGGTTTTCAAATTATGATGCTAGAAAATATTTTTAAGAGTTCCTGGAGGGCAAGGAGATCAAATCAATCAATATTTAAATAAATTAATTTAGGCTATTCACTGGAAAGGTAATACTGAAACTTTAATTCTTTGGCCATATAATGCAAAAATGGGATTCATCGGAAACAATCTTGATATTGGGAAAGATTGAAAGCAAAAAGAAAAGGAGAGAGCAGAGGATGAGATGGAAAATGTCATGGAAACAATGTACATGAATTAAACTATGAGAGATAATGAAAGATAGAAGGACTTGGTGTGTTATAGTCCAGAGGCCCCAAAGAATCAGAGCTGACTGAATGACTGACAACAAAATACTTATTTTGTTTTGATACAGAGAGAAGATTTAAATCCATTGATTAATTACAAAAGAGACAGATTTTTTTGTCACAATATAAAGTAGATCTTTGTAGCCTTTAGAACTGTCCAATATTGGAATGGGCTGTCTTGTAAGGTAGTGAATTGTATAAACCTTGAAGTACACAAACAAAGATTGAATTGATCACTTGTCAGGGATGTTATATAAGGGATTATTACATAGGTTTGGAGGCTGGACTAGGGGATCTCAATGGCCCCTTACAAATATGAGCTTCTATAATTATTCTAATATATATATATTATATATTATATATATATATATATATATTTAAGGGATAAGTTCCCTTGAGGTGCCCTCTAGCCCCAAGGAGAGGCCCCATTTCCCTTCAAGAACAATGATGTTGTCCCACCCTTATTTGATTTCCTAGCATGTAATTAAATGTAGACTTGCAACACTATGTAATCATCAGGGTGGGTGGGTGGAGGGGGGATAGGCAGGAGATTTGAGGAGGGAGAAACCAGGCATTTACAGATCTCACTTAATAATTCAGAGCTGGCTAGAGCCTGAGTGAGGTATTTTACACTCTGGGAAGGCAGATAATGAATCATTCTTCTAGAATGAGAGAATTTTTATTTTTTTTCCCCAATAAAATAATTAAACTGGGATTTCTGGTGGCCTGACACTTTGTGGGGCTCACAGAGCTGACCGGGAGGGTAGGTGACAGGAAAAATTATGCTGTGGTTAAGGTAGAAGGTCTGTAATAGAAACAGGGATGGGCAGAAGGAACCTAGCATCACACACACACACACAGAGAGACATACGGACAAGAGATGGTACTTATGAAGGAAGAAGCTTAGGTCTCTGCATTTAGGTAGAAGAGAAGAAGGAAGGAAGGGGAATATGCTGATTTCTCATCACCCCAGCCGACATATGGTTTCCCAGTGGCTTTTCCCCAGGGCTGTGGCAGGTTCTATGCTTTGAACATATGTTTGGTATTATCGCTGTTTTTATAATAATAAGTGTGGTCTTGGAGGGGGAAAATACTTAATTAAAATACAGCACCCTGCAACATTTTTCATTGTTATCGAAGAAACATAGGGCTGGGAAGGATATCCAGAGGTCATTGACTCCTTCTCCCTGAGTCTAATCCAGGCCAGGCAGGTGACCTTGTAGCCTTTTCCTGAAGGTCTCCAATAAGAGAGAGTCTGTAGGCCATTTGTCTGGTTAATAATCTCCCTTCTTGGTACTAAACCTGTAAAGAAAAGAAAAATGTGTCATATTTAGGAATAATAATAGTAACAAATGCTAGTCAACTGATTGGGATTCAACTGGTTGGTTGTTCACCTGGATTTTGCTATAATCACCACACTATCCTGAATGCTTATTTTGATACAGTCATGATTTCATCTATGTAGGTGTGTTATGGTCCAATGGAAGCATCCATTGTTATAGGTAGCAACCCCTCCTGCCTCCTCATTCTGTAAGATTCTGGAATATGTCTTTGTTGAATTGTCCATATGGTATCCATTCAATGTTCTGGAAAGTCTTTCCCTTGTTCTTTTTAATATTTGGGGATGGGTGGGTGTTGGTGCATCATTTAGATTACCTATTTTATCTGGATTGTGTCTTTTGTTTGGAGAAAATGGCTGAGTATTTTTTAAAAAATATTGATAAGAATAATAATAATTGAAATACATTTAAGGTTTTCAAAGTGCTTTCCGTCTATGATTTCATCAGATTTTTGACTTTACAAAAACCTTGTGAAGTAAGTCCTTTAGTTATTAATATCTCCACCTTGCAGGTAAACAAACTGAGGCTGAAGAGAGTTTCAATGATTTGTTCAGGTACACTGTTAGTATCTGAAGCAAGATTTGAACCCAAGAATTTTTGATCCTAAGATCAGAACTACTATAAGTCTACAATTATCCTATCTTATAGCTTTAAGAGTCAGACTTTTGATTCAGAATACTTATCTTGGATCAGAGGGTATTCCAAACCACACACACAGTCCCAGTTTTCATCACTTCTCTCCATCTTCAACTAACCCTCCCTTTTCCTTTGCTTTACCCAACATGCTCCAAAAAAAAAAAAAAAAAGTCCTTGAATTAAGAGCTAGAAAGGATTTTAGGGATCCATTCATTTTAGTGACCATTGTCTCTGAGACTGATGGTGGTATGGGGGTAAGGGGTAGAAAGAGCCTCATAAAGGGACCCTGAATCTGGATTTGTAGAGGACCTGGATCAACTTGAGGGTGGCCTGATTCCAAAGACAGAAAGCCAGGCTTTTCTCATCAGTATGACTAATTATGTCCTCATATTTATAAAACAAAAGTTAGATTTGGCTTATATCAGGGATTTCATCAAAATGTATCAATAGGGTCCCTTCTAGAAGTGGTATTCATTGTACTGAAAAGATAGGATACTGTTGTTTTTCAAAGAAAACTAGTGAGATCACAGGGTGATATCTTGATTTGTTGCATGAATTGGATTTTAAGTGAAGCAGAAGTTATGCCTCATTCTTTCTTCCAGCGTAAGTGAAGTCCCAGTAGCAAGACAAACGTCAAGATGACTGGTAATGGCTTAGAATGTAGCTATGACCCTTCTCATTTTCTATGTCTGACCAAGTTCTAAGTGTTCCACAGTACCTGCTTCTGACACCTTCAAGGCTATTTGAATAATTTTTTCTCATTCGCTTCGTCCTCTCTGGGAGGGAGTCTTGTATAGAGTATTTAGAAAGAAGTTGCACCTCTGGTGTGAGGGCTACTCAATCACCTTTAGTGTCTACTTTTCACCCATTCTCACCTGTGGCTCCAAGAAGCTGCATCTCATCAAATAAGTTAAACCACGTTGAGAGTAACTGAAGGGTTGAAAACCTCTAGGTGGTTTAGGTATAGGATAACTGTTTATTTGTTGTTGCTATTTTTCCATCATTTTAGCCCTGAGTAACTATGATTCTATTTGGGGTTTTGGGGGCAGACATACTGGATCAGTTTGCCATTTCCTTCTCCAGCTCATTTTATAGAAGAGGAAACTGAGGCAAATAAGTTAAGTGTTTTGTCTAGAATTACACAACTAGTAAATATATGAGCCCAGACTTGAACTCTTGAAAAGGAGTTTTTCTGACTTTAAACCTGGCAGTCTATCTATCCACTGTACTACTTAGGTACCGCTGGCATTTGCCAGCTATTCATTTATTTACTCTTTATTTACTCCATTTCTAAAGAAATGCTTTTTCCCAAGTGGGAATTAGGAAATACTTAGACCATAAAATAATAACCCATTCTGTCTATTACCCAAGAAGTAAAGATAATTAAGGAGATACTGAAAACTGTTTTTCTTGGATCTCTAGTATCTGAGCAGCTCATAAGGTCTGGAAATTCTGTCTAGCCAGGTGTTGCTCTTTAATACTTCCAAACTCAGGACAATTCTGTTGATAATCTTAGAGAAGAAGAACCTTCTCCAAGAAGTATAAGGTATAAGGATAATCTTATCCTATTTAACCAACTTAGGAGCCAAGAGTTCTCACACTTAACTCATGAGTTACCACCAGCACTGGAAGTCTATTTTCTGGCATCTCTGACTATCATAGACTATGCTCAGGGAAGAAACAGAAAGGCAGAGAAAGGCAGCTGGGAGATTTCAAGCTCATGTAGGCAAACATAGATGCCTACTGTCATGGACTTGTAGCTACCATTGCTTCTGGGGAAGATCTCCCCACCTGTTGGAAGTTCAAGGAAGAGTTTGCAGAGTTTCAGAGTGAAAAGAAGGGGTATGTGTGTGGTGGAACTTTTTGTTGTCATGAAACCTAGTGGGGAGAAGGTTCCACCTGTCTCCTGCCAACTCTCTTCAGAGCAAAGATTATTATGTTAAACAAGGAACCTATGAGAAAGTCCTGTGTTACGTGGGTCCTTTGGTAAGGGACAAGGACACATGTCCCACTGTAAGGGGTCAGAGTATGTGCCTCTTTCTGTGGAAAGTATAGTAAAGAGCTATATGTAAGGGGAACTTAATGAAGAATATACATAGAGAAAAAGGGAACTCAGTAACCTGCAGTTGTTAAGTTACCCCTTTACCAAGTTTTCTTTATGTATAAGCCTTACTTTATTTGATTATGAAGTTATTGTGCATTTTCCCCACAGGATTTGTGAATATTTGTGGGAGAGGGTGTTTTAGACTTTGTTTATTTGTGTGTGTGTGTGTTTTTATATTTGCTTTTCTTTGCTAATGAGCTAATTACATGTATTTGGGCATTCTTGTGGGGGTTCATGACTAATTAGAAATCTAGTCTTTCGGGGTTATGCCCTAAAATCCTGTGACCCTTTGGAGACTTGGTTTACCAATTTAAGTAGGAGTTAGGGAAATAAACCTAAACCCAGAAAAAGTACTACCTAAATACTATACTACATAAATAAATACATAGTATTTAAAAAGTATATCTTTATCTTCATGCCTATGTATACATATACTCACATATATATTATGTGCATATTACATATATTTTTTCACTGTTTCTTAGAAATATATCCAATATGTAAATATAAAGCTAAGTGGTAGGGTGGGGTGTTTAGAGATCCTAACAGTCAGGACAATCTGGCTTTAAGTCCTGCCTCTGACATTTAATTGGCCCTATGACTCAGGGCATAATTTAAATTCTAAGTGCTCTAGACCAAGAATTTTCAAAGTGTGGTCTAGGGACTATTTTCATAACAATACCAAGATGTTTTAATGTATAATACAGTAAACATCAATAGATATAATCCACATTTAGAGGGATTATATCTGTTGGTGGGTCAGGTTGTACTCAATAATTTTTTAAAAGTGTAAAGAGGCCCCAAAACCAAATGTCTGTGAGTTGTTGCTTTGGACAATTGCCTAAGACTATATATTATAGAGAAAGTGTCAGACTATATGGGCACAGGGAGTTTCCCAAACCAAGAATTCCCCATATCAATGAAATCTCAGGTGCCCTTCTTACTCTTATAGTAGTAAAGGAATGCGAATAGGGAATAGGAGGAGGAATAGCAACTCTGGGGGGATAGATTAAGAGAGGTCTCAGAACATAGCATTCAGATTTAGCTGTGAAGGAAACACAAGATTTTAAGACATAGGAATAGGTACATTCTGAGCACAGAGAGGAGATGGAACGCCAATCCTGAGGAACTGCAAGTGGTAGGAATTTAACAAATGTTTTTGAAATTAAATTAAATTGTAGTGAGAACGCAATAGTGAAAGTATTAGACTTGTAGTCTTCTGATACCAAACCCACGTTTTTTCCCACTATATTAGGTTACCTCCTCTGACCTTGAAGCATCTTTTGGTTTGGAGCACTTATCTCACTGTTATCTCATGGTAACACACAAACAAACTAGTTTTATGGGATCCTTCCAGCCAGCTAGACGTGGCATGAGAACAGGAGAAAAGGCTTCTGGGATCCCTGAGGACAAGGAAAATGGAGCTATGAGGTGGGCAAATGCCACGTACCGGGGGAGACAGAGGTGCCAGTTGAACCAGAATAGTTATCTGGCCCAGCACTTTGTGTGGTCAAATATCCAGTGGGTGTAATGTTCCCACAGGACTAAGAAGAAGGTATGAGGTCATCTCTCCTCAGATTTGGTTTCCTCCTGTCCCAGCAGCTTCCTCCTTTGGTGACTGTGGGTTGAAAGGTAATGGGGCTTGTCACCTGGGCTTCAATCTTGTTTCTGAACACGCCTGAACCCTAGATTTTGAAAGAACATGTACCAATTTGCATATCATCTTATATATAATGTAGATCATATGCAAATATTTTCAGACTCCTTCAGAGGGCAATGGGGCATGTAGCCCTGGGGGCCTATAGAGGAACCTGTATTGTTTGTGCTTTCTGGGAAAGGGAGGGAACTTCAATGGCTGGGCTTCCTTGGGAAAGTGCTCGCTTGTCACTAGTCACTAAGTTTAAGCCTCCCTGGCTCAAGTCATTGAGTCCCATTTAGTGGTGGTAAGCCATGTACTATTGGGTATAATGTGAGTCAACACTAAGTATTTATTTGGACTGCTTTTTAAATAGCACAGTAACACAAAGATATCAATCACTTCTTACTTTTAGTAGATATTTTGTTTTTAAAAGTGTAAGAATCAATACTCTTTATGTCTGAAAATCATGAGTTGCCAGGACCTTTCATAGATAGAACCTTCATCTAATTTTATCATGCTATACTTCAAATCAAGGCATTCTAGATATTTAGAACTGATCGAGACTTTAGAAATCATGGTGACTGGTACCCTCCTCTCCCAAACCCATCATTTTTTTTAACAGATGAAGTAATTGAAGCACTGAGAAATTACATTATTTGGCTATCTAGAAGAACAGAAAGATCATAACTTTAATTCCCAGACTGGGGTTCTATTTACTATGTCAAATACCTTCTCTTCAACAAACTATCTCAGAAGTGGAGATGGTGGAAAGTGGGAAGGTGCTATTAGTCCTTCCTTCTCCAAGAGGACTAATGATGTCAGGAGGGTGATGTCTTGACTTGTGTGTTAATTGGATTTACTCGAAGCAGAGCTGGAGAGTGGGATGACCTATAGAGCAGAGACTTGCTTACTAGCATCTTTAAGTTAGTCCTCCAAACCCCTCCCTTCTGGATCCCTAGCCAGTGACTTCTGGATCTGTGCCCTAAGACCAGAGAGCTTCTCTTATCTTGACAGCTAGTCACATAATCACAACAGTATCACTCTAGTCCCTAATCTTGAGAATTCATGGGGGACAAGGATGAACTCTACAAAAATGATGAAATGAAAATTAAGTGGATGTATCCCTTTAAAGAGGGAGGTAGGATCTCTCAGGTCATCCTAAATTCACCAGGTTAGCTCAGATACTTGGGAACACAATTGAGCTTCTTTCTTGGCAAAGGAGCATATTTCAGTGACTCAATCAACAACAATCCCCGATATTGCTAGGGGACATCTTTCATAGGGTGCAGTGCCTATCTCATAGGGAAGCAATGTTTCCTTATACAGTTCTGATTTGGCCTCTGGATTTGGCTTCAGCTGTTTGGCCCTTTTCCATTTCTCCCTGCTGCTGGTGCTGATCCAATAAAATGGTGGCTTTCATAAATGAGACATAGATAACAATGCAATTTTTGCCTTTTAAGTCAGGTTCTGATGTGTTGAACCCCAAAGTCCTCAGGGTGCCTGGGGGCAAAAAATTCACAAAAGCTTCATTTTATTATCATGACTACAGCTGTTTCATAGACATAAAACTGGCTTTTGTGTCTTTCTGATACCAGATAGATCCATAGCTTTTTTTAGTGCATCAATCCAAGTTTTGTTAAACAACTTGGGAAGTTGAAGGGGGGTTGGTTAGTGAATTAGGGGATGGAGGAAGGGAAGAGATCCTTATGCCAAGAAAGAGAGAAGGCCCATGGGGGGAATGAGAAAATGCCTGAAAATGATATATGAACTCATTTCCCTATTTGAAGTTATAAGGGAATAAAAATTTTTTTTAAAAAAGATTTATTCCATGGTGAAGTTATAACCAGGTGAGAATAAAAAGGGTTTTTTCTCCCCAGACATAGATATATGGGGTTTCTTCTTTGTAATAATTCAGATACTACTATCCTATGACTTAAAATTCTGTCTATGTGCTCTTGGAGGAATGCTGGGGAGAATGAGGTCACAGACCAATGGAGAATTAGAGAGGAGGAAAATGTCTCCTTCTCCTAGCACATGTGCACCTGGGATTGGACCATTTCTTCTGAGATCAGTCTACATTGTGGTGTTGCTATATCACCTTCATCTCCCAAACTTCACCCAACTCAAGTGAGTTTACTCCAGGTGGAAGGATTGTCAGTGTGGGTTTTGATGTCCAGGATTCTTTAGAATGTGAGCACTCTTTAAGATGTAGTTGATCAAATGATTGCTGTTTGCAGTCAAGAGCCCAAGTTTTGAAGGTGAACTATCTTAATGGAATCTGGAATCCTTGGGCAAAAGACAAAGTAGAATTAGCTATAAAATAATGCCGTTACTTGGAACTGGCCAAATGGCTCATATTCTTGGAATGAATTTGCCAAGGGGGTTGCCCCAAAGGGAAGCCAGAGCTGTCTACCAAGTTGAAGGAGGGAAGAAAAATTACCTCCAAACATGCCTAAGTATTCTCTATTCTTTAAAAAACAAAAATAGAAAAAAACAACTCTTCATTAGATTCTACCAACCTCTCAAGCTACCATCCCATATCTCTGTTCCTCTTCATCAAACACCAAGAAAAAAGGTGTCTCCATTTCTTGCTTCCAATTCTCCAAACTGCTGTCTCCAAAGTTACCGCTCATCTCCTAAATGGGAAATTTGATGATTTTTCTTAACTCACAATCTTCTTGATCCTTTTGTTACATTTGACAAGGTCTTCTACCTCTTCTGGAACCCACTCTCCTCTCTGGGTCTTTGTGTGACATTAGTCTCCTTTAGTTTCTGCCTGTCTAACAGATCCTGCTCAGCCTCCTTTTCTGGCTCATCATCCATATTACACACCCTAACTGTGGGTATACCCCAAGGCTCTCACCTGGGCCCTTTTCTCTTCACATACTCTCTCTGTGACCTCATCAACTCCTTTGGGTTTAATTATCATCTCTATACAAATGATTCACTGATCTATAAATAAATTCCCAGTCTCTCTCCTGAGCTTCAGTCTGGAATCACCAATTGCCTTTGAGACATCTATCTCCAAAATATCCTGGACACCTCTCAAACTCATTATGTCCAAACCAGAACTCATGATCTTTCACCCCAAATCCAACCTTCCCCAAACTATCCAATCAGACGCCAAATCTTGCTTTTATTTCCATAACATCTCTTCAAATTAATCTTCTCTCTATTTATTTAGTTTTGGCCCTCATTATCTCTTGGCTGAACTATTGCAATCATCTTCTAATTGTTATCCTTGCTTCTTGCCTATCTCCAAATTCATTCCATTTAAATGGCACCTTTGTGTAGAACTCTGTACTCAATTTTCCATAGCTCCCTATTACATCTGAAAATAAATATGAATTTCTCTGTTTATCTTTTAAAGCCCTTCCAAGTAGCTTTTTGGCTTGATTTCCCAGGGGTACTCCATACAGGAATGACGCAGACTATCCTTGTCTTTCACTGAGGATCATTCTGAGTCAGGACATCTTTGCTCGAAAGTCTCATCCCTTACTCTTGAACTTGGGAATCCTTGAAACTGGAGTTACCCACGAGGCAACTCCCAAAGCTAAGAGTCGCTTCTTGGGTAACAAGCAACTTTGTTATGGGTTTCCACACATCCTACCTTATCAAATGTTCTGGATGCTGCTATAGGCTGGGGGAATAAATTAGTCACTGGGCTTCAAGTCAGGAAGAACTAATTTTGAATCTGGCCTCAGTTATTAGCTGCTTGAACCTGAGCAAGTCACTGCTTCAGTTTTCTCAACTATAATATGGGTAATAAATAATAACAGTACCTACCTCATAGTGTTATGAGGATCATATGAGATAATATTTTGGAATTACTGCACTTGGAATGCAGTAAATGTTATGGAAATACTAGTGATTTATAGTTGTTGTTTCCAACCTTCCACCCCATTCAAAAATCTAATTTTTCATTATTTGCTTCCCAGACTAAGAATCAGCTAGCACTGAGATGTTTTGGGGAAGGAGATTCTTATCTGACTTTTCCCCCCTTTTTTCATTTTTATTGAAGAACCACTATCTCTTTTCTTGTCTCCACTCCCTATTCCCAAATCATTGGGACATATGTCTCAAAATTTATAGGATCACTGGATTTGGATCTAATATAACAATAACAATAATACTAATAATCTTACTATGTCAAATATTTATATAGTGCTTTAAGGTTTGCAAAAAAACTATACATGGATAATCTTGTTTGATCCTTGCAGATGCCTCATCATTGTCCTCATCTTTTTTGGACTACTCTTGTGATTTCTTTGGATTTCTTTAGCTTACAATGCCTGGCACATAGTAAGCACTTAATAAATGCTTGTGGAATGACTAACTGGTAGAGGAAACTCTCCCTCTGCTGATGCAGGTTGGTACTTGTTTTGCAACTAATATTGTAGTCCTGGAGAACTGCCTGAAAAACTGAGATATTAAATGATTTGCCCACAGCCAGAAAGCATCAGAGGCATCATTTGAACCCAGCTCCCATAGGTTAGTAGGAATGAAATTTAGAAGTCTCCTCATTTTATAGATAATGAGTTTTGGAAAAAAATGATTTTTCTGGGGCCATACATCTAGGGTTAGAGACCTTGTTACAAGGACTCCAAGTGCAGCTAGTGGATGAGTTCACAATCAGAAGGTGGCTTGTCCCAGACATACAGACTCAGAAATCAAACCCCAAGTTCTTTTTACTATGATGATGATTTTTTTTCAATCTGTCAGATATACAAAAGGTTATGTTTTCTTTCTCAGGAGAAGCCCATCATGATCGGAACCTCTGGACATGGTCAAAGTAATCTGGAATCAAGGAGCTTTGCCAAACTGCCAGCAGGGGATGGTGGACCCAAGGAGTTGATGGAGAAGCAGCTACTGCTCTAAGTCAGCCTGCATCCACCCTCCAGTGCTTTCTGACTGATACTTAAGTTACAGAACGTACCTCCCCGTCCTGTGAACATTCTAGTCCATATGAAATGAGGTATGCATTTTTCTCCCTCCCGTTCCCAGCCAGAAGGGCTATATTTGGAGGCAAGGGCAGCCTACCTGGCTGTCATTGGCCCCACCCGGCTAGCAGGACAGAGCTTCTATTTCACTGGTAATTAATACCATCCCTGTGACAAGCCAGTTTCACAGTGTTGCAATCTCTGTCATCTGTACTGGAGCCTAAATCAACAAGTTGGCTGGACTCCTCCTTCCTTTACCAAGTCATTAGCTCCAGGATGCTACCCAGATGCACCGTCGGACCAACCGCTGACATTCCCCACTGCTGATTCCCTTGTGTCATTTTTTTCTGGATGGTTGTATAACGTGAGTCCTGGGAAGGTTGAAAGGCAAGTTGGAGGAGGAAGTAGGGTAGGAGGAGACCGCTCACTTCTTTTCATTCAGGCCAAATACAATAATACAATTTTAATGCTGGTAGATAATGAAAAAAACATCTCAATGAGAAACTTTCCATTTAAAAATGGAATCTCCAATCAATGGAAAGCAAGAAGGAGGAGCTGTAGAAACTATCACAGGAGTAAGCTTTAAAGATTTCACTGTACCTGAGTTCATATCTTATCTTTTATTCTCTTAGTACCCTTATGACCGTGAGCAATTAAAAAAAATCTTTTGGGGTCTCAATTTTGTCATCTGTAAAATGGTCAGCTTTAGAACTGATCCCACGACCTTGGTACTAAGTCAATACTCTTGGTAGCCTAATCCATTTGTAGCATTAGTGAATTTGAGGTGAGCCGAGGAGAAATTTGGACCAGAAACCAGAAAATACCTCAGAAATCTTTTTGTTCAAACCTCTCATATACAAATGAAGAAAAAAAAAGAAGATACTGAGAATCTAAGTAATATGTTCAAGGATAAATGGCAGAATTAGAACTAGAACTCATTTCCTCTGAATCCCAATCCATAGCCCTAATGTGGATAGAAGAAAAAAAGTTAAAAGAAGCAAACACTTTTGCAAGCTGGCTGATTGCTTTAATCTTATTTGCAAGGTTGATGTCCATCCGTTAGGAAGGGGAAATGTTGTCACTGATGTATTTGTGCCTTGAACAGATGGATGGGAGAAGCCCCCAAAACTGCCTTTTTTTTTTTCTGGTGAGGAGGGTGCAAGCTGGCTGTTTTGGTTTATTTATCAGGGCTTTGTTTTCCTAAAAGAATAATGACAGCTAATTCCAATGTACAACTTGTAGAATTCCTGCCCAACAAAGAACCAGAGGGCAGGGAATTCAGCTCTTGTCAGAGGCGAGGAGAGAAGGTTGTGTGTGCAGTGTGGAGTCCACTTCGACCCCTGTGTTCAAACTACGTGATTGAGAACATGTGAAGGCAGTGATTGAACTGTGGGTGACCCTGGCAGAGCAAGGAGGCTAATTAAAGCTTCTCTTCCCCACACTTCAGTCACAAACCCCTCCTGCCCTTCCTCCTGATGGTGTGGCTGATAAGGAATGATTGAATTTATGAAAAGCGATGAAGATGTTTGGATAAACTATAGTACCAAGACAAGCCTGCCTGACGAGTTTGGACCTGAAGGGAATCAGGGGAGTCAGAAGAAGCAGCTTAGAGAGGGGGGCAGGAAAGGCATGGAAGAATGAAAAGGGGGGAAAACGTTGAACGTGACACACCGCAGGTGTAGCCCCAGGATTGCACACCTTGGCAATTCATGTTGAAATGATGTGTGCTGATATTTGGCCCTGCTTGGGATGGCATAGCTTCTCCCAAGCCACCTGGCAGCTGGAAAATCCCAGACCTTGCTTTCTCTGTGTGTATGTGAGAGAGAGAGGGATAATTCCTTCCTTCATTCA
Organism: Antechinus flavipes; assembly: GCF_016432865.1. Lineage (NCBI taxonomy): Eukaryota > Metazoa > Chordata > Mammalia > Dasyuromorphia > Dasyuridae > Antechinus > Antechinus flavipes. The sequence continues at coordinate 152,471,958 of NC_067401.1, forward strand.
TTAGGACTACTGCTATCTCTGGAGCAAGAGGACAGACAGCCCCAAGGGGCTTGCTGGTGATCAACACCCTGGGGGGGGGGCACTCCCAGGGAATTTACCGCCCACAGGGAAGAGACCTGTGGTTTGATGGAAGAATGTTACAGAAGGAACACTGGAGTAGAAATTAGGTTTAAATTGAGGCAGTTTTATGTCTTTCAAAAGTTAAGGTCTCAGGTAAAGGTCTCTTGTAAAATGAGGTACTGGACAAGATGATTTCTACAGATCTTTTTCAGCTGAAATAACCCATTAATCCAAGTCATCCTCCCAAGGGGGTATTGTTAGATATTTCATTCATTTATTTATTAATTTGTTTTTGTGAGGCAATTGGGATTAAGTGACTTGCATAGGATCACACAGCTAGGTAAGTGATAAGTGTCTAAACTCACATTGGAACTCAGGGCCTCCTGACTCCAGGGCTGATGCTCTAGCCAGTAAGCCATCTAGCTGGCCCTAATAGATATTTTAACAACTAGCTCTCCAGAAGGAGGGGGGGAAAGTGTATATACTACTTACTTTTAAGTTATATCTGTATTATTAACATTTTTTCATCACTTTCTTAAATGTAGAGAATCAACAAAATAATAAATCACATCCTGGTTTGTAGCAGGGTTCTGAGGTATAACTGCTCATGAGCTAGCTCTGGCATCTCATTTACTATCCTTCTATTGATGGAATGATTTCCAAAAACACTTTCCTTGCCAGGTGATACGATGGTCAAACTAACCTAATAGCCAGTCATGTTGACACATGCATTTATTATGATATGCGTTCAGTTGGGTTGGTTTCAGTTGAATCAGTAAAAGGAATATAATATAGCTTCTTTGGTCCACAAACTCCCAGCTTTTACCTTCTTTCCTATCCCCATAATGCTTCTACATCTAACTAAATTTCCCTCTCCTCAAAAACCCAGCTCATGACTTGCCATCTTCCCCATGTTGTACAGCTCCTCAGCTCCCTCTGTCATCTGTTGTCAGGTCTCTTCTCCTTGACTCATCTGACTGACTTCTGTGTGAAGGTGACTGTTGGGCATCTGTATTTTCCAGTGGAGCTGCATGCATTATGCCTGTGATTTACATTTGTTTAATAGAGTTGTACCTGCTAACCCTGCTTCCCCCAGGTTGGGAGTTGACTGCCTCTAGAAGGAGGGAGGACTGTCTGAGTGAAATGATGCTGTATCTCAAATGGCTTTGATTGAATGGGAGATCCTATCTTAATCCCTCCCTTTCCTCTCTCCACCCAACCCAGGGAAAGAGTGTGAGTTCCTATCTCAAAGCCCTGTGGGGCTCTCTCTGGACAAGAAGAGGTTACTTCATTTCCTTAGAGTAATCTGAGCTAGTCTCTTAAGAGCCCAGGCCACCAGGTAGTGTTCACTACAGGGGTTCTTAATCTTTTTCTGTAGGTCATGTACCCCCTTGGGCAATCTGAGAAAGTCTACGGGCCTCTCCTTGGAACAATATTTAAAATAATTGAAAGACATGCGACATTTCTGTTAGAGGTTAGTAAGAGTTTTTTCCCAACTAAATTGAAGATCCGCCCCTTTTCCCCCCTCTCTGGAAATCTCTCTACCACATGCTCTTAGGCTGATGCTATATTTTCTTCCCTAGAATCAATCAATCCATCAATAAGCATTTATTAAATACCTATGCTGCACTCTGAACAAGCACCTGTAACTTTAAACACTTTTTTTCTTAACATTTAAAAAAAAAATGTTCTTTTTGGATTGTATTAGTCTATTGTAAAATTCTAGTGATTCTCCCCCCTCCCACCCTCACCCCCCTCCATCTATGCTAATTATCACAATCTTCTGAATACAGGATTTCTTTGGAGAGCTCTACTTTGGTAGAAACTAGGAATATAAGCTTCTTGATGGCAGGAACTGTATTGTTTTCCATCAACTCCTCAATACTAGCTCGGTGCCTTATGGATAGTAAGTCTTACTGTTGCTTGTATTATAAGATGGGGGGAAAAGTTTTCAGGATTCTAACTGAGACCATCTGGAAAGAAACTGATTCAATAATTTCTCCAGTCTGGGTCGGTCTGCTCTGGAATGGAGCTGGGCAATAAGAAGGAACAGTACCTGGGGTGGAGAGAGCTGTTTGCACTTTGATATTTGATAAATACCTGTGCTCTGCCAATTATGTATCAAATAAGACAAACGAATCAGCTTCTTGTTATTTTTGAGTCAACAGCTTGGATGACACTCTGTGTAATAAGTCTGCCTGTATTGGCCATGAGTCATTTCATTAGTATCTGTTAAATGGTTGGCTATGTGGTGATATTAATGATTGCTTATTAGTTCAGTGCCTATGGGGCTCTACCCTTCAAGCACACCGGGCTGGCGCCTTGGTAGCCTCTTGGTGATGATTTCCCACTTCTCTTGTGGAAGCCAGTGTGGTGTAATGGAAAGAATGTTGGATTGGAAGTAATAGAATCATGAATTTAGAACTGGAAAGGGACCCTACAGATCATTCAATCTAATCTTTTCATTTCAGAGATGAAGAAGGTGAAATCTAAGCAAAGTTAAGGGACTTGCCAAGGAATCTTAGTTCTTTTAATATTTTCAGATCCAGGAGTTCTCTCTTTCCCATTTTTGTCTCTCGGTGAAAACCATGGATTCATATCTCCACTTTGCCTCCTTGGAGCTGTATAATGAGTTTGTTTCCTTAATCTATAAAATAGAGACAGTATTATTTGAATTGTAAACCTCAAAGGGTTGTTGTGATCAGGGTACATCATAAATAATGATGTAACTTTATCAGTATGAGGTTTTTTTTTTTTTTTTTTTTTTTTTTTTTTTGAGGAAAGACATACATATCTTCTAAAAGATGGAAGCAGCCTTCAGAAGTTAGGAAGGGCATGTGTGCTTCAGGGAGAAAATAACTTGGGCAACCCAACTTCAGTTCTGCACATCTCCTGGTCGCTGTGTGAGCCCACTTTGGATGGAGCTGTACAACAATGGCCTTGCTTTAGCCAGGGCTACACAGAAAGGTAATAGCTGCTCACTCTCAGCTGTGTGTGTGTGTGTGTGTGTGTGTGTGTGTGTGTGTGTGTGTGTGTGTGTCCTGGAGAACTAGAGGGAATAATAATAGCAAGGTCCCCTGGCTCCTTTCTGCCATCCCCAAGGAGAAAGACCTGACTTGGCCTGCAGTCTCCTTCCGATTGACAATGCAGTTGTGACTGGGTTTTCCTCTTGCCAGGAGGGGAATGCCCACTGGTGATTTATTTTGACATTTATAGAAAGCATACAGGTTCTCTCATTCATAAAATGGGAGAACAGGATGTTTTTTGCACTAGTTGAGCTCTGGAGCAGCTCTAAGGAGCAGCTCTCAGTGGAGCTGATTGTAATCGTTTCCGGACATGTCCTAATTTGCCCACAGGGGAGGGATGGTTGGGGGCAGGGAAGAGAGGGGTGGTACGGTGCATGGGAATGGTAATCAAATGGAATGAGACTGCAAACCTTTCTTGCGGCAGGAGCCAAGAGCTTCTGTGTTTAGGGACATGCACTTGCCTCCCCCCTTCTCAACACAATGGCCCTCCCACCCTTCATCTCCCTCCCCCACCCCCCTCCATTCCTTCACCCTGGCTTAGCGTGGTCTAGCCAGTGTCCAACATTCCCTGAATGACAAGCTGGCGGGAAGCTCTCTTGGACAGCTTGGGATGTTCAGCTCCCAGAAAAACTGCATGGGGGGGAGGGAAGGAGAGAAAGAGAAGAAGCAGCAGCTATAGAACTCCACTTGTCATCCCCAGGCAAATCAAGCCAGGGCTGGTCCCACAGCCCAAGAAGCTGAGGTCAGAGGGGCAGGGGCCCCACCAGACCCTGGTGCCAATTCTCTCCTTAGCCCAGGCAGGAACAAACCTGGGGGTTCCTGGAGAGGACTCCCTCTCCCCACACACCCTTCTGTGGTTAATGACTAGATGGCAGTGGATCCTTGAACTTGACGTAGCAGAGCTGATGATTCAACTGTTCCTCCTTCTGCCCTTGTGAAAGAGCCCCAGGCAGGGATAAAGAGATGCAAACTCTTCCTTCCCGAGCTCGGGGGGTGATCTTGGGATCCTGGAAGCCCTGGATCATAGATTTAAAGCTGCAAGGGACCTGAGACATCACCTACCCCCCTGCTCATATTAGAGATAAAGAAGCTGGGCTCAGAGATGGGCAGTGGTATCCTCGGGATCACTCAGGTGGTAGGGAACAGAACCACGATTAGAACCCACATTCTCTGACGCCAGATCCGATGTACTTTTCCATAGTGCCAGCTCTGTTTCTGCCTGTTTGTGTCTAAGTCCGTGCTCTGAAGAAAAAACTCACAGTTGAAGTCAAGGGTGGAAATAGTCCAACCAGGAGCTACTGAGAGAGGGGAGGTGAAAGTAAAGTGGGAAACCCAGATCATAACTATGTCATTGACTACCAAGGCCCTTCATTTCTCTGACCTCTTTTCAAGACAAATCTTTAAGGCCCCATTCCACTTCGAAAAGCTTATAACCTTGCCAAAGCATAAACAGTGGGATCATAGGATTATAGATTTAGTGCTGGAAGAGACCTGGGAAACAGGCTTTGAGGAGGCAAGGGGTGGATTTTAATTTTAACCTTCAGCAAAAAGCACATCCCTAATAATAGCCATGTTTACATGGTTCTTTAGTGAGGAAATAAGGTGGATAGCTGGGTTTCATGAAGAGAACTTCAGCAGGAACTGGAATCAAATAATCTAGGTATGTGTAGAGTATGGAGTATGAATGGAGAGGGGACAGTTCATATGATTGTAGGATTTAGGGCTGAAGGGGACTTTAGAGGTTGCCCAATCGAACCTTTTTACTTTATATACAACATACATAAAACTGCTTCTGGACCCCAAGGTCTGGAGTATTGTATCCTCTTCCTCTTCACTTAGAAGGTCCCCTCTACTCTGCACCCACACAATGTCCTCCTGCAAACCTAGGTAGCCTGATCTCTAAAAAGAAGAATCCAACTCCTTTCCTTGAATTTTTGGTAACCTTTCTCTGCCTCTCCTCCCATCACATCTCTGACCTCCAAATCTGGGAACCTGCCAGAAATGGCAGCTAAGTGGCAAAGTGGACAGAGAACTGGGGTCTGGAGTCAGGGCAACTAGAATTCAAATTAGACCTCATACACATAACAAGCTCTGTGACTAGGTAATAATATCTGTTTGCCTCAGTTTCCTCAAATGTAAAATGAGATTTGTGAAAGCACAATGTCTGGCACATAATAGGTGCTATATAAATGCTATTCCCTTCCTCTTCCTTCCCCCCCCCCCCCACCTTTTTATAAAACTAAACTTTGACTTGGGTATAGGCTCTCCTCAAAAAGAGATACTCCATGTACAATGTAGGTCAGGTATAAGATAGCTATTTATACAAAAGAAATGCTTTTTACACATAAGAATCACAAGTGTACATTTACCAAAAAACTAAAAACAGAATAAAGGAATATAGCTATTATTATATTCTCCTACATAAAGTAGCTTGTAGGACTGATGAACTAGCTTTTACATTTCACCTTGATTTTGTATAATCCAAACAATTCCCTATAGGTCCATGTTTTTCAGGCAGGTACTGACCTAATTCTATCTTCAGTGCAGAAACTACTCCCATGTAAGGTAGCTCCAACCAAGCAAGCCCAGAACCTCTGGACATCTTGAACTCACAAGATTACATCCAAGGCTGGACAAGTTCATCTTGGATTTGCTATTTAGTAACCTCTGGTCATGAAATAAACACAAAGCAGCAAAGGTAGCCAATAGCCCAAGATCGAGACTCCATTTACCTAGTTCTAGCAGCCATATTTTTGCAGCTTACCATGTTGTTTCAGAGAAAATCTATCGAGGGAAGTTTCTTGCCACTTTTAAATGTTAGCTGAAATCTCACTTTTGCAAGAAGTTTTCCCCAATCCCCTTTAAAGTAAACATCTTTCCTCTGAGATTATCAGTATTTATCATATATATAATATATATATGTAATTTGTACATAGTTGTTTACATGTTATATCTCCATTAATATGTGAATTCCTCAAAGATAAGAATTGTTTTTGCCTTTTTGTGTATCCCCAGCATATAGTATAGTGCCTGATACATAGTAGGAGCTTAATAAATGCTTAACCTGTGGCAGAATATTATGTGATTTCTCCCCCCTCCCCATTACTTTCCTAAGTTTTTACAATCACACCTGCACGTTCTTTTGTTACTCTGGAATTAATTTTGTCTAATTTGGGGATAGGAATTTATAAAAGACAGTGTTATATAGCCTGGAGAAAAATGTTGTTTTGTTTTTCTAACCTGGCCATTCTCTGCCCAAAGGATACCTATTCCTTAGTCATTTCCCCTTCTTCTGCCCACTATGACTTCCCCTTTCTTTGCCTTTCTTCTCCTCTAGACCTACTGTCCCCCATATCTAGAAATTTCTATAATTAGAACATTCCAGGCTAGAAATTTCCATTTTCCTGGCTGATTGGCAGCTTCCTGCCTAAAACTTCAGATGTGGTAAGCCAGTCAGAACTGCTTGAGTGATTTCCCCCCCTCCCTAAAAGAACGGAGTACAGTTATCACTCAGGAGCAGACTTGAACAGAATTACTTGTGTTTCCCTTAAGCAGAGAGCTACATGGGGAGAGATAGAGTTCTGGGCTAATCAGGAAGATTTATTGTTGTTCAGTTGTTTTCATTCATGTTTGACTATGACCCCATTTGGAGCTTTCTTGGCAGAGACACTGGAGTGCCCTTCTCCAGCTCATTTTTTACAGATGAGGAAACTGAGGCAAAGTTAAATGACTTACCCCAGCATCACACAGCCAAGTGTCTGAGGCCAGATTTGAACTTAGGAAAAGGAGTCCTGATTTTAGGCCTGCTCATTCTCTCCACTGCATCATCTAGAAAACCTGAAGTTTGAATTCAAGACCTAAAGTTCAAAAATTATGTCTCAGAAATTACTCTCTCTTTTTCAGTTTTGTCAACTATAAAATAAAGTTAACAATAGAACCAATTCTAGAATTATTGTAAGGATCAAATGAGGTCATTGTAAAGTGCTTAGGACAGTGCTTGGTACTTAATAGGCACTTAATAAATAAATATAGTATAATATATAAATATAATGTATATTTATAATATATAATAAATGTAATATATAAATTATATAAATATAATATAAAAATATAAATATAAATTATATATTATAAATAAATAAACAAATGCTTATCCCCTTTCTCTATCATGGCTAACAAGCCCCATTGGGTTACTGGGAACTAAGGTCTTAACTACAAATGTGACAATTAAGGGCATTAGTCTACCTTAGAGAAACCTGTGGTTCAGCTGTGGTTGTTCTCCCTTCTCATCCAAGACTAGTACTTGGGGTAGGGGTGAGAAAAACTGAAGACCTTAAGTAGAAGTCTGGAGATCAGGCAGTGTCTGGTACCACTTCAGCAACTTTGCAAACTTTCTGTCCTCCAACAGTTGTCCTGACCTCCTTTCTATGTTGAATAAGTAGCAGGGAGGAGGATGAGACTGGCATTTCTGCTTATCCTGTGACTGGCCGTGTGAGCTGTCAGTCCACATCAGGCCAGCTAGGGATTGCATAGCAGTCAATTAAAATTACTACTGGGGTGGTCAAATAATGATTGACAACTCAACTATCCAGTGCTATAAGTAGTAAAAGGGAGACTCCTCTGCCTACAATTTTATCTGGGATATAGCAATTTCTGGAGGTCAATGCTAATGAATTTTGGATGTAATAGAACATTTCTATTCTAAATCCCAGCTGAAAGCTTACTTGGTGACTGCTCTACAGGCCAAATATAACGTAGTGTGAATCCCAGTGCTGTGGTCAGATTCTCTGTCATTCAATAACACGAGGGAACAGAAAGAAGATGCCTTTTTGGGAAATGGTGAAATTCCTGTCTTTAATCTCCTCCTCAGCCTCGTGAGGGGTTATCTGATTATGGCCCTTTTACAAGGATCATACAAGGAACATATAAACCAAGCCAGTATAACAAGCATTTATTAAACATTTAATATGTGCACTGCGTTGTGTTATGGACTAAGACTATTCACAAAAACAAAGATGAATCATTCCAATCTTCAAGAAGCTTGGAAGGGGAGAGTCAGGGAAAGTGATTAGTAGTTGCCTTGTAATCGGAGGGGGGTTGGAGAGAGTCCTAATGCCTGAAATGCCAGAAAAGGCTTCTTGTCGAAGATGACACATAAATCAAGCCTTGAAGGGAGGCAGAGATTCTAAGAGAATACCCTGGCCCCGTCATGGACTTATCAGGGATGTGTGTTCATAGTGAACGACTCTGGGAATTTTTGTGAAGATCAGGGAAGATGGAGGCCTTCAGGTGGGACTCTCAGGCTGATTTTGGAGGGCTAGAGTAGTAGGTAGTTGGATAACCAGCAACTAGCCTGAGAGCTTGGTCCATAATGCTCATTCCTTAAATCATTGGTCCATAATGCTTACTGCTTAGCTTATTGCTAGTGTTTGGATGAGGCACTAGAACTGGAAATGTTTAAACTGTGGGACATACTGCTAGCTCTCAATGACTTATTGGGGAGCGCTAAATCTGGATTTAGGATTGGGGAAAACACTTCCTCCCTCCCCCTTACCCCCCCCTCCCCCCCAGGGAGCTCAGGTAGAGGTTTACAGTGAGGCAAAAATTTCCATTTTAAAGAGAGAAACACTGAGGCTCCATGGGATATCCAATGATTCCTGCTGTTCTCTTCATGTGCTGAACCAGTCCCATGGGCCCCCTTTCTGGAGAGTATTCCTTTTTTATGCAGCACCGAAAGACTAGCTTGTAAGGTATAATCTCTTCAGCTCCAGTGATTGACTTGGTAGGTGAGGAAGCTGATCTCTATACCCTACTATGCTCGTGGATCTCCCCTCAAGGCATCCTGGGTCCATCTCTGCTTTTTCTGGAAATTCTCCCTTCTGGACAAGCACCTCCATCCCTTCAGTTTTCTGGGAATTACTTCCAGTGGCCTGAGAACAGAAGGCAACTGCCTTTATTTGCTTATGGATTTAGCAACAGCTCCTAGCTTCATTCTGTCTGATTGATGGGGGATTTCCCAAGGAAACCTCTCCTGCTCCTTCTCAATGAGAACTGCTTAAATAGAGCAATAATGTCCGTGCTGGCCTGGTCTGAAATACTCAGTAGGGGACACTATTGGGTGAAGACCACTGCAATCATCTCCAGGGAGTGAGCCAGAGGAGGCCCTATGCTCATTAGTGTCCACCATATCTATCACAAGGCCTGCATGGAGGACCAACTCTACCAGTGTCTACGTGGCCTGAGCCAGTTTCTCTTAAGTCTCAATTTTATTTGCCTATAAAATAGGACCGATGAAAGTTGTATCAATTATTTTCTCAATTGGGAGTTTTAAAAAGGGACACTTCTCCAAAGTGCAACATAAATGTGAATTATTATCAGGGGTGTTCTGGTAATTTAGCAGCTGGCTCTCTGGGGAAAAAAATGTACTAATGACACATTTTAAAGTTAAATCTTCATTGTTTAACATTTTTTCCCTTCCCTTTCTTAAGGCCAGACAATCAACAAAATATAAATCAAGTCCTGATTTGTAGCAATTTTTGAGGTATAAATTTTTACCTTAGAAATTTGACAATTGGTTTTTGTGACCCTGTACAAGCTGGGTCCAGCATCCCATGCATTATTATTATTATTATTATTATCATATGTAGTTTGGAGAGATCATTTAGCCCAATGCTCTCATTTTCTTGGATGAATAAACTGAGCTTCAGAGATTTGTGGTTATTTGCCCAAGGTCACTTTCCTGCTAAGTGAGTAAGCTAGGTAGTGTAGTGGATGCAGTGCTGGGCTTAGAATCAGGAAGACCTAAGTTCAAATTCACCATCAGACTCTTAATAGCCATGTGACGATGGCCAAGTCACTTAATCTCTCCTACCTCAGTTTTCCCTACTGCAATCTGAGGATAATAATAGCACCTCCATCCCAGCTTTGTTGTGAAGATCAAATGTGATAATAACTATAAAATGTTTAGCATATAGTAGGCACTATATAAATACCAGCCATTATTACTCCTTATCATCTTTCTCTTCTTTCTAGTATTACTATTATATTAAGTGCTAGAGCTAGGATTCAAATACATTTTCTGACTTCACTCTGAAGCTCTTAAAATTTTTTCTTTCTGTTTTAAATTTCCTTTTCATTATGAGTGCAAAAAACACTGACAAATAGGAACTTTTTTGTAAAGCAGAAAACCAGAAAAAAATTGTAAACTTTTAGATGTAATTTGCTTTTTTTTTTTTTTAAGTAGCTGTGGAAACTGAATGTGAATCACAACATAACATTCTCACTTTTTTTTATTGTTCACTTGCATTTTGTTTTTTTACTCATTTGCTTTTCTTTTTGATCTGATTTTTCTTGTGCAGCAAGAGAATTGTATAAATATGTTTACACATGTTGTATTTAACGTATATTTTAACATGTATAACATATATTGGATTGCTTGCCATCTAGAGAGGAGGTGGAGGGGAAAGAGGGGAAAATCTGAAACACAAGGCTATGTAAGGGTCAGTGTTGAAAAATTATGTGTGCATATGTTTGGAAATAAAAAGCTTTAATAAAAAAATGGAAAAAAGTGGATATTGGGTTCAGCATGTATGCAATAACAAATCTTGCTTGTCTCTATTCTCTTCTGTATATTTAAAAAAGTTTCATTAATCTTGTTTTTGTTCTTTTTTTTCTAAGTATAACTGTAACCAGTGGTATTCTGATAAACATTTAACAACTAATGTTCTAAGAAAAAAACTACAGATGGCATACTTTTAAATTTAATCTGCATTATTAACATTTTCTCTGTTACTTTGTCTAGAAAATCAACAAAGCCATAAATCAAATCCTAATTTGTAGCAACTGCCAATTTCCAAGGTATAAATGCTCCAATGTAAATTGAACAATCCATTCATGACAGCTGGTATGAACTGAGTCTAGCCCACACCTGACTATTCTACAAATAGAAGTCTTCCCTTCTAACAAATAAACATAGTCAGGCCCCCCATTTTTTTTAATGAACAGAAACTGCCTAAATATGTATGTTATGCTGTACCTCTAGTATGTTATTTCTTTGGTAAGAGATGGGAAGTATGCTTTATTATCATTGGTTTTTTGGAATTGTCACAGAATATAGTATTTCATTCATTAGATTTCTTAAGTCTTTCACAATAGTTTTCCTTTATATTATTGTAGTCATTGTATAAGTCAATGGAGTCAAACTCAAATAGAAACTAGACCTTAAATCAGAATTCCTATGGATCCTTAGAAAACTATCAATTAACATCATCTGGTTTATTATTATTGATTAAAAAAACATTTCCCAATTAAATTTCAATCTACTTAGGGCCCATGGTCACTATGTTTGCTATCTCTGGTATAAATCATTCACTTGATTCTCCTCAATCCATTCTGTATCAGTTCATTTAAATCTTCCTGGGTATTTCTGAATCACAGGTCTCTTCACAGCTAGTGTAATATGGGTTACACTGGATTACATCACATCTTGGATTTAAATCCTGTCTGTGATTTTCTGTTCTGCAATTTAGGTAAACCATTTTATCTCTCAGCATGTTTCTTCATACTTTGTTTCTTCAGCTCTATAATGGGTATAATGATGCTTACTCAACCTACTTCCCTGGCTTGTTGAGAGAATGAAGTAAAGTAATATATAGAAAATACATTGTTAGGAATAAAACTCTATAGACATCATTTTAAATTTTTAAAATTATTATTAACTGATTTGGTTAGTAGCAAGGAGATGGATTTAGTGCTGACTTGGAGGCCAAGGCTTTTTCATTACTGCTTAGCACAGTGCCTAGCACATAGGAGGTACTTAATATATTTATTGATTTACTGACTGTAGTGTCCTTATTCTGATTCAGAAAAGGGGAGCTTGTGCTCAAATATCTAAAAGCTGTGAAAGTCTAAGAAAAGAATCATTCAACCCCTCTGGTAAGCCATGTAAGAGAATGTTCAGTCCTGGGAGTTTGTATATGAGAGGCTATTTTGTCCATAAGAACACTGTCCCAAAGAATCACTTTGAATAAGAAAGTCAAAATTGGTATTTTTAAAGTTAAACTGGATTGTTAATTCCTCGACAATACAGACAATTTCCTAAGGATATTAGAAACTAGAGAACGGTTTTCTAGTCTCCTCCCTTACCTCTTTCTTACTCTTTCAGGCTCCTGCTGCCATGTATGCCCAGTAGAGCACATGGATAGGTATTACCATATTTTTTCTTTTAAGAAACTGCCAAGAAGAGGGGAGTGGCCGGTGAAATCAGATTTTAGAAGAGTCTAACCAGTTATTTCTGCAAGCTGAATCCAGCTTGCCACAGCAAGGGCAGGGGTCACCTCATAATTATACAGGCTGGACCTCTCGGTTGTGCCAGATAATACAATGAATAGACCTAGCAAGAACAATAAGCTAAACCAACAACAAACAAAAAACACAAACCCAGCCTGTGCTCACGCTGTTATAAACTTTGAGTTCAGGAGGAGACTATCCCCAAAGGACAGAGCCGGGCAACTTGGGTTTTTTGATTCTTCAAAGGAAAGAAAGGAATGGATAGCACAGCTAGGTGGGATAATGGATGGAAATGGATGTGCCGTCAAAAAGACCCAACTTTGAATCCTATTTCAGATACTTATCGGCTTCCTGATAAAGAGACAAGTCATTTAGTTTCTGCATTTATAAGATAAAAGGTTGGAAGGAATGATTTTTCCAACATTGAGTCTATGATCCAATTACTCTGAGTGGGTAAGCTGAGAGACCATTGGATTTAGGATCAGAAAACCTGGGTTTCGCTCTGTACACAGCTACTTAGTACTATGTGATTGGGACACTTTTCTCCTCTGTAAATCTTATAGTTAATTATAGAACTATAAATCTTATAGTTAATAGAAGTTAATCAAATCTTCTGAGCAGAACTTAGCATCTTGGAATGGGCGTGGGATGGGATTCTAGTTCTGATCATTACCTAGTCGCAGAACACCTCTCTCCTGAGTCTTTTTCCCCAACTGAAAAGTAAGAAGTCAGAGGAGTGGAACTGTACCGTCCGCTTCACCCCTGACATCCTGTCCAGTCAGTGTTTGATCAGCCTGTTTTGAGAAAGCTTGGGTGGCTGTTTGCAAAACTGTGGCACATCCCGGTCCCAAAGGAAAACATTTGCTTTCTGCAGAACAGGGTACAGATGGAATCCTTTCCTCCTCCTTCCTAACAGTTACCTCGAAGTCTCTCCAAGGAGCCCCTCTTGCCTCCCTAAAGTACTGCTTGTTTGTTTCTCATGGGAGCCTGGCACCGAGCTCTGGTCGCTGCTATTGTTTCCGAGGCTGACCTAGCCTTCTCCCCCTCCTCCTCCCTCCCTCCCTCTGCCCCAAATCTCCTTTAGTTAGCTCTCTGCCCTACTAGGCTAGCCAGATTTGCCCAAACCTGCCTTCTCCATAAGAACCCAAGGGATCCTTTCCTTCCCGCTCTGTGACCACTGAACTCTTATTACATCTGAAGTGTATAAATCTGTCCCCCACCTCTGGTTCTGTGACTCTGTGTGTGTGTGTTTATCAAATTCTCAGGCTGGGCTGGGGGCCCTGATCTTCCGACATTTCATTCACAAGTTGCTGGTTGGTGTTTCCCTTCCAAGGGCTGCAAAATAAATCTCTTCCCCCACCTTTTTCCCACCCCCCCCCATCTCACCCAAAGAGAAATCATTGTGTTGTAAAAAAGGGAGAGCCAAAGCTGATGACATCTTTATGGGGTTGCCTCTGGTGAAGACTCTAGTGTCTACTTGGTGTGTTCAAGGGGACCCCCTTTCTCTTTCATTCTCTCTCTCTCTCTTTCTCATTCTCTCTCTCTCTCTCTCTCATTCTCTCTCTCTGCTATACAAGTTCAATTCACCACGTCTAGAATTCTCAGTGGGGTTACCTAGGCTAAAGGAGGGTGGGGGTGGGGGAGATGACATCACATCCTTAAGAGCTGATTGGCCCGTTTCCTTCTACAGGCATGATATCATCTCTGTGGCTCTTTCTCCCCCTCCCCCATTTTCAAGCCTCTCCTGGCCCAGCTCACTCTCTTCCCCACCCACCCACCCCAGGATACTCCGTTGTCTTGGAGACAAGTTTTCAACCTCGTTGTCTGAAGGAATAGCAATTCATTATATGTCTGACATGGGGGTGAAGGGTGCAGGGAGGTGGGGAGGGAGGGTTGGGAGGGAAGGTTATGGGTAACAATAATGACCCAAAATATGTTTCATGCATGAGACACTGTCAGAAATAGAAGCCAGGGGAGGGTGATTACAAACAATACTGATGAAATTTTAAAATAAAGACTGGAAAATGAGTACTTTGAAAGATGAGCATTGGGGGGAAAATTCTTTTAAAGCAACCACCCTCTTGTTCAAGAAAGCTCATTAAAATTTTGGAGAGAAAATCATGAGAAGGTCTGTGGTTATTCTGATCTTTAGGAAAAGAAAGAATCTTCCTTTCTCTATTTTTCTCTAATTGTTTAACTTTAGACAAATCATCTTAGTCTTCCCCATCCTTCCATAAGCTGTTTCTAGAGAGAAAAGAGCTCCCTAAAAAGTTCATTTCATTTCTTAAAAAAAAAAAATTGGATTTTACCAGTTAAAGAGAAAGTGGATCTAAGTATTTCCATCTTTGGTTGCCTTAGGTGACCATAGACCTATAAGGAAAGTGTAACCATAAAGTGAGAGTTCTTAATCTGTGATTCATGGACCTTCCCTACCCCCATAAAATTTCTTTGGGATGCATTTCAGGAGATGTGAGAGCTTGGCTGGGAAAATAACATGTTTATTTCAATTTTTTAAAAATAAAAGGTAAGGTAAAAGTTTTTAATTGATTACAATTAGTACAGTTTGATAAATGCTGAGGCTCAAATGAGCCTCAAATGTTTATTACATTTTGTTGCTTGATTTCCTTGGTAATCCTATATATTTCATTTTACACATTTAACACATTCTTCAAGGAAAGGGTCTATGGGCTGCACCAGACTGTCAATGACACTGCAGTGTTTGAGAACATAATCATTTAGATCATTCAGATTCCAACCTGAAATAATGAGAAAAAATTCTTCTTGTTGAGTCTAAATCATCTGGTTTGAATGTTTACCAGATAATTCTTCAATTTTATGTACTTCACGTATGCCGGTGTAAACAGGGCCCGAGTTTCTCTTAGCCCTTTCTCTATCTAATTCTTCTTCAGTCCACTTATCCTTGTGACTGCAGAGCCCATTTCTATGTGTATGCATTGATTAGATTTACACATTTGTCAATGTTTATCCTCGTTTCAATACATAGAAAATCCTCTGGATTCAGAGTTTCAAATAATATTCCACATGTGTAAAGAACTTTCCTGGCTTCTGGAACCTATCCAGGCTGACTTTCTGTCTCTGTTGGCTACTACTGCCCCACAAAAAGCCCTGAGCTTAAGGTCTGGCCTCCTTGTTAAAAGGGAGATTGGCAGGTGTTTAAGACATATTAGCACCTAATTGAGGCTTTCTTCCAGATGTCACTGGAAGTATTGAAAAAAGGAAAACTATGTGATTTGTCTTGTCAGGGACTCTCTAGGATCTATCCCTCAATCACTGACACTGATGTACCATCATTTTCTGTCCTGGATTTTCCATCCTCCATTGGAAGCTGAGACATATTAAAAACCTATACAATGCAATAAAGATATATTAAACACCTGCTGTGTGTACCATATTGAGGCTTGGGAGAAGCACAAAATGTCAATAACATCCTCCTTCTCTGCTTCTCTCACTCTTCTCCCCCCTACCCTGCAATAGTTTAGTAGGACATAGGACACTAACACAGCTAGGATAGATATTACTCGGTAGGTGCATTGGAATGAAACAAGAGTGCTGTCTGAGATCTGATAGGGAGATTTTTACACCCTGGGAAAGGAATTATAAAAAGCTTCCTAAAAGTAGGTGATAGCCCTTAAGGTACTTTTTTGTTGTTTAGGAAACTTTTTTGTTGTTGCTTAGGGTCACTCAGATAGCAAGTGTTAATCTGGATTTGAATTCAGATTTTTCTAATTTTGAAGCTAATGCTCTATCCATTGTACCACCTTGCTGTCCCAAAGTGCTACAGAAATGTGAGCTGTTGCTACCATGATGTTTTAAGTTACCCTTCAGAAATCAATCTTCTCAATACCTGACTCACAACCTAGGGGCCATTCTTGATTTTTCACGTCCTCTTATTCCCCATATCCAATCTATCTATTCTATATTGAAATATCGTTTACATTCCTTCTGCTCACCCCTGACACTGCCGACACTTTAACATAAGCTCGGATCACCCCATGCTTAGACTATGGCAATAGTCTGTTGGTTGATCTTCCTGTCTAAAATATCTCCTTGCTGCAGTCCAATCTCCATTCACCTGTCAAAGTGAACTTCCTAAAGCACAGATATATTACTTCCCATTCAATAGAATACTATGGTTCCCTATTGCCTCTAGGTAGTTTAAAAGGTCTTTATATCCTGGTCTCTTCCTCTTCCTACTTTTCCAATCTTCTATAACCTTTTCTTCAAGCACTTAGTGATCTTTTGACTATTTTCCACACAATGCTCCATCTCTAGATTGTGCATTTTCCTTGGCTTTCTTTCTTCAGTGTCTGAAGTGCTTTTTTTTTCTTTTTTCCATCTCCTGTCTTTCTACTAAAATCCTACCTTCTGCAAATAGCCTTTTCTTATCTCCTGTAATTCTTACCTTCCCTTGGAGAGTGTCCATTATATATAATCTTGTTTGTTCACAGTTGTTTGTATGCTGTCTTCAACATCAGACTGTAAACTTCCTGAGGGCAGGGATTCTCCCTTTCTCTCTCCCTTTTCTTCTCTTTTTCTCCCCCTTTCCCTCTCCTTCTCTCTCTCTCTCTCTCTCTCTGTCTCTCTCTCTCTCTCTCTCTCTCTCTCTCTCTCCCCCTTTCTGTTTTTTCTGTCTTTCTTTCTATCTCTATCTCTCTCCATCTCTCTTTCTGTCTCTGTCTCTCTCGTTTTTGGGTGGGGGAAAGAATATTTCTAGTATTTAGCATAATGGTTAGAACAGAGTAAATACTTAATAAATTCTTGTTGAATTGACAGGTCTTTATACAGACTTTCTCATGATTATATCACAGTTTCTTTTGGTGCAATTTGAATTGTAATCCCTTTGAAGTTGACTTTCATATCTGTATACTAACTGAGTTGTCTTTAGAACTTTAGTTCCTTTTTAACAGCTTTCTGCCCTACATTTCCACCTGAATATCTCATTTACACTTCAAGCTCAACATGTTCAAACTGGAACTCATTATCTTCTTCCCTCTATCCTTAAGCCACCCTTCCTCTAAATTTTCCCCATTTCCGTTGAAGGCATTAACATTCTTTGTTTCCTAATTTCACCATTTTTGAGCCATCATTCACTTTTCTTTATCCTTCACTCCTGTATCCAATCAGTTGCTAAATCTCATATCTATAGCATCTCACATCTGGTTTCTTCTCTTACAGTTACTACTAGAGGTTACTGTCTCATCAGTTCTTGTCTAGACTTTTGAAATAGCCTGCTAACTAATCTCCTGGCTTCCAGTTAGTTATTTCCCTTCCCCTTTCATCGTTTATGCAGTTTATTTCTAAACCAATGACCTTTGAAAAATGATTGTTATAAAGGCGGATACTTGACATATATTGTATTAGCATTGACTGCCATTCTTAAGAAATGAAGTTTTACATGTAGTTGGTAAATTCTCACATTTCAGAATCATTCCAAATGGAAATTAGTTTTTGTTCCCAAGTTCTGTATCTAGATAAAACATTTTTAAAAAATGGTCTTTGTATTTTGAATAGGTTTACTTTAATGTTCTAATTATATATTACTTTCAAGGAGTTATATCCCTTCTTCAAACCATCCCCCACACTACTTTGTATGTAATCTTTCAAAGACATAGGCATGAAGATGTTGCTCCCTTGATGACAAATCTTCAGTGGTTCTCTAATACTTCTGGGGGAAAACCCCAAGTAAAACAAAACCCCAAACCCTCCTCAGTTTGGCATTTAAGCCTGCCATGCTCTGGGTCCAATCTACTTTAATTGACTGATCTCAAACTAGTCCTCTTCAGGTGTTCTAGCCATAACAGTCTACTTGCTGACCTAGACATTTCATCTTCCATTTCTGAGCCCTCTCACAGGCTTTTTGTTATCTGTAGGTAGAATGTCCTACCTCCTTACCTTTTCTACTTGGAATTCGCTGTTTCCTTTAAGGCTGAGTATGGGTACCACCCCATCTGTGAAACTTCCTTACTTTCCTCTTCCCCCAATTGTTAATATTCTCCTCCCCTTATTTCTTATTTATTTGTCTATGCTTACATCTCCCCAGGTAACTGTTAGCTTCGTGGGCAGAATAGCTAGCATAGTAACCTTGTAAATTGTTGCTTTTAAAATTTGGAACTCAAGGTTTTACAAAAGTGAATGTTGAAAACTATCTTTGCATGTATTTGGAAAAATAAAATACTATTTAAAATAAATAAGTGTATTTGGAGGAGGGAAAAAATAGTCATTTCTTATTCGATACTTTTTTTGGTTGTGTCCAACTCATCATGACTCCATTTAGAATTTTCTTGGCAAAAATACTGGAGTGAGCAGCTGTTTCCTTCTCTAACTCATTTCACAAATGAGGAAGCTAAGGCAAACAGGATTAAGTGATTTGTCCAGAATCACATAATAAGTGTCTGAGGCTGGATTTGAACTCGGGAAGATGAGCCTTTCTGATTCCAAATCTATCACTGTCAAGCCAAAAAAACTGGAGCAGCTTGTCATTTCCTTTTCTAGCTCATTTTACAGATGAGGGAAAAAGAGGCATTTATCGTTAAGTGACTTGTCCAGGTTTACATAGTTAGTAAGCATCTGAGACTGAATTTGAAATCAGGTTTTCCTGACTCCAGGCCCACATTCTATACTGTGAGTCATTTAGGGGCCTCCTAAATTTAGTAGGCATTTAATAATTTTTTTTTTAAATTGAATTGCCTCTATCAGGAGTGTGCCAGAACTGGCTCATGCTCTTGAGATGACTTTTCACTTTTCAGCATGAGTAGTTGTACCTTGGAAATCAGCGAACATGACAAATCAGGGCTTGACTTAGTGTTTTATTGAGTGCATAGACTTAAGAAGTGTGATGGAGAAAATATTAATACTGAAGTTTTGTGTATAAAATTGAAGAAATCCAGAAATGTCATTAACACCCTCCTTTCTCTGTTCAAATTCTTTTTGTCTTTTAAGGTCCTGTTCAAATGCAACCTTCTCAGGGAAGCCTTCCCTGACTAGACCAGCCTTCACTGATGTCCTTGTCTTCTGAACATAGTATTTAAAGTCTCTACTGAACTCTTGAATTATTGTTTCTTCTTTTATATGTGAGAGTCTTCTTACTTTAATTAAATCATGAGTTTCTGTAGTCTCTGTTACTATTTAGTAGTATTGACCTTGAACAAGTACTTAGCCTCCTGGTGCCTCAGTTTCCTTATTTGTAAAAATAAGGGGGAAAAGCTAAATGATCTCCAAGATCCTTTCTAGGTCTAAATCCTGTAAAAATGTTCAAAAAGTATTCATCAATTAAGCCACTCAGAGGAAACTGTTTTCTTTATGGTTAATTCTGGTGTTGAAGACCCTTCTTGTGGGAATTCTTTCAGATTCTTAATCTTCATCCTTCTTTCTACAAATAAAGCCGGTTTTTTTCCCCTCACTTGTGGATGGGGGAAAAGTTGGTCATGATCTTCTATTTATTCTTCTTTCTGTATTTGAAGACTGATTATATCTTTTCCCAGGTAAATAATTATTATCATCATCATACTAGCTAGCATTTACTTAGCACATTAGTATTTGCAAAACACTTTACAAATATTTTCTCATTTGATACTCATAGGAAGCTTGGAAGTCAGGTGTTATTATTATCTCCATTTTACAGATGAAGAAACTAATTCCAGATTCCTCAGATCACATAACTAGTAGATAGTTGGGTCTAGATTTGAACTCCTGATTTCTAAATTCAGGTCTAGCACTCCATCCTGGTGTACCACATACCTGTCTTTAAATAGTTTCATTTTCTCTTTTCTACACAAGCTTTGCTTTCTACAACTATGGCTCAATTTTATGCCTACATCTCTTGCCTATTTTTGCTGAAAGACCTGTTTTTCCAAGGCTTGTAGCAGCTTTCCAGTTTGTTTGTGAGGATTTTTTTTTGGGGGGGGTCTCCCTGCTAAAGATAACTTTG
Organism: Antechinus flavipes; assembly: GCF_016432865.1. Lineage (NCBI taxonomy): Eukaryota > Metazoa > Chordata > Mammalia > Dasyuromorphia > Dasyuridae > Antechinus > Antechinus flavipes. The sequence continues at coordinate 152,492,280 of NC_067401.1, forward strand.
GTGGATTCAGATTTAAGAGATTCTGGGCCTGTTTTCTTCATCATGTAAATGAGTTTGTAAACCCAGGAGATCACCATGAAGCCTGAAGTTTATTGGGTCATAGATTCTTAAATCCACAGATCCATAGGTTGTTGCGTCTGTCCCCTTGCTGAAAGGCTGGGCTTAGGCCTGGCTATCTAAGACTTTATAGCTACATCATATCATGGTGAAGGAGGCTGCTTCTGTCTCCTCTCAATGTGGGACAGAATGGAGTGGTTCAGAATTACTTTTAGTTGGACTGGGCATTTTTCATTGCTGACCTAATGAGAGAGCATGACTAAAGGCCCATTAGGCAGAATGTTTGTGTGAACAGTAATAGAAAAGTTCTAAACTTCCTGAAACGGAAGATAATTTATCTAAATAACTTCCTGTCTCCCTGCGGGCCAAGCAGCAGCAGCAGAACAGATATTCAACCGGGAAATTTTTCTGCATGTTGGGTGAGCTCGGTTGTAACCCTATTTGGAGCAATGAGCAAAACTGGTTGAAGGGGGACACCTGTGCAAAACTGACTAACAGTCCCATTAGCTCCATGTCTGCAGAGAGTTTGCTGGGAATTTCATTCTCTGTAGGAGCTTAGGGATAAACAGGGGTGGCAGGGGAGTGAGAAATGTCAACAGAAGGGCAGGTTGTAACTTTCCAGGCTAAGGTAAGAAGACCTTACAAAAGCTGCAGCTCTTATGAGTGCCTGGAGCAATCCTGGCTTGCTTTCTTAGAAAATGAAGTTTGACATCTCAGCAGGAAATGGGAAGAATAGACTGTTTCAGGCGCTTCTGTTACACTCTTCTAGCCCTCAGGGGTAAAGATTTAGACAAGCATCCTTGGGGGATGGGGAGATGTATTGCTTTAAAAAAAAACTACTTTGGGGGCTCATCCTCAAATTGAAATTGCTACCTTATGCCAGTGGACAGATTACAGAACAGAATCCGAAAATAACCTTTTTCTCTCTATAGTGTGAGTCAGATCTGGACAAGGCAGGACTTCCCTAGGAGTCAATGGACCATAGCTTGGAAATGGGGTTTAGGGAAGGGAGTTTGTTCCCTTTAGACTTTTCTAGGATTGAATGGAAGGAGGAAAAGTCACCTGAGCTCTTGGACATCTTACCAGAGCAGACCAAGTCCTAAGGACTGGTTCAATCTACTTGGAGATCATTTACACTGGGAAAGTTCTAGCTATTAAGATGATGGGCCTCCAAAACTTAAACAAATATATTTTTCCTGTTCTCTAACTTAAAGGTACACTATAATCTTACTATGACTATTCTTGGGTTTTATCATGATGGAGTTTAGCTGTGTGACCCTGGATAAGTCACTTAACTTGTTTCCTAGTCTAGACAATGAGCTGGAGAAGGAAATGGCAAATCTCTCCAGTATCTTTTCCAATTACAATTATAGGGAGGCTGCTAGAGAATTGGGAGTCAGGAAACTTGGATCCTAGTAACTAGTTGTGGGTAGTTATCCATGATGAATAAGGATTGGACATCTGATGTGACTGACCTAGGTAGTTTCCAGATGAGGAAATTCTGCCAGTGCAAGTTGGCACTTTTTTTGGTTGCAATTTATAATCTCAGAAATGTCAGATTTGCAGTCTACAAGTCACATAGGGCCCATAACCGTCTAACTAGATTAAAATATACTTGGGAGATATTTAACAAAATAAAAATATAATAAGATATAGATAATACATTAAAAAGCTAAATTCTATATAGTCTGCAGTAATCCTTATGTATAGATTAGTGTCTACCAAATTGAAAAATTACATGATTTGCCTAGAGGCATACAATCAGAATGTGTTAGAGATGGGCCTTGAACCCAGATATCCTTGGCTCAGAATCTAGTTCTCTATTCATTATTCCAATTGTGTCAAACTCAAATAGAAACAGATTCCTGCAAGTCATATATTGACTTGGAAAACCACAAGTTAACATTATTTATGTTGTATTATATTTTTATTTATTTTGTTAAACATTTTTCAATTCTATTTTAATTTGGTAGGGGCACTTGGTTCTCTCAACAACTTTACACTCTTGGCAAAATTCCTTTTTTTTTTTTTTTAGTCCTTAATTGCTCATTTGTAGATTGAGGGAATTGGATAGAAAGATCTCAGAGTTTCTTTTGGAGTTCTAACACTCTACTAAGAAAGGTCTTACATGGGGTCCAAGGTAGACTTTATACTATGTGGGCATGTGTATGTGTATGTATATGTGTGTAAATAGGTAGGTGGTGTTATAGTAAAGCTTCAGTTTCCACCACTCTCTATGTTGGTTTCCATCTTCCTTCCCACTTCTTCCCTTACACCTCCTGTGTATGCTGCTGCTTCTGTATCTGCTGTCACTTAAGCTAAAAGGCACTGATTTCACTCACTTCTGTTCTTTTTTTCTCAATGACTGCTTAGTTTGTTGAGTCATTTCAATAATGTCTGACTCTGTGACTCCATTTGGACTTTTCTTGGTAAAGATGCTGAAGTAGTTTACCATTATTTCCTTCTCTGGTTCATTTTATAAATGAGAAAACTGAAGGGAAACAGGGCAGTGACGTGTTCAAAGTCATGTAATCAGTTCATATCTAAGGCTACATTTGAACTCCAGGCTTATCTACTTTGCTCTCTAGCTTCTCTGATATTACTTGTAGGAACAAGTAATCATCCTGGGGGCGTTCAGCCTTGTTGGCAGTACTATTTATACCTTTGTGTGGCTCCAAGGAAGCCTCACAGATCAAGAAGAGAGAGCTAGATAAAGAAATTGAGAGAGAGAGAGAGAGAGAGAGAGAGAGAGAGAGAGAGAGAGAGAGAGAGAGAGAGAGAGAGAAACATACATACACAAGGAAAGAAAGAGATACACAGAGAGAAGGAGAGAGACAGAAACAGAGAAAGCAAGAGACAGAGTAATAGAGAGACACAATGAGAAAGAGAATGAGAGAGATACATACAGAGACAAAAATACAGATATACCGAGACAGATACCCAGATAAGCATAATCAGACTGAGGCCAAGAGACACAGAGAGATGAAGATATAGAGACATAGAAAGATCTCAGTATAAACATCTCCACTGTGCTTCCTTCCTCCCTGCATAAATAAGATGTCATATACAAGGGGATAAGCAGACCATAGAGTAGTGAGAAAAAAAAGGCATTGGGTTAGAGCCCTCATGTTTTCCCCAGTTTCCCTAAGCAACGGTGTCCTGAAATCCTTAGGCTTAAGCATAAAACTTTGTTTTCTAAGGGAAAAAAATTGAAAAGAAGAATATTTGGCGGAAATGGGCTTGGGATTAGTAGATTTTTTTTCTTTTTTCTTTCTTCTTCTTCTTCTTCTTTTTTTTTTTTTTTTAAGGCTGTTTTGTTTTTGTTCTGGGTTGCTCAAGGTAATGACCTAGCACTCAGCCCCCTTTGCCAAGAAACTCTTTCCCTGCCTAATTAGCCTGAGGTATTGTAGACTAGTGTGGAGAGGGCAGGCAAGAGTGGGGGGAGGAAGAGGGCTGCTATGAGGCTGAGGGGTGAGGGGTGAGAGAAAGCAGGGCTGGGTAGGACAAATGAGAAACTGAGATTAGGAAGGTGGGGGAGGATGGGAACAAGGGCTGGTTATTAGATGCTGGGGTCTTTAAAAAAATCCCTCTGTAATTAATTTTCTCCTGAATTAATGAGAAGGCTCTTGGATGGAGTGGAGAGGGAGGAATTCGTTGCCCCTGGGATACTTTTCTGGGTGTCTTAGGGAATGATGGTAACATGGTAGACAAGTTTGAATGAAAACTCAGCTTGGGTTTTCAGAGAGATTCTTCTGCCTGCCCCTTGAGAATGTCTTAAGCTAGGCATTAGAAAGCAAAGGAGGCTTTCTTTTGTCTTAGGCTCTGTAATAGAATAGAATAGACTTCCATAGAAACTAGAAGAGAGACTGAAACATAGAGAAAGAAAGAGAGAGAGAGAGACAGATTGAGTCACAGAGACTGTGACTCTGTGACTCTGTCACAGAGACAGAGATAGAGATAGAGACAGAGAGAGAGAAGGAGAAAAGGGAGCAGAGAAGGAGAGAGGGAGGAAAGAAGGCAGAAAGAGAGCATATATGTATGTGTAAATGCATCACTTTAAAAAGAGTAGTATTTAGCATTTACATGGGTTTTTAAGGATTGCAAAGCACTTTAAAGATGTTATTTCATTTTGTTCTTACAATAATTCTGGGAAATAGCTGCTATTGTTATTTCTCATTTAGAGATGAGGAAAGTTTCTTGAATATTTCCCCTTGAATTATGAATGAACATTTGATAAAGCAAACCACTTTTCCTTACTTTATTCCAGCCCCGAGCTTAGGGGGCAAAGGATGTAGGAAGATTATATGATATAATTGAAAATTCATTGCCCTGGAAGTCAGGACATCTGGTTCGAGTACTATTTTTAATTCTATTTGTGTGACTTCAGAAAGTCTTACTATCTTTTTGTCTTTGTTTTCTCCTCTATTTAATGAGATATTAGACAAGCTATTCTCTCAGATATCTTACAGTTACAACATCTGGTGAATCCATAATCACCAATGATGACACTTTTTATCTGGACTAGGAACAAAGAATGTTCCTTTGTCATCTTTTTTGGTGTCATTTTACAGTCAACTGAGACCACATCCTTTTTGAATGAGTTAGTACTGAAAAAGAGAGACTTGAATTGTAATATAAGCAAAGTCAGTGGAGGGTTTCCCTATCAACCAACAAATTTGTGTCAGTGTCCTGGAAATGAACAGAAAATTGGTCAAGATGATTCAGGAGTATCCTATCACTGAAAGTACCTAAGGAATGGTTTAGCAACTTTGTATTAAGGATTGTTGTCAACTTTATCAACTTGTAAGTAATGTATCCTGGAGGAGGTTAAACTTCAGCACCTTTCAGATCTTTTTCTATCCTTGGGTTTTAAGATATTAGAATCTTTCTTAACAAAGTCTGTCAAAACCCTGTAGTCTATGAATTTGCTTTTTTTTTTTTTAATAAAAAAAACTATTTCAATACAATTGGTTTCCATTTTAGTTCTATATATTTTGTTATACATTTAAGAATATTACCCTTAGAAGGATTTTATTGGTTTCACTGGACTACCAAAAGGATTAGTGATACAGAAAATATAAGAATCCTATTCTCTTGAGGCTTCTTTCAGCTCTAGAATTCAATGTCACCAAAAATAAGGGTCATTGATAGTTTAAGAAAAAAGGAAGGATATGTAGTCATTGTTATACTTTTTCATATTAATTAAATTTCTCATTTAGTTTAATTTCTTTTTCCTGTGGGTCTTTATAAATATGTTGTTGTTATGGGGTGGTTCATCCTTCATTTTTGAAGAGGACCAATGACATCACAAAGTGATGTATTGACTTGCTTATGAATTGGATTTAAATGAGGTAGAGGTATACAAAGTTAGCAATCTCATGCTCTCTTCCAGAGTCATTAAAGTGCAGTGACAGGCCAAAAGTTAAGATGACTGGCAATGGCTTGGGATTCGGTGGATGATCTTGATGTCTTACCAAGCTCTTTGCACTCCAAAGTGGTTGCTTTAGCATCCTTTAAGGCACTTAGGACAAATAGTTCTCATCTAACCATTCTACTAGGGAAAATCTTCACAGTTCAAGGTAGACATCTCCCTAACTTGCTGATGAATTGAGGCTTATTGGTTACCCTCAACCTGATTTAGCCCCTTTATTGAGACCATTTTACTGCATTCTGGCTATAGCTATAGCTTCTTGGAACCACAAGTGAGAGGAAGGGAACAGGTAGACACCAAATAGTGATGAGCAGCCTTGAAAAGAAACTATGTACAACTCAGTAAATGTCATTTTGTTGGATCTACCTAGTATTCTACTGACTAGGAGGGTGATTGTGGTTCTGAAAGGAAAAATCCTTAGATTGAAGGTCTGTCTCTATAAAGAGTATTTTCAATTTATTAATTATAAGGATTTTATCTTCTTCCCGAGACTTGAATAGTGGCTGATAAAACATTATGTTATGCTAAATCTTACTCAGCAAAACAGACACCATTCACAATCAATCAGTTCATAATAAAAGAGGTAGGTATTTTGGAGAAATTAAATTAGATAAAAGATTTCTTACATACCTACTAAGTGCCATGCACTGGGAATACAAAAACATACAATCCTAACTTTTAAGGAGTGAACATTCTAATGTGGGGAAAATAACACCAAAAAAGGAGCTGGAAAACAGTAGAGAGAGGTAAGGAATCCAGAGAATTATAAATGGAATCAGGTTAGGAATTAGCATAGATGTATAGCCCAATTATTGTTGTTCAGTCATTACAGTTACATCCAACTCTTTATGACCTTATTTGGGTCAGAGACACTGGAATGGTTTTTAATTTCCTTTTCCAATTCATTTACACATGACGAAACCCAGGTAAATAATTATTATCATCATCATACTAGCTAGCATTTACTTAGCACATTAGTATTTGCAAAACACTTTACAAATATTTTCTCATTTGATACTCATAGGAAGCTTGGAAGTCAGGTGTTATTATTATCTCCATTTTACAGATGAAGAAACTAATTCCAGATTCCTCAGATCACATAACTAGTAGATAGTTGGGTCTAGATTTGAACTCCTGATTTCTAAATTCAGGTCTAGCACTCCATCCTGGTGTACCACATACCTGTCTTTAAATAGTTTCATTTTCTCTTTTCTACACAAGCTTTGCTTTCTACAACTATGGCTCAATTTTATGCCTACATCTCTTGCCTATTTTTGCTGAAAGACCTGTTTTTCCAAGGCTTGTAGCAGCTTTCCAGTTTGTTTGTGAGTATTTTTTTATGGGGGGGTCTCCCTGCTAAAGATAACTTTGGTGGATTCAGATTTAAGAGATTCTGGGCCTGTTTTCTTCATCATGTAAATGAGTTTGTAAACCCAGGAGATCACCATGAAGCCTGAAGTTTATTGGGTCATAGATTCTTAAATCCACAGATCCATAGGTTGTTGCGTCTGTCCCCTTGCTAAAAGGCTGGGCTTAGGCCTGGCTATCTAAGACTTTATAGCTACATCATATCATGGTGAAGGAGGCTGCTTCTGTCTCCTCTCAATGTGGGACAGAATGGAGTGGTTCAGAATTACTTTTAGTTGGACTGGGCATTTTTCATTGCTGACCTAATGAGAGAGCATGACTAAAGGCCCATTAGGCAGAATGTTTGTGTGAACAGTAATAGAAAAGTTCTAAACTTCCTGAAACGGAAGATAATTTATCTAAATAACTTCCTGTCTCCCTGCGGGCCAAGCAGCAGCAGCAGAACAGATATTCAACCGGGAAATTTTTCTGCATGTTGGGTGAGCTCGGTTGTAACCCTGTTTGGAGGAATGAGCAAAACTGGTTGAAGGGGGACACCTGTGCAAAACTGACTAACAGTCCCATTAGCTCCATGTCTGCAGAGAGTTTGCTGGGAATTTCATTCTCTGTAGGAGCTTAGGGATAAACAGGGGTGGCAGGGGAGTGAGAAATGTCAACAGAAGGGCAGGTTGTAACTTTCCAGGCTAAGGTAAGAAGACCTTACAAAAGCTGCAGCTCTTATGAGTGCCTGGAGCAATCCTGGCTTGCTTTCTTAGAAAATGAAGTTTGACATCTCAGCAGGAAATGGGAAGAATAGACTGTTTCAGGCGCTTCTGTTACACTCTTCTAGCCCTCAGGGGTAAAGATTTAGACAAGCATCCTTGGGGGATGGGGAGATGTATTGCTTTAAAAAAAAACTACTTTGGGGGCTCATCCTCAAATTGAAATTGCTACCTTATGCCAGTGGACAGATTACAGAACAGAATCCGAAAATAACCTTTTTCTGTCTATAGTGTGAGTCAGATCTGGACAAGGCAGGACTTCCCTAGGAATCAATGGACCATAGCTTGGAAAATGGGTTTAGGGAAGGGAGTTTGTTCCCTTTAGACTTTTCTAGGATTGAATGGAAGGAGGAAAAGTCACCTGAGCTCTTGGACATCTTACCAGAGCAGACCAAGTCCTGAGGACTGGTTCAATCTACTTGGAGATCATTTACACTGGGAAAGTTCTAGCTATTAAGATGATGGGCCTCCAAAACTTAAACAAATATATTTTTCCTGTTCTCTAACTTAAAGGTACACTATAATCTTACTATGACTATTCTTGGGTTTTATCATGATGGAGTTTAGCTGTGTGACCCTGGATAAGTCACTTAACTTGTTTCCTAGTCTAGACAATGAGCTGGAGAAGGAAATGGCAAATCTCTCCAGTATCTTTTCCAATTACAATTATAGGGAGGCTGCTAGAGAATTGGGAGTCAGGAAACTTGGATCCTAGTAACTAGTTGTGGGTAGTTATCCATGATGAATAAGGATTGGACATCTGATGTGACTGACCTAGGTAGTTTCCAGATGAGGAAATTCTGCCAGTGCAAGTTGGCACTTTTTTTGGTTGCAATTTATAATCTCAGAAATGTCAGATTTGCAGTCTACAAGTCACATAGGGCCCATAACCGTCTAACTAGATTAAAATATACTTGGGAGATATTTAACAAAATAAAAATACAATAAGATATAGATAATACATTAAAAAGCTAAATTCTATATAGTCTGCAGTAATCCTTATGTATAGATTAGTGTCTACCAAATTGAAAAATTACATGATTTGCCTAGAGGCATACAATCAGAATGTGTTAGAGATGGGCCTTGAACCCAGATATCCTTGGCTCAGAATCTAGTTCTCTATTCATTATTCCAATTGTGTCAAACTCAAATAGAAACAGATTCCTGCAAGTCATATATTGACTTAGAAAACCACAAGTTAACATTATTTATGTTGTATTATATTTTTATTTATTTTGTTAAACATTTTTCAATTCTATTTTAATTTGGTAGGGGCACTTGGTTCTCTCAACAACTTTACACTCTTGGCAAAATTCCTTTTTTTTTTTAGTCCTTAATTGCTCATTTGTAGATTGAGGGAATTGGATAGAATGATCTCAGAGTTTCTTTTGGAGTTCTAACACTCTACTAAGAAAGGTCTTACATGGGGTCCAAGGTAGACTTTATACTATGTGGGCATGTGTATGTGTATGTATATGTGTGTAAATAGGTAGGTGGTGTTATAGTAAAGCTTCAGTTTCCACCACTCTCTATGTTGGTTTCCATCTTCCTTCCCACTTCTTCCCTTACACCTCCTGTGTATGCTGCTGCTTCTGTATCTGCTGTCACTTAAGCTAAAAGGCACTGATTTCACTCACTTCTGTTCTTTTTTTCTCAATGACTGCTTAGTTTGTTGAGTCATTTCAATAATGTCTGACTCTGTGACTCCATTTGGACTTTTCTTGGTAAAGATGCTGAAGTAGTTTACCATTATTTCCTTCTCTGGTTCATTTTATAAATGAGAAAACTGAAGGGAAACAGGGCAGTGACGTGTTCAAAGTCATGTAATCAGTTCATATCTAAGGCTACATTTGAACTCCAGGCTTATCTACTTTGCTCTCTAGCTTCTCTGATATTACTTGTAGGAACAAGTAATCATCCTGGGGGCGTTCAGCCTTGTTGGCAGTACTATTTATACCTTTGTGTGGCTCCAAGGAAGCCTCACAGATCAAGAAGAGAGAGCTAGATAAAGAAATTGAGAGAGAGAGAGAGAGAGAGAGAGAGAGAGAGAGAGAGAGAGAGAGAGAGAGAGAGAGAGAGAAACATACATACACAAGGAAAGAAAGAGATACACAGAGAGAAGGAGAGAGACAGAAACAGAGAAAGCAAGAGACAGAGTAATAGACAGACACAATGAGAAAGAGAATGAGAGAGATACATACAGAGACAAAAATACAGATATACCGAGACAGATACCCAGATAAGCATAATCAGACTGAGGCCAAGAGACACAGAGAGATGAAGATATAGAGACATAGAAAGATCTCAGTATAAACATCTCCCCTGTGCTTCCTTCCTCCCTGCATAAATAAGATGTCATATACAAGGGGATAAGCAGACCATAGAGTAGTGAGAAAAAAAAGGCATTGGGTTAGAGCCCTCATGTTTTCCCCAGTTTCCCTAAGCAACGGTGTCCTGAAATCCTTAGGCTTAAGCATAAAACTTTGTTTTCTAAGGGAAAAAAATTGAAAAGAAGAATATTTGGCGGAAATGGGCTTGGGATTAGTAGATTTTTTTTTCTTTTTTCTTTCTTCTTCTTCTTCTTCTTTTTTTTTTTTTTAAGGCTGTTTTGTTTTTGTTCTGGGTTGCTCAAGGTAATGACCTAGCACTCAGCCCCCTTTGCCAAGAAACTCTTTCCCTGCCTAATTAGCCTGAGGTATTGTAGACTAGTGTGGAGAGGGCAGGCAAGAGTGGGGGGAGGAAGAGGGCTGCTATGAGGCTGAGGGGTGAGGGGTGAGAGAAAGCAGGGCTGGGTAGGACAAATGAGAAACTGAGATTAGGAAGGTGGGGGAGGATGGGAACAAGGGCTGGTTATTAGATGCTGGGGTCTTTAAAAAAATCCCTCTGTAATTAATTTTCTCCTGAATTAATGAGAAGGCTCTTGGATGGAGTGGAGAGGGAGGAATTCGTTGCCCCTGGGATACTTTTCTGGGTGTCTTAGGGAATGATGGTAACATGGTAGACAAGTTTGAATGAAAACTCAGCTTGGGTTTTCAGAGAGATTCTTCTGCCTGCCCCTTGAGAATGTCTTAAGCTAGGCATTAGAAAGCAAAGGAGGCTTTCTTTTGTCTTAGGCTGTGTAATAGAATAGAATAGACTTCCATAGAAACTAGAAGAGAGACTGAAACATAGAGAAAGAAAGAGAGAGAGAGAGACAGATTGAGTCACAGAGACTGTGACTCTGTGACTCTGTCACAGAGACAGAGATAGAGATAGAGACAGAGAGAGAGAAGGAGAAAAGGGAGCAGAGAAGGAGAGAGGGAGGGAAGAAGGCAGAAAGAGAGCATATATGTATGTGTAAATGCATCACTTTAAAAAGAGTAGTATTTAGCATTTACATGGGTTTTTAAGGATTGCAAAGCACTTTAAAGATGTTATTTCATTTTGTTCTTACAATAATTCTGGGAAGTAGCTGCTATTGTTATTTCTCATTTAGAGATGAGGAAAGTTTCTTGAATATTTCCCCTTGAATTATGAATGAACATTTGATAAAGCAAACCACTTTTCCTTATCTTTATTCCAGCCCCGAGCTTAGGGGGCAAAGGATGTAGGAAGATTATATGATATAATTGAAAATTCATTGCCCTGGAAGTCAGGACATCTGGTTCTAGTACTATTTTTAATTCTATTTGTGTGACTTCAGAAAGTCTTACTATCTTTTTGTCTTTGTTTTCTCCTCTATTTAATGAGATATTAGACAAGCTATTCTCTCAGATATCTTACAGTTACAACATCTGGTGAATCCATAATCACCAATGATGACACTTTTAATCTGGACTAGGAACAAAGAATGTTCCTTTGTCATCTTTTTTGGTGTCATTTTACAGTCAACTGAGACCACATCCTTTTTGAATGAGTTAGTACTGAAAAAGAGAGACTTGAATTGTAATATAAGCAAAGTCAGTGGAGGGTTTCCCTAACAACCAACAAATTTGTGTCAGTGTCCTGGAAATGAACAGAAAATTGGTCAAGATGATTCAGGAGTATCCTATCACTGAAAGTACCTAAGGAATGGTTTAGCAACTTTGTATTAAGGATTGTTGTCAACTTTATCAACTTGTAAGTAATGTATCCTGGAGGAGGTTAAACTTCAGCACCTTTCAGATCTTTTTCTATCCTTGGGTTTTAAGATATTAGAATCTTTCTTAACAAAGTCTGTCAAAACCCTGTAGTCTATGAATTTGCTTTTTTTTTTTTTAATAAAAAAACTATTTCAATACAATTGGTTTCCATTTTAGTTCTATATATTTTGTTATACATTTAAGAATATTACCCTTAGAAGGATTTTATTGGTTTCACTGGACTACCAAAAGGATTAGTGATACAGAAAATATAAGAATCCTATTCTCTTGAGGCTTCTTTCAGCTCTAGAATTCAATGTCACCAAAAATAAGGGTCATTGATAGTTTAAGAAAAAGGAAGGATATGTAGTCATTGTTACACTTTTTCATATTAATTAAATTTCTCATTTAGTTTAATTTCTTTTTCCTGTGGGTCTTTATAAATATGTTGTTGTTATGGTGGTGGTTCATCCTTCATTTTTGAAGAGGACCAATGACATCACAAAGTGATGTATTGACTTGCTTATGAATTGGATTTAAATGAGGTAGAGGTATACAAAGTTAGCAATCTCATGCTCTCTTCCAGAGTCATTAAAGTGCAGTGACAGGCCAAAAGTTAAGATGACTGGCAATGGCGTGGGATTCAGTGGATGATCTTGATGTCTTACCAAGCTCTTTGCACTCCAAAGTAGCTGCTTTAGCATCCTTTAAGGCACTTAGGACAAATAGTTCTCATCTAACAATTCTACAAGGGAAAATCTTCACAGTTCAAGGTAGACATCTCCCTAATTTGCTGATGAATTGAGGCTTATTGGTTACCCTCAATCTGATTTAGCCCCTTTATTGAGATCATTTTACTGCATTCTGGCTATAGCTATAGCTTCTTGGAACCACAAGTGAGAGGAGGGGAACAGGTAGACACCAAATAGTGATGAGCAGCCTTGAAAAGAAACTATGTACAACTCAGTAAATGTCATTTTGTTGGATCTACCTAGTATTCTACTGACTAGGAGGGTGATTGTGGTTCTGAAAGGAAAAATCCTTAGATTGAAGGTCTGTCTCTATAAAGAGTATTTTCAATTTATTAATTATAAGGATTTTATCTTCTTCCCGAGACTTGAATAGTGGCTGATAAAACATTATGTTATGCTAAATCTTACTCAGCAAAACAGACACCATTCACAATCAATCAGTTCATAATAAAAGAGGTAGGTATTTTGGAGAAATTAAATTAGATAAAAGATTTCTTACATACCTACTAAGTGCCATGCACTGGGAATACAAAAACATACAATCCTAACTTTTAAGGAGTGAACATTCTAATGTGGGGAAAATAACACCAAAAAAGGAGCTGGAAAACAGTAGAGAGAGGTAAGGAATCCAGAGAATTATAAATGGAATCAGGTTAGGAATTAGCATAGATGTATAGCCCAATTATTGTTGTTCAGTCATTACAGTTACATCCAACTCTTTATGACCTTATTTGGGTCAGAGACACTGGAATGGTTTTTAATTTCCTTTTCCAATTCATTTACACATGACGAAACCAAGGGAAACAAGGTTAAATGACTTGATCAACATCACACATCTAGTAAGTGTCTGAGGCCAGATTTTAACTAAAGAAAGATGAGTCTTCCTGACTATAGGCCTGGTGCTCTATTCACCTGGGAGGAGGGGAAAAGAAAATGAGAAGTATCTCCATAGTCAGAAGAGAGCTGAATCAGAGGTAGAAAAGTCTGAAGCATCAAGAGTGGATCCCAGTTTGGATTTAGGTTAACATATAGATTGTCAAGGAAATTCCTTGCTTAATGTAAATATGTACATTTGTCAAAAATGACATAGGCTTCCTGTTAATATAGTAGTGTGAAAGATTATAGAAAAACCCCAGCTTTCTCACATACACCCCAGCAAAGATCTAAAAAGGGCAGTAGATTGAATAGAGATCAAGAATTCCAAGAAACCTCCCATTTTCTGAGCATAGATTCACTAGGGTAAGAAGCCTAAGAAATAAAGGTCAGGACTACAAGACCCTTTTTAAATGTGGGAGATGGGATGGATCCAGGCCTGCCACAAAATTGCATATCAGGAACTCAACATGAAGATATAAATAATCAGAAGGATATTATCAACATTTTGAAGAAATATGGGTCATGAGAGACCCAAGAGATAAACCCAGAATAATTACAATATTTATAAAAGAGGACGGAAAACTGTTTATCCACAGGGACTACAAGATTATCTAGAAGAAATGAGATATAACATTAAAAGATTTTTAAAAAAGCAATGAAATGAAATTTTGGGTGGAAAGACTTAGAAGGAGAATTAATAACTTAGAATCAAAGATAAAAAAACTCACCAAAATAGCAATATTCCTGCATGTCAGAAAGGATGAAATGAATCCAAGAAATAGTAGAAAAAAATTAAAAGTTTTTTAAATAGAAGAAAATAAAAGATATCTATTATCAGAAATAGCTGACATGGAAAGTATTTTGAGAAGAAATAATTTAAGAATAATTGAACTCCTTGAAAAGCATGATCAAACAAAAGAACCTGGATATCACAATAATTTTGAGAAATTATTTAAAAACATACTGACCACATTTATAAGCAGATAGGGTAAAAATCAAAATAGAATTAAAAAAAAAACAATGTTGGTCTCCTCCTGACAGAAGCCACAAAATGAAAATTCTTAGGAAAGTCATAAACAAAACCAGAGCATATAGTTAAAAGAAAAAAGCATACAAATAACTAGAAAGAAAGTTCAAATACTACTGTGATAGAAGATGTACTGGTTTTGTGTAAATAGCAAGCAGGCTATTGAGGGCTGTCATATGCTTGTTTATACATAGAAGATAGCTGATTTTTATATTTCCTCTCCTGTTTTGTTTTGTGAATATCCCCTGGTTCACCCCTTCTCCATTTCTTTCCTTTTGGCCCCATCCTACCTAACTTTTTCTCCTCCTACCTTTTTTTTTTCATAAATAGTCCTGTATAGTGTACTATATACTATTCAATTGTAATAGAAGTAGTTGGCTTAGGCATCTTTTCCCCTCAGCTCTTCCTTCCTTCCTTCCTTCCTTCCTTCCTTTCTTCCTTCCTTCCTTTCTTCCTTCCTTCCTTCCTTCCTTCCTTCCTTCCTTCCTTCCTTCCTTCCTTCCTTCCTTCCTTCCTTCCTTTCTTCCTTCTTTCCTTCCTTCCTTCCTTCCTTCCTTCCTTCCTTCCTTCCTTCCTTCTTTCCTTCCTTCTTTCCTTCCTTCCTTCCTTCCTTCTTCCTTCCTTCCTTCCTTCCTTCCTTCCTTCCTTCCTTCCTTCCTTCCTTCCTTCCTTCCTTCCTTCCTTCCTTCCTTCCTTCCTCCCTCCCTCCCTCTCTCCCTGTCTCCAAATCCAGTTATCTTTATTTTGCTGTTAATAAATTATTTCAATTGATATCTGACTCTCCATAACCCCATTTAGGAGTTATGTTGTTGGCAAAGATACTGAAGTGCTTTACCATTTTCCTCCCTAGCTCTTTTACAGATGAGGAGCTGAGGCAAATAGTATTAAGTGATTTGCCCAGGGTCACACAGCTAGTAAATGTCTGAGATCAGATTTGAACTTGAGAAGATGAATCTTCAAGACTCTAGGTCTGTTACTCTATTCACTATGGCACTACTTAGCTGCCCACAACTATATTCACCGTATACCAATGCAATTTTCTTTGGCCATCAGTAAAAAGCAAGCAAAGCTGGCTGTTTTGGAATTTCCAACTGGCTTTTATTATTCAGATCTTTCTACCAGAAGCTGCTTTAAGTAGGCTCATTTCCCTTTCCATTAGCTGTGCTACCAGAAGGTAGACAGTGTACAAAAATGGATTAAATTAGAGCGAGTCAATTTTGCTTCTTGTCAGTAGTTCTGTTAAATATTATTATTTTTTTTTAGAAAATATATAAAGCATAAAATTTTGGAGAGTGGTTTAGTGAAGGACAAAGGTATTTTCCTTGAACCAAAGGGCTGTCACACATTGGATAGGGACCAATAGTTCCATATCTTTATCAAAGTTATGGCAAGATGCAGAGGTTTCAACTGAATACTTTAAGGATTGATAATATCATCCCATCAGGGTGCTCCCTTCATTAAGGCATAAACATAACACCTCTCAGCTTTAATAGTCACTTATTTTGAAGTCTATGGCTGAAAAGATTCATCTGATGATCAAAGAAAGAAATTCTTCATGTTGCTTTTAACAAGTTCACAAAATTTCCCAAATCGATATTTGAAGGCTTTCTTGTTTAGTAGGACATGCCAGAAGTTGTGATTTGCTGAAATAACCTTCAAGACATGTGATAGTCTTTTTGTTGTTGTTGTTGTTTGTTGTTTGTTTGTTGTTAAGTCAATTAGGGGTTAAGTGACTTGCCCAGGGTCACACAGCTAGGAAGTGTTAAGTGTCTGAGACCAGATTTGAACTCACATCCTCCTGACTTCAGGGTTGGTGCTCTAACCATTATAATAAAGTCTTTTATGACATTCTAATGAACAGAAAAGAGAAATGGTTCTAGATGATAGGATACCTTTTTCTCAGGGGACATTTATTCCAGGACCTTTTCCACTTTTTCCATTCATGACCTATTTTAGTCGGAAAAATTTTTATGTGACCTGGGTATATAGGTATATAAATCTTAGTGTTAATTAACCATAATTACATGACCCCTACATATAGGACCATGACCCACATTTTAGGAAGCTTTCATTTATTCAATAAGCACCATCCTCACATCCCTGAAATCAAATTAATCTATGTTAGAATGGTATCTACCGCTTTTTTTAAGCATGTGAGGACTTTTTAGAGAAGCATAATAACGGATAATATTAGTTTCATGAAGACATGGACCATGTTTACTCTTCTTGAAGTATTCTCTTATATGAATCTTAACACAGTCTTGGGATCACATTAATAACTGCAAACATTTGTTAAACAGAATGAAAAGGGAACCATATCTAGAAAGAGGAGATGCTAGGCTTAGTTAATGTGTCTCCTGGCTTGACTCCATTCAACAGTTTTAAATGGTCCATTGAAGGCAATGGGAATGCCTGTGGTATAGAACATATGGCATATTCTTGGTCATAAACAGGGATAACTTTTCTTGTCTGTTATTCAGAATCCCAAAGTGGGTTGGGAGTGACTTTACAGGGAATCATAGAAACACAGAAAGTCACAAAATTTCCAAGATGGAAAGGTCCACTGGAGCCATCTAGTCCAATTCACATCAGAAAAAACAATTCCTTCTTTAATATAATCCACAAGTGGTTACCTGTCCTGTCTGGAGACTTCCATTACCACCAAAGGAGACCCATACCATTTTTATACTATTTTAATTGTAAGATTTTTTTCCTCCTTACAGTAAGCCAAAACCTGTTTCTTTACAAATTCTACTGCTCCTGGTTCTTACCTCTGGGGCCAAGCAGCATAAGTCAAATATTTGAAGAGCTATAAAGAGGAAATGGAATTAGATCTATATTGCCTCTAGATTCTCTGCCAAGTTTTCTCTTCTACAAGTTAAAGAGTCCTAGTTGTTCCCAATGATTCTCACATGACATCTTCTTGCTTATCTTCCCTGTATGCTCTATGTTATCAGTATTCTCCTTAAAACGTGATGTCTGAATACAATGCAATAGGACTCTCATTTTTTATCCCTGAACATGATGCTTCACTTAGTGAATTCTCAGATTGTACTATATTTCTTGAGTTCTGTATCAGACTATTTATTGATTCATATTGTTCTTACCTGCCACCAAATTCCCTAAGTCTTTTTTTTTAAATGAACTAGTGTCTGCTAAGTCTCTATCATATTGTATTCATATAGTTTTTTTTTTAATTCATGTATGAAACTGAGCATTTATTCCTATTAAATTTCATCTTACTGGTTTTGGCCCAATGTCAGCTCATTTGGCACTAGGTAAAGACCTCACATTTAGAGTTCCAACAGTTATGTTAATGTATATAGAACTGCTTAAGAACTGTGTGCTTGTTAATACCAACCCAACTCCCACCCCCTGTCTGACACCCTGCCACCATCCACAGAAGAGAAGGGGGCCATACAGGACTGAAGGATAGTTTCTATTTTTCTTGGTTTCATAGGTTGCTATTGCCAAAGAATTCATCCTCAAGTGTCTGGTCCACATAGTCCTGGGATGATTAGCTAGCTCCACACTCTGCATAGGGTGCACCAGCATAGGACTTTCTTGAGGATGAACAAGATATTATAGACCAAAATTCAGAATATGGTAAGAAGAAAAATGTTTCAAAGCTATTAGGACCACACCAATAGAGGGAACAAGCATTTATTATGTATCAAGCATTGTTACACACTTTACAAATATTATTTCATCTGATCCTCACAATACCCCTGACAGATAAGTGCTATTGTAATCCTCATTATACAGTTGAGGAAATTGAAGCAGACAGAAGTTAAGTCCAGAAGTTCAGTCCCAGTACTCCATGAATATAGTATGGTATGATGACACAATCATACCTGTGCCACCTAGCTGACTCTAAGAAACTTCAGGAGCTAATGCTATTCTTTTTTAGCAGCCAATGCACTCATTGATTTTTACCATTTGTTACAGAAGGCAAAGATCCTATTCCTTTATGACAATGCCTTTCCTAAAATAGGGGGCCCATAATTCTCTAGATAAGGTCTGGACTCCAGTGAAATACAGAGGCATTATCATCTCCTTGTTCCTGGACACTATCTTTCATAGTGATCAGTTCCCCTGCCTAAATATAGGTAGCTGGGTGAGTGATGGATAGGATACTGGATTTGAGTTTGAATGTGGCCTCAGACACTTATTAGCTGTGTGACCCTGGACAAATCACAACCACTGTCTGCCTTAGTTTTCTCAACTGTAAAGTGAAGCTATTATTAATAATACCCACTTCCCAGTGTTATTATGGATAGAAAAGGATTTAATATTTGAAGAGTAGTTTGCAAACTTTAAAACATTATATTAATACTAGTTATTATTTTTATTTGTATGTCCTGAAAGAATATTCTTTTATGAATACATTTTAAAATGTTGCAAGGAGTGGAATATTAGCCCACAATTGAAAGATTCTGGTTTCTCCCTTTTATAAACATTGGATCCACATTTTCTGGACTCAATTGTGGTATTTCCCCCAAGCACTACAATTTTTTCCCTCTTTAACTTTCAAGAAATGATTCATTGAAAACTTAAAATTGAACACTGATCTGAGCTACCAGATAAGCTTTGTATCGTAGGGATAATTTGTTGGAAGAAAATTTGAAAAACTGTCTGGGCCAGATTTTTTGTTTTCTTTTCTTTTTCTTTTCGGATGTGTAATTCTTTGATAACTTGTCTCATTTCTTCCTCCTACAATAGGTCTATTAATTTCCTGTTGTGTCAGCTTGGATACTTTGATCTCCATGATTTTTAAATCTCATTGACAGTGGTTCAGCAATCAGTTGTGTCAGAATATTCTGGGATATCATTCATCTGAACCCAATCCTTTAGCTCATTGAAAGCAACTAGGTACATTCACTTAGGTTTCTTCACCTATTTTATACTCAAATCCTTTTTTAATTATTTTTGGCTTTTCTTTGCCAATTCAAAGTATTTTTCCTTTGGTAGCTAAAACAGAAGCAAAATAAGCAATGTTATTCTTTCTGTTATTTGTTACTTATCCTATTTTCTTAAAGTACTTGTTTTATCTCTTGAGAAAATAAATCTGGATATCTCTTATTTATAGATCACCAAATTTCCTGATGTATGTTTCTTTTCTCTCCTCCCTTATAACAAAGAATAAAGAGAGAGGGAGAAAAAAAAAACAGTTCAGGAAAACTAACCCACACATTGAAAAAACCTGACATCTACAGTCATAATCCCCAACTTCTGCAAATTAAGACCATTCAACATGAGCACTCTCTTTTCCCATTCTCTTCATCTCAAAACTCCTTGACATCAATTTTCACCCTATCCTCCATTTCCCTAGCACCTAAAAAGTGGCAGGAGTTCTTATTTTCATTTATTTACTTATTTATTTTTTGTGGTATAGATTCCTTTAGTAATCTGGTGAAGCTTATGGATCTCTTCTGAGATGAAAGTTTTTAAGTAACTGAAGGAAAAGTTAGCTTTGTTAGATATTAATGAAAATAAAGATGTAATTTTTTTTTCAAATTCTTATATTCCTTTCAGAAGAATTGTGCTAAAAGGTTGGAGAAGAAGCTTATTCCTTATTCTTTTTTCTCTGAGAGCATCATGTTATTTCTGAGGCAACTAGAAAATACTGTGGATGGAGTGCTAGACTTGGTTTAGGAAAACCTGATTTGAAATCCTGCCTTACTTATGAATGCAGATTGAAACATACTTTTAAAACTTTTTATGAATAAGACGTATAAATACTATGAATATATGTGATATATAAATAAATAATATGAAATATTACAGATTTATGTTATATAAGATATAAATGCTTTTATATACTATCATATAAAAACTTTTATATACTATTATATAAATGCTATATAAAGACATAGTTATTTTTTGGTCTGTGTTTTCTTTTACAACATGGCTAATATGGAAATATTTTGCATGACTACACATGTAGTATAAGTTATATATAATAATAGAGTATAGTATAATCTCTTTATATAGTAGAATCTATATTAAATTGCCTGCCTTCTCAAGGAGAGTGGAGAAGAGGGAGGGAAGGAGGGAAAGAATTTGTAACTTAAAATTTAAAAGCGTTAACACTTTTGCGTACATGTAATTAAGGAAACTGAAATAAAAATAATTAAATTTGAAAAAAAAAGAAATCCTACTTTAGACACTTGTTAGTTGTTTTATTATCTGTAAATGGGAATAGCACATAGCTCATGGGGTAAATGCGAAGAAAAATACTTTGCAAACCTTAAAGTGGTATAAATGCCAGCTGTTATTATTTTTTTTTGGTGACTCTATTCCTTACAATAACCTAGAAAAGTGCTGTGCCATAAATGTTCCTTTCTGAGCATTTATCATTATTCTCAAAAGACTATTTAAATCATTTTAATAGAGTTCCATTTCAGTTCAATTCCAACAAATATTTGCAGAGTACCCACTGTGTACTTAAAACATTGTACTGAGAATTCTTAGAATTATAAGAGGGGAGTAAAACTTACCTTCAAGGAATATATGTTGTATATAAATGCTGTTCTGTAATGATAACTATATAATACAATACAATATTTTTTGGCTTATAATGTCATTTATTTAAGGAATTGTTTACCTAAATGGTTTTACTAATGTAGATCCTATGATTTTTAAAATAACTTACAGTCATAAATAGTTGTTCAGGACACTGCAAAGACAAATGACTTACCTATGATCACATAAATAGTGTAATCTGAATGCAGTACTTGAACTCATGTGTTCCTGATTCCAGGCTGATCCTCTATACACTATGCCATATTGTCTCTCAAAATATGACATGATACAATATGATAATGGCATGAAATTTCATGTAGCATGATGGCATATTATAGAATCTATACACCAATAGATTTGATACCTTATCAATATTCAATCCAGTTCAGAGGATGGAGAAATCACAAGAGCCAGAATTGGGGAGAAAAATAAGGACTGAATATATATGTTTGTGTCATCTGTATAGCAATGATAACTTAATTTATAAGAGTTGTGAGGTCCCTGGGAGAATATGGGGAGAGAAAAGTAGAGGAACCATTACTGAACCCAAGGGAAAACCCCAACTTGATGGGCCAGAGATAGATGATGGTTCAACAAAAGGGTCCAAAGGGTTAAGAGAAGAACCAAGACAGAGAAATGTCATGAAAGCCAAGAGAGAAGAGAGTACCCTGGAGGATGAAAAGGTTCAAATTTAATGTCAAATTAAGGCCAAGATGGATGAGGACTGAGAAGGGACCTTTGGATTTAGTAATTAAGAGAATGTTGGTAACTCTGGAGAGAGCAGTTTCAGTGAAATGTCAGAGTAGGAAGCCAGAATACAATAGCTTGAGAAGTGAGTGGGAAGTGAGGAAATTGAGGCAATGGATATAGAGAGACTAAATAGAAGAGGGGGTGGTTGTTTCTTAAGGAAGAAAGACACCTGCGCAGGTTTATAAGCAGAAGGGAAGGAACCATTGGATAAGAAGTGAAAGATGAGAAAGAAGGAGGGAGGGAGAGAGGGAGGGAAAGAGGTAGGGAAGAAGAGAGAGAGGTGGGGAAGAGAAAGGGAGAGAGGGTAGAAGAGAGAAGGGAGAGGGGGAGAATGGGGAGAGGAGAAAGAAGAGAAGGAAGGAGAGAAGGAGGGGAAGAGAGAGAGAGAAGAGAGAGAGAGAGAAGAGAGAGAGAGAGAGAGAGAGAGAGAGAGAGAGAGAGAGAAGAGAGAAAGAGAGATACAAAAAGTCAGAAAGAGATAGAGAGTGACACAGAAACAGAGAGAAAGTGGGAGCAAGGAGAATGACTAAGGGGCAAGCCCCAGGAAGAGATGGGATGGATTTTGTGTCCAATGGTTAAAATCAGATTTTATCTTTTTATACTGTTTCTTTTCCATGTTCTTTAGTTATTTCTTCCTAGAAAATACATCCAACAAACTAGTTGTTTTCTTCAATGTCTTATTTTTTAGGGGTACTAGTGGAATATTCTGGCTGCCCTTTTATTATTCCTTGCTCTTGTCACATACATAATAGACCCATCTTCTTTTCTGATCATATATTGCCTTAATCATATTCCTTCTGAATGTAGAACTTTATTGGAAATATTTTTGGCACTGTCTTGCATCCATTAGTTGTCTTTGATGACTTTTGTGTCACCTGTGCCTATGATTACTTAAAGTGCTACATAGATCTCATTTTTTTCATTGTTTTAAGGGTTGTAAAGACATTTCTTTGGAACAGCCTTGTGAAGAAAGTAGCACTTGTATGATATTTTTATCCTCAACTTACATATGAAAAAACAGAACTTTTGAGAGGACAATAAATAGACTTTCCCATGATTATATTACATCTGAGGCATGATTAGTTATCTTGTCTGCAAGACCAGCAGTTGTAAAGGCCTTAACTCACAGGCAGGTGGGTGAGATACTGGTTCAAATTGAGAAGTTGCCAGTGCAATCACAGATGAGTAAGGGAAGACTTCATAAAGTAAACAAATGTCCCTCAAAACAAAGGTGGAACCGGGTTGGGTTGGGAATGAAGACCCACAGAAAGGGTGTCTCCTTTATAGTGAACCATTGAAACTACTATAAAAATCCAAACATCCCAGGTAATGGGTGCTTTGCCAGCTGCTTCAGTCTACATCCTCCTTATTCCCTTGGTGGTGGATAAATGGATTGGAGTCTGGTGACAATGATAGGCACTTGGTGAGTGACTTATACTTACCACTATAATGCAATAGGCAGAAGACTCCTGGAAACTTTGCTTTTTATATAACCTAAAAACCATTGTTGGCATAATCTTCTCTCTAACCTCAGGACAAATGAGAGCAGAACATCTTACGAGGATTAACTAAACAATTGTGATACATGAATGTAATGGAATATTACATTTCATAAGAAATGAATATGATGAATACAAAGAAGCATGTTATAAATGTGTGTGAACTCATGCAAAATTGAAGAATGAAGAAAATAATATATGAAATAGATAAAACTATTAATTAATTAATCAAGCGAAAGCATTTACTACATATTTATTATGTTCAAGGTACCAGACTAAGTATTAAATTTGACAGAAACAATAGCAACAAAACAATTGAAGTTGAATGCCATGAAATTATAATAATTGAGTTTAAGCTCAGGAAATACAGGAAGACACTTGTGCAAACTGTATATATGGGGATCACAGATGTGGAACAGCATATTTGATGTTATACTTTGTTTTGTTGGTTAATTTCAATAGATTTTGCTTGCTTCATTTTTTTTTTCATTATTATAAGAGATGGCTCTCTGGAGGATATGGAAGGAGCAGGAATAAAGTGGGAAATGTAGATGTTGTAAAAACAAAAGAGAATTTTAAAAAGAAAATGATGATAGAAGTTTTCCTTCTCTGCCATTTAGGGTGAGGGGAGAAAGGGCTACAATGATTTTCTCTGCTTTTTACCGTGTTTCCCTTAGTTTATGAAAAAAAATTTCATATCTATCACTCAGTTTCTCGTTTCTAGGCAGCTAGGAAGTAATGGATAGAGTTTGGATTCAAGAAGACCTAAATTCAAATCTTGTTTTAGACATTAGCTATGTAAATTATGGCAGATTACTTAATCCTTTCTTTGTTTCAGTAGCCTCATCTGTAAAATGGGACAATAGGATTAGATGATTTCTTCTTTTTTTTTTTAAATTTAAATTTTATTTTATTTAATAATAACTTTGTATTGACAGAATCCATGCCAGGGTAATTTTTTTACAACACTATCCCTTGCACTCGAGGATTAGATGATTTCTAAATTCCCTTGCAGCTCTAATCTTATGACTCTATGATCCACTGATGTTTGTCATTATTTCTTCTTGTTATGTGTCCGTGGAAACCCTGCAGTCTTTTCTTGATGGTTGCTACAAACCAGTATTTTAAATTAAGAGGAGAGAAGAAAGGGTCAACCCTGAAGCATGAGCATTCCTAGTTCTTCAATCTGTTGCTTGCTTTGCTCACTTCACTCACTTCCTTTGGCATGAACTCTGAGAGCTCAGGTTTACCAGGCAGGACATAGTCCCCTTCTTCTGTGGTAATCTGGGAACTAGAGAATAAAAGCATGCATGAGGTAAGTTAGCCACAAGATCTTATGACCTCCGTGTCAGGAGGCAAGTACAGAAAGCCTCTCCAGGAAGGGTGTCTAAAGCTTAAAATAGCTACCCCTCATCTTTGTATTGGGTTGAGGAATTGGGGAGATCTGGCTTCCTGTTCTAGCTTTATTAGCAAGACAACTCATTTAACTTCTTCCTTTGGTATTTCACTTTATCAAAAAGTGTGACTCACATCTGTCTCATCCTAGATTACTAGATTACTATAAGGAAAAAAAAAGATAATCAGGTGACATATATTCATGATCTTTGTTAATGGCAAGGATTACTAAGGATTTTTCAGGAAAAAGAAAAGGAATGATTGTGACAAGGGACATCGGTTTTCCCATTTCATGTTTGCTTAAAATCGAAAACAACAACAAAAAAGATGTTTCAAGTCATGAGATGTTTTTATATTATCACCAATAACTTCTACTAATGTACATTGTGGACATATAACACACTTGTTACATAACATATAACATACATGACACATGTCATACAACATAGAACAAGGCTGTGGATCCCAGTGAATGAATGAAAAAATAATTTGTTAAGTGCTTGCTGGATGCCAAGTACTGTGCTGATTTTGGGGTATACAAATACAAAAACAAAATCTTTGCCCCTAGGACTTTCAAAGGGAGAAAACAATTCCCATAGGGGAATGGTAGCCAAGAGAAGCTTTTTGGTTAGAAATTTACAGGGATGGTGAGTGGGATGTAGAGGAGTAGACTGACACACCCCATCCAGGAATTTGGCAGAGTTGATTTGATCATGGTTCATGATTCTAGTGAGTTGCAAACAAAACATCCATGTATTTAATGACTCACTTTTGAGCCCTCTGGAAAGAATTCTTGTTCCTAACAGAATACCTTGTTCATAGTAGGTGTTTAAGGAATTTTAAATTGGACTGAACTAAATATTTTTAGGGATACAATATAGCTGATCTTTGATAGAATTGTAAAAGAGGTGAAACGTCAGTAATCCTGACCTACATTTTCTCTGCATTCAAATCTCAAGATTACAGATTCTGAGCTAGGAGAGACTTCAGAAATCATCTCTTCCTAACCCTCTCATTCTATCTATGGGAAAACTGAGATTCAAAGACATCAAGTGATTTGTCCAATATCATACAAGTAGCATCAGAGGTGAGATTTGTTTGAGCTCAAGTAGTCCAACTCCAGAAAAAAAGTAGTCTTTCCATTGCATCACTAACTGTCTATTGTACATTTTGAACCAGAAGTCGTCTTATAGGTATCTAAAATTCAATCTGTTCAACATAGAACTCATGATCTTTTCTTTCTTCTAACTTTTTTATTTCTGTTGAAGACATCATTATGTTTCATTTACTCAGATTCATAATCTGAGCCATCTTTGACTTCTTTTCCTCCTCCATTATATCCAATCAACTACTGAGTCTTCTTGTATATCCCATCATGTCTCTCACATACATCCCAGTTTTTCCGCTCAAACAGCCAAGATTGTAGTTTAGATCCTAATCACTTCTTATCTGGGCTATTATAATTAACTCCTAATTGGTCTGTCTCTAATTCTTCCCCTTTCCAATTCATCTTCCACACTGTTGTCAAATTACTATTCCTAAACACCTTGTCAGTTGACTGTGTCTATCTCCTATTCTGAAAGTAAGCCCTGTCCCTATTTCAGTCCCAGAAAATTAGGGCTCGCATGCTGCTCTGTTCCTCTTAAAACGAATCCATATTCTTAAAGAAGGGAAAGGGACCCATATGTGCAAAAATATTTGTGGCAGCCCTTTTTTGTAATGGCCAGAAACTGGAAATTGAAAGGACACCTATCAATTGGAGAATGGCCGAAGAAACTATGATATATGAATATTATGGAATATTATTGTTCTGTAAGAAACGACCAGCAGAATAATTTCAGAAAGGCCTGGAGAGACTTACATGAACTGATGCTAAGTGAAATGAGCAGAAGCAGGAGATCATTTTACACTTCAACAACAATACTGTATGATGATCAATTCTGATGCATGTGGCTCTCTTCAATAATGAGATGAACTAAATCAGTTCCAATTGTTCAATAATGAAGAGAATCAGCTACACCCAGAGAGAGAACAATGGGAAATGACCATTTTTCTTGTGCAGCAAGATAACTGTATAAATATATATACATATATGTATTTAACATATATGTTAACATATACTCTAACACATTTAACATGTATTGAACTACCTGCCATATTGGGGAGGGGGGAGGAAAGGAAGGCAAAAGTTGGAACAGAAGGTTTTGCAAAGGTCAATGTTGAAAAATTACACATGCATATGTTTTGTAAATAAAAAGATATAATAATAATAATAATAAAATAAAAATGAATCCATATAAATATATTGAAGTTTAACTCTATCCTCGGAAAAAAAAAATCTCTCCTGAAGAGAACAATGAAATCCTGATGGTAGAATTTCAGATTATTGCAATTTCTTTATTGGGACTAGAACCAGAACACCCCCCCCCAAATCAAGCCACATAGATAACCATCTACTTCTAAAATATAAAGGAAACAATATTTTTTATTATTTATTTTTCCCCGGTTACATTTAAAACAATATTTTACATTTGTTTTTAAAATTTTGAGTTCCAAATTCTTTTCTTTATTTCCAATCCTACCCCCATTAAAAAAGCACATGTGAAATTATGCAAAACATTCCTATAAAAATCAAGTTGTGGAAAAAAAAACAGATCTTCTCTCCCTCCCCCCAAAAAAACCCTCAAGAAAAATAAAGTAAAAAAAAAGAGTGTATGCTTTAATTTGTATTCAGACACAATCAATTCTTTTTCTAGGTATGGATAAAAATTTTCATCATAAGTTCTTCAAAGTAGTCATGGATCATTGTTATTGCTGAGAATAGAAAAGTCATTCACAGCTGATCATCTCACCACATTGCTATTACTTTGTACATCATACATTTTACTTTGCTTGAGTTCATGAAGGACTTTCCAGGTTTTTCTGAGAGCATTCTGCTCATCATTTCACAGAGAACCATAATATCCCATCATAATCACATACCACAATTTATTCAGCTATTCCCCAAATGATGGGCATCCCCTAAGTTTCCATTTTCTTACCTTGAGAGCTGCTATAAATACTTTTGTACATATAGGCCCTAGAAACAATATTTCTTAGATTCCTCCCATGCAGGCTAGGCTAGGTTTTCTTAAGGCTAAAAGCCATGAAAAGTTTTGATGCTGTTTTTAAAACTTGATCAGTTAAAAGAATTTGTTGTTGATTTACCTTCCCATGTCACTTGAATACAAAAAGCCAAGAAGAACTCTAGTTTTTTTCTGAGACTTCTGAGCAAAGGTGTGATTAACAACAGGAAACTGGTATCAGCTGAATCCACTTGGTATCCTAATTGAATAACCTTGTTAAAGTTCCTTCCCCTGCTATATATAAATCAATCTTCTTTTAATTGTTAGATGGACTACCATGTGTCTCATTTTGTTCCAATGTCAAATCTAAACAATTGAAAGACTGGCCTAAGTTAGACCCAGTCCAAAACATAAGGCAATTATTTAAGGGGGTGGGAGAAGTGAAGTTGAATGGAAACCGGAAAGCTGGTATTATGAGAGGCCTGTGATATAGTATAAAAAAACCTTCAAATTGGAGTCAGAAAACATGGGTTCAAATCTGGCTTCTGATGATTAATTATTTGTTGACCTTGGATGATTCATTTAGTGTTTTTCTGCAGAAAAATTAGAACTGTAATTTTTAAAGTTAGCGCTCTGGACAATATATACTGGCCTCATTCCATTTCAAGAAATACTCTTAACTATTGATTGAAACACTAATTCCCAGTTTAGCAAGTTTCAAATTTGATTCATTCCAAAGAATGATGGACTTACTGTTTTTCACCCTTATCTTTGCCCCCATTATTAGGGAACTCCTTTGGTTTCTGCTTTCTCTTTTCTATCTTATACCTATGGACACTGGATTTGGCATGTTAGATTGGACAATCTAGAAGACATAGCTGACTAGTTCCTATCCAGTCCAGTTAGTTACTGTTTAAATGGGTTTTAAAACCGTCTGCAATTAGCAAATTCATAGTGTACACTATGCTGATTAACTTTCTCTTTGTGCCTCGTTTCTAGACGGAATTTATACAACCAGCATGCATATTTTGTTTTGAGAACACAAGAGAGTAGATTTTACAGAGTTTCTTTTTATGATATTCAAATGAACTCTGGCCTGCCTACAGCTATGCCAAAAACAAAAAAAAAAATGCTGCCAGAATTCAGGGTCAAACAAAAATGCCCAAGTCATCATCATAAGGAGGAATGAAATGAAACAATTGAAGAGGAGTTGAATTATAGCCATTCAAATTGGATAGAAGGGTCTGGGACATAAGTACATAGAGGACTGGGAAACATGGGCCCCAGACCAAGTCTAACACCATATGGCAAAGGAATCAAGGTTACTTAATGACTTGAGACAGAGAAGATTCATGGTTCAAGGTCATGTGACTCAGATTGATGGGAATGATATGGATTCATCTCATGTTACTTAGAGGAAAGGGAAACACTTCATGGATATTTGGAGAAGATCATGAATCTGGTTTTAACTTGTCAGAAAGCTGTGGTAGGCAAGACCATGGGTTATCTCTCTACATGATCAATCATTTCATCAATTTCCATAGGTTGAATCATCTCTATGACCAATAGAAATTGAAAATGGTTTGTCACATATCAAAAACTTTCTTATCCTACCATAAACCAACAAACGGAGATTATGCCAGTGATCAATGGGCTGATGAAAAATTGACTAAGATTTGCTGTTGTTTGAACTTCCAGTATATGCTCCTCCTTTGAAAAATGTATGAGCATGAGAAGTTGTTATTGGAACCATGTTTATTCATTGTTGATGTACTCTTATCATTGTACAAAATGTTGTAGACTTTCTTTAATAAGGATATGTTAAATCCTATTATACCAGCCTTAAACTACTAAGCAATTCTTTTAAAAATGGTGCAGTTCTTTATATGTTATGTTTTCCTGATCCTAAATTAATTCTGTTTAACCAGTTTAATATGCATTTTTTTCTATCATCAAATCTCATATTGTACTCATTGAACATTCCCCACTTCCCCTCACCCCACCCATGGAAAAAGAAGGAAAAATGACTTGTTTTTCCTTGAGATTTTACTACTTTTACCTTATAAGTTGTGTACAATTGTTCATATATGAAGGAATAAAAAGTGAATTTGAAGGAAAAAACACCTCTGTGTTGATGTTATTTCTTGTCATTTGTCTTTGATTCTTGAAGAGGACCATGATATCAAAAAGATGATGTCATGACTTGCAAGTGAGTTGGATTTAAGTGAGGGAGGGCTGTGCAAAGTCATCAGCCTTATTCTCTTCTCTGGAGCCATAGGTTCTGTAGCAAGATATAGATTAGAATGACTAGAAATGTTCCTTTATGCTCATGATATGTCTTTGTACCTACTTCATTTTCTTTCTTTAATTTCAGTTTTATATCATCAATTGATTATTGGACATCCAAAGCTGTATAGGTGGGAGATAATCTCAAACTCAACATGTCTGAAATAGAACTCATTATCTTTCTTCTAAAATCTACCCCACTTCCAAATTTCTCCATTTCTGTCCAAAACACTATTATTTTTTCAAAATAATATTTCCCCCAACTACATGTAAAGACAATTTTAACATTCATTTAAAAGAATCCCAAATTTTCTCCTCTTCTTCCCCATTTGTCCCCTCCCTGAGCAATTTGATATAGGTTATAAGCATTCAATCATGCAAAGCCTATTTCCATATAAGTCATGTTGTAAAAGAAAAAAGCAGACCAAAAGGAAAAAAAAACATGAAAAAAAGTATGTTTCAATCTGCATTCAGACTCCATCAGTTCTTTCTCTGGAAGTGGTTAGCATTTTGTTATGCATCCTTTGGAACTGTCTTGGATCTTTGTAAAGTTGAGAATAATAGTCATTCACAATTGTTCTTCATACAATATTGCTGCAAAACACTACTGTTCTTCGATTCTTCCAGGTTTGTAACTGTAGTTTTGAGGCTCTCACTCACACCATATATTCAATCACTTGCCAAATCTTGCTGTTTTTACTCCTACAACATCTCTCCCATCTAGCCCTTTCTCTTACCTAAGATAGTTTGGACCTTTATTATCTGTTGTCAAGATTATTACAACATTCCCATATTGGGTTTCCTTGTCTCTAATCTCTCTCCACTCCAGCCCATGTTCCACAATGCCACCAAAGTGATTTTTCTCAAGTGCGGATTAACCTCATCACTCTCATTATAAAAACTCTAGTAGTTCCCTATTGTCTTTCAGATAAAAAAAATCCATCTCTTTGGCTGTTGAAGTCCTTCCCATTATATTTGCAATTTCGTTGGGCATTATTCTATCTTAGTCTGTGATCCAGAAACTGACCTGTTTCTTACACACAAAATTCGTGGTCTGGAATTTACTTCCAGCTTCCCCTCTTCATAGTTCTTCTCTTCCTCCAAGATGCAGCTTGAGAACCATCTCATAATGAAATTTTTACTGATCCCTCCAAATTGCTTGTTTCTTCTCAAAATATCTTGTTTTTAACTTTATGTCTATTTTTATTTGTTCTAATATATAATATATACTTATTTTTATAGATGTACTTGTCTTTTCCATTAGAATGTTAACTTTTGAAATTTTTATTCATTGTATTTGCATCCTTAGAATTTAGCAATCTAGCACTAAGCCTGGCACATAATAGGTGTTTGATTAATGCTTGATTAATTGCTTGATTTTGATCCTGTATACTTTCATATAAATTGGGTCTCTGAACTTAATTGGAAATATTTGGGCAATAAAGACATGAAACCAAGTGGGATCAAGTAGGGATTTGTGGGACTCCAAATAATGAATAGCTTCTGGTCATTCAGCTGGATGTAAAAAAACAATATGGGTCCAATTCAAGTCAGTTAGATAAATTTCAGAGAAAAGAATTGGATTCAGGTAAAGTCAATTAGGGTTATATGAAGGAACAAAATTGGACTCAACATGGAGTGGAGTGGAGAGAGACTAGAGACAAGGAGACCTAATATAGGAATGTTGCAATAATCTTGACAACAGATAATAAAGGTCCAAAGTATCTTAGGTAAGAGAAAGGGCTAGATGGGAGAGATGTTTTAGAAATAAAAACAGCAAAATTTGGCAAGTGATTGAATATATGGTGTGAGTGAGAGCCTCAATACTACAGTTATAAACCTGGAAGAATTGAAGAACAGTAGTGTTTTGCAGCAATATTGTATGAAGAATAATTGTGAATGACTATTATTCTCAACTTTAGAAAGATCCAAGACATTTCCAAAGGATGCATAACAAAATACTAATCACCTCCAGAGAAAGAACTGATGGAGTCTGACTGCAGATTGAAACATACTTTTTTTCCCATTTTTTTTTCTTTTGGTCTGCCTTTTTCTTTTACAACATGACTCAAGTCATACAGTTATGGATAACTTGAAGGACAGGAGAGTAGACCTAGCTTTGATTTAATTCATCCAAAGAATTGTGGATGACAGGTAGTGCAATCCTAACTCAGTTCATTTCTCTAGTTATAGACAATATAAGTTTGGTTCAACACAGTATTTTAGGTATGAGCGATATGGGTTTGACTCAGTTCTGTTCTCTAACTGTTGACAATGTGAATATGATTCAGTCTAGTTAACTAATCTCAGAAGACATAGGTATATATAATGTTTTAGATGAGAAGTTATGAGAAAGTACAAGGGGCCAAACTTCTACTGATGAACAATATGAATAAGGCTCAGGTCTGTCTTTTAGTTTTGAGTGGTCAGTCAGTCAGCTGAATAAACACTTTTAATACTTACTATATGTCAGGCACTGTGCTAAGATCTGATCATTTAGGCAAAGGCAAAAATAGTGTTATCCCTCCATGGGGTCGCAATAAAGCAGACTGTGTATGTATCTTCATATATACATAATGTATCTATACATATATACAATATGATTATATGTGTGTTTAAATGTATATATTTACAGCTATATCCATCCATCCATCTAGCTATCTAACCTTGGAGATAACCTTATATCTAGGGTGGAGAGTCTGCTGACAAGGAAATGGAGTAATATAGAGTGTGAATTAAGCAAAAAACAAAATGAATAAAAAATCAGGGGTGAAATGATAATTCACTGATTTGTATAAGAGGACAATCTAGTCAGGAAGAAATCACTCATTTCTAAGAACTGATTGACTCTAGCTAATAGAAAAAGGAGGAAACTGATTATTAGTAACCCTGTGGACACCCACCATTCTTGTTAATAGTCAATCAGGTCACAGAAGAGTAAAATAGAAAGTCAAGGATCCAGTCTGATACAGTCAGGTCTCAGGCATGGGCAGCCAAATGACAGCTGTGGAGCTTCTAACTCTATTTATGAACATTTAGTGTATGCTGGGTGACAATGGCATGAATATGTTAACTGTCAGACACACAAGTGCTTTGGAAGTGCTGACTGACTTAGGACAGATTTAGTCTGAGTAGTATGAGTACTATACAACAGACATCCATAATTCCAGCTGTATACAATCATACCAGTTATCCAAGTATGGACAATCATGGTTAAGTTATGACTCCATCATAACAAGAACGAAATGACAGGGATCCCATTGTAGACCACGATGTTATCAGGTGAAATGAATGATGAATGAATGAATAACAAAGCATTTGAACATAGTAAGTACACAAATACTTACTATGTGCCAGATATTGTGCTAAGCCATGAGGTTACAAATACAAGAAAGTAAGATAGTTCTACTCTCAAAGACCTTATTTTCTAATTGAGGAAATAAGTCCATAATATGGTGTTAAGGGTAAGGGAAAGGATGAAGGCTGTGAGAATGGTTTGGAAATGGACTGAAAGATAAAGAGCTGGGCAAGATAAGGCAAGAGTTTACCTAACAGAGTCCAGGATGGTTCTGGAGGCAGATACCAAAGTTTTGGTGGGAGGAGAATGAGGAAGTTGAGGTTTGAGAAAGAAGAAACTTAAGATAAGTCTGAGTTCAGCACAATAATCATAACAAGTTACATACTTTTCTTCCAGAAAAAAATGCTAATGTATTTTCTTATTATATATTCTAATTATATATATTATATATATTCTAATTATAAACACTTATTGTATAAACAATGGCATGAATATGTTAATTCAGACCTACAGGAGCTTTGGAACTGCTGATTGACTTTGGACAGATTTGGTCTGAGTAATATGAGCACTATATATAGTAAATATATAGTACTACACATAATTAAGTACATACTACTACATGTACTAAGCACACACACATACATACATCCTTGATTTTCTATTTCATTCTTCTGTGACCTGATTGACTATGACCAAATGATGAGTATCCATAGGGTTGCTATATATATACATATACATCTTGACACTGTCTTTCTATCTCTCTCTGTTTCTGTCTGTCTCTGTTTCTATACATATATATATATATACATATACATACACACATATAAATATATATGTATATATACCCATCATACATTATTAAATTTCATCTGCATTTTTCTCCACCACTTTTTAAGTCTAAACAATTGAAAAACCATAAATCCAATTGTAATTTGTAGTATTTACAGATTTCTGAGGTATAAAAACTCCCACTGATAATTTTAAACTGATTTCTCTAGAACCAGTTTGAGCTGGCTCCAACATACCTCCGGTAGACTCCTTTGATCATAGGATCATAGTCTCAGATTTGGGAAGACTCGAAGAAGTCATTTAATTCAACTCTTTTATTTTATTGATCAAAAATCCAGAATCCAGAGAAGTTAACCAAGTAGCTCCAGGAATCATTTATGCTAGCGTCAATTTAGAAATATATGCTGTACTATGGGAGAAGTGGGTATTTTACTTTTCCCATGCACCCAAGTAAGAATGTTTCAGAACCATCTTGAAATGATACCCTTTCTGAAAAAAAAATCTCCCAACAAGATTTTGAAACCTCCCTAAATAATATTAGGGTATCTGATACCCTCCTCGTCCTTGACAGCAAAAGGTCATGTTGAGGTCTAACCCGATCTCTTTTAATTCAGTTCTAGCTTCATCGGAAATGGAGGTTTGGTGTTCATAGTCTGAAATATCCTTGTAGCTGCTGGAATAAGTGAAAAACATGTTGAACAGCTTAGCATGTTAAAAGCATGTTGCTTTACCTCTGCTAGAAAACCTGTTTCTAAACATCTATTTCTTTTAATATATAAAGTTACCTTTGGCAGATGAGAAATACAATCTTTTGAAGTCTTAAATAAAATAGGAAGTGAGTAGTTTGCCTTTCTGGACTTGGACCACCAACCAAGAACCAATTCTCTTTCCCTCCCTCCCTCCCTCCGTCTCTTCTTCCCTCTTTTCCTCCCTTCTTCTCTACCTCTGTCTCTGTCTCTCTGTTTCTCTCTGTCTCTGTGTGCATCTCTGCCTGTCTCTCATCTCTCTCCCATTGCTCATCTGTCTCTTTTTCTCTCTCTTTCTTTCCCATCTCTCTTTCTCTCATCTCTTTCTCTCCTCTCTCTCTCTCTCTCTCTCTCTCTCTCTCTCTCTCTCTCTCTTTCTTTCTGTCTCTCTTTCTCTGTCTGTCTCTGTCTCTCTGTCCCTCTGTCTCTCTCTGTCTCTGTCTCTGTTTCTCTCCCCCTATCTCTCTCCTCTCTCTGTCCTCTGTCTCTGATCTTTCTTTTTTTCTCCCATTTATCCCATCATCTTTTTCTCTCATGTCTCTTGTCCTTCTCTTTAATCTGTTTGTCTGATTCTCCCATCTCTCTCATCTCATTTCTCTCTGTCTCTGTCTCTCTTTCTCTCTCTGTCTCTGTCTCTGTTCTCTGTTCCATGAGAGCAATAAACCTCAGGTGTGCACTGCTTTCCAAGTTGTCATTCCTAGTGACGCATCAAGTGAGTTGACTTTTCCTTTCTTCTTCTCCCACTTTATGTGGGGAGGGGGGGTGATTAGAGTAATGAAAGCCCTCTGAGGTCTCTCCCTCCTCTCCCCAAGTCCTCCTCTCCCCCACTGAATAGGAGCTTTGTCTTTGCAAAGAACCACCATGAAATCTATCCGACCCAGGCAATTGTTGTCTGCTGGCTCCTGCACTGTTTGGATTCTGACTCTGTTAGAGATCTTGTAATTTAAACTTCAACCTGCTTATTAGAAATTTGAGATAATAGTTTAATAATATTTAAAAGAGCAGGGAAAGGAGACGGTGCCTCTTCTTTTCCTCCTCCTCCTTCTATTCCTTTTTCATTATCCTCTCAAGCTCCTTGGGTACCCAAAATTGCAATTGTGATTTCTTTCTTTTTTTTTTTTTAAATATCAAGAGAAATGGCTTACTTGTGACTATTAATCTAGCTTCAAATCTCTGCGCTTCCATGATGTTAAAGTGGAGGTGGCTGGTACCTTCCCTTGGAAAGACCAGAAGCATATGCATATTTCATTTCGTTGACTTTGTACTCCTACCCATTGGTTAATGCTTAGATCAATTGGTCCTATTGGTTAACATCCCCTGAGATCCTGCCTTTCTCTTCCTCTGTCTTCTCCCTGGTATTGGTCTCTTCCATTATGGGATCTGTTAATAGTATGATTTTGTCTCTCTTTGTTTCCAGATTACCCACAATGATTAATTTGAGATAAAGGTCATATTCAATAACTGAATCTACTTTTTGGATCCAGAAAACTTGGCCAGACAAAGAGATGCCTCCATTATAATAAAATGAGCCTGGAGCTGGGAGTCAGGAGATCTGGATTATAGTCACAGTTTAGTCAGTAAGTAATGGGTAACTTGGGAAAGTAAGTTTCTTTCTTTCTTTCTTTCTTTCTTTCTTTCTTTCTTTCTTTCTTTCTTTCTTTCTTTCTTTCTTTCTTTCTTTCTTTCTTTCTTTCTTTCTTTCTTTCTTTCTTTCTTTCTTTCTTTCTTTCTTTTTTGTCTTCTGTTTTCTCATATCTAAAAAAAAAAGTCAGGGGAAGGATTTAGACCAAATGAGTTCTAGGAATCCTTTTCAGTCTATAATTCTGATTCTGTTTTGATGCAGTGCCAGAGCTGTGGGCAATTTCTGTTACTGCCCCACTCCCTACCCAATACTATTGAAAATGACAACTGAGGCAAGAAAAATAGAGTGTTTCTCAAAGTCCTGAAATTTACAGAGCTTTGAAAACTTGGTGTGAGGGTTTGCCTCTTCCCTCAGTGACCATATCTTCCTAACCTCTAGCCCATCCTACCCATCCCACCTTCCCAGCAAGTCACCAATTAACCCTTTAGCAGGATAGAAGCATTGTAATGCTATTATCTCCCCAAAAGGTCTGAATCCCTGTCCCCTTTTCTCCAGGTACAAAATCCATAGCTTTGACTTCTCACAGGCACATTCTCTTTGTTCTCTTTTTTTCATCCCTTTGTCTCTTTCCCATGTCTTCTTGTAGTTGGCTTTCAAAGAAACAGAACTACTTGTTCATTCCAAGCAATGCCGTGAAACTGGGTCTTCCATTTGAACAGCTGAGTCAGTTCCTACACAGCTCACTATGTTAGAACATGTGAAGTAGTCCTTGAAGCTGAATTTCATGAGGTCAAAGCTCTGATTCTGCTCTTCCCTGCCTCTCTTTCTCTCCCATCTCTCTCTCATCTCTCTCATCTCTGTCTTTCTCTCATCTCTCATTCCTCCATTCCTGCCCCGCCCCCCAGACTCTGGAACTGAAAAGCTGTCCTTGAAGTGTGGAAGCTGATTGGACATGAAATGAGGGCAATGTGAGCAAGAAGTATGTAAGGAAAGCATGTTGATCCTTCAGGATGCTTTTCTTTGCAATGGATAGACATGAGACACCCCCCAACTGATCTATGACATCCTGTTCCCATGATCTGCTTCTCCTGCTTATTAGCACATTTTACAAAACAAATATGGCTTGTTTTTTTTGAATGGCCAGGGTCCAAGCTTTTTTGTCTGGCTTTATGGAAATACCTGGGGGTGGGTATGGTAAGAGGGAAAAAGGAGCAAAGGGAAGAAGTCCAATTCACAGTCCCTGGAATGAGTGGTAGACCCGAGAATGGAAACCATACTCTCTTATACACACTTGTTGATATAATAATGAGTTTACAGAAAAGATATGGTAGTGGTGACAGTGGTGGTGAGAGGGGGATTAAATTGCATAATCATAGAGGGGGAATGAGGTATTTGAAGTCAGGAACAATATTTCCTCTTTTTGTTTCCTCAGCATTTAGCCTGGCTTACTAAAGCATTTAGTAAATGTTTATTGACTGACTGACTGACTGTAGGTTTAATTCTTGTCCAAACTCTGAGATCAGGAATCTAGGATCTATCTTTTAGGCAAGGAAAATATAAGGAGCCTTAGATTCATTGAAAGATAGCATGGTGTAGGGGTTAGAGGGCTAGAGCTGGAATCCGGAAGATCTGGATTGAAATCTTGTCTCAGTGGTTTGCCAAACTGTGTGATTCTGGAAAAGTCACATTAAAATTCTTATGCCTAATTTTCCTCATCTGTAAAACAAGGGGCTTGTACTCACATAACTCCATGATCCTATGATCCATAATCAGGCAGTCCAGCATTAACTGCAGCATATAGGGCTGGAAGTGACCTTAATAATGTAATCCAGCCATGTAGCAGGAAGCTAAGGTCTAGCCAGTACTGGAAGCTTGCTGTCTGCTCTGCCATTCTCCAACCTGTCCCCACCAGGAACAGCCACCCTCTGGGTCTACCTTCAGAGAGCAACCCACTCCACTTAGGGGGAATTAATCCACTAAGCTTTGGGACTTTGCCCTGGGCCAGCCAAAGCAGGGCTAATCATCTGCTGATTGGTGGGGGAATGAATGAAAACTCCCTATTTGCTCGGCCCAGAACATCCTTCTACTAGGTATCCATTAGGACATCAGGGGTTATCCACTGGCAGCACCTTGACATTTGCCCTGTTGCCACCAGGGTAGCTCTCTCCCTGTCTTTGTGTTTTCCCCTTCCTCTACCTTACAGTCTTGCTCTTAGAATGATAACCAAATCTATACTATCCATGGAAATGTTTGCTCATAGAAAAGGTCCGATGATGGACTGTTCTGTGGTTCCACTCACAAATCCTGTAACTCCTAAGACCAAACTCCTTTCCCTGGCCCCTAATCCCCTTTATATGCTGTAACCTTCCAGCAGAATGTAAACTCCTTAAAACCAGCAGAACAATTTGTACAATGACAACAATATTGTAAAGACCAGTTTTGAAAGTCTTAAGAACTCTGATCAACACAGTGACATGTCCAAAATCTTCTTCCTTATTACACCAAGGGTACCACCATCTTTCCAGTCCCTGAAGCTGGCAACCTGGGTGTCATTCTTGACCTTTCAGTCTGTCTATTTCTCTTTACCGCTGTTTCTCTGCCTCTGTTTCTCTGCTTCTGGTCTGTCTCTGTCTGTCTGTCTTCTCTGTCTTTCTCGCTCTCCCTCATATCTAGACTACCAGTTGTCAAAGCAGCTTTCCTAAGTAAATCTGACCATATTATGTCTCTACTCAATAAGCTCTAGTAGCTCCCTTCACTTCCAGCATCAAATATACAATCCTTTGTTTGGCATTCAAAGCCTTTCATAACCTGGCCCCCTCCTACCTTTCCAGTTTTTTTGTACTTCACACTCTTCCCATCTCACTCATATTTTGCAGTCTACTAAGAATGGCCACTTTGATGTTCCCTATGTGAAACACTCCATCTCTGGATGAAGCATTTTCATTGTTTTTCCACCATGTCTGCAATGCTCTTTATCCTCTCTTCAATTCATGTTTTCTTTCAAGTCCCAGATAAAAATCTCACTTTCTTCAAGAAGCCTCTCCTGATTTCCCTCAATTCTAGTATCTCTCCTCTGTTAACTATCTCAAATTACATACACATCATCTATGAAGAGCAT
This sequence comes from Antechinus flavipes, assembly GCF_016432865.1. Classification (NCBI taxonomy): domain Eukaryota; kingdom Metazoa; phylum Chordata; class Mammalia; order Dasyuromorphia; family Dasyuridae; genus Antechinus; species Antechinus flavipes. The sequence continues at coordinate 152,531,705 of NC_067401.1, forward strand.
GAATTTGTTCCAATGTTTATATATTAGAAGACAATTTGATTATAAAGCAATTTTTCATTTGCTTATATGAAATTTTTATTAGAGAAAAATAGCAAGAAACAAAATCTTACCCAGCTGAATGAAGCCTTGTAGAAATATACAACACACACACACACACACACACACACACACACACACACACACATTCTCACACATTAGCATAACACACATATAACACTTCTATAAACAAACTTCAAACTTTAGGGTTTTTTTTCCAGTCCCATATTTATTATATATTTTCTTGTACAGTAGGAAGGCTAATCTACATCCATGAATTCCATTTTTATCCTTTTAGTTCTTATCTGCCCTTCACCTTCTATTATGGCCCCTTTGTCATGGAGTTACCTGTTAAGGTTATCCCTCACCCAAAGCCATTAACTTTACTTAGCTCTGTGGAAACTAGGGCTTGGGCTGAGCAGCACTTCGGAGATCTTAGATTTCATCATTATTTACTGTAGAATTTATGTATATCTTAACCACTTAAGATGTTTAAAACTCTTCTACAGTTTTTATTAGGTTCCTATCTGTTTTATTTGTCACTGACAAAGTTTTTGAGTGTTGCCTACTAACCTCATTTTCTCTGTGGTTTTATTGTCAGATTTTGCATAGAGCAGTGATTTTTAGAAATGTGCATAACTATATAACATATATTTGCACACACAAAAAATAATATCCACACATATATTCACATATGCATGCATACATGCACATATGCATATATACATGTAAGTGCATATACTACGTAAATGCTTATTCCTTTCCCCCTTTCTCCAAATCATGATTTTGAATTATCAAGGAAAACTTACATCAGCATGCTCAATATCATCTACTTATGAAGGACTTAAAACATTTCATTAGTTTTAAAAAAGATTTTTATTGTATAATAAACTGAGAAGTGGAAAGAGCATTAAATAGCATCTTGACCATCCCTGTCATCTCACTGATGAGAATGAAAGTGGAGGGGTTTATGAACTCATCCAAGTCTAAGGCTGTATACAGTCAAGAGTGAAGTCAAGGTTTCTTATAGCCCAGTGTACTTTTGATCATAACCTGATTCTTCACAATGACTCAAGGAAACTTTCCTGTAAAGTGCAACATCCTTTCTATGAGATGTCTTATCCCTGAAGCCACATGAATGAGGCATTACTGTACAGAAAGAAATTAATGAACTGTTAAATGGATGATAAATGGTAACCTATTCCTAAAAACAAGTATCCTAGAAACTAAGGGAAGGGAGAGGTCAGTGTGGACTTGAGGCTTTGAAAAAATTTTATGGAGGAGGTTGGTTAAAAAGTGGGTCATAAAGGATGGGGAAGATGGAGGTAAATGAAAAGCATCCCAAGTAAAATGAATGTAATATCTTGGAGGTCACAGTCTATTTAATTTTGTCCTTGAACTTTGCAAGTAGCTCCTATGTTTTGCCCCATTCCCTACCTTTTTGGAGGAAGGGATTTGAGATTTCATGAGTTTAAGATATTCCCTTCACTGATGCAAATTGACCTTAGATTGAAGGATCATAGATTGAGATGGAAGAGGCCTTTAAGCTCTAGTCCAGTACTTTCATTTTACAGGAGAGGAAATTGAGATCCAAAGGAGTCAAATGACTTGACTAGAGTCATATAGCTAATAAATGTGTGAGATAGAATTTGAAATCAATTTTTATTATCTGAAAGGCTAACATTCTACTCACAATAGCATGTATAACATAAAACCCTAAGTTGCAGAGAAGGTGTTGATTTGTATTAATGAGGCAAATTTCTTATTGATGAGTTCCCTTTTAATGAAAATCACAGATCCAGTCTCTGTCCCTCTGTTTATCCCTATGCCTGTCCCATCCCCATCCCTTCCTTATCTTACGTAGCTAATGATCTTAGAGAATTTCTTAAATCACTCACTTGTTTATGGACACGTGGCCAGTATGTATCAGTATTATAATTTGAACTAAAAATTTCTGACTTCAAGATCAGCCCAACATCCACTATGTCATCCTGCTGTTTTTACTCTCATGTTGTTAAATTGAGGATCTTCCCCTCCCAGACTGATTCTTATGTGAAAGCAAATCAGGCCATCTTTTGCCTCATTTCTTATCTATTTAATGGGTGTTGTTTCAGATATAGTGAGAGCTGAGAAAGACTTTAGCTTAAAAAGATCAAGGTCTCCCAATGCATCCTGAGCCATCACCAGTCATCCTAACCTATGTCTTACCATTAAACTCTGATGAGTGGAGGAGAGAGCTGATGACTTTGTACAGCCCTCTCTCACTTAAATCCTATTCACTTGAAAGTCAGGTATTGCCCCCCACCTATGTCACTTATCCTTTTTGAGAAGGAAGGATGGACAATAACTTGAGTGTGGTGTTTCTGAGACTGTGAAACTCATCTAAATTGGCATAAAGAGTACTTTCTGGAGAATAGTAGTGGTAGGTTGATAAGTAGGATGGGGCCAGATTTGGAGACCCTTGGAAGCTAGGTAGAGGATTTTGGACCATCAAAGGTTCTTAAGCAAGGGAGTAACATGATGATGAAAACAGAATAGATTATTCTGGTTGTATGTATATGGATACATAGGATGGAATGGAAGGGGAAAAAATTAAAGACAGAGAGAGTAGTTAGTAGCTGTTGTAGTAACCCAGGTATGCAATAACAAAAGACAATCCATGGTTAATGATAGTGGGAATAGAAAAGAAAGGACATATATTATAAGGATGCGTCAAAGAAAGAAACAGAAAAGTGTGTGACGTACAGGACATAAGGAAAATTGGCACAAAAGGCAAAGTCAGAGATGATCCCTAGGTTTCCAGACTTGAAATGTCTTTGATTGACTACTTAGAGCTCTCTAATTTGTTAGGAAGAATTCATTGCTGATGGCTGTGAGATATTTTTGAGAACAAGGAGGTCAGCTATTGATTGTCAGTAAGAGAAAGTAGAAGGAAATTCCAATAGAAGTATATAGTAGAATTTTTGAAAGTCATGTCAATGATTTTACCTCTTCTTTATTTGTTAGGAAACAAAAAGCAAATATTTGTTAGGAGTAAAGAACCTATTTATTTCATATAGTCAAGCTATGTTTGCTCTAATATATTGTATACATAATCTTAAGGGAAAGATTGAACAGGATATTAATGAAAATAGGAGTTAAGTGAGAGAAGGAGGATGAGTGGGAGGGATTGTTCTTTGTCAGCAAATTTCTACAGAGAGTGAATAGAAAGGAAAACTCCATAAAAGAGTTAAGTGTCCACTTGGACCCATCTATCTGGGAAGCCTTGCACTTTTCCATGTCTTATGGAAAAAGTTCTCAGACTACTATTCCCCCTGTACTGAGAGAACATCCCTTAGGGGTTTAGGGAGGGAGGAAGAAAACTTTTAATATACACTAAATACACACTGTGTAGGTATCATTGGTGAGAAAACCGTAAAACCAGCCTGAATCACTTTGCTTGGGTGTCAGAGGCTGCCCCCACCCACTATGATTGCTATCTGCTTCTTTCAGGTCTGAGAGCATTCCCTGTAATTTCTTTTGCTCTTTGAAAAAGCTTAAAGGTGAGAATGTCAGTGATGGTAGTGAAAAATCTCACTGGAGGAGAAAACACTGAGTTCTTTAACCATGTTGAATTGGTCTCTCCTCGATCCTCCCTCCATTCATGTAAAGCCACTTGGGCATAAAGGACTCTTAGAAAAAGTACTGTTACTTGCCACATGAGGGTAAAGCATGAGACAGAGGGTGTTGGCCACCTTTAACTCTTGAGGGTAACACTTAAGAATTTGGCTCTCAAAGACTGCTATGTTTAAGATTAAAAGCTTGTAAAATTTAGAATTGGAAGGATCTTTGTATTTTGTCTAGTCCCATCCCTTTACGTGAGGAAACTGAATCTGAGAGGATTGAAGGGAATTGTCCAATAATTCAAAGCAAAGCAGAGGGTCATGGGATTATAAACTTAAAGCTGGAGGGGAGCCTAGAGCTCATCTAATCCAATCCCTTAATGAGAAAACTGAGGTTCAGAAAGGTAATGTGATTTTCCAAAAGTCATACAAGTAATAAATGATAATCAGGATTTGAACTCAGGTTTATCTCCTATTAGTTGTGATGTTATTTCGGAAAGGAAAATTTGTGGGGCAGCAATGAGATATTTCAGATTGCATAAGTGCAATAGAACTTCACAGAACTGAGTTGCAATACATGGTAGAAGGCAGATATTAGGAAAATTATCCTATTTTTTTTTTTTTGATGATTAAAATTGGTTACCTGAGAAGAGACAGTATGAAGTATCAATGGCTTTGCATTTAATGTTCTATGTCAGAAAGATAGAAAATCACATTTGCTATAGCTAGGTTCTGTACATAAATTTCTTCCCCATACTCCTACCCTTGGTTTTATAAATTACTTCTACTCTTATCATTTCCTGCTCTGGGATGCCTGCTGTATGACATCATGTGGTTTCTGTTGCCCTACTGTAATGCACTTACTACGTACTGCTATTATCTCACGCAAATAGTTTAGGGAAAAATAAGCTAGTGGGAGGCACTGACATAGTGGCTAGTTTCTTTGACTGTTTCCTGGATTATGTGTGCACAGTCAGTTAATCTTTAGATTAAAAGAGAAGGTCAAGGAGGGGATATCAGATTTTATGTCTGAAATGTTTCCACTGAACTTCTAAGTGACGATGGCCTCTATTCCCTCTGCTCATTTATAGTTCTGTATTACACATAAAGTGTATATCACTTGAAGACTTTCTTCATGGATTTTAATCCCAATTCCTACCCATTCCATCCCTCATATCCATGTGTTGTCCCATTGCAAAATTTATGTGTTCCAATAAGTAAATTCCCATGTTTGTTTAGTTACTTTTTTCTTCATTATTTCTCTTGTTCTTTTTTTTTCTTTTCTGTCCAGACCAACTGGATTAAATTTCTTCTTAAAAAAAATAACAAAAAAATAATATGAGTAGCGCCTTTTATAAATGGCAGTAGACTGAGTCTCAGCAATAAAAGAAATTTCCATGTTCTCCTGCTGTGGAGAAAAGGGGTTGGTTGGTTGGTTATTCTTCATTCTCAAAGAGAACCAAAATGACATCACTATGTTAGAGTCAAGTTAGTATGTCCAATTATAGCTGATCAGACTAATATGAGTTCAGAATGTTCCGCCACAGGTCAGAAACAAATAGTCCCTGTGAACATTTTGGGTGGATTCTCAAACTTTGCACATCTTGTTTCTTCCGAGCTATTTCACTTCTGCTTTGCTCATGGAGCACAGTACTACTCTGAACAAGGCTTGTCACACTGAACAGTCTTGAGCCAGAGTTTCCCATGCCATGCAATCAATTCTAAGATTTTTATGAGAGACCTTGATAGTTTTAGAGACACAGACAGCTATTGTAGACTGCTATTGTTTTTTTATTAGGCTTTGAAATTTTATCATATCCAAAACTAATTGGCATTCAAATTTAATAACTTGCCTTAATCTGTAATTGGTACTATTATTGTTATTGTGTTTTCCATTTGTAAATAAATTTATGATTTTAGAAATATGATTTTTTTCATTCTATGGAGTCAATATAAAATTTGCTTCCACTTAAAAAATAGAAGTATACAATAGAGATAAATAGGAATTGACATAGATAAATTCGCCTTATGGAAAACTTTTTAGCAACTTGTTATAATCTACCAGATGGCTCTGGTGAGACAGGCAAGCTGAGCTGTCCATGTACCCCTTACCTTGGACAGGGGAAAAATTCTTATCTTTCAATTCTTCTCAGAGGCATGGTTTACTTTTCCTAGCAACTCATTTCATGGGGGAGACACTTTTGTTTTAAGTTCTATGGGCTAAAATGGCTGCTCATGATACATTGGCTTCTTTAACTACCTCTAAGGCTCATGTTTTTTTTCCTTTTTTTAATAAGCCAGTTCATATTTCAGGGGAATTTGACCCTGAAAATTATTCTCTTTCTCTAATGCTCTTATTTCAGTTAAATAAGTAGCTCAAACCCCCAGGCAGTTGGTACTGACAAAATCCAAATTGGGTTCATAAAATCTAAATAATTTAAATCTACTTCCCTTCTGGTTTGTTCTCTCTTCTTTACCAATCTCACAGCTCACATTCATGTAAGCAGAATTGGCAGAGATTCAAAGAGCTATCTGGCTTTTAATATAGTATCACATGAATACCAAGAAAACTTAATACAATACTAATGGAGATAACAGTTCTAAAGGGGCCAGCTGCTTCTCTCAGCAAGGGGGTAGTAATGATGTGTCTAGTAGAGAAGAAATAGTATGGCTGCTTTGTATTTTAATCTGTTTTCTGTGGAAAAAAGGAATAAAAATTGGTCGCAGATGAGGTGGACACTCCAAAATCTCAATTATAAATAATAATTAAATCAATTTCAATAATAAAATCTACTTCTATATTTCCAATGGATGCTGAAGGGTCTGGAATGTTCATGCTCCGTTCTTAGGACTCTTTTCCAGTGCCCTTGTCATGGAAAGTGGTCAGCCAGTTGGCATACAACTCAACCCACAATGGAAAAACCCACAATGACAGGGGAGTACTGTTGATCTAGTCTTTTTTTCTCTATTATTTTTAAAATGAAGTCTCTGTTTCTTTCCTTGTCCATGTTGCCCAAGTTTGAATTTCAGCTCCAATATTCTCACTGGTTTTTAGGAGAGACACAACATTGGGATACAATATGTCGGATACCTTTTTAGGGCCATGAGACAGATGGACATTGCACCTCAATGGCAATTCCCAAGCAGGACCCAGATCTTATCCTTTTACCTTGGTCTTTCATCAATTCAGAAAAATTTTTGTCCTGAACTATTATACTTAAGGAGGACCAGATAACAAATATATACAATGAATCAGCTTTCCCACTGGGAGTGAGCTATCTTAGCTCAAGCAACTCTTATCTCACTCAAAGGTAACTTCCTCAAATTCTCTAGGAAAACAAATTGGAAATCAATAAAATGTTGAAGATTCATCCTTTCTCTACATTTCTTTTTCAAAATCTATTCTCTCTTCTGGGGCTCTCTCTAAGTGTCTCTAGAATTATGTCTGTTTTCTCTTGAATCGGGAAGGAAGAAGACTGTCTCCTATCCAAAACTCTTATGTCGACAATACCCCCTCATGCCAGCATGCAGAATCAAGTCATCCTTTTCTCCACCAGTGGGGAAAATCTATGCAAATGCAGTAAGCAAGAACATGAATTATCTTCACATTTACATACATAATCCTCACATCACTGCTATTATTGCAGCTAAGAACCATTTTACAGATAGGAAAATGGAAGCCCAGTGAAGTCAAAATGACTTCTCAGTACCCCAAAGTAAATGTCTGAGTTAGAAGCTGAATTGAAGTCTTTCTGACTCTTAAGAGCAAAGCTGTATTCAGTATGCCAAATATTGCTGAGAAAGTACATTTTCTCAAACCTATTTCAAGACGATTCCTTGATGGGACTTTGAAAGAAGGATGAACAAAGTTTAAAAATGGGTATTTCCTTTGATAAATAAAACAACTCTCTGACTTCAGGGGAGCTATAGGGCAGAAGTGGTTACAGGAAATGATATATTTCTTCTTTGAATAAAATTAAGATGTGCATTTTTTTTTTTAGAGGCAATGGGGTTAAATGACTTGCCTAGATTTACAAAGCTAAGTATCTGAGGCTTTGCATTTAGGTTCTTCTGATGCTAGGGTTGCTGTTTTATCCACTCCTCCATCTAGCTTCCTCAAAATACCATTTCACTATCCAACTTTAGAAGACAATGTGAATAGTTAGATATGGAGATGGGAGAGAACTTTATTTCAATCCCATCAGGATTGAAGTTGGGAATAGCTGCCATCATTTTAATTTCTCTCTTTTTTCCCAAATGAATAGTGACCAATTAAAAAGAAGTAAGTGTCTTGATCCTGGTGGAATGTTGCATATTAACTTGTATTTAATTTATATCCATTCACTGGCCTGGTATATAGACTAGACATTAACAAGTAATGAATGAAAAGACATTTAATAAGAATTTACTATGTGCCAACTAACCTGAGATATACAAAGCATAGACAACCCCCGTCCCTAACAGTCTGCTGACATTTATTATGCATATTTTTTTAGTACTTGATAGCAGGAAAAATGGCAAGGTTTCATAGTTTTCCATAATACCAGAAGGGCTATGGTGACTCACAATTTATTCAAGTATGTGAACAACCATATCAATTGGGTGTGGGATATAGTTAGAAGGGTCTGGCCTACAACTACTGGGACACTTGCAGTGGACCTGAAGAAGTGAGTTCTGAGTTCTCTCCATCAGGGATGAAATTAGGAATCATTGTCCAGCAAGAAGGGAAGGATGTGGAAGGGGGCAGTGGAAAGAAGAAGTGGAAGAAGAAAGTGGGAAGAAGGTCGGGAGAGAAAGGTCCCCATTGGTATGTTCTGTACTCCATGAGGTCTGAGTGGGTGGGAGAGAGGGAAAAGATAGAAGCAAGAACAGGGAAAAGGCACTCTGACAGATGGCTGCTCTTTCCCAGCTATCCCCCAAAGTTTGGGTGGCCAGGTTTAGGGGAAAGTGAAAAGAAAGATGGAAGGATTCCCCTGTTGGTGACTATTTCTTCCTACTTTCATGGAACCTGGTCAGCCCAGGTCAAGGTTTGGGGGTAGACTTTCTGCTAATGGCTATTGCCTACAGATTTCAGTTCAGCAGGGTCAGGGTGTGCCATTATGGTAGCAGAGTCCCCAGGGTACTATGAGGTCACTGCTGTGGCTTGGGCTGGAATGGGAGAGTAGGATGGAATCTGCTAGCTTCCTACTTCCCTAGTTTTACTAATTAGTTCAAGTGTTTCTGTGCTGCTGAATACCTGTTTCTTTTGTCAGTTCATTCTAAATTTTGGCATCCTGGGCAAAAGCCTCTTAGCCCTGCCCTAGTTATAACTCTTCTGTTAGATGTAGGGCAGTGATCTGGTAAATAGGACCTGACTCCATAACTTCTTTGGGATATAACTGCAGACACATTGGGTGCAATGAGAAATGTAATGACTGGAGTCTGAGAACTGAATTTCAGATCTTGCCTCTGGCATCTTGGTAAGTTGTTTAACCTTAGGGCAAGTCACAACTTTCATTCAGTTTTCTCATCTCTAAAATGATGAGATTGTCTTGGATGATCTCTGAGGTGTCTTCTAGAGAGAAATCTATGATATAGACCCCAGGTTCTTAAACTGTGACCCCATATGGGGTTTTATAACTGAATATGAGGGGTCATGAAATTATTATTTATTATCAGTAAATATTTTTTACACCTGGAATCACATAAAAATTTCTCTTGTAAAATAGGTTGCAATTGGAAAAAATTAAGACTCCCTGCTCTAGATCATAAAAAATAGAGTTTGGAGGTAACTATAGATAATTGAAGACAAAGGACAAATTCAGTGACCTGGATTTCATACAAAAGTATTATTGCCTTTTTTCCCCTGACATCTTCAACTAACTACCTTAGTTCTTGACTAATCTTGGCAGATATAAATGTAGTTGAGTGTTAAGAAAGAAGGTTATTAGAAGATGTCTAGAGAGAGGGATGGAGGGGAAGCACAAGTATTTTTTGGAGGAGTTGATCTAACTAAGAGTAGGAGCATTCCAGTTTAACCAATGTGATCCACACATTTGTAAGTTAATAAACTCTTTGAAATATTTCTATTTCAGCTTCAATTGAGAAATAGCGTTTAAACATTCAGATCTGAAGGACATCTTGACCCGGAGTGATGATTTTTCTGGATTTGATTTCTCATCAATGGAAACTAAGAATTGGGACCCTAGGATTTAATTTCTTCCAAGCTTAGGTCCAAAAGGAAAATTATTTGCGGGGGCTTCATGGATTCTGGAATAAAGCAGGCCTCAGAGTTGAACTGATGGTGCTTTTGTGTGACATGTTAGTTAATTACTCCAAACCAAGCCAGGTTAGAGTTTCTCTCCAAAACAGCCAGTGCTGTTCATTCTGGGAATTCTTGTTCCTGTGAAGCAAGGGTACACTTAGAATGCAACACGGTTTCAAAGTCAAAGGAAGAAATGTGGAAGGAGCAAAATGTGCTCTGGGTTTTGGCAAACAAAAAATATTTGGAGAATAGGATTGAGGAGGAGAGAAGGGGCAGGGAAATGAAGCTGGGCCATGTTGCCAACTCTGTAGCCATACTAGGTTTTCCCAACCTTTATCTGGAATCCAGAAGGCAGAGAGCCAGTTTCCTGCCTAATCAACTCAAACCACCTACCTCTTGCCCTCCTCCTTCCCACCCCTACCCACACAGGCAGCAGCATGAATGCCATGAATTTGGCGAATAGCTGACGGCTTTTGTCCTCTTCTTCCCTTTTGTGCTGCTTCTGTCTCTTGGTCTCTGTCCCACCCCCTCACCCTCCCTCTCTCTTTTCCATCTTTCTGTCACTTGCTTAGCTTTGGTTGTCTACTCACCCAGCCTGGGATGATCTCATTAGATACAGGCGTTTTAACTAGCAAAAGGAAAGTGGGAATGAGAGGGAGAGTGGAGTTGTTGTCCACCTCCCTCGTGGATACAGTTCTGTAGATCTAATCCAAAGCTCATGCAGGTTCAGTGTGCTATTATTACTTTGTCCTTATTCCCCTTCTACAGGCTTGATCTTCTCCTAAGGGCAAGAGCTACATCTTGGTGGTAGGTGTTTTTGATTTGTCATGTTTAATTAGGATGGAGACTTTAATTCTCCCCATCCCCCATCACCCCTGTCTTTTGGGGCCTCTTGGAACTATTGGGTGGTGGCGCTTCTGAGACCACTTCCACATTCCCCAATGGCCTTGGCTTGTGCTTGGGTTTTTCTTAATTAAATTTGAAAGCGACTTGGATAAGAGGGCTTTTCTGAGCTTGGTGGGCATTGGGCCAAGGGTCTGAGCAACTGCCACAGACTAGCACTACCACCCACAGACCTGATCCCCATGACATGTGTACAGATTATGAAGAAATCCCTCTGCAATAAGGCTGTTAACTCCTTAACACCCAGCTTGTGCTTCGAATATAACTATAGAACTAGTTGATAGAGATCAACTTCCCTTATTGACCAACCTGAGGATTATCGGAGGAAGTTTATAGAGGTGAAATTTGAGATTCCCTAAATATCTTGATGTCTACGTGCTTTGTGACATGACTCTGAAAATCTGGTCACTCCCATTTTATTGTATTGCCCATTCAGTAATTTAAATAAATGACTTGCCTATAGTGGATATTCTTTTGTATCTGTTGTTTTGTTGAGAGGGATATTGGAATTGCTATAGTATAATTTTATTGTTCTTCAGTCATTTTTCAATCATGTCTGACTTGTTGTGACTTCATTTGGGGTTTTCTTGGTAAAGATACTGGAATGGTTTGTCACGTCCTTCTCCAGCTCATTTTACAGATGAAAAAATTGAGGCAAACAAGGTTAAGGAACTTGTTCAGAGTCACATAGCAAATAAGAGAAGCAAATAAAATGGGAGGTATAAAATCTATTGAATACCTTTTGGGTATATAGTGCTCTGCTATTAAAGCATTAAAAGTAGATTTTTCTCTCAAAGAAAAAGAAATCTTTCTCTCCAAAGAAAGACATACGTGAGAGAAGTAGGAAGCATGATGAAGAAGAAGGAGCATTAGAGTGGAATGAATGGGCCAGAATGTCTGGCTAAAGTATGTGACTTTAAGTCATTTTATTCTTTACCCCTCTTAGACTCTTTCCTTCTTTGTAAACTGAGGGGTCATAGATGACCTCTTATGTCCATTTCATCTTTAACATACTATAGCTCTAAAATTCTTGACATTTGCATTATCTTGCTAAGATGGTGTGTGTGTGTGTATATGTGTGTGTCCATAGATGTCAATGTATTTATTGATCTAGAAAAATTGATCCAATAGCATTGGAAGGAGGAAGGATGGAAGGGAGAAAAAGAGAGGGAAGAAGACCAACAGGGAAGTAAATGGGACAAACAAAAAACTTTGTGTTCTCTTTTCTCTTTCACCAGAATCTCACTAACAAAAGGAAAGATAAGACATTTTACATGCTTTGCTGATGCAGAATCATAGAATTTCAGAATTGAAAGACATTTTAGAGACTATCACATCCAACCTGATTAAAAATCGTTTTTAAAAACATAACCAAAAGTGGTCATTTAGTATTCTCTTGGCTGTCTTGAATAGACTTAGTGATAAGAACCCCTACTTTTTGAGGCAGCCCATTCCACTTCTCAACAGTTATAATTAGGAACAAGTTTTTTCCTTACATTGAATGAAAATCTGCTTCTTTGTAATTTTTAACCAGTTCTTCTTACTTCTGGGGCCAAGCAGAATAAGTCTGATCCTTTTCTCATATAAAAGCCCTTCAAGTATTTGAAAACTACTCTTATTGCTCATCTCTTCTCCAATATAATTCTCTTCATGCTAAAAAAATTTTATCATGATGAAAAATATTCAATAATGGAACATGTCAGAACCAACCTTAAGCAGACTCAGAAAGGACTATCATTTCTTACTGCTTCTCTCTCCCCTTACTTCCCTGTAGAGCACTCAGTGAGTTTTTGCTGCCAGACCTTTCTGTTAGGAAGAAAGATGAGCTGTTAAATAAATGATATATTAATGTTCATTGAATTGTTATGCTATCTCAGGGGTATTTTAATTTTATTTTAGACTTTTACTGACATCCTTTTTTGTGTGTCACCTTTTTTTTCCTCAATAAATTTCTCATCTCAATAAATCTTCCCCATCACCTCTCTCCCAGAAAGCCATTCCTTATAAAAGTGGGGGGAAAGTTCATAAAACTAAACAACACATCAAGAAAACCCAGTATAATTTTATAGTGTACTGTAAAGAATGGAAGCAAGGACATTCTCATACTACCCATTTAGGTTAAGTTTGCTTATTGTTTTCTTGATGTTATTTTTATTTGCATTAGTGTAGTCATTTTGTAGATTGCTTTCTTGGTCCTTTTATTTCATTTTGACTTGATTCATATAAGAATTTCCATTCTTATTTGCATTTTTCATCTTAAAGGCTTGTTTTATGGTGGCTTAATAATAACAACATTACATTCAGGTGTCACAATTTGTAAGTCAATTTTCTAACTGATGGGCATATACTTTATTTCCTGTTCTTTGATACTTTGGAAAAAATCACTTAAAATATGTTAACATTTAGTCTTTTTTTTCCCCTATCTCTGACATCCTTGAGATACATACTTTATAGGAGGATCTCTAGTAAAAGGATATCTATCTATCTATCTATCTTACTTTTATAATTTCATTTTATGATGACTCCATAAAAGGAGAAAAACCTTTCAGTAATTAGGAACTTATTCTTTGAGTACATGTCTTTCCAAGAGTGAATTCTTTCCTCTGAGGAATCTTGGGGAGAGTGTGACACTGCTTCAGATGGGTACTTTATACTATTTTTTTTACAATCACATTAGTAAATATCCTTTCTAAAAACTAGCTAATTAAGTCTGCTTGGTTGATCATCAATGGGGAGTATACTAGATGGTATAGTATACTATACATAATATAGTATACTATATATATTATGTATACTATCATGAATATCAGTACAAAAACTATAATTCCTCAGAGTTACTCCGAGAACTATAAGGGAAGTGTAGTAGGCTGCTTTCTGGTGACCCAAACTGCTAGTGTGAGTGGAAGTTGGAGAAGAAATACTGAATGGTGTATGATAGTGATTTAACCTTTCACTATTTCTTCTTGCTTTATAAGATGATGATACCCACAACCATCTACTATTCTTCTCTTGCAAGATTTTACAAATGACTTTATATACTCACCCAGGGCTGCCTTTGGCACTTATCCTTTCTATTTGGCAAGTAAGTGAGATTTTTGATGATTAAAACACTCTTTGAACTCTTTTGGTCTCCTTGTTACAGCAATGAATTTATATTAGTTCAGCTTCTGAATTGACCTACTTGTTAGGAATAGCATTAAATCTCTATTTAGAGCTATATATTTTGTCTGTGCTCCTGTTTTAATTATTAATTCGAGTGTGTTACAGTCTATAACAGATATATTTAGTATTTTTTACATTTATTTGTCACTTTTCTGAAAATTACAACTTTTTGTATTTTTAAAAGTAACATACTGTGCTGAGAAAAATGTGATATATATATGCACATACACATTTGGTATATATGTGATATATATACATATATATTTGAATATTCTTGTTGAGAAGACATAAGTTATTAAATTCTACATTTTCCATTTTTTCAGTTCTATATTTTTCCTGTTAAATCTATCCAGCTTTGATGTCATAGCCTAAATGCATATTACTATTATTGTGTTATCTACTTAAGAGTATAATATGTGTGTGTACTAATATATATAATATATGTATATATATAAACATACATATAGTGTTACTATAAATAATGTTGCTATGCATATTCATGCATAGTAACACAAATATACTATTTAAAATTCAGTTACCTTTTTCTTTTCTTCTTCTTCTTTTTTTTTTTTTTTCTGTTGAGAGGCAATTGGGATTAAATAACTTGCCCACAGTTAAGTGATTTCACACAATTAAATGTTAAGTGTCTGAGGTTGGTCTTGAACTCAGGTCCTCCTGACTTTAAAGTCTTGTTCTACCCTAGTTATCATTTTCTTTACAAAATTAGATACTATATCCTTTGGTGAATCTATGTTTATCAATAGTGTTGATATTGGTTTATTATGATTCTTTCTTCTTTGTCTTTATTTATGCTATGAACTTTTATTTTTACTTTTCTGATTGCAATTCATAATTTTTGGAGTTTACTTAATGCATAGAAAATTTTGTTCAAGTCACTTATTTTGATTTTAAATGTCTTTCCTTTTTTAGATATATTTCTTGTATATGATGGATTGTTGAGTTTTGTTTACTCACCTATTCTATTACTCTTTTTTGCTTCATTGGAGGTATTTAATCTACTCTCTTTTAAGTCTATTAGACTTGTGTTTTCCTTCATTATTTTTACTCTTTTTTTTGTATTTTGTCCCTATAATTAGTTTTTTTCCCACTTAAATACTAATCTGTTCATACAGGTTCTCTCTCTATTACCCACTCCCAATTCATTTATCCTTTCCAAATTCTTATATTTTAATTAAATTGTTTATCTTATTTTTCTTTTAAATTTTATTTACTTATTTATATGAAGTCTTTTTTTTATTTTTTCTCTTTTCTTATTCAGTTGTGATTAGCTTAAAATATTGTATTTCCCCCTTTTTAATCTCTTATTTTTGTTAACTTTTTAATTGTGTGCTTTTCCATATTTTTCCTTTCTTCATTATTTATCTTTTTTTACAGTCTATTCTAAATGTTATTTTCTGGTATGTGAATTAAATCCTTATTTATTCCTTTTATATTCTATTTTTCTTATAGAGTTTATGTTCAATTTCCCTTATGGAGTTTTTTAAGTACCAAGATTCCTTTTATTTTATTTAGTTTTTCTGTTACTTCCTTTGTTGATCACATCTTAGTCTCCCCTGCTCTCTTATTTTTTTTTTCTTTATGTCATTTTTAGATATATCAATTCAAGCTGGGTATAGTTGTAAATGCCTATAATTTTTGCTATTGAGGATCTTGAAGTTTGCAGATCTCTTTGACTAGGAAATTCTGAGCTGTAGTGGGATAATTTGATTATATATCTGTACTGAATTCATCATTAAAATACTGTATCCCTGGAAATGAGGACCTGCTAGATTGCCTAAAAAAGAGAAAATCAGCCTAGATTGGAAATGGAATGGTTCAAAGCTCCCAAGCTAATAAAAGTGGAATTGGACCCACAATTAACCCCAGAATTTCCAATCATGGTTAAGATCTTAAAAGATAGAGAAAAACAAACAAACAAACAAAGAGAATACTAATCAGGGAGAAAGCAATGTTGAGTAGAAATAGGACCACATGGCACAAATTGCTTTGGGTCCCCAAACAGGCCAGACCGATCCTATTAACTCACCATGATTTGTCTCTCTCAAAAGCTATGACATTTTATTTCTGGCTCTGTGTTTCTTTCCCAGGAATACCCATATCCCTTTTCTGGGGGATGGCATGATGTCC
Organism: Antechinus flavipes; assembly: GCF_016432865.1. Taxonomy (NCBI): domain Eukaryota; kingdom Metazoa; phylum Chordata; class Mammalia; order Dasyuromorphia; family Dasyuridae; genus Antechinus; species Antechinus flavipes. The sequence continues at coordinate 152,547,800 of NC_067401.1, forward strand.
CTGGAAGCACAGTGCTTTATTAGAAAAGGTGGTCTCCCAATACATAAACTTACCCAATTAAACTCAACATGATGTCTCTATTTTTCACCAAAGGCACATAGAACTCTCTAGTAGTAAGTTTCTCTAATAGGACCTTTCACATGCTGGGATGAATCGGACTTCTGATCCCCATTTCTAAGTATCTTCCCTCTAAAACATTTCTTATTCTCATATAAAGTATAGGGATATTTTTCACTGTTTACTGAATGAATTTGGAAGGGGTCCATCACTTGTTACTTTCTGTTTTCCTTTCTTTTCCCCACTTGTGTAACTTCATACTCTGAAATTCCTTCCCCTACAATTCATTGATTCACCTGTAAGGAGTCAGAGTATTTATGCTATTTCAATTTAAAATTTCCAAATATGCTTCTCCTTATTCAAATTCTGCCAAAATTTTTTTTCCTTTGTGTTATTTTTTAAATTCCTTGATGGTCCCTGCTTTTTCTTTCTTTTATTCTATAGGCCAAATTTCTCTCTCTCTCTCTTTTTCTTTTTGTTTTTCAGTATTTTTATGTTTTATATCTTTTTCCTTCTTTAGATTTTTTATCATTGATTAAATTTTTCCTAGTTATTTTTAAAAATTCTTCATTGAGAGTTATAATTTATGACCTTTATTCATTCCTAATTTCTTACTTTTTTGATTTTTTATTAGGTTTCTTAAAGTTAATTTTATTTTTCCCACTTAGTACTATTTTCCCCAATTACATGTAAAAATAGTTTTCAACATTCATTCTGATAAGATTTTGAGTTCCCAAATTTTCTTCCTCTTTCCATTTTCTCTCTCTTTCCAAGACAGCAAGAAATCTGATATAGATACATATACAATTATGTTAAACACATTTCCACATTAGTTACATTGTAAAAAAAGGAAACAGAACAATAGGGAAAAATCACAGGAAAGAAATAAGAAAAAAAACCAAAAAAGTGAAAATAGTATGCTTTGATCTTTATTCAGATGCCTTGCTTCTTTCTCTGGATACAGAAAACATTTTCCATCATAAGTTTTAGAATTGTCTTGGATCACTGTATTGCTGAGAAGAGCTAAGTCTATCAGGCTGATCATTACACAATGTTGCTGTTATTGTGTACAATGTTCTAGTTCTGATTGCTTCACCTAGCATCAGTTCATGTTAAGTCTTTCCTGGTTTTGATGAAATCTGCCTGCTTATCATTTCTCATAGCAAATAGTGTTCCATTACATTTATATGTCATAACGTTTAGCTTTTCCTCAATGATAGATATCTCCTCAATTTCCAATTCTTTGCCACCCCAAAAAGAGCTGCTATATATGTTTTTGTACATGTAAGTTATTTCCCATTTTTATGATTTCTTTGGTATACAGACCCAATAGTAGTGTTGCTGAAGAAGGGGTATATAATTGTTCTTTAGGCATAGTTCCAAATTGTACTCTAGAATAATTGGATCAATTCACAATCCACCAATAATGCATTAATGTTCCAATTTTCCTACACATGTTTCCAACATTAATCATTTTCTTTTTCTGTCATATTAGCATTCTGATAAGTGTGAGATGGTACCTTACAATTGTTTTAATTTGCATTTCTCTGATCAATAGTGTTTTAGAGCCTTTTTTCATATGACTATATAGATAGCTGTATTTAATTTATTCTTTAATTTTAAAAAATCACTTTGGAGTTTTTCTCAGTTCATACTCTAAAGAGAAACCACAGGATTTGTCTTTCATCAGGCACTATTAATTATCTTCTTGGTATAAATTCTACTTAGAGAATTCTGTATTCTCTTTGAAGTTTTACTTATTCTTATTTATATTTTTAGTATCTTTTCTATTCATTTACTTGATCATGTACTGGGATTTTATTAAGATTTTTTCCTTCTTGGTATCTTTGGTATTTTAACTCAAAAAATTCATTCCTGTTATTTATTTTATGACCCCTTTTCCTTTACTGGTGAGCAGATCCCTGAAGTTAGATTGCTTCAATCTTCTTAAATTGAAAGATATAGGTTTCACTGGTCTGGGTCCTTTCCCTGAGTAACCTCTGAAGGACAAGACCTGTTACAAATGGATTTTAGTCCCTTTCTCTCTATGTGGGCATTTAGTTTCTAAATATATCCATGATTTGGAAAGTTTAGGAAATCCTGTAAACTTGCAACTTCAGTGGCCTGACTAGTGTCCTGATTTTGGTTTGTATCTTATGTCAATATTTTATTATGTACTCTTCTATTGCTTAACTATTATTATTCAATGGTATGTCTATTAGTCACACACACACAGACACACACACACACACACACATATTTGTCACCATTAGTCGTTGACTGATATGCCACGTTTGCATCTTAAATTATAAAGTTTGAGGGGGCAGTGTCCTTTCTGGTATCGTTTTTCTTTACATAATACACAGGAAATACTCAGGAGGACAAGTCACATTATGACAATATCTTTTAGCAGAATATTAGCTCTTTGAAAATGAGAATTACATCTTTTTTTGTCACTACGTCTCCAGTGCCCAGCACATCTTGTATATATTAAGTACTTAATAAGTGCTTATTGAATTGATTTAAGGTTAAATTTCAAGCAACAAAATGTATCATAGCCAATATAAATTATATTAATACTAGATGTGTTCTTTAAAATTGGCTTTACCTTCTCTCTGTATGTAATGGGCTTTGGTTCTATTATGTTAGATGAAGGAAAGAAACATATAGCCATTAGAAAGTGGTTCTGAAATCATAGCTATTCTGATGAGATTGACAGACTCTTAATATGGTCAGCTTTACTCTGATAATACACAAAGTAAACCAGATACAACAAGGTCTTAGTAGTGGAAATTTGACCCTGTTAGGATTTGCTGATAAACCTATTTTCTTGAACTGACATCGAATAAATGTTTTGAGTACTCTACAAACTAAGGTCCAGTTAGAAGATCTGTTCTAGCCTCACCTTTGCTTCTTTGACCTTGGGAAAAGGTCCTTTTTGAGCCCATTTATAGTCATCTGCAAAATGAGTAAGCTGGTCTAGAAGGCCTTTTGAAGTACCTTCCAGCTCTGGGCATCCTATGAATTGATAGGATGATGTGGTCCTCATATTCTAAGAAGTTATAATATAGATCATCTTGATCTGATGGGAGGGGATCAATTGGCAATGACTTCTACCCTACCTCCTACTCCTAACAATTATGACTACCTAGATGATATTTGATTTTCAAAGACAGCCAATACTTTAGCTCAATGATTCTGTGATGAATCTGTAACACATTTAGTTGGATGATGGAGAACACTTTGTGCTAAAAAGTCTTTCCCTTGAGTGTTTAGGGAGGTAATGTGATACAACAGAAAGAGGAATTTGAATCTGGATGACCTGGGGTCCAATCCTAAATCTCTCACATCATTTCTTTAATCTTGGCCAAATCCTTTCATCCCTCTAGACCTTAGTTTCTTTATCTTTAAAATAAAGAGGTTGGATTAGATAAACTGTAAAGTTCCACCTCCAAATCGATAGTCTTCTGTAAAGAAGATGCATCAGAAAAAGTCCTTGATCGAAGCTGAGAGTTTTCCCAGACAATTATCTAATAATATTTTTAAGGACTTTTCTAACTTAGGTTGTATTCTCCTACAAAATACATACCATTAATGAGAAGGGAAAGAGAGTGTAGAGATTACAAATAAGGGGCCTATACATGGCCCCTCTTGTGTGGGTGCAAAAATTCATATATCCAACTCTCAAGATAACCTGATGTCTGCTTGTAATGTCCATTCCTTGCTATTCCTCCCTCGGTAGGTTTTCTTGTCTAGGGGTATTGCTCATTGGCCAACAATTTATAATCTCATTGAGTAAAGAATTTTTCCAATTTGATCAGTTCACACTTTTTTATATTATTTGATTTCCTAGGATTCCATTTTATTTTCCCCCTGAAATTGACCACAAGTGCTCTAACCAAGGATTTTGTTTCAATCAGAAGCTGGAGACTACTGTTACTTTAGTCTATTGATAGGAATGACAAGAAGTGGACATTACAAGGAGACATCAGGTTGTCTTGAATGTTGGATATATGAATTTTGCACTTACACAAGGGCCATGTATAGACCCCTCATTTGTAACCTCTCACTCTCTTTCCCTTCTCATTGATGGTGTATATTTTGTGGGAGAATACAACCTAAGTTTATGGCAGGGCATGTTCTATTGTAAACCACTTTACCATGCTATCCTATAAATGCCTTTGCTTTGAGCTAATTGTGTCTTCTAGCCAATTACTGAAAGGTAAACACATTGGTGGGAACTTCTGAGCTATGGTTTTAAGAGTGTGGATTCACAAAATGCCTTGAACCTGGGGTAGTTGTCCTCCAGGTGTTCTGACCTTTAAGTGGGAGTTGGAAGGAGTAAAGGGAGAGTAAAGAGACATGCTGTGATTTCCTCCTCTTAAGAGTAACCCAGTCTTTGGGTCACTGACTTCTTAACCTATAGCTTATTTTCCCTTCCTCTTGCTTTTGACTCATGCCTTTCATCACACTTCAGAAAAGTGCCTGTCACTCAGAGGTGTGTTGGAGTCAGAGCTGATTGTTAAATTTTTCAGTGTGAGAATATACATCTCAGAAACCAGCAACCACTATAAATCAGAGGTTCATTTATTGCTTTGTTGATTGTCTAGACTTAAGAAAAATGATAATAATGCAGAATAAATTTTACAATGTATGCAAACATTTCCTCCTTCTTTCCCCCAGATCCTGGTTGTTAAACATTTACCAATATACCCTTTTCTCATCTTTTTTTTTCTCTGATAAATAGGAGAATTATAGACAGATTAAGACTACTACACCCACATGTTCTAGCTGCAACTTGATGCTCACAGTGGGAGACAATCTTTGAGCAATATCAGGAGCTCCCTCCTCTATCTCCTTCAATCCATTAGTCAAAAAATATTTATTAAGCTCTTTCTCTGCTGACAGTTTGGCGGCACAGTAGATAAGGATTCTGCCTGGATTCAGGAAGACTCATCTTCATAAGTTCAAATCTAGCCTCAAACAATTACTAGCTATGTGATCCTAGGTATATCATTTAATCCTGTTTGCCTCAATTTTCCACATCTGTAAAATGGGCTGAGAATGAAATGGAAAATCACTCTGATATCTTTGCCAAGAAGATTCCAAATGGGTTCACAGAGTTTGAGATGATTGAACAACAATGTGTCAGCCATGGTTCCAAAGCTAAAAAGACAAGAAAGAAATAATCCCTGTCACTAAATAATTTACATTCTTTTTGATGAGAATGCATGCAATGCAACATGCACACATATAAATATATAAAATATATGCAAAATAAATGAAAGCTAACTGAGTAGGGGGCACTAACAGCTGGAAACAGATCCTTTCTAGATCCAACTCTAGTTTCATATAGAAAGTGCTACTTAAACTAAGATTTGAAGGAAACAAAGGATTCTAAGAAGGGAGAAAGGAAGAGAGTATATTCTAGGCATGAGATCAATGTCAGTGTAAAAAATGGAAATGGGAGATAGTTATTTTTATTTTTTTGTGAAAAACAGAGATAAATTCAATCTGGTTGGAAAATAAAGTGGTAAGGGGGAGGGAATAAGCACTTATTAACACAGTGCTAAGCTTTGTGTTTACTAGTTTATAAATATTGTTTTGGAAAAAAATCTGTGAAGTAGATGCTATTATCCCTATTCTATAGTTGAGGAAACTGAGGCAGGTAGAGGTTATATGAATTACTCAGAGTCACACAGCTATATTGCATCATGAGGCCATATTTGAATTTCTGATTTTAGGCCTATTGCTCTATACATTATCCCACCTAGCAGTATCTAACAAGATTGTCAAGATAGATTGAGGCCAGGTTGTAAAAAAAAAAACTTTAAAAATCGAAAGGAGAAAATTTTTTTCTAATTGAATCTTACAGATAATAGGGAACCATTAAAGTTTATTAACTGGGAGAGTGATATGGTGAGATTTTCACTTTAAAAAAGTAACTTTTGCATCCTCACGGAGGATAAAGAATTGGGGAGAGATTTGAGCAGACTGATTAGACCATTGAGAGGTGACCTCAGCTAATGGCCTTATTAGTATTGAAAAACAGTCAATACTTGTCTATTCTGGAACTTTGAATGGATACATATGTTTCCTCTCCATCACAGTCCTTCCTATCCTTGCTTTGTCAATTTTCTCTCTTTTTAAAATGGTGTTCTTGTTTTTTTCCCCCTCCTTTATATGCTTTTTAGTTTTTCAGGAATGAAGAATTCCATGTTTCTCCCTGTGGCACAAAGCAGTAAAAGGTTTGATAAGAGCAGGCACTTGAGTTAAGGTCATCGAGGCCATTCTCTCCCCCCTCCCCAGACTTTTCTTGTCCTTAGACCAAGCAGGCCCCTGGACTGCTTATTCAACTAAAGATCTTGTCACTGAGTTTTGGGAGGAATGCTAGCCCCTGCCTTGCTTTTTTAGTTCATCTCTATAATTATACCTTGGCTCTAAGGAGCTTAACAGTTGTTATTTTGGCAAGGCAATCATTGCCAAGGAGATAAGGAAAGCACCACATAACCCACAACAACCCAAGTTTTAGAAAACAAAGTGTTTTTTATTGGATTTGAGGAGAGGCATGGAGGATATGTAGGAAGAAAGGGAACTTTAGAAGTATCTATGAATTAAACTCACAGATTCTTAGTTAAAGGAGAGTAGGAATGTGGGTAGGAAAAAAGAGATGAGGGGATAAAGAAAGAAAGGAAAGGACATGGGAGAGAAAAGAGGGGAGAAGAAAGAGAAGCTGTGAGACATCCACAGATAAATGTGCATGCTTTAAGAGGGGAAAAGATAGGTAGGAAGTAGAAGTAAGAAGAGGAAGGGAAAGAAAGGGAAGAAAGGTAAAGCAAAAAGGGAGGGAGAGGGAAGAAAGAAAGAGAAGTGGAGAGAGAAAAAGAGGGAGAGGAAAAGAGGGAGGAAGGAAAAAGAAAAAGGAGCTAGTGAGATAGGAGACAGGGAAAGGAGGACAGAGAAAGCGACAGAGACAGAAACAGAGAGACAGAGATAGAGAGAAACAAAGATGGAGAAATTTTAGTGCTATCAACAGACAAACCCATCTAGAATTGAAGAGAAAGGAGGGGGAGAATGGTAGGAGTAAGTAAGGTCAAAATAGAAGAAGAGAGTGAGACAGAAAGAGGAAGAAAAAGAAGAGGAAAAAGAATTGGAGAGGACTGGAGGGGCAAAGGGGAAAAAGAAGAAAGGAAGAAAGTAGAAGAGAAAGGGAAGTAGAGAACCAAACTTAGAGATAAAGACACAAAGTCAAATTTTAATTTCCAAAGATTCTCTTCTGGAATGACAGTTAGAGGCAGCCAGATTTTGAAATATGCATTCTTGTTTTATTCTGTTGGTCATTTCTTTTTTCTTAGAATTGTGGTATTTCAATCAACACTCACAGTTTCTAGGTAAATAAGAGTTTTTCCTCATTGAAGAATTTTAGAAAAGTCCATGACATTTCCCATAAAAAAAGTCTTTGGAAACTTCACAAATAGCTGGAGATTCCAAACCTTATTTCTATGCTGGTACCTGTAGCCATCTAGAATTTTCTCCCCTGGTTCTCAAAAGCTTTAACCCTTTGTTTATCTGCCTACTACCATATAGTGTGTGTGTGTGTGTGTGTGTGTGTGTGTGTGTGTGTGTGTGTGTGTGTGTGGCGGGGGAGGTGGAGAGCAAACAGGAATAGCAGATAGCAACTGCAGATGGAAACAATAACTAAATCAGTTGAGGTTATTTTTCCAAAGATTTTCCATCTAATCAGCAAAAAAGATCTGCTCAAGGTGGTGGGGAAAGGGCCTGCCAAACTTCTGATTCAGTCAGTCACTCCTCCCCCTTACCTCATTAAATTCAAGTTCACCTTGAGACATCGAAGATGAGATAATGCCCTCGGGAACTCTGGGTAGGTGGGGAATCTTTTCTCTTGCCAGGGCATTAGCCTAGTATTCACAGTGGTACTGAAGGGTAACTGAAATTGGGGTTAATAGAATGTAAATACTCCCCCATGGGCTAAATGGAGTTCTTGGACAATCATGTCAAAGGACACCTTTCATGTGGATTGTGATGCTGACTGTTGGAAAGAGATGGTAAAGTTACCATCATCTACAAGAATCCTTGCCACGGGCACCTGGGGTCAGTTTCTCAACAACCAGGAAGTATCTGCAAGAAGGGCCTTTTGTCCCTAAAGGCAAAAGAGAACCATTAATATACTCTTTAGATTAGCTCCCCAAATTCTCAAGGCAAAGGAGAACCATTAATATACTCTTTAGATTAGTTCCCCAAATTCTCAGTTCTAGAAAGAAGATCACTTTCTACTTTGTGTGAAGGCAACAGTCATAATTTTCTCTTTAAAATGTATCCTGATTTCTCTTAAGCCCAATATCTGTATTGGGCGAGTGGGCCTCTGCTTATTTGCGTGGCTGAATCAGCACCTACTATGAGTTTGGAGAATAACATTGCAAGTTTTGTCTTCAGCTTGTTCTGAAATTTGAAAATCTCTGGAAGAGCAATAGATTTCTCCTGTTATCAAAGAGCATTTGTTTGGTGATGACCTTGAAGTGGAGGAAAAGGTACTTTGGCAGAACCATCAATCCAATCTTCACTCTTTCATCACTTTAATACATCCTTCACCTTATTACTAGACTAAGATCATCTTCATGCTCATCACTTGTCTGCTTAGAACCCATCTATGATTACCTTTTGTCTACAAAGTAAAGTTCAGACTTTTCTGCCTGGCATTCAGAGTCTGTCACAATCTGTTACTATCTTATCTTTCAATTCTTTTCTTTTTTATACTTTCTTTGACATACTCTATGCTCTCAAAGGAAGGGATGGAGGGAGGAAAAGAGGAAGGAAGGAAATAAGAGAGGAAGAACAAAAGTAAGGAAGGAAGGAAGGATTTAAGAATGGAAGAGAGGGAGAATAGAAAAGGAGAAAAGGAGAAAAGAAGGAAAGATTGAGGAAAAATGAAAGGGAGGAAGAGAAGAAGTGAGGGAGGTAGAAAAGTGAGGAAGAAAGGAAGGAAAGGAGGGAGGGAGGGAAGAAGAAGAAAGAAAGAAAAAAAGAAAGAAAGGAAGAAAGAAGGGAAAGAAAGAAAGAAGGAAGGAAGGAAGGAAGAAAGGAAGAAAAAAAGCTGCAGAAGAACATGTTCATTGGAGATAGCAGTGCAATTAAGAAAGTCAATCAGGATCCCTAAGTTTTTGTTTTCATCTCATACATATAGGAAATAATTGTCTTTGTGATTAGGTGAAGATGAAGCAGAGCAGTCATCAAAACAAATCCAGAAACCAAGCAAACCTGACAAAAACTGAAGAGAATCTCTCTTTCCATATAAAGAGATAACAGAATAAAATCTCTTTTCTCTAATTCTTTTTTTTTCTGTCACCCTTAGTATGACTTCATTTCTATGAACATTTTTTTCTCTGAGGCCCTAAAGAAAGCAAAACACCACACATATCTCCAGAGATTAAAACAGTGTTCCCTCTTAGTCTAACTCTCTCCATAATCTCTCATTTCCCTGATGCTTTTTTTTTTTTTTTTTTTTTTTGGTGTACTCTTGAGTAATGAATACAATAAGGTTTTGCCTGGAAGTGCAGACTCCACTGTTGCAGTAGGTGTGATTTCTGTTACTTGCCAAGACCATCAAAGTATTAGTATAAGGAAATATAAAAGCCTGGTGAAGAATTAAGAAGACCTTCACAAAGACTGAGAGCATCCAGAGGTGTCTGACCAATCTTCTGGGGTAAAGCATTTTTGTACTTTGTCTGGGTCACCATTTCAATAATAAATTTTGTATTTTCTACTCACAAGATCACATATCTGGTTCAATAGTATTAAATTAAGTTCTGATTTGGCAGTGAATGGTCTAACACAATATAAGTAGCTTCAATGATTATTAAGATCTTTGGTTCTACATGTAGTAAAAAAGAATTGAGGTAGATGCAAAGGATTGTGTTCATAGGTATGATCCAAACTCTCTATTTATACATCTCTAGAGTAAGATAGATTGACTATCAGTGTCTCAACTGGAAAGAGCTCTAGATTGTAGAGACATAGCTTGTTGAAGGGAGGTAGGGAGGGAGGGAGGAAGAAGGGGAGGGAAGGAGTGAAGAAAAGAAAGAAGGAAGGGAGGAAGGGAGAATGGGAACAAGGGAAGAAAGATGAGAGGGAAAGAGCAGAGTATAAAGCATAGAGGAACATTTACAAGGAGATCATGTCATGTCTGACTTTTGGTGACCTCTGTATCGAGTTGTCTTGGCAAAGATACTGGAGTGGTTTGCCATTTCCTTCTCATTTTACAGATGAAGAAATTGAGGCAAATAGGATTAATTTACTTGCCCAGAATCATATATAGTGTCTGAGATCAGACCCTTCCTGATTTCAGGGCTGTCACTCTATGTCCTAAGGCACTGTCTGTCTGTCCCAGAGCTACAGCCAGCCTCTAGTCAATGAGGCTTTCCCCCAGGACCCCAGGATGCTAAATCTGGAAGGAGGCTGGGATTTTTTACTCCAGGTGGAAAAGAATTCCTACTTATGCATCTACTAGATTAGTAGTCAGGACATCTGGGTCTAGGTTCTAGCTCTCACTTGCGGCCCGTCAATACTCCGACATGGGATTGATTTTCTTGTCTATAAAATCAGAGCTATGGACTAATTAATCTCTAGGGTCCTTTAATATAACATTCTGCTATCTCGATTCAACCTATAAAATAATTTCCCCAAAAGCAATAAACCCACACTTTGGCCCTATCTGCATTTTCTTATCTTACTCCTCGACCCACCTTCTCTTCCCCATGGCCAAGAGTTAGCAGTTCTTCCCAGAAAACATGTGCTGTGCAAATCAGCCCGGGAAGATAGAAAGCAGAAGCAGAGGTTTGCTGGGCCTCTCCAGGATTCCTTTGGTTTCTGCCAGGCTCTGTGCATGTGTGCTGGGGCTTGTTATGTTGGCTGCTCTGTTGCTTCATCCTTATTCACCAAGTGAGGCAAGTGACAAAGGTAATTGTTTTCCATACAAAGAAAGTGGAAACAAAGGTTTGGGGAACTTGAATGATTTGCTTAATCCAACAATGAGTTTGAAAATATTCCTCAATGGTTTATATTCTCCTTCCTTCCTTCCTTCTTTCTTTCCTTCCTTCTTCCCTCCTTCCCTCCCTCCCTTCCTTTCTTCCCCCCTCTCTTTCTCCCTCCTTCCCTTCCTTTTTCCTTCTCTTCCTTCCTTCCTTCCCTCCCTCTCTCCCTCCTTCCCTCTGTTCCTTCCTTCCTTCCTCCCTTCCTTCCTTCCTTTCTTCTTTCCTTCCTCCTTTCCTCCTTTCTTCCTTTTTCTTCCTCTGCTCCTCTCTTTCTCCCTCTCTCCCTTCCTTCCTCTTTCCTTCTCTTTCTCTTTTCCTCCCCCTTCCTCCTTTCCTCCTTCCTTCCTTACTTTCTTCCTACCTCTGTCCCTCTCTCTCTCCCTTTTTCTCCCTTCATCCTTCTTTTCCTTTTTCCTCTCCCTCCCTCCCTTTTTCTTTTCTTCCCTTTCTCCTTCTCTCTCTCTCTCTCTGTCTCTCTGTTTCTGTCTCTGTCTCTCTGTCTCTGTCTTTCTCTGTCTCTTCCCCCCACCTCCTCTTCCTGACTATGAACTTGTTGCAACCAGTGTCACCCAAACCAGACTTCTCTCTGAATCTTTTCCTCATCTCATTTGTTCTTGATGTGTAATGTTGAGGGGACTTTTCCTATTTGGCAGAGTGATGTGAAAAGTCTGGGTGTGGGGGTGTGTATATGAGAAATCTTTACCCAGTTACAAGAGGCAACAAATAATTGTTTCTTCTTTCTCTGTTTTCCATGTGAAATAACATCAACAATGGGAAACCCTGTTGCTATTTACAACAATAACTTTTATAGGGAAAACACAGCTTCTCATGTACTAAAAAAGAGATGCAGTTTAAGATAGTGGAATAAAAGAGACTGGAAATTAGGGGAGTTTGGTGTTTGGATCTTGCCTTTGACACTTAGAAAATTGTGACTATAGGTAAATTCTCTCCATTTTAATTTTCAGTATCTATAGAATGGACAAAAGATCTCTAGTACTTAACACTATGGGATTGTTACAGGAATAAATAAGATTGAATATGTAAACTACTCTATAAATCGTCTGATGCTATTTGAATGGTGTGATTATGATTATTCACTAAAGTGAATCTGTAAAGAACATTTTTTTTTGGTCTATGATGAAAATGTCCCCCTCTGCCTTAGAAAGAGCATTGGCCTTGGTATCAGGAGACTTAGTTTCAAGTCTTAGTTCTAAGGCTATTTATTGGTTAAATTTAGGCAAGTTGTGTACATAAATATGAATTATATGTAATATATATGTATACATATATATATATATAAAACTTTTATAATATATTATTGAAAATAGGCTCTGTCCCAAAGCCCATTGAGTGATTTAAGCCCCTGTCCTTATTGGTAGAGATGAAGGTTTTGCTCTTGTGAGAAATAGGATGGAATTAGTAAAAGGTGAAAGTTCCAGTCTTTGCCCATTTCCTTTGAAACTCTTCAGGGCTTTGGAACAGGGATTATATATGATATGATATGACATGATATGGTAAATGATATAATACACTGTAGCACAACATATATCATGTGCTATCATGTCATATACAACATAGTATAGTGATATAATATATAGATAGTAGTAGCATACATATGGTAAAATATGTAATACATTATATGTAGACATACTATATGTGTGCTAAATATATATATATATACACACATACAAATCTCTCTCTCTCTCTCTATATATATATAGATATATATACATACATACATACAAATATAGATATACTTTGGCATTTTGAAGGTTCCATGGTCCCTTGACAGGGGTATTAATCCCATATTTTCCAATTCTATTGAATTTTTCATGTTTTTCCCTTAAATTCTCCATATGATTTAAAATGCAAAAATGTACCATTCTCAATACATAGCAGGAGAGAAGTGATATTATAGGCTCAAGGAGGGATTCTGGATATGCCATTATAAATATTATATAAATGTTGTCCTTATAAATATTAATAATAATAGCAAACAGTTGTATAATGCTTAAAAGTTTGCAAAGCACTTTACAAACATTATATTGTCTGATCTTCACAACAGTCTTGAGATCTAGGTGGTACTGTGGTCTAGCTAGGCTGTTGTGAGTATCCTATTAGTCTTGTGTAGGTAAATACAGGAGGTGCTTTTCTTACAATTTGATTTTTTTTTTTTTTTGCTGCTGGATGAAAGTAGGATCAGGGAAGAGCACTCTTTTCTCCCTACCTTATACCCTTGTAGCACTTTATTCTGGAAATCTGAGAACAAAGTGTTAAAAAATAAAAAAGTAAAAAAAAAAGTTCTTTATATTTATCTTCATATATCACAGGAGAAAATGTGGCTCTTCTGGAGGTTATCTCTAATTATACATCTTATGTTATAGTTGCCATCAGTAAGATGACTCAAGATATATCTAAGTTATCTCAGTTCATTATGCACATGTATACAACATAGGGCTAGTGTGTCTGGGTATATCAAAAAAAGCCGTCAGATCCAGTCTACTCTCTATACATGCTTTGGATTACACCCAGAAATTACTTTGTAAATTGTAGAATGCTTAATAACAATAATTGAAATATTAAATTTATATATAGATCTTTCCACTAACTAACCCCCCTTTAAAAAGGAAACTTAATTAATTTAATATTAAAAAATAAAACAAGACACTGAGACTTTCCTACCCCTATCCCAAGATCACACATTATGGGAGCTGGATGGGTTAGGCCAGTTTCATTTTGAAAATGAGGATACTCTAAGTCCAAGAGAGGCTGTGACTTTTCCAAAGTCATATAGGTAATGAATGGTAGGGCTGGGATTTCAAACCAAGCCCTCTAATCCTAAATCCAGTATTCCTTATACTATGTTATTCCAGATTTAGAGTTGGAAAGACCTAGAGATGTCTCTGAGTGGGCACTGTCCTTCCCTCTTTGTACAGAGAGGGAAACTAAGGCTTGGTTAGCTCCAGCAACATAAGACCAGGTTAGCTCTACTTTTACTTTTGTAGGCAGTCGCTGAGCAGGTGGCAGGTCCCTTTTGCTATTTTTAAGCCATGTGCTCTTATTCGAGGATGAGATCTCTGCCTTGTTTTTGTAGGAGGGATTAGAAGGGCCAAGGAATCAAATTTTTACCTTGCATGAACAGGAGACTCTAGGATAAAAAGAGTCTTGCAACTCACAGATCCCCAGGCTTAGATGTTTCATGAGCTTGGCTGTAACATCACTGACTTAATCATGGATTTGAAGGCCAGCTTGGAGGTCATGCTTGGGAACCTTCTTTGTGTTTGGTGAAGAGAAGTAAATTATCTAATGATGTGTGCAAGTGATGGATGAGTCTGTATCCCCAAGGTCAAGGTCCCAACTAGGCAGAGCATCTTCCCAGTCCAGGCCACCAGCTGCCTCCTACAGGGACAGAGACCTCAGACTTTTGCTATAGTCGCCTTGAGGGCTTTGCTGTCCACCACTCTATCATGAACGAATTGCATCTTATACTAGGAACACTCTTTCAAGAACATTTTCCCAGGAAGCTTAGCCAGTTTGTCCCTAGGGAAATGAGAGCTACATATGACTCATCTATATTCTGGCTTACCAGGAACTTCAGGACGCCCACCAACTCCAGTTATAATAGTGCCATGTGGGTGTTAAGAGACCAGGTGCTCTCAAAATGTTGTATCATTGGAGTGACAGGCTCCATTCCTCCATGGTCCCCCGAAGTCTGGGATGCCTAAGGAAATGCTAATGTCTACACCCATGTGTAACATTGCATTGGAAGATCTCTGAACTAGCTATACTTGTTCCCATATTTTCCTATATAGCTCTTCAGAAGGAGGATGAAGATTTTGGGGAACCCACACTTATTGTGTGGCTGGGCTCTTGTCTGAATAAGGCAAGAGCCCGGCCACACAATTCATTGACATCATTGCCTTGGTCATAACCCAGCTTGGTCCAGGGGCCTGTCCTGTGAGCCGTGGTATACAAGTATGATTTTCCCATTTTTTTTTACACATGAAAAAATAGAAAGTTAAGGGACTTATCTAAGATCATGTAGCTAATATATGATTGAATTGTGTTGAAACAAATAAAGAGCCACTCTTTCTTATATATGGGTGGATAAAATCTACATGGGATGATCTACTAGTGGCAATATTGGCAAGAAATAAATCTTTTCATTTAGCATTTGCTTTAATAGGGAATTGCATGAAGCTGTATGAAAAGTGATTTAGATATATTAATTATATATTATATTAATTTATTGAAATATAAGTTAGTCATATTAATCAATAATTGCAGGACAATCATTGACTGGAATGGATTTTCCCTTAACAGCCAAGAATCCCAAGCCTGAGAGTTTGTATACCTTTCCAAGAAGTTTCTGCAGAATTCTAAACAGTTATCTTTATAACTATCTATTCTGTATTATAGTTGCTACCCAACATATATTGATGATGTTCATTTTAACAAATCAGTAATGTATAAAGGATATATAAGGATAAAAATGTGGCAAATCAGAGATTAAAATCATTAGAACAAGAAATTTTTATATTTGTAATATTATTAGGATATCTTCATATTCTACTATTGACATGTAAGGAATGAATCTTGACTGTATAACTAGTGGCTTAAATTATCGGTCTGGTTATTTCAGCCAGAACATTAAGACCTGTCAATTTTACTTTGCTTAAAGTTGAGGCTTTAAAATTCTACTTTAACTAGGACCAGAACTCATATATGGTTCTCAAGATCTCAAAACCAGTGATCTTTCCAGTTGCCTCTGTTCATACATGTGATCTTTCTTTTTCTTTATCTCATGAGAATTGAAAAGAATGACTTTAGTAATTTACTTTGACATTCCGAGGGTACCATGTTTCCCTTGATATGGGTACTCTCTCCATGAATCTATCCTATTAAATTCTTCATATTTTCCCGTAAATTCTCTACAGAGTTCAATGGATAAAAATATACTGCCTAAATGCTATAGCAGGAGAAAAGTGATTTTACAGAAATAAGTAAATACTAGACTTCTTTCTTTTCTCCAAAGTTGACACTTAGACATTTGAATGACATAGCGGATAGAGCAGTAGACCTGTAGTCAGAAATATCTGAGTTCAAATACTATATCAGATACTTACTGGGTTAGCCACTTAATCTCTGGATATCTATATCTATCTATATGTATACACATATATCTCTATCCAATTGTCCATTTAATATCAATAATATTAATATGTCATTATAATATTATTGTACATTATAACATACTATATTATTATATAATATTACTGCAATGTAATATTATATATGATATATTAATATAATAATTACAAAGTAATAATATAATATTAGTAATTAAGGTTTGCAAAGTAGTTAAAAATATTATTTGATCCTCACAACCAGGTGATATTATTATGTCCATTTTACAGATGAGGAAATTGAGGCAGACTAGTCCAGGGTCACATAACCAGGGAGTGTCTGAAGTCAGATTTGAACTCAGGTCTTCCTGGCTTCAGGTCCAAACATCTATTCATTGTGCTATCTAATCCCTGACCTTATTATGACCTAGGCTACACAGTTGGGAGATAACTGATGGAGGTTGGATTATGTCTTTTGCCAGTGTCCACATGTCCATGTGGTTTATATAGCAGTATGAGCTGAAGCAATTATGGGAATTATCTCCCTTTGAAATGATCATCTTGAAATATATTCTGATCTATTTATTGGAATCCACCAAAATGCCCAGCAATATCTGAAAATACTCTTTTCAAAGGAGATAAATAAAGATTAGAATTATCCAAAATCAAAAAAGAAGAGGGAAAGACAGAATCCTAAAGAGATTTTGCCTTAGAAAGGCAGTAAGTACATCTGCCATTTGCAGATGAGATAGCTGAGATAAAGAAAGCTTAAAAACAACTCTCAGGTCTCATAGAAAGCTAGTACATACTCTGGTGCTATTTCTTAGAACAGAAGCCACAAATATACTAACTCTAAAGTTTAGTCTGTGTTTAAGATTTTCTGATTAGGTGATGCAGTGGACAGAGTGCTGGGCTTGGAAAGTCTGGGGGACCTAAGTTCCAGCCCAGTTTTAGACATTTGTAACTCAGTTTCTTCATTTGTAAAATGAGCTGTAGAAGGAAATGGCAAACCACTCCAGTACTTTTGCCAAGAAAATCGCAAATGGAGTCATGAAGAGTTCAATCAGGAAAACTGAAGAGCAACAATATCAAGAGATTTATGAAGGATAGTAAACATGGCATAGTGGAAAGAGTTTGAATTGTGGCTTTCTTACAATTAAATGTGATCTAAAAACAAAAGAAAACAAACAAACAAAAAAACAATTTGTGGGACCTTAAGCAGTTCCTTAACCAAATGAAAGATTATCTATTTTTTTTCTCCAATAAAGTTGAATAAGATGATTATTTAGGGCTCTTCCTGCCTTAAGACTTGCAAGTTTATGAGCCTTAGGAATCTCCCCACCCTAGTCCATCTGCCATTCTGTTGCCAAATTGATCTTCCTAAAGTGCAAGTCTGACCATGTCACTCTCTTACTCAGTAAAATCCAGGAACTCCCTGTTGCCTCCAGAATTAAATGTAAAATCCTGTTTGTCTTTTAAAGCATTCTATCCCTTGGCACCTTTCTATCTTTCCAATCTTCTTACACTTGACCATGTACTTTTCTTTTTTCTTTCCTTTTTTTTAGGTTAAACGTGTACAATTCTTCTAAACATATTTCCATATTTGTCATGCTGTACAAAAAAAAATCAGCTCAAAAGGGGGAAAAAGCACAAGAAAGGGAAAAACACAAACAGACAAACAACAACAGCAACAAAAGGTGAAAATACTATGCTTTGATCTACTTTCAGTTTCCATAGTTTTCTCTCTGGATAGGGATGGCACTTTTTATTACAAGCTTATTGGAATTGCCTTGAATCACCTCATTGTTGAAAAGAACCAAATCTATCACAATTGATCATCACATAATCTTGTTACTGTATGCCATGTTCTCTTGGTTCTGTTCACTTCACTTAGCATCAATTCATGTAAGTCTTTCCAGGCTAGTTTTTAAAATCAGCCTGTTCATCATTTCTTACAGAACAATAATATTGCACTGACCATGTACTATTCTATTCATCTTAGAGATACTAGACTTCTTTCTTTTCTCTAAAGTTGATACTTAGACATTTGAGTGACATAGTGAATAGAGCAGTGGACTTGTAGTCAGAACTACCTGAGTTCAGATCCTACCTCAGATACTTACTGTATGGCCCTGGATGATCCACTTAAACTCGTTGCCTCAGTTTCCCTAACAGTAAAATGAGGATAATAATATCACAATAAGATGATACTTATAAAGCACTTAGCACACATACTTGGCACATTGTAGGAGCTATATAAATACCTATATAAGTGCTTATTTACTTCCCCATCCTCATTTTTTCATTCCTTGAGTTTTCACTGACTGGAATGTTTTCCTTTCTTATGGCTTCCCTGACTTTTCTTCAGTTAAATATTCCCTTCTGCAAGAGGCCTATTCCCTGTCTCTGTCTTTGCTAGTGCCTTCTTTCAGGTATTGCATCTCATTTACTACAAATAAAATTTGAATTGGCCTGTTACTTGTATATTATCTCTCCCAATCAAAGGTGACCTGCAAAGCCTGTTTTTAACTTTTTTTGTATTGCAGTGCTGACACATAGTAAGCACGTAATAAATACTTGCTGATTGATGGATGAATTAAGTATGTACTGTTTGTAACACTCTTCTGTGCAAATGAGAAGGGAAAAAGGAATACTAATAGATAAAGTCTCTGGTCTGGACTGGGAAATGGCTGAAAATCTCAGATTAAGTAATGGATGGAGGTATCAGAGTTATAGCATAACTTTGGTTGTTTTTGTTCATCCTTCATTCTCCAAGAGGACCAATGACATCAGGAGAGTGATGTTTTAACTTGCAAGTGAATTAGGTTGAAGTGAGGCATTTAAATAAAGATTTAAGTGCAGGGTCATCAGCCTCCCTCTCTCCTCCAGAGTTATTCATAGTCCAGTGGCAAGACATAGGTCAGGATGACTGATGATGTTCTTAGATGCAGTGAAGGATCTCATCTTTATTTATTTATTTATTTTTGTTATTGTCTTATTGAGTGACCTTTGGTTGGGGAATTAAATTTTTTGTGTCCTGGTTTTGTCATTTACAAACTATAGAATTTTAGATAGCAGAATATACGTGCTCCTTGGGGGTCAAAGTTTTATCACAGGGATTGCAAAGCATCTCAGTTAAGAAATGTTAAACCATAAATAATGGTTGAGACTCCTTGGGATGACATTTTAAAATAAGTCTCTTACTATCTCCCCACTTTGTAAGTGATCTGGGCAGGGGATGGTCTGTTGGCAGTCATAGTAGTAAGGAATGAGCCTGGTGTTCTGGTGTTTGCTTTGTCAGGGTACTGCATGGGGCGAGGTGCCAAGGCCATGTTATATGATACTCACCAGTTTGCTAACTTACCTCCTGCCAAGCCACATGACAGGTTGAGATCTGAGCAAGGAATATTTTCTGCATTCTTCCTGTTTGGGGGAGGATTCTGTGGAGAAAGAGACAGTTGGATCATGGAGCACTTCTTTTCCCTTTCTGAACTAGATGTGATTTTTCTGAAAACAGAATGGATGTCAGAGGAACTTTCTGCTATCTTATTGATCATGTAATAAGAATGAATGATGGATGATAAGTCTTTGGTTTAGACAATGGAGGATTAATGGCTCTGCTTTATATAGCTTTTTTTTATTATTATTTCAATGGTGTCACCATATTGCCATCTCTTCAGCTAATTGGGCTTATCTCTCAAATGCCTTGCTTTGATGTAGAATGGATTACTTTGGTGGCACTGAATTCCCTATCACTAGAGTTCTTAAGGAGGATGTATTATGGATGGGATTATTTATTTCAGTTGTAGTTGGAACAGAGAATGTCCAAAATATCTTCCAATGCTTTAATTTCCTAATTCTGTGGTGGTTTGTTTCCTTACTCAACATTATCTCTTTCTTTTCTTCAGCCTTACCTTTCCCAATTTTTAATTTTTTTTTAAATCATGCAATCATGATTGGCCACCAAGTTCAGTACAGCACTGGGAAGATGGGGTAAGGAGTGAGTGTGGGGGCTCATAAAGGAAACAGAGGTAATATCTCAGCTGCATGAACAGCTAAAACAAAAAATATTGATTTTTGTTTTTTGTATTTTGGTCCTGGTGCACAGTCTAACCTCAGTCTTAGAAGCTTGCTGTTTGTTCATCCTTGCTCACATATTTCAGTCCTCCTTCCAACAAGAACCATTCAACAAATGAGCAATTGAATACATCAAATATTTATTGAATGTCTATTATGTGCCAAGCACTAAGGATACAAGGACCCTATACTCAATATAAAATGAGGGAAATTGAGGAAGGGGAAAAAAAAAAACTTGGAGCCAAGGGATCAAGAAAGGATTCCCACATGAGGTGACACCTGAAGTGAACTTTGGAGGATGAAAAGGAGATTGTGAGGTAGAAATGAAGTCTGTTTTCTAGACACTAAGTGTAAGTGGGGAGATAGTTTGTTAAAATTCACAGATGGTGGGGATGGAGTATCAATTTCTGACTGGAATATAGAATTGGGGAAAGATGGGGTGTTAATGTGTTGAAATAAAGTTGGGAAGATAAAGGAAACCAGATCATGGTTTCCTTAATGGCAGGCTGAAGAGTTTTCATTTTATCATGTTGGCATTAGTGAGTCACTCACAGCTTTTTTTCAATCAGGAGAATGATGTGGTAAGACATGTACTTTAGGAAGATTTATTTTTTTTATTTTTTGCATATATATGAAGAATAGATCAGAGAGGTGAAGAACTGGAAGCTTAGACATAATAGGGAGGCTCTTGCAAATCTGACAAGAAATGATGGTATGTGAGGAAAAAGAGGGGGACGGCTATGAAGAGATAATGTGGAAATAAAATCACTAAAGCTCAGCAATTGTATGGATATGGAGAAAAGTGACATATAGGTGTCTGATGAAAATGAGGAAATTTGGAGTAATTGGAATTTTAATCTAGTTCTAATTTGAAGTTTGAGATTTTATTGAATACCAAGGAATGAATATCAATAGGCAGTTGATAGTGTATGACTGGTGTTTTGGAGAGAGAGTTGAGTCGCTATATGGATTTAGGAGCTATCAGCATTAAGGTGATTATTGAACCCAAGGTAATTGATCTCTAAGAGAACACATACAGAGGAAGATAAGGACCTTGGACTTTGGACCTTGGTCCAAGATAGAATCCTGGGGAACAACTACATAAAGACATAGGATATATTGATGACCAAGCAGGAAAGGCTGAGAAGTGGTTAGACAGGTACAAGAAGAACCAGGAAGGAACAGTGTCATGGGAGACAAAAAAGATAATACCCAGGAGGATCTTATGGTAAATAGTATCAGAAACTGCAAAGAGTTTAAGAAGTATGAGACCTGAGAAAATTGGAATTGAACTTATCAATTAATAAATCTCTGGACACCAAAAAGAAAATAACTTCAGCTGAATTATTAGGGTTGGAAGTAGATTGCAACGAATTGAGAGGTAGATTGAGAAGTGAGTGGGTAGTGAAGCTGTGTGAGACAATGAGTATAGATGATTGAAAGGTGTGGGAAGGAAAGCAGTGAAAGGGAGGAGAGAAATAGTAAATAGCTTAAGGGGATGGCAGGGTCAGGTGAGAGTTTTTTTTTTTTTTGTGTGTGTGTGTGTGTGTGTTTTAAGTCTGAGGTAGACCTTGAACATGTTTGCAGACAATAGGGAAATAATCAGCAGCTAGGGAAAGACTGAAGGTGAAAGATAAAAAAGGAGAGAGAGAGAGAGAGAGGAGAGAGAGAGAGAGAGAGAGAGAGAGAGAGAGAGAGAGAGAGAGAGAGAAAGAGACAGAGAGACAGAGACAGAGAGAGACAGAGAGAGACAGACACGGACACACAGAGACAGAGAAAGACAGAGAAAGAGAGAGAGACAGACAGACAGACAGACACAGACACACAGAGACAGAGACAGAGAGATAATCACAGAAACACAAAGAGACAGAGATAGAGAGAGAGAGAGAAACATAGCGAAAGAGACAGAAGTCCTTTCTATCTTTGACCTCCTTGGATATGTCTGTTAGTGGGAAGTCTAGGACAAAGGGAGCAGATATAACTTTCTCAGCATAATTCCCAGTTCCAGCAATGGTGCATTAGTGTTTCTTTCTTTCCATAATCTTGAAAAGAAGTTTATGAATAGATGAGTGAAGGTTACAGATCTCAAAAGTGGAATAATGTAAAGGAAGAACAGAAGAGAAAAAATTTTGGGATTTGTTAAGAGTTGAACTGTATTTGAGATAGGGAGAAGAAAAAGGAAAGGGGGCTTTTATTCCAGGAGATACTTAGTCTAAGTCATTAAGATTAAAGGAGCAGGATGTGTAAATTTGTTGGCCATCAATGCTAGCCATTTGGAATCTTTACCTTTCACAGCTCTGTGATGATGGAGCTTGGTATTAGTGTGGGTGTTGCCTTAAGTACTAAGGATAGGACAGGGATGCTTAACCTTTTCTGTATCATAGACCCCTTTGACAGTCTGGTGAAGCTTATGGACCTTCTCAGAATGAAATGCTTTTGGTCTGCATTCATAATTAAAGGAAATTCTGGAAATTAAAGGTTAAAAGCTAATGAGAATTAAAATCTTTTTTCCCCCATCCAAGTTCATGGGTTCCTTGAAATCTATCCATTAGATGTATGGACTCTAGAATCAGATTCAGAAGGTGGGCCATAGATCTGTATTTCTAGGAACATGATTGCATTTTCATATGACTCTAGATGAATAGTAACATCCCAAGAGAGTGGTGGTGTGTTGGGGCTGAGGGCAGTGTTGAGATCATCACTACATATACATACATACATATATATATATATATTACATCTCCGTTATAGATATTCATATATATATATATATATATATATATATATATATATATTACACAAATAAATATATGAGAGATTAAAGGTTTGCAAAGTACTTTATATTGTTTCTCATTTCATTGTGAACAACAATACGGACAGGCAAGAGTTATTATTATTATTCCCATTTTATAGATGAAGAAACTGAGGCTGAGAAATACCCAAGGTAAATCATAGCTAAGTACATATCTGAGGCAGGATGTGAACTCATGCCTTTCTTACTCCAAGTCTGGAGTATGCAATACATCCTGAAGATATCACAAATGTAGAATATATGATCTGGTTTCAGAGATCTTTATCTTTTTTCTTTTTTCTTGTTGATCTAGAAAGCAGTTGGTCTTTGAGCTCCCATTCTCTCCAATTTCTCAGTCCTCTGCTCCTCTGAGCTTTACCCTGAATTTTCTAAAAATGCTTCAATGTTAGGAAGGGATTTTTAACCATTAGTGGTGTCTCTGGAACAATGAACTCCAATCTACTGTGTGTGTCCTGGGTAGGAGGTTGTGCCTGGTGTCTTATGAGATCCTAGTATACAGAGTTAGAAGAGATTATAGAGATCATTTAGTCCTATATCTCCATTTTGCAAATAAGCCCATAGATTAAAAAAATGATTTCCTGGAAGTCACACAGTAGTTTATATTAGAGCCGAAACTGGAACTGAGATTCTCTGACTCCACATGAGATGCCTTTCCACTATTCTGTAAGGCTAAAGTTTCTTCTCATTCTGACTCTATAATTCTACATTCACTTCACCTTATCATTTTGATGTGCTGAAATCATTTCCATATTTCTCTCCTCTGTGAACCTCAAAAGAACATTCATGTAAGTAAGTAGATGGTTGTTGTTTAGGAGAAAGTGAGCAGATGGGATTCCCCCTATGGATGGAGCTCTCAGTGAGGAGGATTTCTTTACATATTTTTGTTCATTTTATCTAATTCTTGGTGACTGCGTTTGAAGTTTTCTTTGCAAAGATAATAGACTGGTTGGCCATTTTCTTTTCTACCTTATTCTAGCTTTACAAATGAGGAAACTGAGGCAACAAGGTTAAGTGATTTGCCCAGAATCACACAGTAATTGTCTGAGGCCATATTTGAACTGAGGAAGGTGAATCTTCCTGACTCCAAACTCTGAACTCTATCCACTGCACCACCTGGCTGCCCTTTCATAATCTATGCAGATCAATAATTACTTGCTCAATAACCTAAAATCTTTGACATTTTTTTTTCCTTTTTGGGTAGGGGAGGACCCTGAGAGGTTAAGCGACTTGTCCAGCATCAGAACTAAGCCTTGAAACAAATCATAGTGAGACCTTTTAGCTATGTAGAACAAAAGTCTGAGATACTTGAATAGAAATTTAAGGAAGATTTCTAAAAGTGTAGAAAGTTGGAAAGAAACAAATGTGACAAGTATATAATGCATGTATATATGTATATGTATGTGTGTATGTATATATGTATGTGTGTTTATCTATCTGTCATCTATGTATCTATGTATCTATGTATCTATCTATCTATCATCTATCTTTGCAGGTGGCACAGTGGATTGAATGACAGGCCTAGAGTCAGAAGAACTTCTCTTCCCAAGTTCAAATCTAGCCTTAGACACCAAACTAGCTGTGTGACCCTAGACAAGTCACTTAACCTAGTTTGCCTCAGTTTCCTCATCTGTAAAATGAACTGAGAAGGAAATGGCAAACCACTCCAGTATCTTTGCCAAGAAAATCACAAAAGGAATAACCAAAGTCATACACAATTGAAATGACTGAACAACAAAACAAAAAAACAAATGACTATATTCCTGGAGCAACAGAGAAGACCGAGCCTCATGTTTATTGCTATAATCAAATAAAACCTACGACAAAGTTAATCTGACCTGTATTAATGAGGTGCTTACGAATCATTGGGCTGAATGGTAATTAGCCATAAATGTTAAGTAATTCATATAATTGCCTGCAATTAGCAGCACTTTGAAAGAGTCAAACTCAGATTTTACAGCTTCTCTTAGTTCTCCAGGATCTATAAACAATATCAAGGTTGAGAATTTTTTAAAAATGCTTTCCTTAGCTCTTCCCCTTTCCTTTCTCCCTTTTCCTCATTCTCCTTTAGAAAAGCCGAGTGGCCCAATGGAGAGAGTAATGGGTTTGGATTAGAAAGCCTTCTGTTCAAATTCTGGTTCTGTGAGCTTGGACAAATGACTTAATCTCTGAGTTTCCTTGTTGTAAATTAGCAATAATAATAACATGATAGTACTCCTAGTATCTATACCTTACAGGGTTGTTTTGAGGTTTCAATGAAATAACCTTTGTAGAGTGTTTTGCACCCTTGAAGGCATTACTTAGAATAGTTAGGGTTTCCTAAATTCTAACCCTACTTCCATTCATTCTCTACCTCCATCATGGGCAGAGCTGAATCTCCATCTTTCTTTCTCTTTTGCTCCCCCTTCTACAAACCATAAGAATGGTGCCTTCAAGTCACTTTTATCCTGTTCTCCTATTTCAGATAAGTTGGAAAAGGTTTGGTGGCAGTGGTATTAACCCAATCAATGCCAAGGGTCCTTCAGGACAGGGGAGCTAAGTAGAGTGACTGTAAGGCTGGGGTTAGACTGTTCTCCTCTCACCAAGAAGAAAATAAGTATTCTGGGTGCTGAAAGGCTTGAGGAAGAAAAACCCTGGGCTTGAGGCTGTGGATGAAAGACCTGTCCAGGAAATGGGAAGCTATGGGGATGAGACGTGGCTGGAAAGAGAGCCTAGAACCTGGATCTTTAGGATGAGAGCAATCAGGAAATCAGGGCAGTCATTCTGTGGGAATAGGGAAGTGGTAGCTGGGGCCAAGAATCCTAATGAGGGTACTGGCCTTTCTCTCTCTTTTTAGCCATTAATGGAAGCTTGTAAAAGCAAAATATCCAGGTTATTCTCTCTAAACTGTCCCTTAGGCTGTAGACCTGAATGTATTGGCAGAAAGTAGGGTCATAACTCATCATGGTGACTTTAATTCTTATTCTACAGGTCACAGATCCCTTGTAGTCGGTAATTAAGGGACTAACGTCTGCCATCTGGGATTCCAAGGGATAGAAGAAAGAAGATATAGTGAGTTTTGGGAATTACTACTGGAAGGATCATGATTAGATATAGACAAGATATAGCTCTTGACTGGACATTATTTCATCTGGATTAATCCTTTAGCAGAAGTTCTCATATGTTCAGACTAAGCATAAATGATGGATATATTACATTGTCAATATTCTCCCCTTTATACCAGCTTCCAACTTTGTGTTGACATGTTGCTTGGATTGTGCCTGTTGTCCCCCTTTCCCTAGACCATCTTCCACGGATCCCCTGAGGCTAGGGTGGGGTTGTAGAGCACAGTTGGAAATAAAAAGAGAAGAATAGATAGGAAGAAGAAAGAGAATTTTACATAGTGGTCCCTCAGCCAAGCTCAGAATGGAGGGATAGGGCAAAATGGAGGAATGACTGACTTTCTTTATCAGGCACTTTGAATCCCCAGCCACCATTCCCAATATTCAAAAAATTAGCATTGAATACTTTGACAATATTCTTATACTGATATTTGCTACTGACAATTATTGGAGAAAATAGTATTCCTGGAAGAAGACACCTTTGACTAGGGAGGACAATTTAAAGACAGACAGTAGCTTTTTTGGGTGTTTTGTTTTGTTTTTGTTATCCAGGGTTGTGCATATACACAGCTTAGCAGGGCAACTGGCCAAGAAGAAAGAGAGAATCCAGTTAGCCTTCTCTGAGTCATGAGAGGTGAGACATTCTACTGTTTATAAGCTTATAGGACAACATAAATCTGTAAAAGCCGAGCTTTGAGAGGGAATGCATAGAAACATAGAAAGAAGTTGTGGACTCAGACTACTTTTTCCCCTTTTCATATTCTTTCTCTATCTTCCTCCTAAGAGTCTTGAAGTATATCCATCCTTCCCAAGCAAGAGCTTGGTGATATGGTCATAACTTGTTAAATACTGTAATTAAAATACTTCTTTTATTAACTTAGTGATAACACTTTTTTTCTTCTTCTTAAATTACATGTTAGCATTTTGTTAATTAAATTTCCAGTTCCAACAGAACTCCCCCCATAGGGTGTGTTAGTCGAGGAGGGGGCCCTGCACAGAGCAGCAGGGGTTGTGGTTCAGCAAGTTGGGCAGGTTTTTGCCTTTCTAAGAGTTAGACAGTCCTTCTTTCCACTGTAAAATGGTGGGAAGTAGTCAGTTAAACAGCAGAGGAATACATGGAGATAAAGTTGCCTTCTCACCTTAAACCAGAAAATTATAATCCTGAGAAAAGAAATCAGAACTTTCCTTTTCCTACAATCTTGATTCATTTTTCAGAAGAAATTGAGATTTCATAATTACTTTTGGTTTTGAAGGCCTGGGTGTAATGAGCTACATGTTTCCATAAACATTGATGCTGTATGTTTTTATACACAACACATTTTTATTATTATTTTTTCTTCTTTCCACTTGTTAGATCATAGATTCCTAAGGTTTAGAAATCATATTTTCTGTTCTTTGATATCTCCTCCACTTTCACTCTCGGATATCCCACATCTATCTCCATACATACATATGCTCTCATACAGGGCTTATGTCAGCTGAATACTGGTACTGTGGTTAATTTTATTCTTCTCTCCTCCTTCCCAAACTGAGAAGCAAACAAGATGAGAAATTTATCCCCTGAAAATTCTCTAGTGGCAATGGAGATACACAGACCTTTTCTTCCTTTCTCTGCTGCTATTCAATTTCATATTTCTGATTTAATTCAGTTCTATAAGTGGTTATTAAGCACATATTAGGAACGAATGGGTGAATGAATGAATGATTTTAAAATGTATTTAAGAAGCACTTATATGGATGTTTAAAAGTCCTTATTTTGTTTAAAAGCACTGTGTTAAATGTTGGGGACAGCTAGGTAGTCAAGTGAATAGAGTGCCAGGTCTACAGTCAGGAAGACTCAAGTTCAAATTCAGCCTCACATACTTAGTAACTGCCTGACCTTGGCTTTTGCTTTTTTTTTTTTTTTTTTTTTTTGCTCTTTTTGCTTCAGTTTCCTCATCTATAAAATGAGCTGGAGAAGGAAGTAGCATTTCAGAGTCTCTGCCAAAAAGACCCCAAATGGGATCATAAAGAGAAGAAATAACGAATAACAAGAATAGAAAGATAAGGCTTTCACTGGTCTCAGGGAACTCATATTCTAATAGGGAAGACAGCTTATAGAGTAGATTTCACTTGAAAGACCCCATAGTTTTGCAGGTGTAGCACCAAAGCAGATGCTAATGCATCTTCCTTAATTCCATTTCCATTGATAAAACCATATATATTCTCAATTCTAATCCATTTGAAAAGTGGGAAGAATTTTGGTGATGAGAACTTTATTTTCTGAGTCTTAGGCAATAGAGATAAAAATATAAACAAAAGAAACAGCCTTTGCCCTTGATGGCTAGCATGTTGGATTTAGAATCAGAAAACCTGGGTACAAAGCTTTGTTTTGTCTCTCACCAGCTAAGTGGTCTTGGTCACTTAACCTTTCTGGGCCACCATTTTCTCATCTGTAAAATGGGTTTCAATTAAATGTTCTCCGGGGTTCTTTCCAGGTATCAGTCTATGGCCCTGTGGTCTTCTTTCTACTCAGAAATGTTTGCTTTCTACCAGGATTGTATATGAATGCAAATACCATGCATTCAAGTCAGCAGACATATATTAAATGCTATGCACAGGACATATAAAGATAGAAAGGAAACTCCCTACCTTTAAAGGGATAAGCAGGACTTTTTCAATCCATCTAACAATCCAACAAGGGACTGCCCTGAATACAAAATCCCAATCCATGATCTAAACTAAAAATATGAATAAATAGAAGAAAATACTAACCACAATGAAAAATACTATGGATTAAGAGAAGCCCAAGAGGTAAACCCAGAAGAAGAAAATAATTTTATGACAAAAGCAGAGTAACTTCAGAGGGGAAAAAAAGATGATTTGGCTACAGAAACTATAAGAATAAAAAAAGAGGTAAGAGATAAATAGATTAAAAAGCAAAAGATAAAAAGAAATTAGAGGTCAAGGTGGGAAATGAAAATGAGAATAAATAGTTTAGGGCAGAAGGTAGGGAACCTCATAAAAATAATAGACTTGCTGAATAATAGAATGAACAAACAGAACTCAATGAAATAAACAGATTCCATGAGACAAGACTATTATCCCACCCTAAAAGATTGAAATTGCTGTAGTGGATAATATTCTATTCTGCCCTCCAGTAGATAGCCAGAGATAAACTTCCAGACATAATTTTCCCTCATTCTAGAAGGGGAAGAAATTGCATTTCCAGGTTCAGTCATATTTACATATTTATTAATCACCTACTATTTACCAGGCAATATATATTGTAGATATCAGGCATTGGGGATACAAAAAAAAAAAAGTAAAAGAGAATCCTTGCTCTTAAAGGGATCTCAGTTTAATGAGGTATAAAACATGCAACTCATTATGGACAAAAAACTATGGAATTTCTTTTCAAGTTCAAGCCCTGCCAGACTGTTTCATTCATCTGATAACATCTGCAGTCTACACAAAATAATTATAGATTACAGATTATGGATTGTGAATGAAAAGGAGGGAGAATCATTGATCAAAGAGTATTTAAGTTGCTGCAATGTACCAGGCACTTTTGTAATGGTTGAGAGTACAGAAGCAAAGAATGAAACAATCTTTACTTTCAAGTAGTTACTTATATTTCATGAGAGGAAACAAATATACATACAGAATGCCTTAAAATAAGTGAAGGAAGGGCGTGGACATTTGAGATACTTTGGAATGGTTTCATGTAACCAGGATCTTTGCCAAGAAAACCCCATGGACTATACAGAGGTCTACAGGGTCTTGAAAAGTCAGGCACAACTGAACAACAAGAAGATTGCCTTCCAGGTGATATTGGGAAACATAAATTTGTAGTGGGCTAAATCATCAAGATTCCTCTAGTTCTGCTGGGAATTATGAAGATAAAGGGGGAGAGGTGGAGCCAAGATGGTGGAGTAAAGGGGAGAAGTTTGTAAGTAGAAAGGACAAAACAATGGGGAGGAAAAATCAGTGTAGAGCTGAATGGTTCATTAAGAGTTGAGCTTGATGGACAGAAAATGCCATCTGCATCCAGAAAAAGAACTAAGGAGACTGGTAAAGCAGAATGTAAATCAATACATGCTATGTTCACTTCTTTTTTCTGTTTTTGTATCTCTCCCATGGTTTTTCCCTTTTGCTCTTATTTTTCTCTGCCAACATGATTTATGAAGTAATGTGTATTAAAAATAAATATATTTACTAAAAACAAAAAAGAGTTGAGCTTAGGAAAGTACTGAGGGTAGAAAATATTATAGCATGAAGAATAATTAGGAGCAGTAAAACATAGTAAGAAATGGAATGATAGAAAGTTATGATCAGATAAAGGAATTTTGGAGTTCCTAAATATAGAAGTAGCAAACTAATGAGTGAAGGCAATATCAAAGGTTTGGCTAACTACCATGTTTATTTGAAGTGAGATAGAGATATAGGTCATGTGATTTGAGTAGATTAAGGAACTGGGAAATAAAGCCATTTGAGTGAATAACAACATGTATA
Source organism: Antechinus flavipes (assembly GCF_016432865.1). Taxonomy (NCBI): domain Eukaryota; kingdom Metazoa; phylum Chordata; class Mammalia; order Dasyuromorphia; family Dasyuridae; genus Antechinus; species Antechinus flavipes. Next base: position 152,578,512 of record NC_067401.1, read on the forward strand.
TCAAAATTCCTTAGTATGAGTGCATGAGTTGGGTTGGAGAGCAAGGCTATGCACCAGCAACCAAATTCAAAAAGAAAGGAAATAGAATGTTCTGAAACTCAACAGATAGTAATTTCTATGATCTAATTGGATGATTAATTTGGATTAGAGTGAGCCCCAAAAGAAGGGAGAGGTTTTGGAGTGAGAGTAGTTTCTAGAAAGTGGATATGGGGAACAGGGACTGATGATAAGAAAATGCAGGACAGCTTTTGGAACGGATGGCTGAATATGCAATGTCTTTCTGGCCACACCAGATCTGAATGAATGCCAAAAGTTAGAAGGCTTAAAAATGAAAGGAAGTTTGTTAATTCTTGAGGAGAATAATGGGGTGAGCAGATCTGGAGAGGGAGATTAGGCCTGTAGGACTGAGATGGATGAGAGGGCTGAAGAAGATATTGAAGAGGGTGGTTTGTTCTCTGGAATTTTGGGAAACGATAATGTTATTAGGATGTGGAGAAAGGAAAGAAAGGGAGTATTACAGCTACGAGGGAATATGAGCTCATGTTCATCAATTGATCGGAGGACTCTGCTGAGGAAGGAGGTAATTAGATGGTTCAAAATCTCAGTGTGGCCTTCAAGGTCTCTGCAGGATTATCAACAGCCTGGGAAGTAGCCTGGTGGTGTGTCCTGGGAGTCTAAGACCCATGCTTCAGGGCAAGTTTAAGCAGGATGATGATGAGAGGTAGGTGACAGAATCATGTTTAATTTATTAGTAAGACCAAAATTGAGGAGGTGATGGATTTGGAGCTGAGTTTTGAGTTGCTGTTCAGTTGTGACTGATGCCTGTGAACCCATTAGTGTTTTCTTGGTGAAGTTACTGAAGTGGTCTGCCATTTCCTTTTCCAATTCACTTTACAGACGTGGAAACTGAGGAAAATGGGGTTAAGTGACTTGCCCAGACTCAAAGCTAGTAAATGTCTGATACTAAATTTGAATTCCAGGGCTTACTGACTCCAGGACAGCCATTCTATCTGCTGTGCCCTGTAGCTTCCCTCTAGAAGCTGGGATCCTGAAAAAAGTCACTTAATTTGTATGCGACTCAAGTTCCTCATTGGTATAATGAGTGGAGTTAACCTGGGGCAATGTCCAAGGTCACTTTCAATTTTACACTCATGATTTTATGATAAAGAAAAGCAAATCTTTTTCAAACAATTTGGAAAATCCCAGATTGGGATGCAGAGCTCAGGACTTCCTGTCTTGACTGTCTGTGGTGTTTAGTTAAGCAAGGATGCTCTCCTACTTAGCCTTAAGGCTCCTTGCTGTCTGAGCCCAGCAAGCTCTCCCTTCTTGATATTATAAGTGGATCCACAAGGCAAGGAGCCAGAAAAATGCATCTTGGTTGACACCCAGGGAGCAGAAGCAAGCTGCCAAGTTCACTAGAGATAGAGATATTTAAGAAAGCACTAAGGTGATCCTGTAAAAGTGGCCATGGTCATTTGCTCCCAAGTGTTCAGGGGTAACTTTTGTCTCTTGAGGAGCCATGCGCATTTTTTCCAATTGATTTATTTCCTGCTTAAAGCTGGGCAACCTTGGTGGGTATGTCATTCTCTGGGACTTCATTATTAGACAATAGTCTAGGATTGGTTAGCTCATTTGGTTAGAGCGTGGTGCTAATGAGGCCAAGGTCATGGGTTCAATCCCTATACAGGCCAATTAGTTTAGGCCTGTTCCATAGCAGCAGCTTGCACCCTGACCCTGGGCAGCTATCTCACAAATGAATGCTCTTGGTTATAAGTGGGACCAGGAGAGAGAATGTTTGCATGGCTAAGCACAACCTCCCACCACTATAACAACTGCAAGGGGCATGTGAACCCCAACATCCCCTCCCATGTAACTCTGCCCCTTTAATTTGTTTTTTTTGGGGGGGTCGGTTTGTCCCTTTGTGGATACTGGTAGAGAAGATCATAAATTCATATAGTATCAGAGCTGTTTTTATGTATCGAGGATCCAGGAGTCTGGCCAGATCCCAGGACCCTTTCTCAGAATGTTGTTTTTAAATTCATAAAGTAAAATACATGGGATAACAAAAGAAACCAATAACACTGGAATACAATTATTGTGATTTTTTTTAATTGCAGACCCCCAGGTTAAGAATCCTTGATTAGTCCAATCTCATCATGTTCCAACACAGTCCCAGGGAGTGTGAGTGAGTGAGATGACTTTTTCAGTTATATTTTCTTACTAAGTCCAGTCTCAGAGGAAGAAGTGTGGATTTGCATCCAAAATTATTCAGATTCTGAAGTTAAATTGCACCTAGAAATGAAGAATCTTTGACCTTCTGGTTGTAAAAATTGGGGGATGATTGAAAGAGAAACACAGAATTTTTAGACTTTTTTTTGCATTATAGTGCCTGTTATCCGGTACTGTTCATTTATATGCTCTTAGATATATACTAGGTTGTATAGAGGATAGAATACAAAACCTGAAGTCAGGAAGACTTAAGTTTGAATGTGGCTGGTAGAAATCACTTAGCTCCATTTGCCTCAGTCTCCTCATCTGTAAAATGAGGATAATTATAGCACCTACTTTCCAGGGCTATTTTGAGGATCAAATGAGAGAATGGTTGTAAAGTGATTAGCATGATGCCTGGTGCATATGCAGTCTTATATAAACATTAGTTTTTATTATTATGTAAAATTGATTATTAGCAATAAACAATTTGCATTACAGGTTTTTCCTCCAGAGTGCATTGTGGTCTCTGGGAATCCTAAAAATTTTACTATTTTTCTATTCATGACATTTTTATATATGATAGTAAACACAGTACGCTTATTTTTGTTTTCTTTTTTCCCTTGAACAGCTCCAGGGAATGTCAGGATCTTGTTTGCATGAGGAAGCTGCCTTCTAGTTCAGGTTCCTCACTGATAGCTTGTCTAAGACTCCATTTATCTTGCCACTGGACTTCCAAGACTGGAAGAGAGAGTTAGGCTGATGACTTTGCACAATGCTACTTATATTAAATTTATGTACAAGCCAAATCTTCGTGGGTTCTCTTCAAAAACAAAAGACAAACAACAAGAACTCCATTTCTATTTTTTTTTTTAAGATGAGAGGGTTGAACAAAATGATATCTCCAGTCCTTTTCATCTCTTACACTCCAGGATTCCAAGTTCATGAATTTGAGGGGCTTGTAGGTTCTTTGAGGGAGGGGGATAAGCTTCCTCTCTTCGTTGTGGCAGAGGGTCAACCTAAGCACAGACTTGATGCTGTCAGCTTTATTTCCTTTCCAGATCTTTTCTGCCCGTGATTCCTCCCCCGACTTTTCTGTTTCCTCAGCCAAATCCCCTTCATTATTTTTCTTCTGAAAGAAGAAGTTGAGAGTGGCAGGTAAGGAAGGGTTAAGAAAGGGAGGTAAGGAAGGAAGAAGGATAGAGAAGGAGAAAAAAAAACACCTCTTAAAATTTCTTGTAGTGATCAAGTGATATCAGGTTTCAACCTGAACAAAAAAATGCTTCAGTGATCACGGCCTATTATTTACCTGTCCTTGGATCCCAAAAGGGTGCTTTCTGTCAAGTCAAAGATTGCGGTTCATAGTGAGGACAGACTTATGTCTACATTGTCATGGCAACGTTTAGGTAAAACTACTGAAAGGAACTGGCATGGATATTATGGGATGCCCTTTTTATGTTTTCTTCTTACAGTTTCTTTCCTCTCGTAACACTAGCCTACGGGAAAGAATGACTGAGCTGGATTAATTGACATATTTTTTTGGAAACTTAACTCTCACCTGGATTTCAGTTGCTTCTCAACAGGTAGTGGAAAGTCACTCCAGCTACCATTTATTTTTATTTTATTATTTTTATTTTGTTAAAGCTTCTTATTTACAAAACATATGCATGGGTAATTCTTCAATACTGACCCTTGCAAAGCCTTCTGTTCCAATTTTTCCTCTCCTTCCCCCTACCTTCTCCCATGGCTGGCATGTATGTTAAAATGTATGTTAGATCCAATATATGTATACATATTTATACAATTATCTTTCCAGCTACCATTTAAAATGACATTGCTGGAGTGAATCTTACTGAAATCTGGGATATGTGTGTGTGTGTATGTATGTGTGAGACAAGTTGGTATCAAGTTTGATAATTCCACAATCCATTGCAGAGCTATAACTGGGTCTAGGCAAGTGGGACTCAGTTTAGAGGAACACTCACTACATTTGTCTTTATAATATCAAAGAATCATAGAGAGGTAAAAAGAATCTTAAGAGCCACCCATAGCAATCCTCTCATTTTGAAGATGAGCAAATTTGAAGTCAATTTGAAGTCTCAAGTGATTTGCCATAGTCACACACTTTTTAAAAATAAATCTACTTGAATTGATTCGAACCCAGTTTCAAATCTGGCTTCAGGATTTCAAACTCATGTTCTCTGATTTAACATCCATCCTTATCTCTATACCAAGTTGCCTCCTTCATCAGTAGTGTGTATGCGATGGAACAGCTAAAATAAAAAGCTATAGTTGGCAGCTGACTTTTGTTTCTCTTGTGTAAAATCCTTCTTGTTCTATCTAACTCTGCCCCTGTGGTTCTTTCATCACTAATGGCCTTGTAAGATCCTGGGGTCTATATCTTTCTAATATGAGATGTTTTCCAGGGCCCCTTTTCTTGATTTGTCTTAAAACAAAAAGGACTTGCAAATCATGTATACTAATTATAAAAATAGATTGTCACAATTTTGATCTGATGCCATCTTTATATTTCCATGTCCAGCTTATATCAATCACCCAGAGCTAAGACGAGGTAACAGGTTTGTTGTTCGAGGTTTGAAAATTGTCTCCAATATATGCTTTTCTTTTCTGGAAGATTTGCTTTTTATTTATCAGATGTATGGCTTCCAAAAAACAATTTCTCTTTTGGTGACCTCTTCAGCTCTCATGGATCCAATTATCATTACCTAGGGGACATGACCCCTAAAGTTAGACATCTATCCCTTGTATCTTTCCTGAGTTCCAGCCTACATCACAATTGCCCATTAGACAAGGCAACTTAACGGGCATCTTGAACAATCTATCCAAAACAAAGCTTATTGATCTTTTTTGTAGATGCTATTCTCTGGTCAAACTGACCTCCTTACAGTCTCTCATACATAGCACTCTACCTTCTGTCTCTGTATCTTTGTACTGGAAGACTCAATGAAAGAATGTTCTATCTCCTCATCTTTAAATTCTTTCAATTAATTCATTTCAATTCCCTGAGGGCCTCTCAGAGACATTAAAATCATAGGTTCTTAGACCAGGAGGGGATTTTAGTGATTTTCTAGTTAAAAGATGTCAGGCACATGGACTTCAGTACTGTGTTTGATATTTCTGGTCTAGTTCAATCATCTCATTTTATAAATGTGGAAACTGAGGCTCAACCCTCTCTTTATTGGAAGCTGACAAGAATTTTCTTAAAATATAGGATCCCTAGTTCTCACATAAAAACTCAAGTGACCCTCTCTTTTCCAGACCTAATTCATTTTAATGTCACCCACTTCTTTGTAGAAGATTTATGAACTAAACAGCTACTTTGTTAATCAAAGAAAGGTAGAGGTTGGGTCTGTCAGTCAATAAACATTTTTTAAAGGTCTGAAATGTGCTAGCTTCTGCAGTAATCATTGTCAGTACTTAGTCTCAAGGATTTTACATTTGAATGGGAAGAGTTGGAAGACATAACATGAAAAAAAAACTGTATCCAAATAAGCTATATACAGGATAAATTGGAAAACATCAACAGAGGAAATACACTAGCAAGAAAAGGAATCAGGAAAGAATTCCTGTGAAAAGGGGGTTATTAGATGACACTTGGAAAAAAACAGGAGATGAAGATGAGGAAGGAAAGCATTCCATCATTGGAGAACACATGGAATATCTCTGTGGAACTGTACCTGTGTTAAGACAATCAGGATTTTGATGTGGGAATAAATTTTAGGAAACTTCAAAAACTCTATCCTAGACAAATTTCCTTTCCTGGATGATCTTGCTCCCACGGTGATGTCAGTGGCAGCTGATTCTCTTGGGACAGGGTGTAGAAGTCATCTAGAGTTCCAGTGCTTGAAAAGGGAGAAAAAATGTCTCGCCAAATCTCCTGAGAATGGGCAGTATGGAATATGTTTGTTCCAAGTAGATTTAGTTCTCTAGGTAAAGAGAAGTTCCTATCTTCATTAACAGTTTATCACTAGGTAAGTAACACTGGGGCATAATGCCAGCCAAGAAAGAATAATTATTCTTCCTATTTCCAATTGGATTATTAATTCACATTTATGTGAAGCCAGAAATATACTTAGCTTTGTAGTAAACATACAGGAAGAATCATTGCGATGATTTCTAATTAATTTAGCCAATTTTCCTCTCTTGAATCAGTGTCTTGAAATTCAAAGTTGTCAGAGGTAGTGTGAATTAGAGACATTAGATATACTCTCCCTCCCCCAAAAAATCAAATTATAAAATTTTGGATTCCAACAGCATTCTAGAGGCAACATGTCATAGTGGTAGTGGGCTGTCCTGAGAATCTAGGATACTTGCTTTAAAGACTTGCCCCCTACTTTTTAGCTATATAGTCTCTCAGTTTTTCTAAGTTTATAAAGAGTTGATATTTTCAAAAGTAGAGGATATTTCTATCCTGAAATTCCTATACCAATAACATAATAGATCCTGATTAAAATTTTGAAAAAAAAGAAGATTAATTCTTGTCCTCTCTCCAACTCTCTTTCCTTCTTCTTTGCCCAGGTCATTATGCCCTTTCTGTGCCTACAGAGATGGCGATATCTAAAGTATGCCAGTGATGATGTTGGCCCATTTCATTTTTAAGCTACCCCCAGGGAAATAAGTTCCCCACCATCATCTGATAAACCACAGTAATGTTAAACATGGGAAAATGCTCAGATGTGGTGTTTTGATTGGCTGCCTGGGATAGAAATTATGGTTGCCTGTTCCTCATAATGGAGGAAAAAAAGATATATATTTTCTTTTTCTTCATATTGTTTTTGTGTTGAACTTAGAATATTCTCCTTTCTCTTCTCTGAAGCTCTAGCTTTCTGCAAAACTAGGTTAAGGCTTTTCTTGTCCTTTGTTAGTTCTTCTCTTGTAACTCGCCCCTTCCCTTCCCCATTATTTTGTATTTAATTATAAATATTACATATTTAGTTATGAGCTGTGTGTTGCTTCCCCGATTGAATGCAAGATCTTTGAGGACAAGCACTGCTATTTCATCTTTGTTTCTTTATCTTTGGGGATAAGCACAGTGCTGGGCATAGTATAGGGATTTCATGTTTCTTGGATGAACGAATGAATGAATGGAAACCATGTCGTGGAGGACTTTAAATGAGAGGCTGAAGGGTTAAATGAGATAATCTCTAAGACCTTTTACAGATCTAAGCCTATGATCCTATAATCACTGCTGACTGTCATGGTTGTGAATGACAGTCTGTGTGAGAGGGAGGAGAAATCCATATGTATATGGGGATTTAAGACTAGGACTGGTACAGATTTCGTGGAGGTAGCCCTTTCACAAGCAAGGGAAGGTTCAGGGATATACATATATACCACATGCATTTACAAATAGGCAGTTAGGTAGTCCAGTGGATGGAGTGTTGGGCCTGAAGTGAAGAAGTTCCTGAGTTCAAATCTAGCCTCAGACAGTGGCTGTGTGATCCTGGGCAAGTCACTTAATCCCATTTGCCTTAGTTTTCTCATCTGTAAAATGAACTGGAAAAGGAAAAGGCAAAGCACACCAGGATCTTTGCCAAGACAACACCAAATGGGGTCATTGAGAGTTTCAACTGAAAAAGAACTAAACAACATACAAACACATACACAGACACACATACACATACATATATATGAGATAGAAAAAGAAACAGAAAAAGAGAGAGAATGAGGGAGAGAGACAGACACAAACACATATAGAAGAAAGAGGGGCAAAGAGAGAAAGAAAACAAGAAAAAGAGCAAGAGGAAGAGAGAGAGAGAGCAAGAGCAATAGAGAAAGAGTAAGAGAAAGAGAGAGAGGGAGAGGGAGAGAAAAAGGAAGAGGGAAAGGAAGAGGGAGAGATTTGGTAAAAAAAAAAAAAAAGAAAAGAAAAGCTTGAGTTGGAGGAAAATCCTACTCAAGCATATGTTTATGAATATTACGTGTGCATTCTTAAGATCTTAGATTTAAAAATGGAAGAGATATCAGAAGTCATCTGGCTCAAGCCTCTCATTTTATAGACGAAGAAGTGGAGGCTTAAATTATTTAAGTGTCTTGCCCAAGTTTGCACAGATAGTTGTATGATGAAGCCAGGATTTGAACCCATGTTTTCTGACACCACATGAGTTTTATCTTCAAATCAAATTCATTTGGGGACAAACTAGAACCATTCTCAATAAGATCAGGAGCGAAACAAGTTTGCCCACTATCACTATTACTATTCAATATTGTATTAGAAATGTTAGCTTTGGCAAATTAAATTCAAAGTTAATTTTGTGGCCTTGCATTAAAACAAGTAACCAGAGGATGAACTCAATAGGGAGGCAGCTAGGGGTGGATGTTGTGCCGAAGTTGTTATTATGCTGATGGATGTGCATGAAACTTTTGCAATCTTAACCAGGAGTCCTAATGAAGCACATGCTAGAGAACATTGCTGGGGATTACTGGTTCAGGGGCTGCTTGGTTGACCTTAATTGGGAGAACTGTTTTAACTCCTCTGCCCTCCCCATCATGTGAGATGAAACTTTGGATGATTTGGATGGGGTTAGATGCCATAGGGGGCTTTTTGAACAGAGCCAAGATTTTTGCAATCTGGTGATAACTTCTTTCTTGAGATTCATAGGGATTTGTGCTTTATAGCCAAGTAGAAAGCAGTTTATAGACCTTAAGGGGTGAGGAGAGCCAAGAACAGAGAGCTGATGGTAACAAATAACATCCTCTTATGCCCTGTGCTTCATGGTTAGCTCATGGATGGCCTTGAGAAAGCCAAAAAGCCAAAGTGGAATGTAGTCAAGGCAGGTTTCCCAATAAATCATTCTGGGCCTTGGGGAATTAGATTATGAGGAGATTAATTAAATTCATTGCTGGGTTCTTGCTCAGTATGAGCATCTGATAGGGATCTTGCTGGGAGAGCAGGTTGGACAGTCCAGGGGTATTTACCTCCCTCCCCCTTTCTCTTTCTTCCTTTCTTTTCAGAGGGGATAGTGGGCAGCTGCTGTGTGATTCTGGAAGGAATTTATAAGTGTGTGCAGAGCGGTTTCCAGGCAAACACTGAGCTGACAGCATTTAAAACTGAAATGTAGGTGCTGCTTGTTTGCAAGCAAAAAAAAATTAGGCAATCTCAACTCCAGGTGTTAGTGAGCTCTAGCAACATAGGTCTACCTGGAGATTTTCCCCAGATAAACTGATCAGAGTAGAATAAACAAATGGATAAAGGACCCAAGGATGGTAACCTAAGTCATTTCCACTTCTTTACTCAAATTCTGTCACCTCTTCAGGATATTATTTAAATATTTAACTCCAAAGCTGTTTAGAGCAGTACATAGGACTCAGGAGTTTGGCTAATCTGCACCCGATTGCAGCTGCTCCAACATCTGTTGTTCTTATCTTCATTCATGCTTCTTAAACTTTCCCCAAAATCCCTTTTAGGTTGCAAACTCATTGAGGTCAGTGCTAATTTCTTCCTCTGTATCCTTTCAAGATATCTAATAGGGAGAAAGCTCTGCTCATAGTGAATGATTAAACAATCCATTCAGTGGGCTGAGATTCTCCCTCTAGTTACTCTTACTACGTTCTGAGAAGTCATAGGATAAATGGCATCATAACTGTGTTACCTCCCCTGGTTTGATCATGACCAATCTGGAGATAATTTCCCACAAAATAGAGTGAAACTAACAGTCCAACCCATAGTTTAAACTTGTGATCATGGTTTTATTACCATGTATAAGTTTAGCACTTGGGACAAGCAACATTAAAGATGATGGTTCAGTTGTGTCCAACTCTTCATGACCCCAATTGGGGTTTTCTTGACAGAAATCCTAGAATGGTCTGCCATTTTCTTCTGCAGTTGAGGAGAAAACTGAGATAGAGTTAAGCACCTTTCCCAGCTAATAAGTGAGATTTGAACTCAGGAAGGTGAGTTTTTCAGATGGCAAGACTGACACTACCCTTTAGGATCATGAAACACATCTTTAATTAAGTTGGTAGGTGAGGGAAGTGGGCTTGGTGGCTGAGAGGACCCTTTTGGAGAGACCAAGGTGGAGGCAGAGAAATACCAGACCTGGAAGGACTATAGGAGGAGCAATCATGTGCCATCTGGTAGTTTCCTATTTTAACTAATTATTCTTGCTAATTGGTGCTAAGCTCAGCTGCTTCTATGCTGCTGAAGGACTGGAAGTGCTGTCAGCACCCGCTAAATTTTGGCAATCTGAGGCAAAGCCGCACCCTCTGTAGTTATAGCTTCGGTGAGACTCTCTAATGAACTGAGCTAACCAGCTTGCAGAGGGCTGGGTTGAGTTGGTGCTCAGCTGTACTTATGAGTTCCTCCTTAGGGATAGAAAAAAGGCTACTGTTTGTTCTCATGAAGAACCCTTATTTATCAAATTCCCCACTCAGTGCTATTTGGTCAAGGCCTAGTCTTTATGGCTAGGTGTGAGGCATTTGAAAAATGGAGACATTTATTTTGTGTCTTTATATAACACTGTTATAATTTACAGTGGTGATTTAATCTTTAAGGATGTAGTTTAATTAGTAAGTCAAATAAGTGAATTGAAAAGATTCCTCTGAGAAAAGTGAGACACAAAGCTTATTAAAACACACACATACACACACACACACACATAATTCTTTCTGCAAGGTTATTGTACATCACCTTCAGCCGGAGAGCAGTTTAAGGACGATGTTGAGAGAAGAAACAGATGACCTCTTAGAAGGAGGTTCTCAGCTCCCAGATCTTTCATTAATTAGATGAGGTAGCGTGTTGAGCTCTGCATATAACCTAATAATAAAGTTTCCATAACTTGTGCACCTTTTACTGTGAGGACTCAACTTGGCAATCATTTTTGTTCAGTGTTTCTTCCTTGCTGGTTATTGGTCATAGAGAGATGAAGTGGGAACCATGGCCTGTCGTCAAGGAGTTAGGGTTTGAGATTTTGTATTGATAAATCAAATACAAATCAGTGAAAAAAGAAGTTCTTAAGCCAGGTCTTGAAGGAAGAGAAGAATATAAATAGGTGGAGAGACAGTAAAGGAGTATAGGAGTTCTGGCAAATTGTACAGAGATGTATGTGCATGGACATGAAGTAGGGAGAGGTCAGGACAAGAACATCAAATGGTCTGCTCTCTCATTTGGTCAGATTATAAAATAGGCTTTGTTGTGTCCAATTCTTTGTGAGTTCATTTTTTGGGGTTTTCTCGGCAAAGATATTAGAATGTTTTGCTATTTCTTTGCTCATATCACAGATGAGGGGGGAAAAAAAGGCAAATAGGGTTAAGGAACTTGCCCAGGGTCACATAGCTAGTAAGTATGTGAGGCTGGATTTGAATTCAGGTCTCCCTGACTTTGGTCCTCATGCTCTATACATTGTACCACCTAGCTGCCCCAGCAAACAATTATGAAATAGTCAGATCCTGATTAGCCTGAAGAGTGAAACCCTTGAAGAAGCCACAATATTTAAATTTGCACTGCATAAAACCAAGGATTATATTTTAGAGACTTTTATCTTTGAATAGTGTGAACCCAATACATGAGACCACTTCAGGGCTTCATGATTTGAACTTATCAGGACCTAGTTATAAGGTTAATGAGGTAGGTTGGAAGTAGTTCAGTGTAAATAAATGTTTTTATTTTGTCCTGTAGGTAATGGAGAAACATAAAAACAAGGAAATTACCACTGGATTGATAACTATACATTTCTGATTATGATCTTTGGAGGCATTTGCTTTGCTTGATTATGCATATTTGTTACAAAAATATTTTTTCTTTTCCTTTCTTTTAAAAAATTAATTATTTTTGTTTAGTTGGAGGAGGAGATAAGAAGTTAGAGAGGGAGAACATAAATTGTTGATTGAAAATTATCCTTTTTTAAAAAGAAGATTATTTTGTATGAAGGATAAATTGTAAAGAATAGCTAATATTTATATTCTATCTTAAGATTTGCAACGCACTTTACATATTTTAACTCATTTGATCCTCACAACAACCCTATTTGGTAAGTTCCATTCTGATTTCATTGTACAGACAAGAAAACTGAGGCAACAATTGAGTGATTTTCCCAGATCATGGAGCTAATAAGTTTCAAAGTAGAATTTGAGCTCAGGCCTTCCTGATGCTATGTCTAGCACCTTATGCCACCCAACTTCTACAAAACAAAATGCAAATGCTTACACAGGAAATTAATTATACTGAAATACAGTTATCAAAATATTTTTTAAAAATCTGAGTTCATAAACCCTTAGTTTATCCCTAAGGTGATGACTTCATCTTTAAATCTTGGGAAAACATCCAAATGGAGATTTCCAGATGAAGATATGTGAGGTTATAACTTAGAAGGAGACAGATTTGGGAATCATCCATGGAAGAGTGATAATTGAAGCCATAGGAATGGATAAGGTTATCAAAGACAAGAGTCAAGCAAGAGAGGAAAGAATGGCTTAAGAACAGATCCAATGAATGGTTCCAGTTACTTCATCAACATCCCACTATATCTACATTCTTACTCCCCTGGATCTTTTTCTCTTCATCTACCAAAAATATATATATTTATTTATTTTGAGGAGTGCTTCCTCCCTGCCAGTTTCCTCTTCTCATTGTGAAATGATTTTCTCTCTGTTGCTGCCTGCCCCAGCCCTAAGGGGGAAAGTACAGAAATTAGAGTTTGTCCTGACCTGTCGTGTTACACACTGCACTAAGAAAAACTTTGCCTCAGCTTTATTAATCATTTCCATTTGACATTGTGGGTTGTATTCTTTAGTGCCCTCCCCTCCTCCTCCACCCCCTTTTCAGTTATTTTATCTTTTATAATAATGTCAGGAGCAAAATCTCATTTATTTTTCAGTGGTTTTAATTTTTTTTAATGCTCATGTATCCTAGTTGACATATACTTTCCTACAACTCCTTTCTACCGTAACACATGAACAGGTGAGGTGAGAAATCCTAGCCAGTTTGTTTGAAATAAATTAGGATGGAATATTCTCAAATTGGCTCTATTTTCTTTCCAGTCCCTCTTTTCTTCACCCTGATGATTCTTCATTCAGAAAATTGATCTCTTTTCTCCAAAGCTATTCTAGGCATATTAGCTTGAATGCCATTTCTGTTTGCCCACCAACTCCCTCCAAACTGAGAGCTGCTACTAGATTGTCTACTCATCCTACTGAGCCCAGTCCAGGATAACACTGGCTGAAAGACAAAAGAAATGCATTTTGCTCGAGACCAAGCCCTAATGGCACCTTTATCTATGGGTAATTAATGCTCTGACTGATGACTGAATAATTGCTCATAAACCTCACTAAAAAGACAGTTTTCGTGTTTTTTTTTTTTTTTTTAGCAAATTTCTCTTGGAGAATGTTGTCTCAGGGATGCTCTAGGAGAAGATTGATCTGTTTTTCAGAGGTGGATAGGGGCACTTTGGGTGATTTCTGGGATGTCTTTAGTATGCAAAGGAAAGACATATAAGGAAATTTTTCATAATTCCTGGACTAGCAACACAGAAGGAATTATGAAAAATTTCCTTACAGTGTCTTTCAAATGGACTAGCAACACAGAAAAACTGTGTGGTCTCCTGATCCATTTGAAGATGTTGGGGAAACAGAACCAAAACTAGCAATTTTTGTGCCTGGCGCAAGTGGCACAAAATATTCCCTCCATTCAGTTGGCAAAGAGGATGGAGATATTGCTGATGGAGAGACCAGGCCCAGAATGGAGGGACAGAATATTCCCCTCAAGTATAGTTATGGGGGGTGGACGTGGGTAGGCAACAGTGAGGCATCCTGGAAAAATTGTTGGATATATAATTAAATCACGTGGATTTGAATCTTAACTTTGCCAGTCTAATACTTCTCATTATCCTGAGCAAGCCATCCTCTCTGTACATCAACTTTCTCATCTATAAAACAAAAGCGATGTGACTAGATAGTCTCTTTTAGCTCTAAATCTGTGATGATACAATTCTGGGAATTTTTTGTTGTTGTTGTTGTTGTTTTATTATTCTTGCTAACTAGGTGTTAAGCTCAATTGTTTTTAAGCTACTGAAAAACTGAAAGTACTATTAGCTTCCCTCTAAATTTTGGCGTATATAGACAAAGTCCTGGTGCCCCAACTTCTAGTTATGGCTCTGAATGCAAGGACACAGAAAGCTCACCTGTGAGCTCACACACCAAAATTTTAGTCCTTGTAGTTACTGATTTTTTTCTTTTGATTATATAAAGCAGGGCAACCTGTAAGAGTTTTTCTCCATTGAAGTTATTGCCACTGTATTACTACCCCTTGTAAACAGATCTGTGGGATTATAGGCTCATAGATTTTACATCTGCAGAGACATTAGGGTTCATTTAAGTTAAAATTCCTAATTTTGCAGATGAGGAAACTGAGACTCAGGGAAGTGTTGGCTTGCCTAGGATCACACTGAACTCAGGTTACATCATTCTAATCAATGTAACGTGTCATTTTTTTTAAATGTCATTTTTTAATAGCTGCTGACCATATCACCATGAGCCCTGTTATTCCCATGGACATGAGCTGGTCTCGTTTCATTGTAATGGACATCAGTGATTGTTACTGCCCTGTAAGGTGAATGCTGATGGCAAGTGACATGAGGATCCCATCCTGGCCAGCCAATGATTTGGTCTTGGTGCATTGAACTTTTTTCCAATATTAAAATAGGCCTAATTATTCCAGTTGAATGTAACTTCTTGAGGTCAGTGACTATTTGTTATTTTTGTCTGTATTCCGAGAACCAAATATAGTGCTTGGTATGTAGTAGCTATTTAATAAATGTTTGTTGAATTGAACTGACTTGCCTATTCCATTTCATTTAACTCAATTCAGAACAATTGGTGTGAAGGTGATAGATCATGAATGAAACAGTGTGAAGTAGTGGGTAG
Source organism: Antechinus flavipes (assembly GCF_016432865.1). NCBI lineage: Eukaryota > Metazoa > Chordata > Mammalia > Dasyuromorphia > Dasyuridae > Antechinus > Antechinus flavipes. The sequence continues at coordinate 152,593,599 of NC_067401.1, forward strand.
AGCATTCAAAAACCTGAGTTTGAATCTTGCCTCAAGTGTTAGTCAAGTAACTTCAATATTCTGTTCCTCAATTTTCTCATCTCTAAAATGAGATTCAACTCAACGTTTTTTAAGGTACCTTCCAGCTCTAAAATTGAATATCTCAAGAGTAATTTTCAAGTATACCCATAGCTCATATTTTTCTAGCCCTTTACAATTTATAAAGCACTTCCTCCTGAACAATCTTGTGATGTAGGAAGTTATTATTCTAGATTTCTAGATTAGGAAACTGAACCTCAGAGAAGCGAGAGGACTTATCCTTAGTTTCATAGTTCTACAGATACTTAATATTGGAACCTGATCTCAAATCCATGTTCTCTGACTCTCAGACAGAGGCATATTGGTAAATGTTTAACAACTGGCTCTGAAGAAAAAACAACCAACTTCAATATTCTGTTCCTCAATTTTCTCATCTGTAAAATGAGATTGAACTCAACCTCTTTTAAGGTCCTTTCCAGCTCTAAAATTGAATATCCCAAGAGTAATCTTCAAGTATACCCATAGCTCACATTTTTCTAGCTCTTTACAGTTTATAAAGCATTTCCTCCTGAACAATCTTGTGATGTAGGAAGTTATTATTCTAGATTTCTAGGTTAGGAAACTGAACCTCAGAGAAGTGAGAGGACTTATCCTTAGTTTCATAGTTCTACAGATACTTAATATTGGAACCTGATCTCAAATCCATGTTCTCTGACTCTCAGACAGTGGCTTATTGGTAAATGTTAAACAATTGGCTCTGAAGAAAAAACAACCAAAAAACTCATATATGCAATATACTTTTATGTTTAGTTTGTATCATCACCATCTGTATTCATCACTTTCTTAAGTCTAGACCATTAACAAAAGAATAAATAAAGCTCTGATTTGAAGTATTTGCTGATTTGCAAGGTGTTAAATGTTCAAATTGAACATTTAACAATCAGCTTTCCAGAGCTGGTACAAACTGGCTCTTGCTCACTCCTATATCTTTGTCCTGTGCTCTTTCCACTATATCTCCATAAGAATAATTCATTCCACTCTCTATTGCCTTTATTTCTTAGCCTAGATACGTCACTATAAAAGTAATATGCTGTCCATCGTATTGGAAGATGACTTTTGTGGCCTACCAGTAATGGGCAAAGTTATTTATACCCAATCCTTTAGAACTGGGGATAGTTTGCATTGAATTATCCATAATCTTATGCTTAAACCATACATTTTCAGTGACCTTCATTTGTGGGGCTAGTCTAAGTCTGAATATAGTCTGTAGTACTTCTTTTGAAAATAAAAGTAGAAAATCTCCCTACTCTAAAAATAAATAAATAAAACTTTATTTGCTGCTGCTGGCCCTTCAAGTGGCTGTTCCATTTTTCTTTGTGACAAAAGCTGAAACTACAATTCATGGCAAAGGTCCAGGGTTGGGATACTTGGGTTCTGTCCTTGGCTCTGTTGTGTGGTCCTGGAAAGGTTATGACCTTTCTGGGCCTGAATTTTATAATTTGTAAAAGGGAGACTTTGACCCCGTCCTCTTTATTGTAAGAATCCTATGAGAGGTGTAGAGGTGAGAGTGGGAGGGGAAGGAATGGGAGGATAGGATGCTTTGGAAATTGTAAAGCATTCTACAAACATATGGGATGTTTATTCTTTGTTAGAACAGCATATAGGCCAAACTTGCTGACAGGGGGATAACTAAGGGAATTAAGGAAGATTGGAAACTCCACCTCTTTGGAGAGTTCTAAAAAAAGCTATTCCATGCTCCCCTGGATTCCCCTCATTATATGAGAGCTAGTTCAGCTTTGTCTTTTGTGTGGAGATGGGGATACATTTAAAAAAAATAACTTTTTTTTAAAAAAGATCTTTCCATCTTTGAGATTCCCTGAGCAATGATTAAACCAACAACCTAATTTAGACAATTGGGTTTTAGCTCTGTCGTTAACTTGCCATATGACCTTGGATCTATAAAATGTCATGACTGGATAGGATCAGATGTGTCTAACATGTAGTTAAGATACTCTCAAGTTTGGCCAAACTGGATTAAAATGTTATTAGAAAATGTTTAACAAAATAGATAAAAAATACAATAAAGCATGGATAATGTTACACTTTAAGACTAAAGCAATATGCAGCCTGGAGGTGGGGTGTATTTATAGTTTAGTGGTCTCATTTCTATTTCAGTTTGATGCACTGGACTAAGACAGCTACATAGATAGAGCCGTGGATCCAAAGTCAGGAAGAACTGAGTTCAAATATGATTCAGATCATTTAATCTCTATTTATCTAAATCTACTTGAAAAAGAAATGGCAAATCATTCCAATATCTTCTTGTTTGCATGTTTGTTTGATTGTTGGGTTTTTTTTTTTTTTTGCAAGGCAATTGGAGTTAAGGGACTTGCCCAGAGTCACACAGCTAGTAAGTGTTAAGTGTCTGAGGTTGGGATTGAACTCACTGCTCCTAATTTCAGGACTGGGGCTCTATCCATTGAGCCATCTAGCTGTCCTCCCTCTCCCCCATTACAGTACTTTGTTTATTCTATTCTTCCATCTTAAACGATCTCTCTCATCTTCTTCACCCACTTAGATGCAGTCTGTCAAGGCTCAGCTCAAGTCTCACGATGAAATCATGTAATCTTCTTGGACCATTTTGAATCCCCAGTGCTCTCTCCCTTCTTTGAAATCTCAGAACATGTATTGTCTGTACCATGCACTCACTGGAGACTTAGCCTCTGCTGCCTTGTGAGACATTCCTTAAATTGTTTTCTTGCATAACTTTTCATGTGCATATGCCTTGTGCACAACTAGACGCTAAGGTTTCTTGGAGCCGGGGCCCATGTATTATAATTCAAGCTATGTCTACTTTCCGCTATTTTGTCTTTAACCCTGGTTCATTGGAAGTGAAGGTTTGTACTTCACATTTCATTGTTCTCACCTGCTGTGTTTAGATTGCAGCAACATCACATGGACACAAGAATACGATGAACATGTAGACCTTGGAGGATGATCTGATTTAAGATGAGGTTTCTGAGAAGCTTTAAAAAGTAGAAACAAGTAGTAGTTTAAAAAATTCTTCATGGTATCTAGCTCAGTGTTGCACATTTCATTTAAAAAAGTTAAAAAAATAATAAAATGTAATATGTTATATATTATATATGAATTATGTAATGTATCATAAATATTTGAATATATAATAAAACATAATTTAATAATAAAATAAAATAAATTCAATAAAATGATAATTTTTAAAAAATGAAAATTATTAAAAAGAATACTTTTAAACAACAACAACAACTTATTAGAGAAAATAACGATAACAAAGAATCTGAGAGTTAAAGCTAGAATCAATGGTGAGCTGGTAAATGTTTAACAACTGACTCTCCAGAAAAGCAAATGTACACATGACACATTTTAAAATTTAACCTGAAGTAGTAACATTTTCTCCATCATTTCCTGAAGTCTAAACAATCAATACATCAATACACTAAGCCTTGACTTGTAGTATTTGCTCATTTCCCAGGTGCAAATGCTCACACTGAAATTTGAACATTTGGTTTCCTTGAGTTTATTCAAGATGGCTCTAGTACATCTCTGGTTGGAAATGAACCCTTGAGGCCATCTAATCCAAGCACCTCAGAGGAGGGACTGAGATAAAGTGACTTATTCATGGTCCCATTGCTATGAAAGTATCTGAGGTAGGATTTGAATTCCACATCTTCCTGACTCCAAGGACAGCCTTTAAGCCACTGTGCAATGCTTTTTTGTTGTTCAGTCATTTCTGATTCTTTATGATCCCATTTGGGGTTTTCTTGGCAAAAATAATAGTGGGTTGCCATTTTCTTGTCCAGATCATTTTACAAATGAGGAAACTGAGGCAAACAGGGGTAAGAAACTTGTCCGGGATCACACAGCTAGTAAGGGTCTAAGGCTGGATTTGAACTTAGGTCCTCCTGAATCCAGACCTGCCACTTTAACCAGTATACTACCTAGCAGTACATATCATGCTACTTCTGCACTTAAAAAAAAAACAAAACAAAAACAAACAAACAAACAAAAAAACTATAGTTGATTATTGTGATATGGTCTGCAATCATAGAAATCTTAATTTAGCCTCCTCATTTTATTGATGAATATGCTGAGATCCCTGTTGGGTAAGGGACTTGTCCAAGATCATACAAATTGGTAATATCATCCATAATCTATAATTTTTTTACTTCTATAATGAGCCAAGGGAATAGAGTTTATCCAGAGGAAAGGAAAAAAGAACTCCAAGTTCCTTAACATGTATTTCTTCCTCCATAAAAGGGAGTTACTCATTTTGAACACAGTGCTTGGCTAAACATTAGGTCAATCAAATGGAAATTGTAAAGGGGATTGTGGTTATAAAATTCAGCAGGAATCATAATAATGACAATAAAAGTTAGCATTTTTATAGTGCTTTAGTGTTTGTAAAGCACTTTACAAATATCTCATTTTTATCCTTATTTAACTGCTATTACTATCCCCATTTTACAGGAGAAGAAACTGAGGTAGACATTACTTAAGTGACTTACCTGGAGTCAAATGACTAGTGAGTGTTTTTTAGTCAAATTTGAATTCAGGTTTTCTTGCTTCCAATCTCAGCACTCTATCCACTGAATATCTACTAAGTAATAGTCAAGAAGAGAGCCATTATCAGCCTGAGAAGTCCATTGACAAGATTTCATTTTGTGTGTGTATGTGGTTCTTTATAAACTATAAAAAACTATGCTTGAGCTAATATTGTTGTTATGATTTATTATCCACTATTTGGGAATGATTCTTATGTGAAATGGGGCAAAAATCACCATTACACACTTTCATGAATAGAGAAAATGTTTTCTAAAATACACTAATACTGTTCAGTAGCACTAAATGGTGGCTAAATATAGACCAAGAGAACAGACGTTGGAAAGACATCTTCTTGGTAAATTATGGGGGACTCTTGTTATAGAATTGGGCATACCCTTATTGGATGGAGTTGATGTGTCAAAAGCTTTTGATTAATTTTTATAAGGGAAATTTCACTCAAAAGGGAGTATGAAGAAATGACCATGGGATAAAAGTTAAAAAACAAAACAAATTTGTATAACTTTACTCTCTCCCCATCACCACTTTGTATCATTTTTCTAAGCCACTGATGTAAATTAGATACAGTTTTCTTGTTTTTTCAAAAGTATGGAGACTTTTCTTCTCACCATATTATGTTTCTCATTTGTGCTCATTTTTATTCTATTCTCTCTTTGTCTCTCTGTCTCTATTTGTCTCTCTGTTTCTCTCGAAATCATTACAGCAACAGAGTTTCTTAGACAAAGAAACTTTCTCTGAGACAGGATACTGTGCTCTCTTCCTTTTTCCCCCTCTCTTTCTGGCCTATGTTTTATACACACACACATACATACATACACACACAGATATTTATGTCAGTAAAAAATATATGTATATATATTATGGTCAATAATACGTTCATATATATATATATATGAATATTTATATTATAGTCATTAATATGCTATATATGTGTATATATATGTGTATATATGTATATATTTTATGGTCAGTAATACCCATATGGCAAACACACACATAATAAACTCTGTGCTGATAAAATCCGTCATTATTATGCCTTTGTTGGCTATAACAAAGGCTTTCAGGAGAGTAATTGCCCAGAATGTTTTCTTTTGTCTCATTTTCCTCTCTTCATCCTCCTCCCCACCCCCCATCTCTTCTACTTACCCCCTCTCCACCCCTTCCCTACTAAAAATGCTCTGTGTCAGGAGCATAGAGCATCAAATCACTCAACAGCTTTAATCTTTTCAACACCCTCCCATGCAAGTTATTAAGAGGAGATTTTGAAGCGTTGTGATGTGGAAAGGATGAAGACTTTTCCTGGATAAAAAGGCCCTTGCCTGGAATTATCTTCACTTCATTTGCAAGTAATCCCATCCACCTCCTTAGTTTCCCTCCCTGTTCAGAAGGAAGGGGTGGGGCAGGTGCAAGGCAGGCAAATTCTGGGGGAATGAGAACTAAGTAGTGACCACAGCAGGGAGTGGGGGAAGGTGGCTGAGAGGAGGCTTCCCCCTGCCACCCCTTCACCAGTCAGCCTCATGGCGTTGCAAGCAGCCCAGAATTTGAATACCTCATTTGTAGTTGGGTTGAATATAAAATAATCTTCAGATGCTACCTTGCTTCTTTTTTTTTAAATTTATTACTATTTCAAGAATGAAAAATGCCTCAGGTTCATAGAATAAAAGAATTAAAGTTATATGGGAAATCAGAAGTCATCAAAACCCAGTTTTTTGAAAAGATATTATACACTTATATACTTTTAATCTGCATTATTAATATTTTCCTCATCACTTTCTTGAGGCTTGTTTTTCAGTCATGTTTGACTCATTCTGACCCCGTTTGGTTTTTTTTTTTTTTTTTTTTTTTTTTTTTGTCAAAAGATACTGGAGTGCTTTGCCATTTCTTTCTCCAATTCATTTTACAGATGAAGAAACTGAGGCAGCAGGATTAAGTGATTTATCCAGCTAGTAAATGTCTGAGAGCCAGATTTGAACTCATGAAGAAGATTCCTTACTACAGATCCAGTCACCCAGCTTTCCTTAAGTCTAGGCACTCAATAAAATAATGTATCCAGTCCCGATTTGTAGCATTTGCTAATTTCTAAAGTATAAATGCTTATATTGTAAATTGAAAAATGAAAAATCATGAAAACCAAAATGAAGTGACTCTGCAATACATTTGACTAAACCATACTCTGAGGATGGTCATTAAAAAAAAAAAAAAGAACCAAAAAAAAAAAAAAAAAGAAAGCTCATGAAAGCCAATATGAACTGACTCCAAAATACATTTGACTAAACCATACTTTAAAGATGTTAACTATTAAAAAAAAACCCAAGAACAAAAAATTATTGGATTTGTAATAGCACTATTATACCTTAGGGCTAATTTAGGATTCACCTTCCTCACAATGAGTCCCTATTTGGCTTTAGTTTAAGACAGGCAAAGAAAATCATAGCTGCAGAATGTGATAGGGAAGCACTTTAGAAATCAGTAATTCCAATCCCTTTGTTTTCTTGATTTGGAGACTGAGGGCTAAAGAGGTTGACAATTGTTTGAGATCACACAATAAATAGCAGAGCCATAAATTAAAAAAAATTAAACAGTGTTTTATTTTTCCAAATATATGTAAAGATAGTTTTCAACATTCATTTTTGTAAGACTATATTCCAAAGATTTTTTCTTTCTCCCTTACTTCCTCCCTCCCCAAGAGGGGAGCAAGAAATTTGACATAAGTTAAAAATGTCCAATTCTTTTTTGTGTGTGCAGTTCTTTTAAACATATTTCTATATTTGTCATATTGTACAAGAAAATCAGACCAAAAGGGGAAAAAATGAGAAAGAAAACAAACAAACAAAACAAACAAAAAAAGGTGAAAATACTGTGCTTTGTCCACATTCAATCCCCATAGTTCTTTCAGGATGCAGATGGCTCTTTCCATCACAAGTCTATCAGAATTGCCTCTCACAGGTTCCAGATTTTGTGGGAATGAAAGAAAAGGAAGGTAAAGGTAAAATCAATAATTGTCACCAAGAGTCTAAGAAAGATGCGGTCCAGGGACAGAATTACTTTCTTTTAAAATGTCTACTTAATATCTGTCCATCCTATTTCAGGGGAAGTCTATGTCATTCCCAGAAAGCCCAAGAGCTGAGATTAGGAATAGACAGAGCAGTCCTGTATGTAACCTGTTACACATACAATGAGGCTGCATGCTATATTATGTAAAAAGCTTAGAGTAAGGAAAATGTGTTTTCCTATCTGACCCTGATATTTACTTGATATGTGATAATGGACAAGTCATTTAACTCCTCAGAATTTAGGAATCCTCAGAATCTAAGAATCTAAGACTTGTCCACTAAGTTATACACAAGTGATTATCCACACTAGTAGAGGAATTTCCCATACTGACAATGTCAGATGTATAATGTCATGCTGTACTCTGTAAAATTTAAGCCCCAAATACTCCTAACTTTGCTTAATTCGAGTTTACATATGCATAAACTACAGAGAGAAAGCCCCTAAAATGGCAAGACAGAGATAGAGCAATGTAGTTAGTTATAAGCCTCTATATGTGTAAATTTTTTTCTACGTTTAAACAGATTTAAACAGATTAAACAGATTTTGCTGATGCTGGTTTATATTTGCTTCGGAGAGAGAGAAAGATGAGGAAAGAGGCTAAGGAGAGAATTATAAGAAAAAGGACTAAGGGAATAGAGAGATATTTAGAGTGTGTGTGTAATAATGATGACATACTTATATCCAAATACAGCATACTCTCCATTATCTGACATGATCAGATAAATGAATATTCTGAGTATTGTGGAATTATTAAATATGGCACAGATATAATATTACCTTCCAAAGAGTCAGAATATAAAATCAAGTAACTGAAAAATCTGTATTGACATTAGTGTATATAGTAAAATAGCATTGGTCTTAGAATTAAAGCAGGTTGGGATTTAAGACCTAGCTAAGATAATCCCTACCTGTATAATCAAAAGTAATGTAATCTCTTAACCTCCATCTGAAAAATAAGAATACCTGTACCCCCTTCTTTGCAAGGATTCTTATAGGGCTCAAATGAATTAATGTATGTGAACATGTTGATGGAATTATAGGAGCATCCTCTTTAGAGCCTGGTACCTTAGAAACACATGAATGCAATTTTTCCACATTTCCAATAAGGGAACCCCCTTGATAAAAGTGAAATGACCTACCCAGGGATATGTAATGACTGAGTGATTTCAAGTTTAATATAATTATAAGCTAATCTTATCCTCCACTAGGGTAGCTAAGTGGCTCAATGCACTGGTTTGAGAGTCAGTAGACTCATTTTCATGAGTTCAAATTCAGTTTCAGACACGTACTAGCTCCTTGCCCTACTTGCCTCAGTTTTCCCACCTGCAAAATAGCAAATAATTCCAGTGTTTTTGCTGAGAAAACCCCAAATGGTATCATGAAGAATTGGATGTGACTGAAACAACATGATGATAACACCTCCAACTAAGTATTTAAAAAATAATTTAGAAGTCCTTTTGGAATTATTTTCTCATCAACATAAACATAAATTGTCATTATATTATAGATAGATTTGGAGGCAGAAGACTTGAGCTGAAATCCAAGCTTTGCTATTAACTATATGTCCTTGAGCAGCAATAATAATAATATTCCATCTCAGACACTTAATACTCACCAGCTATATTATCTTGGGGAAATCACTTAACTCCAATTGTCTTGCCAAAAAGAAAAAAAAGAAAGAAAGATATATAGAAATATTAAAAAAAATGAAAGATAGGATCCTTGCTCTCCAGGGATCTCTAGTGTTATTGGGTAGTCAAGACACAGCTACATGAATAACAGGGCAAGAGAATATGTGATTATGTAGCATCACCTTATAGTAGTAAATAATAATAACTAGCATTGAGAATTTGAAAAATAATCATGTAAAATTATCTTATTTGAACTTCATAACATACTTATGAAGTAGGTCCTGCATCTATTGAAACCTTTATTTTACAGATAGAGCTAAGACCTTTTCAAACCTAGAAAGCAGGAGGAACTGGCAGAATTGTTGTGGAGGAGGAGCTTGGTTTTAGCTATTGCATTCAGAACTGCAGTGGTGAGACATGGTTTACAGAGAGAACATTATTAAATAGATCTACTGTCCATTCCATTCAATAATACAGGAAAAGGTAAAACCTGACCACTATGAAAAATCTAAAACTAGAAAGTGACGCTGGAAATATGAGTAAACAGAAGGAAACTGGGTACAATGAATAAATACTGTGGGTTAAGAGAAACCCAAGATGTAAACTAAGAGTATATATACCCTTATAACAACAAAAAGCAGAGCTTAAAAGAACAAAATGACTTTGCCACATAGAGACCAAGAGTGACTGGAAGAAATGTTAAAAAAAGAAAGAAAGAAAGAAAGAAAGAAAGAAAGAAAGAAAGAAAGAAAGAAAGAAAGAAAGAAAGAAAATTTAAGCCTTTAAAGGGAAAAAATGGAAGAAGAGCAAATAGCTTAGAAGATGGGAATACCTTAACAAAGTAATGGATTCCTTGAAAAATATCAGAGATCAGAGAGACCTCAATGATTCCAGTAGGAAACAAACTAGTAATATTAAAACAAAGTGAAAAGGTTGAAAAGTTAGAATAGGTAATGTGTGTGTGTGTGTGGTGTGTGTGTGTGTGTGTATGTGTGTGTGTGTATGTGTGTGTGCTATCAAAAACAACTGATGAAAAACAATTCAAAGAAAGCTAATTTAAAAATTATTGAAAACCACAACCAGCCAACTCATCAAAATTGATCACGTGTTTGACAAAATCATAAGAAAAAACTGCTTATATTTACCAGAACTAGAGGGCAAAGTAAAATTAGAAACATTCTGACTGTTATCTTCTGGAAAACATTCCTCCAACTGAAATACTCAGGAATGCCATAATCAAAATCTTGAGTATACAGATCAAAAAAAAAATATATCTGCAAGTATCCAGAAAGATGTCAAGTGTTAAGCAATTAGAATCAGGATCACATGAAATTATGATGCAACTATTATAAAGGAGAGAGGAAATTTGGGAGTATTATTTCTCCCAATAGGAATGCATGAGAAAAAATAAAAACAAAAATAGAGAAAGTGATGGAGGAAGACTGCAACATATGAACTTTACTCTTATCTAAACTTCAATAAAGACTGAACACACACTCCCAAATAATTTGATATGGAAATATATAAAACCCAACAGGGAAACATTCAGCAACAGGTATAGTAGAGGTTAAAACAAAATTTATATTAGGAAAGAGAATAGTTACAGACAAAATGGACTTTATCTTATGAAAGAGGATCATAAAGGAGAAAAATAGAATATAAAAAGCAATGGACAATGTCTGGTCTGGGTGAAGCAAGAGAATGGGCGGAGAGGCAGAATTGGGCAACTTCAACTGTATATTACTTGTGTTGATCTCATTACTTTTTTCTTCCCACCTTCTTTGAAAAGAGGAGCACAGAGGACAAAGAGGAAAAATTATAGGAAGTTAAATTGTAGGAAAAGTACAATTAACAATGACAACTTTGAGTTTGTGTAGGGTGAACTCATACATCAATGGCGAAAGGTAGTAGAATGAAATAGATAATAGAATAGTAGAATACAACAATAAGTTGTTGTCAAAAATAAAACACAGTTAAAGGAGAGTTTCACATAGAATTATTCCATGGAATGGAGCAAAATTTTGTTATGCTTTGGGCAAATTAAAAACTCAGTGGTGGTAATTTTGATATCAGATGAGACAATAGTAAAATAGACATTTTAAAAAAGAGATAAGAAATTATATTATGCCTAAAGAAACCATAAGTGATGAAATGATATTGATACTTATAAATGTACCAAATGACACAGCATTTAAATACTTAAAAGAAAAGCTAAAGAGAAGAAGTAGACAGTAAAACTATTATAGTTGGGGACATCCATATATCCCTTTTAGACTTAAACAAACCAAAGAAAAGACTTTTAAAAAGGGCCCAAAGAAAATTAAAAAAAAAAGTAGATATAATTGCAGAGAAAATATAGACCTACATTGTAGAGGATGTTTTCTCATCAAGAAGTTCCCTAAACAGTTGAAATCACAGGTTCAAGACCCTATATTAACCTATACTAGACCTTTGTTGATTTATTAATTAGAATTTAAAGCAAAGTACATATTTGTCAGCTGGGCATGGTGCTTTGATCAAAAAAAAGTAATGATAAAAAATAGGACTGAAGTCTAGTTTGTATTTTTTCTTTATTTTATAGGTTTCCATGGTCAAATTATTCATCATCCATTGAGTAGTCTTCTGGGGATAAACTTTTATCTACTTAGCTGGGCTAGATCTCAGGAAGCAGATTCAGTCATTACTTGAGTATGGGACCATTCAGGGAAACTTCTCCAGCATGATAAAAGAGACTAGAGACTATACTCTAATGACAGAGTTGTTGAGAAGACATGGTTTCATCCATGGTTTGATAAGGTGTCAAAGTGAGACATTTTGGGGAGGATTTTTGAGTATAAAACACTACTTGGTTTATTTAGGTGAGAGAATAAACACCCAGAATTCTTTTTCCTTATGCATCATACCTTTGAAGACAAGAGGATTTTTACACATAGCATGTAAGAAGGCTAAAAGTTTTTTTCTCTAATTTTGGTATCTAGTAGAGGCTTAATTGAGGGAGATGCAGATGAGATTCAGATATTCTTAGGTTGTCCACTGCATGAGGTTGAAAACTCAGAGTAACCTACAGAGTTACTCTAGGTAATGCCAGTAGAATATAAGATCCTTGAAGACAGGAACTATTTTGTCTTTGTTTTTTCCTGTGTCTTGTATTTAAATAGGTGTTTAATAAATGTTTGCTGGATTATGCTGAATCATATTAGGGATATAATATTTCTGTTTTATGACCCATCCTCTCCTGTTTGTAATTCATCAGTAGTCACAAACTGCTAGGGAATGGTCTTTAAAAAGAGGAAATTAGGGCTTAAATTGGGTAAGATGAATGAATGAATAAGATATTGGTAGATGGATAAAAAGTTGATGAATGAATTAAAAAGCATTTATTAAGTACTTATGTCAAGCACTATGCTAAGTTTTGGGGATAATAATAATAGCTAACATTTACAGAGCACCTACTATATGCCAGAGACTGTGCTAAGCATTTTACAATGGTTATCTCATTTGATCCTCAGAACCTTATAAGATAATTATTATATTTTCCTCATTTTACAGATGAGGAAAATGAGGCAAACAGATGAAATGGTGGTCCCATAGCTGATAAGTATCTAAGACTGTCTTTAAACTCAGGTTTTCCTGACTACAGGCCTAGCACTCTATCCACTGTATCACCTAGCTTCTTGAATACATTTACAATTTTCTATAAAAATAGAAGTGAGATTCTGAAGTCAGAAGGACCTGAGTTCAAATCTGGTCTCAGACGCTTGACACTTCCTAGCTATGTGACTTTGGGCAAGTCACTTAATCCCAATTGCCACAGCAAAAAAAAAAAAAAAAAAAAAAAAAAAAAAAAAAAAAAAAAAAAAAAAAAAAAAAAAAAAAAAAAAAAAAAAAAAAAAAAAAAAAAAAAAAAAAAAAAAAAAAAAAAAAAAAAAAAAAAAAAAAAAGAAAAAGAAGAAGAAGAAAGAAAAGAAAAGAAAAAGAAGAAGAAGAAGAAGAAGAAGAAGAAGAAGAAGAAGAAGAAGAAGAAGAAGAAAGAAAAGAAAAGAAAAGAAAAAGAAAAATAGAAGTGAGGTAATTTCTGCTCTCAAGAAATTCATATTCTAGGATCTTAATATATTGTGTGTGTGTGTGTGTGTGTGTGTCTGTGTGTGCATGTACATGCGTGTGAACTTAGAGAAGAAACTGGGAAGTAGATCTTTGGTGTGAAGGAAACTAAACTATAGACCCTTCAATTAATGCCTTAGAAATCTGTATGTGGAATTCTTAAACATGTCTCATAGCGATGAGAATGGTATTTGTTCTGAAAGTTTAAAGCCTCTGTAACAAGAAATTAAAATGAAAATCCCGGCACACCCTGAGTGCTAGCTATAAAATTACTCATGAGAAACTTGCTGTCAATTACCAGAGTGAAATAATAGGGTGTTTTTTCCCCTTTCCATTTAAAATATCACCTCCCAGCTGAACATTCATGAGGGTGCCTTCAAGAGCCGGATGTGTTGTTTCCCTAAAACATTGCACAGGTTCCTGGGGCTGGTCCAATGGTGGTTTTATTATAATAATAGCTGACATTTTGAGTGACACAAGGCATTCCCAAAAAGGGCTTTGTATGGAAAGTTCCCATACCTATGACTCCTTGTCCTTTTCTAGTATTTTGACTGCTTATCTGCTTTGTTCCTAAATGGTATTTCTAAATAATCTCTATTATCAGAGCACATTGCTTACTTGAGGAAAAGTTATTTCTTGATATCAGTAGTGCAGTAGAAAGAATGATGGATTTGGAATCGGGGAGCTGTGTTCAAAATCTGGTTTAGTTACATCAAATGTAACTATGGGCAAATAATTTCTTTTTGAGTTTTCGCTTCTGTAAAATGAGAGTTGGACAAGATTGTCTCTAAAGTTTCTTTTAGCTCTAAATATATGATCCTATGAAGATTTCTTCCATATCTCCAGGATACTACTGTTCTCTTTCCATGATAATCAGATGTGGGTAAGAGCCATGAGTGTCTATTCTACTTTAACTTGAGTGAGACAGGAAATCCAGTCTTCAAATAAAAAAACCCAAACAGACAGACAAATGAATGAATAAATAAATGAACAAACAAACAAATTAATAAATAGATGAATAAGTAAACAGAATAACAGATAAACAAATGTGAACATCTTTGTGGGTTTTTTGCACAATAGTTACCCTATATACATCCACAATTACCCTCTTGTAACAAAGAAAAAAGTGGAATAAACCCGATCAATATGGCAACTTCCTATTAGTATCTCATGCATTTGATATTTTTAGCCATCTGGCCTCTGGACTGAATATGGCTCGTTGCATTTGTTCCAAGTTCAGTTGTCCCTATTGTGTGGTTCTGACATACACTTTTGTAATCATTGTTTATAGAGTTATCCTAGTTTTACTCATTTTGGTCTTTATTAGTTAATTTAGAATTGGTTTCCGTGAAAACTTTTCATATAGACAGTTCTAACATGCAGATATCTGTTTGAACTCACCAACCTTTTTTTTTTTTTTTTTGCTCCCATATTTCAAATCTCTCCCTGTTAGAAACTAACATGTTAGAAACTGGATTTGATAGTATACTTTTATAGTACTATTATTGGGGAGGCTGGCAATACTATTATTTAATTCAGGGGGGTTCTGAGTTGTTGTAGGGATAAAGCTAATCTACGTACAGCACCAATATGATGAGCCCCCAAGAATGGAGGACCATTAAGTTGCCTAAATAAGGTTCAAACAAGCCAAGATTGGAAAAAGAGAGCAGAAAAAAGTTTCTATGCTGATTCACATTGGACCAAGGGTGAGTGCTTCCAGCCCAGTCTCCAAAACAACAATCACAACCACAAAAGAAATCAGGGAGCTGATATGATCAGGCCACCATTTTATCTTGCCTACAAAAATCTGAGCCTTTGGGGTTTATACTTCCCCATTCCACCCAGCCCCCCCCCCCAACTCCACTCCAGCCTTTAATTTAATCTTCCACTTTGCTTAAACCATTTTCTTTCCCTTCTGTTTTGGTGTCAATTCTCAGGGCTACGTGCTGAGAAGAAAAATGAAAAAGTAAAAAAAAAATCTGTAATCTGATGCCCTGCTGACCTGTCTGATCCTGCTTTCTAGAACAGCCAGGCTGAAATACCTGCACAGCAGAACAATAACCCCGGGAGATGAAAAGAAAAAGGAGCAGGGAGAGATGGGCATCCTTTGGCTTTGATTCATCCTGACAAATACCAGTCACTACTAATAAAGGGGACAGGCTAAGAGGCTGAGGCAGCTGCATTTGTTGACTTCTCTAGGTACATTCTGGAAGAGGGGTGAATTAAATTAATGTTTAATAAATAGGATGTGTGTGGTCCTAGATGTCACTTCTTCTGCTCTAGTGGAAAGAAATGAGGATTCAGGAATCATGGATGAAATCTCAGTCTTGATATTAACTAGCCATGTGATCTTAAATTCTTTCCTGTTTTCTTAGCTGTACCATGAATATAGTAATATCTTCTACTATTTCACAGAGGTATTTTGAGTCCTTTGCTACCTGCCTGCCTAAAGTTTGGTATTCAGTAGAAAAAATGCTGGCATTAGAATTAGGAAACTGGATGTTATACTCTAGCTTCAACACTTATGATCATAGATTGGAATTGGAACTTATTCTCATCTATCCCTTGGGGAAAGGATAGATGAGAATATGAAAGTCTAAAGAGATTAAGGTCATAGTAACTAAGGTAGAATTTAATAAGTACCTAATATATACTGGGCTCTGGACTAAGGAGGGTGAGGGATACCTAGAAAAGCAAAACTAACTAAGTAAAGAAAATCCTTCCTCCCAAGGTATTCACAATCTTAGGGAAAGAAAACAAACAAGCAATCAGTCACAAACAAGAAATACTCAGAATAAATTGTTTAGGAGTGTGATAGTCTCAGAAGGAAGCTGTAAAAATTAAACAGACTAAGGAAGGATTCTTGCAAAAGATAGGGCTATAGAAGAGACTTGGGAATCAGGTAGGTAATACAGTGAATAGAGTGCCAGACTTGAAGTGAGCAAGGCTCCCCTTCATGAGTCACTTTCTCAGACACTTACAAGCTGTGTGACTTTGGTCAAGTCACTTAACCCTGTTTGCCTTGTTTTCTTCATATATAAAATGATCTGGAGAAGGAAATGGCATATCACTCCAGCTTCTTTGCCAAGAAAACCCTAAATGGGACTGTGAAAAATCAGTGAAATATCAGTGAAATGACTTGAGGAAAAGTTATTTCTCTGAATCTGAGAAGTCAGGGGGTAGAACTGAGAATTAAAAGCTTAAACTTCCAAATCTATATACTACTACTACTACTACTACTACTACTACAACTACTACTACAACTATAGCCACCATTACCACGACTATTATTACTAGTACAACTACTACTACAATTACTACAACTACTACCACCACCACCACCACCACTACTACTACTACTACTACTAACTATTAGTACTACTACTACTAAAATAACTACTATTATTACTACAACTATTACTACTAATAACTACTACTACCACTACTAGTACTAGTATAACAACTGCTTCCATTACAACAGCAAATACTACTACTACAACTACTACCATCATTACTACTACTATTACTACCACTACTACAAACTACTACTACCACTACTAGTACTAATACAACTACTAATATTACTACTACTATACCTACTACTACCACCATTACTATTACTACTATTAGTTGGATAATTATTAATTACTTACTACTACCACTACCACTACTACTATTACTATTATTGGGTTATTTGGTACAGAGGATAGAACACTGAGTCTAGAATTAAGAAGAGCTGAGTTCAAATCTGGCTTCAAGAGTTTTACCTAGCTGTGTGACCCGGGACAAGTCACTTAAACTCTTTTTTCCCTTAGTTTCCTTATTTGTAAAGATGGGTATTGATAGAATCTAAATTTTAGGGTTGTTAAGATCAATGAGACGATATTTACAAAATACTCAGCAAAGTGCCTGAAACATATTAAAGACTAAATAAATATTAGCTATTATTATGTGCCAGTCAGTCACTGTTCTGAGTGCTTTACAATGATCCTCACACCAATCCTCAGAGGTAGGTGCTATTATCATCCTCATTTTATAGCTAAAACAAATAGTGCTTACGTGACTTTCTCAGGGTCACATGACTAGTTAGTGTCTAAAGCTGAATTTGAATTTAGATCTTCTTAACTACACTGTGCCATCTTAGCTGTCTATGTCCAAAGCCCCCTCTTTCTTTTAACTATACAATGCAAATGAATCACTAGCTCTGTCAGTAGCCAGCTATATGATCATGGAAAGATAACTTCATCTTCTTGCTCCAGTTTTATTTTCTATAAAATGAGAGTGATTATACATGCATTATCCAACTCATATTGTCATAAGGAATTTACTTTGTAAATTAAAAAATATGTTTACTCAAATAAATTTTG
The DNA here is from genome assembly GCF_016432865.1 of Antechinus flavipes. Lineage (NCBI taxonomy): Eukaryota > Metazoa > Chordata > Mammalia > Dasyuromorphia > Dasyuridae > Antechinus > Antechinus flavipes. Next base: position 152,611,369 of record NC_067401.1, read on the forward strand.
TTTTTCTAATACATGATTCTGGCAATTCATCATAAAACATATTTTATTATTATTCTGCATCAAACAATCACATACCTACTTTCAGGATTCTGAGGCCTTCACTAATAAAGTTATTATTACTTCTAATTCATTAAAATATTAACCTTGATATTCTTCTGGTTATTCCATATACTCATAAATCTTGAAATAAGATTATATAAAACTGTAATTGTGAGTAATTCAAGGGTGATAGAGAGATACAAGGCATGGACTAGATGATGCAGGGGGAAGAGGGTTATGGTTTAAGTCAGGAAGATCTTCAAATGCTGCCCAGCACTAATTACATGATCCTGGCCCAATCATTTGGCCTATCTTAGTCTCAATTTTCTCAGTTACAAAATAAAGATGATAGAACTTACTTCTTAGAGTTGTTATGAGGATGAAATAAAGTTAACATTTGTAAAGCATCTGTATAACTTTTAGCATATAAATGCTATCTGCTATTATTATTACTATTATTATTATTATTGGTCAACTAAAGTTTATTATCTGTGATTCCTTGCATTTAAACAAAATCGGTTTTGTTATTCAGGCATCCAGTCATGTCCAACTCTTCTTGACCCCATTTGGAGTTTTCTGGAGTGGCTTGCCATTTCCTTCTCCAGCTCATTTGAAATGAGGAAACTGAGGTAAAAAAGGGTGACGTAACTTGCTCAGTGTCTCACAGTTAGTAAGCATCTGTGGCTGGATTTGAATTTAGAACTTCCTGACCCCAGGTCCAGTGCTCCATTCATTGCACCAACCAGCTGCTCATGTAAATTATAGCATCATGTTCAATGGTGGGAAAAGAAAATGGGCAAATCATATTTGCAGAAGTAAAGGATAACTAGTGGATAGTGCTAGAATTGAACTGATACCCACGGCATGTTAAAGAACTAAGAGCAAAGGCCCCAACATGTTGAATAGATCCAACTGTGAAAGTTTAATGGAAAAATAGGAATAGGAATTGCACAGAATGAGAAGGCCTGGATGAGTAGTGCCTTGGAAATTCTATTTACATTAAATAGAATATCCCCAAAGAGATCACAAATCCAATTACTAGATTCCTACTGCAAAATTTCACAAGAAACTTAAAAGAAATCCCTTAAAAGCCTAATATATATAACTATAACTATAACTCCATAATTTTAACTGTGTTGCAATATTTTATCTTTCTAGACGTTTGTTTCTTTATCCATAAAATAAGGCAAAAGAAGGGATGTCAATGAGTTGATCTAGAACATCATAAAGGTCTCTTCCAACTCCTATCCATCAGGATTCTAGTTTGTATCTTGAGGATATGCAGTCTGTCTCTCATATGTCATCATGGCTTATTTGATTTTATTTTTGAGACTGGATCTCCTTATGTCTCTCAGGCAGGATGTGCAACCACCCACAGGCCCAACACTACCATTGATTGTCACAGAAGCTCTGACCCATTTCATTTCTGACCAAAACCAATTCTTCCCTACTTAGGCAGATCAGTGGCCTTCTATTTCTGGGAAGCTCACCATATCAGACTTAATACAGAGAACTGATTTTAGAACTCCCAAACTATAAGAGATCCAGTAGTAGAATTTTCAGGCGTTTCAGGTGGGAGGTGTACTCCCACCCCTGACTCCCAGTTGATTTTTGTATTATACATGATTTTTTTCTCTACAATCCAGTATATTCCAAGGTTACTTCTTCCTACTTTACAGACAATATTTGTCCAGGAAAGAAAAAAAAAAACAATTTAAATATTTTTCTAAATAGGGAAGCACATCTTCTGGGAAAACCAATGGAGAGCATTTCCTTTCCAAATATAAATAACTTTGAATTAATTTTAGTTTGATTCTTTTTTGCATCATCTATCCTTTCTCTTTGAACATGCAGAATGACGTCTCAATGACCTATTATAGGGAATTGTGTTTTTGTTAATTGTCCTTTCTTGAAGAAGACCATGACATCAGGGAGGTGATTCCATTACGTGAAAGTGAATTGGGTTTAAATGAGAAGGGTCTATGCAAAGTCACCTGTATCACTTTCTCCTCCAGAGTCATATAAGTTCAGTGGTCAGATAATAGATCAAGGTGACTGACTAGAGATGATAGTCTTTGAGCCGAGGGGGAAATCATTGGATTTCATAAAACTCCATAGGTTAGTCACCTAGACATGCAAGGGAGTCTATTGACAGGGCTGACTCATCCTGCCTTCTTCAAAGTCCCCTAGGCTCAGTTTTTATCAGCTGGAGGTTAATGGCCTATCTTACAGCTTTTTTCATGGTAAGAGAATGAGACAGACTAAGCTATTTGGAGCTTCTGCCTTCAAAGAATTACCCAAAGAGGAGTAAATCTATGTACAAGGCATTTCTTCTGAGAAGTTTATGTTGGATTTTATCCTAATCACTGACAAAAATTTTGGAATATTAATACATTGGTTCTTGTTAAAATCAAGTTATAGGAAGTTCCTGATTAATGCAAATAGGAATACTGTGAAATGGTCACATTGCACTGCATATTTCCATAGGCCTAGAACAAATCATTATATTTATGTAATACATACTTATATACTTATGATTTCAAATAGTGTGAATTTGAATACATGAAACCACTTTAGGGGATTCATTATTTATACTAATCATGCACACACAGACAAATACTTACTCTCATAAGTTGCTATGTTGTTGTTGTTGTTGTTTTGTTGGTGCTTCCAGGGTGGGGAATTTCATGCTGCAATATCTGGGGTGGTCTTTAATGCCCTTTCCCCTGGGCTAGTCTTCTGGAAGTTTAAAAAGTAGCCCAAATTTGGTGACCACGACCAGCTTGCATGACTCTGAGTTCAGATCTCTGCCTCCTCCACACCAATTTCATTTTTTTTTTTTTTTTGTCCATTGGTCTTTGAGGTTACAAGTACTTGTAAAAGAGCAGAGGAAAAAGGGATATTTGTTGGTGAATTTTTATTTTTGTTTGTTTAGTTGGACTAGTTGTGTCCATCTCTTCCTGATCACATTTTCTCACAAAGAAATAATTTGCCATTTCCTTCCCCAATTCATTTTATAAATGATGAAACTGAGGCAAGTGCCTTACTCAGGGTTACACAGCTATTAAATATCTGAGGCTATATTTGAACTCAAGTCCTTTTGACTCCAGATTAGCTCTCTGTTCACTATACTATCTAGCTGCTTCTTCATCCTACAGTTGAGAAAACCTATTTAGAGGTGAAAAGGTAGTAGAATTTCCATGTGCCTCACAGACTTAGACAATAGCATCTGAACATCCCTCAGCATTAAGGTCTGGATTTCTTTGGAAAAGTTCAAGTTTTAGCTTGCCTGGTTGTGGATACTGCAGTGAATGGGTATTTATTTACCAGATATAAAAGCTTTCCACCACTTGCTCTGCATCCCAAGAGGGTCTCCTGGAGCTGTCGTGCAGAATCATCATATACATGGGCTTACCATCCACTTTCAGCCTCTACCAAACCCATCCACTGAAGAGCCATTAACTCGGAATATGTGCTCATTGATTTTCTGTTCTTGTTGCAGGTGTGTGTGTGTGTGTGTGTGTGTGTGTGTGTGTGTGTGTGTGTAGGGAGGGGGATGACTCCTTAGGGCATTTCATTTTGTAAGGACAGACTGATAACTTTGAAATCAGAAGCACTGGTGAGCTGCATACAGACATCTTCAAGCATCTGACTATAGCTTTTAAATCTTTCTAATAATGTTCAGATGACGCTGGATCTGGAGGAGAAGATCACCCTATTTTACAGATGAGTAGAGCCAGAGATACAGAAATATATGTAGAAAAGTTTGATCAGACTGACTTGTGGGACCAGTTTCTTGACGAATTTCCTCTAAAAAAGTGAAAGGAAAATAGGATTCTGCCCTTTACCACCCCTTTTTTCTGCCCACACACTCTATGAACTCTTTTTGAAACTCCTTTAAGTGACAGACATGAAACTACAGACATCAAGAGCCTGCAGGCTGACAACACTGACATAGAATGTAAACAAGTCTGATTTATCAGATAGAATTTCATGCTTGAAAATTCTCTCTGAGGCATGACACATAGAGACATATTTCCCTTAATAATCTCCAAACTGCCCATTTCTATCCTCCCTACAGTAGCTAACAAGTTCTGAAGCTCATAGCCTTCTTGTGTTTGATTTCTACAATATCCTGGCACATAGTAGAGTTTTAATAAATGTTGGAATTAGTAGATGATTTTGAATAAATGCCCTATGTCATAGTCCCCTCTCACTATATGTATCAGAATGACAGCCTCAAGGTACTTCCCAGGATGGGGTGAGGGAAATAGTGATGGCAACTGCATGAACTTGGACCTCATCTCCTTGCTTGGGATGAACCCAGGTGTTTAGAAAGTGATTTTTCTGGCAGATAGTTACTGTTAGCAGTAGTCTTTTAGTCATTAAACATGATATAGTCCTATGCAAGTCTACTTAATCCCTCAAAGCCCCACATGACTCCTTAGGACGAAAAGCTTCAGAGGAGGTCCTGATCTTCATAGGGAGAGTGAGTTCCCCAATTTAGCTTCCTTATACTGATGAAATCAGAGGTCTGATAAAAAAAAATTCTCTGGGGAAATTTAAAGTACAATCCAGAAATTTTATTATTATTAGTCTTTATAAAATAATTATTTGTTATTTTTATGATTTGTTTTTTAACATATAAAATTAGGACTTTAGCACATATCATTTAGGACTGTTTTCTTCATGCATCTTTTATTAGTGATTATTTTAATTGTGTTTTGGTCTATAAGTTATAATGCTTCTTCTGTCTTCCTTTTTTTCATCTCTAAGTTATAATCTTTTTTTGCAAAGGTATTGTGTAATGCTGAGAAATATGTTTATTTTATAATATTCTTATTCAATATATACCTTAGTTCTTTCAAATATAATTTTTCATTTGATGTCTTCAGATTCACATTTTCTTTCTTTACTTTTAATTAGATTTATCTTATTTCAAAAAAGAAACACTAAAATCATCTGTAATTGTTGTTACTATTTCTTTTACCTCCCCCTAAATGATTATCTTATTTATTGCAGCAGCTTTTGGAATCTTCTCTTCTCTTTTTAATCTGTCCATACCACCCCTTCCTTCCAAAATCTCAGTTCACTTTGCCTCATACTTTACTGAGAAAATCAAGGTCATTTTCCTTGAGCTCCTTCTTTTCTTTTCTTTTTTTTTGTCATCTCTCAACTGCTTTGACAGATGAGTCAACCTATCTTCATCAACAAATCATTCTCATTACTAAGACCTCTCTTTTTCTAAAAATATGCAATATCTTCATTCTACTGCTTCCTTTTCAGCTTCCCACATATTTGTCAGTCTCTTCTATGCTTAAACACACCCTCACTAGATTCTACACTCCCTGTAAGCTAGCATCATATATCTTTCCTCTCATTCTCGTCCAAACCCTTTGAAACCATCATCTATATTTTGTGCTTCCATTTCCTTTCTTTGTTCTTTTCTAACATAAATCTGCAACCCAGCTTTGGACCTCATCTCATAACTGAAAACTTACCAATGGTTTCCATGAAAAAAATCAATTAATATTTTTTGTTTTCATACCACTGTACTCTTTCCCAATCCCTTTCCAAGGGATCACCTAGTTTAAGAAGGTATTTAAAAAGAGAAAAGAAAATATTCTATAAAACTGAATGCAATAAAAAAAAAAGTGATATGCAGGGCTCTGCACCATAGTTTCCCACTTTTGCAAAGGAGTGGAAGTATCTTCACTGGAGTCAAGCTTGGCCATTTTTTCTTAGCTCAATGATCTATTAATTGCCAAATCTAATGGCTTTTTCTCAGCCCTTGTCCTCTGTTGATCTATTTTTTTCCTGAATTCTTTCTCCTTTCAGGGCATTTTTTTTGACATTACTCTCTCTTATATCTCCCTTTACCTAACTGGCCCCTCCTCCTCACTGCAAGGGATATGCTGGAGCCAGCTTTAGACTATTCTCAAAAGCTAATTAAATTTCCATTGTGAGATTTATGTTGAAAATCAGTATAAGCTACAAATCAGGACTTGATGCTGTTTTTTTTTTTTGATTGTTAAGACTTTAGAAATTGATAAAGAAAATATTAATAATGCAAATTAAACTTCAAGGTGTGTTATGAATACATTTTTTAGAGAGCTGGTTGTTAAACATTTATCAGAATATCCCTACTTCTCAGTCTTCTTTGCTTGATCATCATCCAAACCCTGTGCTGAATCCTCTTCTCTTGTTTTCCCCTTTTATCCCCATTTGCTGAACTCATCAGCTTCCAAAAGTTCAATTATAATATCCATGAAAATAATTCCCAGATCTATATTTGCAACCCTGGTCTTTTTTTTTTGAACTCCAGTTCCAAATCACAACAATTAGAATTTCAAACTGGCTATCCCATAAGCATTTCAAATTAAAGATGTCCAAAACCAGACAAATAATATGAAATTATAATGATTCTTTCTTCCTTGTTTTTCAGCTCTAAGTTATAATCTTTTTTTTGCAAAGATATTGGGTAATGCTGAGGAATATGCTTATTTTATAATATTCTCATTCAGTATAGACCTTAGTTCTTTCGAATGCAATTTTTCCATTGATGTCTTCAGATTCCTCAAATCTGCTTCCCTTTACCCCTCTGCTTAATTTCCTTGTTACAATCTAGGGTGCCACAATCCTTACAATCATCCAGTTCTGTAGCTTTGGTGTGACCCTTGACATTTCATTTTCTCACATATCCAATTCTGGCCCTAAATCTATATTTCTATATGTGAGGATTTTTTTTTTGGCTGACTGGGAATGAATTCTATGAGTTCACTCTTAGTGGCTTCAGTGGAGCTGGGTTTTACTAAGGTCAGAGAACTGAAAATTCAGTTCAGAACTGGTACTTTCCTGGCAGGAATGAGCTTTACCTTAAAGAGCTTGTAACTTCCTAATTATCTGGGACTTAAACTCTGGTGTGGTATTCCCTTAAGCACACTCCCCAAAGTTGGAGATTTTTCTTGAAGACTAGGTGCCCGGAGCACCTTCCTAAATTAGGGACCTGAGAAATCAACCAACACCCCTCTTTTATTCCCATCACCAGGCTGAGTTCCTTGAGCTCTCACAAGCTCAAGCCCTCAAGCTCCATCTCTGGAGTAACATGACCTTCATCCACCCACTGCTTAATGTGCATCCTGACCCAGACAGCAACACCCATCTGCCAGCACCCTGTGAAAAGAAAAACGAGATGCTTGTTCATCTGCAGCTTAATAATAGTGTGCAGGGACAGTTGTCTTTTATATGCCCTGTTTGGGTCATTATAAGAGCTCAGTTAATACTAATTGAGGACCAAAAGATTCTGGGGTTTGTTTTGTCCATTCCTGCTGCCTTTGCCTTGCTGGCTCCAGTAACAGAACCCAGCACTGTGCTAGAAGGACATTTATAAGGAAGCAAGGGTGCAGGGGTTGGTACTGTTAGGTTGTGAGTATTCTAATCCCCTCCCCATCTCCCACATCAAAGCCTGGGAGGGCTGGGTGGGGAGAGAAGGGTAACAATTATTTCTGTGGATTATGTAATTAATCTTGCAGGTTCTTACTGGTGGTGGGTTTTAAAAGCAGCTTTGTCAGAGTGATGTTCATTTTTGAAATATTTTGTTTTCCAGTCTTTAACCTTAAGCATCCTTTATTAATGAGCCTTGAACTTTTCAACAAGTTCTAGCTGTGTGTCACCGAAAATGACTGGCATGCTCTTATTTTGTCATTGCATCCAGGTACTTTGGGGAGATAACTGTTATTGCTAATAATAATTAACCAATACTATTGTTAATAATGATGGCAATAATAATAAGGGGTTAAGTTAAAAAAGTTCCTTCAGTCAATTCTTTTTATTCAGTTGATGAGCTTTATACTAGGATGACATTGGACATTGGAAGATGGATCATTAATTAGACTCCCGCTAAGTACCAAACACTGTATTAGGTTTTGGGGAATTTAAAGATAACAAAATCAGACATTTACATAGTACTGCAAAGTTTGCAAAGTGCTTCATACATAGAACATTATCTCATTTCAATCTCATCCTAGTCCTGGGAGGTAGGTACTACAGGTATTATCATCCTCATTGTAGAGAGGAAGAACATGACTAAAGTTCAATGACTTTTCCAGTGCCACACAGTCAGCCCATTAGACATATGATCTGAACCTAAATTTTTCTGGTGAGGAGATATCCCATGTTAAAGTAGATAGAAGGCTGGCCCTGGAATTTCAGAGATTTGTGTTCAAATTTTGCCTCTGATGTGCTGGTTGTGTGATCCTGAACAAGCCACTTAACCTTTTAGAGCTCTGTAAGATCAGGTGTTACAGAGAAAGTGGTAACCTACATTAGGAGAGGAACATTTTTCACCTAGGATTTTCCTACAAAAATAAAATCACTGATCTAGTTTCCATTCCTTATTCTTCTTTCTGGTTGTGACAATTGTCACTTAGAGATTGAATTCCATGCTGCGGCAGTGACAGGAAAACGCCTATCTTTCTCTATTCAAGTTGGGTGGGACAGAATAAATCACTCAAATAATCATTATTAAAATCTTCCTTTCTCCCCCAAACATCATTCTTCCAAATATATCTATTGTTGCTGAGATAATTACCATTCTCCTAATCACATTCCCAAATTGGAGTCATCTTGAGGGCAGACAATAGTTTAGCAAGGCACCCTCAGAGAGAGATAGAAAATAGCATCTCCAGTCAGGATTAAACTGCTATCACCTTGAGACCAGTCAAATAGCCCCTGTGCCCCAAAACCACACCTCCACCGCAGCCCACCCAGACTTTCAATCTTCCTTAGAAATAGAAATCCTCTCCTCCCCACTCATGCCCTACCTCACTCCATCATCCAGAGGAGCAAATTTTGTGGAGAAGGAACCTGCCAACTTTGCCATAACTAATATTAATTGCCACTCATGGGCAGGTGAACCCAGGAGGCAGCCAAAACCCATAAGTCTTCCTTCCCGTACTTCTAAGGCAAAAGAGAAAGAGATTTGAAGTTTCTGTTGCCTGAGGAGTTCAAGGAAATATCTCAAGAGCCCAGATCTTTATGGCTATCCTTCTGCCTCTGAATTTTCTCTACCGTGCCACAGAAATCTCTTCATACAGGAAGTCCACTCTACACTGCGATTTCTCACACTGGAAACATTTGTAGTTTCTTCAGACCTCTTCCTCTGACTGGCTGGCTCTACCCAGAATATCCATTTTAAAGAAGATACTTTTTTGTGTTTTTTTAAACTTTTTTTTAAAGTATTTTTATTGAAGATTTTTATTTTCAAAACATATTAAAGAATAGTTTTTCAAGATTCATCCTTGCAAAACCTTTTGTTCCAGTTTTTCCCCTTTTCCCCCACCCCCTTCCTTAGATGGCAAGTAATTCAATATATATTAAACATAGTTAAAATATATTTAAATTGAATATAGGTATACATATTTATACAATTATCTTGTTGCACAAGAAAAATCTGACCAAAAAGGAAGAAAAAGGAGAAAGAAGATAAACTTCAAGCAAACAACCAGAAAAGAAGTGAAAATGCTATATTGTGATCCACACTCAATTCCCATAGTCCTAAAGAGGATATTTTGGCCAGTTGTTATCTTCATTCTTCTCTAGACTATACTTCTTGTGCTTGCCCCCTTCTCCTTTTCTTCCATCTACTTTTCAATTTCCTTTGATGTGTAGTCCTTTCTCATTAAATAGTAAGTTTCTTGTGGGTAGGAACTGATTATATTTCTAGTACTGCTAAAGAAAGTTCTCACATCCAAAGTCCTTAGAAATGTCAAATGACTCAACATCAGAATGGTTATGGCTTTATTAATGGAAGTAACTTTAAAGAAAACACATCATCAACTACCTTATTATGCTGTACTTAGAATCCCTGTGCCCTTCCATTAGACTTATCTTAAACCTCTTCCCTCTCTCCTTCTTTCCTTCTTTCTTTCTTTCTTTTTCTTCCTTCCTTCTTTCCTTCCTTCCTTCCTTCCTCCCTCCCTTCCTTTCTTTCCTTCTTTCTTTCTCTCTTTCTTTCTTTTTCTTTCTTTCTTTCTTTCTTTCTTTCTTTCTTTCTTTCTTTCTTTCTTTCTTTCTCTCTCTTTCTTTCTCTCTCTCTTTCTTTTCTTTCTTTCTTTCTTTCTTTCTTTCTTTCTCTTTCTTTCTTTCTTTCTTTCTTTTTCTTTCTTTCTTTCTTTCTTTCTTTCTTTCTTTCTTTCTTTCTTTCTTTCTCCCTCTCTCTTTCTCTTCCTTTTCTTCTTTGTTTTCTCTTTCTTTTTACTAATAGAGATGTGTGATCTAAGAAATTTTAAGACCTTCATTCTATGTTGTCACAAGAAATCAGTCACAATGTAAAAAACAAACAAACACAACCCTAAACCAAGCTAGATCAAACAAGAAACAGAAAGAAGACTTATGAAGCATTAATATAATGAAAAACAGAACAGTTATGTTGAGGAAGGTGACTGAAATTTTAGCTCTGGGGTTCTTAAGCAAGGCTCCATGAATTTTTGTTTGAAAAAATATTTTGATAACTATTTCAATATAAGTTATTTCCTTTTGTAACTCTGTGTGTTTTATTTTATGCATTTAAAAACATTATTCTGAGAAGGAGTCTCAACTCACTGCCAAAAGGATTAAAGAACCTCTGTGGTGGTGTCTTAAAGGTGAAAATGGCCCAAAGAGATAAGATTCTTAATTATTGGCTCCAATGCTTTTAATAGTGGCAAATGATTGCAGACTGGATGTGCTTGAAAGTTTTGGAACAAGGATGTGCTGTTCAATATTTAATAACTGATTATCTGGAAATACACACAGATTGCACTTTTAAGTTTAATTTTTATTATTGACATTTTCTCCATCACTTTTTTTAAAAAGTCTAGATCAACCACAAACAACAAATCAAACCCTACTTCCTAGCAGGGTGATGGCTGAGGTATAAATAACTCAATTTATCAATTGGTCTCAAGAATTACATTTGGGATAGTTCTAGAATTCTCCTTGTTATGATGATCTGCTTGATCAGTAGGACAGTGGATTAAGTGGTGCTCTGTCATATTTTGGTGCCATCAGAAAGCAAGATACTTTGAAAACCATCAGAAATACCCAAACCCACCTGTTGAAAATGTCTCTATCAAGATGTTTTTGACTACTAAAATGGGCACACCACAACTACACATGAATTATTTATCAGTGCCATATCATAATACAATTGGAAACAGATCTCCCCACTAGGCAATGACTTCAAACTCTTTTGGTTAATGTTTCTCTTAGCTGCAAATCATACAACATTATACTATGGCCCAGTGCTGGGAAATCCAGAGAAAGACTTCATCCCTAAGCCCAGATTAGGTGAAATAAGAGCTGAAATTGAGGAACTCCTAAAATCTGAACAGGGAAAAGGTTAAGAACACAAGGTCATTGAAAATCTTCACTTAATGAAAACTCCAGAAATTGTATCTAAAAATGAAACAGATGACAAAAATAACACTAAAGTCTTGAACAATTTGGAACGGAGGGGAAAGGAATTTGGAATTTAAAAAAAAACCCTCTTGAGGTTGAAGATAAATATAACCAATGGATAAAGCTTTAATGAGTTTTATGTTTGATTTTTGAAATATAGAATTGATAAGGAATAGATCAATGCCCATTCTATAAGGGAACTAATAGAAGTGTATCCTGATATTTGTGATTGGGATGGTTCAATGTCTGCCCATGCTTAAGGCATACTTTATGGTGCCAATATAGCAAAGTCCTTATATACAGACTTAAGAGGCTTTTGGGATAAGTCTTTCTTTTTTTATTGAAGCTTTTTATTTTCAAAACATATGCAAGGACAAATTTTCACCATTGCAAAACCTTGTGTTCCAATTTCCCCCTATTTCCCTCTTCTAGATAGCAAATAATCCAATATATGTTAAACATGGTAAAAATATTTGTAAATCCAACATGGGCATACATATTTATACAATTATCTTGCTGCACAAGAAGAATCAGATCATAAAGGAAAAAATGAGAAAGAAAATATAATTCAAGTAAACAATAACAAATTAAGTGAAAATGCTATGTTGTAATCCACATTCAGTTCTCACAGTCCTCTTTCTCGGTGTAGATGGGTCTCATCATCACAAGATTATTGGCACTGATCATTGTTTATCTTGCTGTGTACAATGAAATCCTGTTTCTGCTCATTTCACTTAACATTAGTTCTCTAAGCCTCTCTGAAATAATCCTGTTGATTATTTCTTATAGAATAATAATATTCCATAACATTCATACACCACAATTTATTCAGCCATTCTCCAACTATTGGGCATCCACTCAGTTTCCAGTTTCTCCCAACTACAAAAAGGGCTGCCACAAACATTTTTGCACATGTGTGTCCCTTTCCCTCCTTTAAGATCTCTCTGGTATATAAACCTAATAGAAATACTGGATCAAAGGATATGAACAGTTTGATACTCTTTTGAGCTTAATTCCAAATTGCTCTCCATAATGATTGATCTGTTCACAATTCCACCAACAATGTATTAGTGTCCCAGTTTTCCCACACTCCCTCCAACATGTGTCATTATCTTTTCCTGTCATCTTAGCCAATCTGAGAGGTACGTAGTAGTATCTCAGAGCTGTCTTAATTTGCATTTCTCTGATCAATAGTGATTTAGAACACCTTTTCATATGACTAGAAATGGTTTCAATTTCTTCATCTGAAAATGGTCCATCCACATCTTTTGACCCTTTATCAATTAGAGAATAACTTGAATTCTTATAAATTTGAGTCAATTCTCTAGATATTTTAGAAATGAGGCCTTTATCAGAACCTTTGAATATAAAAATGTTTCCCCAATTTATTGCTTCCTTTCTCATCTTGACTGCATTAGTTTTGTTTGTACAAAAACTTTTTAAATTTAATATTATAAAATTATCTATTTGGTGTTAAATAATGAGTTCCAATGAGTGTAAACTGTTTGCATTTTTGTTTTTTTTTTTCCCCAGGCTATTTTTACCTTTTGAATTCAATTCTTCCTGTGCAACAAGAGAACTGTTCGGTTCTGCCTCATATATTGATTGTATCTAGGATATATACTATAACATATTTAACATGTATAAGACTGCCTACCACCTAGGGGACAGGTTGGAGGGAGGGAAGGGAAAAGTCAGAATAAAAGTGAATACAAGGGATAATGTTGTAAAAAATTACCCATGCATATGTACTGTTAATAAAAAGTTATAATTTTTTAAAAAAGAAAAAAATTAATGATTTCCAATTCTTCTTTGGTTACAAATTCTTTTCTTTTCCACAAATCTAAGTGGCAAACTATCCTATGTTCTTCTAATTTGCCCATAATATTACTCTTTATGTCTAAATCATGAACCCATTTCAACCTTATCTTGTTATATAATGTTAGGTGTGGATCAATACCTAGTTTCTGTCATACTAGTTTCCAGTTTTCCCAGCAGTTTTTGTCAAATAGTGAGTTGTTATCCCAAAAGCTTAGGTCGATGAGTTTGTGGGATAAGTCTTTCTAGGCTGAAGAACAAGGTTCATTCAAGGTCAGTGCTATATGACAAAGTCACAGTGGATTGGAAAGGGAGTGGTGATCCCCAATATATAGGGTGGGCTCAAAGTCTTAATTTAAACTTTAATAGCATGACTTCATTAAGATTTTTTTAAGATATCCTATATAAGGTATGACTAAACACTTGCCAGCTTTGGTTGGGTTTAGACTGATGATTAATTTTAGAAACATGGCTTTCTTTTGGCCTGTCCTCTTCTGATCTTTGAGACATAGTAGGATCATTGATTTATAGCTGGAACATATAATAAAGATAATCTAGTCCAACTTTTTCATTTTAGAAACAAAACGACAGAGATTAAGTGGCATATTTAAGGTTATACTAAGGAGAAGAGATAGAATGTAAACCTAAGTTCTCTGATTCCTATTCTAGTATTCCTTTCCCTGTAAATTGCTAAGACAGTGTTAGTCTTTCTCCACCCAATTGCCGAGAGGTTACCTTTTTGTAGAATTCTACATCCAAATGAAATTCTAGTTCAGTATGTTTTACATTTATTCAGAAAATGAGAATTACAGTTGATGGAACATTCTATGGGGCTGGGACAATTTGGGTAAATGAGATATTAAAAAAGTAAAACAAAGTAAAACTCATATTGGTATGTCAGAAATATTGCTTGTTTATTGATTTCAGTCTAGCAAAAGGAGTTTGAATTCTAACTTTGCATATATTTGTACTAGATATTATTTGGTCCCTGATTGATTCCCTGACTCACTATAATCAATCATTATTTTCATCATCATCATTATTATTACTAGTATTATTTTGTGACAGGGTTTCCTTTTTTCATGCAGTCTGTGTGGACTGCAGCTGGTGGATTTCTTGAGCTTAGGAGTTTTGGTCTTCACTAAGAATAAAACCAGTTTAGTCTAAACTAAATCCAACTCCAACATGATGAGCCTTTCTAGGAATAAAAGGTTACCAGATTTTATCAGGAGTACTAAAAAAAGTCCAAATTAGACATAGAGCAAATTAAAGCATCCATATTGTTTAGGAGTGGGATCAGTCTGGCAGTAACTGTTGCACTTCAGGCTGTGTGAAATAAGGAATCCCAGTCTCAGAATAATAGTAGTTCAATCGTAATAATAATGATGGTAATGATGAAGATGATGATAGTGAATTGGCATTGTTTTCCTGATTTTCAGACAAATTATATAATAGTCTTTTCCATAATTGCAGAGCCAAATGGTGTCAGTGTCAAAATTTGAACTTAGAACACAAAACTCTACAGACCTTTCAGTTTCAAAAGTACCACTTTATTAAGTGAAGTCCTATTAGTAGGAAAAACTAGATGAAATTTTAAAATAAAGTGAAAGTTTACTGCCTTTAGAGAAGGAATTCACTGAACTGAGTCCTTTATCAGCAGGGATATCTCAGGAGGCAGCCCATCCATGTTAATAAATGTCTCACCTCCCAGCCCGTTTCAATAAGTTGAATCCATGCTTGTCAGTTTCATTTTAGTAGAACGAGAAGAGCGAGTCTTTACACGGTTCTGAAATTCAACTCTTGTCTTGAAAGAAAAAAAATAGACTGACAGTCTTTTCCCAAAGTGTGACTCCTCATTTTTGCCAGCCCCATGAAGACCTGTGGTCTTTGAATTAAAAAATACCTTAACTATAGAGTATTGAATAAAAATATTCCAAATTGCTGTTACAGAAAGTCATTTTATTTTGCTTCACAATATCCTTTTGAGGAAGTGAAAATGAGAAACGAATTTTCTTCCTCTCTTTACAGTTAGAGAAATAAGAGGCTGACAAAGATGAAGTGTTTCATTTAAGGATATACAACAGTAAATTCTGGATAAGACTTCAGATCTCTTCAGTCCTAATCTTGTGCTCTATTCATTATGGAAAACTTCTTTCATATGGACAGGCCGCTGAACCACTTTCCCCACCCATTTCATCCTTAAGAAAAAAAATATATACACACATACATATATATGCACACACATGTGTGTATATGTACATATATGTATAATGTGTGTGTGTGTGTGTGTGTATTGAGAGAGAGAAAGAAACATTTGAGTTTCAAGCTGTTTCCTTTCTTTCCTCCTTTCAAATATTAGGCCAATATTTGACATAGATTTTAATGTTGAATTATACAAAAGATTGTCCATATATCAATTCTTCTTCTGGAGGTGGATAGCATCTTCCTGTATAGGTCTTTTGTAATTGATTTAAATATTCAGATATCTCAAAATAGCTCAATCATTCACATTTATTCTTTGAATAATATTGCTGTTATTATATACACGTATACTTTCATTTTTCATTATTTCATGCAAATCTTTCCAAGTTTTCCTAAACTCATCCTGTTCATCATTTCTTACACCATAGTAGTGATAATATCACAATCAGATACCACAATTATTTTAGTTACTCTTCAGTTGATGGATACCCCCCTTAATTTCCAATTTTTTTGCTACCACAAAGAGAGAGATTTTAGAATATATAGGTTATTTTCCTTTTTTCCTGATCACTTTAGGAAATTTTGGGAAATTAGCGATCTTGATGGTTCAAAGGATATACATAATTTTATAACTCTTTGGGCTAAATTCCAAATTGTTATCCAAAATGGTTGAATTAGTTCACAGGTCCTCCAAGAGTACTATGTGTCCCACTTTTTCCACTTCTCCAACATTTATCATTTCACTTTTGTCACTTTAGCCAATCTGATAGTTGTGAGATAGTATCTCTAAGGTATTTTAATTAAAATTTTTAATTTTAATTTCTCTAACCAGAAATGATTTAGAACATTTTTCATATGATTATCTATCGATTATCTATTTATCCATATATCTATATATCTATATCTATATCTTTATCTTTGATTTCTTCCTCCAAAATCTTCCTGCTCATATCTTTTAATCATTTATTCTTCTGGAAATGACTTATATTTTCATAAATTTGACAAAGTCCTCTATATTTTTGATATATTAGATCTTTAAGAAACTGTTTATAAAACATTTTAATCAATTTTTGCTTTCCTTCTAATCTTGGTTAATTAATTTTATTTGTACCAAAATTTATAAAGTTTAATGTAATCAAAATTATCTATTTTATATATCATAATACACTATATATCTTGTTTATCCATAAATTCTTTTTCTAAAATCTGATTGGTAATATGTTCCAGATTTTTCTATTTTACTTATGCTATTTCCCTTTATGTTTAGCTCTGGGTATCCATTTTGGTATTATTTTGATAAATGATGTAATTTACGTCTAATTTCTATCAGACTGCTTTCTAGTTTTCACATTTTTTTTAACCAAACAGTGAATTTTTATCCTGAATATGATAATTTACTACTGTGTATTGCATATCTTTCCTATTCCACCTATCTAACATTCTATTTCTTAGTAATAATTTAATTTGATAATTATTACATTATCATAAAGATTAACATCTAGTACTACTAGACTTCCTTCCTTTACATATTTCATTAGTTCCTTTGATATTCTTGACCTTTTATTCTTTCAAATGAATTATTATTTTCTAGTTTAATAAAATAATTTTTTGATAATTTAATTGTGATGTCACTGAATAACTAGATTAATATAGATAGAATTGTCATTTTTATTATATTGACTCAGTCTACCTCTAAACATTGAATATTTGTCTAATAATTAAAATCTGACTATTTGCATAAAAAGCGTTTTATAATTATGTTCATGTGATTCCTGGGTTTGTCTTGGCAATTATACTACCAAATATTTTATATTGTTCATAGTTATTTCCTTCTTTTTATCCCTAAACAAACTATTTCAGAAACCTTTCCTATAGGGGATATAGCTTTGATTAATGTAACTTTAAAGACTAAATGGAATGTTTTTGAAATAGCTATTTTAACTTTTTTTGTAGATACTGTTCTGAAAAAAAAAAAAGACTTGAGATTGGTGAAGAGACTTTTCTTGTCACAGTTGGAAAGAAGTTAAATAATAAAGAGTAAGAGGACAAAGGTGAATTTTTTCTTTAAAAAATATAAATAATTATCCATTTTATTATTGGTTTCTCTGGAGATAGCATTTTTCATCAAAGGTCCTTTGGAATTGTCTTGGATCATTGTCTTGATCAGAGTAAGTTTTTCAAAGGTGATTATCCTTACAATATTGCTGTCACTGTGTACAATGTTTGCCTGGTTCCATTCACTTCACTTTGAATCAGTTTATATAAGTCTTCCCAAGTTTTTCTGAAACCATCTCCCTTTTCATTTCTTATAGCAAAAGAGTATTGATCAGTCATTTCTGACTCTATGACTTAATTTGGGTTTTTTTTTTTTTTGGGTAAAGATACTGGAATGATTTGCTATTTTGTTTTTTAGTTCTTTTTCAAAATAAAAAAGAATATTAATTTTTTTACATGTAAAACTCTTTAAAGAAATAAATTTTAAAAATTGAATTAATGATCTTTGTCTATAGTTTTCCTGCTTTGTTTTTTTTTTTTGTTTTGTTGTTGTTGTTTGTTTATTTATTTCTTCCCTACTTTAGTTTGGATATTGATATAATATTTGTCTTATAAAAGGAGTTTTTTAGGTTGTTTTCTTTATCAATTTTGGGAAATGTTTTGTGTAGTTAGAATCAATACTATTCTTTAAGAACATGAAATAATTTTCCTATAAATTCATATCAGCCAGGTTTCATCCTCCTTCTGTCCTTAGGTAGTTTTTTTTTAATATAGATAATTCAGTTTTCTTTTATGGAACTGCATTATTTAATATCTCTATTTAAAGAATGTTCTATTTATTTATCATTTTAATATTTTATACAAATATATTTGTAGATATATTTTGTTTCTCTTAAATTTTTAGTGTTACTGACATATCATTTTATTGTAGGGTCAAATATTTAAAATTTTAATTTTTCTTTGTTATTTCATCTTGTTCATTTTGGTTTTTTTTACTTTGTTAATTTAATTCCCTAACTTTACCTCCTTAATCAGGTCAGCTAAAGTTTTAACAATTATTTAATTATTTCTTTCATTGATTATCATTAATTTACACTATGTATTATATAATGTATTGATGTTAATATTTAACATTTCTTCTATTCTTTCAGATCTTTGACTTTTTCTTTTTTCTTGATTTCTCATAGAGTCATTAATTTCCATTTGGTCAATTCTCTTTTGACCAAATTATTTTCATCACTAAGGATTTATACTTTTTCCCAATCTAACTCTTTTTTCAGATCTTTCTTTCTAAGCTCATTTCTTTTCCCATGTTTTTCCTACTATTCTCAAATTTAATATATATACTTGGTTTATGTCTCTTCCTACTTTACTCTATCCAATATACTCCTGACCAAGTGACCATGTCCTTCATTTATTCTTTGGTCTCCTCATTGTTGCATATTATACTATTAAATCTCTAGTTAAGTCTATATCATTTTTGTGCTTACTGCATTAATTTATTGCATATTTATGTTAGTTCTCTTATTATTTCTTGATGCCTTAGTATATGTCCATTTTTGTAAAGGTGCTACATGGTGCTGAGAAATATATATATATATGTATGTATGTATGTGTTAGTGCTTTCATATAGAAGATAACATGCATCTTCTGAGTCTAAATAACCCAATAGCTTGTTCAGATTTATATTTTCTCTTTTGTTTATCTTCTGTTAAATTTGTTAAAACATAGGCAGAAGAATTTTAAAATTTTCCACTGATAACATGTTACTATCTCTGTCATTATTGTTCAGTCATTTCATCATGTCGGACTCTTTCCAGCCCTGTCTGGGGTTTTCTTGGCAGAGATCCTGGAGTATTGCCATTTCCTTTTCTAGTTTATTTTACAGATGAGGAACCTGAAGCAAATGAGAGTAAATGACTTGCTCAGGATCATATAACTGATAACTTGAAGCCAGGAAGATGAGTCTTTTCTAGCCCTGGAAATCTATCTACTATGCTACCTTAGCTGCCCCTTACTATCTATTTACAACCAGTTTTTAATAAATATAGATGTTGTGCTATTTGATTCATGTATTTTTAGTATTATTATTGCTTCAATGTCCATGACTCCTTTAAGCAGACAATAGTTTCTGTTTTTATTTCTATAGTTACTGTGAACATTTATTTTGTTTGATATGCTAGCATGATTACATTTGCATTTTTTCATCTTACAAGTGTTAAATTTTATTACAGTCTCTTATTTAGTTCTACACATGCATTTACTTTTAAGATGTTTATTATATCCAAATTGGATTCTTTTTTTTATTCATCCTATCACTCTTTTTCATTTAATTAGATTGTTAAATCCATTTATACTTAAAGCTAAAATGCTAATCTTGCATTTTTATCCATGTATTTCTTTAGCATTCTTTTAAAAAACTTCTTTCTTTTTTTAAAGGCAGTATCCTTTTCTCAGTCAACATTAACTTAATGTCTATATTAGCCCCATTTCCTCTCCTTTTGCACAATTCTCAACCCTTTGCCATCTAGATTCAACATCATGACTCAATTGAAACTGCTCTCTCTAAATTATTCTTTCTAAATCAAAGAACTTTTAATTGACAAATCTCATTTTCTTTTTCCATTTCTCATTTTTTTCAATGCATAAAGTACATCTGACTCTGTTGTTTATCCTTACTTCTTGGATATTTTCTCCTAGAGGGACTTTTATGATACTGCTTTCTCCTAATTCTCCTCTTATCCATTTAACTGTTTCTTCTCAGTATTCCTTGCTGCATAATCATTCCCATTACCTTTTAACTATGGGAATTGCCTAATCTTCTGTCCTAGAACCCATATTCTTTTCTTTCTATTTTAGATGATCTCATCAGCATATATGGCATTAATCATCAGCTCTGTTTATGACTCATATTATCAATTGCCTATTGGACAATTCAAATTGGTTGTCAAAGAGAAATCTTAAATTCAGGATGTATCCTTGGCTTATGTCTCTTCCAGCTCCACTCCATCCAATATATTCCTGACAAAGTGATTTTCATTTAGTGTAGATCTGATCATGTCCCTCCTCTACTCAACAAACCAACAGCTCCCTATTACCTCTAGATTAAAATCAAAACTCCTATGTTTAATATTTAAAGCCCTCCAAAATTTTGCTTCAATCCATACTTTCAGCCGCTTAGGACCATACTCCATTATTTTTGGAATAATCTTTTCTTTGTTCTTCACACTTAAGTGACACCTTTATCTTCAAGGTCTCTATTCCACACATCTCATGTGTACTCTTCTCTCATCTTCATTCACAAACTCCTTTTTCTTACTTCAAAAAACAACTCAAATATTATCTTTTACATGAAGTACTTCCTGATAGGCCCATATGCTAGCTATCAAACTATTTATTTATAAAAAACATTACATGTTGATTGAATAAATCAATAAAGTCATGTCACTTTTTAAAGTAAGTGATAAAAGACCCTTGTATCTTAGGTAGGTGAAAAGAATCCATTTCAATCATCATGGACTTTTTAATTAATAAGTCGATCCTGAGCTTTAGACTAAGTGAGAAAAATCCTTGGAACTGGAATGACACACAGAAATTGTGTTTGTATTGGAAAGGGAACTTGGTCTCTCCCTAGGGAAACCTTTAGGTTATCTACAAATTATCAAGCTTGTTTAGAATCAGTCATTCAAGAGATTAGAATCAGTATGACATTTCAGTAAAACTCCTCAGGAAAAATCACTTGGGACAGGGAAGTGTGAAGCGAGACTTTAGCTTTTCTCTAAGCTTAGGTTTCTACCTTGTCCTTCCATTGCGCATATAGGAAGTCTTTCTGAACTTCAAAGAGTCTGGAGGATTTGGGACTTAACATGTTCCTTTCAGTACCCAAATAGTATCCCCAGATTAGCTGACAGTCAGATCTTCTTGGGACAGAGAGATAGATTAGACTTCAATTCATGACTTCACAAGGAACTCAGCATAAAATTTATTCAGTGACTAAGGAGAAGTTCTTGAGTTTATCTCATAAAGGAGAAGAAAATACTTTTAGCAACCAGGAGATGTCTGTGCTACCTCCTTGTGCCATGTTTTTTGTTAGTCTGAGCACATTTTCTCCTGGATACTATGTTTACATATGGAAGAATGTGCCACAGACTTTTTTTAAGGTAGGTGTTTTGTAACAACTTTTCTTACTATATCATATTGATTACTATACCATTCACTAAAAAAGCTCAAGGCTAGCTGATTAAATAGTTCCCAGCTGGTAACTCTGGAGAGAATGTCTTCTAGTCTATTTCTTGATTAAACTTTATGTTAGTGCTGAGTTCTGCAAGTGTGTGTGTGTGTGTGTGTGTGTGTGTGTGTGTGTGTGTGTGTACATCTGGCCTGATCTTCTGTTCTCATATCCTTTTGTTGCTTTCACAGCTCAGTCTAGGGACCTGCAAGCTTTGGTGTTTCCAAAATGTTGGGGGTTTTAACCCTCACATAGGATTCAAGAAAGATAACACTCAACCCTTCAATGGGTATCCCCAGAGCCTTGTGGAAGAAAATCAGGTAATCTTGTTCTGGAGAAGTTGACTCATCTATGCATGAGAGAATTGAAATGATGATTTTTAGAGTTTTATTGTGTGTAGCAATAGAATATATACATAACATAATGTATACTAGACGATACAGAAAGAAGGAGCTCTCCCTAGCTCAACCAAGAGAAAAAGTCCTGAATCTCAACTAAGAGGAAACTCCCTGAAGTTTCTAGAGTAGCAAGCTAGGGAATAGGGAAATGAAGAGGACTACTCATTCATTTCATGTTTTCCTAGTCTTTTTTTTTTCAGCAATCAGAATCATCTCTCAAATTTAGAAGCTTATATTATGCTCAAAGACTTCCTTGGGGGAGATCCAAAGGAAGACTCTCACTTGAATATATGTATATGTAAAGTCATTCATATACATCTATCTGTCTGTCTCTGTCTCTGTCTCTGTCTCTCTATCTAGTTTCCTATCTATCTATCCATTCCATGTGGATTGTTCTTCATGTATCTTCTCTCTTAA
Organism: Antechinus flavipes; assembly: GCF_016432865.1. Lineage (NCBI taxonomy): Eukaryota > Metazoa > Chordata > Mammalia > Dasyuromorphia > Dasyuridae > Antechinus > Antechinus flavipes. The sequence continues at coordinate 152,633,905 of NC_067401.1, forward strand.
AATAAAAATCTTCCTGGCCTAGACCAAACCTACCATAATCATGTTCCACTATAGTTGCATAACTTTTTCCCTATGGAAAATATCTTCAGCAAAAGCCCCTTCTCCTGCCGGGTTAAGATCCCCTTCTTTTCTTATAATTCCCCCTCCTAAGTACTCCTTTTTGCCATCTCTCTCATTCTTCCATACACCTCCTTTCTGAGAAACTTTAGAAAGCATCATCTCTTCACTGTTTAGCTATTGACTCAATAGGGAGTGAATCATTCATTTTCCTGTCTCTCATTTTATATATCTACATTCATGTACTCCCATATGGGAACTCCTTCTCTTAAAAGATTTTGATTTACCTATAAGGGATCAGGGAATCTAGTCCAAGTTCAGCTTTTCCACCTTCCCTTCTGATCATTTAAGCTCCACTTAAATATTTATCTCTCTGTATCCTTAAAATAAAAATTCCTTGATGGTCTCTGTCTATGTACTCCTTTTATTCATTTTAATTTTTGAAGTATTCAGAAGTGTCTTTTTCCCCATATCCTTTAGGGAATCCACAGTATTCTTCCTTTCATTGGGCACTATTGATTCACTTTCCCTCATTTTATATTTGCTAAGAAAGCTTTGAAAAATTTACTTATTCTTCTTGTTATCTTTTGGATCCTCCCTCTCAATTGATCTGTTTATATACTGTGCTGTTGAGTATTTTTTCCTCTTGATATATTTGCATTTTAGCATTATTTCTTGTATTTCCAGTCACTCTCTGGACCCTCCTCTTATGCTGGTGATTTCAAGGCCAGGCTACATCAACGTTTTTATTAATAGTTAAATTCTATGACAATAAAAATCTCTGTTTGGGATCCAACCAACTGTCTCCTCATTTCAATCAGTATTTACTTGAATAGAATTCCAACATAAACTACATTTTAAAATAGTTTCTTAGTACCATGATGTTTTTTAAGCCTCATTTTCCTTAACCTCTGTAGCCTTTGGCACTGTTGACTACTCCCTCTTCTTTGATACTCTCATCTCTTTAGGTTTCTGGGATATGATTTTCCCGTTTGACTATTCTTTTTCCATTTCCATTGCTGACTCTTGCCCCAGATCATGCCCTCTCATCATGAATGTTCCTCAGGGTTCTATCCTAGGAGCTCTTCTCTTCTCCTTCTATACTAGTTTACTTGGTGATCTCATCTGTTCTCATGGGTTTAATGACCATCTCTATGCTGATGACTTCAAATCTCTCTGTTGTACTCCAATCTCTAATCTCCAACTAACTTTTAGATATCTCAAACTGGAAGTCAGCTGGAGATTTTGAACTCTACATGTCCAAAACAGAATTCATCTTTTCCCCTAAACTTTCCTCCCACCACTCCTTTCCTATTGCTACAGAGGATAATAGCATGCTCCCAGTCCCTTAGGTTCACAATCTAGAAGTCATCCTGTATTTCTCACTATCTTATTCCCTATATTCAAGTTGTTGTCAAGTCCTATCAATTTCACCTTTGCAATGACACTCCAATATACTATGTTTTCTCTTCTGACACTGCCATCATTCCAGTATAAACTCTTATAAACTCATGCCTTCATTGCTGCAACAGCCCGCTCATGGATCTGCTTGCTTTCAGTCTCTCCCACTCCAATTCATCATCCATTCAGTCACTAAAGCAATTTTCCTCAAGTATAGATCTGGCCATGTCATCTCCTTATTCAAGAAACCCCAGGGACTTCCTATTGCCTCCAGGAACAAATACAAAATGCTCTATTTGGCATTCAAAACTCTTTATAACCGTCCTCCCTCCCTCCCTTCCCCCCTCACTTCCCCCCCACCCCCACCCCCACACACACCCAGTTAAACTTTACTGCCCGGCACATACTCTGAAATCCAGTGGTGCTGGCCTCCTGTCCATGAACAAGTAACTACATATTTTGGCTCCAGACATTTCTTTCTGGCTCTTTTTCATGCTTTGAAATCCAGCTACTAACTTCCCTTGTTTCCTTTACATTTTCCTTTACATTCCAATTAAAATCCCACCTTCTGTCCGGAAGCCTTCCCCAGCATCTCTTAATTTCCATGCCTTACCTCCATTAATTATCTCCTATATATAGCTTGCTTTGCTTATATCTGTTTACTTGTCTCTCCTTGTAGATTGTAAATTCCTTGAGGGCAGGGACTGTTTTTGGTCTCTCTTTGTTTATCCAGTGCTTAGCGATGTTTCCAGCATTTATGTGCTTAATAATTGTTTATTGATTAATATAATGGGAAAAGAACTAGATTTGTTGTCAGACAACCTGGAATCAAATTTTGACTTGATCATTTCCTTCCTGTGAAATCTTAGGCAAGTGAATTTCCTTGGCTCTCTGTAAAAGAAGATGATTGAACTAGAAAATCTCTGAAGTCCTTTATGTTTCTATATTTATGATCTTTTAACCTTCATTACTGTTAATTGCTTGTGAATTACTCTGCTTATGTCATATTTGTTCAGTACATATGTTTTAGCAGCATTTTTAAGGTATGAATACCTGAACAAAGAATGTTTTATCCACCTTTTTTGTCCCTTCAGAGTCCATATGTTTTATCCTTTTGTGACCTGGGAAATGACAGGAAAGGGACCATTCTCAATGATAAGTGCAATACTTATTAATGCCAGAGGTCAGGGATTATTCCTTTTACTACCGTGTTTCCCTGATAATAAGACACTGTCTTATTATTTTTTTGGACAGAAAAACACCAGAGGGCTTATTTTCAGGGGAGGGCTTATTTTAATGAACATTGACAGCAATTTTAATAAACAGGTAAATGTGAACAAAAAAAAGTACCTTTATTCAATAATGATCATGTCTCTCCTCTGCGGCATGCTCTCAATGGCGCCAGCAAGCAAATCACTGGGGAAGAACAGGAAGACGCGCTCACTGCTGCAGCTCTGATTGGACGCAGCTCGGAGCGCGGCGTGCGTTTCACCCAGGTGGGGTGGGGGGGGATGGTGCATACAGAGGGTACCGTAATGTAGCGTGTAGCGCAGGGGATCACCTTCACTACAGTAGCAATCTCAATAGGGCTTATTTTCGGGGGAGGGCTTATTTTAGAGGAATCTTACACAGTATGGGAAGGGCTTATTTTCGGGATAGGTCTTATTATTGGGGAAACCCGGTAGGCAGGGAACTCCTGAATTTTAAAAAAAGACTTTGCACCTGATCTAATAAGGATGCTAATTCTCAGAATAAGGAAGAACCAAAGCCTTTCTTCATGTCAGCATCCTCACTTTTTTTTTTTTTTCTTTTTTGGCATTTAAAACTCCTTACCATCTGGCCCTTTCAATCTTTCCAGTCTTCTTACTCTTTACTTCCCTTTATGCAGTTTATAATTCAACTACTCATTTAACACTTCATTTTCTGATTATATCCCAGGAAAGGAATATGATGGTGATAGGCTCCTGTAGGTAACATCTTGGGAATGGTGATGTTATAAGGTACAGATTGGTGGAGGACTATGAGATATGATGGGGAGGGCAATCAGTGGAAGAGCTCTCTGTCAAAGGCATCCACATCTTAATGAGAAAGGCAGCCATACAAAGAGTATAATTTATTCCTATGCTCCGAGAACATGCAGCAGGTAATTCTGGTTGTGACAAACAACCTTGGTCTCAGTTCTCCCATCACTAGAGTTAAAAACCTGGCTTTAGAGATCAGATTGAGTTTCTCAGTTACCTCTGAACCCTCATCCCATTTCTAGAGTAGCTAAATAGTTCCTCTTAAGTGATTTACACCTTCTTCCCCTCCCTTCCCCTCCTCTTCCCTCCACTAAGTAATGCAGACTAATGGGGAGGCAGGCAGTTTGCTCAATTACAGTAGTGAAACTCCCAGGACAGCCTCTCTTTTCGGCTCTCCCTTCCCCTCCTTCTCCTGACCCTCTTTCTGTCTCCCCTGGGCTTCATGCTTCGCCCTCCCCTGCCCTTCTACTGAGATTTATAGAGGCAAGTGGTTTGAGAACAAATGAGCAGACATCAGGCTGATGTGTCCTGCATACTAATGACAAGATACTGCTTCTGTACCTAAGGGCAAAGCCGGGTCAGGCCAGTTTAACCATAAACTTTATTTATGGGCTTATTGTGGTGCAGCTGCATTAGACCAGTCCTAGCTGTGAATTTAGAAATCAGTGCTTGTCTCTGCAGATATACATGTACACATAGACATATGCTCACATGGATATGTTGGCATGTTTGTGGGTGCACGTATACAAATTAGAGAGAGGGTAAGACAGCAGCTGGAACTCTTTATATACAATCTTGTAAATATATAGTGGGAGGTAGAGATGAAGGTGAGAGTGAGCAGTGAGGGTGAGAGTGAGGGTGGGTGGGATGGAGAGCAAGACCCAGAAAGACAACCACAAAGAAAACATTCCTCATCAGTAAAGTTAGTATAGGATCACACGTTTTTCCTCTCACACTTATGGCACTATTGTCAGAAGTGATAGTGGAGTTTCAAGAGCAACTGGAATTAGAATCCAGGATAATTTCATTATTTACCTCTCTTCGAGTACCCTTGAAATGTTTTTGTCCTTTATTTTAGAGGCAATATCATATGGTGGACTAGCAAGTCAGAAAGACAGGTACAATTCTTCTTTGGCTATTAATCGTATGATCCTGGGTAAGTCCTGACCTCTCCATGCCTCAGTTTTCTCATCTGTAAAAAGAGGGAATAGAATTCAATGACTTTTTAGGTCCTGTTTAGCTCTAAATCTGTGACTTTTCTATGTATCTTCTAGGCAATTTCCTGCCTTGAAAACTCTCCTCGCTTTAATCTATCCTTTATTCTGCTGTCAAATGATCCTCCTAAAGCACAATTCTGATCATGATACCTCCCCATTCAATAAATTCCAGTAGCTTCCTCCAGGATCACATATAATAATTTCCTATTTGGTTTTTAAAAACCTTTTGAAATCCTGGCAAGTCCCTTCTAACCTTCTTACACCTTACTTCCCACAACACATTTTATGAGCCAGTGATACTCATCTCCTTTCTGTTCCTTGAATAGCCCAATGTAACCCCTGACTGTACATGTTCCCTTGCTTTCTCTCATACCTGGAATTCTCCCCTTCTCATCTCCATCTCCTGGATTTCCTGACTTCCTTCAAGTCTCAGCTCAGATCATGTCTCCTATAAAATACCTTTCTGATGCTCCTTAATGCCAATTCCTTCTCTCTGGGGATGTCCAGTTTATCTTGAAGATATCTTGTTCCTACATAGTTATTTGTTTGCCTGTTCTTCCTGTTAGACTGTGAGCTTCTTGAAGTTTTTGCTGGTTTTATTTTCCTAACTCCAGAATTCAGCATGATGCACATAATAGGTGCTTAATAAAATGTTTGTTGATAATTTGACAGTGTTCTTCCTTTTTAGGCTAAAGATTTAAGTAGAAGAGAGATACTTGCTGGATGATTGAAAAGCTCTGACCTTGGATACACACTCTCCATCATCCTTCCCTCCATAATCACTGCAGTAAAATATATTTGGTTTCTGTGTCATGACTGTTTACTTTAGGTTAGTTAGAACAGGTACCAGGGTTATCATAGGACCTCCAACTGCCGATTGTAGATACTCAGTCAATTTATCTTTGTTTTATAGCCTCCTATTTCATTCCTTACTTTAACCATCTATCTCCTGGAAATTTTAAAATGTTTGAAGTGAAAGGTAAAGTTCTAATCCCCATTGGTTTATAGAGAAGGGCAAGAATTCTGCTTCCCTCTTTCTATCTCTGTCTCTTTCTGTCTCCATCTCTCTGTTGCCCTCTATTTCTTTATCTCTTTCTATTTTTTTTTAATTTTTAAAATTTTTTTGCTGAGGCAATTGGGATTGCCCAGGGTCACACAGCTATGAAATGTTAAGTGTCTGAGACCACATTTGAACTCAGGTTTTCCTGAATTCAGGGCTGGTGCTCTATTATTAATGCTGGTGCTGGTGCTTTTTGTCTCTCTGTCTCTGTCTGTTTCTGTCTTTCTGTCTCTGTCTCTGTCTTTTCCTTTGTCTCTCTCCACAATTTATCCAAAGAAATTATCTATTTATCCTATCATCTATCCTCTGTCTGTCATTATCAGATTGTTGCTGTTCAATCAGTTTTATTCCTGTCTGACTCTTCTTGACACCATTTGGGGTTTTCTTGGCAAAGATACTGGAATGCTTTGCCATTTTCCTTCTGCATTATTATCAGGTAGAATAATATGACTGGGGCAGAGTGTGGATAAAGACTTTCTACTCTGTTGGGAAAACCTTCAGAAATGCATACTGTGATTATGTATCAGAGCCTTAATACACATTTTTTCTAGTATATTTGCCCATGTATATGTTTCTTGTTCAAAGCATTCATAAGCTAGTTCTTTATTCTTTGAAGCTTAAAGGGACCAGTATTTCTTTCCCAAGTATAGCATTTGGGAATTGGAACTTTGGAGGGGAATTGGAGGGATGGGAATTGGAGCATAGTATAGGCAGGGAGCCTGGGGGTCTAAATCTCCATCCATGCTCACCTGTTTAACCTTTTGTGCTACACCAAGAATTCTAGAAACATTTACCAGGTAACTTTCAGCTTTGAACACCTGGCTGTTTTAATGTAGTAAATATAGAACAGAACAAAACAACATACACACTGAAAAACAAAAAGTTAATTGAATTTCTTTTTTAAAAAAATACCTGTTAACGTGTAGAGCACCAAGTGAAGTATGGTAAGGTGGAGGCATTTACATTTTGAGAAGACAATTGAATTCCTCAAGGGGTTCAGAGGTAGGTAGGAGTAGGGTACAATTCAAAGGCAGATAAATATAATACATAATGATATAGAAGAAAGATCACTTGACTGACTTGTAGTTTGGAGACCTGGGTCAAGTCCGGGATCTGTCATCTATTAGCTACATCACTACAACTTAATTTCTCAGTGCAAACTAGTTGTTGATTTTGCTCAGTGGAATGAATTCAGTGAAATGATAAAGGGGACTGGCCTTAGTGTCAGAACCATGAGTTCAAATTTCATCTCAAAAACTTATTAGCTGTTTGACCCTGAGTTACTCAATCTCTCAATGGCTCTTTCCTATCTTTTTTTTTTTTTTTTTTCCCTGAGGCAATTGGGGTTAAGTAATTTGTCCAAGGTCACACAACTCGGAAGTGTTGTGTCTGAGGGCAGATTTGAACTCAAGTTTCCCCTGACTTCAAGGCTGGTGCTCTATCCACTGCACCAACTAGATGCCCTTTCCTATCTGTTTTTTTTTCTTGCCCTTCTTCCCTTCTTCCCTAGTATTAAACTTATTGGTCTCGCTTACGTCACGCAGCTCTCCCTCTTTAGTATCCCTTCCTCCTCCCTTTGAATCCCTTCCCCTTTCTTGCACCCTTCCCTTATTACTCTTTTTCCTTCTTGCTTTTCCCCTCCCACTTTTTAATGAAGTGAGAGAAGAATCTCTGTAAAACAAATATGTCAATTATTTCCTCTTTGAGCCAGCTTTGATGAGAGTAGGATTCACACAATGTTCCTCCCCCTCTCTAAGTTCCCTCAAATATGATAGGTTTCCTTTGCCTCATCGTCACATGTAGTTTCCCTCATTTCCTATCTGTTTAAAAAAAAAAAGGAAGTTGGACTGGATGGCCTAGAAGATCTTTTCTAGCTCTAATATCTGAGATGCTTTGATCTTATGAAATAATAGGTCTGGGCAAACAAAGCAAACAGATAACTTGTACTATCTATTTCTGCTAGTCCTGAAAGTAATACTTTATAAAGAATTGTAGAATTGTAAAGAGTTATTCTGACCACAAGTACTGCAAACTGATTTCTCTATCATGTAAATCCCTCTGAGGGTTTTAAATAAGACAAGTTTGCAGTCATTGAGGTCTAGATAGTTAAACCATTAGCCTTTGACTAGGCTATATGACTGTAGACACTTCCTCATATGGAAAAAGAGCTGGAGAAGGAAATGGCAAACAACTTCAGTATCTTTGCCAAGAAAACTCTAAATGGGGTCACAAAGAGATGAACATGATTGAAATCACTGAATATCAACAAAACTATTACTATAGCGTTATATAATATCTATATTAAATGCTTTACAAATCTTATCTTCTTTCATCTTAGGTGCTATTATTAAATATATTTCATAGTTGAGGAAATGAGGTATATAGTGGTTAAGTGACTTGACTAAGATAACAGTCAATAAATGTTTAAAGCCGGAATCCAGCTCAGGTATTCCTGACTCCAGCGAACCTCCCTCTTAGATGTAAGATCCATTGCTAGTTTCCTTTTACAAATAGTCTTTTGCAGAAGTTCTGTCTTTGGCTTGGAATGGAGCTGAGTTCCCAGATTCTATAATTAGGAGAAAGAGAAAGGTTTTATAGTATGGGTTTAGATGGTGGCTGAGGGCTAAGTCATAGTCAGTTGGTTGGTCAGGGGCAACAATTTCAAGAAAGGAGGTGTGAAGGTTTGGTTTACAGATGATTTCACTAACCTCATGCTAAAGATTCAGATAAGAGGGCCTAACCAGTGTGACTAGGAGTTGGGGGGCTGACTGTTGGCAGCTAGCCTGATCTCTTAGAGGAAATAAACCAGTTACACATAGTAAGAAGAGGGATGAGAGAAAGCAAACTGGGAAAGAGCATCTAGTATGTGAGTGGGGGAGCAGGGCAGGATGCAAAAGGAAGCTTTATACAAGACTTCCCTGGATGAAAGGATACAACTAGTTCTCAGAGCCTCGGAAATGAATCTGGAAGAAAGCACCTGCTATTGATTCCCTTCATGGCTCCTTCTTCATTGTCTGGGATGCAAAGGAGCCAGTCTAGATAAAAAGCAGCAGCTGGAAATATGCTGGTCACCACAAAGCCAAGTGGTATATCTGGTTACCCCTGGTCCTGGATAGTGGGACTGCCTCGCCTGTTGAGGTTCCCAAATGCTGGGACCAGAATTTTATAGATGGGGCCCAGCAGAGGGGATGTTTCAGATCTGTCATTGGGAAGAATGACAATTAGGGTCTTGGGGAAGAGGTGGTTAGAAAGGAAGAACTTACCTATTAGGTACTCCGGAGCCCTGGAGTAACCAATGTGAGGTCTGAATAAAGAGATTAGGTAATGAGACCAATGGAAAATTTTCCAATGGTCTTGATTACAGTAGTAAGATAGGATAAAGTTGGTCAGGGAGGCAGTAGTACCCATACTATTATAAGGACCTGCATGTATATACATACGTATAAGTTTAAGCTTTTTTAATTTTAAATTGTATTAAGACTGTTGGAGTACTCAGTAATGCATGTAAAAATTCATCTCTCTCTCTTTCTCTTTCTCTGTCTCCTATCTATTAAAACTCTAACCTGTGATTTCATTGATAGAACTCTCAGTGAAGGAACTTCTATGATGTAGTACAGAACAGGTTGGTACCTACTTTGAACCTTATAGTCTTATAGAGTTCTTAGTGGCACATAAATGTTAAGTGATTTGTTCAGGTTCACACAGTCAATTTTTGAAAGAATAGGATAGAAATACAGGTATTTTTAAGATCCTAGCTTTCATTTCACTGCTCCAGATGTTGATCAGCTTGCCTTGCCTTGATATAAGAATACTAATCCATACCATCAGCTTCACCTTTTCCTTCAATTGTTTGCAAAGATTTCTAGAAGTTTATTGGAATTCCAGAGTCATTTGCATGGATAGGACCTTACTGGGGCTGGGGAGTGGGTGAATGGAAAATGTGATAGGAATTAAAAGGATAAAGGGAAAGGGATACCAGTATTCTCAGCCTTGGAGGGATTCACTGAAAGGTGTTATGTATAAGGGACAGAGTGAAGAAGAAATGCTGTCTTCATTCTAAGGTGAAAAAGAAGTGAATAGCATTTAATTTCTAACATAGCTGAGAATCAGGACTAAGGTCTTCCCATTTAAAGATGGGCAAATTATTATAGTTTCTCAGTTGCCTAAGTTTTGAGACTAGATCTGTTTAAGAAAAGAGATAAAGATGTGTTGTTCACTAGCACAAGGCATGTAAAAATTGTGGCCCAGGCAGTCTCATGCTAAAGGAGTGATGATGTTTCTCCAAGGCAGTAGCAATGGAAAGAAACAGGAGCAGAATAGAGCCTTTGCAGATTCCAATGAATAAATCTCAAAACCTTCATATTTTTAGGGGGATAGACATAAGATAAAAGAGAGAAGCAGCAGAATCTCTATATCATTCCAGGAACTGCAGATGTTCTCCTGTGGACTTCAGCAGGTGTTTTCTAGTAAGGACACAAAACAGACAGCACTGAGGTCAAAATCATTCCCCATATCATCCTAAAGTTGTTGAGAAGAATTCTTCTTCTTCTTGCCAAATGACTGAGTCTATGAGGAAAGGGAAGAGAAAAGATCATTTACTAAATGCCTACAATGTTCTAGATATTGTACTAAACATGATTTTTAAAATAAATATTTTCTCATTTGATCCTTACTACAACTCGCTGAGGTAGATGCTTTTTTTTTTTTTCCTCATTTTTTATCTGAAGAAATTAAGACAGGCAGAACTTAAGTGATTTGCCTGGGATGACATAACAAGTCTGAGTCAGGATTAGAACTCAGTTCTGATTCCAGGCCCACTTTATCTACTGCACTACCTATGGGAAAATAGATCCATTTTTGCATGAGAGCAGTGGTATCTGAAAACAATTCTATTAGATTTTGTTGCTAATAAATTTGCTGTTTTGTTCTAGTTAAATATTTTACTATTTGTTAAGTAGTGCCTATCTGGTCTCCTGGTAAAGATGGAGATATGTACTGAATATTAGCCCTGCATTATGTGACTCTAGAGTTATATGGGATACTCATTACAATTATGTTTATTATCTATATCTTTTTTTACCTCGGGGTTTCATAATATATAAATGTATAGTAATTTATATGTATATACATATATGAACTGTTTTTAATAGTTAAATTATAACTTGTCAGTGTATTTATTGGGCTTTTTAAAAATAGTATATAGGACTTAGAGGCCTAAAAGGTCACTGATAAATGAAGGGAATGATATGATAGAAAGAGCCTTGAAATTTGTTTTTGAATTATGGCTCTCAGGCCCATTAATTACATGGTTTTGGGCAAATAACTTCTCTATATCTCTTAGTACTTCAAGTATAGTAAATGCTTAATAAAAGCTTATTGACTGACAGATAGACTGACAGATAGCCTCAGTTTCCTTAGCTCTAAAATTTAGTAATATATTACATATCTTATAGGGGTATTATATCAGATGAGATAAGGTATGTGAATAAAACTTACACATGAACTATTTGTTGTTGTTGTTGTTGTTGTTGTCCTAGTCAATTGTTAATAGTCGATAAACATTTATTAAATGTCAGGGGATACAAAGGAAGACAAAAGGCCATCTGTATTCTTAAGAAGTTCTCAAGAAGAAAGAGACAGCATATAAAAAAGCTATCTACAAACAAGATATATTGGAAATAATATGGAGATAGAAGACTCTAGAATTAAAGGGAATTGGGAAATTTTTCTTGTACAAGGTAAGATTTTAGATGGAATTTAAAGGAAATCAGTAAACTGTAAATTGGGGATAATAAGAATATTAACAATAAAAATGTAATTAAAAGCACAAAGTATAAAAAGATTGAAAGGATGATAGAAGGCAGATTATTAAGGACTTTGAATACCAGTTGGAGGATTTTATATTTACTCTTAGACATGATAAAGAGGCCCTGGAGTTTACTGAGAAAGGAGACTTGCTCTTTAGAAGACACTTTGTTTTTTAGAAGGTCACTGACACCTGAGTGGAGAATAGACTGTAGTGGGGAGAGATTTTTACTTGGGAAAACGAACAAATTTAATAATCCAAGTGTGAGGTCATGAGGGCCTGCACCAGAGTGGTGGTAGTATCAAGGAGAGGAGGTATATACAAGAGAAGTTATGATAGTACTATCAATAAGCCTTGAGAGAATAGAGGTTAGAGAGAGAATAAGGATAACATCTGAGTTGTTGGCTGGGAGGATGGTGGCACTTTAGTAGGAATAGGGAAGTTGATTGAAGGAAAAGTTTAGGTGTATATTAGGGAACAAACACTTGAACAAAGGATTTTTGAAATTTAGGCTCAATCTGAACTTGCTAGTTATACAATCTTGGAGAATTCACTTAACCTTTCCAAGTCTCAGTTTTCTGATTTATAAAATAGGGATGCTTCTGCCCTGCTTAACTCATAGGACTGTTATATCAGATGAGTTGAGGTATATGAATCCCTTTACAAATTACCATAAATACCTTAAACATATAAGCTGTTATGGCTATAGTCCTCAACTCCAGCTTTACACAGGCAACAGTGGTTTTATTTAGTGCATATTGTTTGCAAGATATTATTCTAAGTACAAAGATTAAAACAACAAAAAGAAACAGCTCCTAGTGCTTGAGGACTATATACATTCCATTAACAATATCTATATATATAGACACTGAATGTTGCTGTTAAATCTTTTGTTTGCCCGTAATGTGTTTTATATATATATATATATACATATATATAATATATATACACACACATATATATACATACATACATCATACACATTTGGTCGGTGCTTGATCAACATTATCTGAATGAATGTACAAACTTAGTACTATATAAAGGGGATGTGCATATATGAAACATGCCCATCTTCAAAAAATCTATGCTGTGAATCCTTGACTGGTGCTGGTTGTGACTCTTTCATGCCAAAGTAGAAAATTCTGCAGCCGAAAATATCCCTATCTGGTAGTTGGCACAATGATGAAAGAAGCCACTGAAGTTAGTTATATTGATTTCTGCAGAAGAGTTCCTCAGAGGGTCCATCATCCAACCCATCCCATATTGGCAGAACAAGTAAAGTTTTGTGATTTTTCTGACGTAATTCAAGAACCCAGAGTTGCATCCAGTTATAATGATGTGGTGGAGAAAGACATTAATGGAGGCTATGTACATAGTGGGTATATTCTCACTTAAGGATGAAGATACTGGCATCTAGGTAGTACAATGGATAGAGTATATCTGGCTTCAGAAAGATCTGAGTTCAAATCTAGCCTGAGACACTAGTTATATGGGCTTAGTCTTTATCTGCCTCCATCTCCTTAAATGTAAAATGAGGCTTAAAATAGCACTTACTTCAGAACTGTGAAGATCAAATGAAATGATATTTGTAAAGCACAATGCCTAGCACATAATAGGACACTAATAAATTCTTATCCTTCTCCCTTCCCTTTCTACAGGTAGGATTTACATGAAAATAATAGTGGCTGGAACTGAGCAACAAAGCATTTTGTATCTATCCAAAGGTGTGCATCACTGGCCATCCATGAACACCCAGATTAATATTTTGCCAGATCTCAATGAACTCTGGCTTCCTTTAAAGGATGTCTCCATTCCCATGGCCAGTAAAGAACAGGAGGTAGGTGTATAAACAAGCTTTATGCAAGGGGAATCTCAATGCATCATTACAAGCTAGCTTGAATGCTACAGACATGACCTGTTTCTCATACCACCTCCTTTTCTTTGAAGGGAAGGGAGAAACTGGACTGATTTTCAAAGGCAAATATCTTCTCTCAAAATATCATGCAATGGGATCTTTCTGCATCTGCCAGCTGTAGTATGTACAATAGTTGTTTGAGGATGGGGACTGGTCCCTTAGGCTCCACCCACAAAATACTTTGATTCCCAACTTATGTGAGAGTCAGGTCTATGTGGTGACTTCTTTCATCCTCCAGTCTCATGCCTTCTGACAGAAGAAGCCTTTTTTTGAAAGATGAAAAAGTGGTTGTCATTCTCTTCCATGTTCAGATCTCCTCTAATTTCCTTTAATGCTTAACTAGTAGTAAAGAGAAATTCCCCCATCCTTAAACTTAGATACCTGTGGTCTTCAGGTAAATTGTTTTAATACACTAAGTAAGACATTAAGCATTCTCTCAAGAACCTACTCTTTCGTCCACTGGGGTTTCTCTCCCTCCCACCCTTACTCCAAAGGCTTTCAAAACATTAAAACCTCTCTCTTTTTTTCTCCTACCCAAGCCAGTGAGGGCCTTGCGGCTGTGGTTGGATTAAGGATGCAGAATTAACCCACTGCTTCCCAGTCTGTTTAAGCACAAATTCAAGACATTAGAATTGGGGGCAAGAAAAAGGGATGAGAACCCAAGGGTTAATACTGTTATAGTGGGAAAGTTATCTGCTTTGTTGTAAAACACAGCCTCCTAGCACTACAGAAGGGAGCTATTAGCATGTAAATGTACTTTGCCCCCATGCTTTTTAATGTTTTACTTCTCTTAATTGCCAAAACCGGTTGTAATTTTCTGAGTACTGCTGGGCTTCAGAAAAGCAGTTTCCTCCAAAAGGGGCTGTCACTGCACCTGGGCTGTTTTTTGAATTTAGTTTTATTAACCAGTTGGGGACAGGTTCCCTTCCCATCCTTTCCCTTCCTTTTAGAGAAAAAAGATGCCAGGTTGAAGTTTCTGGCAAAGGAATCCCCTGAACTTTCTCCCAGCATTTAACTAGTTAAATATAACATCCTTGATGGGGGCTGGGGGGAAGTGGAGAATATCCAATAAGAGACAGCAAATCAGCTCTCTCTCATTTGATGTAAGACGAGGGTGTGGGAATGAATCCTGGGTAGATACTGCTGATTGAAAGAAAATGCTCCTAAAAGCATTTGTAAACTTATGTTGGATTGGACCAGGGCAGAATATTTTAGTTATATGTATGAAGGAATAATGGAAAAACTGGGAAATAGAATCCTTCTGACGGCAAGGTTAATATTTCTTGGTGCACCCAACCAAACTGGGCTTTAATATATTTTCAATAAAAAAAAAAACCACACATCTGTATGAGATCCATTTAACACATTATTATCATCTAGTATTTAGTAAAATTCATTTCACTCTGGGAGATCTTAGGTGAGAATTTAAATAGAGCTTGGATTTGTTGCAATATTAATGCTTGGGCCTAGAAAAAATCAAACTTTCTTTTAGATTAGTGTCTTAACCAAGAGTCCAAGGATAGATTTCAAGGGATCTGAAAATTAGGATTTAGATTATATATACATACACACACACACACACACACACACACGACACATACATACATAGAAATTTCCATTAATTATTTTAAAGTATGTAATAGGTAACAAACATTTTGAGAAGGAGACCACAGTCTTCCTCAGGCTGCCA
Organism: Antechinus flavipes; assembly: GCF_016432865.1. Lineage (NCBI taxonomy): Eukaryota > Metazoa > Chordata > Mammalia > Dasyuromorphia > Dasyuridae > Antechinus > Antechinus flavipes. The sequence continues at coordinate 152,649,072 of NC_067401.1, forward strand.
GAAGGGTCCATGACCAAAAAAAAAAAAAAAAAAGTTATCTGGAGAAGCAAATTCCGGCCAATTTAATTCAATAAATATTTATAAAGCACCTGTTATCTGTTATGTACTAGCACTATGCATACAATAGGGATACAGAGATAAAAATGAAACAAGTTCCTATATACCAGTCATTTTTTATTACATAATCTTGGAGGTGGAAGGGACTTAGATGTCAACTAAGCCAACCTACATATATAATCATTTTGGAAACACTTAATCCATTCTGACATTTGTTTTGGTGTTTCAAATATATGAGCTTTGCACAAATTTAGGATGCAAGGGCTTTTGCTATATAAATATTTGTTAAACCAAATTGAAGGTTAAAAAATATTCCTTTGGGTAGAAGCATCTATCAATCACACTAATTAATGCACTTACCATATTCTAACCCAGATATCTAAGGGTGGAAATGGGGAGGATTCCCTACCATGTTGGATTGATCCTTTAAAGAGATTTGCTCTGAGTCACTGGACAAAACAAAACAAAATTTCACAGACTGAGATGCAATCTGTATTGTGAAGCTGTTCCCATTAACGACATAGCACAAATGTACTAAAGAGATATGGACGAATGATTGAGGTACCTGGAGATAATTGGCTTTTGCCTTAGAAGGCTTCCTGGAGGAGACAAGGATCAGGAATATTTTACTAAAATATGAAGAGATTTTTGGTGGAGAATTAAAAGATAATAAGTGAACAGAAAAAAATAGAACTCAGGATTTTATTAGCCTGTTCTTCCAGTTCTCAACTCTTTACTACCAAATAGTTTGATTTTTAAAACTTCAGTGAGATTGTTTTTCCATTGCTGAAGATATTCCTCTATTAAAGTTCACAACCTGTCCCTTTTCCTCTAAAAATGGTTTTGAGGAAATGCTGATGGTCACCTTTCTTGGAACTTACATTGATTTTTAGAAGTCAGAGACAGATTATTATTGGCTGGATGTTTAGAGTGTTGAAGTCAACTCCTACTGGTTTACAAGAGTTGATTGTTAAATTTTCTGTATGTAGAATTTACATCTCAAAACCAGATAAATGCTACAAATCAGGACTTGATTTATTGTTGGTAAATACTTTATATTTAAGAAATAGAGAAAATATTAATGCAAATTAAATTAAATAAAAGTATGTCCTGCCTATATACTCCCCTCTTTTCTCCCCTTCTACAAAGAGCTGGTTGTTAAACTTTTTTACCAGCACACAGCTTCATGATGCAAGTCTTTTCAATTTGCCAGAACCTGCTCAAGTTGATGATCTGTTGATCTTTGAGATCAGCAATCTGTGAGAATAAATTGACAGTATGGTATAGTAGATTAAGAATGTCTAAATGGAAGTCAGGGGAGAATGGGGATTTAAATTCTCTGACATTCTCTAGTTGAAAAACCCAAAAATACCACACTTCAAATTAGCCTCAGTTTCCTCACTTGCAAAATGAGCATTCCCATGCTATTATTTTTATGGGAGATAAAGAGCTTGGCAATCCTTAAATGCACTATATACAGTAAATGTAGCTATGGTTATCATTAGTTGAAGTAACCTGATTTCCCAGACCAATTATATATATATGTATAGATAGATAGATAGATAGATAGCTATATTTACACACATACATATATGTCTATCTCTCTTTTTCTCTCTGTCTCTGTGTGTCTCTCTCCTCTTATAACTAGTTGTGAGGGAGGAGGGGAGGGAATTGGGGACATTAGAATGTAAACTTCCTAGAGCAAAGGACTGGATTTTCGAGGGGGGGGGAGTACTTTCTAAATATTTCTGGTGCTTAGCACAGTGCTTTACTAATTGTTTAATTAATGGCTTGTTGATTTGACTTCTACAGGCAATGACTTGTTAAACATCCTTCCTTTCAGCTTGTCCAAGACTCAAAGAGGAATTCATAGAAAGATAATAACTTTTAAGGGAAAGAAAATGAGATTTGAAATAGATGCATTCTAAAATTCCCCCCAGTTCTGACATTCTTTCGAAGTCTGCAAAATTTCCTATAATTTCTAGGGGACTCTAGCTACTCCGCAGAAGATTAGATCACATGAACTAAGTTCTTCCCTGTTCCTAGTCTCCTTACTTGTCCACATCCAAAATATCCACCCCTCCCTGACAATTTTAACTTGTTTCCTTCAGAGGCAACACGACTTCTCCCATTGATGGAATTCACTAGCTCACAATGCTCCCATGGTGGAGTTTCCCCCCCGCCCCCCATACACCTCTTGCCCCCTCCCTGCCCCCACCCCGCCTACTTATACTGTTTGTCCTAGGTCCAGGGGCTGAGCCTGAACCGCCCTCTGTGTTCTCCCCCTTTACCCCACCTTTGGGGGAAGCATTTTGCATAACAATGTTTAGTCCATGCTGCCAGGAGCTGCCCTCTTGCTATTAGGACCTAATGAAAATGTAACCATATTTAACCCCCCACAGTCCTTGATTAGGGGGAAAGAGTCTAAGTAGATTTAATTCCTTTGTATGATAAGCATCATACTCTCCATTTTGATTGCTCCATCCCCTTTATCTCTTGAGAGAGTCAGCAAAGCTTGCTCGGCTAACTCTAACCTCTCAGCTGTCCAGGGCACAATGGGGAAAGTATCTTTTGTGGCATTAATGGCTTTGGGGGGGTGAGGAAGGGGGGAGTGTACGTGGTGTTTTGTCGGGGGGGCAGTTGAAGAGGAGGAGAACAATGTGTGAGAAGCTGAGGCTGTGGGTTTCCCACACGGACCAATATGTCCCCCCACACCCCCCTCTGGGAGAGACAGCTCTGCAGCAGGCAGCGCACAGCTGATCCGCTCTTGATTGGCTTTTTTTTTTTTTTTTTTTTTTCATTGTGCTCTCAAGGGATGAAAATCCTTTTGTGGCGTGAAAGGAGAGGCGTTCCTGTCGTTCCCTGCCACGGACTGATTGGCCGTGTCACAAGATGGCCAAATCCACCCGGATTAATGTGTGGGTCGAGGTGTGTGTGTGTGTGTGTGTGTGTGTGTGTGTGTGTGTGTGTGTACGCGCACATGAGTGTCTGCTTCCCTGATGTGGATGGGGAAAGGACAGTGGACAATAATTTTCTTCGTATTTATTTATTTTCTAAAGTCTCATGCCTCCCCATTCCCCACTCCCATCCCCATCTTCTTCCCTGATACTGATTCTTGTACCACATCTGCTAATTGACTACCAGCAGCATCTCTTTGACTAGAAGACATTTTCCTAGTCTCCAGGGAGAAAAGAAAAGGTGATGAAATATTCCTTCTCAATCCATGCGGGCAGAATAGCTGATACCTTGATAGTCCTAGTTAAAGTGAAGCAAACCAGGAAAGCAAAATGAGACTTGGATTCTAATCCCAGCTCAGCCACCAAGAATGTGACCTGTCAAAGTTAGTAAGCATTCAGTGCCTCATTTTCTCCATCTCTAAAATGGGATTAATTCCTGCCCTACCAATTACTTTTTTTAGTAGCTTCTGATGCATAACTTGATCAAAATTAATTAAAAAGAAAAGAAGAGAAAGGCATAAACAAATAGCCCATCTAGACCAATGGCTTTTGCACCAACAATCCATCCTTCAGAGTTCTAAGCAATCAGTCATTTTTAATTCCTTGTGTGATATCAGTGAGCCAAGTCAACAAGTATTTATTAAGCATTTCCTATGTTCCAAGCTCTGTACTAAGCTCTGGGGATACAAAGAAAGGGAAGGCACCAGTGAGCATGCTCACACTCAGTAGGGGAGGTGCCCCTCGGATGTCTACAAACAAAGGCATGTAAGACAATGTCATACGATGTCAGACAAGTTCCAAGAAGAACAGGAGAGTTCATGGAATCATTCAAAGGATGGTTGTCAGGATCAGATGTCATGGGTGACGTTCATCTACATGTAGATAATATGGTAGGAATGTTAGTTATTAATTTATTTAGGATGGTACCTGGGGAACAGTCTTTGTTGTAAAACACATCCCAGGAAGAAGACAATTTGTCATGAGTTTTAGAAGTAAAATCATATGATTCTCTATGTGGGAGGAGGGGGAGATATGGTGATGATCCAGAGAGTCCATCATCAATTTGATGTGTTCCTAAACCAATCTGATGAGATTACATATGGCCTATTATATCTAGTCAGTACAATGACATTCTGGATAGTGTTTTAAGAAAAATTAGCTCAGACTATGTAGAAAAACCCTAGAAAATATTGCTCTTACAAAATTCTATCTTCTAGTGACAAATCCCTAAAAGTCTTCTAGACAACCTTCTTACATGTTTTTTAGGATAGTCCTGGACAATTTTAATCACTGGGATTCAAGAAATATTGGTAGAGGAAAGGAAAATTTAAAATAGATTTTTAAAAAAGGTAATAGCTTCATGAAGGAATGACAAAATATAGAAGAAAATAAATCTAAGAAATTCCAAGCTCTCCCTTCACATCCTTCACTCCACCCCCATTCCATCCCCCATCTTAGAAGAACTGAATTTTAGAATTTAACATTTTGATCCATGTGATGAGTATGCTAACAGTGGTTTTTATCCCTCATTCTCCTCCCAATTGTGCTTCTCTTTCTGTACTTTAACACCATGCCTTGTACCTAGGGAACAATGGTTTCTGCATCTTGGAACATCTCTTTGCTATGCCAGTTCCTTTCTCTAATTGTCAAGTTCCTTCTGAGGCCTCCATTTTGTAGAAGAACCCAGGGCAACCAACTTTCATTTTCCTTCCAGCTATGTTTATGACTTTCTAGACTTCAAAATGAGACTTCTCATGTATATCTTTTTCCATCCTTCAAAATCTCCAGCACTTAATAAATGTTTGATGCCTCAGCTCTTCTAATATAAAGCAGTGATAATGAGCTGAATCTGTACAGATTTGTTCTTATTTGTCCTTCGTTCTCTAAGAAAACTACGTCATCAGGGAGGTGATACCATGATATGTAAGTGAGTTGGATTTAAGGTAGGGAGGGCTTTGCAAGGTCACTCCAGAGCCATCTGGGTCCAGTGGCCAGATATAAATCAGGACGACTGGAGATGGTCCTGGATACGTGAGAGACCTTGGCATTTGTAAGGTAAGGTCTACTACCGTTTCAGTTTGACTGAGGCTGCACCCATTCAGAGATTAAGGTTAGGTAGCAATTGAGGCAAAGAGTCTCCTCTTTCACCTAATCCAAAGAAAAAAAATCTGAATAAACAAACAAATAAATGAATGAATGAATGAATCTGGAGGATTTCTGGTCAAAACAGAAATAACTGCCATTTATATTAGTGCTATAGCTCATATGATATTTCTGTACTATCATCACTCTTTATCATGAGTTAGTACTGTCATCTGTATTAATTAAGACGTCATTTTTCTTTCAAATGTATCCTATCTAGGTACTGGAGTCAATACCAAGAATCTGTAGTTTGCAATCATTTTTTCCTCTATTTGCCAGCCAGAATATTTCTGTCATTAGAATTCTTATGGGAGAGATGCCATTTCTTTGTCCATTTAGAGGACTCTATACCTTCCATCTTCCCTAAAGGTTGGGTAGATATTTCTCTTCTCTCCAACCCCTATCACCAGAAAAAAAGCAAACTCTAAGCCTTCTCCATCCAACGTATATTAGGTATTACTCTGTCAGAAATGTGAAGGACTCCTATCAGTTTCAGAATACAATAAACAAATATCTACACTGGGTCTACTTTTTAAAGTACCGCTCACATTTGCATTTTTCTATGGCTCACAATGCTACCCACTCTGTTTCTGGTTTTACCTCTTAGCTATCTTTCAATTTGAAATATTTTTTATTATGTCTAATATCTCCTATTTACTCATATTTCCAAACTCAGTTTATGAGTTGAGGGCTTATACTTGGAACAAACTCCATATTCTTTGATAGTGTTGGCAGGTCCTGATTCAGAATGCTGTGACTAACACTAAGCCCCATCTTCTACAGGAATTGCTTTCTCTTTTTTCCTGTCATGTAACAGACCCTGAGTGTTGTGTTATATTGGGACAGACAAGACTCTTGGTTCGGCGTGGGCTACCTGGGTGGTAAGTCAGTTGCAGGTTATCTGCACAGAGCTCTGGGCTAATCTCCCTATACTTGGTGATGCTTAGGGCTTGTTTGATTACAAGGCTTTGAAATTTTCTTCTACCTGCTCTAATTTGTTGCCTTTGTCCAGGTTTCTGCAATACTGGCTATCTTTCTGTTTTGTGTTGATTTCAAAGGGGAGTGATGGGGAGGAAGAAAAATAAACATTTATCTGCTATGTGCCAAGGACTATGCTCAGAACTTCACAAATATTAACTTATTTGATCTTCCCAACAATCCTTTTAACTGAATTCAATGAATTCAATAAATATTTATTGAATGTTTACTATGTTCCAGCTACTGTGCTAAGCACTGGGGATAAAGAAAAAGAAAAAAGACAGCCTTTACCCTCAGAGAGTTTACAATCTAACCTAACAACATACAAAAGATTGAAAGGAGGTGGTTGAGATCTGATTTGGGAATTTGATTGGAGAAAGAAGTCAGATTGAAGAAGTCGAAATGGAGGTCCCACCTTAAAAAGAATTTGGAGCTTTTGGCTCCATCCCCCAATCAGAGGAGCAGGGGGTAATAATAAGGCTGATAGACTATTGAAATTTTCCCAATAATATTTTCCTGAAGCACAATCCCCCAGGAGGTAGATGCTATTATAAACCCCATTTTACAGGTAAGAAAACTGAATCAGACACTGGTTAAGTGACTTGCTTAGGGTCACATAGCTAGTAAGTATCTGAGACCAAATTTGAACTTAAGGTCTTTCTGATTCCATCATGTAGGTAAGAATCTAAAGTTGGTTCTTTTTGGGTTTCTTTATGATTGTGCATTCTGATATGTTTTTAAGATCTTCCTGGGGTATTGGGGGGGATCTGGGCTCTCCTAGGTCCTAATATACCATCACAGTCTCACAATGTCCTTGCCCACTCTATAGCTGCTGGGGTTCCTGCCAATGCTGACTCAATTATCTGCTATTACTGAGGTAAATCCCATTGGCCACTCTGCTAGGACAAAGGTCAGAAACACTGTTGAGCCCCAAATGACTCCTTATGTCAAAGTACAGTACTAGTCCTCTGAATACTGCTATAGTAGGTGCTCCTCTGCCATGTTGGGACCTGTGGACACTGCTGCTACTTTTATCCTCTTTTATCTACCTTAGTGCTGCTACAGGCACTACATTGATGGGACATAGTACTGTCCCCTTCATGTGGGGCTTTCATAATGCTCTTGTTACTAGGCTTGCATACTGCTCCCATGTGCCAGGCTTGAGTACTCCTATTGCCCTGCCTATCTCTACTTTTAGACTTTTTTAATTGACGTAACCTTCTACCTTTCCATAGCAAACCTTCTCTCTCCTCATTGTCCATCTCCTCAGATCCAGAGAAGACTCTGGCTTGAAGGGCAGGACCAGATACTATCCTTTCAAATTTCCAATTCAGTATCTAGACAGCTCCTGCCCAATCCAACATTTAGGCAGTTATGGACTGCACCACAGCAGGAGAGATAATTCTTACCAAAGTTAGTGCTTAGTATTAAGCACTGCACTCGGACCAAGGGGGTCCTTCCCACACCACCAAGGAGAATGGGAATGGAATTTGTCCCCAGGGAAGTTCAAGCCTATTCTATAACTTTGCACTTAAGAGTCTTCCCTCTCCCTCAATTTTTGTGTGGCATATTTCCCAATAGTCTTCCAAAATACTATAAAAAAATCTCTAAGTAATTCCTTCAGCACAGTTCTTAGACTATCCTCAAATTCTAGGCCTTAAGGAGGGCTCAGATCTATCACAGTTGGTGGGCTTGGAGATTACTATTATCTGCAAAATACAAAAATTATGTAAATTCAACAAACGACAGTTTACAGCATTTATCATCACCAAGGCATGGTTTTTAAAGACACAGAACATGTTCATATCTGTCTCAAGTTGCTAAATGCATATAGAAAGCTTATTCTCTAATCTGCTCCAGTCAATGGGGGAATGTCTCGCTCTATGTGGCCAGCTCGCCCCAGAAGCACTGCCAGAAGCACAGAGGTCACCTAGAGTTCATCTTCCTTGGCATTGCCCTAGACCCGCTTCAACAAGGCCCTTGTGATAAAAATCCTACTGATCACTGCCACATGTTGTGGGCTGGGCTGATCAAGCTGGTTTGATTCTTGGTCCTGTCTGAGCTTCCTTTTATGTTTTCTTTGCTAGATCTTCATAGTATCCCACAGGACTCTGTCTCAAACCCTCTTTTCTTCTTCTATACTATTTCACTTGGTTATCTAGTTAATTCCCAGATTCACTTTTCAGCCCTAAGCAGATGATTCTTATATGTATTTATCTACCCCTAACATCTCTTCTGACCTCCATTTTCACATGTCCAACTGCTTTTTTAGATGTCTCAAATTGGATATCTCACAGACTCAAAATTTCCCAAACTGTGCTCATTAATTTTCCTCTTCTTCTCTATTTATTTATTTATTTGTTTGTTTAATTTTTTTTTTTTTCCTGAGGTAATTGGGGTTAAGTGACTTAGGATCACACAGCTAGGAAGTGTTAAGTGTCTGAGACCAGATTTGAACTCAGGTTCTCCTGTCTTCAGAGCTGGTGCTCTATCCACTGTGGCCTAGTTGCCCTACTTCCTTTTATTGTTAAGGGTACCACCATCCTCACAACTTAGGGATCATCCTTACCGCCTCATTCTCTTTCACCCTCCACCGCCATAACTAATCTATTGCTAAGACTTATCGAATTTACCTTCACAACTCTTGTGTATTCTCTCTTCTCTCCTTTCACACCATTAACATCCTTGTACAGGCTTTAATCACCTCATACCAGAATTCTAGAACTAGCCAGCTAATTCATCTTCTTAGCTCATTTGTCCTCATAACAGTTTGTCTTCCACTCAACTTTTCAATTATTCTTCCTAAAACATTGATCTGAACATGTTATCTCCTTCTTCCTCCATTCAATAGCTCCACTGACCTTATTATCTTTAAGATCAAATATAAAATCCTCTATTTACTTTTAGAGCCTTTTATGACCAGATTCCTCCTTATTTTTCCAGTTTTCTTACATTTTACTGCCCTCCATTTATTCTGTGATCTAATGACATTGTTCTTTTTGCTGTTCCTCAAACAATGACACTCCATTTTCCAGCTTCAAAGATTTTCCACTCTTTGTCCCCCAAGGCTGGAAATGTGAGAGACTGTGATTTAGACTCTCTCTCCTACTGCCCAAAGAAAATCTAAACCACAGTGTCTCTCTCCATATCATTGTCTTCTAGTTTTCTTGTCTTCAAGGCTTAGATCAAGTAGCACCTTCTGAAAAAAAGACTTCTAATCCTCTTTAATCTTTGTGCCTCCCCACTTTGTCCTATATTTATCTTGTAAATGCATGTTTATTTGTATGTTGTCTCTCCCATTAGATTGTGAGTTTGCAGTAGGTGCATAATAAATCTTGTTGATTGAGGTTTGGATTTGGAAGAATGTTAGAAACAGATAGATTAATATTTAATTAAAAAGGTATACTTAGCCATAATATTAAAAAAAATACTCAGCAAAGATACAGGATAATTTAATTTGGTCATCCTAATTCACCTTTTTAAAAAACTTTTCATTTTTTTCAATTACATATAAATTATGTTTAACATTTTTTTTTAATTTTGAGTTCTAAATTCTCTTCTTCCTTACATTCCTCCACTCCTCCTTCCAAGAAGATAATCAATTTAATATGGGTTATACATGTGCAGTCATGCAAAACATATTTCCATGTTATTCATGTTGTAAAAGAAAATGTAGCTGAAAAAAATTAAGGAAAATTTTAAAAAAGTATGCTTCAATCTAAATTCAGAGTTTGTCAGTTTTTTTTAAAAAATTGGATAGCATTTTTCATCATGAGTCCTTTGAAGTTGTACTAGATCATTCTATTGCTGAGAATAGCTAAATCAATTACTGTTGATCATCATGCAATACTGTTTTTATTGTGTATACTCTTCTGATTCTGCTAATTTCATTTTGTATGTGTTAATGTAAGTCTTTCTGGGTTTTCTGAAAGCATCCTGCTTATTATTTCTCATGACACATGAATATTCCATCATGATCATATATCAAAACTTGTTTAACCTTTCCCTGATTGAACAGCAATTGCCCCTCAATTTCCAATTCTTTGTCACCACAAAAAGGGCTGCTATTAATCCTTTTATTCATATATGTCCTTTTCCTTTAGAAAAAAAATATTTATTTGGGGTATATAGGATAACATAGTAGTGATATTGCTGGGTCAAAAGGTAAGCACTGTTTTATAATCTTCTGGCATCCTTCCAAATTACTTTCCAGAATGGTTGGATCAGATCACAGTTCCACCAACAGGATATTAGTGTCCAAGTTTTCCCAAGTCCCTCCAACATTTATCATTTTCTTTTTCTGTCATATTAGCCAATTTGATAGTTGTGACGTGGTATCTCAAAGTTATTTTAATTTGCCTTTCACTAATCAATAGTGATTTAGAACACTTTAATGTATAGATAGTTTTGATTTCTTTATTGAAAAATTGCCTTTTCATATCCTTTGACTATTCATTATTTGGGGAATGACTTGTATTCTTATAAATTTGTTCCAGTTCTCTCTCTATATCTGAGGAATGAGGCCTTTATTAGTTACCTTGCTGAAAATTTCCTCCCCAGTTTTCTGTTTTCCTACTAATCTCAGATGCATTTTTTGAGTGCAAACCCTTTTTAATTTAATGTAACAAAATTTATCAATTTTACACTGTACATTGTTCTCAATCTTTTGTTTGGCCATAAATTCTTCCCTTCTCCATAGATCTGAAAGGAAAACTATTCCATACTTCTGTAACCTGATTATGATATTAGCCTTTATGTCTAAATTATATGCTTATTTTGAACTTATCTTAGTATGTGGTGTGAGATGTTGGTCTAAACCTATATGCCAAATAGCTTTCCTTTTTTTTCCAGGAGTTTTTGTAAAATAATGAGTTTTTTTTTTCAACTTTATCTTTGTTATATTGTATTTTTGTTCATCTTGCTCAGTTTCTCCCAATACATTTTTTTTTCTTTTTTTTTTTTAAATAACTTTTTATTGACAGAACCCATGCCAGGGTAATTTTTTACAGGATTATCCCTTACACTCACTTCTGTTCCTATTTTTCCCCTCCCTCCCTCCACCCCCTCCCCCTGATGGCAAGTAGTCCTTTACATATTGAATAGGTTACAGTATATCCTAGATACAATATATGTGTGCAAAACTGAACAGTTTTCTTGTTGCACAGGGAGAATTGGATTCAGAAGGTATAAATAACCTGGGAAGAAAAACAAAAATGCAAGCAGTCTATATTCATTTCCTAGTGTTCTTTCTTTGGGTGTAGCTTCTTCTGTCCATCCTTGATCAATTAAAACAGAATTAGCTCTCTTTATCGAAGAGATCCACTTCCATCAGAAGACATCCTGAAACAGAAATAATGAGTACTTGTCTCAATAGCTTGGATCTTTGGGTTTATCAAACATTGTATTACTGTGGTCCTTTAATACTATGTGTCATGTATCTAATCTATTTCACTGATCCACTACTCTAATTTTTAGTCAGTACCAGATTGTTTTGATGATTACTACTTTGTAATACAGTTTGAAATCTCCTATGGCTAAGCGATTTCTCTTCACATTATTTAAAAACCAATCCCTTTGATATTTTGACTCTTTTTTCTTCCAAATGAATTCTGTCATCATTTTTTCTTAGCTATCTAATTATTTTTGGTAGCTTGATGGGTGTGATGCTGAATAAATAAATTAATTTAAATAGAATTGTCACTTTTATTATACTGATTTGGTCTACCCCTTAAAAATTGATATTTTTTTCACTATTTAGATCTGACTTTATTTGTATAAAAAGTGTTTTTTAATTGTGTTCACATAATTCTTGAGTTTTTTTGGCAGATAGACTCCTAAATATTTTATATTGTCTACAGTTATTTTAAATGGAACTTCTCTTTCTATAGCTTGCTGTTAGACTTTGTTGATACTATAAAGAAGTACTGATGACTTGTGTGGGTTTGTTTTATATCCTGAACTTTGCTTGCATTAATTATTTCAACTAGATGTTTAGCTGATTCTTGAGAATTCTTCAAGTTTCATATTATCTGCAAAAAGTGATACTTTTGTTTCCTCATTGCCTATTCTAATTGCTTCAATTTCTTTTTCTTTTCTTATTGCTGTAGCTAGCACTTTTAGTATAATATTGAATAACAGTGGTGATAAAGGGCATTCTTGCTTCAGCCTGATTTTATTGGGAAGGCTTCCTAGTTTATCCCCATTACAGATAATGCTTGCTGATGATTTTAGAGACTACTTATCATTTGAAGGGAAGTTCTATTTATTCTTATGCCTTCTAGTTTCATTCTTAGGAATGAGTATTGTATTTTGTTGATCCATTGGAAAATTTTAAAAGAAACTTTATTGGGAGGAAGCAATTGGGGTTAAGTGACTTGCCTAGGTTTCATAGTGATAAAATATATGAGACTAGATTTGGATTTATGTCTTCCTGATTCCAGGGCTGGTGCTCTATCCATTGTGTCACCCAGTTGCTCCTACTAGTCAATCTTGAGAAGAAAAGTCCTGCTTCCTCCTGTTCTAACTTTTTGGAAGGATGCTGCTAGGGAACCACATCAAAAGTTGGGGTCTTATTCTCCTAAAGTAATTGTATTCAATACTTTTCAATGAAAAAAAAAAAACTTGCCTAGTGGATATGGCAGATGTTGCTCCTGTCACATAGACATAAACATGTGTTTGCATATGGTGTGAAAGGATACCTCATGGACAATATTCCTGATCACTGACATCCTCTGTTCAGGAAGTAGACTTTTGAATTTCCTGGTCAGAATGGTCCTGGAATCTAGTCAGATTTCCAGCCCTCTGGCCAGAGAAGGAAAGCTTCCTGGGCAGCACTGTCTTTGAAGAGTATGCTTTGTGGGTAATTCCAACTTTAAGAATTCTCGAGTTTGGAATGTGAGAATTGGACCTTCTAGAGTGAGAAGGGGATTTCCTGGTGAAGTTTCTTGGAGAAAGAAACTTCTTTCTCCTGAGTAATTCCTGAGTAATATCTTACTTGAAAAGCAAAATCAGTAAGTTATTCAGGACTGCAGGAAAGGGGATCATTTATTAAGCAGTTCTCAGGGTATGTTTGTTTTCTGTGGAGTTTAGAAAAGTCTAATTCACAGGTTAGGATTATGAGTCTTGGAGGGACAGTGGAGAATTCTGTTAGAAAGAGGAACACTTGAAAGTTGAAGAGTCACCCTGATAGCAACCTTCAATGCAGTTCTATCTTTGGGGGAATGAGAGTGAATCATAGAAGTTGTTTAGAGCTTTCTGCATTTGGACATCTTTTGTGGGCTCTCTATGCAACTTCTGCATTTTCTACATTTTTATTGGATTTACTGGTCATGGCTCATTTTGCACATTTTGTCTCATATTTTATGCAGTCACTTGATTAATTAATAAAGTCAAATTTTGATCAAGTGATAAGTTTCAGAAAATTCTCAAACAATACCCAGTGGTTTTTTGCATTAACTAAAGGCACATACTATGCAATACAGACTGAGAAAACAAAGTGGATGTCTGTGAGGGATTGTCTGCCATTAGAGTTTTATTTGTTACAAAATCCCTTGGCCTGTGGAACCCCATGGTTTCTCAGATCACATTTTTGGAAACCTTAGCTTAATAAATGATGATGATGGTGATGGTGATTTGTTACTTTGGCATTTATTTCTAACTTCTTCATCTTGTCATTTCACAGATAATTAATAATATTATTTAACATTCATAGGGTAACTACTATGTACCATGCACTATGCTAAGTGCCTTACAGATAATATCTTTTTTGTTCTTTACAATAATCCTACAGAGATTTTTACAGATGAGTAAATATCTGAGGTCAGATTTGTACTTTGGTCTTCTTGATCCTAGACTCAGTGTCCTATCTACTGTGTCACCTAGTTGTCCCTGATGATGACATTTTTCTCTTTGCACTAGAAGACCATTGGGCCTCATATATGAAGCACTAGCCAGCTTCAGATATGCTGTAAGGCTCTCAGAATGAGTGCTTGGCTAGCTTTCTTTCTTGCTTAGGAAATCCCAAATAAGGGCCGTGAGATATATTTTATCATTCAATGTATCTTTGTTACATGTTACTAAGTGTCAATGTTCATGCTAGAATTACAAGATATAAGTTAGACAGTTCCTGATTCAAGGAGCCTATGTTCCCACAAAGGAGTAACATGTAATGGCATAAGAAAAGAAAAAATATTACCCAAGTAAAAACAAAGTAATTTACAAGGTGGAGTGCACTAATAACTGAGGAATCAGTTATGCTTAAGCATAACATATGACTTTCCTATGAGAGTAAACTTATGGTGAGATTCAATTTTATTAGATTATACATTTCTTCACTCACCTGTCCCATTTCTATAATTTTTTAAAGGTAAATACAATATGAATGCAGGATAAACATTTTATATCTCTAAGTTTAAAAAACATGACATATATGCCTTTATCAAATGTAAATATTAAAGAGCACAAATCAAGTCATAATTCCACAAAATAACTCACTAGTGATCTTCCAAGTTAATTAATGGAACCATTAGTAACTTTTCTCCCCAAATCCAATCATCTGATCAGTTTCTAATTCATTTAATTATATTATCATCCTGCCTGCATCATTCCATCTTTTGCACAAGAAACTTTGTCCAATGCCCTGCCAAATTTAAACATATCAACATTTTCTTGATTGGTTAATCTGGTGCTCTTGTTATCAAAGAAATTAATCTAGCCTGGAATGATTTGTTTTTCATGAAGCCATCTCAGATTTTTGTAAATAATTGATTCCTGTTCTAGATTTTTCTCTAAACATTCATTTAATAATACAATCTAGAATTTTGATTGTGATTTGAAGTCAAGCTGACACATACTTTATAGTCTTTAGTCTCTTCTCTTTCATGATATTTACCCTTCTCCCAAATTGCTATAACTCTTCGTATTTCCATGCTCTTTCAAATATTACTGACAATGCCTCAACAATCACCTTCACTAGTTCATCCAGTAACCCAAGAATGCAGTTCATATGAACCAATTGCCTTATACTCTATCAAGGGAGCTAGAAGCTCACTTGCTATTACCTTAACTATCTTTGGTGTCAATTCCTTATTACATAATTTGTTCTGTTTTTTCCAATTTAAAAATACTTTTTTTTGGCAGATAAAAATGGAAACAAAATAATTGCTGAGCAATTCTGCCTTTTCTTCTTTGTGAAGTTTCATAGTACCATCTGTCCTGAAGAGATGACTTATTCTGGTTCTCCCCCTCCTTTTCCCTCAATATAATAGAAAGGCTACCTTTACCTTTTCCTATGAAACTCATTCAGTGAATTCTGAACTTTAATACTCTTGAAACTATCCTTAGATAATGTTTCTTATTTATCTTCTGCTGGTCTTTGCATTCATTGTCTGTCCTAATTTTTTAAAAAAACTAAGTTCATTAGTCTCTTTTGAGATACTTTCAGTGCTTTGTCTCTCTTGGATTTCTACCAAGAAAGAGAAGGGATTTTTTCTCTTTCTTCTCCTGCTCCCCATGGCAATAGTGGCTGCAAGTACATGGCAGTGAGAACACATTCTTGTCCACTTTTTGCTTTCTTTTTTATTTTCATAGTTTCTGCATCAATGTCTCTTATATTAATTCCTCATTTGCCTCATCAGAATTGTTTCTCTTATGATATTTGAATTAATTCTTTCAGAATTTCAATATTGAGAGCTTCCTATCCCTCTTGCTCTACTATCCTTGAGAGAAGAGAGAAAGAGAGAAAAAGAGAGTGGAAGTGGAGAGAGAGAGAGAGAGAGAGAGAGAGAGAGAGAGAGAGAGAAGGAAGGAAGGAGGGGGGAGGGAAGGAAGGAGGGGGGAAGAAGGAGAGAGAGAGAAAAGGAGGAAAGGAGGGAGGAAGAGAGAGAGAAAGAGAGAGAGGGAGAGAAAGAGGGGAGAAATGGAGAAAGAGAGAAAGGGAGAAAGAGGGGGGAGAAAGGGAGAGAAAGAGAGGGAGAGAGAGAGAAGAGAAGAGAAGAGAAGAGAAGAGAAGAGAAGAGAAGAGAAGAGAAGAGAAGAGAAGAGAAGAGAAGAGAAGAGAGAGAATGTCATCAGAAATCTAGATAAATGTAGTTCCCATCTATATCATGCCCCTATGCCAAGCTTGTAAGTTTTTCCCCAAATTCCTCTTCTATTTCCTTTTCCAGCAACCAATCAATAAGCATTTATTAAGCATTATGTAACAGGCACTATGGTATATTTTTCATTGTCTACATTATTCTGTCATGATAGTGTTGATTTACTTTCTGCCTCTTGATCTTCATCCAAATATTTCCTCTATCTAACTTCTAGATTTCCTCACATGAGTATGTCTTTTTAACAGACAATGCTACTCTAGCCCACTCCTTTTATCAATCTTTAAATTATATATACATATATATTCAGCATATACATTTAAATTTCTCTCTCTGTTTCCCTTTCTCCCCTGAAAGTATATTCTAGCCTTGGATTGTTCTTAATAGTGCTAATTCCCAATGATATTAAAGAGATCATATTTGGCTTCTTGCATGAAGATCTTTAGTTCCTCTTGCTTGTTACTCATCCTTTATACATTTATGCATTGTGAAAAAAAAATCAAACTATAGGTTATAGAGGATATATGTATTTATACATGTAAATGTGCTATGTGCCATGAAGTGCTTTACAAATATTAATTTTTTATTCTCAAAACAACCCTGAAAAGTAGGTGCTATTTTTATTCCTCTTTTACAGCTGAGGAGACTGAGATAAATTAGAGGTTAAATAGCTTAACCAGTAGTATCTGAAGTTGCTTTTAAATTCAAATCCTTCTGACTTAAGATACAGTGTTCTATCCACTAAACCACTTAGCTACCTCTATCGATCTGTAGTCTTATTATGGGTTCATCTCCAGAATTTTATCTTCTATGAATTTCTGGTTGTTTTTATTTGGCATAGTGCAAACATTATTTATTTTATTATTTTAAAAAGATTACTTAGCTCTCTCTCCCTTCCACCTCTACCCCATCTTCATTTTAGCCACTGAGGATTTATTTTTTCTTTTGTAAGATTAAATTTTGTTGATAACTTGGTTTTTACATTATATATATTTCCACAGTATATCTGTCTTTTTATTCCTATGGGTCATCTTTTCCAACAAAAAAAAAAAAGGAAAAAACTTTCAGCAGAATTGGCTAACACAGGAAAAACCCTCAACAAAATAAACCCAACTCATTATATGTGTTGTTTCACATTCAGAGAAAATGGAAGGAAATAAAAAGTTGTGTTCTCATACCTATTTTTTGGGGGAAATATGATAATTATAATTACATAGAATTACATTTCAATTTTTGTGTTTATTCTTTCCTCTGATAAGTTTGTTTTAAAGGTCTTTGTTTATTAAATTTGCAGAACTCTGTGGTTGTGACAGTCACTTGCAATTTTGGGACAGTGAAAGATCTGTACCATATGAACTTTTATGAAACTTTTTAATCAGAGTACTGATCTAGTCCTTACAACATTTTTGGATTTACACTTGTTGGTGGGTTTTACAGAGTATACCCAATTCAACATATGGGACTTTGGAAACCTGTTTCCAGCTGTGGGTGACTGATGGAATTATACTGTATGATGATGAAAAATCTTTTAGTTGGCTGTAGAGATGGAAAAACTAACAATGTAGGAGATACCAAGCTGAAACTGCATGCACATAAAAAAGAGATTTATATATCAATCTCTCAATCTCTATATTATCTTGGTGACGAGTAAGATAAGGATTGCTTTAAACTACTTAGTTGTGAGGGAACAGTGGACAAAATATCCCCACTTAGCTTGAATATGTTCCTGAACATATAGGGTATCTTTCATCTATTAATTTATTCTTGATCTTAAGTCAATGACATATTGCAAGAGAGGAGTGCTTAGGAGGTCATATGAATTCAGAAGATCCAGAGATTCCATTAGAAGTCCTATCAGTGATTAAATGGGTAGCAATGGTCATCAGATTAGCAGTTGCTGATGAAAGAGGAAGCAAGATTGTGAATTCTTATAGAAGATGGAAGTATTGGCTAAAGTCTCTAGGAAGGTATTAATCTCTGGAATCAGCAAAGATTTATACCTAAAATGAACTTCATGAGGATTCCATAAAGGGTGAAAAAAACCTAATCACTAGGACATGTGGTGTAAAGCTTTGCCACATATCTTCTATATACATATATTTCACTACTAGTGCATTTCAGCCTATTTTCCCTAGGTATTTGCAAGGGTAGATTATGCTTTCAGATCAAGGGTCATATTTTTGTAATTGTTATTCTTTCTATATTCATTTTCTAAAAGTTAATGATGCTTAACTGATTCTGATTAACTAATTAGCTGATTATACAACAGTGGGAACTCAAAGTTACAAGTGTTAGAAACTATGGCCTCAGGGTTACTTCTAAAGGAGCATAAGGATCTGGGACTCTAGCAGCCAGTGTTATTGATAGCTATGGGTAACAGTGCTTGATAGGGTTCTAAACATTGTTGTGAGTCAACAGATGTATTATTTTCTTGGTTCTGGTTACATCATTTCCCATAAATTTTCTTATGCTTCTCTGTATTTATTATAATAATTTTTTTTACAATTCAGTAATATTCCATCATTGTCATTCAGGTATTCAATCATGTCCAACTCTTGGTGACCCCATGGACTATAGTATGCTAGGCTCTTTTATCATCCACTGTTTCTCAAAGTCTGTTCAAGTTTGTGTTTCCACTATATTATATCCATCTCATCTTTTGCCATCTCTTTTTCTGTGTATCTTCAATCTCTCCAATGATAAAGGTTTTTTTTCCCAATGAGTCTCATCTTCTCATTATGTGGTCAAAACATTTAAGCTTCAGCCTCAGTATTTGACTTTTTATGGAATAGCCTAAATTAAACTCTTAAAATTTGACTAGTTTGTCCAAGAGACTCTCAAAAGTTTTTTCCAGCAACATGATTTGAAAGTATTGATTGTTGTGATTCTTAGATTTCTTTATAGGCCAACTTTCACAATCATACATTAGTGACAGAAAAATCATAGTTTGATTATGTGGACCTTTGTTGCCAAGTTGATATCACTGTTTTTTAGTATGCTATCTAGATTTTCCATAGCTTTCCATTGCATTTATTACATTTTGTTTATTCATTCTCCCATCAATGGTCACCTACTTTATTTCTACTTCACTATTACCACAAAAAGGCAATCATGAGATTTTGGTGTGAATGGAATCTTTTGTTTTTATTTCATTTCTTTAAGGTATATGCCTAATAGCAAGATCTTAAGGTCAAAAAAGATAGGTCTATTAGCTATTTTCTTAGCACAATGTCAAATTGTTTTCCATAATAGTTGTACCCATTCAAGGTCCACTAACAGCATATTAATTTCCACAACTCTTCCAGCATTGACTATTCTCATAATTTGTCATCTTTGCTAATTTGTTAATGTGAGTTAAACCTAAAACTTGTTTTGATTTATCCTCTTGTTATTGTGATTTGGGGATATATTTTACATGAGTATTAATAGTGTGGCATTTAAAAAGTTTAAGAAACATAATTTGTGGGTAATTGGTAATTTTATTAAAAATGCCAGCATTTTAGCAAAAGGTAAGTGGCACTCTCAAATACCAAAGACCATGATGGTGGCAAACTCATGGCTTAAATGCCATTAGAAAGGTGAGTGTTCCAGAGAGTAGCATTCAACTCTGATTAGTCAACAAATAATGAGAAAGTGAATATTATAATGAGGGACTGGGCCTATTTTAAGGAAATTTGATCATGTCATTTACTTCTAAGTTACATCCCTCACCTTTGGCAATATATTCAAAAAATTTATCCCTATGCCTCAAACCTGAGTAGTGTGCCTAATAGCTTCCTCACTTGGGTGAAGTCTGAACAAGATTGTTAAGAAATCTAATCTGGTCTTGTTACGGGTAATGTCTTTCAAGAGACCTTTATGAGGATTTAGAAAAAGTGGGAACTCTGGATCTCCCTAAATCATTGATTATTAACAATTATTTCTCTCAATATTTTGCCATTCTTTTTCTGAAAACTGTTTTCACATGTGCTTTGAACATATATAGGAAATTGTTTTTGATCAGTATTTCCATTTACACCTACAATGTATTTTTGGACTTGCATTAGGACCATTTAATACAAAGATATTTTCCCAATTTGCTATCTCTTTAATCATTTTAATTTTGTTAATCTTGCTCATGTAAAATTTTTTGTTTCATGTAATTAAAATTGTCTGTTATATATTTTGTGAACTTCTTTACCTTTATTTGGTTAGGAATTCATCCCTACCTACAGATATGAAAAATGTCCACTCTTTCTTTTCTAATTTTTAAAAATATTTTGATTTCTGTTATTCAGCTCATGTGCCATTTTAAGTTTCTTGTGGCATGTGGTGTAAGCTGTTTGGTATAAGTCAAATTTCAGCCAGACTGCATTCCAGTTTTCTATCAATTCTTGTTGAATAAGGAATTTGTCCCCAGGAAATTAGTATTTTGAGTTTGTGGAATACTTGGTTATTGAGATGAATTGAATTTGCCCCATTCAGTTATTGAGGTGAATGTTTTCTGATTCTTCTTTGTCTAATTTGCTTCCATGATCCATTTCTATTTTTTAAAAAGTATCAAATAGTTTTGATGATTACGGATTTATAATATAATTTGAGATCAGGTAATACTATTCCTCTTAATTCTTACATCTTTTTAATTGTTTTCCTTTGTTATTAAAGGTCTTTTGTATTTATCAAATTAATTTTGTAATTTTTTGTCTACCTCTTTTAAGTAACATCTTGGTGGATTGAATGATAAAATTAAATTAATTTTAGTGGTATTTTAAATTTTTTGTTATGCTGTTACGTCTAAGCCAAAATCAATGAACAGCTTTTCAGTTAGTTAAATTATTTTGTATATTCTTTAAGGAAAATTTTGTAATTATAGTTATTTGGGTCTTGAGTTTGTATTGGTAGACCAACTCCCCAATATTTTATGTATTTTGTAATTATTTTGAATGGAACTGCCTTCTCTATTATTTCCTACTGGATTTTGCTATTGCTATAGAAAGAAATGGATGAGGAAAGGAATTGTGAATCCAAATATATGTATAAAGCTACAAATTAATTTAATGAGTTTGCTGATTCTGTCATTAATAAACTATCATATCATGAGTCAAAAGGAATCATTTTACTGCTTCTTTTTCAATGCTTTTATTTTGTTTTTCTGGTACCATTGCTATTGCTAGTATTTTTGAGAGTAATGTCAAGTAACAGTAGGAAATAGATCTCTTCCTTTTAATTTTATATTTGTTGGGAAGCTTTCCCCCCATTGTTTCTCAATAGTGTTTTTCCATTGGCATTAAACATATGTATTTATTTATTTATTCATTTGTTAAAATGACCCTTTCATAGTTACACTTTGGAGAGTTTTTAGTATGGATATATTTTATTTTGGCAAAGACCTTTTTGTTGTTTTATACATATTGAGATAACTACGTGATTTTTAAAAATTAGATTAGTTACATTGCTGTATCATGTTCATATCCCTGGTATGAATTCAACTTGATTATAGTGAATGGTTTGCTTAACATATTGCAACTGTTTTCAGCATTTTATTTAAGTTGTCGAATTTATGTTTGTTATGTCTATAGTTGTTATTTTAAAAGTTTGATAGATTATTTAAAATATATGTACTGAATAATTGCACATTATCTAAGTACTTTGAGATAAAGACAATTGAATCATGACAAAACTATGATACTTGACAAACTCAATATGCCCTTTTGGGTTGAGACAAATCTAATTGAAGAAAGAAGTTAAACTTATGAATAGAATTTTAGAAAAATTAGCTATAATAGATCTGTGGAAATAATTCAACGACAACTGAAATATACACATTTCTGCCCTACAAATTATACATTTATAAAAACTGAACAAGTGCTAAGGGGGAAAAATCCAACCCTCTCAAAAACAAACAAAACCCAGAAATATTAAACATTTTTATTGGCTATAATGCAATGAATAAAGTAGGTTATAGTACAATTGGAGTTAGACAAGTCCTAAATATTTTAGTAAAGCTGTTATGAAGGAACAAGCATAAAAAGACAAAAATGAGAAGAGATAGATTTATAAACTCTTCCATCCAATGCAGGACTGCAGAGGATTGAAGAAGCCTGCATAGATTTTGAGCAGAGACAAGTCAGGGGAGGCAGAAGGCAAAATGGGCCAACAGTCTAGCACCATAGCAAGAGACAGGACCAGACTAGAATCCAGCTCAGTACTCAAAAAGCCTATACTTGAATTGTATCAGGAGATAAGGAACAGAACAATCCCCAGATCCCTCTTTGCTTGAACCACAGCAGTACCTAAGGAGAATAAAGGACCAGGGCATTACCTAGATAGCATAGGATGTGCGATCATGCAGAGACTCTGCTACCAAATAAACAACATTTAGCAAATAACCTGATGGGATTCTGTCAGGGCCAACAAGACATGATCAATTTTATAAGGTTGGGGCTGAAGCCAAAATAGAAATCAGTCACCAGGAGACTGAGACAAAACTCAGATTCCTGAAAAGGTCCAGGTCTCATCCATCACATCCAGACCAAGCAGTATCTGACCATTTTGTTGAAGATTATAGAAATGGGAAGAAGCAGAGTCTAGCCTAAGCACAAACTCCTAATCCAAAATTACAGATATGAGAGATGAATAAACAGAAGAAAATGTCAAACACACTGAAGAAGTACTATGGATTGCAAGAGGCCAAAGAAATAAACCAAGAAGATAGTAATTCCCTAGCAAGTCTAAGCAGAAGTTCAGTGAAAATAATGCTTTGGCACCAAAGACTACAAAAATACCAGAAATAAATTAAACAAGATTTACCAAGTGTAGTTTTAAATAAAATGAGAAGTTAGTAGGAAAAGGTAGAAAGGGTAATTGATAATTTAGAAAACAAGGAGGTAAACCTTATCCAAGAAATGGACTCCTTATAAATTAAAACAAACCAAATAGAAACCAATGTCTTCGTGAGACAACAAGAAATATTTTAAAAATTTTAATAGTATTTTATTTTTCCAAATACATGCAAAGATAGTTTTCAAACATTTACCTTTGCAAAACTTTATATTCCAAATTTTTCTCCCTCTCCCTCCCACCAACCTTGCCAAGATAGCAAGCATTTCAATGTAGGGTAAGCATGTGCAATTCTTCTAAATATATTTCTGTATTTGTCATGGTGCACAAGAAAAGTCAGATCAAAGGGGGAAAAAACATGAGAAAAGAAAAGAAAAGCAAACAACAACAACCACAACAAGATAAAATACTATGCTGTGATTCACATTCACTCTCCATAGTTCTTTCTCTGGATGTGGATAGCACTTTTTTTTTTTTTTTTTTTTTATCACAAGTCTATTGGAATTGTCTTGTTATCAACAAGATAAATTTTAACAAAATAAAAGAGAAAGAAAAATCCAAAAGAAAATGATAGATATATGCTAGAAAAGGTAAAATCAGAGCTTCTGAGTAAAAAGAAAAAAAATCCTGCAAATAGCCAAAAGAAAAAAACAATCTTGGAATCAAGACCAAGATCATACAAGATTTAGCAGATATTCCTGTAAGCGGAAGTGAAATGGAGATATAACACTCCAAAAAACAAAAGATAAAAGGCTTACAAGGAAGAATAACAGGCTTGAAAATTAAGTAGAGTGGGGGGGGCGGGGAGGGAGGCATAGACCTTTGATGAAATAAAAGACTTTTAAAGAGCACTGATAAAAGGATAAGAGCTGAGTAGAATCTTTGAATCGAGGAGTCAATAGAAACTTAGAAAAGTAAATACTTTTGAGCAATTAGAAGTGCATATACTGTGATGAAGTACTTATATTCTAATGGGTGGACCTTAAGTATTCTTTAAAAATCCAAATGCCAAAGACCATAGAGTTAAGTGAAAGAACATTGAAAAGAAAGAAACGAGGAAGAAAAGAAGATACAATTTTATGTAATTGCAGTATACAAGAGGAGAAATGTATAATACGAAGGAAGAAATGTGAGAAATCAGATCATATAACTTTCATTCTCATGGACATAACAATATTGAAAGTACACATATGTGGGGCAGCTAGGTGGAGCATTGGATAGAACACCAGCCCATAACATGTCCTAGTTGTGTGACCCTGAGCAAGTCACTTAACTCCAATTGTCTCAGCAAAAAACAAAAAAACAAAAAATACCCCAACCCCCCACACTCCCCAAAAAAACACACATAAGTTTATACACAAAGGATTTGGTATAAAAATATACTAATCTCAACAGAGAAATGAATGACAACAACAAGGGGAAAAGGAGATGTTATTTGGTAGGGGTTGGGAGCAGGAAAGGGTCGCTTAGGAATTACTGGCAAGCAAAACAAACTCCATCACATATGAAGGCAAGAGTATGAGGAAAGAAAGCAAGAGTATGAAAATATGATTAAAGTCTAGGTCTAGGAAGTGGAGAAGGACAATGGAATAGATAGGTTCAGTTATAGAATATTAGGTTAAGCACACTCTTCTCATACCTTTTCATTATTTATAAAGAGAGGTACAGGAAGCAAAATGAAGAAAAATATGGATATCAGACAGAAATGATTAGCATTTAAATTAGCATTTAAAACTATGAAGATAAAAGGATGAACTTAATCACAAAATGGAAGGTTAAAGAATGGATTAGAAAATAAAGTCCAACAAAATATACCTTATAAGAAATATATTTAAATCATAAAATATAAAGATTAACATAAAAGTATAGAGCAAAATCCATTATGCTTGAGATGAACTCAAAAGAGGAAGGATGTCATTCATGATCTAACAGATGGTACCATTAAAAAAAGAAATGCATAAAAGAGATAAACAGGAAAATTAGATTATGCTTAAATGCATGGTAGTTAATAAATAAGCATATAAACAGTTACTGTATATTCATGAAATGGTATAGCATCTAATTACTTAAAATAAAGTTAATTGAATTATAGTAATATACTATATTAGTTTAACAGTACAGAGCCTTAATATACTCCTTTTCAAACCTAAACAAATCTAATAAAAATGAAAATAAGAAAGAAAATAAGAACTTAAAAGGTATTTTTGAAAATTTAGAGATGATTGATTTTTGACTACTACTGGATAGGGATAAAATTAAATGCACATACATCAGAGTTGCATATAGTACTTATAAAAAGTAGACTATGAATTAGGATACAGAAATCTATATAGTATATAGAACAAGACAAAATCAAAAATAGTGGATTACTTTTAACAACATAAAAATATGCTTAATTACTGACTTTTCAAAAAATTGAAATTATCTGGAGACTAAATCAATACCAAAGAATTAATGAGTCAAAGAATAAACTCTATAGAAATAATAACAAAATTCATCAAAGAAAATAACTACACTTAAATAACATAATAAAATTTGTGATGTATCCAAAACAATGCTTAGAAGAAAATTCATATCTCTAAATTCTTATATCAATAAAAGAGAAAGGATTGACAATGTGAGTTAAAAAAAAAAACTTAAAAAGCAACGAATCCTACTCACCCTTCAAAAAACTTGAATTAACACCAAAGTAGAAAATTTGAAAAGCAAATAAGAAATTTATAATATTGAATGTTAAAAAAAATTACTTGAATAAAAATGCTTTTTTAAATAGACAGGAAGTTAGTTTGATTTTTTAAAAGAGGAACACCAAATTGTCAGCATCAGAAATGAAAAAGAATCTAAAAAAAATTGAAGATGGAATAAAGGAAAATATGAGGAGCTATTTTCCTCCATTATATATGAATAAATCTAATAGATGAAATAGATGAATAATTATGAAAATAAACATATCTAGAGAAACATAATGACAAATAGAATTCAAGTAATAGTTTTAGAAAATAAACTGAAGAAGAAATTGAACACTCCAAATAAAAATCTTCAAGACTAGAGGATTTAAGTGACTTCTACTATACGGTCACAGAAGCAAGTCTAATGTTACATATAATATTTGTGAAAATTTGAAAAGAAGGAATTATACCAAATTCTAGTTATAATAAAAACATAATCCTAAACATAAACCATGGAAGAGAATTAAAGCCATAGAAGAATGTTCTCAATGAATATTAATGCAAACATTACTTATTTTAACTATAGAGTGTTTATGTTGGCTAAAGTAATAACAGGAGAAAAATAAATTGAGAGAATAAGTAAAGAGGCATCAAACTATTTAGTTTTGTGTATTATATTATCATTTATTTAGAGACCCCTAAACAGTGAACTAAAAAGTTAATTTGAAAAAACTAATATCTTTAGCAAAATTAATAACTTTAACAGGACATCAAACAAAAACACACAGACTTTTCTACATATCAAGAATGAAACCCAGCAGATAAACATAGAGAAATTTCAATTAAAATAAATTTAGAATATATAAAATATTTGAGAAGCTACCTACAAAGACACATATGGAAATACATGGATATGTAAAAAGAAAATATAAACTTCTTTAAGAAGAGAAATCTAAATCATTGGAGAAATATTAATTGTTCATGATTATGTCATACCAATATAAAAATGACAATATTGCCAATGTTAATTTACTTATTCAGTTCTACACCAATCTTACTACAAAAATATTACTTTATAAAGTAGAAAAATAATATCAACTAGAGCAACAAAGGTTACAAATCTCAAGGAAAATAATGAGAAAAATGGAAGGAAAGAACTATAGCAATACCTCTTTTCAAACTATACTACAAAGCAATAATGATCAAAATTATTTATTACTTGCTAAAATCAGAAAAGTCAAACAGTGGAACAGGTTAGGTACACAACATAAAAAATATGAGTATCATAGAATGGTGTTCAAGATACCTAAAAACCTCAAGGTTTTGCTAAGAATAATACTAAGAAGACAGCATTTAAGAAAAACTGTTGGGAAAAGTCAAAATCAGTTCTACTTCCTTCCCTTCATTTTTCCCTCCCTCTCTCCCTCCCTCCCTCCATTTCCCCCCCTTCCCTCTGTCCTTCCCATCCTCCATCCTTCCTTCCCTCCCTCTCTCTCTCCCTCTCTTCCTCCCTCCCTCCCTTTTTCTCTCCCCCCTCCCTTCTTTCCTCCCTCTCCCTTCCTCTTATCCTTCTCCCTTCCTGCTATCCCTCTCCCTTCCTTCCCCCCTTCCCTCTCTCCTTCCCTCCCTCCTTCCCTTCTTCCCTTCCTCCCCTCTCCCTCCCAGCCAATAAGAGGGAGAAGCTGTAAGGTTAAAAAGTACTTCCAATATGTGAAGGCCAGGGCTAGAATAAGCTTCCAGTTTGGAAAGATTGTAAGGATGTTCTGGGAAATGTTTCATAACCAATTCTCTGGGACAACATCAAAAAATGGCACATGGCATTTCCTCCCCAATTTTAAAATACCTTCTACCTAGCAAAATTCTTTTTTTATAGTCAGTATTTAGTAAATGCTTATCAAGCTGAAGTAAATAGGTATATTTGAAAAAATGAATAGATTATGTGAGCTTAAATACAGAGCAAGTGAAATAAGGTAGTATGAGAAACTTGGAAAGGCAGGTTGGATCAGATTGATGAGTTTTATGTATCAGGCTAAGAAATTTAGATGTTATTTGGAAGGAAGTTGGAAACTACAGGTGGTTTTTGAATAAAGTAATGCTCACTATCAGTCTTGGGCATTGGTTAAATTAATTTGGCCAGCATATGTAAGACAGACTAGATAGTGTCATCTACTCTTGTTTTCTTATGAGGCTCTAATAAGAAAATGCACATTTCCCCCCCCCCAAAAAAAAAAAAAAAAAAACTACCCCAGATAAGGTCACAAAGAGTCTTGAATGAAAACAACAGGTACAAAGATAAAATGACTTAAAACCGCCCTAGTTAATGGTCTCTTTTTGAAAAAAAAGCTTGTGCGGATGCCACGCCTGTTGAAGACAGCTTGTGGATTCCTCCCAATTTTGGTCAGGAAGATTTGGAAAACATTAGTCCTTCCATTTAGCTTGCTATCCTGCTAGAATTTCTCAGATTCCCCAGTAAAGTATCTCTTGGATATAAACAACACTCAGTTGAGTTATTCTGCTTATCAATGAGCTCAAACGGTTTGAACACTCACAGAGCTGTAGGTGATTGGCTAGGAAGTCAATCCAATTTTTCCTTCATCATCTTTCCCCCTGCCAGTGGAAGAATGAAAATGGACCTGAGGATGGCAAAAACAGGGGCATCTTCTTGTGACATCAAATTCTGTCCAAAGGAGGAACAGGAGAGGGCAGGACAGGACAGGCAAGACCTCTGTCTTTGCCCCCTCCCAGCAGCTGCCATGCTCCCTAATGAGCGGATGGGGTTAATGAACGCTGTGTTACAATGAGCCAACCCACTGTGCTGACCTAGCTGCCCAGTGGCCCCAACTACATAATAGGAGGAACAGATTCTTAAGAGAAGACTGACTGTTCCCTGGAGAGCTTGGGCTCCAAAACATTCCCCCTGTAGAGACTCCATGAAGCCAGGCTCTGAGCATTTTCCCTGGGTTAGCATTTCCCAAACTAGTTTTGCTTCAAAACAATTTGGGAGCTTGAACTATATTAAAGGAACCCATAATTGTTGGTCTGGGGGAGGGGAGGGGCGCATGTGCAGTGTCTGAAGTTATGGAATATCCCTGGGGATAAAAGATGGTGGAGGAGATTTTTGGAGCAAAAATTGAGAAAATTGAGCCTATTTTCTATATAGCAATTGCTGCAGTTATTAAGTATTTTGGCAAATAATAATGATGATAGCTAGCATTTATTTAGAACTTTAAGGTCTACCAAGTGCTTTAGATAAATCATTCCATTTGATTCTCATACTAACCCTATGCTATTGGTTTTTTTTTTTTTTTTTTTTTAACCTATACTAACCCTGTATTTTACACACACACACACACACACACACACACACACACACACACACACACGGAAACTAAAGTTGAGACGTCATAATATTTTTGTATTTAATGTTTTAGAGACTAAAATATTAGCACCGACTTTTTCTTATGGAATCCCATTCATAGCAGGTATGTAGTTGGGGCATATTTTAGGAAACACTATCATATGTGATTGTGAGTACTCCCTAGAGAGTTTCAAAGTCCCCCAGACTAAGGATGACTAAAGATGGAAATATCACTCAAATCATATGTAGACATACATTTTAGTGTCCAAATCACCTAGGAGTTGTGCATGATGCATCCTTAAGAGGCAAATAGAAGGAGAAGGGAAGATAAACCGACATTCATATAGTGCTTTAAAGTTTGCAAAAGACTTTGAACATATTATTTTATCCTTATAATGCTCTTGCAAAGTAAATATCATTATATTCCTCCTATATTAAAGATGTGGAAACTGAGACTCTGAGAGGTTAAATTATGCCCATAATGATAACAGCTGGTCTAAAGTGGGATTTGAATAATAATAAAAATGTATAGATAATTTTAAGATTTACAGTGATTTGCATATATCATCTCCTATGAACTCCATTAAAATCTTATGAGATTGATGCTATTATTATGCTCATTTTAAAGATAAGGAAACAAGATGAAAGTTTAAATGATTTGCTTATGGCATCATAGTGAATAGATTACTAAGGCAGGATCTGAATCCAAGTCTTGCTTACTGTGAGCTCTATCTACTACCCCAGGATTCCTCTGGGGAAGTTGAAAGTAGGTGCCGTATTTGTCCCGCTTGTAGACAGACTTTCCTGTAGTGTCAGCGCCCTGCCCCCATTTGCGGCAGTTCAGTAGAATTCCGGGGTCTGACCCTGATTCAAACCTTGTTCCAACCAAGTAATTTCGGCATAGGGAAAGTGTCTTCATGACAGAAGTGGGCATCTCTTCCCAGTGAACGGAGTGTATATGGCGGGGGGAGGGCAGTGTATGAGGAAGAAAGGTAAGGGAGGCAGAGCAGCAATTTGATCGGATTTTTCTGATGGTACTTTGAGATGAAATGCCTGGTGAGTCTAAGGATGGAAGGAAAAGGAAGAGTGGGGGGAGGGGAGAGGAGAAGGGAGGCGGGAGACGGGAGGTGGGAGGGCAGGACTGCTGATTGTGTGAATGTGGCCCACTTATTGTTCCACAGCTTTATTCCTCTAGCCTAGATGGGGTTGATTTAGAAATCCTAATAAGGGAGCTCTCAGGGCTTCCCGAGTGTGACACATAACTTGAGCTGCTCTGGGGGCTTCTTTGTTCTCTAATGACAGCTGACTTGGTTGGGTAGTGGGAACAGTTTGAGCATAACTCTACACTGCCTGGGCTGGCAGCTGCCTATTTAACTCTTTCTCACCCACCCACCTCCCCAGGTCCCAGGCACAACCTGTTCCTCTACTCCCTTTGCCTCACCCAGTACCCCCAAAACACAGATTGGGGTGGGTATGGTGAATTTATTCTATTGGAGTTAAGGAGAAAGATATTCTGCCTTTATGGTATTCTTTGCAAATCAAGATTTTTTTTTTAAAATGGGGAATGCCCCTTTCCCTTTCCTGGAAATGAGAACCAATTTGTCTGACTCTAGAAAGTGAGTGAGCAAAAAGAAGGAAAAGACTAGAATGATGGTTCTTTGGCCCTCACAAAAAATGAGGAACTATTTTCTTTCTTTTAATAGAAAGGTGAGAAACTGCGCATGAGGGATGTTGCATACAGCCATAGGCACTTTGTCCGTTGGTTTTCCTTAATTGTTTTTCTCTGTAAAAAAAAAGGAAAGTTCATTGGGGGTGGAGGAGGAAGCTTGGAAAAGACATATTCAGACTGTCAGGTAAAAATATAACTTTTTTAAAAAGTGAATCTATTTCATAATTTCATAATATATATTTCAAAAATATATAACATTTTAGGATAGTCACCTCACATTGCTGACCCAGGTCAGTCATTTTGGTTCCAGACATTAAAAGCTAATTTTCATGTATAGATCAGTAGATCTATACTACTGATAAATGTGCTTTATGAATTTGTTTTTATTGGTAGTTTTCACAGTGGATGGATCAAGAAGATCTGGGTTAAAGTCTTGCCTCTGGTACATACTAATTGGATAACTATGGATAAGTCACTCATCTCTCAGTATTTCTATTATGACTCTAAGACTCAAAGTTACAGATGAGTTGATTGGAATCATTGGAAGGATTTTCAACACTGGGACTTCCTTCACATTGATGGAATTACGGATGTGACCTCCTTACAATGAGAAAAAAAAATCCGCCTAGAAAATTATGTTATGTATTCTAAAGATATATATGTGTGTGTGTGTGCATGTGTGTGCATATATATATGTGTGTATTTATCTATATATTTGTGTGTGTTTATATATTCATTATCCATCTCTAGGCTCATTTTTCCAGTTTGAACTGGATTAGCAAATTAGGTTTCCAGATAGTAGCAGAATTTTTCTCCTAGAGCCCTGAGGAAGTGGTATTTCTAGTACTTTTATTCATAAGCCCCCATCTGATGTGTTCCCTAATATTAATTAACCACTTGACATCAATTAACTTTTACAAAGGGTTACTTACTGAAAACTAAGGACAGAAATTACAAAAACTTGTCTAGACTGGAATGTATTCAGCAGTGATCTGGTAAATTTTTAACAATTGACTCTGGGGGAAAATGTAGGCATGAGAAACTTTTAAGTTTTATCTGAGTTATTAACATTTTTTCTATCACTTTCTTAAGTGTAGACAAATCAATGAAACAATAAATTTTCTGCCTTCTGAGGTGTAAATAAATGCTCATGCTTAGCTGAGCTGGCTCCTTGCTGGACTCAATGTCTTAACTGATAGATCAATCTGATACTGAGTGGAGTCAATCAAGGTGTTTGACAGCCATGCTGCTCCTTACTGCTTTTATTGTTGCTGCTACTGGTTCCTGTTGCCCATGAGAGAATCTTCTGATTGGCCTGAAGGAGATTCCAAACTCTATAGGACTCATGCTTTCCCACTATTTCTTTAGAATAGTCATTTACCTTAAGTCAGGTAAGAAGTAAGACAAAAGAAACTGAGGCAACTAGGACATGTGATAGCTTGGTGGAAGACAGGACCCTTTTTTCACCTGCTAATTCACAGTAATTTTTGCTTTGCTGGATGCCAGGAAGGAAACTAAGAAAGATCTAAGAAAGGGCAATATTTTTCCTTTTGAAAGAAAGGGCAACTCCTACTCTATGCAACTAGAATTATCTCTTTTTCTAGATCCAAAATCAGTTTTTAGTCAGCACATAGTATGAATCACTGAGTCATCACAGCCAAAATTGACTTAGATTTACATAGTCTGGACTGTCAGCAGGGAGACAGTATCTGCATATGCTTCAAGGAACCAGCCTTCATTGAACAGACTCCCCAGTTCCATCTCCTTTTGCCCCATTAGAGGGACATTAATTCTTTTTGGAATCATCTGATTCCTACCTTGTGAATCATCAATTGTTGATATTTAGAATCCTTAGAAGAGATTAAATGGGATCTAAATTAAGGGATCTAAGATCATTTTCCAGTAATCTCTGTAATTTACTAACTGTGTGATTCTGGGCAAGTCACTTAACACTGTTTGCAAAATGACTTGGAGAAGGAAATAGCAAACCATTCCATTATCTTTGCCAAGAAAACTCCAAATGATGTCACCAAGAGATTGACATCACTATATAATCATAGAAACAGCAATAAGTGGCATCTACTTCCCTGTTTTTAGGCAATGATATGCTTTAAGTACTGTAAAAGGGAGAACAATCCTTTAGCTTCCCTCAACTTCTAATTCTTTTTAATGTATATGTGAATGACTTATTTCAATAGTGAATTAGGCTTTGAGATGCTCATGCCCAATATACTCTGAAATGAAAAAAGCTCATTTTAGAAAATATCACATATATTAACATTGTGCCCTATGTGTCTTTATTTTATATTTTCTTGGATTAATACTTGGAGGCACGTAGACCTGGATGAATATTTTGAACATGAAATTTCAAATTATCTTTATAGGGCAGTATGGTTTGAACAATAATGAAATAGCAGAAGAAATTTTAATTATTTGATGGAAGAGTCTGGGAGAAAAAAATGTGACAAAAAACTGTTGGTCTCTGGCACAGTTCAGGTTAATATTTGACCATCCGGTTCCTATTACTCATGGAACTAATAGTGATGAATAAATCACAAGGAAAGTGTAGTCATCACCCTTTCACCCCACACCTTTCTTCTTTTCCCACATATTCTTTGCATTTAGTTAGTTGCATTTAGATAGATATCTTTCAAAACAGATTCAAAAAAGATATTATGTAACAGGGCTATATGGAATTGATTAGGGCACACATGATTAATTGATTTCTCCCTAGTCTAATTAATAAAATCACAGACAATGAAGTATTAAGTCTTTAAAGAAATAAAAAAAAAGTGATTATATTTTGTTACTGCTTTATAAATTGTAGAATTTGTAAATTGGTAGAATCAGAAGGCACCTAAAAGAATGTCCAATGATTGTCCTTTTCAGAATTAGAACATACTATATAATAAGTTTGTCAAGTCAAGAGGAAGCTGTTAGTAATGTCACTACTTTGAACAAGAATAGATTTAATCTTGATTTTTTTGGGAGTCAAGTTATGGAGAGGAACAGACCCAGGGACCTCAGTTCAGAGACTTGCCAAACAGAGATGCTACACCAAGACGGAGGAGTATGTTGTGCCTTTCTTTATTGTTGAATTGTTTTTCAGTAATGTCTGACTCTTCATGACTCCATTTGAGGTTTTCTTGGCAAAGATACTAGAGTGGTTTGCCTTTTCCTTCTTCAGGTCATTTTACAGATGAGTAAACCGAGGCAAAGAGGGTTGTGTGAGTTGCCAAGAGTCACCCAGCTAAGAAATATCTGAGGATAGATTTGAACTCAGATCTGGACTAATCATCCTTCCAGGGCATGTAACCAATGAGAAGATTTAAAGGTAATAATGAAGAAGATGCTTCATATCTAACTTCAGAGCATTTGTCTAATCATGAAGAAGATGCTTCATATCTAACTTCAGAGAACTTGTCTGTGGAAAGAAGGCCTATGTTTGCCTATGAAGGGAGTGCACAGGTGTCTTCTTCAAATGGCAACATGACTCTTAAACATTTTTTGAAAGTGAAGAAAGCATTAGAGTCCTAGATCTCTTTTCCATGTCCAGTGGCAAGACATAGATCAGGATGATTGGAGATGGCCTTAATGCAGTGGGAGACCTTGGCCTTTTAAGCTAAGGTCTTTTCCAGGCCTAAATTTGTCTGAGAGAACTCCCATTCAGTGATTAAAGGTAGGTAAGAAATGTGGCAAAGAATGGCTTCTTTTACTTAGTGGGGAAAAAAAAAAGTAATCTGGGAGGGGAAGAACCTCAGGGTTTCTGGCCAGAATAGAAGCAATTGCTATTTATATACTCAGTTGAGCCACCAGAGCCCAAAGTATGACCAAGTGAATCTTAGGCTGAGATCTAATGTTGAGCAATCAATGAGAATGATTTGGATTGAAGGCATGGTCCTTAAAGAAATCTCTGGTAGTTAGATGGCACAGGGATAGAGCACAGGCCTTGGAGTCAGGAGGATCTGAGTTCAAAATCTGCCCTCAGACACTCAATACTTACTAGCTGTGTGGCCATGGGCAAGTCACTTTATCCTAATTGCTTTGTACCTCTTCTCCCCCCCCCAAAAAAAAAAATTTAGCCCATAGAGTCTAAGAAATCTTTATGAGTTTTTAGCTATCAAAATTTATATTCATTTGGGCAGAAGTATCTTTCCCTTTGTGGACAGTGGGAGAAGAAGAAGGGAGAGGATGGAATAAGGTAAGGGTATCTTTCCCTTTGGGGACAGTGGGAGAAAAGAAAGGGAGAGGAAAGGAATAAAGAAAATAAAGAGGGGAAAAAAAGAGCAAGGATTAAGAAGTGAAGGAGAAATATATGTGTATTGGTTTGTATCTTGGTCTTATCTCATGCAATTAAAATTGGAAGGGACCTCACAAGTCATTTTATCACCCATAGTGGTTTAATGATTTGCCCCAAATCACATAAATAATAAGTGGCAAATCCAGATTTTTGAATTCAGGGAAGTTCTTTGAAGAACCCTATTCATTTAATACCGATTCTTGGAAGACAATTTTTTGTGTTTGTGGGTCCTGCCTCATGTATTGCTACACAAAGATTAAATTTGGCATTTTTTCATCCTCAACCTTGAGAACTGCTTCATGGAGAAGGGAGATAGCCCAGATTGTACATTAGGTTGAGAATTGAGCCCCAGAGGACCGGCTGTGTGGACTTCAGGCCAGGGAAAGGAAGGGATATGATTCCCCCTCACCTCTCTCCCACAGCACTTCCTGTTCTTTTTAGGGTTTCAAAAACTTTAGCTTAACTTTTTTAAATGTCCAAAAAGAAAAAAAAAAGTCATTCAAAAACATTCTGTCCTAAGCCATTTATTGCTTCTGGTTCCTAAATGGAGACTTCAGACCTGCTTGGCTAATCAGTTTGACTGGGGAGTTGCTCCGGCCCCAAGGCCTCAAGTATTCCACAGCATAAATATAACTAAACTCAAGTTCTTCTGGCTCTTTCTCCTCCATTTTGGCTTGTAACTTTGGCTAAAGGTCAAGAAGGACTTTGCTGGGTATGTAACTATACCCAGGGGCCCATGGAAGGTGAGTGGGAAGATGGGATCTGTTAGAACATAAAACAATCAATACTTCTTTATTCCATTATTATACACTTAGATATAGTCAGTACTGAAGAACATTTAAAGAAGGACTAGCTTCACACAGAGACTTCTTGCTTATTTGGACTATGGAGAGAAGGGACAGTCTAGAGTTTTCCACAAAGGCAATTATAAAGATGTCCTAGGTGGAGGAGATGAAGAGTGTGAAGGTGGAAAAATTAACAGGCAATGCGAGCTGTTGCAATTGGTTCAAGGTTTATCTAATTTCATTGAACTATCAACTGTCACATCTGGGAATTGAGGTCAGCTGGGAAAAGTCCATCCTAGGCCTTATATCTCAATATTTTCAGCTATCATTAATGAAATTTTTATCAGGCTTAGTTATAAGGTAGAAAAGGAAATGTCTAAAGCTATTATTCTCGGAGCAGAATTGACTCATTTAACCCTGGAAGTGTCAAACAGCTGGCTGCTTTGGGGAAGATTATGGAATTTCCCTTTTTCTTCTCCCAATCCACTGTGTCTCTACCTCCACCCCCAAGAGCAATTCAGGGGAAAAACACTGGTCAAGAGGTGGTACTTGGAAACAATTTTACTTTTGTTTAAAGACTAAGCAAATAAGTTATACGACAGTGACAATATGTGGAAAAGCTGGGATTTTGTCTGAGAAATATTGCTGAAAAGAAACAATTGCAATTCTAAAACAACACATTTGGACAGATAAGGAAAGAGAGAAGGAGAACTTCTTGTTCTCCATGTGTCTCTTAAGTTAAGGTTTCAA
Organism: Antechinus flavipes; assembly: GCF_016432865.1. Lineage (NCBI taxonomy): Eukaryota > Metazoa > Chordata > Mammalia > Dasyuromorphia > Dasyuridae > Antechinus > Antechinus flavipes. The sequence continues at coordinate 152,685,647 of NC_067401.1, forward strand.
GGCCCCATCATATTGGAGCAGGTTTGGGGCTAGTTGGTAAGAAAGTAGATCTTTTATGTGCTTGGAATGTCCTTTCCAAGATGTAGGAATGTGAAAGGGACAGAATTTGTAATGAAAATTTGAAAAGAACTACTTTCCAAAAGGAAAGTGGAGGAAGGTTATTAAAATAAATGAAGTTTATTTACTAAACAAAAATGGTTATTTAATCACAAAAAGCATGATGCAATAAACAGCTTGTTATTTTGTCCTTATAAATGTCCTTTTAGGACCTACTTATAATAGATAACAGCTATATGATCCTGGATAAGTCTCTTGAAATCTTATGTTCCAAATAATTCCTTAAATCAATAAATTGCTGACTAGTTACCAAGCAGGAATTTCCACACCAGAAGTCTCACAAACAGATCTGGGTTACTTCTTCCCTTCCCTAAACAAAAACATACTATAGAGAAATAGTGTACCAATTGCTTTAATGGAAAAAAGGCAAAAGACAAACCTACAAACAAAAGCAAGAACTCCATATTCCCTTTTATTACCAACTAAAATCACGATTCCTTATTTCTCTATCTTCTTGCCCACTCAAAAATGTGTCAGATCTGAGACCCAGGGAGACCTTGTTCAAAGTTTGCTCCTGCAAATGTATAGTTTCTATTGGTTGTCAGATAAGGAGATTAAAAGGGAAATGGGTATTGCCAAAGAGAGAATGTCACAAGATGATTTGGGGGTTTTGAATTATGTTCCAGGTTGACATTCCTAAAGTTAAGGGAGCATCCCTTATTTGACAGTTGGCCAGGGAGCACTTGGGCAGAAGAGAAGTAGAACTGAATATTTATATTCAAGCAAAGTATCTCCAGAGGGCCTCTGGAGAACATAGGGACCCAGCCAAAGGAAGTGGAGGAAACTGCATTTGGCTCCTATTAAGCATAAATGTGATAAAATATGATTTATTCCTGAAAAGGGAGTTCAGTTGTCAGGAAAGTTATCAGGTTTACAGCCCCAAGGGAGGTTTAAATTATTCTTGGGCTATAGAATTGTTGTTATTTGAATCTTTTATTTTACATAGAGGATAATCAGAACCAATGCACACACTTTGTAGTACAGGTAAGCTCCCATTAGTACAAATACTGAATCTGGTAAAGTTTTCATTTGTATTTAAGTTTGGGTTAAGGAAGTTAGAATTATGTAAAATATGGTCATCAATTCCAATGCAATCAAAATATTCAGTGTTAATTTGAATAATGGAACTTTTTTTTACGGAATTCATTATCCACACTAACTGAGACCTACCTATAGAAAGAATGCTTGATTAGAAATTGGATTTTATTTTTCATCTTGGTATTTTCACTAATTGACTCTGTGACAATGAATTACTTAATGATTGTGAGTTTTTATTTTATGATTGGCTCTCTTCTAGGTTCCCAAGGTTGAATGGATGAGAGAGAAAGCATTTATTAGATACTTGTTAATAATAGGCCAGGTATGATGCCAGACACTAGAATAAAAACACAAGGGGAAAAAAAAAAAAACACCCACACACCCTGCCTTCAGGCAGCTTACATTCTAACAGGAGAAGATGACATATGAAGAAAGCTGAAAAATGCAATGGGAGTGGAGACAGGGGAATATTTCCTATATGAAGACAAGGCCCAGAAGGAATATTAGACTGAACCAAGTTTCAAATAAACATGATTGATGTGAGTACTTCAAATGGAGTTGGGTTTTTGTTTTATTTTTTTAGATGAACTCACCAGTCAGAGAAGAAGATCGTAGAGGCAGTATAGTAAAACTGTTGTCATGAAAACAAGCCTAAGTTCTGAAACAAGTCTTGGGAAACCATGGGCTAAGCCAGGTTTGGAATTTGGAATCTTTTACTGACTTTCAGAAATTATTTCCTTAGAGAGTGCTTGTAGAAACATTTTTAAGACCAAAAGGTTGATGGTTAAGGCTTCAGTCAGCCAATGAAAAATAATTTCCTTATAATAATAATCATACTATTATTACAATATTTTATAATTATGACAAATTCATTTCCTAAAGGGGACATATTACAATTTCATCATACATCCTTCACACAAATATTGAAAAGCTTATGCACAAAAGAAATCAGTGAAGTTATAAAGGAAATAGTTAAATGGAGGGAAAAATTTTATAGGAAATTCTTGAAAAAGTTTGATATCTAAGATATTGAGAGCAATAGCCATGAAGATGAAGCGTCACCCTCACTGTCACCTCCAAATCCAAAAACTTGTTGGCAAACCAGTCAATTAGAATCATAAAGTACCCAAAGGTGAGATGGGAGGCAATATGAACAGGTGGGGCAAAACTATCATTATTGCTGCTACCCAAGAATCCTAATCTACATCCATCAGTGTGACAAAAATGACAAAGGAAGAAAATGGCAATTGTAGAAAGGTCTATGGGCGAATAGACATGCTGATGCATTGTGTTGGAGTTTTGGTCCAAAGCAATCTGGAACTATATCTAAAAAGATACTAAATAATGCATACTGTTTAACCCAGAGTGCCACTCCAAGGTGTGTATATATCAAAAAGATCAAAAAGAAAGGAAAAGGATTCCCATGTTCCAACATATTGATAGTAACATTTTTTGTCATAGCATAGATCTGGAAATAAAATGAGTTTGAGTTCAATCAATTGTAGAATAGCCAAACAAATGATATTATGTTAATATAATTTAATATTATTGTTACATGAGAAAGGACATAAAAGATAAATTTGGAAAAATCTGGGGAAATTTGCATGAACTGAGACAAGTCAAACTGAGAACTGGTACAATAATTTATAAAAATAATATAAATATGTAATATGATATAAATAAATAAAATTATAACATACCTAATATATAAAATTTGTAACATGATATATTATAATATGTAATATAATATACATATAAAAATTTACAATGAAGTAAAAAATGATTTTGAAAGATCTGAGAACAGTCATCAGGATAATGACCAATATATCTAGATGTGTAATGATGAAACACATTTTTTGTTTCTGATTAAAAAAAATGATACATAAGAGGTATAAAATGAGACATGCCAGATACAGCCAGTGGGATGATTGCTTTGTTTATTTGATCTGGGTATAAGAAGGCTTCTACTTTTGCTAGTATAGGTGGGGAGTGAATGAGTTGTAAGAGAGATTAAAAAAAGAAGTGTTCAATAAAATATTCTTACAAGGAAGAAGAGGGACATGTAGAAAAGGACAAACCAGTTTTGTTACTATCATGTTAAATTTAATATATGTTTAAACACTGTAATTGTAATAAAATTGCTCACAGTTTTGTGTATAATACTCTTTACTTTTCTTTGTACTTTGAAATATTCATACTCTTTGCTATTTCATAATTAAAAAAAAAGAAAAATCATCACAATCAGTTGTCCAGAGCCTTTTCTTCCTTTGAGCATAATGACAAGTCCAGAGACTCAGATAAACACAGAGAGAGAAACAGAGAGAGATGCAGAGACAGAGACAAAGACAGAGAAAGAAAAACAGAGAAAGACAGAGACAGAGACAGAGAGATACAGAGAGACAGGGATACAGAGAGATGGAGACAGAGACACATAGAGAGACAGAGACAAAGATAGAGAGACAGTGATAGAGAAAGAGAGAGACAGAGAGTCAGAGACAGAGAGGGAGAGAGAGAAAGAGAGAGAGAGAGAGAGAAACACACAGAGAGACAGAGACAGACAAAGAGACAGAGACAGAGACAGACAGAGACAGAGAAACAGAAAGACAGAGACAAAGAGAGAAACAGAGAGGGGGCCAAGGGCGGGGTGGGGAGAGAAAGAGAGAGAGAGAGAGAGAGAGAGAGAGAGAGAGATTTGTCTGTCTCTGTCTCTGTCTCTTTTCCTCCCCCTCTCTCCTCCCTCCCTTTTTTTCTTCCACCCTCCTTCCTTCTCTCTCTCTCTCTCTCTCTCTCTCTCTCTCTCTCTCTCTCTCTCTCTCTCTCACACACACACACACACACACACACACACATACACACACACACACACAGTAAAGGAGACCCTGGAGACAGAGGAAGTGGTCCCCCTTCATTTATCTCTTTATATCTTACAGTCTCTTACCTCAACCAACCTCTTTTAGGGTACCCTACAGGTGGGAATGGACAATCTTTTCACCCAAAAAACAGTATAAATCCATCAAGTTCCTCTAGGAAAAACATCCAAAGATTCAGAACTGTTTCTTCTCATTTTAGAAAGTACACTCCACGACAATGAACATATGCTTGATTGTTGTCTAGGAGAGTTCCCCATGTCCTTAGGTCTGAAATTCCCTTAAAACTAAATCCTGAAATGGAGAACATATTGATTTGGAATAATGGAGCTACTCCATTGAAATGTTAGCTCCATAAGTGCATCAGAGGTATTAATGCTAGTTTTTTCTCTCCCCCTTCCCTCCACACCATGGGGCAGGGAATCTCTGAGGAAGTCAAGACCTGAAGGTAGCAGGGAACTAACTTCGAGGAGAAGGGTTAGTTGGGAGGGGATCTAGCTCTCTCCTGAGAATGGGGTCAGGCTGTGGGCAAGGGCTAATCCAAAGGTCAGGTCTCAGTTCCGGTGTCTTCTGGGAGGACTCGGAAGTTTCTCGGGACACATTGCCAGCTTTGTTTTGCAGCTGCTCGCTGGAGATCTGGCTCCAGAGAGCTGTTTGTTTTGGCCAGAAGAGCTACACAGAAACAGTAGTAGGACAATGTGGAGGGGAGGGGCAGGGGCAAGGGCTAGGGGAGAGTAAGACTTCTGTACTTCCAACTGAGAGAAAAGATTTTGTTTAAGGGTGGTGTCAGGAACCACAGGCTGCCTTAAGGATCCAGTTGTGACTTGGAGTCATGACATCAGCCTCTGGGGACTTTAAGGTTAACTGAACTAACTGGACAGAAACAACCATCCAACTTAATATATGCCTGGGAAGACTGAGCAAAATCTGGCTCTTTGGAAATCAGGCTTTGGAGTCCTAAGTAAAATGTCACTTATTAAAGGAATCAACTAAGTAGTACTTAGTTTGCCTGTACCTGGCCGTGGTTGGACAAGGAGCATAGAATAGAGAGGCTCTTGGAGGATCAGGGCCATCAGTGGGTCTGTGACTAGAAGACTGAAAGAATATAGCAGAGGTGTCTAGGAAATTGTATTGATAAATGTGGTTGAGGATGTCATGTCCTCCAGATTAGAGGATATTCTTCTGCTTTTGAATTCTGGGATGACCTTAGCCAGTAGGAAAATCACTAAAAGGAGTATCTAGGAGTAAGACTACTGGTCATTTGGGATGTACTTTGTCATATCACTAAAAAGTAGAATTCAGGTTGGATAGAGAAAGAATTCTTAGATACTCATCTACTAATGCAGATGCATTAAATGCAGATAAAAGCTAGGTCCATCTTCAAGCTATTTATAAGAAGATGGGAAATACTTTTCTTTTCTTTCTTTTTTTTTTAATTTTTATTTAATAATTACTTTATGTTGACACTCGTTTCTGTTCCGATTTTTTTTTTCCCTCCCTCCCTCCACCCCCTCCCCTAGATGGCAAGCAGTCCTTTATATGTTGGATATGTTGCAGTATATCCTAGATACAATATATGTTTGCAGAACCGAACAGTTCTCTTGTTGCATAGGGAGAATTGGATTCAGAAGGTATAAATAACCCGGGAAGAAAAACAAAAATGCAGATAGTTCACATTCGCTTCCCAGTGTTCTTTCTTTGGGTGTAGCTGCTTTTGTCCGTCATTTATCAATTGAAACTCAGGTCTCTTTGTCAAAGAAATCCACTTCCATCAAAATATGTCCTCATACAATATCGTTGTCGAAGTGTATAATGATCTCCTGGTTCTGCTCATTTCACTTAGCATCAGTTCATGTAAGTCTCGCCAGTCCTCTCTGTATTCATCCTGCTGGTCATTTCTTACAGAACAATAATCTTCCATAACATTCATATACCACAATTTACCCAGCCATTCTCCAATTGATGGGCATCCATTCATTTTCCAGTTTCTAGCCACTACAAACAGGGCTGCTATAAACATTTTGGCACATACAGGTCCCTTTCCCTTCTTTAGTATTTCTTTGGGATATAAGCCCAATAGGAACACTGTTGGATCAAAGGGTATGCACAATTTGATAATTTTTGGGGCATAATTCCAGATTGCTCTCCAGAATGGTTGGATTCGTTCACAACTCCACCAACAATGCATTAGTGTCCCAGTGGGAAATACTTTTCTAAGAGGAAACATTATTATGTGCAATGAGGCTGGTTTCCGCCATCTTTTTGTAGAAGGTTATTATTTGTTATAAGGAGGGCTTTTATTTTTTGGGGGAAGGAGTGTAAAATTGGGGAAGAGGGCTGAAAGCCTAATGATAGGGATACTAAAGAAAGAAAAGACCCCCAAAATAAATAGAAAGAAATAAAATAAAATAAATAGAAAGAAACTCAGGAGGCATCCGAGAAAACAAGGCAGTATTAAAATGACATATTTGTCATAAAATGTCATATTTGAAACACACAAGATGTCCTATTTTAGCTATAAAAGCTTAAGACTGCACTAAAATTTTTGGGACACTCTATACAAAAGACCTGCCGAAGACCCATCATTTCATATGTAGTCTTCCTTTTCTGTTTTTCTTTTCTTTGTTTTCTTTATTTGTTTTTATACAGAGTAAAATTCATATTTGTTGATATTTGTCAAGTTAATAATTATGAAAAGGAAAAAAATTTTAATAAGGCAACCTTAAAATAAGATTATGCTTAAAAAATGGCTGTGGAAATAATCCAAAGTACATGCTTTGTGCATGCTGATTCTTCTTGCCAAATCACCCTGAAAGTCCACTTTTCCCTGACAATACAGCAATCTACCCTCATGGTCTCTTTCTTTAAAGTAGTGTAGCCTCTGTATTCATGGAGTTATATTGTATTTTGACTTGCCTATGAGGGTAGGGATGGAATAGACTAAGAGCTTGATAATGGAGGTAAGTAAAGGCAGACAGACAGGAACAGTCTCTAACAAATCCACTGAGTGAATCGCTAAGTTCTTAAGCAGATCAACAGGGGCTTTCATCCCTGATGCAGAATTACAGGCTCTTCTAGGAGTTTCAGTGATATGACACTTTACTCAGTGAGAATGAATGGTGGAACTTAAATCTTGGAGGCAGCTTCACCTTCATTTCCACTATATTTCTCCTCAGAAGGAACTTCAAAAAAGGGCAGAAATGGTGAATAACATAATTATTTCTATCTACTGGTACCCTTTGAAGAAGGGCTAGCTCAGTGTTTATATATGAAAGAGCCCCTTGCGTATCTATATACTATATCTTTTAGGATACATATTTAACTGGGAGAGATCTTACAGGCTAAGAACCCTCTCCTTTTACAGTTGAGAAAATAAGGACAAAGAGGTTAAATGTAAGTCATTTAAATGTAGGGTCACAGAGCAAAAGTCTTTAAAGAAGGATTTGAACCTGTGATTTCTTGATTCCAAAACCAATTTGCTAGCCACTAGACCATATTGCTTCATCCCTAGTAGGACATGATAGAGGGTTTATCTTAGGACTCCATTCTTTGTCCAGGAAGAAAATTAGGGCCCAGAGGTATATAGCCCACAACTTGAACCTAGCATACTAATTGATTATAATCCTTCTGGTCTTCCTTTCCTCAACCTGTATTTCTCTTTTGCCTGAAAAGGGGATTTCAGAAATAAGAGGTTAATGTGCCTTTGGCAAGTGCTGGGAAGATGGAAATGTGTTTGACACATGCTCAGCCCAGATTGCAAAGAAATGCTACCAGCAGGATACAATTAATGACTGAGGAGGAGGAAGAAAAGATTGCAACAAGATGGTCCTCTCCCCCATGTCCCTTATTCCCTAGCTTTGGCCACATTCCATACTGCTGAGTATCCTGAGGGTTGATGAACAGAGATACTGGGTTTTGAGATGTAGCTGAAGATGTCTCCAGGCATTTCACTCAACCCAGGACTGGAATTCAAGGTCCTCAGAGAGAAACTAGATGTCATACTGGAAATCAGCTAGCAGGCACTATCAAAGTTTTGAAAACCTTTGATCTTTTGGGCCCTCAAATTAATTTGAGAGAAAGAGACAGACAGACAGACAGACAGACACAGAGGCACACAGAGACAGACAAAGACAGATAGACACAGAGAGAAAGAAACAAAAGGACAGAGACAGAGAGAGAATGAATTAAAGTAGAATAATTATAATTAAAATGATTAAAATGGTTAAAATTAGATTTAAAAAGTTCATAGCTATCTAAATCATTGTTTGATCATTATCTATACTTACAGAGCTTTATGTTCCATATCTGAAAAGGAAAACTTTATTTGAGTCTCTAAAACTTAAAAAAATTCATCTTCTCCTGTTCCCTTCCTGTTCTTTAGAGAAAATCTTCATTTCCTATTCACCACATCACAAAGCCTTAGGTTTTGACATTAGGCAAAAGTGAGGCTTTAAACTCCAAAGAAAGATACAGATCTCTCTGTCAATGTATGAATGTATAACCTATATCAGATTGCTTGCTTTCTCAGAAAGGAGAGGGGAAGGAGGAAGGGAAGAATAGAATTTGGAACTCAAAATTTAAAAACCAACCAAAGTTAAGGATTGTTTTAACATGTAATTGGAGAAAAATAAAATATTAAAAATGAAAAAATATTGAATATTGATTGAATAGAAGCATAACCAGTTAGTCAATAAGCATTTATTAAACACAATATGCCAGGTACTATGTTAAACACTGGGGTTACAAAGAAAGCGAAGTCACTGTTCTTATTCCTACCTTCAAATGGGGGAGGTAATAACTAGATCTGTGCAAGACATATGCAGAACAGATGTAAGATAATATTAGAGGGCCAGTCTTGGAGGCAGAAAGTTTCATCTTCCTGAGTTCAAATCCACTTCAGACACTCACCTGTTGTGTGACCCTAATCACATAATCCTGTTTGTTTCACTTTATCTGTAAAATGAGCTGGAAAAGGAAACAGCAACCCACTCAAGTACTTTTGCTAAGAAAACCCCAAATGAGATCACAAAGAATCAGATAAAACTGAAAAATGATTGAAATCTTACAGAAAAAGCTCAGGGGTGGGACTGGAGGAGTACAGATCAGAAAAAGCTTCCTGTAGAATATAGGATTTGAATTGAGTCTTAAAGGAATTCACAAAAACTAAGTGGGAGAGGTAGAGGAAGATGAGCCTTCTAGACATGGGGAACAGCATGGAGTTAGGAACTGGAGTATTGTGTGTGAGGGACCAAAAACTCAGGAGGCTGAATGGTTATCAGAAAAGATTGGGTATCCCCAAACTAATTCAATGACTTCCAACACTTGCCCATCTAAGGCCTTTGTTGTTCTTTTTTATCTTTGTTCTCCAAAAGGACCATGGCATCAGGGAAGTGAAATGCAAGTGAGTTGGATTTAAATGAGGGAGGGCTGTGCAAGGTCACTTGCCTCACTTTCCCCTCCAGAGCCATCTGGATCCACTGACCAGATAGATGGCTTTTAGGGGAAAAAAAGAGAACAGAAGTTAGGGCTTGGATCCTTTTCTAACTATGGGATTAGTGACTAGGATGCTGACCTTGGAATTAGGAATTAGGAAGATAAGTGTTCACAATCTGCTCTTGGTTGTGTTTCTATTTCCTCATTTTTTATTTGGGGGAGGTTAAAAATTTCATTGTTGTTGAGTTCTTTCAGGCATGTCCAACTTTCTGTGATCACATTTGAAATTTTCTTGGCAAAGATAATGGAATGGTTTGCTATTTCCTTCTCCAACTCATTTTACAGATTAGGAAACTGAGGCAAACAAGCTTAAGTAATACATAATTAGTAAGTATTCTGACTCCAGATCCAACATTCTGTCTACTGTGCCACAATCTCTTCCACCTAAATCTATGATTTTTTGAGAACTGAGCCCATTTTGGAATTCTTAAAGTTAAGAGAGCTGAACTACCTAGTAGTCTCTTCAAAACCAAAACTCTCCTTCAGTCTTTCTTCAAAAGGCCTTCAGATACCACAGAGCAGATATAACTTTGTCACTCATTGCTTCCTGCTCCTTCTTAAATTCAAATTAGAATTCCCCTTCTGGGTAATGTGGCATATGACTGAAGAGATTGGAGTAGACTTTACTTCTCTATCAGTGGCTTAAGCCCATGTTAACTCTGCACAGGGCCTTGAACATTTGCTCTGTGGGTCTGTTAGAGATTATTCCAGTCTACCTGTCTATATTGTTTCAAAAGAGGGGATATCAGATATATGAGTCTTTGGATTTTTGAAGAAATTACAAGTCATTATGAGTTAGGAGAATTTTCTCCTCCCCCTCCCCTTCTCAGAAAAAATGAATAGATAATTTCATGAAATTCTTTCCAATTTTTAGATTTCTGCTAATTAATTAGGTGATGTATTAGTGGAGCAAGGCCATGAGTTCTATACAATCTGGACGGTCTTACCCAAAGCCTTTCTTCCAAAGGAGTATGAATCCACTCAGGCCTCAGTGAGGTGATAATAACTAATAATAAATGACATGTATGGCACTTTAAGTTTTGTAAAGTGCTTTATATATGTTAGCTCATTTATCATCACGACAACACTGTAATACATGCTATTATGATGCCCATTTTACAAACGATGAAACTGAGGCACACAAAGGTTAAGTGATTTGTTAGTACCTGAGGCAGAGTCTTCCTAACTCCAAATACTATCCTGTATCCACTCCACCCCTTATATGACTATTATAGTTTTCACTTTGGGGCTGAGGAATTCAGAAGTGTGGAGGTGGAAGGGAGCAGTATTGTGTGAGCCCTGAGAAATTGCCTAGCTTCCTGGGAGATTTCCTCCTCATTTCTCCCAAGATACCCTGTATTGCTCTAAGATTCATGAGTCTTACTGGGCATTACTCCAGAGCTTAGATTGGGGAGTTTTGTTGGACACATAGGACAGATGGGATAAGATTGCTTCTTTCAAGCAAAACCATCGGGGAAGGGAAAGTGTTTGTTAGGGAGAACAGCAATGGCCTTGGTCTATGATCAGATCAAGTTACTGTGGCTGAGCTTTCACTTGTCAAAAAAAGAAAAGGACCAAACAATGTTATAAATGTGAATTATAATTGTTATAACATTATGCCTTCCTTTGATTTCTAGGACTTGGCACAGTACATGGCACATAGTAAACACTTAGTAAGTTTTTGCTAAGTGTGTTAAGCCTGCCTATTAAAGGACTAATGAAGCTTCTAGAGGGTGAAATGAATAGGGTGCTGGAATTGGAATCAGAAAGGGCTGAGTTTATATCCCTCCCCCCCCCCCGTTTTTTTTTTTTTTTTAACACTTACTAGCTATGTGATCCTGGGTAAATAACTTCGCTTCTGTCTGCCTCAGTTTCCTTATTTGTAAAATGGGGATAATAAAAGAACTTACATCCTAAGACTCTTGTGAAGATAAAAAAAATAGTTGTAAAGCACTTTGCAAACTTTAAAACAGTACAAATGCCATGTATTATTACTGATAAACTGAGCAGATAGGGGAGTGCTCAGGGCAAAATTTAGCCTATCTCCAGGATAAAACCCTTCCTCTCCTAATCTCCAGTAACCAATCTCTTCTCCATTTCCGGTTGTCCTGATTTATACCTGGGCATTGGATCCAGATGGTTCTGGAGGGAAAATGAGGCAGGTGACCTTGCACAGCCCTTCCTCACTTAAATCCAATTCCTTTGGATGCCATGGCATCACCTCCCTGATTTCATGGTCCTCTTCAAGAATGAAGGACAAACTACAACAATCTCATTCCAAGCATTTAGATACTGAAGAAACTTTGGAAGTCTTTCTGCTTCCTGATTTAGGATGGGGACAGGGAATTTCTCTTCTCAGTCTGGTTCAGACATCTGATGTGGAAAACAGGGTTCTTTGAGTTTTACTTTTGGCCTATTTATAACTAATAATCCCAGGATTTATCAGTTGAACCTGATGTAGGGGTAGTAATATGGACAATAAAAAAGACTATTTTATGATTGGTGAAATTTGTGCAATAAGCAAGACAGACCTATTTCCTCTCCTTACTCTGAGAATCTGCCATTCTTGGACAACATTCTCTGTCTCTGTCTCTGTTTTCCCCCCCTCTCTCTCTGTCTGTTTATCTCTGTCTCTATCTTTTCCCCCTCTCTCTGTCTCTCTGTTTCTGTCTGTCTCTCTCTCCTTTCTCTCTTTTCTGTCTCTTCCTTTTTCTCTGTCTTTGTCTCTATATCTGTCTCTCTGTCTCTGTCTGTCTGTTCCTCTCCTTCAACCAGCCTGTTCTCCCTACAGTCTCCAGGGAGCTTCAGGCTCATGGAGAAGTGTAAAGTTCAGACTGTGATCTCTGGATTGCAACATAAAGGAAGCACATCCCTGGAATTTTGGTTCCTGGGAATTCCCTTATATCTTTTCTATCTCACCCCCTTTCCAAAGTTACAGTTCTGGCTTCTATTTTAGGAACTGCAGAGAATAATGAATATATCCCTTATGTCTTTCTTCATCTCTCATGTCCCATGGTCTCAACCTCCAGTCTTTCTCATTCTAGAAAATGGTTCCTGAATGTGTCACAGCTAACTCGTATGCTCAAAATCCCTTCAATGATGGGGGAATCAGAGTGTAGGTCCCTTTCCTTTCCTCCTGTCTATTGCTGTTCCCAGTCATTATGCTCCTTCTTCCTTCGTGAGGATTTAGAAAGCTATTTTAGGTGTGCCCTGGCCTGAATAGTGAGCTGCGCACAATTGCAGGGGGGTTGGGTTGGTGGGTGGATGAATTCTTTAACTTGATCTAAGCACTTGGGAGTTAGGGATGCTTGAATGCAACTTGCCATTTATGCAAACTACATGCAAATGAAGCTGCCTGGATTAACTGTGGAGGGAATAAATCCCCATAGCTTTACTTACCAGGCTATCATAGAGCTCCCTATGCCTGTCGCAGAGTGATTGTTGGGGCTCAAGGAGGGAGGGTTTTTGTGAGAAAAGGAGAGAGCTCTGTTCTTAGCTACTATCCTCTTGATTTATTGGCTAATATGTCCTCCTATATAACATATACAAATCTATTCTCCAGCTGTGTTATTTCTACCTATCAGGGTTTTTTCTGAATAGATAATTCCTTTAAACTGTGTTAACAGAAGCCTAGGTGGAAATCTTTGGAAAGACTGGACAAAGGTTGTAACAGAAAATAGGGAACTGGGATCTGGGGGTGGGTGATGGGGGGGAAGATTAGGGGGAGGCTAAGGATGACAGAGCAGTGTTCCTAGCTCAGTTTCTCAAACAGGATAAGCCAAAGCACCTTTTATATCATCGGGGCTAAATACAAACCCACCCCTTGCTGCCTCCCTAGCTCTCTTGCTCCAGGCTCGTATTCATAAAATAATAAAATGTTTGATCAGGAAGGAAATTTAATCTGCTTATTTTAGAAAAGAAAAGTGAGATCAAAAGAAGTGACTTGTTCAAGCTCACACAGTTTGTGGCAGCAGAGCCATGCCTAGGATCTATATATACTAACTTCTATTCTGTGACCCTTTTCACTTCATCAAAATTCTTCTGATTGGCTTTAGGAGCCATTCAGTCCTTTGCAGGTCCCAGGATCTTTCTGAACATTCCATTTGGAAACCATGCCAGGCAGCTGCACTAGTTAATTTAAATTTACATACTTGGAGATAGAGTCTCATGAACTTGCAGATTTATGCAAAATAAGATGCAAATCCCCACGTTGATTCTTTTGTCAGTAGTGGAGCCAGGATGGAAACCAAGGTCTCCTGACCGATTTTCTTCCCAGTCTAGTGCTTTGTGCTCCAAAATAATATTCTCCTATCTGGGACCTTGAAGCTATTAGCCACTCAGCTAAGGTTTCTGGTGGTCCTTATCATTCAACTCTTCTGTCTCATGTTTCTAAAATCAGGGAAATTGGAGTGATAAAAGTGGATGGGTAAAAAAGAACAGACAAAGGAAAACATCCAGCAATGACAAATGGGGTGAGGGAGATGGCAATCAAGTTTTACCTTGAAAATTACCTGAGACAAGAGAGCAGCTCCAAAGTCCTTTGAAAAGCATATGCAAACAATATGCAAATATGCAGAGCCCTACTGTTTTCTACTTCTGGCTGTGGTCCTTACACAAAGCCCATTGGAGTTTTCCTTGCACTGAAGAAAACAGTTCTGAGGAGTTCATGTTTCCCAAGTGAAAAATAGGTCTTTTGGCTCTTGTGTTCAACCAAATTGTGAGAAGATGTGGGTCCATGAAGATGGATACTGGCAAGTGATGGTGATGAGGGGCTGGCTGGGTTTCTCATATCCTCTCAAAACCAGATGTGTTTCTGAGTTTATTTCCATTCCCCACTTTAGTGAAAATTTAAGAGACTGCTTAGTGGATATAGAGCTGGAAGGGACCTCTGAGGCTATCCTTTTCCAATCCTCTCATTTTAGAGATGAGGAAACTGAGGCACAGGGAGATTAAGCAACCGTCACATTGATAGTAAGCATCAGAGGTGCAATTTGAACTCGTATTCTTTGGCTTCATAGTCAATGCTCTTTTCACTTGATTATGCCTGACCAGCTTCCACCCTGGAATTCTATCAGACTTAGAACAGACATCTACCACTGCAGTGGAGACCTACTATTGCAGGAACTTGTTTGCCCTAACCATTAAGATTCTGTATTAATTCCTTTGACCCCTCAGGGAAAGAACAAAAAGGGGAAGGGAAAAGCAGGACAAGAAAAGAGGAAGCCAGAGAAGATTCAATAGCTCTTAAAATGAAAATTGTGGGATAGGGAGCAGTAAGGTATTAGATCATTCTCCAAGGCAGACTGGCCATCTGCCCCGATGCTTCTCCATGGGTTACTTGCCTTGCATGCATTAAGCTTCCTCAGTCAACATCTATGAAGACTGCAATAAAATTTATATTGTACAATTTAAGTAGTTCCACTTGAACTGAATTAAGGTTGTTGGGACTGTACAAACATTCACTGGGTGGTATGTACCTCCTCTCCCCTCCTTATTTCCTTGTAAGGTAATAAGCCTTTTGAAATGACCAAGGTTCAATTTTTCCTCTCATGCTTTATCCCTCTGAGAAATAGAAAGCCAGGATAACTAGGAACCTTCTTTTTTCATATTAAAAACACTGTGTTTTTCCAAGGACACAAGAGTATGTGGTTAAAAGAAATTTCAGTCACTAGTATTTAGCATAATCCAATCTATAGTTTTTTGAAGATAACTCAGCCCAGAATGAAATAGTCAGGAGACACACTGGGTAGAGTTGGCCTTCCAGGGAGAAAGACGCTTTATGTAGCTGGAGAGAAAAGATGAGAGACTGATAGACTTCTGTTTGAAAGGGATCTTGAGTTGATGTCATTATAATGGAAGCATTGGCCAATAAGAGTCCAGTCCTTAAAATATATACAAAAGGATCTGTCTGATATTGACACACATGAAGCTTGGTGAACCTGCTTTTAAAATTTTGTGACGAAAAGGCTCCTGTTGGCTCACCATGCAGTGATCAAATAGGCAGATGAACCAGAACTGAGTGGATATATAAAAGATTGGAATGAGGTGCTTTCTCTTTCCTGGCAAAAAAAAGTACTATGAATTGCTGGGCAGTCCCCTACTGAGCTTGGCTGTTGTGGTTCCTTGTTGACCTTAAAATAAATTCCAGTTTGCTGGACCTCTTGTGGCTTTTCTTTCAAAACTTACCAGCTACTTCTATCTTCAAAACTTATTCCCCCTAAAATCAGAAAGAATGAATATAACACATGCAGAGAAACAGAAGTGTCATGTGTTTATGACCACATGGTCACAAGATAGGAAAAGACTTTCACTATTGTGTATTAGACCATTAAGGAACATACTCTGAATGAAGGAAATGGTTCCTCAAAGCATACATTTCCAGAAGCAGACTTAGCAAACTGCTTTAGGGATGGAGGCAGAACATATTGCATATGCTCCAATAACTAGGCCTTCATAGATCAGTCCCTTAACTACACTTATTTTACTCATGCAAAAACAGTCCCAGAGAAGATGCCCCAGGTCACATGAAGATTACATGTGAGAGTCAGTCCTGATTTCCAGGCTTTTTTCACCATAGTATAGGATTCTTTGAAACAAAGGTACAAGGGTTATGGGAATTTCTGCACACTCGCATAAAATATTTCCATATTATGACAGTGTGATATAATGTCTAGAGGTCCAGCATTGGCTAACAGAAAGATATGGATTCAAATCCTGACTTTCTCAGACTATTATAATTCTGAGTAAGTAACAATTTCTCAATGCTCTAGGCAGCACTCTCAGATTATAAATTATGGACAAATTATGCTAGCATCAGTGTACAGAGTTTCTAAAGCTGAGCTCCCCATGTGGATGAAATCACAAGTCCAATGATAAATAAATATTTATTATTTATTATGTTATATTTATTGATTTATTCATTTGTATTTATATTTTATTATTTATTCATATTATACTTTATCACTAATAATCACAGGTCCAATAAAATTATGTACTCTATTCTTTTATTACCATGTACTGAGTATAGCTGGAGTACTTTTGGTAACAAGACTGAAGTCCTTCTGAGGAAAGAAATCATATTATCTTTACAGGTGAATTGATGACAGCCGGATTTCTAGTGATCATCACATCATCCCACATGATCGTGTCTCCTACTCATCATCCCCATATTTTGACCTGGTAATCTTTGGGTTGTTTTTTTCCTCACATGTCAACTCTAAGTGTGCCCTCTTGAAGTTCACTTTGACCTTTTTGCTGATTCAGCTGGATGTAGCTGTACAGTTCTTTCCTGTTTCCTTTCCTGAGTAAATGTACATGAGAACCACTGGAAGATCATACCATTTCCTTAGAGCATAATCTCTGTATTCTCTATAGGTTTGAGTGCAGAGAAAAGGAAGAGTTGGTTGGATAAAAACAGGAGATTTTTTATTTTAATTTTGTTTTCTGGTTATACTTGTACTTTCATTAAAAAAAAACAAAACAAAACATTTTCTTGGGAGAGAAAAATCAAAACAAAAGGGAAGTCAGAAGAAAAAGAAAAAAAAAGTGAACATAGCATGTATTGACTTACATTCAGTCTCCATATTTCTCTCTCTGGATGCAGATGGCATTTTCCATCCAAAGTTTGTTGGGATTGCTTTGGATCATCAAACTACTGAGAAGAATCAAGTCTTTCATAGTTGATCCTCACACAATCTTGTTGTTACTATGTGGAATGTAGTTCTGGTTCTGCTTGTTTCACTCAGCATCAGTTCAAGTAAATACTTCTAGTTCTTTCTAAAATCAGCTTGTTCATCATTTTTAATAGAACAGTAATATTCCATTACTTTCATATATCATAACTTATTCAGTCATTCTTCAATTGATGGACATCTATTTATTTTCCATTTCTTTGCCACCACAAAAAGAGCAAGTACAAATATTTTTGCACATATGGGTCCTTTTCCTTCCTTTTCTCTTTCCTTGGGATACAGACCCACTATATGCCACTACTGAATCAAAGGATATACACTTTTATACCCTTTTGGGCATAGTTCCAAATTGCTTTCCAGAATGATTAAATCAGTTCACATCTGCATCAACAAAAAGCAGGAATTCTTAACTTGAGATCTTGGGATGCACCCAAAGTGTCTATGAAAAGATTTTAGAAACATCTTTCAACTTGGCTGGGGAAAAAAAAATCTTTATTTATACTAATCTCTAATTGAAATTTATTATTACCTTCATTCACAAGAAAGAGGAAAACAGACGAAAGCCCTTATTAATATCTACATAAGATAAACAGGCTAAGCTCATAATATTACATAATGTTAGATCTGGAATGGATAATCTTTTCTCCTATTTGTTGATAAAAATCTATGCTTACCAAGAGTTAGGACTGTTAGTCTCTGTATCTCAAAACCTAATATGCTTCCTGGCATATAATAGGTATTTTGTAAATGCTTATCAGTGATTGATTTATTTACTTCAGTTACCTTATTTTACATATGTAGAAGTTTAAAGCCCAGAGAGGTTCTAGGTTTTTCCCAAAGTCACACATATAATCAGTGCCAAAACTAAGACTTAAGTAAGGATGTGCTGTTTCTCCTATGACTCATATATCTTGGAAATCAGCAAATCCTACAGCTCAGGACTTGATTTATTGTTTTCTTGATTACCTAAACTGAAGACAGTAATGAAAAAAATATTCATAATACAGATTAAACTTCAAAGTGTGTTGTGTGTTTTTGGAGGACTGGTTGTTAAACATTTACTAGCATACTCCTAAATTAAGGTCTTTTGACTCCAAGTTCAATATTCATTCTACTCCACCAATTTACCTTCCAAAACTTGCTTCACAATTCAAACTACCCATGGTGCAGTGAAAGCACATTTACACACCCACCCACACATATCCACCCACCCATACCCACAATCACAGTCACACATACACACATATACTACCAAGTTGAATGAATTGGGTATCCAAGAACTTAGATTTAAATTTTGACAGTAAACACACACACACACACACACACACACACACACACACACACAACTATGTCTAATCTGGTATCCAAGAACCTAGATTTAGATTTTGGCTCAGAAGTAGAAGTAGAATCACTTATCAGTGTTTGTGTTAGAAGTCCTTAGAGGGACTACTTATTCATTTTACAAGTAAGAAAAGCGAAACCCAGAGAAGCAAAGTGGCATACTGCACAAAGTGATATTTCCATTGTCCTACACTGTTCACTACAAATCATTTGAGTGACTGAATAAATCACTTATCTTGTCTTGATTTCAGTTTAGAATATGAATGAACTACCATGTGCTAGGCACTGTGCTATGTATAGTATCTCTTTGAACATTGGTCTCTCCTCAATCACTCTGGCAAGTCCAGTTCCTGGGAGCTAGCCATTCTAGATCAGTGAATTTATTCCTAAAATTATAATCCATGAGCTCCCATACTGTCTCACAATTGTCAGCCTATGTACTTCTGTGAATTGAAAATCTTCAACCCTAAATCTATGACCTTATGATCATATGTCTTCTATTTTCCCCCTAACACATAGTGTAATGTCTTGTATGTGATGTCCTTCTTGATCATTTCATAGAAACTGATTAAAATACCAATATTGTCACCTATGTATAAGAAGGCTGGTAGGAGGCAACATGAAATAGAGAATGGAAATACTGGATTTGGCTTCAAATCCTGTCCTAATTATAGGACTATGAGCAAATCATTCAAACTCTCAGTCTCAGTTTCCTTATTTGTAAAATAGGATTAATTGTAGATATTTCATAGGGTGGTCATATGGCTCAAATGAGATGAGAGTACTTTTCAATCATTAAAGGACTATACAAATAACATTGTTATACTATGATTAGGAAAACTAGAGGGTTGGAATTGATATAAGAGCTTTCTAAACCTTAATATAATTGTAAATAATGATTAACAGCAATAATGATAACAATACAGAAATACATAATCATGATACATGAATTCATTATTGACTGTGTAGAGAAGATCACACAGAAAATCATAACAACATCAACAAAAACCTTAACAAGAACTTGTGTGTGGCCAGGAAGTGGGGGTGGGTTGTGGTAAGGAATGGAGACTAGGGTTGGCATATGGTTACAGTTACTTGTAGGGTTATATCATAGAATTCTAAAATTTCACAGTTGTAGTGGACTTCAATGATCATATAATCCAAGTCAACCTAAAGTATGGATCTCTTGAGCTATAATATCTCTGATAGATAATAATTAGCTTTTATTTGAATACTTCATCTGGTGAAGAAGAACTTATCACCTCATGACTAATCTCCTACTTTCAGATAGCATTCATTTATATATAATTTTTTACATCATTTACATTTCCCAATGTTTGCTTTCCTCTTTTCCTTCCTAGAGAGTGATTTCTTTACTATGGCTTCAATTTATATAAAATGTATCTAAAGAAGTCATATTTGTGTATAGGCTTCCTATACACAACCTGTATAAATATCAGTTATTATTATTATAAGATAGATGTAAACATTTACTCTGTGGTTAGAAAATTCCATATAGATGTCTGGGGGTAGAGCCAAGATGGTGGGGACAACAATGTTTCTTTCTGACCTTCTACAATCCTCAGACTAATTAGCCAAACCAGCTTCTGAATTAGCTCTGGACTAACAGAACAAATATTGGGAGTGCAACAAATTATCAGCAGAAGATAATTTCAAAGATTTCCAGAAAAGGTCTGTTTCAATTGGAAACAGGAGGGAGGCAGCCAACCACAAGGCTGAGCATAAATGACAGTGCAGAGTGCTGAGGTGGTGTGAATTCTGCAGGCGATGTGGCTTTGCAGGTGGTACAGACTCTGCATGGCAGAGAATCTATGGGGAGGAATCTATAGGAATCTACAACTGCATTGGCCACTCTGCCTTGGTTGCAAGCTAGTAGATCAGCAGAGAAGTTATAAAATATCCAACACAAACACAAAAGGTCAATAGTGAACCCAAGACACCAGAATCTCATAGAATCTGGCCATGCCCCACCCAGCACTGGGACTGAATCAGCACTGACTGTGTAGCCACATCCATTTATAGAGAAAGCCACTGCCTGTAGAGGAATCTTGGAAAACCTCCCCTCCCTTAAAAGGAGACTTTAACTTTTTTTTTTTTTAAATTGAGTAAAAAATTAAAGAGAACTCTGACGATAGCTTTTATTGTGAAAGAGAAGAACAAATATCAAATCCTGAGAAGACTAAAAGCAGATCATCTCCAGATGAAGCCCCAAAAGGTGATATAACCTGGTCCCCATCACACAAAGCTCTACTAGAAGAAATTAAAAAGGGTCTCAAAAGAGAGCTAAAAGAAAAATTGGGAAAGGAAATGAAAACTTTGCAAGAGGGTTTGGAAAAGGCATATAATTCATTAAAAATAGATTTGATAAAATGGAAAAAGCAAAAAATTCCCAGAAAAACAGAATTTGTGAAACAGAAAAAGAAAATAACTCCTTAAAAAACAGAATTTGTGAAATGAAAAAAGAAAATAATCCCTTAAAAAAATAGAATTTGTGAAATGGAAAAAATTCCTCAGAACAAAACAACTCATTTAAAAATTCAATTGGACAAATACAAAAAAGTTTTTACTTTTTTAAAGTAAATGAAGAAAATAATTCACTAAAATTCAGAACTGAACAAATGGAAATGAATGACTCATTGAGACAATAAGAATCAGTCAAGTAAAACCAAAAAAAATGAAAAAAAAAATAGAAAAAAAAGTAAAATACCTAATTGGGAAAACAACTGACTGGGAAAATAGATCTAGGAGAGACAATCTAAGAATTATTGGACTCCCTGAAATCCATGATGAAAAAAGAGTCTAGACACTATTTTTTAGGAAATCATCAAAGGGAACTGCCCAGATGTCATAGAATCAGAAAGTAAAATGGCCATTGAAAGAATTCACCAAACACCTCCTGAAAGTGACCCCAAAATTAAAATTCTAAGGAATAACATGGCTAACTTTCAGAACTATACAACCAAGGAAAAAATATTACAAGCAGCCAGAAAGAAACAATTCAGACACTGAGGAGCCACAATAAGGATTACTCAGGACCTAGCAGCTTCCACTTCAAGGGATAAAAGGGCCTGGAATCTGATATTCTGAAAGGGTAAGGAACTTGGAATGCAGTCAAGAATAAATTACCTTGCTAAACTGAGCATTTTTTTCAGGGAAGAAGATGGACATTCAATGAAATTGATGAATTCCATTTATTTTTGAAGAAAAGACCAGAGTTAAACAAAAAATTTTACCTCCAAATATAGAACTCAAGAGAAGCATAAAAAGGTTAAAACAAAAAAACAAAAAAACCTCTCGAGAACTATTTCTGTTATGGGTATACATAGAGAATACATATATAAGCATGGAATTCATGGATTTCAGGGAGTCCAATAATTCTTAGATTGTCTCTCCTAGATCTATTTTCCCAGTCAGTTGTTTTCCCAATTAGGTATTTTACTTTTTTTTCTATTTTTTTTTCATTTTTTTTTGGTTTTACTTGACTGATTCTTATTGTCTCATTGAGTCATTCATTTCCATTTGTTCAGTTCTAGAAGTAGAAAGGGGATTGTAACAGAAAAAAAAGGGGGGGAAGGGGAGCTAAAATGAGGGAAATTACATCTCAGGAAGAGGCAAAGAAAACCTATTATAATTGAGAGAAAGAAGGAAGGGTCATGAATATTGTGTGAATCTTACTCTCATTAGATTTGGCTCAAAGAAAGAATATGAGATATATTTAGTTTCACTGAGAAACTTTTCTAACCTTGCAAAAAAGTGGGAGGGGAAAGGAGAAAAGGAAAGGGGTAGGTTAACTAGAAGGGAAAACAGAAATAGTAGGGGAAAGGTATAAGAAAGGGGAGGGTCTCTAAAAGGGGAGGATTCCTTGAGACAAGAAGTGCTTATAAGTAAAATACTGGGGGAAAGGGGAAAAGGAAAGAGAAAAATATAATTTGGGATTAATAAGATGGCAGGAAATACAGAATTAGTAGTTTTAATTGTAGATGTGAATGAGGTGAACTCTCCATTAAAACATAAGCAGATGGCAGACTGGATTAAAAGACAGAATCCTACAATATGTTGTTTACAAGAAACACATTTAAAGCAGAGCAAAACATACAGAGTAAAGGTAAAAGGCTGGAGCAGAATCTATTATGTTTCAGGTGAAATAATAAAAGTAGGGGTAACCATCCTGATCTCAGATCAAGCAAAAGCAAAAATTGATCTAATTAAAAGATATAAAGAATGAAGCTATGTTTTGCTAAAGGGTACCATAGATAATGAAGCAATATCAGTATTAAACATATATGCACTGAGTGGTGTAGCATTTAACTTCCTAAAGGAGAAGTTAAGAGAGTTGCAAGAAGAAGTAGACAGCAAAACTATAACAGTGGGAGATCTTAACCTTGCTCTTAGAGTTAGATAAATCAAACCTCAAAACAAATAAGAAAGAAGTTAAAGAGATAAATAAAATACTAGAAAAGTTAGATATGATAGATCTTTGGAGAAAATTGAATGTAGACAGAAAGGAGTATACTTTCTTCTCAGCAGTTCATGAAATCTATACAGAAATTGACCATATATTAGGACACAAAGGCCTCAAAATCAAATGCAGAAAGGCAGAAATAGTAAATGCATTTTTTCCCCCCAGATCATGATGCAGTAGAAATTACATTCAATAAAAGGCCAGGGGAAAATAAATGAAAAAGTAATTGGAAACTAAATAATCTCATCCTAAAGAATGAATGGGTGAAATAGCAAATCATAGACACAATCAGTAATTTCATCTAAGAGAATGACAATGACGAGACAACATAGCAAAATTTGCGAGATGCAGCCTAAGTGGTAATAAGGGAAAATTTTATATCTCTAGATGCTTACTTGCATAAAATACAGAAAGAGAAGATCAGTGAATTGGGACTGCAACTAAAAGAGCTAGAAAAAGAACCCAATCAAATTAAAATTACCCAATCAAATACCAAACTTGAAATTTTAAAAATAAAAGGAGAGATCAATAAAATTGAAACCAAAAAAATATTGAATTAATAAATAAAACTGAGTTGGTTTTGTGAAAAAACTAACAAAATAGATAAATCTTTAGTTAATTTGATCAGAAAAAGGAAAGAGGAAAATCAAATTGTTAGTCTCAAAAATGAAAAGGAAATCAGAGCAATTATTAAAGTTACTTTGCCCAACTTTATGCCAATAAATTTGACAACCTAAGTGAAATGGAGGAATATCTACAGAAATATAGATTGCCCAGATTAACAGAAGAGGAAATAAATTACTTAAACAATTCAATTTTAGAAAAAGAAATAGAACAAGCTATCAATCAAGTCCCTAAGAAAAAATCCCCAGATGGATTTACATGTGAATTCTACCAAACATTTAAAGAATAATTAACTCCAATACTATATAAGCTATTTGAAAAAATAGGGAATGAAGGATTCAAATTACCAAATTCCTTTTATGACACAGACATGGGGTACTGATACCTAAACCAAGTAGGATGAAAACAGAGAAAGAAAATTATAGGCCAATTTCCCTAATGAATATTGATGTAAAAATCTTAAATAAAACATTAGCAAAGAGATTACAGAAAACCATCCCCTGGATAATATACCATGACCAAGTAGGATTTATACCAGGAATGTAAGGCTGGTTCAATATTAAGAAAACTATTTTTATAATTGACTATATCAATAACCAAATTAACGAAAACTATATGATTATCTCAATAGATACAGAAAAAGCATTTGATAAAATCCAACACCCATTCCTAATAAAAACACCAGAGAGTATAGGAATAAATGGATTTTTCTTAAAACAGTCAGTAGCATCTATTAAAAACCATTAGCAAGCATCATATATAAAGGGGATAAACTGGAACCATTCCCAAAAAGATCAGGGATGAAACAAGGTTGCCCACTATCACCATTATTATTCAATATTGTATTAGAAATGCTAGCTTTGACAATAAGAGAAGAAAAAGAGATTAAAGGAATGAGAGTAGGTAATGAGGAAACCAAATTATCACTCTTTGCAGATGATATGATGGTATACTTAGAGAACCCTAGAGAATCAACTAAAAAAAATTACCAGAAGCAATCCACAACTTCAGCAAAGTTGCAGGATACAAAACAAATCCACATAAATCATTAGCATTCTTATACATCACTAACAAAATCCAATACATACAAATAGATACAAAGAGAGATTTCATTTAAAATAACTGTTGATAGTATAAAATATTTGGGAATCTATCTGCCAAGGGAAAGTCAGCAACCAAAATACTTTCCATACAAATAAAGTCAGATTTAAGCAATTGGAAAAATAGCAAGTGCTCATGGATAGGTCAAGTGAATATAATAAAGATGACAATATGCCCTAAATTAATCTATTTATTTAGTGCTATACCAATTAAACTCCCAAGAAATTATTTTACAGGCCTAGAAAAAATAACAACAAAATTCATCTGGAAAAACAAAAAGTCAAGAATTTCAAAGGAACTAATGAAGAGAAAAGCAAATGAAGGTGACCTACCTGTACCAGATCTAAAATGATTTTAAATCAGTGGTCATCAAAATCATTTGGTACTGGCTAAGAAATAGAGAAGTTTGTCAGTAGAATAGGTTAGGTTCACAGAACAAAATAGTCAATGACTATAGCAATCTAGTATTTGACAAACTCAAAGGCCCCAGCTTTTGCGATAAGAATTCACTATTTGACAAAAACTGCTGGGAAAATTGGAAATGAGTATGGCAGAAAGTTGACATAGACCCACACATAACACTGTCTACCAAGATAAGGTTGGAATGGGTTCATGTTCTAGACATAAAGAATGATATTATAAACAAGTTAGAAGAACATAGGATAGTTTACCTCTCAGATTTGTGGAGAAAGAAGAGTTTGTGACCAAAGAAAAACTAGAGATCATTATTGATCACAAACTAGATAATTTTTATTATATTAAGTTAAAAAGTTTTTGTACAAACAAAAGTAATGCAGACAAGATTAGAAGGGAAGCAATAAACTGGGAAAATATTTTTATATCCAAAGGATGCGATAAAGACCTCATTTCTAAAATATATAGAGAATTGACTCAAATTTATAATAGTTCAAGCCATTCTCCAATTGATAAATGGTCAAAGATATGAATGGACAATTTTAAGATGAAGAAATTGAAACATAGAAATATGACATTTCTAGTCATATAAAAAGGTATTTAAAATCAATATTGGTTAGAGAAATGCAAATTAAGACAACTTTAAGATATCACTACACATCTATCAGATTAGTTAAGAAGACAGGTACAGATAATGATGAATGTTGTAGGGGATGTGGGAAAACTAGGACACAGATACATTGTTGGTGGAACTGTGAATGGATCCAACCATTCTGGAGAGCAGTTTGGAACTATGCTCAAAAATTTATCAAACTGTGCATACTTTTTGATCCAGCAGTGTTTCTACTGAGGTTATATCCCAAAGAGATCTTAAAGGAAGGAAACTGACCCACATGTAGAAAAATGTTTGTAGCAGCCCTTTTTGCAGTGGCAAGAAACTGGAAACTGAGTAGATGCCCATCAATTGGAGAATGGCTAAATAAAACATGGCATATGAATGCTATGGAATGTTATTGTTCTGTAAGAAATGACCAGCAGGATGATTTCAGAGAGGCTTGGAGAGAATTACATGAACTGATGCTAAGTGAAATGAACAGAACCAGGAGATTGTTATACATGGCAACAACAAGACTATGCAACAATCAATTCTGATGGATGTGGCTCTCTTCAAACCAGTTTCATTTGTTCATTGATGAAGAGAGCCATCTACATCCTGATAGAACTATGGGAAGAGAGTGTTGAACCTAACATAACATTCTCATTTTCTCTGTTGTTATTTGTTTGCATTTTGTTTTTTTCTCAGTTTTTCTTTTTCTTCTTTCTTGATCTGATTTTTCTTGTGGAGTAAGATAACTATATAAATATGTATACATATATTGGATTTAACATGTATTTCAAGATATTTAACATGTATTGGACTACCCGCCAGCTAGGGGAAAGGATGGGGAGAAGAAGAGAAAAATTTGGGACGAAAGGTTTTGCAAGGGTCAGTGTTGGAAAAATTACTCATGCATATGCTTTGTAAATAAAAAGCTTTTAAAAAAGAAAATTCTACATAAACTAAAAAGAATAAATTGTTTACATAGAGATATAATGCATAATTGGACTCTCTCTGTTATTTTTCTTCCATATGGAAAGACAGAAGCTCTTAAAAAATAAATGAGCTTAAACTTTTGAAAATTGCATCAAAGCAATTTCATCTAGAAGATTAGAAAAGAATAATTAAGAATCCATATTATAGGTATAATCAGTTGGAAGAGATTTTGAAACCAAGCTGAGCAGAAGCTTCTGAGTCGTGTTACAATTTGTTGTAGGTGAATAAACACTAGATTAGTAAAGAGAAATATTCTTAAACTTGAATCTAGTCTTGATCTTGGCACTAACTAGCTACATGACTTTAGGTACATAATGTCCTTTCTCTGCTCTTTATTTTGTCATCTCCAAAAAAAGGAATTGCATGAGATTATCTCTAAAGTTTCCTCCATCTCCATAACTACCCTATGAATTTATAAATTTCATAAGAAGAATGGGTTAGAAATAGAAGACCCATAGTTGCAAACAAACAAACAAAATTACCAATGTATCTTTATTTCTTTAAATTGTGTTCATTATATGTATTAAAAAATAATCATTAGTAATCGTTATTGTGGTTTTGTTTAGCTATTTTAATGAAAGGGGATTTTTAATTTAAAAAATAGAGTTTTGGTATGGAATGTAGGACCTATGACCTCTGGCTAATTATCTAACATATAAACTTTAGATTTCTCATCCAAAATAGTTGGATTAGATGATCTGTCAAACACCTTCTGGATCTAAATTCCATTCCTATATGCTGAAGTTATAGTCAATCAATCAACTTATTAAACACCTACTATGTGCCAAGACATGGAGAGTTCTAATTTAGATTTCTTATTAAACCATAGCATATATAATGATAACATAGTCCAATTTCAGAGAAGGTACATAAGTTGTGATCTAAAATAGACTTAATAGGGGCAGCTAGATGGCATAATGGTTAGAATACTGGCCCCGAAGTCAGGAGAACATGAATTCAAATCCAACCTCAGATACTTGCTATGTGACTCTGGGCAAAGCACTTAACCTAACTGCCTTGCCAAAAATATATATATAATTAGTACAAAAATGAGCACTGAGTGAGTTAATGGGATGAATCAGAGGCAAAAATTAGGATTTTCATGATGTGTGGTCGTGGCATCTTGGCAAGAATTAGGTCACTTAAAATAGTGGTATCAAATATTCCCATGGATTACATATTCTCTTTAAAAAAACACAAATTAACATTATTTGTGCTATTACATTTTGCAAAACATCTCATCTCCTGGCATTTTCTAAGATTATGTTTAGAATGTCCTACCTTCTTCATTCCATCTATTGACCTTTAAGCCTTCCCCCTGTCCAATCTTGTTTTGGAAACCTTCTCTAATGCCTCAATTCTAGTGCCATTCCTCTGTTAATTATTTTCTATTTATCCTGTGTATACCTTGTTTTGCATACATTTGTTTGTAGGCTGTCTCCTCCACTAGATAGGGAGTTCTTTTGATCTTTCTATTCCCCCAATGCTTAGCATAGTACCTGGCATATAGTAAGCACTTAAAGATTATTGATTGATTGATTCATTTCCCAAGAGCATTTTAGTCTGGTTCCGGCTGCTCTGGGAAGTTTTGCAAGCAGATTGTGTCTGAAGGATTTGATTTTGACACCTCTGTCTTAAAATGTGGGGCTTTTCTTGAGACCTTATCTTTCAGAAGGATCCTTGGTTTTGAAACTGGAGGTTAAATCCTGGGACTGATGGTAGTTGCATGGAAATTGGGATGGAAAGGAAGGTGGGAAGAAACAGGGAGAGGTGCTAAGTAAACCCTTAGTCTGAGGACGTGGCAGAGTGAAGAATATAGCTCTGGCATGGTTTGAAGAATACCTTGACCCAAGGGCTAACTGTGGTGGGCAGGTGAGCAGAAAGGAAGCCGAAACATTTTATGGCTAATAGTAATCATGCAGCTGTGTAAGCAGAGATCAAAGATCAAATCAAATTTCAAACAGTAGGAGTCTCAACGTGATCACCTGCAGGGGTCAGAGAATGGAATTTTTCTTCCTTAAAGAGCTCTAAGACTGGCTGAGTGCCAGTGGGAGGAGGGGATTTGGAGCTTCCTCAGAAATATCACATTACTGGCTGCTGCCCAGGAGCAAAGGCCTTGATAGCCCCAGGACAGAAATAAGTTGGGGTGGCCTGTCATCTCAATTTTCCTTTTTTGGAGAATCATATACACAGTGGTAAGAAGAGTCTGCGTAGACACATAAGAGACGGAGCATCTTCAGAGTTGAATTCGTTCAACTCCATTATAGAGAAGGCATATGTTATCTGATGAATGATGAGTACTTTGTGATGGTGAGATTGACATTTTGTGAATTATATTCTCATTCCAATAAGAAAATTATACATGAAAAGCACAGGGGAAGGCACAAAGGGGAAGAAATGTTAGGAAATTTTGGAGGAAAGGTTATTACTGAATGAGGTGGTGATGGAGTCCCACTAGTGCTAACCTTAGTTACTAGGTAGTCTGTATTTTGACTTCAATTCTTGAACCAGCTCAAGCAAGAAAAAGATGATCAGTTAAAGCAATGTAATTGAGGCATTGGAATAGGTATTTTTTTTTTCCTACAGGAGCATGAGACAATGGAAGAAATAATAGATTTAGAAGCAAAGTTTCTAGATTAAGATCTCCAATGTGACTCTTAATAGCCATGTGATCTTCAGTAAATTACTTTTTGTCTCTGGATCTTAATTCCTTCACCTACAAAAATTGTACATTTGAGCTTGGTGAACTGTTTTCTTCCAGATGTAAATTTATGATCCTCTGATTTGGTTCATCTTCAGAGTACCTAGATTAAAATGGAAACTCTTCTGTATATTGACCAATCAAAAAAGACTTTTATATATAGTCTTTAGATTATAGGTATAAATCAAGCTAAGTGAAGCAACTGTATTTTTTAATATCTATCTATCTATATCTATCTCTATATCTATATCTATCTATCTATCTATCTACCCTTCTTATGGGCATGGGGGGGTTAACTAGAGAACAGCTGCAGGTAGCTGAATCATGGCTCATATTCCTGTGAGAACTGCCAGTGGGACTTCTGGCCCCAAAACAAGCAGTTGCCTTTTCAGCTAGAATGTGGAATAAGCAAGAGAAGGGGGAGTTGGGAGGAGAAAACAAACAAATAAACAGCTGAGCTATGGAAGCCAGTGCATATTTAATAGAAGTAGAGTCCCACTTAACTTGCCTTTTTTTTTTTTTTTTTTTTTGAAATACCAAATCTGTAGGAGACTTGCCTTAAAAACAGTAGAAGAATATGTGGGGAAGAAAAAGAATATAATGAGTCCTTCAAGAAGTGATGGTTGTGGAAAAAGTGAATGTGAGAAAGAGTTTTTCTCTTTATACACTTTCTTTTTTCTTCCTCCCTTCTACCCCACCATTATCAGTCTCCACCATTTAGTGTATTAAAATATACACATTCCATCTCTGTTATTATCACAAATAACACTATAATAATGCATGTTATAATATATATGTATATATATCATTATAATAAAATACCCTAGAATGTTTCTAATATTTCTAATGATGCATGAGGCACTGTTCAGTTATGTCCACAGGGTCTGGACATTTATCCTTCTTTATTCTGTCTCTAGGCAACTAGAGTTTGAACTAGATTATGTTCTGTGGAACTTGTTCTTAGAGGGACATCTTTTTTCTCATACTGATTGACTCATTAAATCCTCACCCTAAAGTTCCAGAGAATGATTCTATTTGTGAGAAATTTTTTGCCATTGTTCAGTTGAACTCTTCCTGATCCCGTGTACCATAGCACACCAATACTGTCCTTGGGTTTTCATGGCAAGAATATTGAAATGGTTTGAGAGTAAGTGACTTGACCAGGAAGGTCAAGTATCTGAGGCCAAATTTGAACTCAGGTTTTCTTGACTTCAGGCCCAGTGCTCTTTCCACTGAGCCATCTAGTTGCTTCCCTGAAACATCTAATGCTTCCTGGAAAAGATAAAAAGACAAAAGAAAGGTTCTATATCATGAGATAGGGAATTTATTCCTTCACACACCAGATAGCCTAAACATCAAGAATTCATAAGCATATAAGATTCAATAACTTGAGATAACTATGGGTACAATGTTCTGGGAGGGAGTGATACTCAGCTTCATCACAACCTAAAGCAGATGTAGAAATTACAGGTGAAACATTTTAGCTTTCACTTGTCTCTGCCCTGAACTTTGTA
The DNA here is from genome assembly GCF_016432865.1 of Antechinus flavipes. Taxonomy (NCBI): domain Eukaryota; kingdom Metazoa; phylum Chordata; class Mammalia; order Dasyuromorphia; family Dasyuridae; genus Antechinus; species Antechinus flavipes. Next base: position 152,716,625 of record NC_067401.1, read on the forward strand.
CTAACCATCTTCTTTTACTGCCATAGAACCCTGTTCTAGTGACACTGTCCCCACTGCCCTCATAGCCTCCTGGACCCTTTGAACTCATAAGGTCAGTCATCTGGGCAGCCAGGTGATACAGGTGACAGAGCATCATCTGGGAGTTAGGAAGATGAGTTCAAATCTGGCCTCAGACATTTACTAGCTGTGTGATCATATAACCTCTGTTTGCCTCAGTTTCCTCATCTGAAAAATGGGGATAATAAAGTCATCTAATTTCCAGGGTTGTTGTAAGGATTAAATGCAATAATAATTGTAAAGAGCTTAGCATACTGCCTGGCACCTAGTACATGTTATATAAAAGCTAACTATTATTATTATTATCCACTTAACCTTGTGGGTTGCTGCTTAGCTACCTAACCAGGAAACATAGAAGTAGCAGCACTAAGCTATAGTCTGAAATTGCCTGTTTCTCCCCATGAAGCATAAAAATAGCTCTTCATGGTTTGAAACTTTGACTCACTGTCCCTAGAAAAGTGGATGACACCATCCCAATGAATATCCATGTCCCATTTCATTAACTTTCACTAAGGGTGATCTTAGATCACACAGAGTATGTTTCAGTTTCTTCTGCCCTTTACTAAATTATGTGACTCTGTGTAAGATATCTCACTTAAAGAGGTCTCAGTTTTTTCATCTGTAAATAGGATTAATAAGCCAAGTAAATAGGGTTAATAATACCTCAGACTTTTAAAAGAACATGTATGTATGTACATATGATTTCACCAATCTAGGGAACTCTAATGATGATCAGAAATTCTTTTGCAATTTGAGAGGTTAAATGACTTCACCAAGGTGTCCTAGTCAATATGGGTTGGGAGCAGGACTTAATATGAAGCCAAGTTTTACTAACTTCCAGATTCCTAACAAATGGATATTGTAATTGGCCATCAATAAGTCCTAGATCAAATCTCATTTGGTCGTTATTTGGGTCCTCATTGACTCAGATTGAATGTAAATATCAGTCATTTCTGCTTTGGCCAGAAACTCTGAGGGTCTTCCCCTCTCAGATTTCTATGTCCTTTTATTATTTATTTATTGTTTATATATTTTTGGCCTAAGCTAAAGAGGGGATTCTTACCTCAATTGTCACCTAGCCTTAATCACTGAATGGATGTTGCCTCAAACTGAGATCTGTTGAAGACCTTAGCTTAAAAAAGCCAATATATCTCATTGCATCCAGGACCATCTCTAAATATCCTGGTCTATATCTGGCCACTGGACCCAAATGACTCTGGAGGAGAAAGGGAAGTAGATGATCTTGCCCAGCCCTTCCTCATTTAAATCCAATTTATTTGTATGTCATGGCATCACCTCCCTGATGTCATGGTCCTTATCGAGAATGAAAGACAAACTGCGATCTTTAATTATTTTTGAGTCCAAGAATCCCCTGCAGTGGAACGCATATTACCTCTGAAGAATCCCAAAGAGAAATGTTTTTGCCATAGCAACTGTGTAAACAGTAACTGAATGTGCTGTTGGTTTTTAGGACTGGTTAGATGACAAGTTAAATGGTCAAGGTAATTTCCAATTTTTTTCCTCTTCCTTTAAATTTCAGCTTGTTGATCAAAAATCTTTCACAGGTATTGTTCCAGGGAAAAAAAGAGTTGAAACAAACACAAAAGATAACAAAGAAATATTCTTGATTATAAGAAACTGAAAAACATATGTATGAACAAAATTAATACCACTAGGCTAAGAAAGAAAGTTATTGATTGGGAAGACATGTTTATATAAATATCTTCGATATAAGTCGAAGTTCTGAAAAGAATCACAAACTACTAACCATATGAAAGACTGCTACAATTCATTAATAAGAAGAGAAAAACAAAACCAAACTACTCTGAATTCATTCAATTTGTATACAATAAATTGTCAAAGGTGATAAAATATGGGAAAAGTTAGTATTGGAGAGATTGTGAAAAGACAGTCATACTAATACATTGTTGATGCAACTGAAAACTGTTCCAACTCTTTTCTGGAAAATCATTTGGAAAGCTAAGAAAATAACTGAAATATCCATCCAGACATCCTATTTCCAGAATACTTCGCGGAAGTCAGAAAGTGAAAGGCCTTACATATACCAAAATATTTATAGCAATACTTTTTACTAAAACAAAACAAAATCAAAGCAAATATCCAATAACTGACAATTGCTAACCAAATTGGAAACTGTAAGAATATAATTATATTGTAATTATAAGAATATAGTTGAATACAGAGAAACAGGGAGATAGTATAAAATAAAGTAAGCAAAGTGTAAATGAAAATGGAAAGAATGACAAAACAGTTAAAAATAAGAGCTATGAAAATATGGCTCCAAAAAAAAGATATGAGAAAGTACTTTCCCACTTGCTTTGTAGTACTATGAATTTGTAATAGCACGTGGAATGTCAAACTTGGCTGATATATTGTTTAGTTTTACAGAACTGTCCCTCTCCCATCCCCACCTCTCACCTTTTTTTTTAACTGTAGAAGGGTTGATTCTTTGTAATGAACAGGAAAGGGAACACTTTAGTAAATGTAGGAGATATAAAAGCAAAACATATCAATAGAAATATTTTTAAAAAGTTATTAAAATGAACTTCTAAAATTCATCTGTTCCTCTTTGTTTATAATAGAATTTAAAGTTAGAAGCCCAAGGGGCCTTTGCTGGGTGCCAGGAAAATGATCCAATCATTATTTTGAAGATTCATATTTGACATTGGTTTGAAAATGAGATATCAGCCTGGAACTTGTTAACAACACTTACTTGAGCCTTCAAATTATTTTCAAGCTTCATTTTTAGTATGTGGAATTGTATCTTTAGAACTGGAAGGGACCTTAGATATTATCTAGAGATACTAATTTTATAGATGAGGAGACTTTAAGTGACTTGGTCAAAGCCATAGGTTTCAAGTTGAAGAATCAAGATTTGAAATCATATCCTCTGGCTCCAAATCTTGAACTTTACATATCATACCATCATGATATTTATCATGTATGAAGTCAAGCTGTTCTAAAAGACATGAGGGCCTTAGGTCACTGACTGGCAGGATAGTCTGAGAGCAGAGAATCTCTACAATCCAAGTTTTATTTTTTAATTTTAATTTGAGGAATAGTTCAAGTCCCTCAAGAAGGCAAGGGGTAGGAGTAGAGGTGTCTTTCACTTATAATAAATCAAGGCAATCATTTCATGTCTTAAAATTTGGAAGTTTGAGAGTTACTCGAGTGTTAAGGAACATTGAATGGTAGCTGGTGGGAGAAAGTGGGCATTATCATGTATTGTTATAAAGGAATTGAGGCTTTTACTTAGTTTATATGAGTAACTCATGATACTCCTCTCTGCCAAGACAATGACTAAAGAGCTGGTATGGGTTGCCTGATAACAACATACATTTTATGATTACACAGTCATCTCTAAACCTTACCATAGCTTTTTTCTCTCAAATGTTCCTTTTAATAAGATATTATTTCCTCATTCCTCTGGTTCTTAATGCTACATCCCAAATCTCTTTGTTTTTTATTTTATATTTACATTTATATATGTACATTTATTTCCCTTCTCCCTCACCCCAAATCCTTTACCCTAAGCCCCAGGCTCTCAGTAGCATTTGAATTCATTGAAGAGGGGGATAAATTTCAGGCAGGGTTTTGCTTTTGTTTCCCTAGTATGCCACAGAATATTTGACTTACAGACATTAAAAATTTTTTTTTACATTATATATATATATATATGTATGTATGTATGTAAACCTATATAAATGCATGTATGTATAGTTTCTGCCCCAATTATATGTTAAACTAATTTAAAAACATTTTTTGAAAAAAAGTTTTGTGTTCCAAATTCTATCCCTACTTCCCTCCCTGAGATGGTGAACAATCAGATAGGGGTTACACATGTGCAATCATGTAGAATATTTCATAGTCATTTTATACAACAAGACTCAAATAAAAGAAAAAGAATGAAAGAAAGTGAAAAATTGAGTGGTTCAGTTTGTATTCACACAATATCAAATTTTTCTCTAGAGGCAGATATTTGCTTCACCATTAGTTCTTTGGGATTGTCTTGGATCTTTTATTGCTGAGAAAAATTTAGTCATCCAAAGGTCTTCATCAAACAATATTGCTGTCATTGTGTTCAGCATTCTCCTGGTTCTGTTCACTTCACTTTGCACCAGTTCATTTGTTTTCAGGTTTTTCGGGAATCATCCTGTTTGTCATTTCTTATGGCAAAATAATATTCCATTGAAATCATATACTATAGTTTGTGTAGCTATTCCCCAATTAATAGGCATCTTTCAATTTTCTGTTAGAAGAGATGTTGAATAAATATTTGTTGAATTGAGTGGAAAATTTCCTTTCTGTTTTTCAATTTTATACTCAGTATTACCTACCATGCTAATTTTAATTAGATTTGATATACATAGCACAGATTTTGGGCTACTTCTAAACTCCCACTTGCATCTGATAGGTTGGTTCCCATGTGAATGGCTATTACTTTTTTCTTCAGTAATAGATTGTGGGTTCTTAATACTATCATGAACCTCTATTCATTGTGATCCCCAAATCACTTCTCTAGTTTATGTCATTTGACTAAGCAGAGTTAATTAACTTTTAGAAGAGAGTATTTACTTAGAAAGCATAGTAAGAAGAGTTGGTAGAAAACCATTCCTCCCAAGAGGTAAGAACCAAAGCTTTGTACACACTCTCACACAAGTAACTACAGAGTCCAAGAGCAAGGGGACTCAGGATGAAAGAACTCATGTGACAAAGGAGTGTTGAAGACAAATATTAATACTGAATTCTGCATTTTAGTCATAAATCTGTATAAACAAATTAATTTAATAGCAATCTCATATCCAAGCTATCTGTAGATGAGAGAGGGTGAAAGAAAGAGATATACAATTAGCATAGTTTTCCTATGCCCTTTGTAAAATACTAAAATAATACTTATTGAAATCTTGAACAAAGAGAACGTAGATTAAAATACAGTTTTGGATTAACATTGCAGAATAGTCATGACTCAGATGCTTCTTTGACTGTTTACCTATATTCTCTATTTCATTAAATATCCATTTTCTCCCCTGAAGAATTATACTCAGTTTTGCTGGGTAGGTTATTCTTAGTTATAATCCTAGCTCCTTTGCTTTCTGGAATATCATATTTCAAACCCTCTGATCCTTTAACATGGTAACTGCTAAATTTTTTGTGATCCTGTGACTCTGTCCTATTTCAGTTGCTTCTTTCAGCTTGCTTGCAATATGTTGTAATGTTTCTGGGCGTTTTGAATTTCATTCTCTTTCAGGAAGTGATTGATAGATTCTTTCAATTTCAATTTTTGTTTTTTAATAATAGTTTTTTATTTTCAAAATACATGGAAAAATAGTTTCCAACATTCACCTTTGAGAAACTCTGTGTCCCAAATTTTTTTCCCTCCCTTTCCCCTGTCCTAGACAGCAAGCAATCCAACATATCTAAATATGTACAATACTTCTATACATATTTCCACAATTTTCATGCTGCACAAGAAAAATAAGATCAAAAAGAAAAAAAATGGAGCAAGAAAACAAAAAGCAAGTAAACAACAAAAAATACCATGTTGTGATCCATACTCAGTCCCCCACATTCTCTCTCTGGGGTAGATGACTCTCTCTTTTGCAAGACTATTGAAACTGGCCTGAATAATCTTACTGTTAAAAAACGTCACGTCCATCAGAATTGATCATCATGTAATCTTGTTGTTGCTGTGTACAATGATTGCTGGTTCTGTTCACTTCACTTAGCAACAGTTCATGGAAGTCTCTTCAAGCTTTTCTGAAATTATCTTGCTGCTTGTTTCTTATAGAGCAATAATATTCCATTACATTCATATACCAGAACTCATTCAGCCATTCTCCAATTGATGGGCATCCACATAGTTTCTAGTTTCTTGCCACTATAAAGAGAGCTTCCACAAACATTTTTGCACAAGTGGGTCCTTTTCTCTTTTTTATGATCTCTTTAGAATACAAGCCCAGTAGAGAAACTCCTGGATCAAAAGGTGTGCACAGTTTGATAATCCATTGGGCATAGTTCCAAATTGCTTTCCAGAATGGTTGGATCCGTTTACAACTCCATCAACAATGTATTAGTGTTCCAGTTTCCCCACATTCCCTCAAACAATTATCATTATGTTTTCCTGTCATCTTAGTCAATCTGAGAGGTGGGTAGTGGTATCTCAGAGTTGTTTTAATTTGCATTTCTCTAATCAATAGTGATTTAGAGCATTTTTTAATGTGACTAAAAATGGTTTTAATTTCATTTGAAAATTGTCTGTTCCAATGCTTTGACTATTTATCAATTGGAGAAGGTTTTGTATTCTTACAAATATAAGTCAATTCCCTATATGTTTTAGAAATAAGGCCTTTATCAGAACCCTTGGATGCAAAAATTTTCCCCTGGTTATCTGCTTGCTTTCTAATCTGTTCTGCATTGGTTTTATTTGTGCAAAAACTTTTTAACTTAATATAATAAAAATTACCCATTTTTCATTTTATAACATATTTTAGTTCTTCTTTGGTTATAATCCTTTCTTTTCCACACATCTGAGAGGTAGACTATTTTTTGTTCTTCTAAATTGCTTATAGAATTAAATTCCTATTTTACTATCTAGTTCTAAGGTATTTGGACAATTTTCCTCACTAATTTCTTAAAATATGTTATCTAGAGCCTGTTTTAAATCATGTCTTTTAGACAGTTCAATAATATTAAAATTATCTTTCCTCAATTTACTTTCCATATCAGTTGTTTTTCAATGATCTAGTTTGCATTTTCTTCGTTTTCTTCAAATTCTTTTGAATTTGTTTTTATTGCTTTTTGATATCTCATTAATGTCCAGTTGCCCAATTCTAATTTTTAAGGTATTATTTTCTTTAGTGAGATTTTACTAGTTGCCCAATTATGCTTTTTAAATAATTTATTTCTTCAGTGAATTTTTGTGCCTTTTCAACCTTTATTCAATTCTGTTTTTTAAGGTGTTAATTTTTTTTTCAGTATTTTCTTTGCTTATTTTTAAAAAATCACTCTCCCTAATTTTTCCTTCACTCCTCTTCTCTATTTCTTTCTCAGGAATTTTTGTTGGGCTTAGGTTTGATTAGTATTTTTCTTTCTAGATTTTTTAATAGATATTTTTACATTGCTGTCTTCTCTGTTCATATCTTTGTTTTCCCTTCAACCAGTAGATTTTTTTAAATGGTCAAGTTTTTCTTTTTTATTCCTCATTTATCTAGTTTATTTCTTGATTTTGAATTGTAGACTAAATTGGGCTCTGCTTGCCTGGGATGGTGGAGGCACTATGCTTAGTTTTAGGATTTTTGGTGCTGCTGTTTTCAGAGCTAGTTCTGGGTGTTGGCAAATTTTGGTACTTCCAAAGTGGTGTGATCCAGGGAGAGGAATAATTACTGCCCTTCTGGTCTATAGTCTGGTTTTTATCCAGGAAAGTCCACTGTTTCTTTGCAATCAGATCTTCTCTTGCCCCTGGAACTGTGACCAAGATCTCTTGATCTCCTACAAATGCTGACACTATGCCTGTCTTGTAATTATGACCAAATCTCTTGTAACCCATCAAAGGAATTCCTCTTTGTTCTGGATCTCTAGCCCAGAATTATGTATGGGCAAGTGTGTTGTCACTTATGGTCAGCTGCATCCAGTGTCAACAAAAGATTTCTTGTAAAATCTTTCTGTCCAGTTTTTTGACTCTGTAACATGTCTGAGCTGAGACTTCTCAAAGCTGATACTATTACATTTGTCATTGCTGGCTCCAAAGCTTCCCATCTCCACTGATGGTTGTACCCCAATGTCACAGGTCTCTTTTGCTGACTTCTGCTGACTCAGACTTAAATATCTCACTCAGACCTTTTGCTGGCTCTACAACTTCAAATTTTATTTGAGGAGTTGTTTTTAAAGTTGTTTAGAGGGGAATATTGAGAGAATTCAACTAGTTGCTGCCTGTATTCTGCTATCTTGGTTCCCACCTCCCCCTGTAGTTAATTTTTTTGGAGGAAAATATTGTTACTATTGAAATTTCTTTAGGGAACTTCTATTCACATTGTGTTGAACACTTAGACTAATAAAAACACAGTTTGGAAACTGTTGGCCTAGAAGTTTTGAAAGAGATGTAAACTTAAATTTCATATTTTTTTAATGCGAAAGTACTTGGGTTAAGCCTTGGGACACTTTACCTAATGGCTTGGACCCCCGAAAATCTCTTTGGGATTTATCCAGCCCTAGAACATTAAGCAACTGAAGATAAAAGTAGGAAAAGAAAAACAAATCTTCTGAAGAGGAGAAATAAGTAGATGGAAGAACAGTGAACATGGAATATCAAGAAATTAAAAGAAGCAGGAAAGGCAGATCTCAAGAGACAACTAAGAAAAAGAAGAGATAGAATATGTGTATGAGTATGGAAGCTCCTCTGAAAGTCTGCTTATTGTTTCACTCCAGGCAGATATAGAATAATGTCCATTGATTCCCAGTTTGAATATATTTAACTTTTTTTTTCATTCACTAAGAACGTGAAACAAGCTTTCATGGTGGGAGCTGGATTTTTGTAAATTATCCAAGCTTCAATTTTGTAACTAATGAGATTGAAAAACAGAAACAATTGTTCTTTTCTTACTAACCCATTTAATTCTTTCTTATCCTTTATCTTTGTGTATCTTTCTGTCATTCTAGTTTTCTCTTTCTTTTCATGTCTCTATCTCCTTTTGTATTTTTGTTTCTTTTTTTGTTATTTTAAAATTTCATCTCTTCCCACTTTTCTATAAAAACAAAATAATTTTTCAGGGGAGGGAGATTAAAATTTAGAAAAGAAAGTAATGAAAGTATATGTTTAAGACAGATTGCACCTAAGGTAGCTCCTACTATTTTGGAAAGTGTTCACATTGAAAAGTTAATCCAGATAATGAAAGATCTCTTTTTGTTAAGTTTTTCAACATATTCTTCTACTTCTGTCTCTCATTTTTCACTCATTTTTTTCTAACGGAGGGTCTCTGTTATAGGAAAGTTTAAGAGGTCCAGCTGGTGCATACAATCTCTTCTTTTGTGATTAGTATGAACTGAACAATGCTGAAAGTAGTATACCCTTATATTTGACATGTTTAAGAAAAACTTTTTCGTTATAACTGGGAATGCCTAAAGGTTATGAAGAAGGAAACAGGAACAGTAAGAGAAAGGAACTGAAGCAACAGATGTTCCCCCCAATAAGTAATATTTTAGGGCAACATTTTGACTCATCACCTTTTCCACACCAGAACTGGAACTGATAGATCCAAACATGGTTGAGAAAGAGCAGGAGAAGGATCTAAGAAGGGATGGTACCAGATAGCCTAAGTCATGTTAGTCTTTAATGCAAGGAAGGAAGGTCAAGTTTATAAAAAGTAGATTCTAGGACTTGGTGCATTGTATGCCAATTTTTCTCAGATTTTCTGGGTCCACTTTAAACTTGTATATAAAAGCTCTCATGGCATCAGGGAAGCTCCAAGTGTTGAATGGAAAGAAATGGGGTCTCTTTTTACTTCTATTTGATAGGTTTCTATTCCCCACTCTAATTCTGATGTTAGAGTTAGGGAATGCTGATTATCTAGGAAACTGGATGTTTCTAGATTGAAAAGGTCTAAACATAATTTCTTCCAGATAACAGGACAGAATGAGGTCAGAGCATACATAGATAGCTTATTGAATTTTAAAAAATACTTTCTATTCCCCTTTTCACTGGCCAGGGAGAGTCCTGACTCCTGCTGAGCAAGGCCACATAAAGCCATATGACTCAGGAAAGGAAAATCCAAGCAAGACGTTAAAAAAAAGAATGATTTTAGCATTGTGGAGATAGTAGTTATAACCATAAAAGACTATCAATTAGTAGTATATCATCTTTAAGTAATGAATACATACACATATAAATATACATATATATTCAATGCTGAAAGTTTTGAGCCTGACTTGAATATTCAATTTATAACAAATGTTTAGAACTTTTAGTTCTGGTGATTATGGGTGGGAAAGATGGTAACTATAGCGTTTTCTGCTTTTGTAGCATCTCAGATTCCAGGGTCATGCAACCTTTTCAAGGATTCTTGGAAGCTTTTCTCTCTTTTGGGTGTGGTTCAGAAAGGTTAAGTCATTATAGAAAGATTTCCCAAGAAGAACCAGGTTGGAGTTTTTAGGCTGTCCAGTTTTCATTATATTTTTCAACCTTATCAAGATTTCAAAATAATATGCCAATGATATTGCTAGTAGAGAACATGATATGTTCCAACAATAACACTTCATCATTAGAGACTTCATTACCAGGATATTCTCAAAAATCTAAGGTTGAATTCTGAACTCTTCAGTTTCTTACCTTCTCAGCTAAAAACCACATCACTTACTTTACTAAAAAATGGAAGTGATTCACTAGAACTCTTTCTTCTCTCCTTCTCTTAATCTCAATCAAACCCCTTCCTTTGTATCATCCCTTATATACTCTTTTTCTTAGGTGACAAATGATGAGGTGGCCCTTACTTAGTGGTCTGCTGGAACAAGTTCAAAACTGATTGAGAAAGATGATTATTAAATATTCAGTATGTACATTCACACTTCAAATAAATATTTAACTCGTACACAGGCTCTTTTAAACTATTCAAGATATTCATTATGCTTCCTACTTCTCATATTGGCTAATATAATAAAAAAGAAAAATGGCAAATGTTGGAGGGCATAAGGAAAAATTTAGGACATTAATGATATATTGGTGGATTTGTGAATTGATCCAACCATTCTGAGGAACATTTTGGATCTATGCCCAACAGGCTGTAAAACTGTATATACTCTTTGACCCAGAATTAACATTACAAGGTGTATATATATATATATATATATATATATATCAAAGAGATTTTTTTTAAGTGGAAAAGGACTTTCTATGGATAAAAATATTGATACTTTTTCCTTTTGTGGTGACAAAGAATTGAAGGAATTTCCATCAATTGGGCAACTGGTTAAACAAATTGTGGTATAATATTGTGATGGAATATTATTGTGTTATAAGAAATGACGGGCAGGGTGCTTTCAGAAAAGCCTGGACTTACATGAACAGATGCAAAATAAAGTGAGCAAAATCAGGAGCACAATGTATATAGTAAAGGCAATGTTGTTTGATGATCACCTGTGAATGATTTAGGTATTAGCAATACAATGATCCAGGAAAATTCCAAAGGATTTATTATTAAAAAAAAAAATCTACCTCCAGAAAAAGAACTGTTGGAGCTTGAATCTAGATCAAAGAATTCTATTTTTTACTTTTTTGTCGATGTATTTATTCATACAAATTAATATGAAAATATGGCATATATCAAATTGTTTGCCCTCTTAGAAAGGAGAGAAGGAAGGGAAAGAATTTGGAACTCAAATTTCCTAAAGAAGAATGGTAAAATTGCTTTTACATATAATTGGAAAAATATTATTAAAAAAGGAATATCCTATTTTAATTTTTTGCTTTCTTTGGAACCTATAGGTTTTCCTATTTAATCAATACATGATAAAATACATTTTCTTTCATCTTGCAATATTTTTTCATAGATGCCTGGATTTTTTTTTCCTGATTTGGAGTCTATATTCCTTTATGTTATTAATGTGTTCCTTTTTGGTTGATTTACCCATGTTTAAGGTATTTAATTAATTTTCTTTCTCCTTTATGTGTTTTTTAATTTATGTCTTTTACCTCCTTCCTTAGTTTCCCCCCATTACTCCCTTTTTGATTCCTTCCCCTTTGATTATGTTTACCTTGGAGTTGGACCTTTGAGCAGTTCAGTCTCCTCTCAAAATAGACAATTAACATTTTACTGGCCTCTATCTCTGCTCCAAATGACTCCTGTGTGAACAGAACTTGCCCAGGTAAATGCTGGATTCTGTCCTATCTCAGTTCCTTCTGTCCCTTATTTCTCTGATAGAGCCTAGCATACTTTTTTTTTTTCCTTTTGGTTTTCTATAAGCTCTGGGAAGAAAGACTGATAAGGTGAGTTTTGTTGCAATCTTGTAGGTCATTTTGTGTAGCCCTACCCATGTGGTAGGCAGTGGGGGAAGGAGTGATGAGTGATCTAGTTAGTGATTAGAATGTCATCTTCTCTTCCAATAATTCACTGAATTATTACCTTATCAGGGTTCTTGGGGTTCTAGATTATGAAGGCAGCTAAAATTGCTTTACTTCTTGCATGCATAGATAGTATTTTGAAAAATTTTGTGAGAATCAAATAATCAAAGGAGAAATCAAAGGCACAAAAAACATTCTGAGAATCAGTGAAGATATCTCATTTTCTATCTTCTTATTTATCATGACTCACAAAGGCTCACTACTTTCCTAGGAAACTTTTTGAGCTTTGACTGTGTCATTTTAATATCTAACCAATTAATAGATACTTACTTTTATAATTATGAAAACAATCATCTCCCTCCTTATAGTGATCTAGAACATCTCGGTAAATTACCTCACAGGTTTTTACCTCCCCTTCCTCCCGCCCCCTCCCCCTCCCCCAATGAAGTTATGGATTTACTTCCCTTTTTTGAGCTTACATTTTTTTTTTTTGGTAAAATGAAGAAATTGGATTAGATGATTATTAAGGTCCCTTTCAATTTTCAATTCTGTAGTTATTATAATCTCTTAAAGGAGAACAATTTTGGTCCTTTTTTTTTCATTTGGCAAATGAAGATACAGAAAAAAAGCAACACTTTTTGTGATAACAAAAACTGGGACACAAAGTTAACATCCATCAATTAGGAAATGTTTCAACAAATTTTGGTATATGATGTAATGGAATATTACTACATTGTAAGAAATGACAAATATGAGGTATTCAGAAAATATGGAGAGATTCAAATAAAATTATGCAAAAAAGAAATAAGTAGAATCAAGAGGGATATATATATATATATATATATATATATATATATATATATATATAATGACTACAATAATGTAAATGAAAACAAGCATTGCTGAACTCAGATTAATTGAAAGAACCATCTCTGGGCTTAAAAAAAGGAAATAAACCTTTTCCTTTCCTTAGAATGATAGGAGATTCTGGTAGGGAATGTTGAATATTTTATCAGAAATAGTTATTTTGTTGGTTACATTGAAGTCAGAAGCTGCAACACAGGGATTTATCAAGTACTCAGTTGCTTTTCCCTATATGGAAAAGATCCCTCCCTGTGTTGAGATATTGAATGGGATAAATGGATAAATTGGATAAATGCATATGATCTTCGAGAAAGGAGACTGGTGAGTGAGGTGGTGGATTCATTATATTTTCCTTAAAAGGAGGCACAGGCACATCATCTCTGATAGCTTTTTGTGTTTTCTACAAAGTCTTTTTTTCCCTAAAATAGTTTCCACAATCTCTTCTTCTGACATTTTAGGGATGCATATGGTTTCTTGTTTGAATAGGAATAGCATTAACCATCTTTCAACTTTGCCTATTATCCCATCAAGCTTGTTTATGCATCATCTTACTCAGGAAAATATTTGCAATAGAATTACATAAGCAATGAGTATGATTAGGCTGATTATACAGTACTTAAGCAAGTCTATTTACCCAGCCCAAGATTTTGAGTTGATGTTGCACAATTGTCCAGTTGTGCACATCTCTTCAAGAGCCGGGGAATCATACCTCATCAATACTGTCCATGGAGTTTTCTTGGCAAAGATACTGGCATGGTTTTCCATTTCCTTCTCCAGAGGATTAAGGCAGAGTTAAACTCCCTAGGGTGACATAGGTAAGAAATATCTGTGATTGGATTTGAAATCAGGTTTTCTTGGCTACATAATCAGCACTTTATAAAGGAGTAATTTAGCTGCCTCCCAATTTGCATTATCATCATCATAATGCACTTTTCAAGTTTTCATGGGATTTTTTTTTCTCTATACCTATATCTCATGGAAAGGGATGTTGGTTACCCTCAGAAATCAGCTTCTTCCAAGCTCTCAGGACTTTTGCTCCTCCTTAAAGTGAATTTAAGGTCTTTATCTTTGATCATTTGCTACTATTCACTCCTTAGTGTTTGCCTGTGTCTAGGACCCCTCAGTGTATGCCACATTAAATGGGATTCAGTTGACAGGATGGTTCTTTTATATTTTAGCATATATGTAGGAGTTGACGCCATTCAATTTAGTTGCCATGTGAGTATTGAGCATTATCAAACGTGACCCTTTCCTCCTGGGCTCGAAGGCTACTTTTCTCTGGTGCGTATTTATATATATCCGACCTTCTGTATTTAAATAGTTGAAAACATTCATGGTTAAGTTCTGTTGAAATGTTGCCTAGACCTAAGAATATAAAACCTTCTCTTTTGTATTCATTTTCAGTAGTATGTTGTCATGTTGCTATGAACAGTGATAAAATCAACTGATGGCAAAGATGATAAAAGTCTTATGGCCTGGCCTGTTAGGATGTCATAAGGAGTAAGTCTGTATGTTCTCAAGGATATGATCCTTGATGTAAGTATTTTATTACATTAGTCCTGTCTCTTCACATATTTTTGCAAATTTGTTTTTAAGTATCCCATTCTGCACCTAAACTTTGAAGATGGCAAAAGGGATGGAGATGTTTTACTTTTTAGAATCTCAGCAGGTGTTACATGATTTTTCCTGGAAAATGTGTTCCTCAATCACTATAGAGTAAATCTAGAATTATCCAGTGGGGGATAGATGGTCTTACAACTTCTTTGATATAAGATTATCTCTCCCCAACTGGAGAATATCTATATCTATATCTATATTTATATCTATATCTATATCTATCTATCTATCTATCTATCTATTTTACTCTGCATGTTTTGGTATCTGAATGAGGTTGATTTGTTGATTAAGGAATGAGCCTTTTTCAGAAACCTGAATTATGGCCTTAAAATTAAAGTTTTGTCCACATTGGAACTTGAATGGAAGGGTATATAGTGGGACTCAGCAAAAGATGCAAGTTGGGACAACTAACTAATTTTTGGAATTTTTTTGTACTTCCTCCATGCCAACATGCATGAGATGATAAAATGCAGTGGTTAATCAAGATACTAAGGGGGGGATTAGGAGGCTGCTTATGAGACTTTTGGAGAAATAAAAGCCCTTTCCTTCTGATGAAGATCTCCTCTCAGAACCTCCATTTAAGGATGGGGTCTAGACCAGCCATCTCTTCATTTCCTGACATCTAATTTCCTTTAGATTTTTCCATCATGTTCCCTGCCTTTCAGCTTCATTTTGTATACTATTTTACATAAATACATTATAAGCTCTTTTAGGGCAAGGACTTTTTTCCTTTTACATATTTATATTCCCAGTACTTTGCACAGTGCACTTACTCTTGAGATGTTTAATAAATGTTTATTGTCTGGATAAAGAATGGTGGCTGGTTAGGTATATGAAAATGTGGTTATACTATTTAGTTACTTGCATGGAGGCCTTAACCAAACTGCTAAACTTTACAATTTACCTTTCTGACTGAGACAGTGGGAAGGTTGTGAGGACATAAATGAGGAGACTATATCTTATCCTAGCAAAGATTGCATTATAGGGACTATATTATATTAAATGTTTACATTATATTATATATATTCTATCACATAATGTTATAGGGATTTCACTATATATATATAATTAAAGCATTACATAAATGATAATTATTATTATAATCTACTAGAAGGCTGATGTTTCACTTTATAGCATTTCACATTTTATCAAGATTTTGTTCTATACTTCCAATACATTTTCCAGTAAATTAGGCTGTTGATGGTCATTTTCTTTCATGTAAAAGCTTTTTCTCTATCTCCCATTACCTTTTAGTGGATTCCAACACCACCCTTCTAATGGATGCATTTGCCTTCATATTTAGAGATTTTTTTGATGTCCCTAACTCACAAAGTCACCTCTAAGCCTGGACATGGTCATCTCAAAATTGTTGATCAATCATCTCCTCAAGAAAGGAAGCACAAAAAAGGAAAAAGGAGGCAAGATGAAAGCACAACTTTACCCAATTGATTCTTCCCTCTCCCAAAACTAGTTACCACATGGGCACAGTCACCATGATGTTGGGATTGAAAAAGGCCAGAATCTCCTCACCCCTTACTGGAATTCTCAAAGTTATATGCCACCTGTAGAGTAAAACAAAAACTAATAAACTGAGCTGGCCCTCAAAGATACATCACCCTTGCTTCCTGCCCTATCACAAGACAAGGAAAGAACCAAGACATGATTCAGAATTTGCCATGTCTCTCCCAGCAATAAGCTTCCACGTGGTCAGAATTAGGCCTAAAAATTCCCACATGGCTCACTGTAACCAGAAAAAAGCAACTCTGAGCCTGTCTCTTGTTACAATGGATATTGAGGGCTTCTTGGTAATGGCTTAGGGATAGAGTTCATCTCTGTCTTAAATAATCTGATCTCTATAACTGTGGTTGATCAGAACTAGAGATCAACATTAGAAAAACTTGTCGCTTTGTTGGGGGATGCCTATGAGGAAGGGAAGAACTTCACATAGTAGATTTATTCTACCATGCCTAGCAAGGACATTAAGAAAGACTCCATCTGGGGTGCATTAGAGGATACAACCAAGACTGCAGAAGAGGTTATGATCTAAAAGGTTGATGGGGGAGTTGGGCTTGGAAGGAAGGAATGGTTAGAGGTAAGAGGCCCCATAGAAACTGATAATTGCTGGGAATCAGGGCGAGACAAAAAGCTATGGACACTTCCACTATCTGACTTATTTCCTCTGTAAAAGGAACAGAAGAAAATCTCCCTTTTTTGCAGAATGAAGTTAGGATTAGTGGAGTGTGTTGATCTTGTTTTGGTTAAGAAGCAATAAGTTTTCCCATTTATAGTCAGGAAAACTTCCTATTTACTGCTCACAAATAATAGGGCACAAAATGTGAAATTGACATTGTGCCTTCATACATGGTAAAAAATAAAAAAAATGGCAGATGTAGGATCTTGGGATCATCCATTGAGAATTGAAAGGAAGCCCTGAAGCTATTTTATCCTATCCCTTCATTTTATAGTAAGAAACTGAGGCTTAGGAAGGGTATATAACTTGCTTAAAATTATAGGAATAATTTTAGATTCCATAGCCTCAGGGGAAAAAGTAAAGTTGGTTTAAAGTGGAAGACATATTATTGAGGAATCTGAGCAGGATTGATGCAGACTTTGTAGATTAAATAGAATTGCTTCAGAGAAGGCATTTGTAGAACTCATACAAAGGCAATTTTCCTTTGCTATGTAACTAGACACCCTAAACAACCCATTAATTTTCCCAATAATAAAGTCAAGGCAAACACTCTTCTTGCTTTTTTCTTGAGGCTCTTAGTAGGGTTAGGAAGGTAATGTTTGTGAAGTGCAGAAGAAGGATTTGAACTCAGTTGTCCTAACTCTAAGAACAAGAATTCTCTTGTTCATTTATGTTCAAGAAGGGACAATTTGGACATTCATTATTTTAGTATTTCACTCATCATAAGCAGTTGGAAATGCCTACTGGGCATGGCTCTTGAGATCCTCAATTGCAAAGGGGTCCTCAGTCTTCTCCTTGATCTCTATTATCCATCTTTATATCTCTGGGTTACCCACAGCTCAGTTTTCAAGTCTTTGTATTTATAAGGTTATAAGTTCAGTTTTGAGATTTTAGCTTAGCATTGTGCATAATTAGTAGTAACCTCAACTAGTCTGTCTGTGGTTTCTGCTTGTCAATCGACACAGGTATTTCAGAGGTGATTTGAAATGTCCAGTGTTAAACTTTTGTATATATAATACCACTAGGGATCAGTTTGCATTTTTTTTTTGCACTTTTCATACCTGAGTATTGCTGAGAAGTGTCTCAGAGGTACTGCATCTGGGCAGTAGGAATATGGTATCTTGATTATCCTGCATCTGTATGAGTATCTTGCTCAGTTTGTACTCAAAGAGATATCCACAACTCTTTTTATGAGTTTATTATATAATTCTATCATTCTTTGATAATAGGGCCTTGGGTATCAAAATTTAGCTTGATGGTAATTCAGGCAGTGGTGATGAATAATTTTTTGAAGCAATGAACAGGAGGCTCCCTGATCCTTGTTTATTCTTAAGTAATTGTCCTGTGCTCTTCAGGGAGCTGAATGATTCTGCTAAAGCAAAGTTGTATCATTGAATGTCTATCTTCTTCCCTAAAAGATAATTTAACTCAATTTAGCTGGATAGTTGACTCTTGCTTGCAATTCAAGTTCCTTTATATCAGATTCCAGGTCTTTCAATCTTTTAAGGTGGAAGCTGCTAGATCCTTGGTAATCCTGATTGTGGCTCCTCAATATTTAAATTGTTTCTTTCTGGTTGTTTGCAATATTTTTTCCTTGATCTGATAATTCTGAAATTTAACTACAATATTCATTTTGGGGTCTCTTTCAGGAGATGATCAGTGAATTCTTTCAAAGGCTATTCTCATTCTAGGACATCAGGGCAGTTTTCCTTGGTAATTTCCTAAAAGATGATGTCTAGGCTGATTTTTTCATCATGGTTTTCAGGAAGTCCAATAATCCTTAGATTGTCTCTCTTGGATCTATTTTCCAAGACAGTTATTTTTCCAAAGAAGTATTTTACATTTTCTTCTGATTTTTCATTTTTTGATTTTATTTGGACTGATTCTTGAGGTCTTATTGAATCATTCATTTCCATTTGTTCAATTCAAATTTTTAGTGAATTATTTTCTTCAATTATCTTTTTTAGTTCCTTTTGTATTTAGCCAATTGAATTTTTAAATGAGTTGTTTTGCTCATTGCATTTTTTAAAACCATTTTACAAATTCTGCTTTTTAACAATTTTTTTTTTCATATCTTATTTTGTAAGGAGTTATTTGCCTTTTCCATTTCATCAAATCTATTTTGTAGGAAGTTATCCTCTTTTCCCTTTTTATCATATCTATTTTTAAAGCATTTTCTTCAGATAATCTCTGGTTTTCTTTTTTCATATCCTCTTGCAAATATCTTATTTCCTTTCCCCATTTTTCTTCTTCTTTTTAAGATCATTTTTGAATTCTTCCAAGAGAGCCTTGTGAAATGGGGACCTGTTGGAATCTTTACAAACTGCTAACTCATTAGAGTTGATAGGTTATTGATCTGATCTTACAAGAAGATGTTTTGGGCCAGACCCTGAAACAAGGTACTAAGTAGAACTAATTGATACAATGCTTGTGTTCACACCTTTACTCATTGGAGTTCACAAGTGTGGGAGATTCACAAAATTAACTGTGTAACTTTGTGAATTCACACCTCCCTTGAAGCTCTTAAAGCCAGAAAACACTATGGGAGAAAACCCATAATCCTTCTCTCTCATATTCCACAATTCCTCTCTCTCATATAAAAGAAACAGACAGAGGCTCTTGGGCAGATTTCAGCGGAATTACATGAAGAGTGGAGGTGAATTGGAGGCTGAAGAAAGCAGTGGCAGAAGCAAAGGACAATCTGAAAGAGTTCTTGGAACCAAGCAGAAAGATAGGCCTCAACTAACTGGGCTATTTTGGAAGGAGAAAATAAACATTTGCATTTTTACCAGCTGGCTGCATTTGGGTGCTTATTATTTTCAATTACAATTAAGACTGCCTCCAGAAAATCTTCTCGAGAAACCTTCTCCCCCAGAGAGAACCATCATCTTATGTATATAAGCTATAAGCTTATTCTCTATATAGCTGAGTCTATTCTCCACCATCTTGGCTCCACCCATGAATAATTTTTTTAATTTGTCTTTTCTGTATTAGAAATTTGAGTGCTAGATCACATCTGTCTAGCTCCTCTAGTTAGTCTGTTGTTAACTCTGAAATTCTTCAGTCCCTCACTTTTTTAGGGGGAAGCCAAAGGATGTTTTATTTGTTTTACTTTCTGCCGTGGGACAAGGACCTAGATTGTTCAGTAGTCCCTTCCCTAGGTACTTACTTAAAAGGAATTGAAGATATTTAGCTTGGAAAAGAGAAGACAAAGCAGCTTTCTCAATTTTTAACTCAGAGTTTTGTTTGTTTGTTATAAAAGAGAACTAATAACACGGTAAGGTATATTAGCAAATGATTCTGATTAGAGAAGAAAAAGAATAAATAAAAGATATTAATTGGATTAAAAAAGATGCTGAAACATGGAGGTCAATTTTTAGTAGAAGTCAATTTTAGACAGCTGCTTGAATTCATATCCCAGAAGGCAAAGATAAAGTTGGTTAAAAGTGGGAAAATATATTATTTAGTAATCTGAGCAGGATTGATGCAGATTCTGTAGATCAAATAGAACTGCTTCAGAGGAAGCATTTGTAAGATTCATACAAGGGCTATTCTCCTTTGCTATGTAACTAATCACTCTAAACAACCCATTAGTTTTCCCAACAATAAAGTCTGGGCAAACACTCTTCTTGCTTGCTTCCTGAGGCTCTTAGTAGGCTTAGGAAGGTAATGTTTGTAAAGTATTTGGAGCAAGAAGTTCTTATATAAATACCAAGTGTTGTTTTATATCCTGTATAAACAAAGAGACATATAGGAACATTCTATGGGCATCTAAGAAGATTGTAATTACATTTGAGTGGCTTACATATTTTTTCCATCATTTCACTAATTACACTGCCACTTCTGTTGTTTTGCATGTGTCTTTTAAACTTTAATGAATGGTTGTTTAGCAAAGTTATTTTCCCATCAGGGCAGGGGCCAATTGTCTGGACGCTGGGCTTCTTGGAGACACTGGCAAGACACCTTGCGATGTTGGAATGACTCTAAGTTAATTCTGGCGATTCAGTGGTCAAGTGATCAGTCTTGGCTTCTGGAAAACATTGCACCATCCCAGCAGGTTTCCACACAGAGTGAGAGAGACTGGCTAAGGGATGCTTTAATGTCCTTCATTCTCTCTCTCTCTCTCTTTTTTTTTTTCTGGAAGTGATGATAAGCCTGGGAGACTATGTAGGAATTTGACTTTATTTCCCTCAACTGTAAAATGATCTCTTAGGTTCCTTCTAGTTTTAAATCCTATAATTGTATGACCCCAAAGAAGACAGAGAGGTACTACAGTGGATAACATGCTAGGTCTGGAGTCAGGAAGACCTGAGTTTGAATCCAAGCTTTGTGATCCTAGGCAAATTATATAATTCTGTTTTTGTCTCATTTTCCTTGTCTGTAAAATTATCTAGAGAAAGAAATCACTCCAGTATCTTTGCCAAGAAAACCCCAAATGAGATCATGAAGAGTCGTGACTGAACAACATGACCCTAAATGCAGGCTGAAAGCCTCATTCATGATGCTTTGTATGTCATCAGTGATTTTGAGTATTTCATTTAATTCCAACAGGGAGTTGTGCTGGGTTGATTGTGGAGCTTTATAGAGACAAGAGAAGCCACCTTTTTCTAGGTGGAAACAAAGTTGTAAGAGAATGGTGGATACATCTGTCCTAGAAAAAGAGAAATAGAGAACCCTAGAATCCTAGAGATGAAAGGGATTTAGAGATTATAGGATCAAATCCTTAATTTTCTATACTGAGGGCTTTTGGGTAGTGGATTAAGGACAGTGATCAATTCTGTTTTTAACAATCTGACCTCTGTAGGTGTGGCTGACTAAAAAGAGAGCTCAGCATTTAGAAAGGAGATCCTCTTGCTGCTTTGTCAGTGGGAGCTCAGGGGGAGGAAGACAGGAACTTCACATGATAGATATGAGATCTAATCCCCAATTTTCTACAGAGGAAGTTCATTTAGTTTCACCTTCAATCCTTTCAAAGATAGAGAACTCATTACCTTATGAGATAGCATATTCTGTTTTTGACAGTTCTAATTGTTAACAAATTTCTTCCCATCTTCGTTGGTCCTTTACTCATAGATGCTTATTTTGTATTCTGGAGTCAAAAAGTATAACTGTAATCCCTCTTCTTGAAAACTTTTCAAGTATCTGAAGAGTACTATTCTTTCTCCTTAAAGCCCCCTCTTCTTCAGGTGAGACAATCCTAGTTCCTTCAAACTTTTGTTCACATTATGCTTCAAGGCCCATCACCGTCATGGTCAGCTACATTTTAACTTGTCAAGGTTCCTCTTAAAATCCACTTTCCAGAATTGAGTTTACTAGTCTGTATAAATGATGATAAGATCACAAATAGCTCTATACATCTTGACACTGCATTGGCTTTCTGCTTGACAAATCACGCCATTCTCTTGTGTCATCCTGCCCATGTCATTAAAATCTCTCCAAATTTTTTTTTCATATCACTTGCTTTATAGCTATGTCTACCTTATTCTGTACTTATAAGTGGCAAACAAGAACATGAAAAGCTTGTTAATAAAGCCTAACTTGAGGAATAAAATATTGGAAAGGTGTCTAGACATACAGTCTCCAATAGCTCAGCTATCACTTATTTGGCACTCTGGAGAGACAAATTTATACTAAGCTTCCCAGGACCAAAAAGGTTAAAAGTATTGTATCCAAGTGATTTTCATAATTTTCCTTAGCCTGCTTTCCTACCCCCAATCACTATTGAGAATGGAATTTGGCCCCTTGGAAACAGAAATCCCTAATCCTATTGAGACTTGACAACTTTCCTCATGGAAAATGGAGTATGCCATTGTACAAATTCTCGTGAATGTGGGCTTTTGACCAGATGGTTATTGGAACACTACTTCTATGTGGGAGGTGGGGTGACTTAAAAAGGGGAAGAAGTTGAGAGAGAAAGTGAAGAATCTATTGCATTTGGTGCTGTTCTCCATGCTGGTTAATTATAGTGAGCATAACTTGTAATTATCACTGGTCTCTTTTTAATACAGCAAAATACTTCTAAAACTTCTTTTTAAACATTTTCCCCTCCCACCTCTAGCAAATAGAAAAGAAAAATGAAAGTCAGGTCAAATGTTAAGCCTGTCTCACCTTGATGGAGTGTGTTTAATATGTGTGTAAGCAGCAGGGTTTCAGGCAGCCAATTTTCCTCTATTGGGAGCTGATATCCTGACCTGCTCTGGAAGTGAGCTGAGCTGGCAGAAAGGTTTTGAAAATCAATCCTACTTATTCCTCTAGAGACAGAAGGTAGTGTGTGTATGGGGATGATAGTAGATGCTAAGGAGGTGCTTAAAGCTCTGTAAAGGGCTTCTTATCAAAACTGGCTTCCTTTATCCAACTTTCATCTTTTAAAAAATATTGTTTGTTTTGCAAATCCTTGAGCCTAACAGGGTCTTGAAGTATAAAGGCAAATTCCCTCAAAGACAGGCTGTGTGAGTTTAGGTTAGAGGAATTTGAGAGATCTTGGTTGGGTGAATAAAATTGTATCAGAAACTTTTAATAGTAGAAATCTGATGATAGGGCTAAGTCAGCTGCCATAATAGTTTCCAGACATTATCAAATACTCATATAATGTTAGAATAGAAAGCATATAGTCCAACTCCCTCTCTTTGTAGAGAAAGAAAGTGAGAGTCACAGAGAAGCTGGATGATAGGTTCAATTAATAACAAATGATAATTCTCTCTGTGCAACAAGAAAACTGTTCGGTTCTGCACACACATATTGTATCTAGGATATACTGCAACCCATTCAACATGTATAGGACTACTTGCCATCTGGGGGAAGGGGTGGAGGGAGGGAGGGGAAAAATCAGAACAGAGGTGAATGTAAGGGATAATGCTGTAAAAAATTACCCTGGCATGCATTCTATCAATAAAAAGTTATTTAAATAAATAAATAAATAAATAAGAATGAAGAACAAATAACAAAAAAAAATAGCAAATGATTGCTCTTCTGACTCCTATCCCACAATACTTTCTCCTGTAGTTTTTCAAAAACAATACCTCATCTTAAATGAAATTTCATTTGACTCACAAAATTGACAATGACCTTGATCATGATGATTGCCTCCTTTTTATTCTATCTGTGAAGTCCCCATAAATAAAGTTCATTTCCATGTAATGTTGTTCTGTGGATAGTGCTACAAATACATGAGGAGAGGTTACCACATGTAAAGAATGTAAGGGGAAGGAAGAGAAGTATCTTCTGATATAGCATTTTATCAAGGAAAGGTGCTATAGTAGTAGGTTTAACAAGAAAAGGTCCAGATGTTAGCAAAGAAGAACCATGTGTAAGGTATAAAAGTTAACATAAATTCTCCCCATCCCCTTCCCATCACCTTCTAGGTCTTGGGTAGCCTTTGCTTCAAAGATTTCTCTTTACTAGAACTAGGGGTCAATTTACACTTGTTATTAATCTCTTTCAGCTTATAAATGCTTCTGTTAATGGAAACTTGTACAATTTAGGAAGGACATTTCAATGCATCTCCTCTGAAGTTGTAACAGTCTCAGCTTTTCCTTTCCCTGTTCCCTCTCTGCCTGTCTACGTAAGGTTGAAATTAGGATATTTTTCTCTCTCTACTCAAATAAAAGCCTTCCCTCAAACCTTTACCTTCAAATACATTATTCATTTAACAAGAAGTAGTGATCAGTATATTTCCTTTTATATACAGGATAATAAAATGTTAGGACTGAAAAGAAAGGGAACAATGTGGAGGGGAACAATCCATTTGGATAGAAGGCAGATCATACTAGTTAACTGCTGAGCAGAAATCAGTTTTTTGGGGTTTTGTTTTGTTTTGCTTTTAACTCTTTCTGCTTCCTGGGAAGGATGGGGGTAAGCACCAAACTGAGTAGATTTAATGGAAATTGTTTCCTTCTCTGGCATAGCTTAATTGGCAAAGAATACTGCCTCAGAAGGGTACTTGCATTTTTTTCATCAATTCCCAGAAGTCTCTTGAGCTCCACTCAGCTCCACCAACTATAATAGAAGCAGTGATAGCCTGTCAAAGTCTCAAAAGTAAAGAAGAGGAAAGCATATGCCAGAGACTTAATACTCTCCAAAATCCTGTCTTGACCAATTGGTTCCAAGGTAGATAAGAAATTCTCAACCTTTCTCTTTTTAGTTTTTCTCTCCCAGAAATCTAAACAAAACAAAAAAATCTTTGGTCCAATAAATATAAGTTCAAAACACATCACCAAATGGTCAACTCTGGAATAGCACCTGCTAATGCTCCTTTCCATAGTATTGTGGGTATGACATATCCATACCTTTTATTGTATTAGGTCAAGAGAACATATGCATTTAATTCTAGCTAGTTTGTGCAGTATCTTAAACTTTTCCTATTTTTCTAGGGCTCATGGGTTAGGTGGCATGGATTAAGGTTGGAATGAGAGTAAAATGTAGCTTGTACCCTGATAAATTCTAAATTTTGCTCTAACTGCTTTGATAGATTATACTAACTCTTTTGACTATCATGAATGAATAGAATCTTCTATGAAATTAATCTTTTGTTGGGAGTCATTAATTCTTGATTTTCAATATGGATGTCATATACACTATTTATGTGTGTATGTGCATGTGTGTTTGTCTGTTTATCTATGTCTGTGAACGCCATATATCATGTGAGTAAATGGAGAGTATTTTAATGATGAGTATGTGGATTTTTTGTTTGTGTTGTTGAATAAGTGCCTGATATAGATAAGTTGTTTAATGAGGTTATTTGCTTTGTCCTGGTAGTTAATCACTTCTTGACTAACCCAGTGAAACATTGGAAAGATCCATATCTGAAAATCTTACAAGAGATTTCTTCATGGTTATAGAGCATCAGTTCCAGTTAGAAGCAACTGCAAGATTTGAATTGTCCCAAGTCACAGTGCCTGATTCAATTCACTTGTTAAGTTAAATGGAATTCAAGGCACAAAGTAAAGACGGTTACCCAAAGAATATGTGGTAAGCTCTTAATATATCCTATCTCTGAGTCTTCACTAACTTATTAAAGAAAAGGGTACTTCTTGTTCAGAGATCAGAAAACCTACAATGTCTTGGAATGCACCAATAAGCCACTAAAGTTGGGTAAAATCATTATCACCAAACATTACCTAGTAGTGGATTGAAAAATGATAGAGAACTGGCATGTTGTTTTGCATATTATATAGATCTTCTTCATTCACAGGGCAATTCCTCTGAGCCACGTTTTTCTCCTCCAATGTTCTCCCTGTTTCTTTTGTCAGCACATCTAGTTTGATAGCACCACTCCCAAAACTGTTGAAAGTATCTTGGAAATGAATACTTCCCTGGGTAACTATGTTATTATAACATTTTTGAAATAGAAGGAACATTAGAGATCATCTAGATTATAGATGAGCAAACTGAAGACTGGATGATTAGATGACTTCTTCAGATGACATAGCTAATAGGTAGGAGAAGTGGGATGTGAATTCAATATTCTTTTTGCTACCACATCAAACCTAGAACCAATGACTAGGAGTCTCCTCAACTGCCTCTATGGAGACAAGTTGGGGACTTTCTTCTCCCTATCTCAAAATTATCAAAGGGCAGAAAAATAGAGTAGCAAGTTTTGCTATAGAAGAGGAGAGCCACAGATTAATCCTTTATTCCATTACCACCAGATGCAGGGTATCCATTATCAGTGAGATGCTGAATCCAAGATCCTTGAGTGCTGGAAATAACCCAGCATACCACTCCACTCTAATCCCTTAACCCACTATTCTTTAGGTGACTATCTGTTCTGCCATTATTCCCTCTAATTCTCTGACCCTTTCCATCTTTCCTGCTACTTTCTGTCTAATTATCATCTGACTTTTCAGCTTGCCATAAGCTAGCCTCCTTCAAATCGTTGTTCAGTTATATCCCATTCTTTGTGACCCCAATTAGAGTTTTCTAGGCAAAACTAATGGAGTGATTTGTCATTTCTTTTTCCATTTCCTTTTTTATAGGGTTTAGAGTTAAGTGACTTACCCAGGATCATAATGATAGAGTGTCCAAGGCCAGATCTGAACTCGGAAAGATGAATCTCCCAGATTCTAGGCCTGACGCTCTATCCACTGCACCATCTAGCTGCATTGTCTCCTTTAAGTCTCATCTTCCTCTGGACCTTTCCCAGACTTCCCTTTTGCTAATTTCTTTCCTCTAAAATTAGCTTCTTCTTATTCCACATTTAAATTGTATGTACAAATTTTTTTTGCTTGCCATCTTCTTTAGTATAATGTGCCATCATCTTTTAGTGTAATGTGAGATCCCTTAGGAACAATTTTCAGTCATTTTCAACATTTCTAGTCATATAAAAAATGCTCGAAATCACTATTGATTAGGGAAATGCAAATTTAGACAGTTTAAAGTGCCAGTCATATCTTTCACATAGGCTAAGATGACAGGAAAAGATAATGATAAATGTTTGGAGGGAATGTGGGAAAACTGGGACACTAATGCATTATTGGTGGAGTTGTGAAATGATCTAATGATTCTGGGTAACAATTTGGAACTATGCCCAAAGGCCATAAGACTGGGCATACCTTTTGATCCATCAGTGTCTCTACCAGGTCTGTATCCCAAAGAGATCATAAAAGAGGGAAGAGGATCACACGTGCAAAAATGTTTATACTTCTGCACTAGACAGTGCCCTTTTTATAGTGGCAAGGAACTGGAAACTGAGTGGAGGCCCATTAATTGGAGATTGGCTAAATAAGTTATGGAATATGAATGTTGGCTCTTCTCAACAATGTAGTGATTCAAGGCAATTCCAATAGACTTGGAATAGAAAATGCCATCCACACCCAGAGAGAGAACTATGGAGACTGAATATAGATTGAAACATAGTATTTTCACCTTTGTTTCTTTCTTTCTTTTTTTTTCTTTCTCAAGTTTTTCCCCTCTTTGTTCTGGTTTCTTGCACATGATAAATATGGAAATATGTTTTAAAAATTACACATATTTGACCTATATCAGATTACTTGCTGTCTTGGGGAGGAAGGAGGTAAAGGAAGGAAGGAGTTGAAAACTATTGTTACATGTATTTGGAAAAGTAAAATACTATTGAAATTTTTTTTTAAAAAAAAGTAAAATCCTTGAATACAAAGATGATGTTTTTGATCTTTCTTTCTATCCCCAGAACTTGGCTCAATCTCTGGAACATAGTAAATAGTTAATAAATGCATGTTAATTGACTGACTTTATGTCTTGCCTCTCTTAAATAGAACATGAACTCCTTGTGATCTGGGAATGACATGATCTTCCATTTGTATCCCCAGTGCTAATGTCTAGTGCAGAGTTAAAATAATAAATGCTTTACCTTTCCATTATAATGTCCAAAAGCCCAGAATAAAGGCTAGTTTAAGAAACAGAACATTCCTTATGTATGTGTGTGGTGGCTGAGGGGTGGGGGAGAGGATGTACAGACTAGAATAGGAGATGCCTTTAGAGAATTGTTCTGACAAAGATGTTATCAGTCATACAAGGAGCCTGCTTTGTAGCGGCCAGCTGGCTATGTCCTCTGTGCCTTTCTTTACTCTTCCTTTCAGTTCCTTCCCATACTCCCTTCTCTGCTCCTCATTTGACCAATGAGGTGGTTTTCCGCATATGGGATGGGGGATGACCTTGCTGAGCAGAGACTGATCCCTGCCCACCAACATAACATCTTTTGCCGTAGCTGCTTCTGGGCAGGCAGGAGGTTTGTATTAAAGGCTGTTACCATAGCCAGAAGGTTGCAATCAGGAGTTGGCGGGTGAGGCTATGGGTCACCAGAAGGGTCAGCCCTGACTTATCTCCCTGTCCAGAAGTCCTGTCAGGGGGCCTCTGGGGCATGCAAAACAAACATGGTAGAGGACTCCAATCAGAAGCTGTGTGACCTCCTATGCTTCACTTAGAGTGATGGAGGAAAAAAGTCAGTGTGTGTGTGTGTTTTGAATTTGTATCTGTACATGTGAATGAATTTTTGCATCAGAAGGTTGCATGTGTGTACACTTAGGTAGAAGGAAGATATAATTTTTAGATGTAACAAGAACAAACATAGTATAGTGTTTTGTTTTGTTTTTTTTGTCATGGCAACTGGAATTAAATGACTTGCTAAGGGTCATACCTAATAAGTGTTAAGTATATGAGGTCAAATTTGAACTCAGCTTCTCCTGACTTTAGGGCCAGTGCTCCATCCACTGAGCCATTTAACTACCCCCAAACATAGTATTTTAAAATTTTAAGAAAACAAAATGTTTCTCTCAGTAGGAATTAGAAATTGTATGATTTAGAATCACAAGAAGCCAAGAGAATTTAAATGACTTGTTATCTCATTTAGCCCTCACAATAACCCTATGAAGGATTATTTTACAGATAGTAAAGCTGAGATAGATGGACCCTTAACCAGGTTCATACAGTTAGTAAGTATCAGTCAGGATTTGAGTTCAAGTTATATTAAGAAAAATCATGAAGCTATCTTGTAGAGACTTTTAAGCAAATTGTTTCTCTTTCCTCCATTGTCTTTTCTCTTTTGAAAGCTATAAGTAAGCAAGATGCATACCATATCAAATAGACAAAGGACTTGTGACTCAGGAAAATTGATCAATATTATGGACACTGACCTATAATGAAAGAAAGGAGAGTTATTTTTGCCCCCAGACTGGAAGATGGGAGTGGGGAGAGTATTAAGAATAGAGGTAGGAGTCTCACTCTCTGTTCCTGAATCTCTGTCTTTTCTGCCAGCTTGGTGAGATTCCTTAGCAAGCAGCTTATCCTGTCTGACTCAGTTCTCCCCTGGGAATGCAGGTACCCACGCTGGTTAGCATTAGGGCTTTTTTTGAATTGTGCTGTTCTGCAGTTCTATTACAAAATAAAAAAGTGACTGAGCTTTTGACTCCATATAATGGTGCCAATTTACATGTGAGTTTGCATAAAATTTGCATGCTATTGAGAATTCATTGAGTAGCCAGATCGTATAGAAGATGCTATGAAATGAGAATAAAGAATTAGGAGGCACACAGGAATTCTCTCCTTAATCCTTGCTTCTTTATCCCCAGACTCCTCAGCTTCTCACCCTCTTCCTACTGCCCTTTGTTAATTTAATTAGGGCTGGTCCAACCTAGAATAACTATTAGTTGAAATCCTAGTAGTTTAAATCAGCCTAAAGTAGTTAGTATATTGATTCAAGGAAAGAACTAGACCCTTGGTCTTTTTTTCTTTTATTCTGAACTAAAATACCACTCCCCAAAGAGCATATCTTTAATTAAAAGTAAAGAAAAAACACTTTTGTAATAAATAAGCAAAACAAGTCAATTAAAAAAAAAATCTGTACAATGAACATGTCCAGAAAAATCTGAACTTTAAATTAATCATCTCTGTCAGGACGTAGGCGATATGTGTCGTCCTAGGCCCTCTGGTTGGCCGTTACATTGATAGGAGTTTTTGAATCTTTCATAGTTGCTTGTCTTTATATTGTTGTTGTCATGCTATTACAAAGTGTTTTTCTGGTTATATTCACTTCTCTCTGTGTCAGTTCCAAATTCCAAAATTCTCTGAAATTTTTTCCACCTTTTTTTAATGGCACAACAATATTCTAGTATATTAATATACCACAATTTGTTGTTATTTCCCAACTGATGTGTACCTCCTTAAATTCCAGTTCTTTACTTAAAAATATCCTTTTAATTTTCCCTTCTTTTTGGCTCCTGGCAATACTTTCTCTTGGACTTGAATGATCTAGATTTTGGCCATAATTATCCTGGAGAGTTTTCAATTAGGACTTCTTTCAGGAGGTAACCAATGGATTTTTTAAAAAAATTTTCCTTCTTGTTCTAAGAGATCTAGGCAGTTTTTCCCCCTCACAATTTCTTAAAAATATATCAAGCTTTGTCCCCTCTCTCCAGGTTTTTGGGTTTAGATTTTCAGCTATTTTTTAATGCAATAGATAATTGCTTAAATTTTATTTCCATGATCTGTTTTCTAACCTAGTTGCTTTTGATGCAGTTGATTTAATTTTTCTTTCTTCTTTTGCTATGATTTAATTTATAATATCATTTTAAAATTCTTGCATCACTTAGGTATTCTGATTCATCATATGTCTAAGTGGTATTTTTCTTCAAGGCTTTGCTTATACGGTTTTTATAGTTGCTTTCATTTTCTGGGGTTGTGTCTAGGTATTCTTGAATTACTGATTAGTGTTTTTATAGTACTTTAAGATTTGCAAAGTGTTTCATGTATTATCTCATTTGAGTCTAACAACAACCCTGAAAGTTCTATTTCAGAGTTATTGCAAGTCCTTAAAGGCAAGGGATATATTATATAGTTTTATTTTATCCCTTACTACATAGCCTATGGTAGGCATTCTGTAAATACTTAGAACAATAGAATGTCATTCTATTATTATTCTTGTTTTACAAATGGAAAAATAGAAAGTTAGAGAAATTAAGTGATATGCCCAGAGTCATATAGCAAGCAAATGTCTGAAACAAAATTTGAACTCAGGTCATTTCCAAATTCCAAATTCTTTATCTTTTTTGTTTACTCATTTTTCCACTGATTTATTCTGTGCAAGTCTATGTTTCTGGATGAGTGGGAATTCTGAGAGCTGATTCTGTATCCTTGATCACTTCTGTTGCACTGCTTTTTCTGGACAGAGTCTATGTTCACAATCTTTTTTATACTATACTCTTTAATATTAAGGTCATATATTTATTTTTTATTATTATAGCTTTTTGTTTACAAGATATATGCATAGGTAATTTTTCAGCATTGACAATTGTAGGACCTTTTGTTCTAATTTTTACTCTCTTTCCCCCCACCCCCTCCCCCAGATGGCAGGTTAACCAATATATGTTAAATATGTTAAATACAATATATGTATACATGTCCATACAATTATTTTGCTGTACAAAAAGAGTCAGACTTTGAAATAGTGTACAATTAACCTATGAAGGAAATAAAAAATGCAGGCAGACAAAAACAGAGGGATTGGGAATTCTATGTAATGGTTCATACTAATTTCCCAGAGTACTTTAGCTGGGTGTAGCTGGTTCTATTAATTACTGCTCTATTGGAACTGATTTGGTTCATCTCATTGTTGAAGAGGGCCATGTCCATCAGAATTGATCATCCTATAGTATTGTTGTTGAAGTATATAATGATCTTCTGGTCCTGCTCATTTCACTCAGCATTAGTTCATCACAATCTATTATGAGAGAATATATTAGGGTTCTGGACATTGAGTTCATGCTTCCTGACTCTCTGGGAAACTATTCATTGCTGGTCTGGGTAGGGGTCTGGGACCAGGGTCAGTTCTGGCCTCTGGTACTGAATTTATGATTTTGATCCACTCTTGTTCCTAGATGAATCTTGGGAGAAATTGGGGAAAGAAAGGGAGAAACTCAACTGATTCACTAACTGATAGTATCTAATTTAAACAAATAATTATTGCAACATGCTCAATTCTATTATTTTTATGTTGCTGAAGACCTGCAAGTACTATCAGTACTCTATAAATTCAGCATCCCAACAAAGTATCAACCACTCCACATTTGCTATACTTCCAATAGTTGCTAAATATTCTTGGGATTTCTGTAAATCTTTTCTTGTATTCAGGATAATGTAATGGAAAGAGACAGAAGACCTGGTTTAAAATCCAGCATTTAGCTAATTATGACATGTGTAATTGTTGGGCAAATTACTTTCACTCTGTGGGCCCCAAGTTCCCTATCTTTAAATGAGAGGATTGGATTCTAAGGTGACAGAGCAAGAACGTGTTAAAGGGAAAAAGACTGGAATTTTTCAGTTTAGTTAATTGTGTTCATAAGACAGTGGGGCACAATGGAAAGAGTAATTACACAGTTGCCACTTGGCAGTTAGAGTGCTGGGCCTGGAATAGTCAGGAAGATCTGAGTTCAAATTCAGCCTCAGCCACTTATTAACTGTGTTATCCTGAGCAAGTCATTTCCTTTGGTTTCCTCATCAATATAATGGTAATAATAATAGCATCTACTTCCCAGGATTGTCATGAAAATATAATGAGATAATATTTGTAAATATGCTTAATGAAGTAGTTAACACATAGTAGATACTACATACCTGTCAAATATTATTAGAACTAGCTCTTCCACAGCTAACAACATGATCTCCGAGAAGTCATATTATTTGCCTCTCTGATATCCTATTGTTCTGAGTATTTATAGAATGTCTACTATAGGCTATGTAGTGGGAATAAAATAGAAATATAAAATATAGCCTTTGCCTTCAAGGACTTGCAGCAACCCTGAAAGTACTCTCTTCAAGGTCTGTAGGTTAACTATTATTTTATCTCACTTTTCTTTTTTGCTGTCTTTGGGATGAGTGGTGGGAAAAAATAATATTTGGTCCATCTGTAGTCAGATGGACCTACTAACTGACTCCTTCTTGATAGCTGGAGAGAGAGAAAGAAGATATGGGATGGTTTGTGTATGGTTTTCTCAGTAGGAATCAGAAATTGTATGATTTAGAATCACAGGAAGCCAAGAGAATTTAAATTACTTGACCAATAGTTAAATGTTTTTTAAAGGGGAAAAGCAGAATTCTTCTTCTTTTTTTTTTATTAAAGCTTTTTATTCACAAAGCATATGCATGGATAATTTTTCCAACATTGAACCCTGCATAACTCCTGCAGCAAATTTTCCCCTTCTTCCCCCCAATCTTTTTCCCCACCCAGCAAGTAGTCCAACATATGCCAAATATGCCAAAAGACATGTGAGATCCAGTATGTGTATACATATTCACACAGACATCTGGTTGCACACACAAAAAAATCAGATCAAGAAGGAAGAAAAAGAAAAACTGAGAAAAAAGAAACAAAATGCAAGCAAATAACAACAGAGAGAGTGAGAATGCTATGGTGTGTTCTACCCTCTGTTCCCATTTCTCTCTCAGGGTGTAGATGGCTCTATTCATCACTGCACAAGTAGAAATGGTCTGAATCATCTCAATGTTGAAGAAAGCCACATCCGTCAGAATTTATCATCATATAGTCTTGTTGTTGCTGTGTATATTGATCTCCTGGTTCTGCTCATTTCACTCTGCATCAGTTCATGTAAGTCTCTCCAGGCCTTTCTGAAATCATCCTGCTGGTTGTTTCTTACAGAACAATCGTATTCCATAGCATTCATATACCATAATTTATTCAGCCATTCTCCAATTGATGGGCATCCACTCAGTTTCCAGTTTCTGGCCACTACAAAGAGGGCTGCCACAAACATTTTTGTACATGTGGGTCCCTTTCCCTCTTTTAAGATCTCTTTGGGATATAAGCCCAGTAGAAACACTGCTGGATCAAATGCACAGTTTGATAATTTTTTGACCATAGTTCCGGACTGCTCTCCAGAATGGTTGGATCTGTTCATAGTTTCATCAACAATATATCAGTGTCCCAGTTTTCCCACATCCCCTACAACATTCATCATTATCTTTTCCTGTCATCTTAACCAATCTGATAGGTGTGTAGTGATATCTTTTGATTTTCATTTCTCTAATCAGTAGTGAGTTGGAGCACCTTTTCATGTGCTTCCAAATAGTGTCAATTTCTTCATCTGAAAATTGTCTGTTCATATCTTTTGACCATTTATCAATTGGAGAATGGCTTGAACTATTATAAATTTGAGTCAATTCTCTATGTATTTTAGAAATGAGGCCTTTATCAGATCCTTTGGATGTAAAAATGTTTTCCCAGTTTATTGCTTTCCTTCTAATCTTGTCTGCATTACTTTTGTTTGTACAAAAACTTTTAAACGTAATATAATAAAAATTGTCTATTTTATGATCAATAATGATCTCTAGTTCTTCTTTGGTCACAAATTCCTTCCTCCTCCACAAATCTGTTACGTAAGCTAAACTATGTTCTTCTAATTTGTTTATAGTATCATTCTTTTAAGTCTAGATCATGAATCCATTTTGACCTTATCTTGGTATATGGTGTTAGATGTGGGTCTATGCCTACTTTCTGCCATATTAATTTCCAATTTTCTCAGAAGGTTTTTGTCAAATAGTGAATTCTTATCTCCAAAGGTGGGGCATTTTAGTTTGTCAAATATTAGATTGTTATAGTCATTGGCTATTTTGTTCTGTGAGCTTAACCCATTCAACTAGTCTATCTCTTAGCCAGTACCAAATGGTTCTGATGACTGCTGTTTTATAATATAGTTATAGATCTGGTACAGCTAAGCCACCTTCATTTGGAAAAGCAGAATTTGAATCCAGATCTATTGACTCACTGAAACATTTTTCCATTTCTTATCAATTTAAAGCAGAGATATTTTTTAGTTCTCCAGAAATGTTATAGCATTTCATTTCTTTCTATGCACTTATATTAGCTCTCACATCCTTTCTTTAATTCTCCATTGCCACTACCTTTATTTATTTCCTTTTTATCTTTTACCTTTTACCTGAAGTATTATAATAATCTCCTAACAAATGAACAAAAAACTCCTAACTGCCTCCGGTTTTTTCTGTATCCAAATACACCTTTTACATTGCTACCAGAATAATCTTCCTAGTTCCAAGTTTGTTCATGTCACTCTCATGCTGAAAACTTTTTATTTTCCATTTTGGTAGTGTGTTTTCCTACCTTGCATAGTCTGGAACTATAGAAAGGGTAAGATTCCACTAGTGATTGTCACAAAAGCTTAAATCTGTTCTGTCTTTCTCTGTCTCTGTGTCTCTATCTCTCTGTTTGTCTCTATTTCTGTCTCTGTATCTCTTTTTTTTCTATCTCTTTATGTTTCTGTCTCTATCAGTCTGTCTTTCTCTTTTTCTCTGTCTCCATTTTTCTATTTGTCTCTGTCTTTGTTTCTTTCTTTCTGTCTCTAAATGTCTCTTTCTTTTTTCTCTTCCTGTCTCTCTCTTTCTGTTTGTCTCTGTCTCTCTCTTTCTGTTTGTGTGTCTCTGTTTTTCTCTTTATCTCTGTCTATCTCTCTTTCTGTCTGTCTGTTTCTTGGTCTCTCTGAATGTCTGTCTTTTTTTCTCTTTCTCTCCGTCTCTCTCTCTTTCTCTTTCCCTTTCTCTCTTTGTCTGTCTGTGTCTAACCTGAGCTGTTTACTCTTTCTCAGCTGCCAAGAGCTCCTTATTGGTAACAGACTTAATGTGGACATTTGATTGGTTTTAACCCTATTGCAATTCAGAACTCCTGAACTCAAGCAATCCATCAGTCTCAATCTCCCTAGCACCTTACATAATTGTACATACATATACCACCATACATGATTGAAAACTTTTTAGTCTTCTCATTGCCAACTGAATAAATTCCATACCCCTTAGTTTGTCATTTGTGACCCTTCACAACCTAGGCCTAATCTCTCTTCCCAGACTTAATTCATACCATACCTCTTCACTTAATCTATGCTGCAAAGTGGACTATTTCTCAATTCCAAAGACATCCAATATTTTCCTGCCTTTATACATGAATTCAGCCATCTCTTATTCCTGATATGCTCTCCCTTGTAGCTCTGCCTCTCAGAATCTTCCCTCTCTGTTCTTCAAGGTTCAATTCAAATGACACTGCTTCCATGAAGCCTTTCTTGAGCTTTTCCTTTATTTCTTTTTTCTTTTCAAAATACATGAATAGATACTTTTCAACATTCACTTTGGCAAAACCTTGTGTTCCAGTTTTTTTTTTCCTTCCCTTCCCCTACTCCCTCTCCTAGATGGCAAGTACGCCAATATATGTTAAACATGTACAATTCTTCTATACATATTTCCACAATTATCATGATACACACACACAAAAATCAGATAAAAAAAGGAAAATAAATGAGAAAGAAAACAAAATGCAAGCAAACAACAATAAAAAAGGCAAAAATACTATGTTGTGATCCATACTCAGTTCCCACAGTCCTCTCTCTGAATGCAGATGGCTCTCTTCATCACAAGTCTATTGAAATTGTTCTGAATCACCTTGCTGTTGAAAAGAGCCATCTCCATCAGTATCGATCATTATATAATCTTGTTGTTGTTCACAGTGTTCTCTTGGTTCTGTTCACTTCACTTTAAATCAGTTCATGTCAGTCTCTCTAGGCCTCTCTGAAATTATCCTACTGATCATTTCTTATAGAACAATAATATTCCATAATATTTATATACCATAACTTATTCAGCCATTCTCTAACTGATGGGCATCCAATCAATTTCCGGTTCCAAGCCATATAATAGTTCTTTTTATTCTTATTTTTTATTCTTTATTCTTTATTTATTCTTTATAAAAAGAACTATTATAAACATTTTGCACATGTGGGTCCTTTTCCTTTTTTTTTTTTATGATCCCTTTGGAATATAGGCCCAGTGGAGATACTGCTTGATGAGCCTTTCTTTTAGCCCTCTTCTCATCCAGAAGTGATTTATCTCACTACAGAACTCAAACTATTGTGGGTCTTTTGCTCACAATATTTAGGATGACAGGGTCATAGAATTAGAATTAGAAAGGATTATAGAGACCAAAACTTCCATTTTACAGGAGAGGAAACCAAGGCTCAGAAAGCTTAAATGAGTAATCGAGTGTTATGCAGATAGAAAATTGCACAGTTGACTCACAAACACAGACTCCCAGATTTCAAATAGTGTTTTTCTTTTTTAACTAAATCATGGGATCTTCTTCCTGCATTGCCACTTATATGAGACTTGTATTCCCGATTTCATTACAAATTGTGGAAAATAGAATTCTTTAGAGTCAATCATTCAGCAATTATGTTTTAAGAGCTGGTTGGTTGGTTACTGTCCTTCGTTCTTGAAGAGGACCATAATGATATCACTATGTTAGAGTTGAGTTCATATGTCTGACTGTGACTGATCAGACCAATAAGAGCAAATGCTCATTTGATAAAATCCAACATCCATTCCTAATAAAAACACTTGAGAGCATAGGAATAAATGGACTTTTCCTTAAAATAGTCAGGAGCATATATTTAAAACCATCAGTAAGCATCATATGCAATGGGGAAAAACTGGAACCTTTCCCAGTAAGATCTGGAGTGAAGCAAGGCTGCCCACTATCACCATTATTATTTAATATCGTATTAGAAACACTAGCCTCGGCAATAAGAGTCGAGAAAGATATAAAAGGAATTAGAGTAGGCAATGAGGAAACCAAACTATCACTCTTTGCAGATGATATGATGGTATACCTAGAGAACCCCAGAGATTCTACCAAAAAGCTATTGGAAATAATTCATAATTTTACAAAGTAGCTGGCTACAAAATAAATCCCCATAAATCCTCAGCATTTTTATACATCACCAACAAAACCCAACAGCAAGAGATACAAAGAGAAATTCCATTCAGAATAACTGTTGATACCATAAAATATTTGGGAATCTATCTACCAAAGGAAAGTCAGGAATTATATGAGCAAAATTATAAAAAAGTCTCCACACAAATAAAGTCAGACTTAAATAATTGGAAAAATATTAAGTGCTCCTGGATCGGCCGAGCGAACATAATAAAGATGACAATACTCCCTAAACTAATCTATTTATTTAGTGCTATACCAATCAGACTTCCAAGAAAATATTTTATTGATCTAGAAAAAATAACAACAAAATTCATATGGAACAATAAAAAGTCGAGAATCTCAAGGGAATTAATGAAAAAAAAATCAAATGAAGGTGGCCTAGCTGTACCTGATCTAAAATTATACTATAAAGCAGCAGTCACCAAAACCATTTGGTATTGGCTAAGAAATAGATTAGTGGATCAGTGGAAAAGGCTAGGTTCACAAGACAGAATAGTCAACTATAGCAATCTAGTGTTTGACAAACCCAAAGCCCCTAACTTCTGGGAAAAGAATTCATTATTTGATAAAAACTGCTGGGATAATTGGAAATTAGTATGGCAGAAATTAGGCATGGACCCACACTTAACACCATATACCAAGATAAGATCAAAATGGGTCCATGACCTAGGCATAAAGAACGAGATTATAAATAAATTAGAGGAACATAGAATAGTTTATCTCTCAGACTTGTGGAGGAGAAAGAAATTTGTGACCAAAGATGAACTAGAGACCATTACTGATCACAAAATAGAAAATTTTGATTACATCAAATTAAAAAGCCTTTGTACAAATAAAACTAATGCAAACAAGATTAGAAGGGAAGCAACAAACTGGGAAAACATCTTCACAGTTAAAGGTTCTGATAAAGGCCTCATTTCCAAAATATATAGAGAACTGACTCAAATTTATAAGAAATAAAGCCATTCTCCAATTGATAAATGGTCAAAGGATATGAACAGACAATTTTCAGAGGATGAAATTGAAACTATTACCACTCATATGAAAGAGTGTTCCAAATCATTATTGATCAGAGAAATGCAAATTAAGACAACTCTGAGATACCACTACACACCTGTCAGATTGGCTAAGATGACAGGAAAAAATAATGATGAATGTTGGAGGGGATGCGGGAAAACTG
Source organism: Antechinus flavipes (assembly GCF_016432865.1). Taxonomy (NCBI): domain Eukaryota; kingdom Metazoa; phylum Chordata; class Mammalia; order Dasyuromorphia; family Dasyuridae; genus Antechinus; species Antechinus flavipes. The sequence continues at coordinate 152,755,863 of NC_067401.1, forward strand.
GGACACTAATGCATTGTTGGTGGAGTTGTGAACGAATCCAACCATTCTGGAGAGCAATCTGGAATTATGCCCAAAAAATTATCAAATTGTGCATACCCTTTGATCCAGCAGTGTTTCTATTGGGCTTATATCCCAAAGAAATACTAAAGAAGGGAAAGGGACCTGTATGTGCCAAAATGTTTGTAGCAGCCCTGTTTGTAGTGGCTAGAAACTGGAAAATGAATGGATGCCCATCAATTGGAGAATGGCTGGGTAAATTGTGGTATATGAATGTTATGGAATATTATTGTTCTGTAAGAAATGACCAGCAGGATGAATACAGAGAGGACTGGCGAGACTTACATGAACTGATGCTAAGTGAAATGAGCAGAACCAGGAGATCATTATACACTTCGACAACGATATTGTATGAGGACATATTTTGATGGAAGTGGATTTCTTTGACAAAGAGACCTGAGTTTCAATTGATAAATGACGGACAAAAGCAGCTACACCCAAAGAAAGAACACTGGGAAACGAATGTAAACTATCTGTATTTTTGTTTTTCTTCCCGGATTATTTATACCTTCTGAATCCAATTCTCCCTACGCAACAAGAGAACTGTTCGGTTCTGCAAACATATATTGTATCTAGGATATACTGCAACATATCCAACATATAAAGGACTGCTTGCCATCTAGGGGAGGGGGTGGAGGGAGGGAGGGGGAAAAAAATCGGAACAGAAACGAGTGTCAATATAATGTAATTATTAAATAAAAAATTAAAAAAAAAAAAGAGCAAATGCTCAGCTACAGGTTGGAGACAAATAGTCCACATGAACATTTGGGTGGGGTTCTCTAATTTTGATTGCCAATGATGAAACGAATCAGCTAATCAAAAGCTTTTGTGTATTTTTTAGTGCCTCGATTTCAGAATGGGACCCCTGCTTGCTGTGGTAATCAGGCCAGGGTTGGGTAAGCAGAAAATTTTTAGGGCACCTTTTCTAGCCCTCTCTAGCCCTCACATGGAAATGAGCAGTGCAATACTTAAAAGGCTGCTCAGACACCCAGATGGCTCCTCCCAGTGAGAAGAGGATCTATGTCCTGGACCATATGTGTGAAGGATTGTGACTGCAGCTCCCAGTATATCTGCATCTACTTCTCCATCACTACCTATGGCCACAGGACTTTGAAATAGGTAGAAAAGGTAAATTTGTATGGTGATGTCTTTTGATTCATGCATAAATTGGATTTAAGTGAGACAGAGTAGAACAAAGTCTTCAGTCTTTCTCTTCTAAAGCCATCGGTGAGCAGTGGCTGAACAGAGTCAAGATGACTGGTTTTGACTTAAGATGCAGTGGATAATTTTGGTGTCTTCCATGTCTAACCAAACTCTAAGCACTCCACGACACCTGCTTCACCTGCCTTCGTGGCCGCTGGAACAAATTGTTTTCATCTGTTCATTCCACTGGGGAAGTCTTTATATGCTTGGAGTAGACACCCCCTAACTCATTTCAGTAGTATTGAGACTCTTTGGTTACCTTTAGCATGGTTTACTCCATCTGCCAATATGATTTGCCAGAGTGTGGCTGCTGTGCATGCTATAGCTTCTTGGAGCTACAGATGAGAATTAGGTGCACACCAAAGGTGGAAAGAGTTCAGCAGCCTTCACACCAGAAGTACTTGTCTCCCCTGACTACACCCTGCATCCCAAGAGCTAACTATGTCCAAAATACTCTTATTCAACTTTGCAGAATCCTTAGGACTTGAGAAATTGCTTTGCACATAGTACGTGTCTCATAAATATTTGTTAAATTGAATAAAATCAGATTGACTTTAATTCAAGATCACCTTAGCTGCTTGGTTGCCTTTTCCTAAACTTTCCTAAATTTTGCCTCTATGACTCTCTGGAGTCTCTCTGGAGAGAATAAAATGATGTGATTTTGATGAACCACAAGGCAGGGGCAGTTGGCAGAGCTATCTGTGAGCGATGTATTTGGAATGACATGACTTGATACCCTCTTGGACCATCAGCATAGCTCCTGGTGGGTGACTCAACCAGGGCAAGGCTCCTGGCTGAGTTGGATGTGGGTGGAGGGCATTTATGCATATGCTTTCCCTTTCTGACTCAAGAAATGTTGACATCAGAGTATATCTTGGAGAAATTGCTTTATTTCAGAAGATTAAAAAATATATCCATACAGACATGTATATATGGATATGAAGCACAATACACATATACACATACATACATATACACATGTACACATGTGTATGTGTGTATACATAGATAGTGAGACAGAAAAATAAGCAGACAAAAAAAGGGATAAAGATAAAGACAGAGATAGAGACACACAGAAAGACAGAGAAATGAGCTGGAAGGACTTATAAAAGACATCTTATCCATTTCCTAATTTTACAGAACAAGAAATTGAGGTCCCAAAAGGTTAAACATTTGTCCAAGGTCACAAAAATAGCCAGTTGCAAGATGAGATTTTTTAAAGGTGTACTGACTCCAAATATAGCAACCTTTTCACTATGTTATCCTGCCTCCAATTTGCTTGGCTTTAAATCTTAGTGCAATGATCAATCATCATTACTTAAGTCCAGGATTTATGATACAGAAACAAATTAAGTGGTAATTAATAGTACTTTTTTTCCTTAGATTTTCAAACTCCTAAATTCATATTACTATATCAGTATGGTAAAAAGAGTCATAGAGCTGAAAATAAAGCATCTAGGTTCAAATCTTGGCTCTGCTTTTTTATATGAATGTAACTAAATCAACTTACAAGGACTTAGTTTCCTCATCTGTAAAAAAGGAGCAAGACTCGGCTTAATGTTCTCTCAGGTCCTTTCCTGCTTGAATATCATACTATTTTAGTATGCCTTTTACATGTCCTTTACATGTCCTTAATGCTTAAAATCATAGAATTTTCTTTTCCAAATCCAATTTTGAGAAACCATATTAAAAAAAAAAAGATGAGTATTTTTATTCTAAATATATTAAACAACAAAATGAGATTAAATACAAAACACACACACACATACACACACACATATATATATATAAAATTGCATACTTATTATTTATATTTTGTTTTAAAATGGGTATAAATTGCATGGCATAGTGGATAGAGAACTGAGCCAAGAAGACCTGGGTTCAAATCCTATCTTTGACACATATTATCTAAGAGTAGCTAGGCCATACTACAGTTTCTATAATTCTGGGCCTGGAGTCAGGAATATGAATCTTCATAAATTCAATTCTGGCCTCAGACGCTTCCTGATTATGTAACCCTAGGCAAGTCACTTAATCCTATTTGCCTCAATTTCTTCATCTGTAAAATGAGCTGAGGGAAGGAAACAGCAAACCATAGTGTCCTTGCCAAGGAAACCTCAAATGGAATCACAAAGAGTTAGATAAAACTGAAAAACAATTCAACAAGATATCTAAAAATCTTTTGGAATAGATAATTTTCTTCTAATCTTGTTTTATTCAGTTTTCTCATCTATAAAAATTAACTATAGAAGGAAATGGCAAACCACTCTAGTATCGCTACCAAGAAAACTCCAGAATCACAAAGATTTAGACATGACTGGAAAATGACTGAACAACAAAGATATTCTATTATATGTAAATGGAATTATTCAGAACATCTAAAACTCTAACAAACATATAACACCCCCCCCCCACACACACACATACAATTAAACTAGGTGTCAGACTTCTTAGGAGTTGAATGGGAGTTGTGATTGGACATAACAAGCTAGAATATATGTTTGTAGATTAAGAAACTAAAATAAGTTTCATATGATTCACATGTATTCTTATCTAAAAGTACCTGTGTATGAGTGCATGAATAAATCATGAAGCACCATGGGCCAAGTTTTATGCTAAGTCCGAGGGATACAGACGAGAAAAGAGCTCATATTTTTATTTGGTGAGACAACAGATAGAAGAAATGATGAGGTCTGAAAGTAATAAGGAAGCAATGGTGGAACAGATAGTAAGGCTCATAGGTTATATAAATGAGAGTAGGGAGGCCCTGCAGGGCATTAAGTCTAGGAAAATGGGTAAACTATAGAAAATCTTAAAAGGCTGTGGCAGGGCAGATAAGACCTGGTTATTCTTTATTTTAAAAGATTGAATGGAGTTGTTGATTCTTACCTCATTCTAAGTCCTATAAGCAGATAGGCAGCCTGGGCAAAGGACAAAGTTAAGAAATACAGATGCTGCCTACAGTATTCATTCTTTCCCTGGTCATTTGGGCAGATTCTGGAATATCCCAAGGATGGGGAAGGATTTCCCTCTCTCCCTCCCTCTTTTCTTTTTCCCTCCCTCCCTCCCTTTCTTTTTCCTCCCTCCCTCCCTCCCTCCCTCTTTCCTTTTATAATGCAATGAGTTGCTCAAATACTGCATGTCTGAGGCCAGTGGGAAATATCTGTTCACCACACTTAACCTTCTAGGGGTGGAGTTTAATATACATAATGAATTATTTAATATGCCATGTTTTCTGTATTTGTTTACAGAGACCTATGAATCTTTAGGAACTTAAACATTTTATGTGTAAGTGAAATAGTCATGCTATACCTTATATCTATGATGTACACTGAGAATGTTTTCTTAAAACAGGATTGGAGATACAGAGAAAGAAGGAGGAGAGGAGAAGAGAAGGAGAAGGAGAAGGAGAAGGAGAAGGAGAAGGAGAAGGAGAAGGAGAAGGAGAAGGAGAAGGAGAAGGAGAAGGAGGAGAAGGAGAAGGAGAAGGAGAAGGAGAAGGAGAAGGAGAAGAAGAAGAAGAAGAAGAAGAAGAAGAAGAAGAAGAAGAAGAAGAAGAAGAAGAAGAAGAAGAAAGATTTTGTCTTTTCTTTTGATATCAGGACATCCTCTTTCCCCACCCACTTCATGAAAATTGTCTCTGTACAGTCCCCAATCCACCCCCCTCCCCCACTACAAGACAAATAATAGAAGCAACAGTAACAACAGTTTGCATTTATATAACACTTCAAGGACTACAAAATGCTTTGCAAATATTATCTCATTTAATCTTTTCAACAACCCTGTATGGTAGATGTTATCATTATTCCCATTTTACAGGTGAGAAATGTGAGGATAAGAAAGTGATTCACCAGAGCCACACAGCTAGTAAATATTTGAAACAGGATTTGAATTTAGATCTTCCTGACTTCAAGTCCAGCAATCTATCCACAAAAAGGAAATGCTATTCCTAAGGAGGAAGACACAGAAGAAGGAAGATGAATTTCACACAAATAATATAATCTCAGAGATAGAAAGGGTCTGTGGAATAACATAGTTCAATTCTTTCATTTTACAATGAGGAAGATGAGATTCAGAGAAGGTTAATGACTTGCTTAATATAATATAGCGAGTTAATAACAAAGGTGGCTAGGGGGCAGAGTGGATAGATCAGTGGGTTTAGATTCATGAAGACTAATCTTCCTTTGTCTAAAACTAGGCTCAAGTACTAACTATCTGTGTGATCTTGGAAAGTCACTTAACTTTGTTTCCCTCAGTTTCCTCATCTGTCACATGAGCTGGAGAAGGAAAGAGCAAACCACTCTAGAATCTTTGCCAAGAAGATTCTTAAAGGATTGGGCATAATTGAAAATAACTCAGTTAATGATAGGGCTTGAAAGAGACCCTCCCCTCTAGTATTCCCAGATCCCATTTTATATTGTTTCTTCTTTTCCTAAAATTCCAAAGAAAAATTGCTTAGAATAATCCAGAAAAAGAATCTTTAGATATATTCTACCTAATAATAGACACTCTTCCCTCTTTGAATAAAACCCAAATTCAGTTTCAGCAAGTCTGTAAATGCATATTAAGCTGGCTTTAAAAAAAAAAAAAAAGGAAAAGAGAAGTTTTTCTCTAAACATTTTTTTCAAAGAACTGTGCCTGGGGTCAGAGATTTTGGAGCAAAGCACTATCCAGTAGAAGTTACTCTGGGGTGAGCCCAGCAGGGATACTGAGCTTTTGCTGTAGAAATACACAGACTTCCTCCCCTTAGGGAGCTCCTCTGACTTGGAGACGCCTGGGGTGTCTGATCCTCTCCTCCCACACGGAACACTGCCCTTCCTTCCTTGGGACCTAAATTCTTCTTCCCACAGCTGTGAACAGTTGTTGGTGGACAGAGCTTCTTGTTCAAGTGACCTTGTCCTGGAATGAGTGTGTTCCCTTTCCCACCATGATCAAGTCAGCAAACATTTTATTAAGTACTTACTTTGTGCCAGACTTTGTGTTAGATGCTCAGAATACCAAAAAAAAAAAAAAAAAAAAAAAAAAAAGACAAATCTAGTCCCTGTTCGCAAGGAGCTTACAATCTAATGGAGGAAACAAGCACAAGCAAACAAAAGACATATAAAAACATTAGTTGGAGATTTAAAAAAAAAATTGAAAAAGGCTTCCTGTAGAAGATTGAGATTTTAAGAAAGGAATTCAGGGACACTAAGAGATGGAGATGAAGGAGAGAATTTCAGGCCTGGGGAACAGCCATGGAAAAGAGACATCCAGGATGTGGAGGGGATGAGGTATAAGAAGACTGGAAATATAGGAAGTCTCCAGATTATGAAAAGCTTTCAAAGCCACAAAAGAATTTTAAATTTGATACTAAAGGTGACAGAGAACACTGGAGATTATAGAATAGGGGGGATGATATGGTCAGGCCTGTGCTTTAGGAAGCTCAAATTGTCAGTGAGGAAAGATTTTAGGCAAGATAGCAATCAGCTGGCTATTTCAGTAATCCTGGTGTGAGGTGATGAAAGGCTATACAAATCTCAAGTCAATGTCTGAGAAGAGAAGCGGGCATACATAAAGTGTTGTGAAGGTAGAAGTGACAGGACTTGGTGACTGACTGGATATTGGTGGTGGAGATGGAATATGAGAGTGAAAAATTGAAGATAACACCTAGATTGATATACAGCGACTAGGAGGATTGTGATACCCTTGAGAATAATAGGAAGTTAGGGAGAAGGGAATACTTGGGGGTAAAAATTAATTAGTTCAGTTTTGGATCATTTCCTGTTGAATGTAACATATCTATGAGATGTCTGGTTTGATATTTCCAAAAGGCCTTTGAAGATGTAAGACTGGAGATCATAAGATTAGTCTGGGTTAGGTAAACAGATCTGAGATTCATTAGTATAGAGATGGTAATTGAATTCATGAGATTGATGAGATGACTAAGAGAAATAGTATAAAAGAAGAGGAGGACAGCAGTCTTGAAGGACATTCATGGTATGTGTGTATTGTGTGTGTGTGTGTGTGTGTGTGTGTGTGTGAGAGAGAGAGAGAGAGAGAGAGAGAAGAGAGAGAGAGAGAGAGAGAGAGAGAGAGAGAGACAGAGAGAGAGAGACAGAGAGAGAGAGAGAGAGAGAGAGAGAGAGAGAGAGAGAGAGAGACAGAGACAGAGAGAGAGACAGAGAGAGACTTAGATGCAGATCCAGCCAAGAAGCCTTAGATATGATAACACAGGTAGAATGAGACTCAGGAAAGAGCCATGTAATGAAAAGCTAGAGTAGAAAAGAACGAGAAATAATCCCTTCTCATCAAGGAGAAGAGGCTATCTGAGAGTGCTAAAGGGTGAAAAGAGATCAAAGAAAGAAAGTATTGAGAAAAACTATAATGCTAAGGCTTTAATCCAATTGTCACCTGAGAAGCTATTGCTTGGGGAGCTGGAGTCAAAAGCCTTAAGGATTTTGGAATTTTGGATTCATTTGTGAGCCTGCAGCTGAAATAATTGGGAAAAAGCAGGTTAGCATCTTTTTCTGCTGAAGTAAGTACTAGTTGGCATTTCTGGTGTTTTGTTTTTATCAGCAAACAGTTGGTAAATACTTATTAAATTCTTACTATATGTCAAGCTCCATGATAGGATTAAAATCCAAAGACAGGGACTCTAGCAAGGAAGAATTAGTTTTCTTTGCACTTTTCCTTCTAAAACCAATTGCTTACTTAACGCCTGTTTGTCTTTATTAGATATGGTAGCAGATAATAGCATCAAATAGGACTCTGGATATAAAATACCAGACTTGTAAAATTCAAACATATTTGGGAACAAAAATTTTGTTTTCATATAATAATAGCTGTTAAAAATGCATCAGATTGTTAAAACAAATATTCTAGATAGGTTGGGACTGAAGTTCTGCCTCTAACACATATGGACTATGAGACCAGGGGCAAGTGAGTTAATGTCTTTACATCTCCAGGCAACTGTCTCAGGTTGTGTTATTGAAAATGTGAATCAGTGGAGGACATGTCCGCTCAACCCTTGATCTAGCACTGTCTAGTTCTAGAAGTTATGCATTTCCAGTCATGAGAGATAATATAGCATGGAGTTAAAAAGCTGATGCGGGAATCAGAAAAGCTTGGGGTTCAAGTCCTGCCTCTCACAAATCCTGGCCTGTGACTTTGCAAATGATTTAATTTCTCATTTCCTCGGCCAGTATGTTTATTTACAGTGGTTATTTGCATTGGTAAAGGAAGTTTATCCGCTGGATGCTTCTTATACTGACAAAATCATGTCTGGTCAAAAAACAAAACCAATCTTACTTAATAACTTCTTAATGTTCAGAATCATAGAATAATGAACTAATAAGGCCCTTATAGAATTACAAAGGGGGAAAGAAAGGCCCAAGAAGGACAATTGACCCATATCTTCTATCTCTAAGTTTAGGTTTTGGTCTATAATCCTATAGCTTTAGATAGGGAAGAAAGGGAAAAGGAAAAAGGAAGGAGGATGAGCAGTCTCTCTAGTATTGACTCTGGGTTAGAATCTTTCTTCTTTTTTCTTCCTTCCTTTTCTTTTCTTTCTCTATCTGGTTACTTTTCATTTCTTTCCAATTATCTAAGATTCCAAGGGCAGTAAGAGCTTGGCAATGAAGACTTATTTTTGTTTGTTTTTATTTTTTAATTTTTAAAAAAACATCTCTGATGTTTATTGGCAAAAGTACACCTACCCACTATTGATGAGCCTTTAAACCATTGTTCTGAGTGCATCCACTTACTTCCCTTTGGTCTTAGATGAATAGATTCCCTATCCACATGATTCTTTCTTTCTTCCCTCCCTCTTCCCATCCTTCCTTCTTCTATCCCTCTTCCTTCCTTCCTTTCTCCTCCTCTTATTCTTTTTCTCTTGTTCCTTCTCCTCCTCCTCTTCCTTCTCCTCCTCCTCCTCTTCTTCTTCTTCTTCTTCTTCTTCTTCTTCTTCTTCTTCTTCTTCTTCTTTTTTCTTCTTCTTCTTCTTCTTCTTCTTCTTCTTCTTCTTCTTCTTCTTCTTCTTCTTCTTCTTCTTCTTCTTCTTCTTCTTCTTCTTCTTCTTCTTCTTCTTCTTCTTCTTCTTCTTCTTCTTCTTCTTCTTCTTCTTCTCCTATTCCAAGAATAGGAAGAGTTTGGGAATGGAGAGTAGTAGTTTTTATGTTTGTTCTGATCAGAACTTTTCCCCTCTTCTCTGCTCTTTTCTCCTCTCCTCTCTTACTTTTCTTTATTCTTTTAGTTTCCCCTTAATAATTTCAGGTTCAGCAAAGACTTGAGCATGTTTGTGCTGCTTTTGCAGCATATGTTGTGTCCTAATTCTTCCTGTGTTTGCTGTAGGTATGGCAGTTCTCCAAGACAAATTACTAATGTTTTGGAGGAGGTCACTTGGGTGTAATTTTAGGGAGGAAAGGGGAAGGGGGTGTCTCTAGAAAAACGAGGCACTTACTGGGGTGGATGCTTCTGCCCTTGGCTTATTCAGTACTTGTCAGGATCCAAGTGACTGGTCCTTGGGACCCCAAACTGAGAGCTGGCAGAAAGGAAGGAAGGGAAGAATATCGCCTACTGGTCCTGTCATTTGATGAGGGGAAGCTTATTTGCAGCTGGCTTCAGGCAACAGATGTTTGAAGTACCTGCCAAAACAGTGCATAGGGAGAGGGAGTGATGCATATGTTACTTGACAAGGGAAGATTAGGGAAAACAAGAGGCAGACTGATTCTTCCTTTCACACAGTGACACCTCGGGGAAGTAGATGATGGAAATAGAGGAGCATAACCCATCCTACAGAGAGGAATCCTATAAGAACTAATAAGAGAAAGGTCAATTTGAATAGGCTGGCTTCCTTTTTCTTTTTATCTCCTTTTCCACTCCTTCTCTCTCCAATTCTACTGTGGTGATTTTGCAAGCTTGGTAGGATATAATACATGTAAAAGTGCATCAGTCTTTGCTTACTTGATATTTTTGACTATCTCTGCCTGTTCTGAATCTTGATAAGAAGCAAAGATTGTTATAAGCCCAATTGAGAGTGATAAGAGAAGGCAGTTGCCCTCTCTCCCATCTTGTTGTTATATGTCTGTCTTCTGTATTTATTTATTTATTTTTTTAAGTAGATGAATAGTATTCTGGGAAGGGAATGTCTAATTGATCGTATAAATTGGGATATTCTGAATACTCATTTACGTACAATTGGAGATTGGAATCATGAACAATGACCATTGGCATGGTAGTTGCTGACAATAGATCTAGAGATGGGTGTAGAAAGTAACTCATCTGAGTTCAGTGGTAGTTACAGGAATTTTGATCCCCTGCGATAGAGAGAATTGCCTATGTACTCTAGAAAGGTAGTGGCTCTTTGTATCCCAGAGATACATCTAAAAGAAACTTCATGAAGTTTTCACAAAAGAGGGCAAACACTTCCCTTGCATGGATTTGAGGTACCTCTTTATCACATATGTTCCCTACATATATGTCTCAACTCCCATTGTAGTTTAAATCTGATCTCATTCTCCTAGAGACTTTGGGTGTACAAGGGGAAAGAACATCTCTGGGTGCTAGGAGAAAGATTATTTATAATTACTAGTTTTATATACCTTCTCAGTAAATGTCTTTTGAATGCTAATGGCATTCAATTGATTTCAGGGAGCACTGTGGTGGGATTAAGGAGATACACTATTCAAAGACACAACTTCTCGTTGATCCTAAAACTATGGGAAGTAGTAGCCGGGTACCCTCTAAGAAACTATTCTGCTGGTATTATTAAGGTGTGTGGTACATGGGACTAGAACAGGGTGCTACACATTTCTAGGGCACCAGAGGAATCAAACAGAAGAGATAATAGAAAACGAGTTTGAAAGAAATGTGACAAATTCTACTACAATGTGTAGATTTTGGAATCAGAGGCTAGCTCTGCCCAATGTGTGACTTCTCTCTGTGACCTTGGACAAAACTTTTAGCTTCCACATATTTCATATTCCTCTTCTACAAATGAAAGAGGTAAATGAGAAAACTTTTCAGGTCCTTCTTAACTTAAAAATGGATGATCTTATGGTATCATTTGGTTTGTATTAACTTCCCATGGAAATGTGGATCTTGTGGTTTTGGTAGTGTTCTGTGACATCAGTTAGAGAGGGATAGTAGATGCAGAGATGGTAACATTCTCCTACCTGTGCAAAGAGGAGGTGAGAAAGGTAAAGCCTGAATTCAGATGATAAGGAATCTTATCATAGAATTACATATATTAATATTAGAAAGGTATTAGATATCTAAAACAAGCTCATGATGTTATAGATGAGGAAACAGTTTTTAAGAAGTAAAGTTATTGACTTTAGCTATTTTTATAGTTAAAGGTTTAAATACTTATTTCAAACTAGAGATAATTATAAATTTCAACTTATTTAGATTTCATTGCTATCAATAACAATCCATCTTTCTCTGCTTCCATCATTTTCCACTAATTAAAAAAAGAAAACTCTGTTATAAGTAAAATAAAATCCTGCATTAATCATGTTTAAAAAATGCCTCTTAATATTCACTCTTAGTCTATTATCTCCATTTCAGGAGGTAGGTAGCATGAATCTTCTGGGACTATGGTTGGTCATTATATATGATTGGTCAATATTGATATATTTCATAAGTCTTTAAAATTTTTTTGTTTTTGTTTCTTTTGCAATATTGTTGTCATTGTATACATTATCCTTCTGCTTCTGCTCACTTAATTCTGTATCATTTTTCCATTGAAGTCTTTCCAAGTTTCTCTGAAATCATTCCCTTCATCATTTCTTATAACACAAGAGCGTTTCATGACGTTTAGGACTAATTCCTCCCTTAATTTGCCTTCCCTCTTATTTCCCCCTTTTCTTTCTCCTCTTCTCTCCTGTTTCTTTGTTGAGGGAAATATATTTCTATACTCAGCATACTTGTTCTCCTCCTTTGACCAGCTTCAGAGATAGAGTTTAAAGTATTTGCTACTTTCCCAACCACTTTGTCTTTGTTTACATAGACTTCTACCTGTACACTCTCATTATGTGATATGGTTCCCCTCACCTTTCCTGTCCTTCCCTCCTTCTCTCCAAGTATAATCATCTAACCTTTCCTTTCTGTTCTTTTAAAAAGATTATCAAAGCATAATAGAATTTCTCTCAGATCTTCTGTTTAATAATACTACTTCTGATACTAGATAAGGAGAAGATTCTTAGAGGAAACATGTCTTCTCTCTCTATTATAATTTAAGCATTTTATTTTGTAGTCCCTTATACTTGTCCTTTCATGTTTAACTTCTTATGTTTCTTTTGATTCCTGCATTTGCACTTCAAAACTTCTGTGTAGCTCTAGTCTTTTCATCAAAAATGCTTGGAAGTCCTTTATTTCAATCAATCAATAAGTATTTATTAAGCATCTCTTCTGTCCCAGGAAGTGTGACTATAAAAACTGGAGATACAAAAAGAGAATCCCTGCTGTCAAGGAGTCTACAGTCTAATTAGAAAGACAACAATATATACAAACAACTATATAGAAAATTAATTATATACAGTATAAATAGGAAATAATTAACAGAGAGAAGGCATTGCAATTTAGAACAACTGGGGAGGATGGGATTTTTGTTGAGAATATAAGAACGCCAGGCAAGTCAATTGTCAGAGCAGAGAAGTGAGAGTGAGTATTCCAGGTATGGGGGATACTATGTATATATTTGTGTTATTGAACCTTTGTTTCCTCAGTCATTTCATCTTAACAGCTTGAGAAAATGCTCAGAGCTGAGAAATGGAAGGTCTTGGTTGTGGGTTAAACAAGAGACCAATGTCGGTAGATTAAAAAATATGTGTCAGGGAATAAGATGTAAGAATACTGAAAAGGCAGGAGAGGACTGGGTTATAAAAGGCTTTGAATGTCAAAAAGAATATTTGGTGTTTGCTCCTGAAGGTAATAGGAACCACTGGAATTTATTGAATAAGGTTGTGACATGATAAGACCTGGGTTTTAGGAAAATCACTTTAGTGGATGGATGATGCATTGGAGAGGGAGAAACTTGAAGCAGGTTATTACAATAATCAAGGCATCAGGTGATGAGGTCTTGTTTTAGAGTCGTGGTGCTATCAGAGAAGAGAAGAAAGCATTTTGGAGAAATGTTGCAAAAGTGAAGTTGACAGGACTTGACTACAGTTTAGAAATGGGGAGTGAGAGATAGTGAGGAATCTAGGATGACTGTCAGTTTGTGAGTCAGAGGAACTGAGAGCATAGTATCATTTTTTTCATCTTCAACAGCAATTAGGGAAGATAGGAGAGGGAAAGGATTTAGGGGGAAAGATAAATAGTTCTGTTTTGGACACACTGATTTTAAATGTCAATGGGACATTCAGTTTGAGATGTCTGAAAGAAAATTGGAAAAATGAGATCAGATTTCAGCAGAAAGATTGGGATAGGATAGATAGATCATCAGTATCAGGATAGATAATCATCAGTATAGAAATGTAAATTAAATTCATAGGGAACAAATGAGAAAATCAAGTGAAAAGCTATAGTGAAAGAAATTAAAAGAGCCCCTGCAGAACCCTGAGGAGTGTCGATGATCAGAAGCTTTGATCTAGAGGATGATCCAGAAAAGAAGACAGAGAAAGAATGGTCAGATAGGTAATAGGAGAACCAGAAGTGTTGTGCTGAAAACCTAGAGGGAACAGTTTATCAAGGAGGAGAAAGTGATCAATATTGTTAAAGGCTGAAGAAAAGAATGAAACGGGAGGTGGAAAAGTGAAGACACATATTGTAGACAGCCTTTTCAAGGTAGTTAGCTACAGAGGGCAAAAGAGATTCATGATCATAGAAAATATAGAAAGATAAACTAAGAATTTTTTGAGGATGGGAGAGAAATGGGAATATTCTTAGGCAGTAAGGAAGGAGACAATAGAGATTGAAAATAAGTATTAGTTGGAGGAAATAGGATGGAATGGGAGCAATTGTTCAGGTAGAGGGTTTAGACTTGGGAAGGGAAAAAAGGTCAACTTTTCATGTGAGAATGGAGGAGAAAGTGTCAGACAATATATGAATGATATTAGATGAAGATGAGGGAAGAAGGAATTCATTGCAAATGGCTTTGATTTTTATGAAATATGCGGCTTTGATTCTCAGCTAAGAGACTAGAGGAAGGGAAAACCATGGGAGATTTGAGGAGGAGTAAATGTCTGAAAGAGTGACTGTGGAATAGTGAGTTGCTAAGGGATATATAGTAATATTGACTAGAACCAGTGAGGACCCAGTTGAGATCATGTAAAAGAATGGGTAGCAGCATCAGTCAGAATAGTTGCATGCTTTTCTCCACTTTCATTCAGCACTTCACATGAAGGAATGAAAGTGATGAATGGTGGAAGTGATTAAAGGCTGAAACCTGGCTGAATGTAAACAGAAATATAAAATGGAGATTCAAATGAATAGGACAGTATAGAATTGAATTGTTTCAACAAGAGAGCAAAATAGGGAAAAGAAGAGAGAAAAGAGAGTAGCCAGTACAGAGGAGATGGCCTCAAAGAAAATTGAGGGTCTAAGGAATTGGAGGAAACAGTGTAGATGAAAAGGAAGGTTTTATAACAGGAAGTAGAGATAGGGATGAAAAACCAATGGCTGAATAAGGGGATTTCAGAATTATTAAACACAGAAGTAGTACATTTGTGGGTATTGGCAAGATTGATGGTATGCCCATCATTGTATTGACTGAGGTATCATACAGTGGAGGAATAGCTCATGAGAGGTAAATAAGTTGAATAACTGAAGAATGGATGAACGTATTTGAGAGAAAATCAATATGAATGTAAAAGTCTCTCAAGGAGGAGTTAGGGACGTGAAGACTTTGAGAATCGATTTTTGAACTCATTAAAAAAGAAAAGGTGACCTGGGGGGTGGTAGATAATACCTCTTAGCATTTATATTTATATTTTTATCTTTATTTTCCCCAGTTACATGTAAAAAACGACTTTTTTGGGTCATACATGTACATTCATTTTGTTAAACATATTTCCTTATAAACCATATTGGGAGAAAAAAAATCAGAACAAAAGAGAAAAGCCACAAGAGAAAAAAAGAAAAAGAAAAAATAAATGAACATAGCATGATTGATTTACATTCAGTCTCCATAGTTTTCTATCTGGATGCAAATGGAGTTTTCCATCCAAAGTTTGTTGGGATTGCCTTGGATCACTGAATCATCGGGAAGAACCAAATCTGTCATAGTTGATCATTGCACAGTCTTGCAGTTGCTATGTATAATGTCTTCCTGGCTCTGTTTATTATGCTTAGCATCAGTTCATGTAACTTTCCAGACCTTTCTGAAATCAGCTTGTTCATCATTTTTTATAGAATAATAATATTCCATTACTTTCATATATATATATATAATATATATACACATTATATATATATATAAACTTATTCAGTCTTTCTCCAATTGATGGGCATATACTCATTTTCCAATTCTTTGCCACCACAAAAAGGGCTGCTATAAACATGTTTGCATATATAAGTTCTTTTCCTTCCTTTTGATTTCTTTGGGATACAGACCCAGTAATGATATTCCTGGATCAAAGAGTATGCAGTTTTATAGGCCTTTGGGCATAGTTCCAAATTGCTCTCCAGAATGGTTGTATCAATTCACAACTCCACTAACAATGATCAATGTCCCAGTTTTCCCATATCCGCTCCAACATTTATCCTTAGCTTTTTTTGTCATCTTAGCCAATCTGAAAGGTGTGATGTGGTACCTTAGAGTTGATTTAATTTTCATTTCTCTAATCAATAGTGATTTAGAGCATTTTTTCATATAACTATAGATGTCTTTAATTTCTTCATCTGAAAATTGTTTGTTCATCTCCTGATCGTTTATCAAATGAGGAAAAACTTGTATTCTTATAAATTTGATTCAGTTCCTTATATAGTTTTAAAACAAGGACTTTTTTTTAGAAAGATTGGCTGTAAAATTCCCCCCCCCCAGCTTTGTACTTCCCTTTAAATCTTATTTGTATTGGTTTTGTTTGTGTAAAAGTTTTTTAATTTCATGTAATCAAAGTTACCCATTTTGCATTTCATAATGTGTTCTAGTTCTTCTTTGGTCACAATTTTTTCGCTTCTCCAAGATCTGATAGGTAAACTATCCCTTGCTTTTCTACTTTGTTTATTAGTATCATCCTTTACACCTAAATTGTATAACCATATTTACCTTAATTTGGTATAGAGTGTGAGACAAATGCCTATGCCAAGTTTACGACATATTATTTTCCAGTTTTCCCAGCAATTTTTGTCAAATAGTGAGTTCTTATCCAAGAAGGTGGAGTTTTGGGTTTATCAACAACTTTATTACTATAGTCATTGATTATTGTTCCATGTGTGTCTAACCTATTCCACTGATCCTCCACTCTATTTCTTAGCCAGTACCATATGTTTTTGATGACTGCTGATTTGTAATAGAATTTTAGGTTTGATACTGCTTTTTTCATCAATTTCCTTTATATTCTTTGTTCTTCCAGATGAATTTTGTTATTATTTTTTTTCTAGCTCTATAAAATAATTTTTGGCAGTTTAATTGGTATGGCACATGATAATTTTTATTTGGTGATAAGATATGAATACCTCAAAGGAAGAGAAAGAACTGAGCGATGGAAGAAGGGAGAGAACTTTGAAGTGGCAATGAGGAGTAAAGAGTATTTCAATTCCCTTGTCTTAACCAGTGACTTGAGGAGATTGCCAGGAAGGCTGTGTCATCAGGAGAAGCCAGGTTTTGGTAAGAGCTGGTTTGATGGGAAGCCTATGGAATGGGCATTCCTGAGGGTTCAATGGAAGGACTGGATGAAATTAGGTCTAAATTTTAAGGCATGACTGTTGAGAGGGATGGGAATGAAAAATTAGGTTGTAGAGAGCATGGAATGGGGTTTAAGTGATATTCTATAAAAGTTCAGGAAAACTGGCAGGACCAAGTATAAAAATATTCATCTTTGAATGGAATCCTCTACTTTAAAAAGACACATGCAGCAGGAGATGAAAGGCTTGAAGTCAAAGGAAGGGTTGCACTGGGTAGTTTTATTTATAATTTCTTGAAATATAATATCTAAGTCTTTTAGTTTTATTGATTGTTAATTTCAGATAGCCTAAAGATGCTTAAATGATCTCTACTCAATCTGTTTTCCAGGCCAATTAATTTTGTGATGAGATGCCTTTACATTTTCTTCTATTTTTCAATCTTTTGATTTTGTTTTTGTGTAAAGGAATCATTATCTTCTATTTGGTATAACCTATTTTTTAGAGACTTTGCTGTTCAAAATTTCAATGTTTCAATGTTTTGCTGTTTGATCAAAGTTTCTTTTGCATCAAATTATTAATTTCTTTTCTAATTCTTTCTTCCACAACTCCTGTTTCTTTCTCAATTTTTCTTCTAGTTCTCTCATTTACTTTATAAAACCCTTTAAAATTTTTTTTAAAAAAATTCTTGTTTCAATTCTTTTAGGAATTATAATTGAATATGTACTCTTTATCTTAGAGATTTTGCTTGTAGATATTTTAGAATAATTCTTTTCTTCTGATTTTATATCTCTAGTGCCTCTTTATAACTTTTAATTAAATTTAAAAATTAAAATTAAATTAAAATGACTTTTAATTAAAGTTCTTTTTTTTTTGCTGATTTTGTCAGCCTACTTTTTGACCTTGGATTTAATGTTAAGTTCAGGCTTTGTCTGCTTTTAGAGAAAGTGTCTGGACTGCTCCTGCTGCTGCTTTTGTGAATTTTGTGTTTTTCCAGGATATTGAGGATAACTCAGCCTAAGGAATTTCAAATTTTTAGTGCTCCCAAAGTAAACTGGTACAGGGCAAAATCTTATTATTAACCTCTTGTTTTGAGCTCTTCAAGTTTCTTACCTGGATTAGAATCTGAGCAACAAATTTGTGGGTTTGTCTCTGGTTGGAGTTCCAGTAGACTTCTGCTGGACTCAGCCATTATCAACCATATGGAATGTTCTTCCGGTTCAGAGTGATAGAACTGGAGATTCTTTTTTGATCCGGGATTCTTGTTATTCCTCTACATATTGCCATACAATTAGCTCCTTTCTTAGTACATAATCTTGGTCCTGCAACTAGAAAGGTCACTCTTACTCACAAGTCTCCTTCTCTTCCTACCCTCGATCTGTGACTAAACAGAATATTTCTGCAGTCCAAACAAATTTAGGCCCTAATATGCTCTTATAACCTTTTCTCACCTTTATGTCCAGCCTCTTTTTGCATCAACATGTTCTTCATGCCATTCCAAGCTAGACCCTGAGCTCAATATTCATTGACCTTTTAATTTATCTCTTTAGGTTGATTTGGGCTGAAAAAATATTTACTCTGTTATCTTTCTCATTTTTTCATATAATGATTTGGTTAGGTGTGTCTTCCAAATTTCTTTTGAGTAGTTATGATAGGGAGATCAATTATTTTTCTTCCATCATTTTGGCTATGCTTAAAATGTTATTTCAAAGACTTAGGTCTTCAATCTCCCTAGAGTCCATTTCCCTGAATGTCATTCCTTGGGGAGTATGGAAATGAGACAGTCCCACTGTAAGCTGTCTTTATAAATAAATACAAAAATTTATCTCATGGAGAAAGCCCCTTCCAAAAGGATGGATTATAGCCAGCTCCCCTGGTACCATATCAGAATGTGATGATCTGACATCACCCAAAGCCTCAGGGACACATTCCATTCCTTTTCAGCCATCTTTTAGTTTATTTTCACAATAGAAATAAGGAATGAGATAGAGTCAGGGCATGGTGAGAAATGTATTAATTGAACCAGACAGATTAAGTAGATGAATTTGGGATGATTTTAAAAATTGCTTTGTTCTAGTGTCTGGTGCCTTCTTTTCTCCTTTGCTGTTAGAAGCTATGTGAAGAGAAGGCAGCATGGAACTGAGGCAAGAGCACTGGCTAGGGCATCAGAGAGCCTCTGTTCAAATTCCATCTGAATGTGTAATGTTGGAACATGTAAACTTCTCTGCAACAATAAGTAAAGAAGCTTGAACATGATTTAATTTTTTCTTGATGACTCATATTCATCATTATAAACATTCATTATTACATTGTATAGAAATATGGCTTGATGTCTGATTTTACTTTTTTATCATCTCCTTTGCTGTTACTCTCGCTGCATTGATGGCATTTGTAGTTTACACTCCTTCTTCCACTTCCTTTTTAGTTTACTGTTTCTATTTGCTGTGGGCTGAAAACCTGCAGCATTTATACATAGAACCCACCTACAACCCAGATCACTTAAAAAAAAAAAAAAGTTAATGTGGTTTGCTGTAATGTTGAATGTTAGTCACCTCACACCACACAGTGACACAGTTGAATTGCTTCTGGAGTCCTCTCCCTCTTCCCTTCTTCTACTTTTCTACCTGGTCATACTTTCTCTTATCCTATCTGAAATTGCCTCAATCCAAGAACAAGTCTTAAAGTCTGAGGGAGAAGAGGATTTAATTTTCATGGAAACATCTATATTTACTCTCTCAAGGCACGGAGTAAAAGGGTTAACACAGAATTTCCAGATGACTCAGCTCTGGCAAGATTCAATTACTATCTTTTCATGCCATATCCAGGAATTTAACTTAGCTTTCTTTAGCCAAGTGACAGCAAAAAGCAGACTTACAAAGAGGGCTTCAAGAGAGATAGAAAATGTCTCAACCATGATTTTCTCCAAAGGTCCAAAGTACATTCATAAGTTAGTTTGCATATGATTTACATATAGTTGGTGTTTTGTTGCATAGTTTGTATAGTAATCATTCTACTTTTGAGTTTAAATTTTTTCCATAAATTGGTTCTTTCCCCACTTCCCTTATTTTCTTTTCTGCTTTCCCCCTTGAAAGACTTAGCTTCCTCATCTCAGAAGATTCCTATCTGGGGCTCAGGTCTTAATACATGGATTATCCTAAAACTCTTGTTCTATATTCTACTATTTCAGGGGTTAGTGGTTGAATATGGCTTAATAGCAGGAGAGAGTAAACCAGAAGAGCCATAATCATATAGATTGGCAGGTCCCTGAGACAAGTCTTCCAAGCCCAAGGTAATCATTTTCCAAAGAAAAAAAGAGTGGGTAGGTACATAGAATTATTGAGAGGGAAGAAAAGAATGAAGGAGTAGGTAAGAGAAGTGAATACCATAAGTTCAAGCAAAGGGACTATAGAATAAGGGGGTCAGGATGCTAAATCAAAGAACATGGGCACTTGGGTATTAGGACCTAATAGGAAAACTGATTTGCCAATCTTGTCTTTTCTATTTCTTTAATTGTCCCATCTGCTAATTTCTTCCCCTCCTCCCATCCCCCCATTACCTTCTATTTATTTGATATATATTTGACATACATTTATATATGTATATGTTTTCTCCATGATGAAATATATTGTGCATCTAATACTTAATGTCTGGCCTCTCATGATGCTTACTATGTGCTTATTGGTTGTTGCAGTGTCTGAAGCATCATGTGCTTGTTGGATGACTGGCTGGTTGATGATGATGATGGTGATGATGATGATAACATAATAAAATAATAAATTATAGCCAGTATTAATATAACACTTTAGGATGTGTATATTATTTACAAATATTATTTCATTTGATCCTCACAAGAACCCTTGGAATTACATGCTACTATTATTGCCATTTTTACATGGGGGTTACTGAGACAAACAGGGGTGAAGAGGATTTTCCAGGGTCACATAGCTTATAAGTGATTGAGGCAGGATTCAAACTCAGACCTTTCTAATTTTATATTGAATGCTCTATCCACTGTACCACCAGCAAAAATAGAGCCTGATATTAAGCTTGCTACTTTCTGAAGCACTGTTTCTATTATCTTTCCTGTTCAGGGTTAGAACTATATTCTGAGTTTGGACACATCACAAGCACAGGTGACTGGACTACATCCAGCTACATGGCACAGTGGACAGAGATCTGAACCTGAAGTCAGTCAGAAAGGTCAGTTTAAATCTTTGCCTTAGACATCTAGGAGCTGAGTGACCCTCTGTTGACTCAGTTTCCTCACCTATAAAATAGGGATAATCATAGCACTTACCTCCTAGTAGGATCAAACTAGATATTTGTAAAGCACTTAGCACAGTGACTAACATATGGTAGGCATTTAATAAGCACTTATTCCCTCCCTTTTCCCCTCTCCTTGGAGTAATTAAGTGAGGGATTGGGATGATAGGCGATTTCTGACAATAAGGAAAGGTGATTTAATCCTTAGTACTTAAGAGGTTATATACTTGAGAAATGAAAATAAGAATCATTTAGGGAAATTGGATGATGGATAGAGATGGAAACAATACTGAAAGGGAGAAAAGGGAAAAGAAGAAAAGGAAAAAAGGGAAAAGAAAAGTTCTTTCTTTGGAAAGGTAGTGGATTGTTAAAAGCTGTCGGAAAGGATGTAGCTACCCTATGTACTCAGCATTGGATTTTTCAGCTCTAGTCTCTGGTACACAGTATTTCTTTCTCTTTTTCTTCTTTCTATTTATTTACTTACTTTGGGTTTTATTTTTTGCTTTATTTATTTAATTCATATCTAATATATATTATTTAAAATAAAATTCTAAAATTTTATTTTGAGGGTTATTTTGTTTGGTGGGTGATGTCAGCTACTCCAGCGCAAAATACAGCCAGAAGTTGCTGAGAAGTAGAGGAGGATATGACTGAGAAAGAATCTTGCAGGAGGAAAAAGAAAATAATGAAAGATGGTGCACAGCCCAGTTTATATTGGCTACGACAGTGTGAGAAACTTCCTGGTGCTGGGGTAGTGTTGTCCAGGAGGCAGGGTTGTCATCTGAATTGATTTGCATGACAATAGGCCAGGCTCTCATTATGCATAGTGATGCTAATAGGCACCAGCCACATTGCATTTCCATGGGAAAACTATCTCCTTACACTGACTCAACAGCCTCCTCTTCCTCTTCCTCCTCTTCCTTCTCTTCTCTGGCCAAGAGGCTCAGGCACAGTCCTTCACATCCTACTAGGGAACTTCCCCGGGGAAAGGAGGTTTTGCATGGAAAGTAAAGTGATGTTTTGAGTTGGAAAGTAAAATTCTCTCTCTTTTATATTGAAATTTATTTTTTCAATGAACAAAAATCTTCCCTCTCCCTTCTCACTGAAAAAATAAAAATAAAACAAAAGCTTCTTGAAAAATATGTAGAATTAAGCAAGACAAATTTCCACAAAATGATTCTACAAGGCTGGTCAGGAAACATTCTTATTCCTCCTGTTTTACAGATAAAGATGTTGAGTTTCAAGAATATTTATTAAGTAACTTACCCAAATGCACAAAGCAAGTCCATAGCAGAGTTGAGACTAATTCAGTGCTCTACCAGTCAGACAATGAAAATTTATCAAATATCTACATGCCAGGGACCATGCTAAGGGCTGAGGAAGCAAAGTAAGGTACAAAACATTCCTGGCCCTTAAGGAGCTCACAATACAAAGAAGGAGACAATGTACAAATAAACATGTCAAGACAAGTTATATATAGCATAACTGGAAATAATCAATAGTTAGAAGACATTAAAATTAAGAGGGAAAGGGAAATTTTTCTGCAGAAGGTGAGATTTTAGGTGAAGGAAACCAAGGAAGTCAGGAAGTGGGGATGAGGAGAGAGACTTCCTTGCAAAGGGAACAGCTAATGAAAATACATATGGTCAGGAGGTGGAGGTATGGCAGGAGACAAATGTCACAAGATCATAACACTGACATTGATTGACCAGTGTACCTGAATGTGTCTTAAGAACCTCACTAGTCAATATTCTTAGATGGCTCTAAATGTTAGAAAGTTGTCCTTATATTAATATGTTATTGATCTCCATGAATCTTCTCTCTATAGATTCTTGTCTTCTCTTTGGAATCAAAGAAAATATCAAAATCTCATCCCATATAAAAGCCCTTCAAATATTTAAATATAGATGATAATAATATCTAGAATTCGTATAGCACTTCCACATTTCAAAACACTTTACAAATACAATGAGACTGAAAGTGTCATTAGAGACTGCACAATAACTCTCAACATAACTTTATTATTTTATTTTCTCTTCACAACAACCCTGGGAAGTAATATTAGTCCCATTTTACAGATGAAGAAAATGAAGCAAATAGAGATTAAGTGACTTGCTCACAAGTGAGCACCATGTACTGATGACCTTTAGCATCCATCATCAGTAAGTATCTGAGGCAGAATTTGAATTCAGATCTTTCCAACTCTATCTAATCCAGTTCTTTACCCACTGTGTTACCAAGTTGCCCAAGCACTCATCTTTCCCTAAGCATGAAAAGACTTATATGAACTGATGCAAAGTGATGGAAGTAGCATCTGGAAAACAGAATGAACAATGATTATAACAATGTAAATGGAAAGGGCAACAAAAAAACAACTGCAGTGGAACCCAACAGAGTTATAATAACCAAGCCTAACCCTGTAAAAGAGGTATGAGAAAGAACTACTCCTCTGCTTCATGGCATAGTATTATGGTTTTGCTTTTTTTGATCTGTTGATTCATTTTGCTGAATTTTCTTTTTCTTTAAAAAATTTTCATTATAAGATAGCTTCTATGGGAATGTGAGGAAAGGAGTACATCGGGAAAACATTTGTTTAGTTGTCTTATTGTGTCTGAATCTTCCCAACCCCTCTTTGGGTTTTCTTGGCAAAGATACTGGAGTGTTTTGCCATTTCGTTCCCCAGCAGACAAGGAAACTGAAGCAAACTGTGGGAGGTGACTTGCCCAGAGTCACACAGCTGTTAAGTGCCTGAGTCTGGATATGTACCAAGGTCTTCTTGATTCCAGGTCCAGCACTCTGTCCACTGTGCCACCTAGCTGCTCCACATTAGGAAAAATAGGTATTAGTAAAAAAAAAAAAAAAAAACAAAAAAAAAAAAAAAAAAAAAAACAAAACAAAACAAAAACAACCAAAAGATATCAATATTTTTTTTAAAATTAAAATTATGATATAAATATTTTAACGTATTTGAGATTTTTCCTTCTATCTTTGTTTTTTTTTAAATTTTTAAATAGTATTTAATTTCCCCAAATACATGAAAAGATAGCTTTCAACACTGACCTCTACAAAACTTTGTACTTACTTTCTTTTCAGAACCTATACAAAATTGACCATATATTAGGACATAAAAACCTCAAACTCAAATGCAGTAAGGCAGAAATAGTAAATGCATCCTTTTCAGACCACGATGCAATGAAAATTACATTCAACAAAAAGCCAGGGTAAAGTAGACCAAAAAATAATTGGAAACTAAATAATCTCATACTAAAGAATGATTGGTGAAACAGCAAATCATAGACATAATTAATAACTTCACCCAAAATAATGAGACATCATACCAAAATGTATGGGATGCAGCCAAAGCGGTAATAAGGGGAAATTTCATATCTCTAGAGGCCTATTTGCATAAAATAGAGAAAAAGGTCAATGAATTGGGCTTGCAACTAAAAATGCTAGAAAAGGAATAAATTAAAAACTTCCAGTCAAACACTAAACTTGAAATTCTAAAAATAAAAGGAGAGATCAATAAAATTGAAAGTAAAAAAAAAAAAAACTATTGAACTAATTAATAAAACTGAGAGTTGGTTCTATGAAAAAACCAACAAAATAGACAAACCCTTAGTAAATCTGATTAAAAAAAGGAAAGAGAAAAATCAAATTGTTAGTCTTAAAAATGAAAAGGGAGAACTCACCACTAACAAAGAGGAAATTAGAGCAATAATTAGGAGTTACTTTGCCTAACTTTATGCCAATAAATTCGACAACTTAAATGAAATAGAAGAATACCTCCAAAAATATAGCTAGCCCAAACTAACAGAGGAAGAAGAAAATATCCCAAAACCTTGTACTCCAAATTTTTCTTCTTCCCTTCTTTCCTCTCTTTTTCCCAAGACATCAAGTAACTTGATACAGATTGAATATGTGCAATTTTTCTGAACATATTTCCATATCTGTAATGCTGTACAAGAAAAATCAGATCAAAGGGAAAAAAAAAACAAACCCATGATACAAGCAAAACAACAACAGAAGAAGTGAAAAACCATCCTTTGATTCACATTCAGTCTCTATAGTTCTCTGTCTGGATGCAAATAATACTTTCCATTCCAAGTGTGTTGAAATTGCATTGAATTATCTCATTGTTGAAAAGAACCAAGTCCATCGCAGTTGGTCATCATATAATCTTGTTGTTACTGCTACAATGTTCACTTGGCATCAATTCATGCAAGTCTTTCCATTGCCACTATCTTTGACCTTATGGTATGTTATGCGTAATGGTATATTAGGTAAAACACACGCATACATGCCATTTATCAAGAATGGATTGATGAACAGCTTTGCAGGCAGGACAGTTATGTGCCTGTGTTCTCAAAATCTCAACATTTACTTTTTTCAACATGTCAATAGGATAAGTGGTGAAACTTCAAAGTTTTTAATTCACACGACTCTTATTATTAGTAATTTGAAACATTCTTTAATAAGGTTGTGCATAGCATTAGTTTTTCCTTTTGAAAACTGCCTACTGCTATCCTTTAACCACTTGTCTATTAGGGAATAGTTTTTGTTATAATATATATGTTATCAATTTTATTTCTATTTTGGATATCACAGATATTTGCTGCAAAGTTTTCTCTCCCTTCTTTCCCAGTAGTTAATTTTAGCTTGCAATGGAGTTGTTTTAAATCTATTTTAAAATATTTATTAATTTGATTAATTTTGAGTTTTGCTAGTCTACAATTAAATATTATAGTTTCTAATATTTTCTTTTTGTACAGCAAAATAACGATTTGGTCATGTATACTTATTGTGTATCTAATTTATACTTTAATATATTTAACATCTACTGGTCATCCTGCCATCTGGGGAAGGAGGTAGGGGGAAGGAGGGGAAAAATTGGAACAAGAGTTTTGGCAATTGTCAATGCTGTAAAGTTACCCATACATATAACCTGTAAATAAAACGCTATTTAAAAAAAATGACTAGCCCAGAGTCACACAACAGATAAGCATTTAAGGCTGGATCTGAACTCAGATCTTCTAAAGCCCAGGCCTTGTGCGCTATTCACTGCTCCACCTAGCTCAGTATAAGAGAGATCTGTTTATGTTTATAGACCAATGAGTTGGAGATAATGAGAGTAGAAGAGAATGAAAATGAATAAGAAAGGGAGGAAAGTCATGGACAGTGTGAGAGGTAATAGACTCAAGTGTACATACAGATAGAAGGATTAACATTAATCAGGAATGTTTTATTTTTCATTTCTTTCAGAGAGGTGGTAGAGAGAAGGAATTAAGTTGAAAAAAGGAAAAGGAAACTGTAGGTAATTTGAAGGAATTTTGAATTATGAAGATCAGAGTTTGAGTTCAGGAGGAGACATTGAGAAAATTTGAGGAAAAATAATCTTCAGATCCAAATTTTAATTCCTGTGAAAGAAGAATGAAAGGAAAGGGTCAGGGTTAGGGAATATAATCAAGGATGAAGGAAGATTAATAAATAAGGAATAAAGGAGGAATATTTAAGGAAAAGGAATGAAGAGAAAGGAAAAATGAGAAAAGGAAAAGAACATATATGTTCTAAAAATATTTATAGCAACTCTCTTTGTGGTAGCAAAAAACTTGAAATTGAGAGTGGCATACGATTATGATGGAATACTACTGGGGTGTGAGAAACAATGAGTTTAGTAAAAAACAAGCTAAGACTGTTATTTCCAGTCACTGGATGAAAAGCCATACATAGTATTGTATTGATTGACTTTAGAGTGTTGAAATGGTAAATTCTCTCTTCTAAATACAAGAAATTTCTGTGTCTTGCAATATAACAACTTTTTCTTGCCTCCTTTCTAGTCACTAGCAAAGCTTTATCTTTAAAATTAGATCAGAGTTATTGATACTAGTCCAATGGAAGAAATTAGAATTCCTTTCCCCCATCCTAGAAATGCCAGGATGGACTAGATGCCAGGGAAGCAAAACAAACAAACAAACAAAAAACAACTGTCTTATCACCCTAGAATTTTATGCTAACTGGATTTTTTATATTATCTGAGATAATGGTTTGAGAAATAAGACTTTGGGGTAGTGTAATCAGATGTAGTATTACCTCAACATCTGGATAGATATTATATTCTTCTCTATAACAATCCCACATTTTTCTTGACATTGATTTTCCTGAAGTTCTGTTAGGCATTTTGGCTTTTGACATCTCTTACTTTTCTAAATCTGAAATTTTTTTCTTCTCTGAATTAATCTTAATAGCTGAGTTATTATTGGGATGAAGTGATTGGAACTTTGTCTCAGAGCACTGAAATTTAGAAAGAACTTTTAAATCTTTAGCAGTGTGGAGACATCTAAGTTCATCATATAATTATTAAGAATACTTAATCAAAATAGGAATCTTCAAAAACTTCTTTTTTTTATAGTCTAATTCCAGGTGATTTCTCTAGCTCAGTTCCTTCTCATTCTCAACATGTTTAGTGCTTCATGCCCCAAGCACAAAAATTGTTAGTTACAGACTTAATTAGTAACTTAGATAGACTAATTCCGATGTTGTACAAACACAGTTTCCACAATGTTTCCTCCTCCACTACCTCCAAAGATAATCAGTGAGTTTGTAATCCCAAATTATATGTTTCAAATTAGCCAGTGGTATCACAGTGAGATTCTTAGGTTTTTAATAAAATCCTAAAATCTTAGACTAAGAGGACACTTTAGTAGCCACCTATCTGATTCATGAAGTCTCCGAAAACTGGACATGGAATCATGATGAGTACCTCCTATGAGGCATTCCATTCTGTTTTCACTATTCAATTCAATTTATTTTATAAAATCACTGAAGCACAGAGTTTTAGATTTGGAAGGAACCTCAGTAGTCACTAGTATAGGGCTTCTTAAAATTTTTCCACTTATGATCACTTTTTGGCTGAGAAATTTTTTCAAGACTTTAGGTATATAAAATCTTATAGAAATCAAACATTTACTAATGATAAATCATAATTTCACAGTCCCCCACATTCAGTTATGTGACTCCCATATGCAGTCATGACAATATTTTAAGAGCCTTTGATCTAGAATACCCTAAACTGAAAAAAAAAAAAAAAAAGGAATCTTTATTCTACTATATCCGACAAATGGTTGACCACCATTACACATTTCTAACAAGGGGGAATCCACAATCTTTTGAGTCAGGGGATTTCTTTGTTGGACAACTATAATTGTTAGGATGTTTTTCATTATATCAAACTGAAATTTAACTCTGTAATTGAGACTTCTTGCTTCTAGTTCTGTCTTCTGGGGCCATAAAGTTTTCCTCTCTTGGTCATTATCAAGTTTATTGTTGCCCTTAAGCTATAATACCCAGAACTAATCACAATGTTCTAGATAAAGTCTAAGACAAGTAGGGTACAGTGGGACCCATAACCTCCCTATTCCTGGAAGCTATGTCCCTCTTAATGCAGATTATATTACATTTTTTTAGCTACTACATTGCTTGTGCATATTAAACTTATCTCCCTCCCCAATAGCTGCTCCTTAATTGTGCCTTCCCAAAGACTGAATTTATTCCTATTGAATTGTTTTTCTTGTTACATTTAGCATAATTCTCTAGCTTATCATAATCTTTTTCAGTCCTTTTGTTCTCCAGAATGTTAGCTATTCCTCCCAAATTTTTCCCTTCTGTAAAATTTGATAAACATTCTATATTTATCCAAATCCTTGATTAAGGACTATCCTATGCTTTATCCAAATCATTGATTAAAAATATATAGCATAGAATCAAAAGTAGATTTCTAAGGAGTTATGTTGATAATGAACCATTATCTTTAAATCCAAACATTAACAAATTAACAATCTTTGCAGTACACCAGAAAGTAGAAGTAATAAACCTTCTGCATATAATAGATATTTTTGCTTTAAAATGAAACTTGTGGTCACTGTTGATTCTAGAACTATTTTCAGACTAAATTGGTAATCATGGCCTCAATTTCTGTGTCAGAAGAACATGTCCCTACTGTCCAGGTTAGTGGATTATCAGAGATGTCCTTAGTTATCCATGATGATGTCTCTGATTGATTGATGTAGATAATCCATAGTTAGTTTTGTAGCCATTTCTCTCCATACACAAAATATATATTTATAGTTTGAGTAGCAAATTCATTTATTGCATACAACTTTCAGGTACCCAGCAGACTGGTTTAAAACAACACCATTATAACATGGGCTGATAAATTATTTTTAACTATGAAACTACTTTTTAAAAAAAAAAGTAATATTCATTAGTTTGGCTTAGAACTCTATGCATTTATAAATATATACTCATGGCCAGATTCTTAGTTTTGTTAACTTTATCTACAATATTCCTTTAATATATCTGTTCTCTACTCTTTGAAAACATAACCACCAGTTTGACCTCTAATCACTTCTTGCCTAGGCTATTACAATTCTTTTCTATCTAGATTCCTGGATTCCAGTCTTTTGCTTCTCTAATCTCTCAGCCACAAAGGTGCTAAAATAAGTTTTAGAAAGTATAGAGTTGA
Organism: Antechinus flavipes; assembly: GCF_016432865.1. Lineage (NCBI taxonomy): Eukaryota > Metazoa > Chordata > Mammalia > Dasyuromorphia > Dasyuridae > Antechinus > Antechinus flavipes. The sequence continues at coordinate 152,785,669 of NC_067401.1, forward strand.
TACTCCTTTGCTAAAGGATTGTCCATGGCTCTCTTTTGTTGCTAGAATAAAATACAAATGCTTGAGCTTCAGTATTTGGATCTAACCTACTTTTCCATACATTTTATCTTATTTTTTGTTGCAGATAAACTAATTTATTTGTGATTCTCTGGCATCTTCCATCTCCATGTCATTGTACAAATCTTACATCTTAGAAAGGACATTTTTTTCTTATTACTGCTTCTTAGGATACTTAAAAGACACAATCTGTCTTCCTTTAAGGCTCTGCTCAAGTACCATTCATGAGAAAGCTTTACTGATCTCCCCTTGTATACCATCCCTCTTCAAATGTCTTTGATTGATTTATCTGTTTAAATGCTTCATTTTCTTTGGCAGAATGTAAGCTCTTTGAGGGGAGGGTTTTTTATTTGGTCTTTGTATAACCAGCATCTAACATAGCCCCTTGTACATAGTGATTGTTTAATAAATGCCTCTAGAAAGAAATTATAATTATACTCCTTTCCCCTAAAATGTTCATCATCATTAGATTTAACCTCTACTCTGTTGGCCCCAAGCATGTATCTTCTGGCTAAATTAATCTTTTTTTTTTTTTTTTTCCCCTCTAAAGAGGATCAAATAAGGACTTGAGCGGCTAGTGACTGATTTTCCAGCTGACAGGATAGAGTTAATTGTACACTATCTGCTAGAGTTTTAAAAGTCTATCTGTCCATATTAACAGAAGTTTGAAGTTTATGTTGTGAGACCACTATATGTGATAAGAAACTCAGTGCCCAGACAACTGAAAATAATTAATCCCTTAGACGGGTTGTGAAGTCAGGCCAATAGATAGCTTCCAGGGTCCCTTTTATTTTTTATTTTTTGATTGATCAGAGCGAGGTATTGCTAAGAGCACATATCTTTTGGATGTTATGTGATGATGGCCTTGAATACTTTGTATATATTTTAGGGTTTGATTTCAGGTAAGAAGAAATAGTAATAAGAACAAGATTTAGGCTGTGTGTGTGTGTGTGTGTGTGTGTATACATGTCCTATTTATTATATGATGCACTAATGATACTATCTCCCATATTTTGCCAGAAATTAATTTCCCAATTTAGTATTATTTTATTTGATGGTATTATTTTCTTGATGCTTTTTGTTTCTATCTCATAATCATTTCTACCTCTCTTCTCCCTTTTCTCAAAGCCAGCTGACAAAAATGTAGCAGCATCCTACACTTATAGTTTCTAACATCTTTACCTTTTCTATAGAGGAAAGATCAATCAATACAATTAAATAAATCTAACTTTCATTTTATTGTCCTTTTCATTGATATTATTGAAGTCATCGTGTATAGTGTTTTGTTTTTTTTTTTTTGGTTATGTTTAATTTGCATTAGTTCATACCAGTCTTCCCTTTATTTCTCTGAATTTCTCATATTTATTTTTTCTTACTTCATGCTAATATTTTATGACACATATTTCTATGCTACAGGTTTTTAAAAAATATTGTTCCTCTCTATGCATATTCTTTGATCCAGCAGTGTCTCTACTGGACCCAAAGAAATCATTAAAAATAGAAAAGTGTGCTAACAATTTTGTAGCAGCCCTTTTTGTAGTGGCAAGGCACTGGAAACTGAGTGGATGCCCATCAGTTGGAGAATGGCTAAATGAGATATGGTATATGAATGTTATGGAATATTACTGTTCAAAAAAAAAGTGATCAATAGGATGATTTCAGAGAGGCCTGGAGAGACTTAATGAACTTTTTGCTGAATTTTGATTTGAAAGGACTGTGTTTGTTATGTTTGTAGATGAAGACAATGCAATTTATCTACCAGGCCTAGGGTAGGATCTCCCACAGTTAACAATGATATCTCACAGGGGTAATCTAAATTTTGAAGCTGTTAGAGGTAGCCCAGCAAATAAATTTACCTGGACAATGTCTAGTAGTTCAGCACTAGAGAACGTTTAGTCCATTATTGTTTTGGTTCAATGTTTTCTTGACTAAGATATCTGACTTTTCTCACTCTATAGTTGAATTAATTACTTGAGTCCTTCTAAATAAGCCAATTTTAATACTTGTACAGAGTTCCACAAAATATATTCACTGCTAATAAAAGTTAGGCATTATTCATTCGCTCAAATTCTTTAACTATTCCTTCTCTTCCTGATGTCCAGTGAAATGGAAAATCCTTGAGGACAGAAAAGGGTGTTTTTTGTCTTTGTATTTCTCATGCCTGCTACAGTGCCTTGCATATAGTAGGCACCTAATAAATGCTTGTTCAATTGTTTTGAATTCAGTAGGGATGAAAGAGCCTGGAATGCAAGAAGTCTTTGAGAGAACTGATTACTATGGCTTATAGAAAGGAACCAAGCCAGTAAAGAATGGAGATGAAGTATGCTAAATTATTTCATTTCATCTTCCTTCAATCTCATTAATCTGATTGATGGGTTACTTGAATGTGACTGGGCTCAGTGTCCCATCCTATCCTGTTTTCTCTTCTTCCTAACTCCTCCAACCAGTAGAAAAGATCTGGGTCAGAATGCTTCTAGTAAGTCCTTCCATTATAGTTAGTCATCTACATCAGAGCCTAAAGTAGTGATAGTTTGGGAACAGAGGGAAAAACAATGGAATATCAGGTTTTCTTTCTTCCTTACAAGAATACCTTTGACTGCCTCTTCTCCCTTGTAGAGTCCTTGGAGAGATTTCAGGTTCATAGAATGGAAGTGAGAGAATTAATCAAATAATCAGAAAGTATACATCAATTGCCTACTTTCAGCCCTATAGGACTAAGGATGGAAAAAATAAAAACAAAAGATCTTTGCCAATAATACATGTAGGAGAAAACATGTATAGCTATATGTATATGTGTATACACATACTCATATATAATGTATAAACATGTATATATGTATACACATATGATATATATGTATATACAAAAGGCATATAAAATATACTCATATATAGGTAGCATGTATATATGTGAATATAAGGATATACATGGATGTATATATATATATGTACATAAGATTATGATAAAAGAGAAAATCCATTATTTCTACTCCAATTAGATTGAAGAGTGTAAAGTATGATAATTATTGCAAAAGTGGAATAAGAAAGAACAAGGGTGCAGGAGACCGATATTTCTCTTTCATAGTGTCTTTTGTTTAAAAAACTTGGAATACACACACACACATATATACATACACACATGCACATACCCCTCCTGCTTTTATCTTTTCCTTCTCCATAGCATAAAAATGCAAGGTGGTCCCCCAAAACACTCCCAAAAAAATAGAAGAATAAGCAGGCAGAGATTTCCAGACAACTGTATGTAAAGTATTTTACTTTAAGTTAGATACTTAATTGTTTCTTTTTATAATTTTACCATGTTATATTCATTAGTAATAATTCATATTATATTAAGTTTACCATATTATATCATTATATGATCATATGAAATTCAATTTCCTGTGTTCATGTAAATTACAGAAGGATAGATTAGGTAAGAATATTTCCTATATATGAGGCGAGGGGGTAGAAACACCATGTTTCTGATAATTGTCTGATAATTTTATGGTAATATTTTATGACTAACAATATTTAACTTGGATTAATAAGAGTTTCCTTCTTGTCTAGTCATGTGAAGTTACATGGTCTGATGGGCCAGGAAGCTGGCCTAGATCCATAATAAGGGAACTTCTTGGTAAGGTTTGAAGGGAGTCTCTTCACGGATTAATTAATTAATTAGGTGACTGTGTTCTTTTCCATAGATTTACAGAAAACCAAGCATGGCCTGCATGTAGCAACACTGTTAATATTTACCTGGTGTCATCTTAAGATGTCATTGCAATGCATATCCATCCTGTACCAAGTCTGTTCCATTAACATTATTTCTTGCCTTGTTTTATAAATAATAGGCACTCAACACACGTTTGTGGATCACAACTTTAAAGCTATTTCAATTTTTGTTGATTCATATGAAACATCCTTGATTTTGTTGATGAAAGTACTTCCTCTATCAGCACAGATCCTAACTTCTCCCTATTTTATGGGTTGCCATGGTTGAATAATTTAGTACTTGATGGTCAACCTTCCAGTAACAAATTTCTTTGAACTTAGCTTCCTGTTTTTAGATGATAGACACACAGCTATTGATTCATATTTGAAGCCTTTGTAACATATACTCTTTTAGTAGAATTCATGAACCAAGGCCATTTCCATGTTATCTCCATTGGAAGATGGCTTTTATAGAGCACAAATGATGTTTATTATTAATCAATATATAATATACTATTTGATCTGCTTTCCCAATTTCACCTTTAACTTGTAGTTTGAGCCTCCCCTAAGGTGTCTATTATTTTAGGTTCTAAGGGTAACCTTTTGGTTCTACATTCCAAACTAAGCTAAATTATAAGCCCCCACCAGAGGGCTTGTTTTTCCCAATGTCAACCAGTAAAGACATTAACTCTTGGCAAAGGCATTTACTTAAATGGCATATCAAGAATAGCACTTACACAAAAAAAAAATATGCTCCCATAAATCTAGAATGCACTTTTCTACAATATATACATCTATGATAAGAGTAAATTTAGAGTTGAATATTAGTGAGACACATGTGTAGTATACGCATGTGGCAAAGGCAAATTGCAACTTCTGCTATTGGAGAGCTTAAAAGTATTTTTTTCCTTTTTAAAGAATCCTCATGATAGGTTTCTAGTGGGACCCTTTTGCACAACCCAAATCTTAATTGTCAAAATTTATGAAATTTGAAGATTCTTCCTCTCTCAGATGCCTGTCTTTCTGTATGTATTGATTTTTTTTTTTTTTTGGAATGTGTATCTCTGCTCCCACAACTATGTCTCAAACTGTGTCAAACTAATAATATAATGAATGGGATGCTCTCATTCTGTTGCTAGCAACTAAGGTTGATGATAGAAAAGGGGAAGGAAGGGAAATTCCCTCCTATATCCATGTGATGGTCTTCTCCACACAAAACTTCCAGCTTTAAAATCCTCCAGAAACTGCTAAAATTCACTCAGTGTTTATCTTTTTAAAGTATCTAAGGTCATGACTAATTTTATTGATTGACCAATCTCTTTCTCCTTAACCCAATTAGAGAAATCTTTATAAAAGGTTAAGAGAGTAGATATGACTACAATCATTTTAATATCTTGTTATCACTTTGTGAAATACTTTTTGGGCTTTCTATGTACATTAATTGAAGAGAGGAAATTGTATATCTCTCCTTTACAAATATAAATATTTTTGCAAATAGAATGTTGTTTGGTTTAATGTGCAGTTTACATACACGTGTGACTTTGAGTAAGTTATTTTACTTTTCTGAATCTCAGCAAACTTACTTGCAAAATTCAGAGGGAAAGGGAAGGTTTGGACCAGTTGATCCCTCAGGACCTTTCAGTTCTATATGTCTTATGACATTTTATCCTGAGGACTTAGAAACCAACATTTTGGCTAAAAGTATAATGATAAATTCTGGCACTTGGGAAAATCCATGTGATGTCAAGGAAGACTTGAAAAGTTAGGAAAATATCTAAGACTTTAGTAAATGAGTTCTAAGGGAGAGAAAAACCACCCCAGAGATAGACAGAGATGCCAGGATAGCATTTGTGGGTGGATAATCCTGTATACTGTTGCTAGACTGGCTTCTAAAAGATGAACAGATTGAGACCAGGGATAGGAAAAGGTCCTTTGGAATGTGAGGTCTAGAGAGGCTTCCTCTTTTTGATGGAATGGAGAATGGTTGAAGAGAGGTTGGCAGAGGATAGAGAGGTACAGTTCCAAAATATAGGAGGATCATTGTGAGGAGGAAGCATGCATTTGGATGCTTGATTTTGGAATCCTTAGAGCAAATCAGAGTCTTAGTTATGGTTCTAATTTTCATAATAGGACAGCCTGAAAAATATCTGAATTAGTTAAGATTGATGGCTTAATCCCAACTCCTTAACTTTTCTTAATGAAAAAATCAAGACTAAAAAAAATTCCATCACGTTACCCAAATATTTGTTTACCCCAATGTTTGTATGTGGATTATTTCTAATTATTATATTGGTTCATAGATTTTAACCGATTAATCTACACATATGTTTTATTATCTAATGATGTTTCCAAGATCTACATCATTTGATATATACTAATTTTCATTAGAATTGTATTCCTGTCTTATCTCTGTTAGTAGATTGGAAGGGCAAAAAGTGCAACAATTGTATCCTATTCCTCTCTGAATTCCAAAAGCAGTGTTTTACTGCATACAGTGTGATTAATGCATATTTGTTGTCCTCAATTAAAAGACTATTGCTGTATTGTTGCCTTGAAAAAGTAAATGTAAACATAGATTACACACTTATTCATTGGTTCCCTTCTGTAAAGATATTTGATAACTTTCCTATGTCTTTTTTGTTCCTTTGTTGTTGTTCTGTCATGTCTCTTCTTGGACTATATCATATCAATAGTGTCCAATAGTTCCTTGGTAGAGGTACTGGAGTGATTTGCTATTTCCTTCTTCATGGATTAAGAAAACAGAGTTGAAGGGACTTGCCCAGAGTCACACAGCTATTCAGTATCTGAGGCTGGATTTGAATTAAGGTGGTCCTGGCTCCAGCCATAGTACTCTATCCATTGCTTCCCTTTTGTCCCTTAACTAAAACATTAAGTTCCTTGAGAGCAGTGTCTACATCCTAATTATGTTTGTTTGTCCAAGCTGGGTAATGGAGGGACTCATAGGAGGAAAAAATGAATTTGAATCTCAGTTCTTCCATTTACTACTATAGCTTTGAACCTCCCATAAGTAATCTAAACTCTCAAGGTTTCAGTTTAATTTTAATTTAATCAGACTGGATGGTCTCTAAATTCCCTTCCATATCTATCTAACATTCTATATTTTGATGAATCATCCATGCAGCAGATACATGCAACTAATCAGAGTGCGACCCAGGTGACACTGTGAAGATGGGGATCGGCAATGCCCATTGAACATGAATCAATATATTCCCACTTCTATTTTACTGAAAAACCAACTCATACTGATAATGGAGTAATTATGGAGACTTTCCAACATGATAGAACTGATTAGAGCTTGATTTCCTCTTGCATAACCTTTGGTAACACAAAGTTAGCTATAATCCACAAGGAGACATCAAGAGATGACTTATGGAGAATTAATACCTTGAGAAGCCTTAAGGTAGAAGAATGGGCAGAACTTCACAATTTTTTGTATGTTAAGAGCAGATAATGGTATAATAGATAAGAGTAGTGGGCCTAAAGTCAGGAAAATCTGAGTTTAAAATCACCCTCAGATACTTACTAGGCAAGTTGTTCAACTAACTTTTGTCTCAGTTAGTATTTTCAGTTATAAAATGGAGATAATAATAGCACTTACCTTGCAAAGTTTTTGAGAGGATCAAATGAGATAATATTTGGGTTGTTAAGCATTGTAACATGTAATAGCACTAAGTGCTTCATTAATGCTTTTCCTCTTAATCATGTGGAAGTTCAAGGGAGCAGAAGAGTGAAATATGGGTCCCACTTGACTTCTGTTTACAGCCACTTTCTTGTTTCACTCTCATTCATGGATTAATCACTCTTTAATTTTAATTCAATTATTTTTCATTTTCATTTAATTTTTTTATTTTAATTCTCTATTCAACTTCTTACTTTTCTGAGCTTCTGAAATCCTAAAAGGACATAAAGAAAGACCAGAAAAAGCAGAACAAAATAATAAAGTCAGGGAGACATTCTGAATGTTGAAAGGCTAGTTTGCACCGACTTAAACCAGTATCTAAACTTTTCCAAGCCAATAATTGTTTATTTTTTAAAGAGGGAAGATAGAAGGTGAAAGTCAGTTATTAAGAGAAAACTTCTATATGGGGAGCTTACTTCTTTAAGGGGAAGAGTAGTACCACTTGCATTTGCCTAGAACGCCTCTGTTAATTTCCTCCTAACACACACACACACACACACACACACACACACACACACACTCACTCACTCAGTCACTCACATCTTATTAATTCTATCTCTCGCTTCATTCTAGATCACAGTTCTGTATTGTTCCAAAACATAGAAGTGGTGTGTGTGTGTGTGTGTGTGTGTGTGTGTGTGTGTGTGTGTGTACTTTATTTCTAGGAACAAGAAGAAAGAAACAGATGGACACTTTGAGTTTCTCTTTTCCATAAATAGTGAAAGGGGATGGTCGTGGTTGGGATGAAAATTATAGTAAAAAACCAGAAACATATATGGTGAAAAAAATCTGTGGATTGATTCAAATTTTAGAGATTTACAGTTTGTCAAAGTTATTTCCATAAGCTCTATGGGTATCACCAATACAGAACCCTAAGTTTGGAAGCTGGTCTGTTTGTTAGGAACTCTCCAAGGTTTTAAAGTCCATTTTCTTTCCTAAAGGCAGAAATAGAGCTAAAAATGATGATTTTGTGTTCTTTTAAAATCCCACTGATGATTGCTTCAGTATTTGGCATATATACACATATATAACATGTATATATAACTTTTTAATTGTTATAATTTTTGAAATATGAAGACTATTACTCATGTCATTTAATTCTTTCTTACTTCAGTTAAAAAGCTATTCTTTCTTTCATTTATTTCAGTGCAGGAGGATAGTTGTTTAGGTTAAACAACTATCCTACCCTGTAGAATAAGGTCAACTCATCAGGGATTAACCAGGTTAATGCACATTGTAGACACATAAAATGGTTTTATTCATTTTTTTGATAGAATTATGTAAGCAAAGTATTTCTTTCTAAAATATGAGCATCATCTGTGATTTCATGACCATGGGGAATTCTCTATAAATTTCTCCCACTTAGTGGGAACTCTTTTGACCATTTAAGATATAAGACTCTTTTATTACTTAGTTATAGTTGGCTGAGACACTAATTGAATCCAAGTTTCCCTAACTTATAGATCAGAATGTTACCTGTTTTTCAAAACTGCCTCTTTCTATTTTTAAAATACCTAAATGAAAACCTGTTTCTCTTAAGTTTCTGAAATAGACAGCCCTAGGAAATCGGAAACATTAACAATATTCATTGGCTAAATCACAGCCTATGGGACTAAATTAAACCATTCTGTGGACCTGGAAATTTTTCCCCATTTCACTCATTGCTCTCAGCAATGCATAATAAGTAAATTTGTATGCAAAGAACAAATTTTAGATTTCTAAATAGCATCTGTAAATTAGGGCCCTAAATTTCATATGCTTGCTTTCCCCTCTTGAGTTCTATTTGTCCTATTACTTACTCCAAAACCCACCAATTAATTCAAATTTATCCTGTAATTCTAAAAAAAAAAAAAAAAGTAACTAGAACACATAGTGATTGCAAGTAGATTTGAAAGTACAATATTGTAATGTAGTCAAACTTTGAATCTGTATTTGGAGGACTTGAATTCAAATCCCTGGAATCTTCTCAGGTATCATGGCTATTTCTGAAAATTTGGTAGAATTTTAATGCACCCATGTGTTTGCTTGATGAGGAAAGCCAGAAACTAGTTTAATGTCTCTGCAAGTCAGTCATCTCTTTTGAAAATGGGAATAATGAAAGTTACTACCTTCCCATGAATCCAATATTAAGGAGGATAAGGGGATTCAGAATAGGGGCAATATTTGTCTCTAAAGGTCTCTACACCATCATGTGCTGAATTTTCACAAGTGTTTTAATAGATCTTTTGTCTATATACATATGAGAAAACTCTACAGAGATTCTGAGGCCTGAGAGAGGTTTGAATAAGAATCATGGAGTTCAGATGATTGAGCTTTATTCAATTATGCTAACCTTCCTTCACCTATAAAACTTTATCATAAATGGGAGCATCACATTAGTTTAGATGCAACACTTAACCTGGCGTCTTTGACCTTTTAAAAATATTCTATTAACTGTATTTCAATATAATTGATTTCCTTTGTAAACCTATGTAATGTAAAAGCATTCTTAGAGGGTCATTGTATTCCTGATGCTTTTCAGCTTTAAGTAGACTTTGAGTGAAGGGTCAATAGGGTCCCACAATGAATTTTTGCACAGATTCTTACAGATCCTACTAGATCTAGAGAGGCCAGAGGCAACTGCAGGAATGTAAAACAATAAGGAAAAATGTTACTTTCAGCACTCCTATCCTTAGGAAAATAAAGACACTTTCTTGTTTCAGGAGGCTAAATCAACTCTGATTGCCCCTTGAAAAAATGTCTCACTTCTGTCAATATTTTCAAAGTTGCACAGTGACAAGTATGTCACTAATAAACAGAATAATATTATAGAGAGGGGTCTCTGTCTTGGACCTTCTTCTCTTTTCCCTCTATATACTCTTCAACATTTCATCAGTAGATTTGATTACCATTTCTATACATAGAACTGCCAAATCTACAAATCTTCATTTTTCTCCTGAGTGTCAATCTTGTATGATCAACTACCTATAGGATATCTTCAACTAAGTGTCTTGCAGATATTTCAAATTCAATACATGCCTAACAGAATCCTTTATCTTTCCTTCCTTAAAACAAATCCTTGTCTTATCTTTCCTATTTTTAAAATCAAGGATGCCCCCATTATTCCTGTCTGCAAATTAAGTCACCCTCATCTCTTCCTTCTTTGTCATCATCCTTCTCATCCCTTATATTCAATCAATTGCTGACTCTTATCAATTTTGCTTTAGTAATTGGACTCCTTCCCTCCTTAAACAGCAAATTTTCTAGTTCAGGGACTCATTACTTTTTACTGTACTATTTTAATAGCCTCCTAGTTGGTCCAGGATCCTACCTCTTCTCTCACTTTTCTCAAATTATTCTTATCCAACTTGTGAATTATGCAAGTTAATTAATCCCCACCCATTTCCCTTACAGCTATTCATCTTTGAAGAACCAAGGTGGGGACCTTGGAGCCAAAATGGTAGATAGAGGCAGCAACTCAGCCAAGTTCTTCCAATATTCCTCTCCAAATGACTTTAAAATAATATATCAAATCAAATTTCTAGAACACTCAACAAAAGGCTGGGGTGAAACTTTTTTCTAGCCCAAGATGATTTAGGGTGTCAGAAAAAAGAGGTATTTGACAGTAGGATAAGGACTGATCTAGAGCATCATTGGTGACATCTGGAGAGAGTTTTGTGAGCTCTCAGCCAAATAAAGAGTTTGGAAAACCAGTCAGAAAGCAATTACAGAAACTTCTTGGATTAGTACAGGAGTATGACCTGGAACTGTTTGGCAAGATATTGTACTTATCTAATTTTGAATGAGGAGCTATTTTGGTCATAAGGGAGCATGGGCTCTGGTAGAAATTGCAAGGTGGAAAGAAGTGCTAGTACATGTACTTCACTACAGTGGAGCAAGGCTGCTATCTGGGTAAGGACTAGAGCATAGGCCTGGAAAATAGTGACCATATCTTTCCCCAGATCACATTACCTTGGAAGCACTGAAAACTTACAAATTCCCAGAAGTAGCTGTGCAAAAAAGTCTGAAGCAAGGGATGGTGATTCTCCTTTAGCTGAATATCAAGTTCAAAGTTTAAAAAAAAAAATAGGCTGGGAAATGAGCAAACAAGCAACAATAAAAACGAATCTGACCATAAAAAGCCACTATGGTGATAGTGAAGATGAAGATACAAACTCACCGTAAGAAAATTACAAAAAAACAGTTAAAAGAAAGCCTCAAAGAAAACAATTTTTTAGCATAGGTATCAATTTATGAAAAAGTCCTATTCTTGTGCCTTATTGTAACATAGAAGTGAACCTAGGTTTTTGAATATGTTGCTAGTAAAATATGAATTCTGGCAAGTGTTATATAAGGACTTCAAGTATGTCTCCAGAAGGACACTGGTGGACTTAGTTTGACAACTTAAAAAGTGGTAATCTGTAAACAAAGAAAATTTTAAAAAATGATCCTTAATCTTAAGTGTTCAGTTTACTCTCTCCAGTGATAATAGTAAAGTTGTAATAAGGAAGACAGAGGATGCAAAAAAAAAAAAAAATCACATCACTTTAGATCATCTATAAACATTAATTTGAGTATACTTGAGTATTTCAAGCATATTAATTGCTATTAATTAATTAATTGTATTAAATACAATTTATTTGTAATTTTCCTTTAAAAATCCAGCCAAATTTTCCCTTTATCTGCCCTGTGAGAGTTCATAAAATCAAAGCTCTAGAGATTCAAGAAATCTTATACATTATTTCTTAATTTTTAAATAAAATTTTATTTTTAAAAGAAATAACACTTATTCTCTCTTCTTTTCACAAAAAGGGAAAAAAGGTGTCATCCTTATACAAATATGCAATCAATCAAAACAAATTCATGCACTGACCATAGCCAAAATACCTGGTGTTCCAAAAACCTTACAAAAGAATTATACACAGATGAAAGGACTGCATTTTTTTGTGGTTGTCTTTAGTTATTCATTCATTCATTCATTCATTTAATTTTTCAATCAATAGGATTTAATTTTTCCAAATATATGTAAGGATAGTTTTAAATATTCATCCTTGTAAGACTTGGTGTTTCAAATTTTTCCTCCCCCCGCCCTAATATACCAAGCAATGGGATGTAAGTTAAACATGTGTAAAGGATTTTTTTTGTAAAGATTTTTGGAATGTCCTGTATATGTTTTCTTCTGCACCTTGAGTCTATCACTTCTCTGTTAGGAGATGAGTAACATGCATCATCAGAGGCCTCTCACACACTATACCAAGATAAAGTCAAAATGGGTTCATGATTTAGACATAAATTGTGATAATATAAGTAAGTCAGTACAGCAAAGAATAATTTACCTGTTGGATATCTATGTACAAGAGAGGAATTTATGACCAAGCAAGAAATAGAGATTATTATTTTTTTAAACAATAGCTTTTTATTTTCAAAATATATGCAAACATAACTTTCAACATATACCCTTGCAAAACCTTGTGTTCCAAATTTTTTTCTTCCTCCTTTCCCCCTATCCTTACTGTAGATATTAATCCAATACATTAAACATGTACAATTCTTCTATACATATTTCCACAACAACTATGCTGTACAAGAAAAATCAGATCAAAAAGAGAAAAAATTAGAAAGAAAACAAAAAGCAAGCAAATAACTACAAAAAGGTGAAAATACTATATTGTGATCCACATTCAATTACCACAGTCTCTCTGGATGCAGATGGATCTCTCCATCACAAGTCTATTGGAATTGGCCTGAGTCAACAGATTATTGAAAAGAGCCATATCCAGGGTGGAGCCAAAATGGCAAAGAATAGACACATCTTTATCTGGACTCCTCCTCATCTCCCTCAGATCAAGCCTCTGCACTGGTTTTGGAGTGACAGAACCCACAAATAATTGGAGTGTAACAAATTTTCAGAAGAAGATACTGTTTATTTCAATTGAGCAGAGGGAGAGGCTGCCAAGGGGAGCCTGGGGGAAGGAAGTCAGGGCTTTGCAGCTTCCCACACTGGGGAGTCTAATGGGGGACTTTGGGTTGCTCTGTTCTGGTAGCAGGCCAGTGGATTGGCAAATTGGCTGTGAGACACCCAAGGCCAGTACAGAGCCTTGAGTGAAGGTTGTAGTGCAACCAGTGCAGGTTGAGAGCCTTTGAATCCCAGGACAAAAATGCAGGACCTGGCCATGCCTACCCAGCATCATAAGTCAGCAGAACTGGCCGCAGGGCAACCTAAAGTGGCTATTACCCCTTTGCCTTAAGAGCAGACCGCAATCTTTTCTAAAAAATGAGCAAAACAAGCAAAAAGAAAGCTGATCCCATATATATCTTTTTTTGGAGAAAGAGAACAGACCTCGAACCCTGAGGATCCTAAAGGCAAATCATCTCCAGATGAAGCCCCAAAGGATAATAAGAGTTGATCCCCATTTCATAAGGCTCTCTTAGAAGAATTCAAAAAGGATCTTAAAAGAATTAGAAGAAAGATGGTGAAATGAAATGAGCACTTGGAAAAATAGAAATTGCCTGAAGAAAACTACTTAAAAATTTGGTGAAATGGGAAAAGCACATAACTCCTTACAGAATAGATATGAACAAGAAATCAATTCTTTGAAAACAGAATGTTTGAAATGGAAAAAAATGCAATGAACAAATGGTATTCCTCATTTAAAAGTTTAATTGCCCAAATTCAAAAGGAGATTAAAAAAAAGCTAACTGAAGAAAATAATTCACTAAACTTTAGAACAAATGGAAGTGAATGACTCAATGAGACTTCAAGAATCAGTCAAACAAAACCAAAAAAAAAAAAAAAAAAAAAGGAAACATAGAAGAAAATGTAAAATATCTCATTGGAAAAATAACTGACTTGGAAAATAGATCTAGGAAAGACAATCTAAGAATTATTGGACTTCCTGAAAACCATGAAGAAAAAAAGAACCTAGACATCATCTTTCAGGAAATCATCAAGGAAAACTGCCCTGATGTTCTAGAACCAGAAGGTAAAAGAACTATTGAAAGAATTTATTATTACTTCCTGAAAGAGACCTCAAAAATGAAAACTCCAAGGAACAAAAAGCTAAATTTCAGAATTATCAAATCATGGAGAAAATATTGCAAGCAGCCAGAAGGAAAAATTCAAATACCAAGGAGCCACAATCAGAATTACCCAGGACCTAGAAGCTTACATTTTAAAGGATCGAAAGACTTGGAATCTGATATTGTTTTTATTATAGCTTTTTATTTACAAGATATATGCATGGATAATTTTTCAGCATTGACCCTTGCAAAATTTTCTGTTCCAACTTTTCCTCTCTTTCCCCCCACTCTCTCCCCTAGATAGCAAGTAGTCCAATACATGTTAAATATGTTAAAATATATGTTAAATACAATATATGTATACATATTTTTATAGTTATCTTGCTGCATAAGAAAAATGGATTTAGAAATAAGATAAAAATAACCTGAGAAGAAAAACAAAAACTCAAGCTGACAAAAACAGAAAGAGTGGAAATGCTATGTTGTGGTCCACACTCATTTCCCAGAGTTCTTTCACTGGGTATAGCTGGTTCTCTTCATTACTGAACATTTGGAACTGATTTGGTTCATCTCATTGTTGAAGAGAGCCACGTCCATCAGAATTAATCATCATATAATATTGTTGTTGAAGTGAATAATAATCTCCCAATTCTGCTCATTTCAATCAGCATCAGTTCATGTAAGTCTCTTCAGGCTTTTCTGAAATCATTCTGCTGCTCATTTCTTACAGAACAATAATATTCCATAACATTCATATACCACAACTTATGCAGCCATTCTCCATTTGATAGGTATCCATTCACAGTTAGCCACTACAAAAAGGGCTGCCACAAACATTTTTGTACATAGGGTCCCTTTCCCTTCTTTAAGATCTCTTTCGGATATAAGTCCAGTCTTATCTGCTGGATCAAAGGATATGCACAGTTTGATAACTTTTTGAGCATAGTTCCAAATTACTCTCCAGAATGGTTGGATGCATTCACAATTTCACCAACAATGTATCAGTGTCCCAACATTCATCATTATCTTTTCTTGTCATCCTAGCCAATCTGAGAGGTGTGTAGTGGTATCTCAGAGTTGTCTTAATTTGCATTTCCCTGATCAATAATGATTTGGAACATCTTTTCATATGGCTACAAATAGTTTCCATTTCTTCATCTAAAAAATGTCTGTTCCTATCATTTGACCATTTATCAATTGGAGAGTGGCTTGATTTCTTATAAATTAATGTCAATTCTCTATATATTTTAGAAATGAGACCTTTATCAGAATCTTTGACTGTGAAAATGTTTTTCCAGTTTATTGCTTCCCTTCTTATCTTGTCTGCATTAGTTTTGTTTGTACAAAAACTTTTTAACTTGATATAATCAAAATTTTGTGATCAATAATGATCTCTAGTTCTTTTTTGGTCACAAATTCTTTCCTCTTCCACAGGTTTGAGCTGTAAACTATCCTATGTTCTTCTAATTTATTTATAATCTCATTCTTTATGCCTAGATCACGAACCCATTTTGACCTTATCTTGTGTATAGTGTTAAGTGTGGGTCAATGCCTAGTTTCTCCCATACTAATTTCCAATTTTCCCAGCAGTTTTTGTCAAACAGTGAATTCTTATCCCCAAAACTGGGTCGTTGGGTTTGTCAAACACTAGATTATTACAGTTATTGACTATTTTGTCCTGTGAACCTAACCTATGGAATCTGATATTTCGAAAGGCAAAGGAACTTGGATTGCAGCCTAGAATCAATTATCCAGCAAAATTGAGCATTATCTGTCAGGGGAAAAGATAGACAATAAATGAAACAGGTGAATTTCAATTATTTCTAATGAAAAGACAAGAGCTGAATAGAAAATTTGATCTTCAAATGCAGAACTTAAGAGAAACATAAGAAGGTAAAAAGGAAAGAAAAATGGCTTTCTTTTAAAAGTTAAAAAGCTTATATCCCTATATGGGAAGATGATAAGTTTAATTCAAAATCTGTATCTCTGGTATGTGTATACTTAAAGGGTGCAGTTATAATTTAATTTTATTGGGATGATATAAAAAAGAAACTAGAAGAAGAAAAATGATTCTGCTGGAAGAAGAGGAAGAAGGACTTAAATGGGGTAAATTACATTTTATGAAGAGGCAAAAAAGACCCATTACAATTGAGGGAAAGAAGGATAGAAGATAAGTACTGTGTGAATCTTACTCTCATCAGATTTGGTGCAAGGAGATAATATAAGATAATATAAGACATATTTAGCTTCACAGAGAAACTTGTCTCTTCCTATAGGGAAGTAGGAGGGAAAAGAGGAAAGAAAAGTGGGAGGCTAATAGAAGGGAGAATAGAATTAGATGGGGACTAGAATAAGAAAGGGAGAAAGGATGTAAAAGGGGAGGGCTGTTTGAGAGAGGGGTTGGTTGGAAGCAAAATACTGGGGAGGAGGAAAAGGGAGAAATGAAAGAGAAAAGTATAACTGGGTGAAAACAAGATGGCAGGAAATACAGAGTTAGTAGTTTTAACTGTGAATGTGAATAGGATGAACTCTCCTATAAAACAGAAGTGTTTAGCAGATTAGATTAAAGGCCAGAATCCTACAATTTAAATACATTTAAAGCAGAGTGATGCATTCAGAGTAAAGGTAAAAAGCTGGAGCAGAATCTATTATGCTTCAGCTGAAGTAAAAAAAAAAAAAAGCAAAGGTAGTAATCCTGATCTCAGATCAAGCAAAAGCAAAAAATAGATTTAATTAAATTAAAAGAGATAAAGAAGGGAATTACATCATATAACAGATAAAGAAGTAATATCAATACTAAACATATATGTACCAAGTGGTACAGCATCCAAATTCCTAGAGGAGAAGATAAGAAAGCTGCAAGAAGAATTAGACAGCAAAACTATACTAATGGGGGAATCTCAAACTTGCTCTCTCAGAACTAGATAAATTGAACCACAAAATAAATAAGAAATAAATAAAAAAGAAGTTAAGGATGTAAGCAGAATTCTAGAAAAGTTAGATATGATAGATCTTTGGAGAAAACTGAATGGAGACAGAAAGGAATATATATATATATTGTTGGCAAGTACATGGAACCTATACAAAAATTGTAAAAACCTCCCAAATCAAATGCAGAAAGACAGAAATAATAAATGCATATTTTTCAGATCATGATGTAATAAAAATTATATGCAATAAAAGACCAGGGGAAAATAGACCAAAAATTAATTGGAAGCTAAATAATCTAATTCTAAAGAATGAATGGGTGAAACAATAAACCATAGACACAAATGATAATTTCATCTAAGAGAATAACAATAATGAGACAACACAACAAAATTTATGGGATGCAGCCAAAACAGTTCTTACAGGACATTTTATATATCTAGATGCTTACTTGCATAAAATTGAGAAGATCAATGAATTAGGCTTGCAAGTAAAAAAGCTAGAAAAAGAACAAATTAACCCCACCAATTAAATACCGAATTTGAAGATTTGAAAATAAAATGGGAGATTAATAAAATTTAAAGTAAGAAAACTATTGAATTACTAAACAAAAGCAAGAGTTGATTTTATGGAGAAACCAACAAAATAGATAAACCTTTAGTTAATTTGATTAGAAAAAGGAAAGAAAAATAAAATTTTAGTATAAAAATGAAAAGGGAAAGCTTTCTACCAATGAAGAGGAAATTAGAGCAATAATTAGGAGTTATTTTGCCCAATTATATGTCAATAAATCTGATAATCTAAGTGAAATGGATGAATACTTATAAAAATATATATTTCCCAGAGGAAATCAATTATTTAAATAGTCCCATTTTAGAAAAAGAAATATAAAAAGCTATTAATCAACTTCCTAAGAAAAAATCTCTAGGGCCAGATGGATTTACATGTGAATTCTACCAATCATTTAAGGAACAATTAATTCCAATACTATGTAAACTATTTTTAAAAATAGGGAAAAAAGGAATTCTATCAAATTCCTTTTATGACATAGATATGGTGTTGATACCGAAATCAGAGAAGTCAAAACAGAGGAAGAAAATTATACACCAATTTCCCTAATGAATATAGATGTAAAAATCTTAAATAAAATATTAGCAAAGAGATTACAGAAAGTTATCCCCACTATACTATACCATGACCAAGCAGGATTTATACCAGCAATGTAGAGCTGGTTCAATATTAGGAAAACTATTAGCATAATTGGCTATATCAATAACAAAACTACAAAAATCATGATTATCTCAATAGATGCAGAAAAAGCATTTGATAAAATCCAATGCCCATTTCTATTAAAAATACTACAGATTATAGGAATAAATGGACTTTTCCTTAAAATGGTCAATAGCATCTATTTAAAACCATCAGCAAACATCAGATGTAATGAGGACAAACCAGAACCATTCTCAATAACATCAGGGGTAAAACAAGGTTGTCACTATTACTATTCAATATTGTATTAGAAATGTTAGCTTTGTTAATAAGAGTGATATTATAAGCATATAAGCATATAAGCATAAGATATTATAAGAAGAAGACAGGATAGTTTACCTCTCAAATATGTGAAGAAGGAAGGAATTTGTGGCCAAAGAAGAACTGGAGTTCATTATTGAAAATAAAATAGATAATTTTGATTATATTAAGTTCAAAAGTTTTTATAAAAGCAAAACCAATTCAGACAAGATTAGAAGGGAAGCAATAAATTGGGAAAACTTTTTTTATATTCAAAGATTCTGACAAAGGCCTAATTTCTAAACTATATAGAGAATTGACTCAAATTTATAAGAATTCAAGACATTTTCCAATTGATAAATGGTCATAGGATATGAACAGACAGTTTTCGATGAAGAAATGGACTATTTCTAGCCATGTGAAAGGCTTCTCTAAATCACTATTGATTAGAGAAATGCAAACAATGAGATGCTTGAGGCTAGTTCCAATGATTTTGTGATGAAGAGAGAAATCTATACCCAGAGTGATGACTTTGGGAACTGAGTGTGGACCACAAAAATAACTTTTTCTTTCTTTTTTTGTTGTTGTTGTTTGCTTGTATTTTGTTTTCTTTCTCATTTTTAAATTTTTTGATCTGATTTTTCTTGTGCAGCAAGATAATTTTGTGTGTGTGTGTGCATGTGTATATATATATACATATATATATATATATGTATATTTTTTTTACACATGCACACACACATATATTGGGTTTAATATATATTGAATTACTTGCCATCTAGGGGAGGGAATAGATGGAAAGAAGAGAAAATTTGGAATATTTGGTTTTGTAAGAATCACTATTGAAAAATTATGCATGCATATATTTTGAAAATAAATAAGATTTAATAGTAAAAAGAAAGAAAGAAAGAAAGAAAAGAGCCACATTCATCAGAATTGATCATCACCCAATTTTATTGTTGCTGTGGTCAATGTTCTCTTGGTTCTACTCACTTCACTTGTATCAGTTCATGTAAGTCTCTCTATGTTTCTGAAATCATGCCACTGATCATTTCTTATAGAGCAATATTATTCTATAACATTCATATATTATACCTTATTCAGCCATTCTCCAACTGTTGGATATTCACTCAGTTTCCAGTTCTTTGCCACTACAAAAATGGCTGCTACAAACATTTTTTTAACCTATAGTAAAAGTTTATGAGATGCAAAAGAGAAGTTTAGGAAATGCAAAATGGATAATTTGGATTATTAAATTAAATTTAAAAAGGTTTGAACAAACAAAACCAATACAATCAAAAATAGAAAGAAAGCAAAAAAAATGAAAAACAATTTTTACTGCCAGTGTTTCAAAAAAGGCTTTATTTCTAAAATATAGGGACTGAGTTAAATTTCCAAGAATACAAGTTATTCTCAAATGATAAATGGTCAAAGGATATGAACAAGCCATTGTCAGATAAAGAAATTAAAGCCATCTATAGTAATTAGAAAAAAAAATTCTCAATAACTATTCACTAGAGAAATGCAAAGTAGGACAAGTCTGAAGTAACATCTGACACCTATCAGATCTACTAAGACAACAGAAAAAAGAAAATGATAAATATTGGAGTGGATATGGGAAAATTGGGATACTAATGCATTGTTGGTGGAGTTGTGAACTGATCTAACCATTCTGGAGAGCCATTTGAAACTATGTCCAAAGGGCTATAAAACTGTGCATATCCTTTGATCCAGCAATGCCACTGTAAAGTCTGTGTCTCAAAGAGATCATAAAGAAGGGAAAACGACCCACATGTTCAAAAAATATAGCCACTCTTCTTGTGCTGACAAAGAATTAGAAATTATGGAGACCTCTTTAATTTCTGGTTCTTTTTCTGATAAAAAAAATGCTATAAATATTTTTGTTCATATTGTTCTTTTTCATATTTCTTTTATCTCTTTGGAGTATAGGCTTAGAGGTTATATTTCTGAGTCAGACTGTGTATGCATAATTCAGTGACTTTAGGGGCATTGTTCCAAATTGCTTTTCAGAGTATCTGGAACAATTCTCAGCTCTAGAACTACCAATGTACCTCTTTTCTTAAGTTTCTCCAACATTTCTTTTGTGTGTGTGCATGTGTCAACTTTGCCATTCTGATGAATATGAAATTGAACCTCAGTATTGCTTTAATTTTTATTTCTCTAATTATGAGTGACATGGGGACATTCTTTTATAAAATACAAATTAGGTTTCTTACTTTGAAAACTAGTTTTTAAATCTCTTGATGATTTGCCAATAATTTTACAGGTGAGGGGGCTGAGAAGCAGAGAATTTGACCAGATTGGAGTTGGAATTAATATCTAATGAGACTAAGTTAATCCCATATTTTTATTATTACTACTACACTAGGCTTCCTCATTTATAGCTTATTTAATTGTGTTTTCTGACATTTGATTGGTTGATATTTCCATTTATTTTATTGTTAAGGTAGTTATTGATATTATTCATATATATTATTTATATTCAAATTTATGTGAAATTTCAGCTTAGATAACATCTTATAGAGCCTTGTATTTTGTAAAATTCTTATGCATTGTAAATTAAGCTTTTCTTTTTTGTTGTTGTGCTAATTTAATTTTCCCCTCTGTTTTTTTTATCAAATTTCTAATGGTTTATTAAAATTTTTAGTATTTAAATGCAGAGGATTGCTGGTCTCTAATCAATTGATTTCTGTATCCTCTCACATACTCATAGAAAACAAAGAACACAGATAATAGAAGTTATTATTTTAAGGTTAATGGGACATTTAATCAATAATAATTAATCATTAATAATAAAAATGTAGTCTTGCCTAGTGATCACTTTAATAAAATTCCAAAATTCTTGATGGAATTAGAAGTGTAAGTTAGGATTGACTGACTGAAAATTGGCCCTGATCTTGGTATATTTTACATAGATAAGTTTGTTAGCCCAGAAGTTACTTTATATAGTTAAAACCTAAGGGAAAAGATAATGAAGAGATAGGCCCAGGAATGCAACATTGCCTACAAATACTTAATATACCATAAGGGAAAACTGTAGGCAGTGTTGCATTCCTGACCCATCTCTTTACATTTTTCCCCTAGGTTCTATACTTATTTACATGTCCCTCCTTTTCTTCTTCTTGAGCTTTAGAGTTGGTCTCATTTTAAAGTTCTCAACCTGTACTCAGAGGTATAATGAGGGCAGATGTGTCCTTATGGAATATTAACTTTAAAAGTCTCTGCCTAAAATTGCAACTGCCATAAGGCATAAAGGGTTACTCTGAGTCAATACAATACAAGACTTTGGGATATTTGAAATATGGGAAATTTGTATAGGAATTGGAGTTTTAACGTGTCGTAGGAATTGGGGTCTTCAGTGTGATAATGGCTAGGATATAGTAATCTATACCTAATGCTGATGTAGATACAAAGAATAACTGGACTGGAAATAGAATGAGAATGGAATGAAATCACCAGAAAGGAAGGACTAATTAGGTAGTCTTTGATTATTTTTCTATAAAAAACAAATACCTTTCAATATTTCTTATCATCATTGCATTTGTTCCAGGTAGGACTGTTTTACTAGTTTATTTAGACTGGTAGAGGGATAAATGTTCCTAGAATAGCCTTTCAAACCTGCCATCTTTCCCAGAATTTCTCATGAATACATTTTTATAAAGACCACCAGCCCCAGATTTATCTACTCTGTCAATTACTCAGACTACACTGGATAGACTGAACTGACCCGTCTTCAGAGAATGCGTCAGTTTACCCTTTACACACACACACACACACACACACACACACACACACACACACTATAGTAAAAAACTAAATAATGGGTTTTCATATGAGTGATGAATCTCTGTGTACCATAGTGTCATTTAACTTTAAACACAACTTCCTTTAAAAAAGATGAAAAATCATAGAACCCTAGATTATTAAAGGTGGAAAGTACATAATTTAATCCATTTCCTCTGCTCCATACACAGCTAAGGCCCAGAGGGATTAAGAGACTTATTTAGTTTAAATACCTGTTCAGTATTTGGCAGTATGAAATGAGAACGCCGATCTCCTGACTCTTACTCAAGTGCTGAATCAGATGCTAAAAGGGGTGGGAAGAATTTGGAAAGGAGATTTGGTTATAATGAAGCCAGGTTTTGGTAATGGCATTCTTTTGGTTGCTGATATGGGAGATAGAAGAAAACTCCACTAAGCAAAATTAGCATACATGTGGCAGGAAGCCTGTACAGACTGTCAGAAACATCCACTCCAATGCAAAAAAATCAGGCTGTAAGAAAAGTCTTCATTCATAGGGGAATCTTACAGAGCTGAAGAGATGTACTCTTAGCTCTAGTGTGGGTGAGGGTGGAGTGGGGGAGGAGTAGTGGGTGTGGTGGGGAGGAGAGTAGATGATTTCATCTGTTTAGTGAAAAATGACCTGAAAGTTTCTCTGATCTTGGAAACTGTATAATTCAGGCCAAAGAAAACAGAATTCAATCTTATTATCTCCTTGAATCTTCTATGATGACTTTGCATCTGTTCAAAAGGAGTTATACTGAAAAGGTCCCATTTCATATCATTGTCTTGGCAGAGAAACTAAAAAGATACTGGATCATTTTATGGGTTAACAGGATGGATTTTCCTACATGCCCCTTAGGAACACATTACTTTAACCCTTTTCCATTTCTTTTCCTCCCTCCCTCTTTTTCTTCCTTTCTTCCTTCCTTCTTCTCTTTCCTTCCTTTTTCCCTTTTTTTCTTCCTTCTTTTATCATTAGACAATCCTTTTCATTGGTATGCATCTAGAAGAGCAAAGAATTTGTCCTATTAAGTTAAAACTAGCAATTCACCCACTCTGGCATCTTGTCTCTATCAACAGCTACTGATTTCTGGTTTAATGTTCCCTTCTACCCTCTCCAGGGGAATGTTTTTTTTTTCTTTCCCTGAAGCATGAGATTGAAACCAGAATCAGAAACATTCTGCCCAAGTAGGCAACGATTGACATATGTTTTTCTATCAGATTTATTAGAATGGGACTTTTCAAAGTTAGCTTTCATGCTTAGGGGTGGATGGATGTAGGGGATAGGTCTATTCATTTCTCTGAATTAACTCAGCTAGATCTGAAGAGAGCAATAGGCCTAAATCCTTATTTAAGTGGTTGCCAGGAAAATGACAGCATCATAGGGATGAAAGTAAACAGAATCTTGTCAGCATTGAATCTTTTTCCTTCTTATTGGATTCTTCTATTAATAAAACCATTTGACTGTTTTCTATTTTTAGTACAATGTATATTTATTGTAAACAATAATATACAAAAAAGGTAAGTTTCACAAAGAGAACAAGGGTTTTTTTTTTTTTTAAAGTGAAACAAACAAAAGACAAACACAAAACCAAACTTACCTAAAGACAAATATGATTTAAATGTCAGGTCTTTTAAGTTACAGAAATACTTTAAAAAGATCTGCTTTTATACAGAAATTGAAAGATGCCATATTAAAAGAGTTTTTATTCTACTGAATTCTAAAACTGTTAATATATCATTTTTAAATAAAAAAAAATTTGCTGTCTTTTTCAAAAATCAGTTCTCAACTGTCCAGCAATAGCCTAATTAAAGTAAGTTAGTCAGTCTATCAATTCCCTCTCCTTCCCCTCAGAAGAAAATATTCAGGGAAATAGGAAGATGATACATACTTTTGATGTTTGGGATCATACACACACACACACACACACACACACACACACACACTCACTCACACACACACTCACTCACACATACATACATACATACACCTAAAATTTGGACATCTTAAAGAACTGTGGCAGAAAATAATGCAAACGATTCTATATCTGGAATCTTATTTGTACGAAAAAAGACAACATTTCCAGTTTATTTAAAAAAAAACAAAAAGAAGAGGAAAATGTATTTGTACAAACCTAGGACACAAATCCCAAAGAACTGTTTTTAATAATAATTAAAAAGAATAAAGAGATAAATAAAAAAAATTGGTTACAATTAAGGCCATAATTTAACAATAGGTGACCATACCCTTCAAGGAAGGCTCCAACAACCTACTAATTTTAAAAGTTTTTTTTTTTTAAAAGAGGAAGATCAATTTTTAAAAATTAAAACCTCTTTTCTTACAAAATAAATAATTATAGCATGTGGAATGTCTTAAAGGTACACTGTTTGCATTTGGGGGTTTAGAAGATGGTTTAGGAGTGGACTCCAGCGTATGATACTGGGCAGAAAAGGGAGTATGGAAGGTTTTTTAGGGCACTTAAATTTACTATTGAGACTTCCCAGGAAGCTGTTTTTACCTCCCTTGGTGCCTGCCTTTGGCAACTTTTTTTCTAAAGATTGCATGGAGAAAACCCACTCAAAGACCATGTGAGCTATTCCTAGTAGCATGATTTTAAGGCTCAAGGTATTTTTCTTTTTTAAAAAAATAAAAGCAAAACTTACCCCAGGCTCCTCCAGATTCCTGTCTTTATTTCCATACTAAAAATAAGGCCTTTTTAATTTCTCTTTTCGAGGCAGCCTCACCTTGAATCTTACAGACTTTAGAATTGAGGAAAGCTAACCCCCAATACTGATCACATAAGGGTTCTGTTTTGGAGTTAATGCACACAGACACACATACAATTTTAAGAGAAGATATATCTGTACAAAAATACCTCTGACTTCAAGAAAAGCTAGGGCATACTTTCACTAAAGAGTAGTTTTAGCTGTTGGAAAAATAAGAGCATTTTAAAAATTCTCTCTAAAAATATGTATAAATCCCCTCAAAATGATAATGAATCATACACAGTACATACTAAAAAATATTTAAAATAGAGAATATTCCTCACAGAGGACTCTTTTTTTCTTTAATTACAGCTAAAAAATAATTACAAAGTCCAAGCACAGGCAAAGAAAGACTGAACTACAGCGGCTATATGATTCTCCATCAATCTCTGTGCTTGCCTTGAAGAATATTTAAGTCCAGTTCTGGAATGATTGTAGTGAGTTCTGCTGGTCTATTTATGGGGAGTGGTCTGGCCACTGATTCTGGAGAAGGCTCTAGTGCATTTGGACAACTTTTCTGGTTTGTGTTTGTTGTTGTCAACCTTAGTGTCTTTGAAGAATAAAAAAAAAAAAAAAAGGTCCAAAGGTGATTTTATTGCTCCTGGTTTTTTTTTTTTTTTTTTTTTTGTATTAAGAATATTATTTTTCTTATTCTCCTCATGGTCTGGTGAGCTGCGTGTAGACTGGTTGTTCCCAGTGTTGTGGGCTGTGGGTCTGGGGGATGGAAGGGACTCCAGTTGTGTCAGCGATGGGGGTGTACATGGGTCGCTGGGCAGGGTTCATGTAGGTGAACGTGGAGTAGAGACTGGAGCTCTGGCCTGCAGCGTGGCTATAGTAGGAGTTGGAGTTCTGGTGGTCTGTGTAATCATACTGGGAGCGAGTGATGGTAGGGTAAGAGGGGCTGTAATGGGGCAGGCTGAAGGGATTGTAGGGGATCTGCTGCGGGGAATGTTGCTGTTGTTCACTGTAATGGCTGGGGCTGAGCTGCTCTGTCTTGATGTGTGTTCTCTGCGACTGGCCCTGCTCACTGCTCAGAGGAGTGAGGGTATGGGGCTGAGATGGTGCCTGTGGCTGCTGGGCTGATTGCTGCTGCTGCTGTTGTGGTGTCGGCTGCTGCTGGGCCTGAGGAGGCTGAGGTGGTGGAGGAGGCTGTTGAGGAGGTGGGGGCTGCTGAGGCTGCTGCTGTTTAGACATCCACGAAGATGGGGGGGCAGAGGTGCTGCTGATGCCATAGCTCCCCGTGTAAGTAACCTGACCAGGCTGGCCATGAGTAACTGGGACTCCTGGGTGGCCATTAGGTGGGAGATATTGATCAAATTCATTAACGTCAAAGGTCTCGATGTTAGAGATGACATCACTACTCAGTTCCCCTATGTCCACATCTCGGAAATCGATAGGGGGCTGTCTTCCCCCTTCCTGCAGGGGGCGTCCCTCTCTCTTCAGATCAGCCTTGCCTGCCTGCACATCAGTTTTGGGGGTGGTGGGTGGGGTAGGTGGACCCTGAGACTGTCCTGTAGAAAAGAAGAAACACAGAAAAGTCAGTATTACGTTTGATAAGTGCTTGGGCTGAATAACTGCATAGACCTGTCTGGGAAACACTTTTACAACTCCTGTTTAACTGCTAAGGTGTAATAAAGACCCTGACCTGAGCAGGCAGTGACCCAGAATAGTGATAAGTCACTGAATGATTAACCTAAGGGGGGGGGGGAGCACACCTAGCCACCTACTTTTATCTTCGGTGGATCTGAAGTCAAGTAGTTCTGATATATTAAACTGAGCGTATTTTAGGCCAGCTGTGGTGTGTTTGGAGAGTGGGTGGAGAATAGATAGCATTTCTCTTTATGGAGTATTTGAGAGCCTTTGCAAATCTGCAGTAATGCAACTTGGGAAAAAAAATGTAGCTGTTTTAATATGGCAGATTGCAAAAATGTCTGAATTTGTAAATTTATATGCAGAAGGCATTGTGGGTCTTGGTTAGCCAGAGATTGTATACAAGAATGGAAATCTCCTTGGGGGTAGAAAGGAAAGGAGAAGGGAACCACTCTGATGAATGTATCTGTGAATGGCTTTGGAAGTGATAGGTGGAGGGGATGGGGTAGAACATACCAGAATGCTCTCCAGGGGAGTGCACTTCACTCATGCCAGAGGAGGAGTGCGGAGAGTCAGCCTGCAGCGCCTTGAAGATGGCATTGGGTGAGATGTGAGTCTGCTCAGTACCTTCCTCCTGCTCCGCCTGCCCGTTTTTGACTGACTTCCTCCTCCGAGGCTGGTACTTGTAGTCTGGGTGGTCCTTCTTGTGCTGAACCCTCAATCGCTCTGCCTCTTCCACAAAGGGCCGTTTCTCACTCTCATTTAACAGCCTGCGCAGAGAAGGGGAAAAGAGAGGAGAGAGGGTGAGGATAGCTGTATAGCTGTCAATTTGGAGAGGGTTGGGGCCCTGGTATTTGACAATACTTTCCTATGAAACCTCTCTTAAAAGACTATCTGGAGGAAATTGCAATCTTCCTTCTGCTTTCTACACAAATTGTTTTGGCCAATAAAGGAATTGTAACTTTTTTTTGAAAATTAAATAAAACTCTATTCTGTACATCACACAAATTAATTATCCTCCTTTTCTTCTTCTCTCCCTCTCTCCTCTTCATTCCAAACAAACATGAGATGGGCAGAGTATTCAGCTGCTTCTCTTTGGAGAATTTGCTATCTCTCTCTCTCTCTCTCTCTCTCTCTCTCTCTCTCTCTCTCTCTCTCTCTCTCTCTCTCTCTCTCTCTCTCTCTCTCTCTCCTTTCCTTTAAAAAAAAAGAAAAGAAAACGTTGGTTTTTCCCCCCACTCCTGGTAAATGCGTTAAACTGAGAAGGCCTACTTTGCTTTTGCCTCTACTTTTCCCCCTCCCCAAATCCATTCTCTTCTCTCCTTTACATAGGTTCATAATTATGTCCTCTCCTAGAT
Organism: Antechinus flavipes; assembly: GCF_016432865.1. Taxonomy (NCBI): domain Eukaryota; kingdom Metazoa; phylum Chordata; class Mammalia; order Dasyuromorphia; family Dasyuridae; genus Antechinus; species Antechinus flavipes. Next base: position 152,814,088 of record NC_067401.1, read on the forward strand.
TCTCCTCTTTATCTCTGTGGAACACCAGCCAGTTACTCAACTAATTACAAAGAAGCCATCATCGAAAGCAAAGAATTCCTCCCTACATACCCCATCCCCCTTTCTTCTTCCCTTTATTTTGCCCTCTCCTTTTTTCTCGGGAAGATCGCACTTAAGCTCCCTTAGGGAGTTTGGCTGGCACAGAAACGCACAGACGCGCACATCTCCATCTACCGTCTCCCCGCCCATCTCACTGCTAATCAAGTTTGAAGTTTAATTTTCTGTTTTCAAAATCCTCCTATATCCCTTCCTATACACACTTTATACAGTCCTATTTTCGTTCCCTCATTTCATGGGCAATATCGAACTTACAAGGTCTCCTTTCCATGCTTCCAGTAAGACAGCACTCCAGCCCCTCCGGGTAAGAGTGTTGGAAAACTTAAGTTTGCAAAACATGGCATCCAAGTGGTCAAACTGAGAGCTGCCCCTTATTGCGCCTCCATTCTTCCCCCATCCTCCCCCCAAACGCCCCCAAACGCCAATTCCTTTCAGTCCCCTGCGGTCAGCCGGGGAGAGCGGATTGGTATCTCCTCGAAGAACATACCTCCAGAGCTTGCCCAGAGTCTTGCTGAGCTCGGCGTTGTGCAGGTGCGGGTACTGGTCGGCAAGCTTCCTTCGAGCTGCTTGCGCCCACACCATGAAGGCGTTCATGGGCCGCTTGACATGTGGCTTGTTCTTGCTAGAGCCATTGACTCGCACGGGCATGGGCACCAGGGTCCAGTCGTAGCCTTTGAGCACTTGGCTAACTGCCTCCCGGATGCACACGGGGAACTTATCCTCCTCGCTCTCCTTTTTCAGGTCGGAATCGCCCTTGGGGAAGGTGTTCTCCTGGGGCCGGGTGTTCTCAGTGTCCGAGCCCGAGCCCGAGGGGCAGGGCGAGCCCGCTGAGTCTTCCGACATAGTGGGGCTGGGGGCTCCGGACAGGCCCTTCTCCTGCTCGTCGGTCATCTTCATGAAGGGGTCGAGGAGATTCATGCGACAACCCGAGCGAGGGGACGGGTTACGAGAAAAGGCGACCCGGGACTCTGACCCAAGGCACTGCCAGGCGGGAGGCGTGGAGTCCTCTGGCCTCGACTGGCCGGAGAAAGAGCAGCTGGCTGCACCGCAAGCTCCCGAGACCGCCGAGCCGCACTGATGCAGAGATCTGCGGCACAGCTGGGAGTTGTCCAGCCCGCCGCCACCCGCTCGAAGTTTGGAGATTCAGGGAACAAAACGAAATCAAAAGAAAAAGAGAGAGAAAGTGGGTGCTCTTTTTCCTCTCCAAAGAAAAGTTCTTGGGGAGGGAGGGGGGAAGTGGGAGGGTTTGGAATCGAGGCTTCACCAAAGTACCTAGTCAATTTTCAAGCCCGGCTCTCTACTCTCCAACTCTCTGGCTCAGTCTCTTTAATAAATACTCCCTCACCTTAGAGACTTTCGGCCAATCACAGCCCGGCCTTTCACAGCTGATTGGTCAAAAGTTTTGGGGAGGGGAGCGCAGTTTGCAGTTCGGGGATGGGAGGGGCGGGATGGCAGTGGGGGTGGGGATGGGGTGTAAGGAAGGCGGGGGACCAGAAATGTCTGTGTGTGATTTTGCTGCACTCTTGGTATGTCAGAAGTTTTGTTCTATCTCAGGGCAAACTAGTGTGTGTGTGTGTGTGTGTGTGTGTGTGTGTGTGTGTGTGTGTGTGTGTGTGTACGCGCGCGCGCGCGTGTTTGTCTAGACAGACTTAAAAAAAAAAAAAAGTTTTCAGACGACCGAGGATGTAGATGGAGTTTACCGTCCCGTGAAAGCGACTCTGTGGCTCCAAATGTCTCACACAGATTATTCGCTTAGAACTGGCCTCGGAATATGTTTAGGGGGAAAAAAAATAAAGTAGCAAAATGTTTGGTGATTTACCGGCTGCGATTATTCCGTAGTGGAATAATAACATAAATAGATTAACGTGTCATGCTTCGCTGTGGTTGGTGTCGCTTGTCAAATATGCTGCGGAGCTGCAACTTCAAACCCAGGTAGTGCCCACTAAGCTAATGCTGGGCATCGCTGGAATTCGGGGTTGACGCTACCCCCACCCTCTCCGTGCCCTGTCCACCCCATCCACGCGGTTGGATAGAGAGCAAACGTAACCTTGATCTCTGACAAGCCGTTAGAACTTCTACCGGGACGGGCTTTCCACCTTCCTCACCCTTGGTTATATTGCACAGCCATACGCAAGTCTTCTAACAGGAAGGACTCATCATCTATAAAATTTGTTTTCAACTAGAACGACTTTGCTTGTTGTTCATAGCTGATTCAAGTAGCTCACTCCCCTAAGCCACGAAGCGGTGAGGGACAGCTTGTCAAAGGTTTGTCACCTAACAACCCAAATAAAGAACCCCCCTCCCTCCCCAAAGAGCTTCGCTTCACTCAAGTTATAGTGTACCTTCATTATATCTAAGAAGAACGCTAGGCATTTTCACTTTCTTCTCTCTTCGGGCTCTACTATAAAAAAGATTTGGGGGGGGGGGATTGCCTTTTTAGACATCTTTTAAAAAGTTTTGTCTCTAGCTACAGAAAGCTTTTAAAAGACGAATACTCAAGTTAAAGTCAAATAATATAGATTGTGAGATGGTGTTGAACACATGAACAGTCTTAGAAGTCCTGTGGGATTTGCGTTTTAAAATTTTCACAAAAAATGAAAAACTTGGAATAACTCGTCATTTTTACACACGCAACCCTCTTTTCCCACTCTTAGACATTTTCACTTGGAATTAGATGATTTTTTTGGAGGGGAGGTTGAATTTACGAGCGGTACATAAAATGTCTCTCCTAATTTAATTTGAAAATAGCTGGCAGTTTGATAGTTTTCTTAAAAAGAAAAAAAAATTCTCGTGTAGGGTTTTAAAAAATTGGCTCCTTTTCTCTAAAAGAAAGTTAATTTTTTTTTTTTAAAAAAGAAATGTTTGCTCAACACAATGTGGCCACAGTGGTATGACTTTCAAATAATTCTTATTTGACACTAGAGAAAGTAAAATCTTAACCATCTGCGTAACTGTGTTTGTGTGTTGAAAAAATTACCATACAACCAACTTGAATCTGCATCTGTTTGAATTGGCAAGTAGGATGTAAATAGGGTATATAGCTTTCTTGAGGATGGGGGTGGGGAGATGGAATTGTATTGTGTATTACTCTGCTTTGAAAGAGGGAATTATAAATGTAATTGATTTTTTTTCTAATTAGAACATACTAGAAGAATACATGCAGACTGCAAGTTATGAGCAGAGAGTTAAAAAATTGCTAGAATATTTAGAAGAGTTTTAAAATATTAATTTCTACAATTAATCACTAGCGTAATGGCAGTTAGGTGGACGCTGACCTTAAAGTATTTTAAAATATTTCTGAGTAGTTCCAATACAATATATTATATACTATATACAATGTTACATTAGATTTTATGTATTATGTACTCTTATTTTACAAAAGCGGTAACTGTGCTTTGTGTACCTTTTCTGTATTTGCGATACGCATATAGCCATACCTTCTTGAAACTTAATTGTAAACTTTCAGACAGACTTAAATTAAAAAAAAAAAAAAAAAAAAAAGAAAGAAAAAGAAAAAAAGCATGCAATTCCTAGTATCATCCAGAGGGGGCACCAAAAGCCCAGAAAAGAGCGAACTTATCGTTTCTTGAAGAACGTTAGAAAAACTTTGAAAGGGGAAGAAAGTTTCGAGTTTTAATCTGAAGTTTGGTGATGTGATTTATATCTTTTGGAGTTCGTGGACAACTCTCTCTCTTTTTCTCTTTTTCTTTTTTTCTTTTCACTCTATCCTCTTCTTTCTCCTCTTCTTCTCTCTAATTCTGTCTCTTGTTCTAAGATATCTATCTATCTGTGTCTGTCTCTTCATCTGTCTGTCTCTGGTTTTGTTTCTATGTGTTCCCGACTCTTTGCTTGTCTTTTTTTTTTTTCTGGATTTGTCGCTCTCTTTTTCATTGGGTCTCTGTCTTTGTAGCTGTCTCCCTCTCTCTCTAAGTGTCTTTCTCCTTATTGAGCTCCAACTTTTCTGAATTCTTCTGGCCAAACCTGGGGGGCAGGTTGAGAGGTGAATGAATGGAGAGGTGTGTGGGTAGGAATGAATGGTGTCTGAGGGCCATAATGAGAGAGGAAATGTCCAAAGTTTGATTCATAGCCAAATAGTGAATTTGATGTTCTCACCCCAAGGGCACTCCAAGTGCCCTCCCTGCCATTTGCATGGCACAAATGTGCTGGTCAGAAGCTTCCTCTCCTGGAGAAATTGATAAGACTATGTAGCAGACTTGGGCAGCTAGTTATTACATTTAAAGGAAAAGGTTTCCCAGAGAAACTCAGTTTTCTTTTCCAATGACATTATTCCTGAATTTTCCCAGGTCGCCCATTCTTAGAGGCAACTGACCCATCTCCTTTAGTGCCTATTCAAAATTTCCTACTTCAGGACACCTGGATTTAGACAACAAATGACAAACCTGAAAAAATAGATATTTAAGAAAGAAAAAAAGTAGATTCCTTCAGTAGACATTTCTTAGTCTGAAGGTTGTTATAGTGTATGTGGTGTGTGTGTGTGTGTGTGTATGCATGTATATATCTACAGGATTGAGAAGAAGCAGGTCAGGAACTGTAGAATGGTACTATTGAAGAGAAGCTAAGTAGTTTTTTTTTTTTTTAAAGATAACCTTTAATAATTGTATTATTGCATTTTAGGTGGTTCTCTCCCACCATCTTTTGACCATTTTTCTTTTTTAAGAGTATCACAATTTTAACTGGACACATCATAGCTGTAGACAGGCATTATAAAGTCTGTGGCATGGGTAGCTAGACCTGAAAGACAGTTTGGCCTGGAATCCTAGAAAACCAAATTCTGGGAGCTCTTCTATTTACCTTTCTCCCCTATTTGTGTTTCCCTATCTCCTTCACTTATTCTAAGCATTTTTCTCTTCTCTTTCTGGGAGGACAGAGAACCAGGACAGGATGAGATTGATCTATTTGGGAAAAGCTAGTAAAATGGAAGAGCCACTTATTAGGATTTTCTGTTTGAAATTAAACTAGAAGTTTTACTAGCAATTTTCTTAGATAATTATAAATAGATAATAAGCTGCCCCTCTAGTCCTGGGCATTTAATTGCTGGTCTTCAGAGCAGCTGAAAAGTCTCTAAGGCCTCTTTTCCTTCCCTTCCAAAGAACTGTGCCAGTCTTTTACCCCAAGAACAACCAGCAAGCCCTTTGGCTTACGAAGACCCAACTCGTGTAATTAATTCTTTCTTTTGTCTTGCCGGGGCTTTTTTACTTTCTATGAGTTTGGAAGAAGCCTTTGGAGTGAGCCACAGGTAAGTGTGATCTCTTGGATCCACGTTTGACTGAGAAGAAATAGAGACTGGAAACAGTAGCACACTATCTTAAAGAATGTAGTAGGCACTCAATAAATATTTGTTGAATGAAAGAAGACGTCATCTTTGCGTATGATGTGTATGTGTGTTTAACATCACAGCCCAAGAAGAGTCTCCATAAGCACAATACATAGTGTTCTTCTTCCCCCCATTTTAATGCAGTTTTAAACTATTGGTATCAAAACTGTTGTACACGTTGTGTACAAAGTTGTGTTTCTCTATTTTAATTTCTCTTTATGAAATAGACTCTTTAAAACTTATAAGGATGAAACAGATGTTAGGCAGCTAAAATTGGTGTCATATAGATTTGGCAGAACAGAAACTCCTGCTTAATTTGTTTTTCAAGGCAGGACTTCATTTCCCTAACCTTGGCGATTTTTCGGATGCTAACGTGCACACGTACTTATGTATGCGTGCTTGTTTGTATGTCGGGGGCTGGAACTGGGAGACTCGAATCATTGCAGAGCGGCTAGCTAGGCTGCATGCGTGCGTGCGCGGTGTGCATTGCATTGAGGACTGCGGAATATTCAGAGGGCAAGAAGCCAGTCTGGTTGGGCGAGTTAAGCGGGAAAGAAAAATCTACGGACCACTTTCTTGTTTACAAGGAATAGAGGAAGGAGGGAGGAAAAGCCCCAAAGAGTGTGGTTGGCTTTCTTCCCGAAAATCCGTGTCCTTAACTATGGGGCCTTCGCGCTGTCTCTCTTCTAATCGTCCCCAATTCATCCTTAAAAGTCTTGGGGGAATTTAGGGGAAAGGCAGGGAAGGATGATCCTAGGACAACATTTTTGGGATTCATTTAATTTTTTCCCCCTCAGTTTAACCAGAGGTGGTTTGGCTCAGCTGAATAAAGCTGAATTCAGTTGCCCGGCGTAGGCTTGGTGGGACAGGGAACTGTGGTGTTTAGCCTGTGTTGGCTTTGTCCCACAGCTCTTGCTTCAGAGCTGCCTTCTTATTCTTCCTTTTCTTCTTCTCCCAAGGCTACTTTGTCTCTGCTGCTGCAGCAGAGGAGCAAGGGACGAAGAACCATCAGACTATTAAAACAAGCAGCAGAGATTTTGAGGGGTTTGCTTGGAGGTAGTAGTGCGGTAGGTGCGGATGGAAAGGCTGGCCTTTCTTAGCTAGAAGGTGCTTTTAACCCTGCTTTCATAAAATACCACTGCAAAGTTCAGAGTTGGGGAAAGGTCAATTTTAGCCATTTCAACGCAACAAGAAATCTTTGCAAATCTTTGAAAAGGGGGGAGGATCTTATAAACAACAATAATAATTAAAATTAGTTTTATACCTGCCGAATATAATGTACTTTCTCTATTAAACTCTTGGGTGTGTGTGTGTGTGTGTGTGTGTGTGTGTGTGTGTGTGTGTGTGTGTGTATGAAGGGGGATATTTGATGATGAGTGAATAAAGAAATCTAGGCTAGCTTTCTAAAACCCTAGTTTTAAAAATTGTTCATTTTTCTTTGAAGAACATGGAAGGGAAGGATTTAATAATGAGAAATACCAAAATATACATCTGCTAGACATAAAAGATTCCACACTTATTCTCTCTCCTCTTTCCACCTTCTCTTGTGATTTATATATTTAAAGAAGTCACTCTGCTATCATCACCTTTGTTTGTTGAGATCTTGGCTATGGATCTGGGATGTCTTGACTATATTTACTAGGCAGCACTGTCTGCCTCATTGCCACCCTACACTACTTTCACAATGGGTCATTTCTTTCATTGACTCCCTACTTGGTCTCAGAGGGCTATCAAAGAGTTTCAATATGGAAATGAGAGACTTCCCAATGCTAGATACTTGGAGCTGGTAACATCGGAGTCATCTATGATAACATTCTGGGAAATCTTTTAGGAGGTGTTTCTTAGAATGTTGCCTTCCAACAAAGTGGGAAACAAACATGATCCTTGGGGAAATGTCCTTTTCAAATGTAGTTTAGGGAGAACCTCACTGCTCCCTCCAAGCAAAAACAAACAAACAAAAAACTCCAGATACTCTAAAATCTTTGCTACTCTGCTAGGGAGCCAAAGGAGGAAAGCTATAACTTTAAAGTGTATGAAGTATATTAAATATTTAATTCATATGAGAGAACAAATTTGTCTTCCTTCTTCTAAGTAAGGAGTGTGGAACTCTTTTTGTCCAAATCATTGAATCTTGAAACCTGTGTTAAAAAAAAGTCACTACAAATTTCTTCTAGTCTTTAGCTGGCATATTTTAAGGCACTAGTCTCTTATGAGTTATAAGTAAAAGTACCATTGTAAAGCAATGCCCTTGATCACTTCCACTGGGAATTTCTGTACGAGAAGATTGACTTTCCTGCATTACTTTTATGCTTCTATTCTTATGTTCCTACCATAGTGTAAACCTTAAAAATATTTGGATTCAGAATCTCTCTCAAACCATTCCTATTTCTTATAAAGGATATAAACAGAACTTACCTGATTTTAAATTTTAGCTTAACCTCCCTCTCCATTTTCTTTTATTCATGAGACTAAAGTAAAAAGTTGTGGATTGCTGGGATGAAAATTGTACTGGTAAAAATGGTGTGCAAAATCTAGTTCCTACTCTGTTCTGGTTTGAACTTTTTTTTTATCATTAAAATCCCTTCCAGATACACAGGGCTTCACTTTTCCCTTTCACAACTGGAAAGGGCTGAAATCACTTTTGTTATAAAATATATTCATTTACTACTCAGGTCTTTGCCTGAACCCAGGGAATGCTTTCACAGAGGATCTCTCCTCAACTTCTCAACATATAATTGTACTTGACAATTATTATTTAGAAAAATTGTTTATCTTTGGTATTCCTCAGGACTTATAGAATTCTCAATGCTTATCACCAGGATAGAATATCTGTTAGGTTTCATGTCTCATGGCAAAACAGAGAATGACTGATTAAATAAATGAAAAATAATATAGAGGGGCAAGGTCACTTTAGTGGTAAATATCTGGGTAAATGATCAATAAGGCAATAAATATTTATTAAGCACTTGTATATCAGAATCTGTGTTAAGCCTGGAACTGCAAAGAAAAAAAAAATTCCTGGCCTAAAAAGAGCTCACATTCTTAATGGGGAGATAGCATACTCACAATGTATAAAATATATAATGTATAAAATGTATAAATGTATAAAAGATAGATACAGAATAGATAGAAAGCAGTGTTAGAGAGGAAGGCTGCAGGGTTTGAAATGGTTTGTGCTCAACCTTAAAGAAAGTATTCTATGTGTGGGAGAAGCCAGTGGAAAACTAGGAGATATAGATGAGGAGCAGCAAGTAAGCCAATAATGATAGAATATAGAATTTGTGGGAAAAAAAAGATTTATTATAAGACTGGAAGATGGGAAGGAATCTTGTTGAGAAGACTTTCTTTTAAACAGAGTAGTTTATATTTTCTCCTGGAACAAATGGGAGCCATTGGAGTTTATTAAGTAGAGATATGATAAGGGGCATCTTCATGACATAGTAGATAGGGCACTAATTCTAGAGTTAAAAAGATTTATCTTCCTGAATTCAAATCTGGCCTCAGACACTTACTAGCTGTGTGACCCTGGGCAAGTCATTTTATCTTGTGTACCTTAGCTTCCTTATCTGTAAAATGAGCTGGAGATGGAAATGACAAGCCACTCAAGGAGTTTTGCTAAGAAAACCCCAAATGGGATCATTACTGAACATGAACATACATGATTGAAAAATGACTGAACAACTTTGATTTGGTCAGACCTATGTTTTAGGAAAAAATACTTTGGCAGGTGATGAGAAAGAATTGGAGTGAGGAGATCCTTGAGTCAGGGAGATCAATTAGAAGAATATTTTAATAGTTCAGGTGAGAAGTAATGAAAGCTTGAACTTATAGCTTTATAGGCTTTATGAGTGGAGAGATCTATTGAGAAAGGAAGAGGAAAAAAATTATAAGTTTTTGCAATTAATTGAATGTATAGGATAAGTAAGAAAGAGGAATCAAGAATGATACCAATGTTGCAAAGCTGAAAAAGGATGGTAATACCCTTTTTAGTAACAGGGAAATTCAAGGTGGTATGAATTTTAGAGAGAAGATAACTAATCCTGTTTTGGACATGATAATGATTTTGGAACAACGAATTATAAATATCAAGTAGGCATTTGGTCATATAGTACTGTATCTCAGGAAGGAGGATAGGACAGAACAATCAGGCAATCATCTACATAGAGATAATAAATGAACATATGGAAATTGATGAGATCACTAAATCAGAAAATAGAGAGAGAAAAGAGAAGAGGACCTTGAACAGAGCTTTGGAAAATAAGTATTTTAGGGAAGAATTGAAAAGGAGCAGTCAGATAAATAAAAGAAGGAAGTTTTGTTTCTTTTAAAATTAATTTTTATCTATCTCTTTTGGTATTATGTAATTTTTCTTTTCCAATATATGCTTTTTTCCCTCCCTCTCCTAGAGAGCCATTTTCTATAAGAAAGAATAAAAAGAGAGAAAAAAAGTTCATCCCCAAAATCAAAGTTTAGCTGTGGGGTTCCACAAACATAGTTCTTAATTTGTGCAAAGGTGGGGAGATTGCTTCTCATAACTCTGCTTCAGGGGTTTATTATTTCACAATGCTAAGTAGTTTTTTTTGGTACCTTCCATTTACATTTTTTGAGGTCATTGTAGATATTGTTTTCCTGGTTTTGCTTACTCCCTTTTGCTTTCTCAAGCTTCTTTATATTTCTCTTATTCATTGTTTCTTTTAGTACAATAATATTGCATTAAATTCATGAATCACAACTTGTTTAGCTATTCCCTAATGGATGGACTTTTACTTTGAGTTTCCATAAGTGTTTTGATGTATATTACAACTTTCTTTTGATCATTGGCTTCTTTGATGTTTATGCTTGTTAATGAGAATCTCTGGGTCAAAAAGTATAGACATTTCAATTATTTTCTTAGCATTATTCCATATTGCCTTCAAGAATAACTGGACCAATTCATACCAATGAATTGGTGAGCCAGTCTTTCCTCATAGAAGTGATGTTTAAAAGGAGATGGGATGGGAATGGAGGAGAGAGTTTTAGTTCTAATAATTTAATTAATGTACTTCTTTTTGAGAATATATTTTAGCACCCAAAGACCACAGATGGTGCAGATAAACATTCATTCCATCCTTATTGGCCACAGCTCCGTAAATAATTCAAAACCTCTAAATACACATTTTCCACTAGTGTCCATAAAGAGTTTGAGGCTCTGTGGACAAAGTTGTATCACATGGAACAGAGAATTCCCCCTTAGCAAATATAAATTGGGACTCCATTGAGGACAGAGGGTATCTGAGGTCAGAGTACCTGGGACAGAAATTTGCTACTTAGTCTTGCATTTCACAGAAAACACTTCTCAGGAGTATGTTGTGACTATGGCCTCTTCCTGATGTGTGAGTTGGTATGGTGTGTGTGTGTGTATGTGTGTGAGTGTGTGTGTGTGTGTGTGTGTGTGTGTTACAGGATGTATCATATGTAATGTATTACAGAAAAACAGAGACAGACACACAGAGAGACATTGAGACAGACACAGAGACAGAGAGAGATAGATACATACAGACACACATACACACACACAAGAAACAGACAAAGACAGAGAGAGACAGACAGACATATACATATACACAAAGTTACGATGGAAACAGGTTTTGGAGTGAGCCAATTTATTCCTCTCTGATTCTCTCTCTGATTTCAGAATCTGCAGGATCAAAGGTATGGGCAGACAGATGATCCCCTAAAGTATGCAATGCAAGGGCTGAAAACGAGAGTGAGAAATTGAGCAGAGGATGACTCTGTCTTTCCAAGTCCATTTGTAGTTGTTCAGTCATGTCAAACTCTTCCTGATCTCTTGGACCATATTGTCGATGGAGTTTTCATGGCAAAAATACTGGAGTGGTATACTATTGTCCTCTTTAGTGGTTTAAAGCAGATAAAAGTTAAATGATTTGTTAAGCACCAAACAGCTAATAAGTATATGAGTATGGCTTTAATCTCAGATCTTCTTGACTCCAGATTAGGGTTCTATTCACTTAAATACCTAGCTGTCCCTCCAAGTGTACAGCTGTATTCAAATACACAATACTGGAGACTAGTAATTAGACTTAACTTCTCAATCCTACACTCATCAATTTTGTAAAAGAGGTAAGATGCTACAATGGAAGAATGGTACAAGAGAAAAAATAAAGAAATCCGAGTTCTAGTCCCAGATAAACTAGCTGTTGGACAAATCTCAATTTCTAGATCTTAGTCTCAATATATGTAAATTGAGGGAGTTGAACTTAAATGATCTCTAATATATCCTCCAGCTCTAGAATTCTATAGCTCTTCTCGATCTCATCCCCACCCCAAATACTTTTCACTGCTCTGGAACCCAAGGAACTCCTAATGTGACTGAACACACCATTGCCCTTCCATTAAAAGGGACAAGTTTAGCAGAGGGAATGAGCAAAAGCAACAAGACTCAGCAGCCTCTCTGCTTCATCTACTTCACTCTTCATCTGTCTGTAAACCCCAAATTGTACCTAGATCCTCTCAACAGGTCTGGAAAAGCCAAGTCAATGAAACCCTGCTCCTTTGTCAAAGTCAGTTGTCTCCCTCCTTCCTCAATTGCTTCTTGGTCTTGACCCAGAAATGAGTCACAGTGTGTGGTACAGTTTGGGCTCTCTTTGGGGGATATTTGCCAACCATCACTGTGGTGATGACAGTTTCCAGATGACTTTCCAGGGGTAAAAAAAAATCTACAGGGGAAGAGAGAAGGGTAATGACCAAACAGAGAGTGGGTTTGTAGAGAAGAGACCCAAAAAGATGGAGGTTTGCAACTCCATTAATAATTCATTTTTTACGGGATAGAATACTGGTAACAAATCCTGTTAATTGCCTTCATGGAGGGGGTTTTAGGAAGCTCTCTTGTTTGTTTCTTTAGGTTTTTAAACAGGATAAAAAGAAGGACAGTAAGAGCAACTTTATTTTAAAAAATTTATTAAGAGCTTGCTGTTTGCAGTGAGTAAAGATAAAAAAAAAAAAATAGATCCTGTCTCAAGTCTACTGGTTCTTTCCTGATGGGTGGGTGCTTCTGAATTCTGCTCTTTTTATCTAAAGTACAGAGTTGCTACCTAAACCATACACTTCAGGGAGAGGGTGAAAATAGTTCTTCTTATATCACCAAACTCTCCATTGCCCTCTTCACTCCTATCTTCCCTCTGTCTCACCCAAAGCAAAAGTCAAGTTAACCAGAAAGATACAAGTCCTGAGAAAGAGAAAAATTGTATTTTCTTCCTAGACTACAAAAAGCCAGAACAATTCACTAGAATTGTCATCAAATGCTCTCTTTGCTTAGGAGGAAAGCATCATCCTTAATGAATATTTATTTATATAGTGTTAATTGGTACCGAGGGACACTACCTTTAGCTCTCTTCTAGGTTCTTTGTGGGTCCATTGGATGTTCATGGAAGAGCTGGGTATGGAAATGCTGACTAGAAACTACCAGATTTTTCTTCTTCTTCTTCCATATAAAATGGTGCCTTAACTGGGGTTTGCCTTTAGTAATCTCCCCATCAGCCATTTCAGCATCCTTTCTTCCTTATTGCTATCCCTTTCCTCATTTGAGATTCAGCATTCTTACCACCATCTTCCATCTCCTTTCTATTAAAACCTGCTCTCATCCAGCTGTTCTGTTGGAAAAAATCCAAGAAACACATTCACATTAAGGTGTTAATGACTGATAAAGTTTAAAATTGGGGAGGGGAGTGGTATTTATATTTTAATAGAGAACAAAGTCTTGGGCCAAAGAAATAAATTCCCAGTGGTAGAATTTAGATTTTAGGGATAAGCCAGTGGGCCTATATTGGGAGGGGGATATTAGGGCTTTTCTGGCACCCTTCAAATCATACCACTTGGGTGGCTACTATTCTACCTAACTTAAGGTTCTTTCTGTCCTTAAGGACAGTAGAATCCTTGCCCCACCCCCAAACCACACACACTATTCCCAACTGCCTGATCTCTCTCTGGTTGGGTGGGCATTCCCCTAGCATTACAAAGGCCTGGACTGGGTTTAAAGATTCCCAGGAAATAATCCTAATTAAGAACCAAAATCAATGTTAATTTATTTAAACCTTTAATCCCCCAGGCCCTTCTGTCCAACCACATAGTAATCACACATTTGGGTTTCTTTTCTCTTTTCCTGGGCACATCACCCAACAGTTTTGTAGGTGGTGGAGGGGGCTGGGTGGGAGCAACTAAGGGGCTGCCGAGCTGGGGTAAGGCTTATAATCTGGCTTTACTCTGTAGCTCCTATGAGGGAAGTATTTTTCCTCCCTCCTCAAGCTGGGCAGCTGTTTGTTTGGAGAAGGGAAGTTGTGCATATGGAGTTAGGGGTGTCATGTGGGCTGCATGTGTGGCTGGGAGCTACCTGAAGTCTGTAGTCTAATCACTCCCAGATGGTCATGGGGGGGGGTTGGTGGTATAGTCCTGAGGGTATTGGTAGCACAGACTCCTCCCCAGCACCTCCTCAAATTAAAAAAGAAAAGAAAAAGGGGGAGAGAAAAGTTAAGTGTATGTGTTGGGGGAAGGAGTAGGGGGACCTTACTTCTGGAACTTGTAAAATGCTTTGGGCTTTGCCTCCTCTTCCCCCCACCCCACTACATTCCTGAGGAATTTGGAAACCTAAACCACCCATTCCCCACCCCTGCCCCCTAATTCCAAGGTATGATTTATTTGAAAATCCCAGCAATGCCAGCCTCGGGATCTGCTGCTGCATTTGCTCATGGAAGAGAGTTTATTTGCACTGATTTTTATTTATTTATTTGGAAAAAAAATACCAAAAGCTACAACCCATTACTTTTTGATGCCCTTGTGCTCTGATCACCAATGGAAAGAGTGGGGTGGAAATAACTGGGAGAACATGGATTTCTCCTTCCCCATCAGTTATAGAATGGGTTTAATACCTAATAGAGACAGAACAGGAGCTGACTTAGGTGATAGAAGAAGATACTAAGAGTGGTGGACACCTGTTTAGACATGTGGCATATAATCATTTTCTCCCTTTTCATATTTGAGTCCTGATTTCTCTAGCTTCCTTCAAGTCTCAGCTAAAGTTTCAACTTCTATAAGTTTTTCCCATTCCTTTCTCTAATTGTGTATCCTCTAAGGTTACCTCCGATTTATCTGCTCTGTATTTTATTCATATGTTGTTGTTTGCTAGTTGTCTCTCTCTCTCTTTGGACTAACTGTGCTCTTTGAAAACAGGGTCTGTTTGTGCCTTTCTTCAAATCTTTGGTACCAAGGACTCAGTAGATATTTAATAAATGCTTATTGATGTAACCCGACTTAATTCAGACACATACATCTTCATATTCACACAGAAATATGTGTGTGGCAATTCTTAACACACAATTATAACCACATTAAACATATATATGTCACTCCATTTTTCTACTAAATCCTCAGATTCTCACAATTAATTCAAGACTTTGAGCTTAAAGCTAGAGCTGAAAGGAACACAAAAATAACCTCATTTTAGAGATAAAACACAAAGCAAAACAAACAAAAGAAACCTAGTTTTTAAGTACCTTGCCCAAGATCATATGGTAGTGCCGAAGACAGAATTCAAATTCAGGTCTTCTGACTCTGAAGCCCATGATTTTTTCATTGAATCACGGTTACTCCTCTTATCGATATGGATTCAGTGTCTAATGTTTTAGATGACAGCCTATCCAAGGTTTCTTATCATGAATGACTTGTGTCCATTTTCCCATAAATCTTCCATCATAGCTTACGCCTTTGGAATGGGGCTAGAGACACAGGTCTTTCTTTCTAGATTTCTTGACATTTCAGAGAAATAAAGGAAGCACATTCATTATCCATTGATAACTCTTTTTTCTCTGTGCTATGAGTCTGCTGCATTTTATAGTTACAAATCTAATGATGTCATTCAAAGTACTTCTACACAATTCTTCTTCAGTAATATATTACAGCCTCTGCTGCCCTTTAAATGACCTGTGACTTTAATTCTTTGGAGACTGTAGCATTCTATGACTTATAGCTATGTAGTATTAGTGGAAAAATGGAATTTTGTCTCAAGAAGAAACATGGAGTATCTACACAATTTCCAAATATAATATAAACTTCTTTTCTTTTACTTTATTCTGGACCACTCCATTGAACATCTGCATTATTCGGGCTTACTGTTATATATATATTAGTATACAGTTATATATTGTATATACAGTATAAATTCACTTGTTATAAACGTTGTCAATTCAACTGCATAATAGATCTTGGAGGAACATAAGCTTTCTTCATATATATTCTGAATAATAAGCATTTTTCATTCATTTGGTTTTTCTCTATGGATAGTTAAACCTCACTCTTTTAAGTGATCACATCTTTCCTTTAGGAAGTTCTACTGTCTTCCAAGGCTTAATACAATAGTCAGAATGTCATGTACAAATAGAAATATCAGGAGGACCTCCCCAGCTACAGGGAAGGGAACATCTCTTCCATTTAGACTTTGCAATAAGCATCCTTTGTGATAGGGACAAACATCTTTGATAAGCATCTCTCATCCTCCTTATTGTAAGTGACCAGAAGGTCATGGAACAAAATTTCTCACCTATCACATATTTCAAGAAATATTGTGGAGGTGGCTAAATGATGTAGTGGATAGAGCACCAGCCTTGGAATCAAGAAGAGCTCAGTTCAAATGTGTCCTCAGGTACTTACTAGCTGTGAGAACCTGGGCAAGTCACTTAGTCCCACTTTCCTCTTCCATCTCCCAAAATAATGTATAATTTTGGATATGAGCAAGAAACATTGTTGCAGGAGAGTTTCTAAGATAGAATTTTACTCTATTGGATCAAATAGTTTTTGTAGTCAACAAATAACAAATGGGCTTATACACTCTGAACCTTTCATAGGATCTGCTGTAGAATATTTTTTTTCCAAAATAAATCTGTTCCTTTCTCATATTCTCATCAAGGATGCCCCTGATAATGTGTTTCCTCTTCTTTAAAATGCAGGCTGCAAAATCTCAGAATTAGGAAAAACTTTAGAATTCACCCCGTTTAATCTGGATCTGATCAAGATCCCCTTATATAGTTTATTTTAACGGAACTTTGATTTTATCAAGTTGAATATTTCATCTAACATGGCTATTTCAACCCATTCCCACCTTCTCATCTTGGGAGAGTCTTCCATGTTTTCCCATAAATGCACCAAGAGATGCCTTCCTTAAGATCTTTTAACAATGTGGGGATGTCAAGAGAGCAAAAAGGGATAAGCATGGGTTATCTCCCTGCCTTGAACCATGAGACTTCCCCCTCAACAACATCTTTTTAAAATTATTATTTTGTGGAATAAAACAATCATTTCCATAACATAGTGTAATAAAAATAATGATTGCATATGAAACTTCAAATCTACTATGTACAACTTGTTATTCTTTTCAAATATACAACAAATTATTCCATAAATATCTTTTTTTTCTTCTCCCCCCACTTTCCTGCCCCAGAAATAGCTATCATTAGATGTGATTGGCCATTTACTTCTTAAAGACCTCCAGAGAGGAAGAAGTCACTATCCCCTGAGGCGTAAGAGTGACTTTGTGATAGAATTAATTATTAGAAAATTTCTTTTATATGGCCTCTTTTGAGTTTTCATCCATATTCTTAGACAGAACAAATCTTTCTTCTCCACATGATAGTCATTTAAGTACTCGTGGACATATCAAGTCTATCCCTAAGTTTTCTTTCAAGATATAATATTTCCAGTTCTTTCAGATAATTTTCATATGATGTGATCTCAAGACCCTTCACAAGCCTGGTTACTCTTCTCTGAAGATTCACTCTTATCTTTATTTTTTCTAAAAGTTTATACCTAGTTGTTCAAATTTATTCCAGATATAGTAGGGACATGGCAAAGCATAGTGGGACAGTTTCCATTAGTAATGGCCTTGAGTCAGGCCTTGTTAGTTCAGGTTTAATGTTGGAATGAAATGAGGACTTACGGCATTCAACAGTTAATAGGAAGAAGTCTTTGTAGCATAAATAAAATATTCAACAAGGATACTTTAGCACTTAGCTTGGGTAGAGATGGACCTCCTCACTTCTCCCCTTCACTTCCCCCACATCTCATCTAGACAGTAGTTCTGGGTGTGCAGCTCATGACCTCTTGGGACACTTGCCAAGTTTGATTCCATGTGGTTGGGTCTTTCTAATTCCCTACCACCTCCTCCCCTATCCCCCAATAAAATCCACAGGACAGTTTTGTTGACTTTCAGGAGAAAATTGTCTTAATCCGTGTTTCAGGGAAAGGAGAGAGCCCTGTTAGGTAGTGCCCCTACCGTAACTCCTCTGATAATAATAATAATACTTTTAGTATCTATTTCATAGTGCTTCATGGAGCTGCTGTGAGCAAACTTGAAAGGATTATCTAGGTATCTTCTATGTTATATTGGAAACTGTGAATAAGAATTTAGATTAGAAAAACAAGCAAACTCAATGAACAGAAAAGAACATTGGATTTGGAGCCAGAGGGTCTGGTTCTAATTTTGATTAAGTAATTTATTTTTTTATGATCTTAGGCAAGTCATTTGGGCCTCAGTTTCCTAATTAGAAAAAAATGAGGATTTGGTAATATTTAAGGCCCTTTCTAATTCCATCGATTTTTTTTTTTTTATTTTAACAAAGCTTAACCTGTAGAGAATAGAAAGTTAAACCATGGGAAACTACCAGATTACAAATATACATATATTCAAGGTAGATATTTCAAGGAAAACATTTACATTAAAAATACAGGTACTGTTTTATTTTTGTCTTTGTATTCCCAATGCCTAGCAGAGAGACTGAATCATAGTAGGTGCTAATTGTTGATTGACATATATTGACTCCAATGGTAACTGGTTATCCTCACAATGTTTTCAAAATTCTGTTTGTCTCATTAGCATGTTTTCATCTTTCTTCCCCCAGCCACTTCCTTTCTCTTCTTCCTTGTTGGATGGGGCTGCAACACTCTTAGCATGTTTGTTGCTAGCTGACTCCAGAGAGTTAATGTTCTCCTCAGTATTGAGGGCAGTCACCTTTCTGCCAACTCTTATCTGGGAGAACAGGAGTCCTACCTTTCAATCCCCTGGCAGTTTCTGAAAGAAGGTATTGTTGTTTTCTAAAAACTGTCCAGGTTAGGAACAAAAGCAGATTCCAGATCTTCTTTAACTCAGTCATAATTGAATTGCTATTTTTTTCTCACTAGCTTATTATTACTTCTATTTCTACTAAGCATTCTCTGGTAATAAAATTATTTAAGTTACATGATAGTGTTGAAGAGCTAGTTTTACTAAGAAGAAGAAATGGCAGGATATAATTTAATATTGCAATTCATAATTCATTTCTGATAGATTTATAAATTATTGATGTAGAAGCTATTCCTGAGTCAGCTATCTATATATAATGAATCCCTTAACTCTTTAGAATTAAGATCAGAATCTGTAAACAAACAAACAAAAATGAAGAAGAAACAATGATGAGAAAAATAAGTACTTTGCAATTATAAAGAATTAACTCTGAATTATTTAGAGAAGTTTTTGAAGAATGTTTTTTTTTTTAATAACTTTTTATTGTTAGAATGCATGCCAGGGTAATTTTTTACAGCATTATCCCTTGCATTCACTTCTGTTCCAATTTTTCCCCTCCCTCCCTCCACTCCTTCCCCCAGATGGCAAACAGTCCTTTACATGTTGAATGGGTTACAGTATATACTAGATACAATATATGTGTGCAGAACCGAACAGTTTTCTTGTTGCACAGGGAGAATTGAATTCGGAAGGTATAAATAACCCGGGAAGAAAAACAAAAATGCAAGCAGTTTATATTCATCTCCCAGTGTTCTTTCTCTGGGTGTAGCTGTTTCTGTCCATCTTTGATCAATTAAGGCTCTCTTTATCAAAGAGATCCACTTCCATCAGAATACATCCTCAAACAGTATCGTTGTTGAGGTATATAATGATCTCCTGGTTCTGCTCATTTCACTCAGCATCAGTTCATGTAAGTCTCGCCAGTCCTCTCTGTAACCATCCTGCTGGTCATTCCTTACAGAACAATAATATTCCATAACATTCATATACCACAATTTACTCAACCATTCTCCAATTGATGGACATCCTTTCATTTTCCAGCTTCTAGCCACTACAAACAGGGCTGCCACAAACATTTTGGCACATACAGATCCCTTTCCCTTCTTTAAGATCTCTTTGGGGTATAAGCCCAGTAGAAACACTGCTGGATCAAAGGGTATGCACAGTTTGATAACTTTTTGAGCATAGTTCCAAATTGCTCTCCAGAATGGCTGGATGTGTTCACAATTCCACCAACAATGTATCAGTGTCCCTGTTTGAAGAATGTTAATGCAGAATTCTTGTTCTTGATGCTGACTATAATAATTTTATCCAGAAGTTAAATAAGAAGTAAATTAAATGCCATTTCAATGAGACCAAGGAACACAGAAATAACCTTAAGTAGAAATTGGACTTGTTTGACAAATTGAGAGAGCTTGTTGTTAAAAGTACCGACAGATTGGATAAGGAACTTATTTATCTGTAAAATTTTAAGGATGATGGGTGATTACGAACCATATTTCATAAAAGAAGAAAAGCATCAGAAAGTAGAAACTAATTCACAGAGAGGTTGACAAGATATCCAATTAATAATTGTTATCTTAAGGATGTTTAAGAATGAAAATGAAAAACGAGAATAATAAAATGTCAAAATAGAACAAAAATACCAAACAAATTATTTTCTCCTTCAAGGATAGTGCAACCATCACATTTGAACCCTAATATTATGGTCCCTGATTTTAGATGAAGTAGAAGTAGAAGGGACAAGGAAAAAAAAAGGAAAAAGCAACCAGATTTTATTATATATATGTATATATATATGAATTTCTTGCTGGATTTAATACAATTGAAAATCCAGCAACAAAAGTATCTGAAAGAGGGGAACATACTAAAGGCACAGAACCATCCTTTCCTATCCATGCAACATATGTATATTGCTGCTTGAATATATTAGGGCTTTGAAAATTGCCCAACATTTATAACTCTGGGTGTGTGATCACTTCCCTCCCCCAGAAATAGAAAAGGTAAATGGCTCCTCCCCTTTTACAATAGGACATTTCTATTGGGGAGACTAGACCTCTTTTTTTTTTTTTTTTAAATGAGATTGAGCTGGTGTGATAGAGGGATTATTCTAAGATCTTACTCCATGCAGGTTAGACCAACTTTCTTTTAAAAAGTATTGAAGTCATCTTTGAAATTTAACTGGGCTAGAAGAACAAGGCTTGAATTACTGGCATAATTTTCTGATGTCCTAAGTACAAAAGCTTGTGCACAAAGATTTAGGCCCTCCTTCAAACTTCTGACCTGACAACTAGCATGTCCAACACAGAGATAGAAAAACTTTCCTTAAATGAATCCTTGCTATATTCTTGATGAATATATTTTTTTCCTAGACTAAGGTTATGGAAACCTCAATTTAATATCTGTTGACTAGTTTATAAACTTTTCATTTTATTCCAATTCTGAATCTGAGGCACTAGATTTGTTTGAGTGAGTCCTACTTTTCAAAATTTGGTGTGGTTGGCAATATTAAATCAGAAGTAAATACACAAAAAGGTAAGCCCTGGGTTTCCTCTATGTTGGTTGAATGCCAAGAGGCATACTCTACTGCCCCATGAGATTAAGAATAAATTTTCTGGAAATTTAGCAAATAAGAATATATCTAAGTGTTTTCTTACATCTTTAAAAACTATGGAATAAAGATTCTAAATGTCATAAACCATCAATTGTTGAATTTGCTTCATTTCTGTATTTGGGAACAATAGCAATATTTAGACTCAGTTATGATAGGTCTGAGTTGAGGCCTCCTTAAAGTTTAGAATTTTGGAATTGTCTTAATTGTGCTGAAAGAATTGCTTACCACTTTTTCTATTGGGAACTATACTATGTGGGACCATTTTTTTTTTTTTTTAAATTTAAGCTACTGGGGAATGCAATTCAAAGAATAATAACTGATTTTCTCTAGGAGCTCAGATGCTTCCTGGAATTAGAGACATAGACAAAAAGGGCAAATGTACACTGCTTTCTTTGCTGAAGATAGCAAAGATTGGGAGGGGATGCTTGATCAATTTTTAAGGTTTGAAAGGAAGACACATCTTCCAAGCTTTTTCTTGTATAATGTAACTCTCTCCTTGGGAATTCTAATGAGGGATAGGTAAGGGACCCTTGTGTAGCACAGATTCAGCATAGAAAAGTAGTAGCAATGCCTGCAGCAATGTTTGACCTGGCTGGATCACCTCTCAGACTCTGGCATAGAAGTATAACATTTAGACCCTATTCACAGTGACAGTATCCATTACAATACCTGGTCTGGTACAGGAGGATAGAGCTCAGATTTCAGTAGTGTAAGTGCTTGTACTAGCACTGAAACTAATATAGTAGAGCAATGGCTTTATTCCTAACTTCTCTTAGGTCCCAGGATGATAGGAGTAAGAGGAAGAAGGGCTCAGCCTGCCATAAGAAAACATTCCTCAGGCCCCATCATGAGGAAGCATTTCTTGTTTCTAGCATGGGAAGAGCAACTATACCCAGTCCTAAGGGATATTTCTGGGTCTAGCCACATAGGGGCAGTACTTTGTCCTAGAGAGTGGACATCAGAGAGCCACAGTGACCAGAGGTAGTTAAATGGCAATATCACAGGCTCTTGCTGCTGGTACTTGGTAATAGAGTAGCCTAGTGATAGCAGGTAATGATAGAGGAATCTATCTGGAATTCATGGAGCCTCTACACATTATTATTGATATAGCACTGCAGCAGTGGTCATTGGAAAATTCTTTCCCAAGAAAGTTTTGAGGATTAGATAGTGTTATTGGGAGATGGCTAGCTTTGTGATACACAGGGAAGTGAAACTTTCCATCTACTTTCCCCAAAATAAGGGAGTTTAGTTCCTCACCAAAAGTTCCTGGGTGAGTCAATAGTTAATATTGCCTTGATATTCTCCTTCCCCGTAGGATGAGAAGATTCTGACTTAGAGGACAGAGAATACTGAGCAGACAACGGCACAGGTTAATTCATAGTATTGACCTTAGCACTGGAACAATTTGGACATAGGAAGGTAATGATCTTTTATCTACCTTTCTACAAATGATCATGACCAGTGATGAGTATTGCTGTCACTATAGAAAGTGTCATCATCTCTGTCATAATCTTGATGTCCCTGGTACTGTTCCTGTCCATGGTCCTTACTTTACATTACAATGGAAATCTATTATGAACTGCAAAGATTTTGAATCACTCACCACATACATCAGATAATTATGATATATGATTCAATCCTTCTGAAGAGGAGAGACAAAGTCTGACATTTATGATCTTTTCCCACCATGTTCTGTCATTCCTCCAAGGGTCTATTACACTATCTGTTCTTATTTGTTTATTTTTCTTTTTTCAATTTACTTTCCCTCATCTACTGTTTGTTACCTATATCATGCTTTTTAAATTCCTAAAATTGAGACTGTCTAATGCCAGCCATGAAGTCATTATAATGCTGGAAGGTCCTTCAGAATATCTTTAAGACCTTTTGATCAAAGGATAGCTTGTGGTAGGAATAATATCCCAAGGTTCTTTCCCATACAAGAGTGGCTAGTTTTTCTTTAGAAAGTATTAAAACTTCCTTGGCCTAAGGGAATGAGACTCAAACCACTTAGAGAGGTTCCTGGTATCTTAAGTAACTACACTTGTAGTCAAGAGTTCCTCCCTCAGACTTTTTACTTTCAGAGAGTATGGCCAATACAGGAATGGGAGGCTGGGTAGTTCTTCCATGCTTTGGCTTTGTTAACTCTTAGATTGCCTCTGATTATCTCATTTCATTTCACTTTGAATCTTATATACCAAATTGGGCTTTGATTTTTGTTGTTCAGTTGTTTGCTTTTGGTCATGTACAATGCTTCATGATACCTTTTGTTTATTTTTGGCAAAGATACTAGAATGGTTTGCTCATTTTACACATGAGGAAACTGAGGTAAACACAGTTAAGTGGCTTGCCCAAGGTCATACAGCTAGTAAATGTCTAAGGCTGAATTTTAACTCAGGAAGATGAGTCTCTCTGACTGCAGAGCTGTCACTCTTATCACTGCTCCACCCAGCTGACCCTATTAGTCTTGTATTATAATACCTGGCTAATTGTGGTACTTATTTCTAAGACTTGGAATTGGATATGATTGTTAGATTCACAAGTGTTGTAATGGATAGAGAAATGAACTTGGCTTGGAGTTAGAAGAGATTTGGACTTGAATCTCACCTCTGACCTTACATGTGACCATGGTAAAGTCATTTTATCACATGGGGTCCTGTTTTCCTAATCTATAAAATGAGGGACAACATAATACCTACCTCACAGACTTGTGGTGAGAATCAAATGAGATAATATATATGAAGTGCTTTGCAACCTTTACAATTTCACATAAATGAAATTTTATCTCTTATTATTATTATCCCAGTAGAATTTAAGTTCATTAAAAATATATAACTTATTTTTCTGGCTTTGTATCACCAGTATCTGGCCTAGTGTCTTACACATGATAGGCCTTTAATAGAAATGCTTGCTGAGCTCAATAGATTCTTTTTATGTTGAATCCCATTCTCATAACCTTTTTAATTCATAAAGTTTTCAAGAGAAGGGTATAAAAATTGACCATGAACTTCTTGAAAGCCAGAACTCTTTTATTCTAAATAGTGTAATACATGTCACCTAATAGGTATTTAAATATTTATTGAATTAAATTGAATGAAAGGAAACAGCTTGTTTTTAAATCATAAACAGTATGTATAACTTTTCTTTTCTTGGAGTTAAAATTTTTAAATACTGCAATACCATGAATGCCATGTATAATAGGAACAATATCTATCAGGATCCTGCACCATATTGAATAAATTATTTTTTTCCCCTGAAGGGCAAAGAACCTACCCTTGATTGACTCAGTTTGGTGGTCATCTAAGGGCAGAAAAGAGGCTCACCAACATGGAGTCAGGGCTCTTTGGACCTAGCAATTATCCAAGGTTTGCAAAAGTCATCACATGGTGACCTGCTGACTAGACCGATTTCTATATGGAGCATAGGATAGAGGGAAGGGAAGGGTGGGTGGACTATCCATCAGGTGAATCAATCTGAACCAGTGAAGTATCTTTCAGAAGTGTCCTTTCAAGATATGGCTAAATTAACCTCCTTTTGTTGATTCCTAGGTATGAGAGTTTCATTTCATTTTGATTGGGAATCTGAACAATCCGACTGGCCAAAGTCAGATCTGGCCAACTATATCATGTTACTTTTGCAGAGCTTAACACCCAAACTTTTGGATTTTTTTTTTTTAAACTCTTAAACACTTTCTGGGTACATGGGATAGCAGAGAGACTATTATTTGTAAGATCAGTAGATCAGTAATTTAGAGCCACTGTTTTCTTCACCATTTGCTAAATCACTTCACTATTTGGGTCTCAGCTTTCTCATTTATAAAACAGGGTGGGCGGGGGGGAACTCTAACACTACTTTCATTTTTGGCCGTGTTTAAAATTTATTAGATTAGACCTGCTAAACATTTTGATTTCAGAGACAGGAGCTGTATTAATAAGAAAACATAACACCTGTAATTATTAGCATTGTTAATATATTCAATTTGTTTACTTGATAAAGCAGTTGAAGGTGGGGTTGATGGAACACTAATTGTTCCAGTCTGGTGGTAGACAAGATGCTCCTTAAAATACACCTTACAGTCTAATACAAATTAAACAACAATAATATCTCCAGTGAACATTAAGTTTGGTTCTTTTGCATTCCATTGGAAGCCACCTTCAGTCTTAAATTACTTTCCCCACCTCCCCAATTCTCCCCTGAGGGATTGTGTGTAGGCTGGGACTTCATTTGTGTAATTCACATTGTAAAAAACTTTGGGCCAAGCCTTATCCAAACCAGCATTTAAGAAAGTTCTTGAAGAATAATATCTTAAAGTTATGCTTTAAGGTTTGCAAAATTCTTTGTTTATACATTTATATGTAATGGTGAGATTCTTAATAGAGATATGATTGTTCTTATTTTAAGATCATGGGATCATATATTTAGAACTGAAAGGAGCCTTATAAATTATTTAGTCCCAATTTCTCATTTTACAGATGGGGAAACTAAGGTCTATAGAAATTGAGTGACATCCCCAATAACACACAAGTAGTAAGTGAAAGAAATTAGATTTAAACCAAGTTTTCTGACCCTAAATTCAAAACATTTTTTCAGGTGGGAAAACTGAGACTTGAAAGATTAAATGATTTATGCATAATTATAATGCTAATATATATGAGGCAGGATCAGCATGAGTCAGACATCTTGGAAAAATAATCCTTTCCAATAGCCAATTTCGAATATTCTTCACTGACATATTTCACCCTTTTTTTCTCTTCTCCCTTTTTTCTTTGCTTCTTTTCCATCTTGTGTCAAGATGTAATGCTAAATTTCAAGCTTTTTTATTGATATCTTTTGGTTTTACAATTTCCTTCTATAATTCCCTTTTCCATTTCCATAAAGCAAATTTTTTATTTCTTAAAGAAAAAAACATGATGCTAGGTGGATAGAGCATCAGTCCTGATGTCTGGAGGACCTGAGTTCAATGTGCTCTCAGACACTTAACACTTCCTAGCTGTGTGACTCTGGATAAGTCATTTAACCCCAATTGCCTCAGCTCAAAAAGATAAAAGACAAAAAAAAAATAAAGCCAATCAATATATTGGACATTATATTTAATGTATGCTAGGACTTTCTGGCTCCATATCTGTTACTTTAACTATACCATGATGCTTTTCTAAGAAGATGAAGAAAAAAATGTTTAGAACATGTTGGGGGTTAAGAAGAGCCTAGGGTTTTCTACTACTTCCCAGGTCCTACCTCATAGACTCCCTAATTAACCTCACACATTGATTTTCATTTTCAAACCTCAATACCATGACTTAGTAGTGATTACTGACTCAGAAAACAGGAAAGGTCAGTCTGACTAACACCTAACCTAGCATCCTGGGATTGCCATCCAAGATAAACAGATGGCTCCAAGATGGGATGCAACCTCCCAAGAGATGATTCCCACATGTGTGAAAGGACAGGAGAAACCAGTGGCATTTCTCACGCCCATTGCCGTCACTGAAGCTATCCATCACAGGGGATCATCTTTTCAAGACAAGGGGATGAAATACTCTTGAAAGGACAGAGTCAGGAAGACTGAAGCAAGGGGTTAGGGAAGCTTTAGAGGAAAGAGGGATTCTTTCTGCTAACTGAATTAAAAATACAGTGAAACTTGTCAAGTCCAACACAAATAAAACACTATTGTTTGGGGGCATAAGATGCTGGCTTGGAGGCTCCTTTGAGCAATCCTCAGCCACACCCTTTCCCTGTGGGACTGCAAGAATGTTGGCTGTTTCTCCAGAGGCCAGGTGGGCGGTGGGTAAACAGGTCTATGGAAATGAGAGTTTCTTGGAGCCCAAAGTCTCTGAACATCTCTCAAAGGTCTTCCAGCCAGAAGGCAGCAACACAAACAAAACAGGAATGTGGGTGCTCATTCAGGGCTAGGTAGCAGTAGCCACACTGGGAGTGTGTGTGTGTGTGTGCATGCACGCGTGTTTGTGTGCGTGCATATGTGCACAGGCATCTGCAAGAAAAAGTTTGAAGAGGATTCAGTGCTTTCTTTAGTTGCTAATGTCTTATGCCTACATATGAACTCCTGGGTCTTCAATTGACCCTTGGCTCTCTTTCATCAGATCACAAGGGCAGATCATTAGATCACCTAGGGAGAGGTTACGTGTTCAGATCTGGGGAATGGCAGAGAGCAGGAAGTATCAGGCATTTCACAAGAAGCTTGACATTGGAAAGACAGCCAGCAAATACTGGCAGCAGACCCCCAGGGTTGGGTAGAGGAACCTGGCCCAGGGCAGAGAAACCTTGGCTTTGCATAGGCTTCAGGATATGTTCCAAAAAATGGGTCAACTTATAAAGTAGCTTTGTTAGCCCACCTAAAAATTTCCTCTTTTTCCTTTTATGCTTAATGATAGTAGAATCATACATCTGCTGGCAGGAAATATTCTCAGTCTAAGGAAAGATTGATATGAACATCCTTGGGAGGATAATCTTTTCCTATAGCAAATCTCCAATATTCTTCACTAATTTATTTCTTCCTTTTCTTCTTTCCTTATTTTTTTTTTCTTTTCTTTTTCCTTTTCCATTTTGTACCATGGTAAAATTCTAAATCACAGGCTTTTTAATGCTTTTGTTTTAAAATAAATATTAATGGACTTTTAAAAAAATTTAATATAAATTCCTTCCTATAACTCCTTTTTGAAACTGCCCTCATGAAACAACAAAACATTTTTTAAGTAAATAAAAAAAAAAACATGCCAGCAAAACCAATCAATATTTATTGGGCCTTATATTTAATGTTATTAGCACTTTCAAGGGAATTTATTAATTGGACTAATCCATGATTTTCTTTTTTTTCAGACCACATTACTCATATTTCTGGATCTAGCCCAATCCTAACACCACCATCTTATCTCAATGTCTCTGATCCTATCAGTTAAATCCTACTCAGATACCACCCCCTTCCCCTCAAAATCTTGTATGAAAAATTCATCTACTTCCTTTTCTCTTTGTCATATGTATATATATATGCAGCTAGAGAATGGTGGGAAGAATATTACCAAGCCATTTAATGGCCTTATAGCATTTACTAACATCTTGCTTCCATCTGCATTTATTTCAGGTTTTGAGTCTGTGGTCTTATATTACCTAGCATGGTTGCTTTAGTGCTTCAGAGAAATATTCAACTACTGACCCAGAAGGGCCCCTGGGGCAGTTACCTTGCCCAATCTGTACTTAATAGAAGTCACTTCTCCAATGTTGTCATAAAGCAGAGCTCCAATGAAAAGTAATTTACATTTCATTTTTGGACAACTTTGACCACTAGAAGGTTTTTCGTCCAGGGCTCCTCAAACTTTTAAAATAGGGGGCCAGTTCACTGTCCCTCAGACTGTTGGAGGGCCGGACTATAGTAAAAACAAAAACTCTGTTTTGTGGACCTTTAAATAAAGAAACTTCATAGCCCTGAGAAAGGGGGATAAACATCCTCAGCTGCCCCATCTGGCCCGCGGGCCACAGTTTGAGGACCCCTGCACTGAACCTTAATCTGCCTCTTCAGGAAACTTGGATTTGAAAAAAACAAAAAAACAAAAAAACTTCTCTCCTTTCTGATTGACTTGTCTTGAACAGATCAACTCATTTCTTTATGTTTCAATCTTCCCTCATGAGAAACAGTGAAAGAAAAGTCCAGTGGTCAATGAAGTAACACACACACACACACACACACACACACACACACACATATACACATGCACCCACACTATCTCTTACAAGATAATCTTGGAGACTTGATGACATGTATCCTTTGCTAAGCTTGGTCAGAATGCACATGGAAACTTTCTGAAGTGAGGGAGCAAGAGTCTATTGTATACTACTATCTTTGGATGAAATGGCTGCATTGAAATTCATGGGGTAAACATTTGAACTAGGAAAACAAGACAATTAATTTACTTTCAGATATCAGTCATAGAACTCTCTTTGCTTATTACTGATATGGCAGT
Organism: Antechinus flavipes; assembly: GCF_016432865.1. Classification (NCBI taxonomy): domain Eukaryota; kingdom Metazoa; phylum Chordata; class Mammalia; order Dasyuromorphia; family Dasyuridae; genus Antechinus; species Antechinus flavipes. Next base: position 152,843,205 of record NC_067401.1, read on the forward strand.
GATTGTGGAAAATATCTTTTTGAACAGACAATGCATGGACTGAGTAGGGAACATTTCTGCACTTGTAATGGTTGTGTTTGCAGTAGAACATATGAAAGCATTTAGCTGTGATATATTTCTGTCTTCTTTTGGAATTCGTTAGTCACGATTGAGACCCATAGTGCTCCTGGCTTGGTCCTGGGCATGATAATACAATTGCTTTAAATTTAAGATTCCTCCTCCCTACCTTCCCACCTCTGCTAATTGTACCATTCATTGAGTTGAAATGTTGAAACTCTAAAAGCAAAAATTATGGAAATTACCACTTTCTTTCATGTAAAATAAACAGGTCTCCTGGGAGTGGGGGAATATCTTCATTCATGTCATGTTAAGGATGCTGAGTAATAGTGATGATTTCATTAATTAAAATACTGAGGCTTAGAAAAGAATGGTCAGTGAAAAATGTCATATAATAGCATATCGTTTGGCCCCTCTTTCCAATAAATGAATTTGATATTTTGGTGTCAGCTGATTGGTAAGTAATACAGTAGATCAGTTGGATCATTCAAATCCTGCCTCGGATACTTACTTAGCTGTGTGACCCTGGGTCTGTCACTTTTCCTGTTAGCCTCATTTTCCTTAACTGAAAAATAAAGATAATTACACCTACTTATGGGTTTGTTGTGATGACAAAATGAGCACTTTGGAAACCTTATAACATTATATAAATACTAAGCATTATTTTTAAGCATAATAATATTGCCTAGCATTATTATTATTAATGACTAGTATTAATTGTTATCATTAATGTTAATTGACAGAAGGTTGGAGGAGTAGTGGCACTTATTCTAAGTACAGAGTCTAGGAACAAACTGGAGATCAAGGTGTGATGATTTGCTATAAATGTCATGTGATAGGGATTTTTGTAAGGATTGCAAAATAGAAAAAAAAGATTATTAGGGCATTTCATGTGCCTGCTTCAGGAATATGAAATGCTTTAAGTTAATATTAATAAATGAATTAAATTAATAAAATATCTTGGTTAATCATGGATGAGAGACTGGTTTTTCCTTGGAGCTTCTTTGGAGCTAGAAGAGCCAGAAGAAAGACCATTCTGGAGAGATGACACCCTTTCCATAAGTGAATAAATAAAAATGAACAAAACAGCATTTATTAAATGCTTATATGTGAAGTCATTGGAGATTTGCTATCTGAGATTGAATCCTACTCAGGTTTTTTATATGTGATTGACCCTGTGATGTAGTTTCCATGAAAATGAGAATATTTCTTATGATTGCTGTTAGGACCAAATGAGACAACATATTAAAAAATGTTTTGTAAGTTTTGAAGCATCATATAAATACTAGCTATTAAAGAACAACAACAACACAACAAACATAATAATTATTCCTAAGGAACTCATATCCTGATGGGGGGAGACGACTCCGGATCAAGACTTGAGCTGCTAGTCAATGTCATTTCGTTTGGATATCTCTTTCCCTTCTTAATTCAAATACCTATATTTTCCCATTTCTTGTTCTTCACAGCTTCACAGTATCTTCACAAGATATATAGGTATCTATTTTTATGATCTCTCTCATGATACACTCTTGTGTTTTTCTTCTACTATCTAACAAAATTAAAAAAAAAAAATCTAGCCCTAGGTTTTTTCCTCCTCCACAAAAGAAACCCTGATCTACACACAGAACACACATGACTGTTCCAAGTGGTATCATTTGCACCCACCACCTAGCTTGCTCATAAAGCAGATAGATCAACCTTTGTTGTGTTTTGGGGCCTTCTCTGTAATTATGATTGACAGGTCATCAGAGGTCTATTTCTCTACTTATGGAGCCACCGTGGAATCTTTCTCTGTAAAATAGGGCTAATAACACTTACCTCTTAGGGGGAAAGAATTTGCTATTACAATGTATAATCTTTGCTTTCTTTTTTCCTCTATTACCTAGCCTACCAGGGAGTAGAACTCTCTCAACTCTTGTTGAATGCTAGAAAACTAGATTTGGACTAAGATATCTGTATTCAGTTTTTTTTTTTTTTTTTTTCAGATTTTTTCTGCCACTGACTTGCTCATGATCCTAGGATCATCTTTACTTTTCTGAGCCTTTGTAAAATGTGCAGAGTTGGAATAAATGATCTCAAAGGTCTATTTCAGCTTTAATGCTCTATGACTGTAGGCCAGAAAAGTTTCCTTAGAGAATGAACAAGCATTTTTTCCCTATAGTCTCTCCATGGAGAGTATTAGTTGCTCAAATCCCTGTAACCTTCTGCTTCAGGGACTGAGAACATGGGAATTTTCTCAGACTGATTTGTAGAGATCATTTCACCCCAGACTTTGGGACAGGAGAAGAGTTTAAGGAACAAAGTCTCTTTCTTGAAGATTCTGCTGATTTCCTTGGTTACATAATGCAGAGTTTTGTGTCTACCTTGGCACTGGCAGAAGCGTGAATGTACTGTGTTGATAATACATTGAGTCTTGCATGCAAACTTTGTTTATATGCTATTCCTTTCTTCCATGAGAATGGACAGATAACTGGGGCCCCTCAGTTGGAGACTCAGATTAGGCATTTTGTGGCCTACCATATGTTTATTTTGCAGATGTCTGTGTCAACCATTTTGAGTTTGAAACAAGGTAAAGCAAATGGAAAAAAAAAATCTATCCTTTAATACATAAAGAACTATATGTTTCTATACTTATCCATGTAGTTAAGTGAGGGTCTTGTCAGTGAAGGAGAAACCACCCCTGAGAATGAAAAAGAATCCTTTCCTCCAATTTGAGATGTGCTATTCAGTTGCCTGTGAAATTTGTTTTTTCTGTGCATGTTGCTTTAAATATTTAGGCAAGTTTTATGTTAAGTTTGACTTTGCTGGCAGAATTGACTCCTGAGAACTTGAGGTGGGGGGAACAATTTGAGGGAGTCTTAGGAGTCAAGGGATAAAGATCATATTTTAAATTGTCTGTTCAAAGACCCTGGTCTTATGTGAAGAATGAGATCAACACCTCCTGGGATGGTTTTACCCCTCCAGTCAAGAGGGAACACAGAACACTGGAGACATCAGGTTGAGGCAAGTTTCTGTGAAGCAGCCAATGTTTGCAAAACAAGCATGGGGTTGAGAGGTTCTTCTGAGTAGACCCAAGGTTGCGACAGTCTTGGAAAATGACAGGAATGGATGATGGAAAAGGACGAGTGAGCCAGACTTATGAAGCTGGGCTTTATGAGGAGAGAAGCAGGGTGTTCCTCCTAGGAACCAATGCATCTGGTATACTCTGAACTACCTGCTGAATGAGGAAGGAAGGTCTAACTGGCTGGGGTAATTGTCCAGTGTTTATATTTGAAAGGGAATACTTTGCTTTCAGGATAATTTCCCCCAGCCTCCTCCTTGGTTAAGATTTCTAAATGATCTAGGGCATTGGAGAGAAATCAGTGGCTGATTAACTGGTCGGCTGGGCTGCAATCACACCTTTCAATACTAATTATCCGTCCCTTGAGTTCAATGGCATTGAGCATCCAGGCTCTGGCTATGGTAAGCACTGTTCAGTGGTTTGCATCACTGGCCTAAGACAATGATTTAAAGGGACAAAATACCCCTACTGAGCCTTGATAAGCAGGAAATGAAAGCTTGTTTGCAAATATGATTGGGGAACTTGATCAACTGCCTTCATCAGTGTTTGCCTTGGGTGACCAATCTGCTATCACTAATAGGTAAGGAATGCCGCAAGATCCCAGTATAAAAGCAACTTTCATGTTCCCATTTTTCCTATCTAAGCAGAATTAAAGGTAGAAGGGAATTTAACAATACTCTGAAATTCTTTATCCCAGAACTGCATGAATTCAGAAAACTTGGACCTGGAATGATGCTTGTTCATTGTTGCACTTTACAAAAACCATGGCTTGGGACAATGATTAGAGACTGCATCTTGAAACCACAAAATCCTGGGTTCAAAATCCTCTGCTGACTAACACCAGGCTGCTTGTGACTCTGGGCACATCATTTAACTTAAGGAATTCTTAAAGTTTACAAATTACATAGAAAGTACATTGGTAGAAGGAATATTGTTACTTGGGCATTCCTTAAACAAAAGAAATCCGTGATACCCTTACTTACCTTTCCTTCTTTAAGAGTTTATAAAGAGTTTCCTTCACAACAACCCTGTGAAAAGGATAATATAGGGATTATTAGCCCCAATTTTATAGATGAGAATTCAGCAGTTTCAGTGGTATCGGACCTTTCATGCTATTAGTTGGGATTTTCTTGGCAAAGATAATGGAGTGGCTTGCCATTTCTTTCTCTACCTCATTTTACAGATGAAGAAACTGAGACAAACAGGGTGAAGTGACTTGCCTAGTGTCACCCAACTGGTAAATATCTGAGGCAGATTTGAAATCAGGTCTTCCTGATTCCATGCCCAGTATTCTATCCACTGGGTCACCTAACTGTCAACAGATAGGGATATGGAAAAGATTAAATAAAAAGAGGCCTTTGGTTGGTGTATTGAATTTACCACACCCATTTTATATTTGGTTCAAATGATTTGTTTTCCCCATTTCCCCATTTGTCTTATTTCACCCTTCCCCCTTCTCTGCTCATTGAGTAAGTGAAGTGATGAATTTTCTTTTATTAGGTCCCAACACATTCTGTATTCATTATTCCCACAAACAACAAATTGTGTGTGCATTCTTTCCAGTAGCATTGCTAACACATGACTGGATGTATTTGAAAGAAGGGTGATAGGAAGTGGGGGCAGTGGAAAAAGTAGTTCTGAATATTTTTAAGAGACTAGTATTGGGCCCATAGTGCTAGAGCTCTTGACTCATCAGTCAAAGCAGCATGGTGTAACAAAGACAGCAATGGGTCTGGTATTTGGAGACCTGGATTTGAGTTTTTGCTCTGATGCTTATTATTTGTATGACCCTGAGTAATTTGTTTTAATTCCTTGAATACTATTTTTTTCATCTGTAAAGTGGGTATAATAATTCTTGTGCTATTTGCTTCAAAAGTGTTTTCTTCTCTTTTTCCTTCTTCTCCTTCTGCTTCTTATTCTCCCTCTTCTCCTTCTTCTTGTTCTTGTTCTTGTTCTTTTCTTCTCCTCCTTGTCTCCCTTCTTTTCCTTGTTCTGGGTCTGATTTATCTTTTTTTCTTGTTCACAATAGAACACAGTACTCACAAAATTTCTAATCCTTGAGGACTTAATCTTACTTACCCTCTTTACCTGCTATTGTATTCAAGAATTAATGAAAAAAGATGAGCATCCATTCCTTTTCAAGGAGAAAGGGACTGGGACTTCTATCCACTCAGTTCAATAGAATTAATAAAAAGAGAATCCTGGTAAAAGAACTAAATGAGAGGCATCCTTGGGTTTGGGGGTGGGATTCTCTCTTACCACACTGAATAAGAAAATTAAGAACCCCTAGACTCAGAAAACTCAGCACTTACAAAAGGAGGAATGTGAAAGAATCTGCTACAAAGGAAGTTACCAGCCCATCCTTCTTCATGCATTTTGTGGTACTTTTGCCTGCTCCCACAATCCATTCACTGACTGAGAAGTGATGATAGCATTTTTAAGTAAGAATCTTCAGGAAAAGACCTTGAAAGTTTTGAGGGATCTCTGCTTGCCACAGTAGGCAGACACTTTGTTGCTCTGAGTGTTACTAACCTAGTGTCCCTATCTCTCCCATGGGCAGCTGATTGGTTTTACTGCATGGCTCCAGTATCCTTGGCAAGTATGAATAGCTGACTTTTAAAATTAACACTGTATCAATGTCCCAGGAAAATGACCACTACCAGTGTGGGTTGAGGCCCATGGATAAGAGCAGTCCCAATTTTGTTCATTATAATTTCAAAATATTTAGTTTCATTTATGGTTGGTTTTGGGTAGCTAAGTGGCACAGTAGAGAAAGTGTTATGACTAGAGTCAGGAAGATTCCATTTTCTGTTTTCAAATTTAACCTCAGACACTTACTAGCTGTGTGACCTCAAAAAAGTCACTTGACTGTCTTAGTTTCCTTACTAGAACACTATTAGCTAGAGAAGGAAATGGCAAACCATTCCAGTATCTTTACCAAGAAAACCCCCAAAAGGATCATGAAAAGTTGGACACAACTGAAAAATGACTGAACAACAATATAAAAGTTGTTATTGCTGTTATTGCCATTTGCATTTCTGTTCCAAATATTTTACTTTCTATCAGTTCATATGTCTTCCTAAGCTTTTCTAGAGTTTTCATATTTATCATTTCTTATTATATAATAATATTCCATCATATCATGTACCACGATTTGTTAAGACATCATTTGTTAATGATGGTGATGATAGCTTACATTTATATTATACTTACAATGTGTCAGGCATTGTGATAAATACTTTACAATTATTATCTCATTTCATCTTCACAACTATTTTGGGAAATAGATGCTATTATTATCCCTATTTTTCAGATAAGAAAATAAAGGCAAATAGGAGCTAGATGAATTGAAATCATCACTGTCTACTTTGATGGTTAGTTGTATGTTACCAAGTGTTGCTATATATATTTTGGTGTATTTGGGAATTTATTTCTATTTTTAGCATCTATGAACTACAGGCCTAATAGTAAAATCCTTGAGTGTAAAGTCATAGGCATTTTGGTTTTGTTCCTGGTACAATTCCAAATTCCTTTTCAAAGTTGTTTGATGGATTTTCAATTCTATGAATATTGTATTAATCTTCCTGGCTTTCCACAAAGCCAATTTGCCAATATTGAATTCTCATCTTTTGTCAACTTTGCTGATTTGTTCTTTATACTTTTTTCACTTGGTGACTTCATTAATTTTGATAAATTCAATTATTATCTCTATGCAATTGACTCCCAGATCTATATTTCCTGTTTTAAACTATCTCCTGTGCTCCAAAAGGGCACTACTGTCAATTGTACATTTTTCAATTGAATGTCTTATATGAATTGAATAATAGCAATGTAGTTCTAAGATTTTCAAAATGCTTTACATACATCCCATTTTATCTTCTTAACAACTTTGTGAGATAGCTGCTATTATTACTTCTATTTTCAGTGAGAAAGCTGAGGCAGAAAGAAAGCTAGTAAGACAAAATTAAAACCCACGTCTTTTGGACTGTACATCCAATACCATCCACTGTAACTATTAGCTGCTTCTTAAACTTAACTTGTCTAAAATAGAATTCATTATCTTCAAACCTTCCCTTCCCCAATCCATTGATTTAATTTTTTAAAAAAAATTACTATCAAAACACCATTTTTCCCCTGTTTATAACTTTGGTATTATCCTCTACTTCTTTCTTCATGTATTCAATTAGTTACAAATTCTTGCTTTTTCTATAATCACAACATTTGTACATTTGTCCACTTCCCTCCATTCACACAATTACCACCATTGTTGAGGCCCTCATCATCTCTCAGCTGGATCTTTTCATAGCTTTCTATTTGGTATTCCTTCTCCAAGTCTTTCCCCTCTTCCTGTCCATCCTCCACACAGCCATGGAACGGATTTTTCTAAGGGATATGTCTGACCATGTCAAGATCTCAACCTCAACTCAATAAACTCCAGTGGTTGTTTATCCCTATTATTCTTTGGTTGGATTGAATATAAAGTCTTTTGTTTTAAATTCAAAACTCTTTATAGTCTGGTCTTTTCTTAACTTCCCAGTTTGCTTATACATGTTTCCCCTTTGAGTGCTCTGTAGTCCAACCATAATGACCTATTTAATATTTCCCTGCATTTGCAAGCTTCCTTTCCTGGACCAATTCTTTCTTCACCTCTGCCTCTTGGAATCTCTGGTTTTCTTCAAGAGTCTGATTTTCTTCAAAAATGCAAGTGTTCCCTGTACATGAATCCCAATCACTTCCTATACCCTCTTCAATCGCGCCCCCCTCCCCCCCCAAATCTGCCTTTCCTCCACAAACTACCTTAAATTCACTTTGTTTATATTCTATATATGATTATATTTGTACATGCTGACTCTCCTATTAGAATGTAAGTTCCTTGAGGGGAGGAATTGCTTTACTTTTGTCTTCATTCCCCTAGGAGTTATATTGCTCGGTATGTAGTGAATGCTTTTTTTTTTTTTTTTTTTTTTTAAATTAAATTTTTTATTTAATAATTACATTATATTGACACTCATTTCTGTTCCGATTTTTTTCCCCTCCCTCCCTCCACCCCCTCCCCTAGATGGCAAGCATTCCTTTATATGTTGGATATGCTGCAGTATATCCTAGATACAATATATGTTTGCAGAACCGAACAGTTCTCTTGTTGCGTAGGGAGAATTGGATTCAGAAGGTATAAATGATCCTGGAAGAAAAACAAAAATGCAGATAGTTCACATTCGTTTCCCAGTGTTCTTTCTTTGGGTGTAGCTGCTTTTGTCCGTCATTTATCAATTGAAACTCAGGTCTCTTTGTCAAAGAAATCCACTTCCATCAAAATATGTCCTCATACAATATCGTTGTCGAAGTGTATAATGATCTCCTGGTTCTGCTCATTTCACTTAGCATCAGTTCATGTAGGTCTCTCCAAGCCTCTCTGTATTCATCCTGCTGGTCATTTCTTACAGAACAATAATATTCCATAACATTCATATACCACAATTTACCCAGCCATTCTCCAATTGATGGGCATCCATTCATTTTCCAGTTTCTAGCCACTACAAACAGGGCTGCTACAAACATTTTGGCACATACAGGTCCCTTTCCCTTCTTTAGTATTTCTTTGGGATATAAGCCCAATAGAAACACTGCTGGATCAAAGGATATGCACATTTTGATAATTTTTTGGGCATAATTCCAGATTGCTCTCCAGAATGGTTGGATTCGTTCACAACTCCACCAACAATGCATTAGTGTCCCAGTTTTCCCGCATCCCCTCCAACATTCATCATTATTTTTTCCTGTCATCTTAGCCAATCTGACAGGTGTGTAGTGGTATCTCAGAGTTGTCTTAATTTGCATTTCTCTGATCAATAATGATTTGGAACACTCTTTCATATGAGTGGTAATAGTTTCAATCTCATCCTCTGAAAATTGTCTGTTCATATCCTTTGACCATTTATCAATTGGAGAATGGCTTGATTTCTTATAAATTTGAGTCAGTTCTCTATATATTTTGGAAATGAGGCCTTTATCAGAACCTTTAACTGTGAAAATGTTTTCCCAGTTTGTTGCTTCCCTTCTAATCTTGTTTGCATTAGTTTTATTTGTACAAAAGCTTTTTAATTTGATGTAATCGAAATTTTCTATTCTGTGATCAGTAATGGTCTCTAGTTCATCTTTGGTCACAAATTTCTTTCTCCTCCACAAGTCTGAGAGATAAACTATTCTATGTTCCTCTAATTTATTTATAGTCTCGTTCTTTATGCCTAGGTCATAGACCCATTTTGATCTTATCTTGGTATATGGTGTTAAGTGTGGGTCCATGCCTAATTTCTGCCATACTAATTTCCAATTATCCCAGCAGTTTTTATCAAATAATGAATTCTTTTCCAGAAGTTAGGGGCTTTGGGTTTGTCAAACACTAGATTGCTATAATTGACTATTCTGTCTTGTGAGCCTAGCCTTTTCCACTGATCCACTAATCTATTTCTTAGCCAATACCAAATGGTTTTGGTGACTGCTGCTTTATAATATAATTTTAGATCAGGTACAGCTAGGCCACCTTCATTTGATTTTTTTTTCATTAATTCCCTTGAGATTCTCGACTTTTTATTGTTCCATATGAATTTTGTTGTTATTTTTTCTAGATCAATAAAATATTTTCTTGGAAGTCTGATTGGTATAGCACTAAATAAATAGATTAGTTTAGGGAGTATTGTCATCTTTATTATGTTCGCTCGGCCGATCCAAGAGCACTTAATATTTTTCCAATTATTTAAGTCTGACTTTATTTGTGTGGAGACTTTTTTATAATTTTGCTCATATAATTCCTGACTTTCCTTTGGTAGATAGATTCCCAAATATTTTATGGTATCAACAGTTATTCTGAATGGAATTTCTCTTTGTATCTCTTGCTGTTGGGTTTTGTTGGTGATGTATAGAAATGCTGAGGATTTATGGGGATTTATTTTGTAGCCAGCTACTTTGCTAAAATTATGAATTATTTCCAATAGCTTTTTGGTAGAATCTCTGGGGTTCTCTAGGTATACCATCATATCATCTGCAAAGAGTGATAGTTTGGTTTCCTCATTGCCTACTCTAATTCCTTTTATATCTTTCTCGACTCTTATTGCCGAGGCTAGTGTTTCTAATACGATATTAAATAATAATGGTGATAGTGGGCAACCTTGCTTCACTCCAGATCTTACTGGGAAAGGTTCCAGTTTTTCCCCATTGCATATGATGCTTACTGATGGTTTTAAATATATGCTCCTGACTATTTTAAGGAAAAGTCCATTTATTCCTATGCTCTCAAGTGTTTTTATTAGGAATGGATGTTGGATTTTATCGAATGCTTTTTCTGCATCTATTGAGATGATCATGTGGTTTTTGTTTGTTTGGTTATTGATATAGTCAATTATGCTAATAGTTTTCCTAATATTGAACCAGCCCTGCATTCCTGGTATAAATCCTACTTGGTCATAGTGTATTATCCTGGTGACAATTTTCTGTAATCTTTTTGCTAATATTTTATTTAAGATTTTAGCATCAATATTCATTAGGGAGATTGGTCTATAATTTTCTTTCTCTGTTTTCAGCCTACCTGGTTTAGGTATCAGTACCATATCTGTGTCATAAAAGGAGTTTGGTAGGACTCCTTCAATCCCTATTTTTTCAAATAGTTTATATAACATTGGAGTTAATTGTTCTTTAAATGTTTGGTAGAATTCACATGTAAATCCATCTGGTCCTGGGGATTTTTTCTTAGGGAGTTGATTGATAGTTTGTTCTATTTCTTTTTCTGAGATGGGACTGTTTAGGATATTTACTTCTTCCTCTGTTAGTTTGGGCAAGCTATATTTTTGGAGGTATTTTTCTATTTCATTTAAGTTGTCGAATTTATTGGCATAAAGTTGGGCAAAGTAACTCCTAATTATTGCTCTAATTTCCTCTTCGTTAGTGGTGAGTTCTCCCTTTTCATTTTTAAGACTAACAATTTGATTTTCCTCTTTCCTTTTTTTAATCAGATTTACTAAGGGTTTGTCTATTTTGTTGGTTTTTTCATAGAACCAACTCTTAGTTTTATTAATCAATTCAATAGTTTTTTTACTTTCAATTTTATTGATCTCACCTTTTACTTTTAGAATTTCAAGTTTAGTGTTTGACTGGGGGTTTTTAATTTGTTCCTTTTCTAGCATTTTTAATTGCAAACCCAATTCATTGACCTTCTCTTTCTCTATTTTATACAAATAGGCCTCTAGAGATATGAAATTTCCCCTTATTACCGCTTTGGCTGCATCCCATACATTTTGGTATGATGTCTCATTATTATCGTTTTCTTGGGTGAAGTTATTAATTATGTCTATGATTTGCTGTTTTACCCAATCATTCTTTAGTATGAGATTACTTAGTTTCCAATTATTTTTTGGTCTACTTCCCCTGCTTTTTTGTTGAATGTAATTTTCATTGCATCGTGGTCTGAAAAGGATGCATTTACTATTTCTGCCTTACTACATTTGAGTTTGAGGTTTTTATGTCCTAATATATGGTCAATTTTTGTATAGGTTCCATGAACTGCTGAAAAGAAAGTGTATTCCTTTCTGTCTCCATTACATTTTCTCCAGAGATCTATCATATCTAGCTTTTCTAGTATTCTGTTTACCTCTTTGACTTCTTTCTTATTTATTTTCTGGTTTGATTTATCTAATTCTGAGAGTGCAAGGTTAAGATCTCCCACTATTATAGTTTTACTGTCTATTTCTTCTTGCAGCTCTCTTAGTTTCTCTTTTAAGAATTTCGATGCTACCCCACTTGGTGCATATATGTTTAATATAGATAGTGCTTCATTATCCATGCTACCCTTTAGCAAGATATAGTGTCCTTCCTTATCTCTTTTAATTAGGTCAATTTTTGCTTTAGCTTGATCTGAGATCAGGATGGCTACCCCTGCTTTTTTGACTTCACCTGAAGCATAGTAGATTTTGCTCCAACCTTTTACCTTTAACCTGCATGTATCTCCCCGCTTCAGGTGTGTTTCCTGTAAACAACATATTGTAGGATTCTGGCTTTTAATCCATTCTGCTAACCGCTTCCTCTTTATGGGGGAGTTTACCCCGTTCACGTTTATGGTTAGAATGACCAATTCTGTATTACTTGCCATCTTGTTAACCCCGGTTTATGCTTTCCTCCCTTCTTTCCCCTTTCCCCCCCTTCCAAGTATTAAGCTTGTGAGCACCCCTTGCTTCTCACAGCCCTCCCTTTTTAGTGTCCCTCCCCCCGCCTTAGAGTTCCTCCCCCTATCTTACCCCTTTCCCTCCCAGTTCCCGTATTCCCTTCCGCTTAGCTTATTCCTTCCCTTTCCACTTTTCCCTTCTCACTTTTCAATGAGATGGGAGAAGTTTCACCATAGATTGAATATGTCTTAAGATTTTTCACTTAAAGCCAATTCTGAAGGCAGTAAGATACCCACTATATTCATCCCCCTCCATTCTTTCTCTCAGATATAATAGGTTTCCTATGCCTCTTCATGAGATGTACTACCCCCACTTTACCCTTTTTCTGGTACAATGTCCTTTCCACATCAATTTCTAGAACAAGGTATACATGTATTCTTTATACATCTATATAGTCAAAATATAGTTCCCAAGATTAATCTTTACCTTTTTAGATTTCTCTTGAGTTCTATATTTGTAGATCAAACTTTTTGTTAAGTTCTGGTTTTTTCATCAGAAATAGATGAAATTCGCTTACTTCGTTGAATGTCCATCTTCTTCCTGGAAAAAGATGCTCATTCTCGCTGGGTAGGTTATTTTTGGTTGCATACCAAGTTCCTTAGCCTTTCGGAATATCATATTCCAGGCCCTTCGATCTTTTAATGTGGATGCTGCCAGATCCTGGGTGATCCTTATTGTGGCTCCTTGATACTTGAATTGGGTTTTTCTAGCCGCTTGCAATATTTTTTCTTTCATTTGAGGGTTCTGGCATTTGGCCACTATATTCCTTGGTGTTTTGATTTTAGGATCCCTTTCAGTGGGTGATCGATGAATCCTTTCAATGTTTATTTTTTCCTCTGTTCCTATGACTTCTGGGCAGTTCTCTTTGATAATTTCCTGGAAGACAGTGTCCAGGCTCTTTTTTTCATCATGTTTTTCTGGGAGTCCAATGATTCTCAGATTGTCTCTCCTGGATCTGTTTTCCAGGTCTGTTGTCTTCCCCAGAAGGTATTTCACATTTTTCTCCATTGTTTGATTTTTTTGGATTTGCTTGACTGATTCTTCTTGTCTCCTCGAGTCATTCAATTCCACTTGTTCAATTCTGATTTTCAGTGAAGTATTCTCTTCACTCACTTTTTTAAAATCTTTTTCTAATTGTCCAATTGAGTTCTTTTGTTCTGTGGAATTTTTTTCCATTTCGCCAATTTTGTTTTTTAGAGAGCTGTTTTCTGTTTCCAGTTCACCAATCCTATTTTTCAAGGATTTTACTTCTTTATCCACTCTCTCTTTAACTTTCTGCAGGCTCTTTTGCCAAGCCTCCCTCTCCTTTTCCCAAGCTTCTCTCTCCTTTTGCCAAGCCTCACTCTGCTTTCCCCATTTTTCTTCTAGCTCCATTGTGAGGGCCTTTTTAATCACTTCTATGAGGTTCATCTGTGCTGAGGAACAGACGATTTCCTCCTTTGGGGAATCACCTGGGGACTGCCTGTTTTTAGTCTCCTCAGGCTTTAGAGTCTGCTCTCTATCTGTATAGAAGCTGTCAAGGGTTAAAGTCCTCTTCAGCTTCTTGCTCATTCTGTCTATTAATCAGAGACAAACTACCAAAGAAAAACAGAAAAAACTGGAGTCTTTCTTTGGGGGGGGGCTGGGTGTGTTATCGAGCTTCCTCTACAGTCTGCAGGGGGCAGCAGTGAGGCACTAGCAGGACTGTGCTGCGCCTGCGCTCTGAGATCCCAAAGCGTGCTGAGTCACTGAGGGAGGGGAAGGGGGGGGCGGCCAGGTCCTGAGAGACTCCAGCTGTTTGGGGTTGTGTTCTTCAGCCCCGGTGTTTTTAGCTTCTCTGCTGGGCTGTTGACTTGCTGCAGGTTCCAAACCTGTAGCGAAGCTCTCCCCGCAGAGACGGCTACGATCACTCCCCACCCCTCTCAGCTCTGCTCCCGTGCTCTCACTGCCGCTGCCCTCAGCCTGCGCCCGATCTAAAACCGCCCCAGCCCTCCAGTAAAGACAGACCTTTCTTGGCGGATCTCAAGGATGGCTTCTCTTGGTAACTATTTGTGGGTTTTTTTCAGTCAAGCATTGATTCAGAGGCTTGTAATGAAGTGGATAGTGAGAGAAAGCGCGGAGCTTATGCAACTGTGAGCCTCCTCTCCGCCATCTTAACCGGAAGTTTCTGTAGTGAATGCTTAACATATACTTGTTGATTAACTAAAATGACCAACGATTGCTTTTTAAAAATTAAATTTATTTTATTCTAAACTTAAGCAAGAAAATAAACATTTCTATAACAGTAGAATAGAAAAAAAAAGATGATCATACCTTAAACTACAAATCTATTGTGTACAACTTGCTAATAATTCCTTTAAATATATATTAAAGTTAGCACATAACTTTTTTTCCCTTTTTTCTCCCTTCCCCCTTTCCCTGACCTAGAAATGGCTACTATTAGGCACAAATATATATATGTGTGTATGTGTGTGTGTGTATACATACATACATATATATAATATGAAATCATTCTACACATTCTTCTATTTATCATTTCTCTGCATGCAGGTAACATTTTCCTTCAGAAGTCTTTTATAATTAATTTGGGTATACAGTAAGAGAAATATTGTTTTAAGAACAACTTTGACCAACAATCTCTTAAAGGTCAAATCTAAGGATGCCTCTCTTCTTCAGTCTCCTGGACCTCTCAGCAATTACTCATTTCTCTCTACCTCTGTCTACCCTCTCTACAGCAGAACTACTAGATGGTCTTGTGGATAAAGTGCCTGAATTAGGAAGACCTGTATTCAAATCTAGCCTTATCTGTTTTTTCTTTCCCAACATGACTAATATGGAAATATATTTTACAAGACTGCACATATGCAATATACCTCAATTTTCTTACTGTTTTAGAAGGGAAAAAGAAGGTAGAAAAATTCAGAACTCAAATTTAAAAAAAAACTGAATGTTAAAGATGTCTTTATATATAATTGGAAAAAAATGCATTTAACTTTTTTAAAAAATCCAGCCTTAGACCTTTCCTACTTTACCTCCTGGGTCAGTCACTTAACTTCTGTCTACTTCAGTACCCTCAAATGTAGAATGGGGTTAGTCATAGTACTTACCTGCCAGGGTTATTGTGAGGATTAAATGAGATAATAATTGTAATGTACTTAGTACAGTGTCTGGAACATAGTAAGTTCATATGAAACTCTAATTAATTCTACCTTTCCCCCTACCTTTTGAAAACTTTCTAGTCTCCTTTGTGGGTTCATCATTCTTTATCCACTAACTATGTGCATTCCCCCAATGCCCTGTGCTATGTACTCTTTCTATATTCTGTCTCTTGGTGAACTAGCTTCTTTTTAAAATTATAACAGTAAAAACAAATTATACATGTATTCTTTATGTATACTCATAGCAGAAATATAGTACCCAAGATTTCTTTTTACCTTTTTATGTTTCTCTTGAGTTCTATACTTGGAGATCTAACTTTTTGTTTAGTTCCAATTTTTTTTTTTATCAGAAATAGATGGAATTCACCTATTTCATTGAATGTCGCCAGTGCTATAAATTCAATGACTACTTCTATACAGATGATTTCTTTTTCTTCTAGTTTCTCTCCTAAGCTCCAGCCCTGAATCATCATCTGTCTATTGTAAGTTTCTAATGAGATATTCTGTAGATATCTCCTTTCTTTTTCCCTTATCCCCCTCCCCAGTATTAAACTTGTGATCACCACTGGCCTCATATACCCCTCCCTCTTTAGGATCCCTTCCCCCACCTTACCCCTTTTCCTCACAATTTCTGTATTCCCTTCTACTTAGCTTACTCCTTCCCTTTTCACTTTTCCCTTCCACTTTTCAATGAGATGGGAGAAGTTTCTCTGTAAATTGAATATATCTAATGTTTTTCTCTTTAAGCTAATTCTGATGAGACTAAGATACACACTATGTTCCTCCCTCTCCTTTTTTTCCCTCAGATATAATAGGTTTCCTTTGCCTCTTTGTGAGATGTAGTACCTCTACTTTATGCTTTTTCTAATACAATTTCCTTTCCACTTCTAGCTTCTTTTTAAAATTATAACAGTAAAAACAAATTATACATGTATTTTTTATGTATACTCATAACAGAAATATAGTTCCTAATATTTCTTTTTACCTTTTTATGTTTCTCTTGAGTTCTATACTTGGAGATCTAACTTTTTGTTTAGTTCCAATTTTTTTTATCAGAAATAGATGGAACTAACCTATTTCATTGAATGTCTGTCTTCTTCTCTGGGAAAAAAAAATGCTCATTTTGGCTGGGAAAGTTATTCTTGGCTGCATACCAAGTTCCTTAGCCTCTTGGAATATTAGATTCCAGGCCCTTCAATTCTTTATTGTGGATACTGCAAAATCCTGAGTAATCCTTATTGTGGCTCCTCAGTATTTGAATTTTTTTTTTTAAGCTGCTTGTAGTATTTTTCCCTTGGTTTGATAGTTCTGGAATTTAGCCACAATATTTCTTGGAGTTTTGATTTTGGGATCTCTTTCATTAGGTGATCGATGAATTCTTTCAATGTGTATTTTACCCTCAGTCTCTATAACATCTGGGCAGTTCTCTCTGATGATTTCCTAAAATCATCTAGGCTCTTTTTTTTCATCATAATTTTCAGGAAGTCCAGTAATCCTCAGATTATCTCTCCTAGATCTATTTCCCAGGTCTGTTGTTTTCTCGAGTAGGTATTTAACATTTTTTCAATTTTTCCATTTTATTATTATTATTATTTTTTGGTTTTGCTTGACTGATTCTTGGTGTCTCCTCGAGTCATTCATTTCCATTTGTTCAATTCTGATTTTTAATGAATTATTTTCTTCATTTACTTTTTAAATTTCTTTTTGTAATTGTCCAATTGAGTTTTTAAATGAGTTGTTTTGTTCGATGGAATTTTTTTTCCATTTTGCCAATTTTATTTTTTAGAGAGCTATTTTCTTTTTTCAATTCACTAATTCTCTTTTTCAGGGAGTTGATTTCTTTATCTTTTATCTTTTAATGAGTAGGATGACTTATTCAGATCCTCTTGCCAAACTTCCCTTTCCTTTTCCCATTTTTCTTCTAGCACTCTTGTAAGAGCCTTTTAAAATTTTTCTATGAGAGCCTTGTGTAGTGGGGACCACATCATATCCCACTTTGGAGTTTCATCTAGAGACAATCTGTTTTTAGTCTCCTTAGGGTTTGAAGTCTGCTCTCTATCAGGATAGAAGCTATCTATAGTCAGAGTCCACTTTGCCTTTTTACTCATTTTGACAAAAAAGAAACAAAGAAAACAAACAAACAAACAAAAAAACCTGAAGTCTGCTTTTGGGGCAATATGGTATTACCAAGCTTCCTCTAGAGACAGCAGTAAGTAGCAGTGAAGCAGCAGTGGGACAGTAATGGCTGTGTTGTGTCTGCACAGTGGTTGCGCTCTTGAGAGTGTGCTGAGTCACTCAGGATGTTGGGTGGGTGTGGCCAGGTCCCAAGTGACTCTATCATTTTAGGGTCACAGTATTTACCCTTTGCATTTATAGATTCTCTGCCGATCTATTGGCTTGCTGCCAGGGCAAAGTAGTTCACACTGTGGTAAAGTTCTCCCCGCAAATTTTCTGCTGGCTGAGCCCACACCCTGCCCTCTCTGGTCTGTTCAGTGTTAGCTGCCTTCTGTGCTCTCACTGCCTGCCCGAGGTCTGCATCTGGCCTAATTATCTCTGCCTGTGAGCAAAAACAGACCTTTTCTGGCAAATATCGAGGACATCTTCTGTTGGTAATGTGTTGTACTCCCAATATTCATGGTTTTTTTTTTCAGTCAAGCACTAATTCTGAGGCCGTTTCATGAAAGAATTAGGCTGAGGGCAAGGAAGAGCTTAGATAGATGTGTGTGTTCTCTCCACCCTCTTGGATCCTCCCATATTCTGTATATATCTCAAACTCAACAGATTCAAAACAGAACTCATTCCACCCCCGCAAAAAACCTATTCCTCTTTGGAATTTCTTTCATTGTTCTAGGCTCCTAGATTCACAGCCATGTTTTCATCTACAGCCCCATATATTTAATCAGTTTTCAAATATTCAGTAAGTCAATTATAAACATTTGTTAAATAGCTGTTCTGTACTGTGCACTGTACTAAATAATAGAGATTTAAAAAGAGACAAGACAGTTTTTGTCTTCAAGAAGCTGATGATCAAATCTGTCTCTACAATATTTTCCCCCTCCTTTCCTCTCAAATATCTACCAACTTAGTGTAGGCCCTCATTTACTTCTCATTTGGAGTACTGAAATGCATTACAATGAATATTTTAATGAAAACTTCTCTTCAATAAACACCTCTCCATTCCAATCCATTTTGAACATTGCTACTAAGTTGATGTTCCTAAATTGCAGGTCTGAGCATGTCATTCCTATTAGATTCAACACACTTCCTATTATCTATGGCATCAAATGAAAAGTCCTGTTTGACATTTAAGTATCTTCATACTTTGCCTCCTTCCCACCTTTCCAGACTCCTTACACACACTCTCCTTACACACATTCTCCTTTCAATATATAAACTGTCCCATTTGCTATTCTACATACATAATACTTCTTTTCCTTTCTCATTGACTTTGCCCTGGATGTTCCCTATACTTAGAATGAATGCCTTTCTTAGCTTTGCTTCTTGGGATCCCTAGTTTCTTTCAGGCTTACTGGAAATGCCATCTTCTGCATGAAATCTTTTCTGAGTGATCCTGGTCCAGTAAGAAAGAATGCTAGCAAGGAACTAAAAACTGAGTGATTCCCATCACTTGGGGGAAGGGATGAATTACCCATAGTATATGAATGTAATGGAATATTATTGTTCTATAAGAAATGATCAGCAGGCAGATTTAAGGAAGTCCTGGAGAGACTTACATGAACTAATGCTGAGTGAAGTGAGTAGAACCAAGAGAACAATGTATATAGCAAGAAGAAGATTATATGATGATCAGCTGTGATAAACTGTGTGAATCTTTGCAACAATGAGGTGATTCAGGTCAATTCCAATGGACTTGTGATGGAGAGAGCCATCTGCAAGAAACAAAGAAAACAAACAAATAAAAAAAAAACCCACTGCAGTCTGCTTTTGGGGCAGTATGGTATTACCAAGCTTCCTCTACAGAGAGGGCTGTGGAATTGAATAGGGAATCACAAAAATAGTATTTTCATCTTTGTTGTTGTTGTTCTTATTTGCTTCCTTGTTTTTTTTTTTTTTCTCATTTTTTTCCTTTTTGATCTGATTTTTCTTGAGCGGCATGACAATTGTGGAAATATGACTAGAAGAATTGCACATGTTTAATCTATATTGGATTACCTGCTGTCTAGGGCAGATGGATGGGAGGGAAGGGAGAGAGAAAAATTTGGAATACAAAGTCTTGCAAGGATGAATGCATCTCTGCACGTTTTAAAAAATAAAAAGCTACTATTATTTTCAAAAGAAAAGAAAAAAAAAGAAAGAATGCTAGCTTTTAGGTTATCTGTCCTTAGTTCAACTTCCATCTCTGAAATCTTACTATCTGTGTGACTTTGGCAAAATCACTTAAGCAACTGAAAGGCTCAGCTTCATCTTGTATAAAATCAAAGTATTGGACATGGCAACGTCTGAATTCCATATTTAGTTCTGAATCTTTCCATCTGTTAGTGCATTCCTTTCTAAACCTTTTGTTAATTTTGTATATAATATGGATATGAGTATATATTCTCACTTTCTATTCATTGAAATCTTTTATTATGAACATGACAAACACTAACCAACATGTTTCCAACGTTTCCAATTGTTTCCAAATACAAAAAAAAAAAAATGAACAAGGGGGATTGTATATGAAATGTTGAATCTCTACTATGTTGAATTTATTTTCAAATGTATTTATTGAATTTAACTTAGATTATTACCTTGTTTGCTTGTATCTGTCTTTGAATTTCCTCCTACTCTTTGCTTGCTTTAAAAATAATTTATTGATACAATTTCTTTCCTTTCTTCTTTTAATGACATCAACATCTATTTCTATTTCTCTTCAAATCCTCCCTCCCCCACTAAGAAATAAATGTAAAATAAAAACCTTCCCATAAATCAATATAACCAAATAGGGAAATGCTCTAGTAAACAGATGCTGAGACTTTTCTTGGCTCCTATTGATTTATATGTGTTTTCTCCCTCATTTGAATTTAAATTTCTTGAGGATAGGAACTATTTCGTTGTTGTATTTTTATTCCAAATGTCTAGAAGAGTCTTATTTAGCACACAGTAAGTGCATGATAAATACTTCTAATTCAGTCATTTATTTCAGAGCTTAAATAACTACATCTAGGTATCTATTTATCTATATATAATTTATGGCATATATAAAAATATGGTAAATATGTTATATATATTTTGGGTATAATGTGTGCATATGCATGCTTATGTATATATGTGTGTGTTCACACACACACACACACACATATGTGTATATATATATGTGTGTGTGTGTATGTGTGTGTGTGTGTTCAATCTCTTACTTCGTTTCTTCCTATTATTCTTATTGTACTTGTAATTAAACCATTGGTTTCTTTGAAGCCTGATTCTGCTTATGGTTCAATTCCTCCCTTCTGTGTTTACTTCTTGGAGTTCTCAACATTTCTTCATTATGTTTATTCATTTTTAAGCCTCAGGTTGAGATTGCACAGCACAGGGTCAGGTTTTTTTTTCTCTATTGCTTTTAGATTGGTTGGATAGATTCCATTAAATTCTGTCCTCTTCATAGCTGGCTATAGACAATGTCTCTCTTCTAGATGGAGGTGCAGCAATAAGTCTGACTCTTTGCCTCAATCTCCGACTTCTGTATAAGTCTTTTGGTGTTCCAGTGTAGGTCCTGATCCTGGTCTCTGTCTCTCTCCCTCCCTCTCCCTTCTTCCCTCTTTCCTTCTCTCCCTCCCTCTATTCTTCTTTTTCTTCCTCTTTCTCTCTCTCCCTCCCTCCTCTTTTTTCTTTCACTTTCCCTCCCTCTTTTTCTTTTTCTCCCTCCCTCCCTGTGTTCCTCCTTCCCTCCCTTTCTCTGTTCTTCCCTCCCTCCTCCTCTTCTTCCTCCTTCTCTTCTTCCTCCTCCTCCTCCTTCTTCTCCTTCTCTTCATCCTCTTCTTTCTTCTCTCTCTCTCTCTCTCTCTCTCTCTCTCTCTCCTTCTCCCCCCACCCTTTTTTTTTGAAACAGTCCTTCCTTCCTGTGGGCTTAGCTGGACCTAATTGAATATTATTGAATTACAGTGATCTCATATAAGGCCACCTTGGCACTGAATAGGCTCTAAGTTGTAGATAACGATGCTCTAATACACAGCTGAATTTTGTCTCTCTTTGCAGTGACCTATAGGGATTGTCTTTGCTCCCCACCACTTCCCCTTCAATCCCTTTCATCCCTCAACTTCTGTTCTGACAGGCTAGGACTAAAATTCTTCTGGCTTCAAGCCCAGATTAGTAGAACTTGCTTTGACTTCTAATTCTGCCGGGTGTGACATATAACAAAAAGGCCAGAGTGCAGGAATGGGAATAATGTATAATTACATTGGAAAGGTAGAATATGGCCAGGTTATGAAGGGATTTCAAAGTTAAACAGAGGAGTTTATATTTGCTCTTAAAAGAAATAGGGAATCACTGAAGTTTATTGAGTGGGGTACACATTAAGAAAAATCACTTTGGCAACTATGTGGGTAATTAATTGGAGATGGAAAAGATCTGAGGCAAGAGGATTGATTAGGAGGTTATTGAAAAAGTACAGATGAGGGAGGACATATGGGAGACCATACCAATACATTCTGGCAAGTGATTGGATACCCAGGATGAGGGAGAGTGACGAATCATGGATAATGCTGAAATTGCAAACCCAGGTAGCAGGAAAGAATAGAATTTCTTTGACATTAATGGGGAACTTTGCCATAAAATTGGTAATTAATTAATGAAATATGAGCAAAAAAATCATAACTGTAGACTAAATATAAACTAAGTACTGACAACCTGAATAATGATTGGGTTAATGTATGAATCCTAGAAAAAGACATATTTATGTTAATGACTAGAACAACAATGAAACAATTTACCAAACTTTTATGGGACACAACTAAAAAAATGCTCAGAAGAAGCTCTGTATTTTTGAAAACTAATATTGAAAAAATAAAAAAATAGATTAAATAATAGACTAATAAAAATAGCTAAGTATGCAATAAAAAGATAAGTAGGTAGTGTAGAACACTGGGCTCAAAATCAGGAAGACACATCTTTTAAATTTCAGATCTGGCTTCAGACACTTAGTAGCTGTGTGGCTCCTAACTAGTTATTTAATCTTGTTTGCCTCAATTCCTCAACTACAAAATGAGCTGGAAAAGGAAATGGTACATCACTCCAGGATCCTTGCTAAAAAACCTCCAAAATGGGGTCACAAAGAGTTGGACATGACTGAAATAACCAAACTACAATGCAATGCAATTTAAAAGACTATAAATACATTCAAATCCCTAAAACAAGTAAAAAAAAAGACAAATTTAAAATTAGAGGAGAAATAGAGAAACTTCAAAATATTCTGTAGTTGCTACTTAGAACTCTTTTATAAAAAGCCTAAAAAAAAATTCAGTGAATATTAACCCACTTTACCAAGAAAAAAAGAAAAAAAGCTTGCCAAAATTTTAAAAATAACCAAGTGAAGTTAAAATAGAGAAGAAGGTAAAAAGGATTGGCAGAAACAAATACACACAATAGTATGGCAGCAATGCTGAGTAGTTAAAAGGAATTTTTGAGCATCTGTTAACATTTTCTCTATCACTTTCTTAAATCTAGACAATCAGTAAAACTAAGCCCTGATTTTGTAGTGTTTTCTGCTTTCTGAGGTGTCAATGTCCATAACCATAAAGAAATCCTCTTCTTCTAAATCTTCTCATTATCTTCCCTATGAACATATAGAACTCATCTTTTTGGAAAATAAAATATGGGCTTCTTTTTTTAATGTCATGAAATCTGTTGGATCTTGTTTACATTCGACTTATTTAAGCTTTCCAGGTCAGCAGAGAACCAGAGAGGAATCTTGTGGTGTGTTTTGTTTTGTTTTAAAATTCAGGTTCCTTAGGAATGGATTCAGTGCCCTCCATCCATAACTGAAACCTTCTAGGATTGAAGAATCTCTGAGATTCCTCCTATCCTTTTCCTAGTCTGTTCTTGTTCTGACATTTCAAGTGTCCTTCAGATACTGAAAGTATAAAGACACCCCTTTGGCATCTTCCATTATTAGTCAGCCAAGGAACTGGAAAAATGACAGTCCAGTGTTGTCATTTTCTTTTGCATCACTGTTTTTTGTTGCCAAGCCAGTGAGTGGTTTCTCCCTCCCCAACCCCATGTGCATGTCCTGATGTCTATAAATGAGATGATCTGTTTTGTCTCTTGAACATTATTAAAACAAAGCAACCTATAATTGTTCAGGTGATACTTTTATCCCTTCTCATATTTATAAATGAAGTAGTCAAATCAAATCAACTCAGCAGAGATTTACAATCACCTACTATGTGCCAGTCAAGTTTTGATTAATAAATACCAGAAAGATGATTCAGATGTCACTTAGGAAACCAACATAATAATGACTAAAATGAGAAGCTTCCGTGAGAAACTCAACTATCAACTCCCCTTTATTCCCTATCTGCTAAATCTTTACAGAGTAAAGATGTCTTTACTCCAAGATTTTGCTTAAGCAGTGAAGTGCAGTGGAAAGGGTACTGGCTCTTGAAACAAATATCCTTTGTTTAAATTCTGCTTCTGACATTTAACTCAGTATGATCTTGGGTGAATTATTTAGTCTTTCATAGATATATTGTAAAGTAAGAAGATCCCTTCCATTTCTAATGCTATGATTCTAAGTTTGTTCAATTCCTTTGCTATCCTCCCATCATCTTGCTTATTTCTATTTCTGTTCCATGGCTCATATTGCCCAATTTTCCATCTATAATCTAGAATACCCAGTGTAATATGATGGAAAAAATAATGAATCTGAGTAACAACTGTGCCTTTAGCTTACTGCATGATGATTATGAATTCACATTCTTTCTTTAGACTTAAGTTTTCTTTGCTTAAAATGCATCACTTAGGTGGCTTAGTGGACCTGAGTTTAAATGCTGCCTCACTCTTACTAGCTATGTGACTTTGAGAAAGTCACTTAGACTCTTTTTGCCTCAGTTTTCTCATCTATGATAATAATAACATTTAACTCCCAGGTTGTTTTGATAATAAAATAATCTTCAAAAAATACAATGAAGTGAAAGAATTAGAATAGTTTATTTCTAAGGTCTTTTAAAGGTCTTACATTTCATGGTTCTTTTTTCAGTGCAGGTCAAATCCTAGCCTTTATGATCTGCCTCAAAAACTGCCTCCTCCAAGGAGTCTTTCTTAATTAATCTTCATTCTTTATGTAAATTCTTTATATAGTTTCTGCTGTCTGATTTTTTTTTAACCTTTTCAAATGCTTTCTTTATATTTATATCCCTAGTGTCTTGGAAAATACTCAGTATATGTGAGGTGTTTAATAAATACTTGTTGATTAATGCTACTTTTTCATTTCTTTTAACTAAGAATAACCAGAACTTACATAGGACTTAAAGGTTCCCAAAGTAATGGATATATATTGGGTGTCTCAATTGTTCCTGACTCAACGTCAAACATATGTTTCTATTCTGCTTTCTGAATGAGGTTATGAACTCCATCTAGGTTAGAACTGTCCCTTTGGAATTTCAGGTGCTCACTATACTCTTATTGACTCAATGAAATCTCATTGTCAGTTCTTGCACAAAATACAGCCATTGACATAGTTTTCCTTTCCTTCCTTCCATCCTTCCTTCCATCTTCCTTCCATTCTTTCTTTCTTTCTTTCTTTCTTTCTTTCTTTCTTTCTTTCTTTCTTTCTTTCTTTCTTTCTTTCTTTCTTTCTTTCTTTCTTTCTTTCTTTTCCTTCCTTCCTTTCTCTCTTTTTTCTTTTTCTTTTTCTTCCTTCTTTCCTTCCTTCCTTCCTTCCTTCCTTCCTTCCTTCCTTCCTTCCTTCCTTCCTTCCTTCTTTCTTTCTTTCTTTCTTTCTTTCTTCTTTCTTTCTTTCTTTCTTTTCTTTCTTTCTTTCTAATTTCCTCCCTCCCTTCCCCTTTCCTTCCCTCTGTCCCTTTCCCTCTTTCTCCCCCTTCTCTCCCTCTCCCTATCTTTTTCACTCCCTACCTCCTTCTCTCTCTCTCTCTCTCTGTCTCTCTCTCTGTCTCAAACTAGTTTCAGTTGTCTTTGTGCTTTCTTGGCAGACGTGGGAGGTGTGTTATATAGCTGATGTGGTATGTAAGTATTTAGTTATAGTACTATGATGGAGAGACTGATGTTTTACAAGAGGAAAACTCACTTTCTGATCAGGACTCCCTCATTTTTAGTGACCTTTGGAGCTGTACGTCTTTCTATTACTGACATTTATGGGTCACCTGGACTCCTGAAAATGCAGATAAAATGGGCTTCAGAGCTGGGGATTGTTTCAAAACAGTGGTGGCAGTCAAGCCCAAGTTGTTGAGGCCATAAGGTCATGTCAGGTCATTTGTTGGGAGGGAATGGGGGTGGACCTGAGGCAGACAGAAGGGAAACATTTGAAAGAAGGTGATAGCATGGTCAATAACTGAAATCTTCCATTACCATCCATCAGTCCCCTGTTGAGATAGCTTGAGGAGATTTGCCATCAGAGTTTCATAAACTGGACTTCTGATAACAACTTTTAATGGCTAATATACTATTTATCCATCAAGAAGATTTGGAGTAGTAGAAGCAAACAACTTTACTGTTCTTACATTAAAAGAGAAAAGGGTTATAGTGGATCACGGTTAGAATGAGCAACCTGGGGTGTGGTTTGCAGGACAATGTGTGTGTGTGTGTGTGTGTGTGTGTGTGTGTGTGTGTGTGTGTGTGTGTGCTTATTCCCTTGTAGCATTATAGCTTTTGGGCTGGAAAGGAATTTGGTCTAACTCTTCATTCTATAGATGAGGTCACTGAAGAAAGATGAAGTGCCTAATATTCATGGTCACACATAGAAAATGTCACTTTGCTGACTGATGTAATGAAAGTATGCTAGATATATAGTAAGAGAACCTGGGTTGACATCCTGCCTCTATTATATACTACACCTATGAGCTTGGATAACTTCCTTCATTACTCTGGGTCCTACTTTATTTGTAAAACAAAATGATCTTTTCTTCCATGACTCCAAGTCAAGATTACCTAATTTATTTAATATCATTACTAATGACTTTGGATGGTAAGAATCTTGCATTAATAGCAAATCATTTGAGGAAGATAATGTACATATACTAATCTCATTGATATGTCCTAATGGACAAGTTAGAGATGTATGTAATGGAAAAATGGACTGTTTATATTTGATTTTGAATACAAAGTTCTACTTGAAATCATGTAACCACTGAGTTTCCCTACATTTTTGACTACTTGTATTAATCACATGGGCCCATTTACAGTTTATTTCCCTTTCCTTGTTTTTAATGCTAAGACTCCTTTCTCCAAAGTGTTGTATCTTTTTTTTTTCCTGAGATAATTGGGGTTAAGTGACTTGCCCAGGAAGTGTTAAGTGTCTGAGACTAGATTTGAACTCAGGTCCTCTTGACTTCAGGGCTGGTGCTCTATCCACTACATTACCTAGCTGCCCCCAAAGTGTTGTATCTTAAAGCTGGACAGAACATCAGATCTGAATTATTCCCAGACCTTATTCAATCATAAATTCCCACTAGAACATCTCTCCCCCAAATGGTGATCAAATAGTCACTACCCTCTGAAGCATCTCATTCATTTTACTTTTGGATAATTCTAATTAAAAGGAGCTTATTTTTTTTTTTTTAAATCTCCTTCTTCCTATTAAGTATTACTTAGCCTGTATTTTGAATTACACCTAGAAAGAGAAAGAAGCTGGAAAAACCCAGAAAAAACTCTCCTTTGACCTTTGTGTTTAGGATACCTAGTGTATTGGAGAGGAGTAGGTTGTTCATGTGTACCACCTTATTAATTTACACAATGACAAAATTGATAGGAATGCTGTCAACCTCTGTACCTACTTCAACTACTTCCTTCCTATTCCCTAATCTCTAGCTCCTAGATCTTTCATGCTCTGTTCTATCACGTTACTTTCCCTTGACCTTGGAAAAACTATTCTTTGTTCTATGTATGGGAAAGCACAACTTCCAAAACTGTCCCGGAAGAGTGTACTTCATGATGTACATTTCTTTGCTCAGTAAATTGAGATCAAATTTTGTGGAAGCTGTATTAGGGCATGATGGATACTTGAAATGGTCCAGGATTGCTGATCTTTCTCCTTGGCATTGCTTTTTGTTAGAATAAGTTTTGTCTCTAACTAATTGCTCATTTTGCCTCTTGGTATCTTTGACTTAATTGTCCTATTCACTCTGATGACTATACACATTTTCTTTGGGGATTGATTGCTGAGACCAGCCAAAAGAGATGCATAGCTAAAACTAAGGGAAGTGCCAGAAAGGAGGGCTGGAAAATTCCTGTCATGTCCTTTCAGAGTTTCTCAGATAAGACAAGAGATGATGATTTGCATATAAGACCTGAGTACCTAGAGTTGGGGCTTGGGAAACTTCTCAGTTAAACTTCGAGCTTCTTTGTAAGAATTCAGGGCAAACATTGGAGGCAAACTGTTAAATCATGTCTTAAATCCTTTCTGCCAGAGTTAGATTCCACTCCCAGCTGTTTAACCAGAACATCTGGAACCTGGATGTGAAAATCTGAAATTCATTCTTGAAGTGGTAACTCATAGAATCTGACCTATCACCCATTTTGCCCAAAGGTGGTAAATGAGAAAGGAAGAATGGTAGAGGTGGGGGGTGGGAACAGAATATGGTGTATTACTTACAATTTTGTTTGTTGATTAAAATTCTAAAAATTAGGACTGCCAGCCATGTTTCTTCTATGACACATTCCTGAAAATATCTTGTCTTAATTACCTCTTTGAAATTTGATATTTCTATTACTTTAGATGTCAGTTAATATTAAAGCTGTTTAAGCCATTTATGTAGATGATGTTCATAAATTGATATTTTTAAAACTTCTTCTTATAAAGCTCTATACTAGGCACTTAAATACTGTGTTAAGTTCTGAATATCACTAGATTTCATATGTAAAGTTTAATATCCAATGATATTTCAAAGCTCTGATGTATTACACTTTAAGGGCATACTTTATTAGCTCATTTTGTTGCAGAGCAATTTGATACAATTTCTCCTTTTTAATTTCATGATTCTACTCTTCCTTCAAGATCGTCTGTGGCTGATTCAATATTCTAGTTCCAAAGAATACATACTAAATGTTATATTTTATACAAATGGGGATTTTAAAAAATTATAAATTGTAATCTCACCAGCTTCCATAGAATTAATTGCTGTTTGTCTGTTGAAAATTCTGAAATCTTTTAACTCATCCTGTTCCAACATATCTGCTGATCTCCAATTTCACATTTCCAACTACCTTTCAGATATCTTGAACTAGATTTTCAGTAAACACCTTAAACTTGTTGCTATTGTTCATTTGTGTCCAAATATTCATGACCTCATGGATGATAGCATATCTGTCCTTCACAATTTATCAAAGTCTGTTCAGGCTCATGTTCCATGTTTCCATGATACTATCTATCCATCTCATCTTCTACTATCACCTTTACCTTTTGCCTTTAATCTTTCCCAACATCATGATCTTTTTCATTGGGTCTTGTCTTCTGCCAAAATATTTAAGTTTTAACTTCATTGTTTGACCTTCCAGGGAATATTTTGGATTGATTTATTTAAACATTTTCTGATTTGATCTCTTTGCTGCCCAAAGTTAACTTCAAAAATCTTCTCCAGCACCACAATTTCAAAGTATTTGAGTGGTACTCAGTTTTCCTTATAGCTAAACATGTTCAAAATTGAATTTATTATCTTCCATTCCAATGTAAAATAATTCTAATCCTATCCTATTCTATTCTATCCTATCCTATCCTATCCTATCCTACCTTATTTTCAATCAAAATGGGAAACAATAGATTAGGCAGAAACTTTATACTCCACTAAGAAAAAGTCTTTCATCCAAAGAGTTTAGAAATTTGTTGCAGAGATGTACTGTACTTTTCAGTTTGTTAGTTTAGAATTGGCTTGGGCATGGAAAATAGAAAGAAAGAGAAAGCGGTGAATAGCCTTGAGTAAGTGGTTTTATTCTTAACTGTCCAAGCAAGATACTGATGATAGAAATGCTTATGATAGGGAAGTGGTCAATTTCTACTGGTTTAGCTGGACTAGAGGAAGAAAAACATTTGCTCATTGTGTCTAGTTTGGGTCCTTCTCTCTGTGCAGTGGAACTAGAATAATTAGTTTTCTATTTTTTTTTTTCAAACTCTGCTTCTATTAACATTTTAATAGCAAGATATTCTCAGGTGTTGCTTTCATTGTGTCAACTTGAACAATAATAGTTTCTGTCTTACACTCAACTGTTAATATTATTCAATGTTTAATCGACAAATTGTATCATAGTGTGAAATGTTGGACAGGAGAGAGTAAGAGAAAACTCTCAGAGATGTGCTAGAATGGTTTTACCTAAGAGGTATTCTTTTGGGTTTGGGTAGTATAGTCTGAAGATTGAACAATTTTTCTAGGCTCATTATAGCCTAAAAATTTATGAGAAATCTGCATTAGAAAGATTATTTAATTAATTGTTAGTAGGATGGAGGATAGAAGCTTTCAGCATTCTTTGGACAAGACTTGGTATGTCAACCCACTGCAGAATCAAATTTTGTGCTATGAAACAAACCATTTCTGTTTCTCTAATTTCCCCCCCTAACTTCGGTCAAGTTTCAGCTGAATTATTAGACTGTAGTCTTCTCAGAATTAAGAACCACTTACTATACTTCTTTGCATCTCTTACAATGCATTCAAGTATTTGTCATAAGTCACACTTACAGTTCAGAAAATACATCTCTTACACAAGGTTATTATTACCTTGTGAGGTGAGTAGAATAAGTATTATTTTTCCCTTTCTACAGATAGGAAATTCAATCTTGGAGAAGTTAGATGATTTTCTCAGGTCAGAAAAGTAGTAATTTCCAGAGAAGGGATTTATATCTAAGTCTTCTGAGCCCAAGTTCAGTACTCTTTCCACTATACTTTTGGCCTTTAGAACTAATTAATTCCCTTTTTTTCCTCTTTGTGAGTGCTATTGCCCAACCTTTTTCTATTACTGAGCTCTATTGCAGACATGACAATACTTGATCAATTGATGAAGCTATTTTCATATGGATTGCATACCCTAAGAATTTGGCCTGATATAGGCAGGAGATTTTAGTGAGTCAATATATTAAGGGCTTTCTATATTAATCTGATCTGAAATTAGTGAATAAACATTACATATATATACATTACATACATCTGCTTATGGAAAGGTAAACTTTTGTGTACAAAGTCATTCAAAGGTATTTGGGATTATGGTATAAAAAAGTTTTAGACAAGTTTTAGAAATATTTTTTTCTGTCCACCCTTAATGGGAATAAGGAATTAGGATCTTAATAAAAACTCAAAAAGGATCAAGTCAAGGATCCTGGATTATTAGGAGCTTGGCAAGGGGAATTTCTGAAACTCATTCTTACAGGAGAATTTTCCAATGGGACAGACACCAAGCCAAATCCCAGTCTAGTGGTTAGCTATAGCCCCAGAAAGGCAAAGTCTGGTGTAAATAGTCCAACTGGCTATGTGTTACAAAATCAGTTGGCCATTAAATCTTTCCCTTCGTGTTAGCTGTAATGATTTCTCTAAGATTAGGGTGAGTGTGTGTGTGTGTGTGTGTGTGTGTGCGTTTGTGTAATGCACCCCTAAAGTAGTTTGGTGATGCTTATATACTCCTCAAAATAATATTTTAAAACATGCAGGATTGCAAAGGGCTTCAATTGTATTGGAATAAAACACATTTTTAAAGGATATGGACTCCAGATTAAGAATCTCTGCATAGATTTTAAGTTGAAGTCTTTAGATTCTAGGGGTTTGGGGAACTGGGGCAATTTAGTGGATCTCAGGGATTATAGTACAAATTTGCCATCAGTTTCCCTATACTTCTGAACTCCCAAAAAGTTTTTTTTTTTAATTTACTCTCTGAGGCTATTGGCCATATCCACACCTTTTTAGACAATCCCAGTCATTTTGTCATCTTGCTGCTAAACAGCTACTTTCCCCTCCCTTACTAAACTAAAAGAACTGGGGTCAACATTGGTATAGACATCACAGGAAATCTGTCTCCCAGTAATAGCTATTTCCTATGAAAACCTAAGAAAAAATAAAGTAGAAAGGTAATACATAAGTCTCTGTTTTCTTTTAGATCTGTTTCTTTGAGGCTAATCTTGATCACTTTGAAATCCTGGGCAGGTGTGTTGTAGTTAATGAATGGTTCAAGGTTCTTCCATAGAGAAGGGAGTTGCCTCCAAGGCTGCCAGAGAGCCCTTTAGTTCTTGAAATGCAAAAAGGTTCTTATAGGGACAGGGCATCTTTACTGTCTGTCCAGAATACTAGTGGCAGGGGAGGCGGGGAGGGAAGGGGAAATACCTATATCTATTGTTTTGGTCAGTGAAATTTTCTTCTCCAGTGGACAGTGAAATGGGACAGGAAAGGCTTTCTTGAGATCATTTAACAAAAGATAGTGTTTAATCAAAGCCTTTATTTTAAAACAACAGGAAAAAAAAATCCCTAAAATATACTCTGCTGCTTAGGGATTGTTTTCGTTCTTCTTTTCATAGACTATATAACCATCCAATATGTATTACATGCCATAGTACATACTGTATGAGCAGAGTCACTTTTGTCATCTTTGCCTTTTCAGAATTTATGATCTAATAATCAGAAATTGAAATTATATAATACTTTAATACTTGCTAAATGCTTTATATACATTTTTTATCTGATTCTCATCATATGCCAGGATGTAGGTGGTGGTATTGTGCCAGGGTCACATATCTATTAAGTATCTGAGGCTGGAAACAACCTTGGGCCTTCTTGACTCCCAATACAAGATTCAATTTATTATCTAATGCTACCTTCTTGACTATCATCTGGGAAAAATCTAGAAATGGATAAGGAAATGCTGAGCAATTTTTAAAAAAATGAAGTCAGAAATATATACAAATGCCTAGCTAATCCTTGACTAATTGGGGAAAATTATCAGATACCATTTAACAAAGGGATTGTATCTTCTTCAAGGACAGTTCATATGGTGGGAGCTTGTTGAAACAGAGCTTGTTATTGCACAGATTGGTTTAGAGGACAAGTCAAAGCCTGTTTCTTCAACCATCATAACCACCTACTATAAAACTCTGACATAATTCATATGGTGAGCCTATTATGTGGGCATTTGTTCTGCCCCCAAAACTCTAACTCTGTAAAGAATCATGAGATTGATATAGAACCAAAAAGACCTTAAAGATCATCTAATTAAACCAACTCATTTTACAGAGAACAAAAAATTCAATGCCCAAAATTAGGGGATATGATACAAGTGAGATTACAGAAGTAATGGAGATTGTTGTTGGGTCACAGATTGAAAGCTAGAAAGAACCTCAGAAATAATCTAATGCAATTTTCCTAATTTGTCTTAAATTTATTTTTATAAACCTCTTTTGTTTACACATCACCTATAATTTTCTCTTATCCTTTCCTCTTTTCTCCTGAACATTACTTATAACAAGGAACAACAATTTTAAAAAAGGGAAAAGAGAAAAAAATCAGCATTAAACACTTTGAACAAGTCTAGCATCACATGCAATGATCATGGATCCTCATTTCTTCAAAGGAGTTAAAGGAAGTTTCTTCTTATATCTTTGGGGCCAAATGCATTTAACCTAAATTTGTAGCATTCAGTTTCAATTATTTTGGAATTGTTGTTCTTTCCATTTACATTGTTGCAGCCATTATGTATATTGTTTTCTTGGCTCTGTTTATTTCATGTCAAATTAGTTCATGTAAGTGTTTACTTCTCTCTATTCATCATGTTTATTGTTTCTTGCAACACAGTAATATTTTACAATGTTCACGTGTTATTTATTTTAAAATGATTTTTTTTGTTATGAACTTAAGCATTAAGCTTTTTATTGCTTAATATGCATTAACATACTTTTTGATACGTTAATCCCAATTCCTATTTAGCTAAGAATAAAGTACTGAGCCTTGAGTTAGGAAGTGGCCTCATGCACTTACAAGTTATATCACTTTAGGCAAATCACTTAACCTGGCTGACTCCTTTTCCTTATCTAAAAAAGTGAGAATAACAATAGCACAACCTTTTGGATTTGTTGGGACAATCAAACAAGGGAATATTTTTTAAGTGCTTGACAAATAGTTTTCTTGGCAAAGATACTGTGGTAGTTTGCCATTTCCTTTTCTAGATCATTTTACAGATGAGGAAATTGAAGCAAAAAGGATTAAGTGACTTGTCCAAAGTCACACAACTAGTGTCTGAAACCAGATTTGAATTTAGGAAGAAGAATCTGATCGGACTTCAGACCAGCAGTTCTTTATTCACCATGCCACTTAGCTACCCTATATAGATGCTGACTAAGTAAAAAAAAAAATGCATGTATGTTGGGTTGAAAGTGATTATGAATTTCTGTACTGTTTGTAATGTAATTCGTAATAATTTATAATTTAATGTCTTTCTTTTTCTGTTATCTAAAGCTTGTTGCTCTTTTGAAGTAAAATTCATATTTAATACAAAAGTTCCAATATTACTCTGATTTTCCTGTCTCCTTCTGAACTTCTGTTTATATTTTAATGATTCATTGATGGTCTTTTCTTTATTTTCCTTACTTTAGTACCATTACCCCCTAATCTGCTTGCCAAAAACAAGAATAAGAAAAAAAAATCTTTTCCTTACAGCAAATCAGTATAATCATATAAGACCATTGCACATATTTTCTGTGCTTGAAAATTAATGTATCATTCTGTGTCTTTATTTCATTACCTTTCTACCAGGAGGTAGGTAGTATATTTCATATTTGGAATTGTGGTTGGTTATTGCAAAACTTGACTTCTCGGGTCTTTCACAGTAGTTTTTCTTTATAACGTTATATTCATTGCAGATTTTGTGGCCCAGCTTCTTCACTGACCACAAGCTTATGACTTTCCAGGTTTTTCTAAGTCTGTCCCTTTAGTCATTCAATTATTACTAGATACTAATGTTTTGTTAACATTTATAGGCCACAATTTATTCAGCCACTCCCCAAATGATGGGAACTTATATGTCTCCATTTATTTATTCCAATAAATAGTACTGATATTACTATTTTTGTACATACATGTCTTTTTCTTTTTTCATTGATTTCTTTGGCATGGAAGTTTAATATTGTAAAGTTTAAAGTTTAAAGAGTAAACAATCAATTGTCTTTTTGGTCATATATTAAATTATTTTCCAGATTTATTGGACAAAATCTATAGTTTTTGGTAGAAAAGCACAATATTTGATGCAGTGATAGAGCACTAGCCCCAAAGTTTAGGAGGACCTAAGTTCAAATTTGGCCTCAGATATTTAATAATTCCTAGCTGTGTGACTCTGAACAAGTCAGTCACTTAACCCCAATTGCTTCAGCAAACAAAAAGAAAAGTCCAAAATCTTTCCAAAAATGGTTATTTTTCTTTTCTTTTCTTTTTTCTTTTTTCTTTTTTTGGTATCTTTGTCAATTTGATGGTTATGAAGTGAAACCCTTTTGTTGTTGTTCAATTGTTTCAGCTATGTACAATTTTTTGTTATCCCCTTTGTGGTTTTCTTGGCAAAAATACAGGAGTGATCTGACATTTTCTTATTCAGTTCATTTTTATAAATGAGGAATTGGAGCAAACAGAGTTAAGTAACTTGCCTAGCCTCATATAGCTGATAAGTGTCTTAGACGGAATTCAAACTTGAGAAGATGAATTTTCTGACTATAGCCCCACTACTTTATCTACAGTGTCATATAGCTGCCCTAAGCAGAAGCCTAGAATTCTAATAATTTGTACTTTTAAAAGTATTGATGAAAAACTAACATTTGGACCATATTAGTTCCAAAATATGGGACCTGTTTTCATATTGTTATTGTTAGCGCTCTTTTGAAAATCATTATCCTTTATCCATTTATCTATTGTAGAATTGTCTTTTGTTCTTAAATATCTTAGCTATCAGGCATTTTTTCAGATAAATTTCCGAGAATTATTTCCCTCAGTCAATTGTTCCTATTCTATTGCTAAAAACATTAATTTTACTTGTTCATAAACTTTTCAATATTATGTAATCAAAATGTTCCTTTTTTTTAAATCTCCAGTAATTGTTTCTGTCACTTGTTCTGTTGAGAACTCTTCCCTTATCCAAATCTGTCAAAGATATGTGCTTCCCTCTTACTCTAATTTGTTTATAGTATTAACTTTTATGATTAGACCTTGACAACAAGCATTTATTAAACACTTACTATGTTTTAGGCACTATGTTATATGCTGAGATACAAAGAAAGGCAAAAACGTGATCCCTTTCCTCAAAGAGGTCACATTCTACTAAGCATGCAATGTGTAAACAACTATGTACATACAAGATATATTGTTATTCATCCTTGGTTTTTAAGAGGAACAATGACATCATGGGGTGATGTTTTGTCTTGCCCAAGAATCGAATTTAAATGAGGCAAAGTTGCACATAGTCATCAGCTGCACTCTCTCTGACATTGAAGTACAATTGCAAGACAAAAGTCAGAATGACTGGCAATGACCTGGGATGCAGTAGATGACCTTAGATATCTGATCAAGCTTTAAGCACTCCATATTCAGCTACCTTCATGGGAACTGGAATAGATTTTTCACACCTGTCCATTCCTTTGGGAAAAGTCTTCACATGCTTGGGGTAGATATTTTTTTTTCTAATTCACCAATAGGTTTGAGGTCTGTCAGACACTAAACAAGATATGTTAGCATAAATGGGAAGTATTCTTAGAGGGAAGTCGATTGGGGAAAGACAAAGAAAGTTTTTTGATTTGATTGAGTTGAGTTTTGAAGGAAGCTTGGAAAACCAGAGGGAGGAGTTGAGGAGAGAGAGCATTCAGCTTCTTTTTGAAATAAATGGAAGACAAGTAATGAAAAGCAAAGTTAGGAGATGGAGTTTCATGTGTAAGAAAGAACAATTGTTATTGGATCATGGAATATGAAGATAATCAAATTATAAAGATTACATAGGTAGAAAGGATTCAGGTTAATGGGGGTTTTAAAAGCCAAGCAGTATTTTATACTTGATTCTAGAAGTAAAAAGGATCCACTGCAGTGTACTGAGAATGGGTGATGACATGGGCAAATGTGTGTTTTTGGAAGAACACTTTGTTAACTAAGTAGAAGATAAACTGTACAGAGTAGAGACTTGAGGCAGGAAGATGAACTAAAAGACTACTATAGTAATCCAGGTATGCTATAAAGAGAGACTGTACCAGGGAGGTGGTTATGTGAATGGAAAAAAAAGGCACATGTACATACTTACATACATACATACACACAAATATATACACACATACATGTGTATATACACATAATATATTTATATAATCTATATACACACATCTATTCTATACAAATATATATTTATATATGTATATATGTATAAATACATGTATCTATACATATATACTTTTCTATTCTGTACATATATATGTATTTTTAAAATATAACAGTATAATATAATATTTAGATATATTCATATATTCAATTTTGCACCCATTCAAAGCTTGTTTGTAGTATATGGTATCTGACGTTCTTCTAAACTTAATTTCTACCAGATTACCTTCTAGATTTTCTAGCAATTGTTTTAAAGTATTTTTTAAATTTTTGCTTCTAAATGACTATTTTTAAAAATAAAAACAAAACAGTTACAACATTTTCCCCCCAATTACAATGCGGTGTTCAGTTAATAGAACAATTATTATTTTATACTCCATCAAAGACAACTGAAGATTAAATTAAATTACATCTCCAGATATAACTAATTTTTGCTTTGCACCAACAAAAACCTGGTTTAAATTTCTATGTCTTTTAACTCTTATGCTGTACCAGGTAAAGTTAGTGGCTATTAAAAATTCCACTAAAGGACAGACTAGCAAAACTTTTTTTAAAACTGAGATTTCATTTCAGTAGTTAGAGTCTTTATATTTATCATTAAATTACTGTTTATTTGCTTCTAAATCTCAAGAACTTAACCTGTTCTACTTACTAATTAACTTTGCATTTATAATCAATAACAAATAATTTTGGTGATTGCCTCTTTGTTGTGTAGTTGGAGATCACATTCTTCCTTTTTTATATTTTTCATCATTCCCTTTATATTCTTGAATTTTTGTTCTTCTAGATGAATTTTATTATTTTTCTAATTTTATGAAGTAAACGTTTATATCTTTTAGTAGTTTGATTGTTTTGGGACCAATGGATCCAGCCTCTTTTTGAAGATTTTTAAAGAGGTGGAACTCATCATCATTTTGAGGAGATCATTCAACTTTTGGGCAGCTCCTATTGTTAGGAAGCTTTCACCAACATTAGCCTAAATTTGCCTCAGTGACTCATGCTCTTATTGATCCTTGTTTTGCTCCCTGGGGGGCAAAACAAAAGAACATTAATTTCCCCACCACAAGCTATCCTTTCTAATAGTTAAAGATACCTTTCTAATTCCTTGTTATATGATGTACTGAAGCTTCTTCACTATCTTGATTGCCCTTTTCTAAACAATCTCCAGTTTATTATGGTCTTTCTTAAAATATGGCATCCAGAATTGAGAACAGTACTTCAGTTGAAGTCTGACAAGGGCAGAATATATTGGAACTATCACCTCTGTATTCCAGGAAGCTCAGTCCCCTCAGTGTAACTCAAATTTAACTTTCGTGACTATTGCATTGCATTATTGACACATTGAGTTAGCAGTCCATTACATCATTCAGATTTTTTCTGCAACAAATGCTTTCTATACATGATTACATTTTATACTTGCTTTTTAGTACCTATACAGAACAGTTAGAAATTAGAATTATTAAATTTTATTTTATGAGATTTAGCTCAATGCTCTATCCTGTCAAGATTCTTTTGGGATTTGACTGTACTGTCCATCCTGTTAGCTATCTTCCTACTTTTCATCATCTACACATTTAATGAGCATATGCATTTATTCAGGTCACTCATAAAAATGTAGATAACATAAGATCAAGCACAAATCCTTTGAGTGCTTCTTTGGGAACTTCCTATCAAGTTGAAATTTTCCATTAACAAATATTCTTTGAGTCCGACTGTCCAATCCTTGTTGAATGTATCTGATTGTGTATTATCTAATCCATATGTCTGTATTTTTCCACAGAAGAGTTTAAGATTCATTAACAAAAATTTTGCTAAAATCTACAATGTTATTTTTGCCAATTGCTTTAATAATCATTTAACAAAAAAAATAAAAAAGGAAAAGAAATGAAATTATTCTGGCACAAACTATCCTTGCTGTAGCCACACAAGTGCATCATATTTACCTTTCTAGACATTTACCAATCACATTAAGTTACAGCTTCTAGAATTTTCTAGAAATCAAAGTCAAGTTCACTGGATCATATTTTGTAGGCTCTTTTCTCCTATAGGACAAATACTTGCCCTTCTTCACCTTGTGTTGCTCCTTACCTCTTCATATTCATTTGGACATTACTGACAATGTCTCAGAAATCATATCTGCATTTTGCATAGGACCTGCAGGAGGTTGGAGTTCATTTGAATAATTTGAATTCATCTAGGATAGCCAGGTGTTCTCTTACTGACTTTTTACTTATATTGGTTATCAAGTCTCTGTTAACCATTTTTGTCCTGTTATTCCTAGTATAAAGATCATTCTCTTTGATAAAGAAAAGAGAAAGAAAATAAGTACTATCTCCTCTTTCTTCATTACTTTATCCACTCCAAGTAAAGGTTCCATAAAAAAATGAATTAACAAAATGTTAACCACTTACTATAAGCAAAGTGCCCTTCTAAATACTGAGGATATGAATAGAAAAAAACAAGATAATACTTATTCAAAAGGAGCTCACATTTTTTTTGCTTGATTAAATTAATTTTTATTTTTTAAATGTATTTTATTTGAAAAAATGGAATAAGTAAAAAAAAAAAAATACAAAACAAAATAAAGTAAAACAAAAAAGAACATTGCCATATGCCCAGCAGAACATTAGGAAGGATTCAAAATATATAAAAACAAATTACCAGATGAAGAAAGTCCACACACACACACACAAACACACATACATACCTGCACACACTCCACATACACACACATATCTTTCCTATTCCTGAAGATTCTTTGGTTGAATTCTGCTCCATAATTTTCCAAGAGCTCATATTCTTAAGGGGGAGTCAAGACATATAAGGGCAGTTAGGTGGCACCATGGAAAGAGTGCCAGACTTAGAGTCAGGAAGAATTTAATTACAATCTGGCTTCAGGTACTTCCTAACTATAATCCTGGGAAAATCAATTAATCCTGCTTGACTCAATTCCCTCATCTGTAAAATGACCTGGAGAAGGAAATGGCAAACCACTCTAATATCATTGTCAAGAAAACCTCAGATGAAGTCACAAAGAGTCAAAAAATGACTGAAAAACAGTAACAAATACATATAAGAGATTTCAGCTGTGATTTGGAAAATTCTATGATGAAGCAACACATTTGATGGTAAAGTATCTTCTTTAATGATATTTCCATGGATAACATCGCGTCTGTATCTAAAGATGAGCCATTTGATGGTGCTAAAGACTTTGATGACAGGAATTTTACTTTTTCAATCTTTAGTAGATGTGGCTGCTGAAAAGTTGAAGGCCTAGAAGCAGTTGCCATATTGTATATGTACAAAGGTTGCTCTCTTCCCATATGGCTGTGAGGTCAAAAGTATGTCAGGACAGTGATTTGGGGAGGGAGGGGGCTGAGGAATAATAATTCCTCAGGCTTTTTGACTCTGGGGGATGTCCCCAATAGGGCATGAGGGGACAGAAGATTGGCTTACTTACTTTGTCACTGGAAGTTGTTGCTGCATAGAATTCTTCTACATAGAATTATTTCCCCTTGGATAATGGCTGTGAAAGTCAGGCCAGAAGCAGAGATAATGATCTTTGAGGCACTACTATTCCTGGGATTCTTGGGTTATCCCTTCTTTACTCATTTTTTATGCAACATAGAGCAAAAGAAATTCTTTTTGCTGTCCTTAATTTTTCTTGCCAGTCTAAGTTTATCCCAGCTTTAGTATTTTTGACATTCCTTTTATTTATTTATTTATAAGTTATATGCATGGGTAATTTTACAGCATTGACAATTGCCAAACCTTTTGTTCCAATTTTTTCTCCTCCTTCCCTCCATTCCCCTCCCCCTCCCCCCAGATGGCAGATTGATCAATACATGCTAAATATGTTAGAGTATAAATTAAATGCAATATAAGTATACATGTCCAAACAGTTATTTTACTGTACAAAAAGAATCAGACTTTGAAATAGTGTACAATTACCCTGTGAAGGAAATCAAAAATGCAGGCAGACAAAAATATAGGGATTGGGAATTCTATGTAATGGTTAATAGTCATCTCCCAGAGTTCTTTCACTGGGTGTAGCTGGTTCAATTTATTATTGCTCTATTGGAAATGATTTGGTTCATCTCATTGCTGAATTTGGACAGGTCCATCAGAATTGATCATCATATAGTATTGTTGTTGAAGTATAATAATAATCTCCTGGTCCTGCACATTTCACTCAGCATTAGTTCATGTAAATCTCTCCAGGCCTTTCTGAAATCATCCATTCATATGCCACAGTTTATTCAGCCATTCTCCAATTGATGGGCATCCACTCAGTTTCCAGTTTCTGGTCACTACAAAGAGGGCTGCCACAAACATTCTTGCACATACAGGTCCCTTTCCCTTCTTTAAAATCTCTTTGGGATATAAGCCCAGTAGTAACACTGCTGGATCAAAAGGTATGCATAGTTTGATAACTTTTTTGAGCATAGTTCCAAATTGCTCTCCAGAATGGCTGGATGTATTCACAATTCCACCAACAATGTATGAGTGTCCCTGTTTTCCCACATCCCCTCCAACATTCTGCATTATCTTTCCCTGTCATTCTAGACAATTTGACAGCTGTGTAATGGTATCTCAGAGTTTGACATTCCTTTTACAAAACTTTGCCACTTTCTTATATTTATCTTTTTATTATCTGGCTCTGTTTCTATCTCCTGTATATTTCTTTTTTAAAATGTAAGTTGTTCAGTGAGTTTCCTGTGCATCAATATTATTCATTTCAGATAAATCTCATTTTTCTTCTTCATTAGAATTGTTTTCCTTTGTGTCTTCAGAATTTTATTTTTGGGCATCTTCCATTGCTCTTTTAAACTGACTTCCCCTGAAGCATTTTAATCCATGGGATCCTATATATCTTTCCTCTGAATTCATGGAATTTCTTTTCACAAAAGCTAGAGACCAATATACTAGATTTCCTATCCTCTATAGCAAAGCATGGCAA
This sequence comes from Antechinus flavipes, assembly GCF_016432865.1. NCBI lineage: Eukaryota > Metazoa > Chordata > Mammalia > Dasyuromorphia > Dasyuridae > Antechinus > Antechinus flavipes. Next base: position 152,885,105 of record NC_067401.1, read on the forward strand.
CAGAATTGAAGTCTTTTCTTTTTAAATATTTAGAACTCTCCTGGCATTTTAACCATGTATTTAATTATGTATTATCTCAAAGGGTGATTTTTGGAAAAGTAAGTTTTATAAGAATGTCATCTGTTATCCCAGTTTCTCAGATATAGATAACAACAATCAGAAAATTATTATAAATTATCAGGTATCATTTATCCATGGGTCAAACATATTAATTTCTTACTATGCATAGAGATTATAGTAGATCCTTAGAATATTAGGCGAAGAGAAATAATAAAATATAGCAGCTACTTTAAAGGAATTTACTTTCTAGTAGGGGGCCTAAAGATATGTTATATGTATTACTTAGACTTTTCCTCTTGTTTCTGTTTACTTTGCTCTGAATCAGCTCATACAGGCTTTTAAAAGTTTTTTCTTAATTCTTCATAGTCAGTATGTCTTATGGTAACATTCCATTTTATTTATATACCATAGTTTGTTCATTCTGTGAAATGTGGGAAATGAATTCTAGAAAATGTCTGAGATCTTTTCCTTTAGAGGCAGCCAATGCTCGTAGTGGATAGAGCTCCAGATTCAGAGTCAGGAAGTTCTTGTTCAGTCATTTTTCATTTGTATCTGGCTCTTCATAATCTCATTTGGAATTTTCTTGGCAAACATACTAGAGTGTTTTGCCATTTCCTTTCCCAGCTCACTTCACAGATGAGGAAATTGAAGCAAAAAGGGCTAAGTGACTTTCTCAGGGTCTAATAGCTAGTATTTAAGTCCAGATTTGAACTCAGGAAGATGTTCTCCATGACTCCAGGTATGGCATCATATGCCACCTTGCTATCCTAGAATTCATTTCTGACCTCAGACACATACCAGAGTGTGACTCTGGGCATCTTACCTTACCTCTGTCTGCCTCAATTTCCTTAGTTGTAAAAGGAGTTAATAATATCATTTGCCTTTGATGGCTATTGTGAGAAAATTTGTAAAGTATTTATTACAGAGTAGAAACTTAATAAAATTTTATTTTACTTTATTTTGCCCTTTCATGACTGAGCTTTGTGGAAATGATCTCTGTTTTCCATAGGGATGCTTGTGATCCAAGATATTATAGATCTCATGAAGAAAATAATGGGTGGAAATTATATTTCAATCTCATTGCTTTTCAATGAAAGTTATCTCTGCACTTCCTTTTCCATGAAAGGTCTCTGATGATTTAAGGAAGACAATTTTCATATCTTCATTCTGGGTTCATGTGATTCCTAGGGTCCCAGAAACTAGAAACTCTTTCTGGGATTTATTTCCATATCTCTAGCTGCAGAGCAAAGGACATTTGGTAACTTAGTTCTCTGGATCTACATTACCCAAATAAAAGAAAATGTACCAAAGTTGGATAGTTGCCTGGGTGTACTCAATTGAGTCAACAAGTATTTATTAAGCATTTTCTGTATGTCAAGAATTGTGCTAAGTACTGGGAATTGAAAGAAAGGTGTGAGATCCAGATTGATGAAAAGTATAACAAGGAAGGAAAGGAATGCCCTCCTATGGCTTACATACAGCTTGATGTAATTGAATAATTGAGCTAGGAATGAGAAGAACTGGATTCTGATCCCTCTGAAGTTGCCCCCAATTGATCTTGCATATATTTTGTTTCTAGATGTTAGCACATTTGCTTCCTTTTTAGAATGTGAGTTCCTTGAAGTTAGGGATTGGTGAATTGTTGTTGTTGCTATTATTAGGAATTTTTTTTTTATCTTCCATTCTTGGTACAGTGTCTGGTTCATATTAAGTACATAATAAATGCGACTTGACTGATTTGTCCTTCATCCTTAAAGAAGATCAAAATGACATCATTAGGGTAGGGTCAAGGTACAGTATATCTGATTGTGGCTGCTCAGACTAATATAATCTTGGAAGACTCTTCCACAAGTCAGGCAAAAATAGTCTATATTTTTTTCTACAGTTGACCAACTGACCTATCACTACTTGTACAACCCTAAGCATACACTAAACTTTTCTGGGATTCACAGGATCTTTGCATTAGAAGGGACTTTAGAGGCCATCTTTCCAATTTGTACCATTTATAATATAATTGATCAGTTGTTATCTTGACCTTTTTGAAGACCTTTAGTGAGAAGAAAACTTTTCTATCCAAAGGTAGCCAGTTTGAACCTGGCTAAAAGTTATGAAGTTTCTCATTCCATAAGAATAAGGCTTATCGAGGCAACTAGGTGGCGCAGTGGATAGAGCACCAGCCCTGAAGTCAGGAGGACCTGAGTTCAATTCTGGCCTCAGACACTTAACACTTCCTAGCTATGTGACCCTGGGCAAGTCATGTAACCCCAATTGCCTCAGGGGGAAAAAAGAATAAGGCGTATCTGATAACAACTTCTATTCATTGTTGCAAGTTCTACCCATTGGGACCAACCTGAATAGATCTCACTCCTTTCTATATGATTTTTCTTTTGAACTAGACATGCATAGAGATGAAGAGATTCCCACTACTTGTGAAGGTTGAGCTATTTATTGGCTTAAATAGTTGCTTTGGAGCACTCAGTTGAGTCAACAAGTATTTATTAAGTATTTTCTGAATATCAGGAATTGTTCTAAGTGCTGGGGATTGAAAGAAAGGTGTGAGGTCCTGACTGATGAAAGCTAGAACAAGGACTTCAGGGGTGGAATGTGGGGTCCCTATTGAGGGGAAAACAATACCTGTACAGGGGTAAAAGTCATAACAAGGGGTAGTGAAAACCATTACAAGGACACAGTGTCTAACAAATAACTTTGTGTGTGTCTGGGATCAAACTGACCAGCACACAATCTTTAGTGTCTGAACATCTAACCACCTTGAAGATTCTGGAACCAGGCTCAGTTCCCAAGCAATAAATCAAAACATTAAGTCAATCCACATTAATGTATACATGATGCTCTATAGTTCTTCCTCCCTTTGTTCTATAGTTAACTTTTTGGGAACTTTTTTGGGGTCTTTGAGAGGATTCAGTGAGTAATCTGCTTACTGACCCAGACTGCATGGCAGGGATCAGAGATCCAATTATTTGTTTGGCAACCACCCCCAGATAGTCCCTATGTAAGTATTCCATATAATTATTAAACCATTTAAATATTCATAATGGAGCTCCATGCCTTTATCTGATACAATTAGCTTGCCCCTTGTTTGGGAGGAAGGCTCAGAGTTCCCTTTGTTGAGGAATTCCAGACTCTACAAAAGATAAATATATAGTCTTTGTCTTCAAGAAGCTCAAATTCTAGTTAAGAAGACATATAAATAATAATGTATAAAGAAGATATATATAGGATAATTTGGAAGCTACATGACTTGCTTAAGATCAAAATAACCAATATATCAAAAAGAACACTTAAATCTAGTTGTTCCTGGCTCAGAAACCTGTATTAAATCAATTAATCAGTAAATATTTGTTCAGTACTTACTATTTGCCAGGAACTGTGCTAAGTGCTAGGGATATAAAAAGAGGTAAAAGAGAGCCCTGTTTTCAAGGACCTTACCATCTAATGGGGAAAACAACATGCAAATAAATACAAGCAGTGATGGTGAGTCAATTCAATCATGCCAGACTCTTCATTACTCCGTTTGGGGCTTTCTTGGTAAAGATATTTGAGTGATTGGCCATTTCCTTCTTCAGCTCATTTTACACATGAGGAAGCTGAGGCAAACAGGGTTAAGCAATGTGCCCAGGATCACACATCTAGCAAATTTCTGAGGTCAGATTTTAATTCTGAAACTTCCTGACTCCAGGCTTAGTGATCGATCTACTGTACCACTAGCACCAAAAGCAAGTAGTATACTCCTATTTATTTATTTAATAATAACTTTTTATTGACAGAACCCATGCCAGGGTAATTTTTTTTTTTTACAACATTATCCCTTTCACTCACTTCTGTTCCAATTTTTCCCCTCCCTCCCTCCACCCCCTCCCCTAGATGGCAAGCAGTCCTATATATGTTAAATATTTTGCAGTATATCCTGCAGTATATGTTGCAGCATATATCGAGATACAATATATGTATGAAGAACCGAACACTTCTCTTGTTGCACAGAGAATTGGATTCAGAAGGTATTAATAACCCGGAAAGAAAAACAGAAATGCAAATAGTTTGCATTCATTTCCCAGTGTTCTTTCTTTGGGTGTAGCTGCTTCTGCCCATCATTGATCAATTGAAACTGAGTTAGATCTCTTTGTCAAAGAAATCCACTTCCATCAGAATACATCCTCATACAATATCGTTGTTGAAGTATATAATGATCTCCTGGTTCTGCTCATTTCACTTAGCATCAGTTCATGTAAGTCTCTCCAAGCCTCTCTGTATTCATCCCAAGCAGTATACTTCTTAAATAAGAAGTAATTAATTGAGGGAATTAATAAGTTTTGGGATGGCTTCCAGGAAAAGAAATTATTATCCACTATGCTTTTGTGCCCCTTCTGTTTCTCTTCCAAAAACCCAAAGACAAAACTCATATCCTCACTAAATCCTCTTTTCTCCATGCTACATATTGTCCATTCTTTTAGTGATTCTAAGACTAAATTCTAAGACTAAGTGATTCTAAGACTAGATGACTTGGTCTCAAAGCCTTTTACTAGACTGGTTATCCTAGAGGGAACACTCTCTGCTTCATTCATGTCCTTCCTAAGGTTCCCAGAATGACCTCAGTGTTTATTTTGCTTCTGATTTCTCCGGCAAGTGAATGACCTTTGTGCTGGAAATGGAAAAACAAAAATGACTAACATGAGCTGGCTAAGTTTCATGATAAGTAAGGTGATTTGTAAGAGAACCAATGCATGATGAGTATAAGTAATCTGTCACAGAAAAATAACAACCTCAGGTTCCAAAAAAGTTAGTGGGCACAATAATATTTGAAAAATCATAAAAAACAATAGAGATGGGGGCAACTAGATAGCATAGTGTTTAAAGTATCAGCCCTGGAGGTAGGGATCTGAGTTCAAATATATTTTCATATTAGCTATGTAATCCTGGGCAAATCTCTTAACCCCAATTGTGTTAAAAAAAAAAAAAAGTGGGACAGGTGCTGTGAGATTGGAGAAGGGCAAATATTGTCCCAATTTCCATAAAAGGAAAGAGAATATAATTTGTAAAACATAAATCAGGGAACTTAACTTCAGTTTCTAGGAAAAATTTTAGAAGGGATCATTAGATAGATTAGTAAATATCTAGAAAAGGAAGTAATTATAAGGGATCTCAACAAGAACAGGTCATGCCAGCTTGACCTTATATCCCTTTCTGGACAGAGCTAATTCATTGACAATTGGGGAAATGCTATAGATACAAATTATCTAAATATTAATATAATTACATTTAACAAAAGTATTATGTACTATTCTTTGTGGGAAAGATGGATAATATAGTTAAATTCACTCACAACTGTTTGAATGGTTGAATTCAAAGGATAGTTGTTAATGACTCAATGTCAATTGATAGCAGGTTTATAGTGGAGTACCTCAAGCATCTATGCTTGACTGTGATGCTTAATGTTTTTGTATTTGATTTTGATTTATCAAATTTTCAGGTAACATGGAGTTATAAGGGATAGCTAATACCTGAGATGATAATAAACATCAAAAAATTAGATCAAATACAATGGCCAATGCCGGTACTAATTTAGTAATATTAAATCAACAATCCTTGCTTTTTTATCTTGTCTGGATAAGTGATTGTAGAACTCTCAAATTGGGAACACTTCAACAATGCAAATCTTCAAGTCATCTCTAACAAATAGATTAAAAGAGTGAGTACCTGAGGTACTAACTATAAATGATTTTGCCCAGGATCATCCAGCCAATATAATGGAAGTAAGGATTTTATCCAATCTTTCTAACTTCAAGATTCTATCAATTATGTTGTTTTTCTTTTCTCCTTATGTTCAAATAGTAAACTACAAAAATGGAAAAATGATACACTATCAGTCAAAATCACACTATTAGTCATTTTTCTTAACTACTTTTAGGAAATGTTCTTTGTATAGGGCATTAGTGTTTTTTTTTTTTTTATTTTTATTTTTTTATTTTTTTGAGACATGGTTGCTATCGCAGTAATGAAAGAGAAACATAGTAGGAAGAGGAAAGAGAGAAGAGAAAGAGTCACAGAAAGACAGAGACATAGAGACAAATAAAGGCAGAGACAGAGACAGAGAGATAAATTGTCCTCCTTGATTCCATTTAGCATGACATTTCTATGTCCTTTAAAAATCTGTGTATGAGATTCAGCTCTGGGTATAAATATATTATACAATGGGTTATCAGATTCCAAGAAGGACTCTCAGTCATTGTATTATCTCAATCTTTTAAGTTTGAAAAGTTCCAATCTTCAGGATACTCAAACCAAATTTTCTCTGATTTGTTTTTATTCTTTTAGAATATTGGCAAAATGGTAATTTCCATTCTTACTCTCTAGTTTTTTCAGTTCCTTGGTGATCTTCTTATGGAAATCTTACATTTAGTAACCCATCCCTGAGATTTTGGAAATCAAGTTATTTGTTGAGTATCATTCATGGTGGTACTTTAAATTTCATTGAACAAACATATAGTAATCCATACCCTAGTGTCTCATACCTTACTCTTGAACTACTAACTGAGAAGGTGCCAATTTCCTCCCAGTTATTTGTTTTGGTCCCAAGAGTCTATCCAGGCTTTAGTTGATTATCTGGCCAAATTTCCTCCAAAGGATTGCAACAGCTATTGGCAAAACAACAAGGAAAACTTTTCAGGCCAATTTTTGGCAACTAATAGTACCACCCCTTTTCCCCACCCCCTTTCCACTAATCCCTCAAGTTTCACCCAGGTTTAGCCATTCATGACTATAATATGATCTCCTGGCAAAGCTCATATCACATAAGGATCACCTTTGCTTTCTTCTACTTTCAGGAGAAGAGTCCAAATTTTGATTATCAAGTCAGAGAAAGAGCTCTGGTTAGAAAACAGGTCCTCTCCCTTCTATCAGTAAAGGAAGTAGGAGAATTCAACATTTTCTAACCAAAGTACAAGATTTTTACGAGGTGTCAAATCTGGAGGAGTCATTCTGAATAGCAAATGGGATCAATTCAATTCAATAAACATTTATTAAGCATTTACTATGTTCTTGATACTGTGCTAGGCACAACTATATACAACTATATATACTATATACAACTTTGTTATTCTAGGATTTTAGTTCTAACTATAATACTAATTATGATAATAGCATTGATATAAATTTTAATGTTGTACAAAGTGCTTTACATATGTTAATTCACTTGATCCTCACAGCAACCCTGAGGTAATTATTATTATTCTGATTTTACTGATGAGAAAATTAAGAGGCTAAATAAGTTATTTAGGATTACATGGCTAGGGAATGTCTGAGGCAGGATTTGAACACTGATCTACCTGATTCTGAGGCAGCTAGGTGTCACAGGGGATAGAGAGCCAGATCTGGAGCCAGAAATATGCATATTTCTGAGTTCAATTCTGCTCTTAGATGATTACTTTCTGTGTAAACCTGGGCAAATCACTTAACCTTGTTTGTCTCAGTTTCTTCATCTATAAAATGAGCTGGAGAATGAAATGGCAAATCATTCCAATATCTTTGCCAAGAAAACCCCACATGGTGTCAGGAAGAATCAGATTTTACTGAAAAATTACTCAAAACTGTCTGACTCCAAGTTCTATCCTCTATGTACCACATTCCCCCTTTGTGGTTCAGTTGTTCAATTGTGTTCATGGTCCCATGGGAGATAGCATGCCAGGCCCTTCTGTTCTCCATAAGCTCCTGAAATCTCTCCAAGCTCATATTCATTGCTTCCATGACATCATCTAATTATAATAGTTAGCATTGATATAAATTTTAAGGTTGAGCAAAGTGCTTTCCATATGTTAATTTACTTGATCTTCACAGCAACCCAGTGAGGTGTTATTATCATTCTAATTTTACAGGTGAGGAAACTAAGAGAAATCATCCTCTGCAGCTTTCCCCTTTTGTCTTCTATCTTTCCCAGTATCAGTTTTTCCTAGAGTCCTCTATCTTCTCAGCAAGGCCAAATTTTAGCCTCAACCTCATTGCCAAGAGACAGTTGCAACTTTGGAAGCCACCTAATCCAGCTCCTTCATTTTGTGATTAATGGAATTGAGGCATAGAGAGGTTAAATAAATTACTACACATCTCAAGTGGGATTTGAACTTAAGTCCCCTGACCCCAGAGGGCACAATCTCTTGATTGGAGCGCCACCCAATGAACCTACATTCTACTAAATCAGAGATAATAAGTAAGGAGATAGTTAAATACAGAATATATATATATATGAAGCCATTTCTGCAGGAAAGACTTTAGCTTTGGAGGATCAGTGGAGTTTTCCTATTGGAAGTACTACTTAAGCTGAGGTGTAATAGAAGATAGGGAGTCTAAGAGATAGAAACAAGGGGAAGAACATTTCAGCATGGAGACAAACCCTTCAAAGCCACAGAAAAGGGACCCTGAATGTGATATACATCAAAGAGATTAGCTTGACTAGAAGGGAGAATGCATGAAGAAGACACAAACCTGTGTTCTAAATCCAGAAGGACAAACTGGAGTCAAACTGTGAAGACTTTGAAAAGGTGAACAGAGAAATCTAAATTTATCCTAATCTCCAGAGAAAGCCCTGCAGTTTCTTAAACTGTGACATGATATGCTACATGTCTCTGTGGGACTAGGTAGATTAAAAAATGGTAATGACTTCTATTTGTATAGAAGCATCTAGATTCTGAGGTATATAGAGCCCTGAGCCTGAAGTTAAGAAGACAAGAGTTCAAAATCAGCCTCAAACACTTACTAGCTGTGTGACTCTGGGTAAGACATTTAACCTCTGTTTCCTCATTTGCAAAATGAAGATAATAAAAGTGCCTATCTCCTAGGGTGTTATGAGGATCCAATGATATGATCTTTTTTAAGTTCCTGGAGATAAATATATATATGCATACATCTATCTATCTATCTATCATATGTGTGTGTTGTGTTTGTGTGTGTAAGTAATCATTATTATTATTTAGATTAAATAATGGCAATGATTTCCATTCCAACAGTTACCATTCCTGGGTAGCTAGTAGACATAATGGATAGAGCACTAGGTCTAGCAACTGCAAAAGAAGAGTTCAACGTCAGCTTAAGACAATTACTAATTGACGGTGGCCTAGCTATACCAGATCTAAAATTATATTATAAAGCAGCAGTTACTAAAACCATCTGGTATTGGCTAAGAAATAGACTAGTTGCTCAATGGAATAGGTTAGATTCAAAGGACAAAACAGCCAATAACTTTAATAATATAGTGTTTGACAAACCCAAAGACACCAGTTTCTGGGATAAGAATTTGACAAAAATTGCTGGGAAAATTGGAAATCAGTATGGCAGAAACTAGGCATTGACCCACACTTAACACCGTACACCAAGATAAAGTCAAAATGGGTTCATGACCTAGGCATAAAGAATGTGATTATAAATAAATTGGAAGAGCATAGGATAGTTTACCTCTCAGACCTGTGGAAGAGGGAGGAATTTATGATCAAAGAAGAACTAGAGATCACTATTGACCACAAAATAGAAAATTTTGATTATATCAAATTGAAAAGTTTTTGTACAAACAAAACAAATGCAGACAAGATTAGAAGGGAAACAATAAACTGGGAAAACATTTTTACAATCAAAAGTTCTGATAAAGGCTTCATTTCCAAAATATATAGAGAATTGACTCTAATTTATAAGAAATCAAACCATTCTCCAATTGATAAATGGTCAAAGGATATGAACAGACAATTCTCAGACGAAGAAATTGAAACTATTTATAGACATATGAAATTATGCTCCAAATCATTATTAATCAGAGAAATGCAAATTAAGACAACTCTGAGATATCACTACACACCTGTCAGATTGGCTAGAATGACAGGGAATGATAATGTGGAATGTTGGAGGGGATGTGGGAAAACAGGGACACTGATACATTGTTGGTGGAATTGTGAACACATCCAGCCATTCTGGAGAGCAATTTGGAACTATGCTCAAAAAGTTATCAAACTGTGCATACCTTTTGATCCAGCAGTGTTTCTACTGGGCTTATACCCCAAAGAGATACTAAAGAAGGGAAAGGGACCTTTATGTGCCAAAATGTTTGTGGCAGCCCTGTTTGTAGTGGCTAGAAGCTGGAAAATGAAAGGATGCCCATCAACTGGAGAATGGTTGAGTAAATTGTGGTATATGAATGTTATGGAATATTATTGTTCTGTAAGAAATGACTAGAAGGATGAATACAGAGAAGACTGGCGAGACTTACATGAACTGATGCTAAGTGAAACGAGCAGAACCAGGAGATCATTATATACCTCAACAATGATACTGTTTGAGGATGTATTCTGATGGAAGTGGATCTCTTCGATAAAGAGAGCTTTAATTGATCAAAGATGGACAGAAGCAGCTACACCCAAAGAAAGAACACTGGGAAATGAATATAAACTGCTTGCATTTTTGTTTTTCTTCCCTGGTTATTTATACCTTCTGAATACAATTCTCCCTGTGCAACAAGAAAACTGTTCGGTTCTGCACACATATATTGTATCTAGGATATACTGTAACCTATTCAACATGTAAAGGACTGCTTGCCATCTGGGGGAGGGGTGGAGGGAGGGAGGGGAAAAATCAGAACAGAAGTGAATGCAAGGGATAATTCTGTAAAAAATTACCTTGGCATGGGTTCTATCAATAAAAAGTTATAAAAAAAAAAGGCAATTACTAATTGTATGGTCCTGGACACATCATTGAATCTCTACCTCAGTTTCTTCAACTGTAAAGTGAGAATAATAATAGCACCATTTTCTAATGGCTTTTGTGAGGATCAAATGAGATGTTACTTATCAAATGCTTAGTATCCTTCCTGGAATAAAGCAGGCAATTAATTCTTTTTTTTTCCCCCTTTCTTTTCTATTCCTCTCATGTGGTCCTGAAAAGGGAAGGTAAGGGAAATCTGCTTAGTCCCAGTACAAACACTTTAGCTCTGCATTGTTCATAATACTCTGGCTCTCTCTGAAGATTCCATTCCTAAGATTTTCATATTATTTTTCATCTATCATGTTCTTGTAACATACCTGTGACAGAACAAAGGGCAGGGATTCTATGACCTAGTTGATTGATGATGTAACAGAGTCCAGAGAGTTTGAATGACTTTCTTGACTTCATTAAGTTTGGTGGATTTAAACTAAAGCCCAGGTTTTCTGACTTGTGGTACTGAGTTCTTTGCATTAAGACATCCTGCTTTTTAAAGTTGAGCATGACTTATCCTAATGCTTGGATTTATCTGTCACGTTGCAATATGATAGAAGCATAGATCTAATCTAGCTAGTGTTTGTCATTTCATAATGGCATTATGTGGAGAGCAAAAGTAGACTAAATTGAAAGTCTTCATTTGATAGGATCATTGAATTTTCATGTTGTATATCTCAGGGCTTGTTAACCTTTTTGTGCCATGGATCCTTTGAGAATATTGTAAAGCCTGTGGGATCCCTTCTCAGAAGAATGTTCTGAGAACATAGGTTGCATAAATAAATAAAATCTATAGGTTGCAAAAGAAATTAATTGTATTGAAATAAGTGTATTTTTCTCTATGCCAGTTTACAGATCCCCTGAAATCCATCCATAGATGCCTTGAGAAAATTTCTATGGATCATCTCATGGAGGCCAATCCCTTTCATTTTACAGATGATAAAGTTGAGTTCCAATGATTTGGCTAACTTCATACAAATAATCATTGACAGAGGTGAGATTTGAAACCAGGTTTTATGATTTCAGAGCCCATCTTCTTTCTGCTATACTATTTGCTTTCTTTATACCAGAAGTGTCAAATGTGTGGCTATACTCCTGAGACCCAAACTAGATTAAAACTCATTTGAGAAATATGTAGCAAAATAAACAAAAATACAATAAAACAGAGACAACTGTGTATTAAACTAAGTCAATATGCTGACTCAGGATTCTCACTAAGAGTAGTGGTACTGTTTCTTTTTGACATTAACACTACAGCTTATTCATGTGAGCTTGTCCTTGATCTAGTCTGAGGATCATTGGTTCTTAAAGATTTTGGATGTGGGAATTGTTCTTTTTGCATCATTTCCTTGTTCTGGATTAAGTGAATGGGGATATAGACTATTAAGAGGGCTAATGTTTGGCTAACTGAATTGTTGTCAATAGGGATGCTATTGTCTTTTAGATAATTCCCCACCTCTGGGAGTGGTGGTGATTGTAAGGAGGTGGTTCTTCTATACAACTACAGCCAAATTAAAAGAAAAACTAAGGCAAATCTGAACAGTATACTAAAAAGCAAAGACATCACCTTGCTGACAAAGATCTGTATAGTCAAAGCTATGGTTTTTCCAGTTGCAGCATATGGCCACAAGAATTGGAAAATAAGGAAAACTGAGCACTGCAAAACTGATGCTTTCTAATTGTGATGATGTAGAAGACTTTTGAGAGTTCCTTGGACAGCATGGATAACAAAAGAGTCAACACTTAAAAGAAATTCAGATTATTAACTGGAAGGTCAAATACTAAAGTTTAAGCTTAAGTACTTTGGCCAAATAATGAGAAGATGGTACTCATTGAAAAAGACCCTGATGTTGGGAAAGATTGAAGGCAAAAGAAAAAGGGAATTGCACAGGATGAGATGTATATATGGTAGAAACAATGAATATGAACTTGAACAGATTTCAAGAGATAGTGAAGAATAGAGGGCCTAGTATACTATGATACATGGAGTCACAAAGAATCCAAAATGTGAACAGCAAAAGAGAGTAAGTTAAGGTATTTGAATAGAAGTTGGTGAGGATAGGCAGACAGATTTCTTTCTCCTCCCATGATTAGTGACTATGTCAATATCATTTCTTCATTGAACAAATGGGGTATGACAGACAAGGGGACTGATTTCCTACTAAGAGAATACTTCACTAATTGGGATAATAGAGAAATATGAAGAAGACAGATAATGACTACACAGATAATCCCCAAATCTTATTGTAGAAAAATAGAACTAATCCTAGAAGGGAGGCCATCAAGCTCAGGCAGGTTAAATGATTTGCCTAAATGAGGTGGTGTCAGAGGTGACTCCAGAGCTCATATTCTTTCTACCATTTTAGCCAAAAGTTTCATCTTTTTGTCCCAATCAAGTTATTAGGAAATTGTATCTTTGACTCAGGTTTCACTTTTTTTTGTCCTTTTGCTCACCCTTCGGTGAGTCCCATCAAAGGGCTGACAAGAAAAGGCTACCTAAAGGGCCTGGATAATTGGCCAATGACCTAATCAGTGCCTGACTAATTGAGAGATGGTTGCTATGTGAGAAAGAATCCAAGGATTTCAAGTAGTTGCTAATAGACTGAATACCCCAGATTGTTTAGGATTTTTACTAGGATCCTTCCATTTTCCTTGTTGCTTAACTTTTCTACTACTCAGATACTTCCTACCTTACCAAAGGAGAAACTCAAGGAACCTGAGGAATTGTGGAAGCAGGCAAATTCAGAGAAAGCAGTTGAAAAACTTTACACAACCATAGATCTTAAAGGGATCATCTAATACAAAATTATAATTTAAAAGAGGAAGAAACTGAGGTTCAGGAAGTTTCTGTAATATGCTCAAGGTCATACAGTAAGTGACAGTAGGGATTAGAATTTTGGATGTCTGATTCCAAATTCAATGTGTTATTTCCTTTCTATTAGAGTGATCTTAATAATTTCCTATGTTTTTGGACATTTAGAAATTTCTATAGGTTGTTGTCCAGGTGCTTCTGAAAGATTTAGACCCCTCTGTGTCAACTACTAGAAAATTGGCTCATTTATAGTTGACAGATTATAATACAGCTTCCTACCAACCTCCCTCTTCCCTGTCCCTCTATCTCAAGCACCTTTGAATCCCATCTGACCAGCCTTGACACCCAGTGTCCAAATACTGATAAAGTGGCTTCCCCTAAGTGTGGGAAAGTCCTAGAGAATTGATTCTTTCCTTCTCCTGACACCTCTCTCCCCCTCATATTAGCACTCTTACCCAGAATGTACCTTTCTCGTTTGATTTGAGGGGGGTAAAAACCCCAGTGAAGAATGAGTGGAATTCCACAGGGCCATGCCAGCTTTGATAAATGACAGCAGGGGATGGATTAGGGAGGTGGGGAGGGGGGTGCTAGAAGTAGCTGATTGGCTTAAAAAATAAAATCAAACTACTAGCCAAATTTTCTTCTACCTGCCTGTTGCATTTACAGTAAGCAAGGGCAGAAGGTTAGGCCACTAGTTCCCAATTCTTTGGAAGTTATGTGAAATACATTTGTCTTCCCCGACCCCATCTCCACATCAGCCTTTTTTCCCCCTAAGTACTCTGTATGATTTACTTTTCTCCAAAAGAAAAAAAATATATTTTTTATTTTTCTAGTGATAAAGTAGAGATATCTCTGTCAAGTTTTCTCTTTTCTAAGCTTAAGACACATAGTTCTTTCAATTGTTTTTTCATGAGATTTTCCACCATCCTAAATGTCCTCCTTGAGAAACAAACTCACTTGCCAATGTCCCTCTTAATATGTGGCTTTAGAGCAGAGCACAGTATTTTCTATGTTATGTCTAACCAGCTCAGAACAAATATCCGTTTATAGTTAATAGAAAAAAAATTCTCTCATCACCTATTAACCAGTTCAATGTACATCTTACCATATTTCCTTAGTTAAATATAGACACTCTAAGAGGGTGTTAATGAAACTAAGGCTGAATTATTACTGAATGAAGAATAAAAAGGCATAATGAGTTTCAATAAACTCATTGGTAACATCCAGGGATCTCATATTTCCTCGATCCCTAATGTTAGCCTGTTGCAAGAAGTTCACCTAGATACTTATCTCCATCTTGGATTTGGGAAAAGAACTATGGCTTGCCCTATTCCCTTTCCCTGCACCATGACAGTGAGGACCAGGATATAACTGCATTTGTTCTAAAGTATAGAAATCAAAAAGAAACCACAAAGGAAACCTTCAAGGTTCATGGGAAGGCAGAGAAGATTATAGAATCATAGGGCATAAATGAGCCTGGAAAGGTCATTTAGACTCTAATTTCTTAAACTGTATTTCACAAAACACATATGGGGTTTTGTAACTGAATTAGGAATTGCAAAATTATGATTTATTATCAGTAGATGTTTGATTTGGTATACATATTTTATATACTTGTATAATGGAGATCACATAAAACTTTCTTGATTGAAAAGAGATTATAAGTGGAAAAAGTTTAAGAAGCCCTGAGATTATGATCCTGCTTCCACATACCTGTGCAAAATAGGCAGATATTTTTCTTTAAGGTCTGTTAGCCATGGGGAAAAATGAAAAGGTATGTCAAATTTATTTTTTGCAAGCTAATTTAGTTGAGGTCTTCATGTTTCCCAATTCTCTTTTCTCCTTCACACACAAACACATACACACCACACACACACACACACACACACACACGTTTAGTAACAGGACCCAAGGGAGAGGGAAGTGTTTTGACTTAACAAATAAGAATTGATTAAGCATCCTCTACGTAATAGGCAGTGTTCTAAGTTCTGGGGATAAAAATTTAAAAGCAAAACAGTCTCTGCCCTCATGGATTCTAATAGAAAAGACAACTTACATATATATAGGTATACAAGAGACTCCTAAAAATCAGATACAAGATAGTCTTAGAAGAAAGATTCTGGTAGGTGGGAAGACCAGAGAGGGCCTTTCATATAAGGTGGTGCTTGAACTGAATCTTGAAGGAGATTTAGGAATTCCAAGAATCAGAGATGAGGAAGGAGAACATTCAAGATATGAAAGAGAAGTGGTACAAAGTCAAGGAGGTGGGAGAAAGTGTTCTGTGTGAGGAAACATGAATTAGCCAGTGCAAGTGGACTATTGATACCACAGAAAAAAATAAAGTATAATAGAACAGGAAGCAGACTAGGTGGAGAAGAGCTTTAAATGCTGAAAAGAGGAATTAAAATTCAATCCTGTCAATAGGACATACTACAAATAGTAGTATTTATTAAGTATTTAGTAGCTGCCAGGAATTGTGCTAGATTTAATGGGAGGGACACTGAATTTTGCTTGTGTGGAGTATATATGCGATGGACAGACTTTTTCTTTAGGAAATATTACACTTTGACAGTTTTGTGGAGAATATATTGGAATGGGAAGAACAAATTGTAGGTTATCCTAAGCAAGTCACTTAACCCTGTTTGCCTCAACTTCTTCATGTTTAAAATGAGCTGGGAAGGAAAATAGCAAACCACTTCAACATCTTTGCCAAGGAAATCCCACTTAATCCTATTTGTCTCAGTTTCCTCATTTGTAAAATGAGTTGGAAAAGGAAATGCAAACAACTTCATCATTTTTGTCAAGAAAACCTCAAATATTTATGACCCCCCACAAATAGGGTCACAAATAGTCTAACATGACTAAAAAATGACTAAATAACAAACAGTAATCCAGGCAAGAGATGATAATTTCCTGAAGTAGGATAATGTCTGTGTAAGAGGAGAGAATGAGAGGAATGTGAGATGTTGTGAAGGAAAAAAAAAGATATACTATTTGGCCATAGATCAAATGTGGGGATGGTGGAGGAGGAGAATAAGAAATAGAGGATTATGCTGAGGAAGCAAACATTTGTAATTTGAAGAATGGTGGAGTTTGGAAGAGGGATGAGTTTAGAGTAGACACTAGTTGGAATAGACTTTGTCATTGTTTGTAATACTTATCCTTTGGTTTCTGGCTTCTGTTTACAATTATAGCACAACTACATTGACAAAGAACAGCTGCTAAGAAATAGTCGTGGATGGGAATGTGAAGGTTTTTTACCTCTCTGGGACCTCTTTGGATTTGATTGATGTTTGCACTTGATTAGTTATTTACTTGGCCTGTTCAGAAGGTTCAGAGGGTATTTCTGTTGATGATCGATATTTTACTCTAGGTAAAGTTTAAACATGGTTTATCATAAGTCTGTCACCTTTGGAAAATTATGTGGCCTTAATGGCCCCCTTCTTTGCCACCTCCTGCTTTTTATCTTTTTCTCCTATGAGAACTTAGAGTGAAAAACAGAAAAGGTATAAGTACAGTTGGGCTGATGCTAGGTCAGATCTTTGGGATAGGGATCAAAATTTCATTAATACAGGAAACTCCCAGATAAGGTAGCTTCTTTTCTTAATGCAAGTTGCCATCTTTTCTGCAATCTATCGTTTTGAGCTGGGCATGGTGGCCTATGAATATAATGCCCCTTTTTGGGGAGGCTGAGGTTGTTGGAAATACAGTGGTGAGAAAAACAATTGAATGTGTGAATTAAGTTCAGCACCGAAGTGGTGAGCTCTTGAGAGCAGAGGGCCACTTGGCTGCACAAGAAAGGGTGAATCTACTCACATCCTAAATGAAGCAGGTTAAAACTGTTGTGCCAAATAACAGTGGAGCTGAACCCAGGAGTGGCCACTGCGTTATAAGGAGTGATAGGGAGACCCAGTTTCCTCCTTCCCAAAAAGGTACCTCCACTTTTCTCATCTATAAAATGATACTGCAAAGGACTTTGGTGGTCAGGACTTTCTTTTTTGGATCTTTAGTAAAAGGTAAGGATGCATAATTTGTTTGGAGTTGCAAGTTCACATACTCACATCAGTTGATTTCCTGGACTATCATGGCAGGGGTCAAAGAGGGCCAGTGGTCTTGGGGAGGCTGCTATATCCAGTACTCTTAGGTTTATTTGCATGGCAATTGACCATAAGTCATTGTAGGTAGTGGTAGTCATATGTCCTTTTCCCACAAAAATTGCTCCCATTAATGATGATGGCAAGGTTGTATCTAGGTTTTCAGGATGGGATATGGAAGAGGAATTGTTATTCTACTGTATCTTGAGCTCAGAATCTTTTACTGATTTCACCAGAATATGAGGAAATTTTGTGGTTGTGGTAGTTGAGTAAGCACAGTGCTTGAGAAATAATAGATGTTTAATAAATGCTAGTTGATAAAAAGCCACAAGGACATCAAGGTATAATCAAGGGTGGAATTTTCTTCCCCCCAAAGAATGTAAGCTCCTTGGGGGCAGGGACTGACTTTTGTAATCAGGGGTGCTAGTGAGATTTGAAAAAAATCTTTTGTTCTTTGCCCCTAGCAAAGCCCCTACCTCTCCTTTGGGGCAGGGACTGATTATGTAATGAGGAGTGGCGATTCATATCATGTAACTTCCATAACATCCTATTAATGAGGAATCAGGGGTCATACTTGTGCTTCAGGATAGGAAATAAAATGCTGCCTTTGGAGTTTCAAAGATGTAGCTACTAACTTAGTAACCCATTCTTGCAAGAATGTAAAATAATTCTTTCCTGCATTAAAATTAAAAAAAAAAAAATGTTAGTTGACTGCCTCATCAGGCACATACTACCTTCTCTTTTTCCTTTGGGATGCTTTGCTGCTGGTTTGCCTGCTTCATTGGTTGCTGTTGGTCAACAATTGGTGCTGATGGTGGCTGGCACTTTTGCTACAAGTGTTTTTTTTTCCTAGGTTATGGATACCAGGGATGGACTGGAGGCAAGGCCTCTGATCTGGGGGACATTGTTATTTACAGAGTTTTTGGGATTACACAATCAGAGAATCTCAAAATTGGAAGGGACTTTAACAAAAATACATTCTAAAACATCCCTCATCCAGGTTTGCTTAAAGATCCTTGGTAAAGAAGTCATTAAACATGGAAGTAGTCCATTCCATTTTGTCTAGCTCTACTATTAGGAAGTTCTGTTTCTGCAACTGCTATCCATTAGCTAATCAGGCCTAATCTTGGAACTAAAAATGCCACACAGTTCATCTAGTCCAACTTTACCATCTCTGCAGGAATTCTCCTTTTCAGTAGGAGCTTTTTGGACTTTACCTGAACATTTCCCATGATGGGAAGCTCACCACTTCATAATGCAATTCATTTTATAATTGAACAGCTTTATTTAATAGAGAGTTCTTCCTTCTTTTAGACCAGAATCTGCTTCTATGACTTCTACCTTAGTGTGTGGGTCAGAAACCATTAATAAAACAACTGGATAGATCTCTAGAAGCAAAGCAAAGTTTATTATATGTCCGTGAGAATGGGCGTCCCACTCATCAAGCAGTCCATCAAAGGGAGGAAGCCCCGTAGGGGGCAGGGTCGTCGCTTTTAATCCCTAACGCAAATTCCCCTCCCACCACTGACCCTCATCTTTATTGGCTGAGGATCTTACATTCTAAAAGCGGGAATTATTCAAGAAATTGAACTTGACCAATAAGTACATAGGTGCCCATATTTGGCTGAAATAGGGAGGATAACAAAAAGGGGAGTTAAGTATGCCCTTAGGGGGATAACAGGGAGGGGAATAGCAGGGAGAAGACTTTAAGTATGTCCTTAGGAAAATAGCAGGGAGGAGACACTTTAAGTATTAATACTTAATACTTAATACTTAAAGTCCTTCAGGCCTACTCAAACTTTGAAATAGATGAAGCCTTACTCGATTTTCACAACTGTCTTGAAAGATCTCACTTTATCTCGTTCACTAGGACATAGTTCTTTGCCCTGAGTCATATAGAGGAAGTAAACCTTCTTTCCTATGCTAACAGCCTTCAAATTTTTTTTAAAGAAAGAGTTAGTATCCACTGATTTGAATTAATTTCGACATTGTTAAATTACTTATGATGTAATTTTTACATTGTGTTCTGTGACAAAGGGGATAGTGTGCTGGATTTGAAGTTAGGGAGACCTCATTTTCTTGGGTTCAAATCCAGCCTTAGACACTTACTAGTTGTGTGACCCTTGACAGACCAATTAGTTTTATTTTCCTCAGTTTCCTCATCTGCAAAATGAGTTGGAGAAGAAAGTGGCAAACCACTCTAGTATCTCTCTACTAAGAAAAACCTCAAGTGACGCCATGAAGAGTCAGAAATGAAAATGACTAAGCACTAGAGATTTGAATCAAAGTCAAAAATAATCATCCTATCTTCAAGTTTTTTCCAGGCTGAATGATCCTATTTTCTTTACTTTTCCTTTACAGGATATGAATTCTTTATGATCCTGATCACCCTCTTTGAGTAAATTTAAGACTGCCAATGCTTTCTGAAAAATGTGGCAGCTGGAGATGGATATAATACATACACCATGCATATCTGACCAACATATTAATTAACTATTTCCCACTTTACTTAATAGATTTTAACAGACCCTTCCATAACCCTTCTAAATCCTAATCACTTCTGTTAAGCACAAATAACCATGTTAAGATGTACAAAATCAACTAATAAAGACTGCTTTGAAAAGAATGCAGGATTGGAGTCAAAGGAACAAGCACCTATGATAAGTACTTTACAAATATCTCATTTAATCCTCACAACAATCCTTGGAAATAGGTGCTATTATTATCGTCATTTTACACTTCAGAAAACTAAGGTAGATAAGATAAGATAATTAGTAAGCATCTGGTCTGGATTTTAATTCAAATTTTTCTAACCTTAGGCCCAAGTCCTCTGACCACTATGACACCTAGCTGCATCTAAATACAGGCTTCTTTGTATCTTATCTCTGTGGGCAACTAGATGGCACAGTGAATAGAGAGGTGGGATCTAGAGTCAGGAAGACCTGAGTTTTCAAATGTGATCTCAGACACTAGCTATGTGACCCTGGGCAAGTCAATTAACTCTGTTTGCCTCAGTTTCCTCAGCTGCAAAATAAGGGAGAGAAGGAAATGGTAAATCACTCCATCATCTTTCCAAGAAAATCCCTCATGAGATCACAAGGGGCCAGACATGACTGAATATTATGCCCTATCTCTAGGTCCTGGGGAAGTATAGAAGAGCTGTTTTCCTAATAGAACTGTCTTTTCCCACTTTACATTAAAGCTTGGAGATTAGCATTAACATGGACCTTGGTGTTACCATAATTACATTTTATGTTTTTGTTTTTATAGAGGCCAATAAAAGTGCAATGGAATATAATTTTAGGACCTCAAAGTTCAGTGTTGCCCAGGGCTATGATGTAAAACAGTCTGTGGAATGCCAACTAGAGATTAGCAATTTATCTCTTTGTGCAAAGATGGGCTGTTTTATTGCATGTCTTGTTTGCCACATCTTACAAAAGAGACCTGATAGTGGGCAATAACCTCATTTTACTGTGTGGAATAAATCAATTACATAAACTCTTGGTGTTGTCTTGAGAAGGTTAGATCAGTACAAAGTTTGGAAAGTAATTGATTGCAAGTTATCCCAAATGCTGATAGAGGGCCTTTGGAAGAACTGAAATAGAAATGAATGTGTAGAGATTTTATTGCATGCAAGTTCTAGGCTTTGGATATGAACTTAAGAGATTAACTTTTAGGGGATCCAATAGTAGTAAATAAAATATGGCTAAATCTCAAGAGAATATGGTAGATTTTTAGGGTCACTAATTTAATGTGAATTCATTTTGTCCTTTGCTATTAACCTTTGCATATCAGTGTCAATGTAGGAATGTTCTCCATCAGATCAAAACCTACCTATAACTTTGCAGATGAGTATTAGAGAGCTCCATAAGACTAAGGGTGTTTAGGTGGGTTGTCCATCTGTTATTATTAAGTCATCTTTCAGTTATGTCTCTCTGATTCCCATTTGGGATATTCATGGCAGAAATATCAGAGTAGTTTGTCACTTTCTTCTCCAGTTTATTTTATAGATGAGGAAACTGAGATAAACAAAGTTAAGTTACTTGTCCTGGGGTCACACCACTTGAAAATGTCTGAAACTGGACTTGAACTCATGAAGATAATACTTCCTGATTCCAAGCCCAGTGCTCTACTCTGTAACCTAGCTGCCCAGTTGTTTTAAGTTGTACAGGTAGGATCAAAAATCTCAGGATCTCAAATTTAGGGTGAGCAAGGACTTTAGAATCCATCTACTTCAAATTCCTCATTTTATAGATGTGGATACTGAAGTCCAGATTAATCAAATAATTTGTTTACTGTCTCATGGATAGAAAATGACACAGGCAATATTCAAACTGGAAACTTCCTGACTCTAGGTTCAATACTTTATTCATTGTCATGCTATCAACTATTTATAGGCAGATTGGGCATTAACAGCACCATGTTCAAAATACTTGCAGCTAAGTGGTTCAGTAGATAGAGCCACCTACCTGGAGTCAGGAGGAACTGAGTTCAGATTCAACCTCTAACACTTACTAGAGGACACTTGGGCAAGTCACTTAACCTTGCCTCAGTTTTCTCATCTGTAAAATGATCTGCAGAAAAAAATGGCAAAACCATTCTAGTTCCTTTGCCAAGAAAACCCCAAATGGAATTACAAAGAGTTGGACATGACTTCAACACCAAACAATAAAGTAGGACTCTTGATAAAGATGAATATATGAAATTTTATAGCCATGTTTCCCTCTTCTAAAAATTCCCCACAAAAAATTTATGGGGGAGGGGGCTCAAATGAAACAGTTATCAATAAAACCAAAGGGAAATATTTGTAAGTTCTTCCATCTATTTCAGAACTATATGGGAAGATGGTTAGAAGCCTTCAAGTGCTCTACCCAAGGGGATCTCTGATCCATAAGCCTGTGGAGTTTCAGCCCTGGTGTGTCATCTGTAGCTAGTAATAAAGATGGTCACAGGCAAGTGAAGACTAAAATGACATTTGAGACTGCCTGCCCTGGACAGTGTCGACTGGAGCTTTCTAAGATACCTAAAGCCAAAACTGTCTGATTTCCTGTTGGAATAACAAATGGGGCCTAAATCAGCTCCAGATAGAGGACTAGCTAGGAAAATGAGATAGACACTCAGTCAGGCCATGTGGGTCTCTTGGAAGCCTGAAGTTAGACATGATATTTAGTAGCTACTCCTAGGTGTCAAAGAAATGATAAAGCATGGGGTATCCCTGGGTCCTCCAAGAAGTTGGAAGTCAATGCATAAATTTACTCAGGGAATATCATGGATTTAGGATGGGGTAACCTACTCCTGGTTTTTTATTGTACAAAGTGAAGAATGAAAAGTTTGGAGCATACATTCGAAGCAGAAGTCAGTAGTTGAGCCATTTGAAGCTCCAGGTGTACTATACATTCCAGTCCAGAGATCTAGAAGGAGGAAGAGAGATTGAAGACTAGTACAAGTCAGAAATTGTTCATTCTATCCAAGAGTATGGAAGAGGGTAGAAGCTAATTGGGGCATAAAGTATCAATCAAAAAATTGAGGCTAGAAATATAAATAAATTGAAAAAGCAAACAAACCAAAAATTCTTAATACAACAAAGAAATAAATGGGTTAAGAGAAGGCTAAAAGGTAAGTATAAGAAGAAGTAGTAGTTATGCAACAAATACAAGTAAAGTTTCAGAAGAAAAAAAAAGAAAAACACCTTTCTATAAAAATACAAGTGTTGGTAGAAGAATGAAGTGATTAAAAGATGAACTGCGTCCTTAAAAAGGGAAAAAATAGGAGTGTGGCTCAGAGTAGAAGGTAGAAAACACAAACCAATATAGCCAAAATTAGAAGGAAAGCAGGAAACTGGAAAAACATTTAACAAGATTTTTTTTTTGATAAAACTCTCATTTCTCAAATATATAGACTTGAATGAAATTTATAAAAAATGTGAGTTATTCCTCAATTGATAAATGGTCAAAGGATACGAACAGACAGTTTTCAGAAGAAGAAATTAAAGGTATCTATAGATGTATGGAAAAAAATGCTTGAACTCACTGTTGTTTAGATAATTTGGAACTCAAAAAATGAATGTAAAAAAAAGAAAAAATAAAGGAGAAAGTATTTACTTCATTTAAAAACAATTGCCAGGTTGAGTAGAGATAAAAACAATTTTGAGTAGAAATAATTTAGGAGTCATCAGAGTCCAAAAACCATGGTCATACAAAAACCTGAAAACTGTATTTCAAGAAATTATAAATGAAGTTACCCAGATTCATGAGAACCATAGATAATGATAAAATGTAATTACAATACAATGGAGTACAATGATCAACATAACACAATAAAATACACAATACAATAAATGGTTATTAAGTGTCTACTATAAGCTAGTTATTGTACTGAGCACTGAGGATATGAATAAGGAAAAGATAGTCCCTATTTTCAAGTAATTTACAACCTACTAGGGGAAGACATTACACAAAAGAGGACTGAAAAGGAGGAGAAAGGAAGAGATACCAGGTACAGGGGACACGATAATGGTGGAATTAGGAGAAATGAAATGTTGACTTTCTTTATGCCAAAGATTTAGAAGTTTTTTACTCTACCTTTCATCCCTCCAATCAGAGAGCCAGAGGTTACTGAGCATACTGATGAGCTGTGAGTACAGAAGCTGAAACAATTTCTGAAAAATATGAATTTCCTGGTGATGAGCTTTTCCATGTGGTGGTGGTAGAATTGGTGGTGGGAATTATTTATGATGGTGAAGTTAAATTCAAGTAACGCTACTAGTAAAATATATATATATTTTATAAAATATATATATATTTCCCCCTGAGGGAATTGGGGCTAATAGGATCACACAGCTAGGAAGTATTAAATGTGTGAGGTCAGATTTGAACTCGGGTCATCCTGACTTCAGGGTTGGTGCTCTATTCACTGTGCCACCTGGCTGTCCCATGCTGGTAATATATTAAGAGAAATAGAACCTACTAGTCAGTCACCTTCTGAAAGGTGAAAACCTTCAGGACTACTAAATTTAGAACTTCTTTATCAAAAGAAAAATTGGGTAAGCAACAAGGAAAAAAAAAACAGAACTAAGTTCAAATACAAAGGAAATTCAGAATTATACAAGACTTGACAAGTAAGAATATAAAGGAGATGAAAAATCTTGGAAATATTCTAAAATCAAATGATAAAAATTTTCAAACAAGAATCCTCCTGCAAAACTGAATATAATCTTTTGAGGACAGAATGGGCTTTTAATAAAATATGAGGCTTACAAGCATTGCTGATGAAAAGCCCAGAATTGCATAAAATTATTGAAGTAGGCATATGTTTAATGAGACAAACTTAGAAAGATAAATCCATTTGAGCAATCAGAAGCACATTAAATTATGACCAACTACACACATTCTTTAGAGAAGAAACATCTATCCATTCAGAATTCCACTGTATCCAGAGGTCACATCATTATCATAACTAATAATTTACATAATATCTAATATGTATCAGGCACTGTGTTAAACACTTTGCTATCATGTCATTTAATTCTTTTAACAACCCTGGGAGGTAAATACTACTAGGTACTACTAATATCGCTATTTTATATTTAAAAAATCTGAGGCAAATAGAGATTAAATGTCTTGCCTAGATCACATAAGTAGTAAATATCTAAGGCTAGAGTCTGCCTGACTCTAGGACTATACTTTGAGTAGTCTAGAGAAGCTTATGCACTCTTTTCAGAAGAATGTAAGAGCATAAAGTAAAACACATTGGATCATACAAGAAACCAAAAGTTAGTTAAAATAAAGATTTTTTTTTCTCATCCAAGTTCAAGGACACCCTGAAATTTATCAACAGATTCCAGACTAAGAACCCTTTATTGAAAAAAGAAATTATATATTTAATCTTTCATACAACATTTGACTTTATAGGGTATATTCTTTTAAGAACTGGATCAGATAACTTCTCAAGTCCTCTGCAAATCTGAGGACCCATGAATCTGTGATTAGACATTGGAAGAGCTGAATATCATCAGTAAATAGTTATATGACTTTGTACTTCCCTTCTCTGGGAGTTTAGTATATAAGATTGGAGCTCCTCCCCCTCCCCTTTTAGATATGAACTTCTACAAAGATAAGTTTTTATCATCTCTCAGTTTCTCTAGTTCTATGAATCTATCCTGTAATTCTCCACAGCAAAATGCTAGACTCCTTTGGTTCTATAACATAGCCAAACACTTGTGAGAGATTAACTTTCTGGACCAGGCCTCCCTCCAGAGAAATCATATCACATTCCCACCTAATAAGGTCCAGAAATGCATGTTATCAGGCAGGAAAGAAAACACAGCACAGGGAACTTTCTCAATTAGCATTCTGGATCCTCCAATGAGCTGAATTCAAACCAGAGTCCTGGCTTGGTCCCACCTCTACCACAGGCAGGATCTGTCTTCTCCTGAATGGAGGCTCTCTATCCAAGCTTCTTTAGCCATTTTGGCAAGACATTGAGGACAGTCTCTGAACTTGACCCTCAATAGCTAAGGAATTGGCTCTGCTCCTGATTCAAACCATCTTTTCTTAGTGCTGCCAAATCCATTACCTGGATTTTCCACAGAATGCCTGATCTTCTTCATCGGGTCAGCATTTACAGGGATGGGCCACAAGACAGCTTAGCTGTCAGGCCAGGAGAAAATAAAAGTCGTCCTTTTCACATTCACCACTTTCTTTCCTTCAGAAGAGGAACAGAGATTAATCAGTTGAAGCTGGTTAAGGAAAAAAAAACAAGAACAAGTTAAAAAGGGCAAATTATATCTGGCAATATATTTGTGGATCATTACATCACCACCTCCTGAAAAGAAGATTTAAGAGGTGAAAACAAGCAGATTTAAAGATCATTCAAAATAATCAACTGGTAGACCAAAGTTCTCTAAGTTTCCTAAATTTAGTCACGATGATATCTCATGTTTCTATGGCATGAAAAACTTTAAAAAGCGTCTTCTTCAGAAGAGCCCACGAGAGGTAGTGAAAAGATCAAAATTTTAATTATATAATAATCCATCATCCGTAATAATAATAATAATAAGAAAAAGAATATCCATATGTTCCATTATCCCATGCCATCTTACCGACTTCATAGAGTTGCAAAGGCAATCAATTTAGATAATGTATGTGAAAGTATTTTGAAAGTTTTTCAATTGAATTAGATGCCCTCTGAGTTCTCTTAAAATTTGGAGTCCCTTCAATGACTTTATGAGTAGAATTTGAAAGAAATGAATTTTAGTCCCTGTTCCATTAACTTGCTGTATGACTTTTCTTGGCCTTCATATTATTATGATTATTTCTAAGTCTATTTTCATGGTTTCTGGCTCATGGGGCCATTCAGATTGAGGTATGTTCTGATAATAACATATGAACCATTGTTTAAAAACACTACTGTTGACTTGTTATTTCATGGCAACATATAGTAGTTAAGAAGGTCTCTACTAAACCATTTATCCTTCTTTTCCTTATCCTTTTTATAGCCAATGTCTGTTTTTTTTTTTTTTTTTCCACTATGGAGTGCAATTAACTTGGGAATAAATATATTCTGGAGCCAAGGGACTGAGTCTTAATCTATAATAATGCTAAGCATGGTAAATTTTTGTATAGTGCCTTAAGGATAGATCTGGAGCTTATAAGTCTATATGTTGGCCTCATGCACACATACTTGAATTCATTAAGTTATGCATTGTTTTAGTCTTTCTCTGTTTGACTTATTCAGCATCTGCATTTGGGTGGTTCTTAGAAATAAACTCCATAGAAAACAGATCAGATTGGGTTTCTGTGTTGATGAGTACTTCTGTTTGACTGAAAGGGACTAAAGTTCTCAAAGCCCTGCAATGTCCATATTGTGGCCCCTTTCCTGAGAACTTTGCAGTTTGACCAGGGGCTAGGGAACATGCCTCAGTCACATACTAGTTGGATGAACTTGGGGAAGTCCGAGTTACATTTTGACATCCATACAATAGGGATAATAATCAGTGTCTCAATGAAAATGATTGAGAAAAGCCCCAATCTTTCCCATGAGTTTCATGCACACATTACCAAATACCTATTGAACATTTCAAATAACATCCCAGAGGCGTCTTAAACTCAGCTTCTCAAACTGTCTTGCATCCCAAACTCTCCCTGATTCAAAATTAATATTTCTGTTGAAGGTCCTTCATCCTTCTAGTCTCCCAAGTTCATAATCTCAATTTATACTGGACTCTTCACTCTTTAATTCCACATGTACAAATGCTTCCCAGTCTTGCCATTTCTGCTACATTCATGACATCTCTCAAAGTGACTTCTTTTCACTTATTTTTATTTAGTCTCTTATCAACTCTTGCAATTACCTCGTTTGTTTCCCCTGCCTCAACACTCTTATCCATCATATTTGATACTGCTAAAGTAATTTCTCTCAAACTCATACCTAACCCTAGACAACCAAATTCTAATAGTTTGAATTCTATGAACTCTAAAACATAATATAGACACAATAAGACACAAGCTAAACTCCTCTGTTCAGTTTTGAAAATATTATAGAAACTAGCTCCAAACTGTTTTTTTTTTCCTTAATGAATTTTGCTTCTGCTGAAAAGGGAGCCTGGCAAACTGGTTTTTTCTCCTTACATGGAACATATCATCTCCCTTCTCTTTGTTCATTGGCTGGCCTCTCTTCTGGATTGCACCTCCTCCTTTCTTCTGCCTCACAGAGCTCTTCTCTTCCTTTAAGATAAAGCTCAAGCATTGACTTCTATGCCATCTTTACTTATTTTCCTAGCTGCTAGTCTACTCACTCTCTCCTAACTATTTTGTATTTAACTTGTTGTTGCTATTCATTCATCTTAGTTGTGTCATGACTCCATTTGGGGTTTTCCTGTCAAATTTCCTGGAGTGATTTGACATGTCCTTCTCCAGCTCATTTTACAGATGAGGGAGGCAAATTAAGTTATATGCTCAGGGTCACACAGATATTAAATATCTGAGGATGGATTTGAACTCAGGTCTTCTGACTCAAGACCAAGTGCCCTATCCAAGTTGCCCTGTATCTAACTGCTTAATATGTATTTCCTTTATATTTATGCAACATATATTTTTTAATCTACTCATTTTCCCCCTCCATCCTCATTATAATATTTAGTGTGTGTGTGTGTATATATATATATGTATATATATATATATATATATACATATATATATAATTTTTAGATTATATTATTACATTTAGATTATAATTGTGAGTAGTGATTTTTTCATTGGACTTGCCTCTCTAGCCCCTCACATAATGGCAGGCACAAAGTTAGGCACTTAATGAATGCTTATTGAATGACTGTTTTGCAAATGCTTTCATACATTATCTTAATTTAGCTTCACAATAATCTAATTTGTGCTAGTAATTATTACCGCTATTATCTTCATTTTA
The DNA here is from genome assembly GCF_016432865.1 of Antechinus flavipes. Lineage (NCBI taxonomy): Eukaryota > Metazoa > Chordata > Mammalia > Dasyuromorphia > Dasyuridae > Antechinus > Antechinus flavipes. Next base: position 152,914,232 of record NC_067401.1, read on the forward strand.
CAAAGGAAGAAACTGAGGTTCAGATGAATTGTATCTGGTAACACAACTAATGGATGTGAGATAGAATCTAGGTCTCTTTTGATTACTAATTCCATATTCCTTCCACTGGATCTTACTTGCTCTTATTTACTTCAAAGAGTTGTTATCATGATCAGATGAGATAATGAGTAAGAAAATATTTTGAAAATTGTCAAGCATTTATACAAATTTAATAGATGATTATTAAGAAAAACAACTTGCTCTCCTCTTTCCTCTCCATCTCTGCACTTTATGTTCTTTCTTTGCCCTCCTGAACAAGAAGTCATGCAGTTCATTGGAACTTGGGACATTGATGGTGCTTGGATTGTCTCAAGATGATTGTTGGAGGATCTCAGGATAATTTAGAGCTAGAAGAGATCATAGAGGTCATTCATTCCAAACCTGTCATTTCAAAGGGGAGGAGGAGTTGAGAGAATTTAAGTGATTTAAGGTTAAATAACCACTAAACAGAAAAACTGTGATTTTAACTTAAGCCTTCTGACTCCAAATGCATTCTTTTCTTTTCATTGCACCTGGCTTCTTTCTCTCTTCCTTCAATAAAGTCTTTTCCTTTCCCATTATTTTTTCTTCTGTTTCAAATCAGTGCTAAATTATAAATTGCTAGGAATGTGTCCACCTGTCTTTCTGATTTATCTATCCACCCATTCATCTACCCACCCATCTATTTATCCATCTATCCATTTATCTAACCCATTTTTCATTCCTCCCTCTTTCTTTCCCTCCTTTTCTCCCTTCTTCCCTCCTTCCCTCACTTCCTCCCTTCTTTTCTCCCTTTCTCCCTCCCTCCCTCCATCCCTCCTTCCTTTCCCTTTCTTCCTTGCATCCTTCTGCCCTTCTTTCCTTCCTCCTACCTCCTCATTCTCACTATCCTTCCCTCTCTCCTTCCTTCTTCTTCTTTCCCTTTTCCCTTCCCTCCCTCTCTTCCTTCCTTCCTTCCTTCCTTCCTTCCTTCTTCCTTCCTTCCTTCCTTCCTTCTTCCTTCCTTCCTTCCTTCCTTCCTTCCTTCCTTCCTTCCTTCTTCCTTCCTTCCTTCCTTCCTTCCTTCCTTCCTTCCTTCCTTCCTTCCTTCCTTCTTTCCTTTCTTCTTCTCTCTTCTCTCTCTTTCTCTAATTATTTATTTTAATTTTTTTTCCTACAAAATTTTCAAGTTTTCCTACTTTCCAGTTTGGAGATGATTTTGAAAAACTTTTTCTCAGAATATAATTTTTCAGAAAATCACCAGGCAGTTAAATATTATTTCACTGCAATTTCTCGTTGGCTCCATGTTCATTTTTCTGTGACTTTTTGCTTCTAAAAACGTACCTTACCTTTTCATCCTCTTCAGTTCTCTTATCTGTCTGCTAGGACTTTAGGTTTCTAAAGGTTTTCATGCTTTAGGGATTGCAAAATTTTCATTTTTGAACCGACTCCTGAAGACTTTGAGATAACTGATCAGCTTCTATCCACATTCAAGGGTGAGGTCATCTAAACATCCCATCCCCAGCTCCTCAGTCCTATTTACAGTCAGCCAACCTCCATCTCTTTTGTAGATTTTTTGAATGTTAGAAGTGGAAGGAATGTTGGAGATTATTTATTTAAAGCCCTTCATTTCATGGGTGAGAAAAATCTCCCAAAGGAGCTATGACTTGCTAAAGTTCATATACTTATTATATGAAGCAGAACAATAGCCAGTCTGCTGACTCCCAACACAGACCTTGTGCCATTATTTTACACTTTTTCTACATACAATGAATAACCCTTAAGGAAAATATAAGGAAGGACTGGCACATTATGCTATGGAAATAATGCCGCATGTGGAATTGAATTTTTGTCCAAACAAACAGGACAAATTATTGTCCTGTTATTTACATATTTGGCTGATTTTAAACAAGTTATTTAAGGTCTCTGGGTCACAGTTTCCTTCTCTGTACAATCAGAAGTTAGAACAGGAATTGTCTAAAGTTCTTTCCAGATTTGAACTCATGATTTTATGACCCCTTGAATGCAAAATCGATCTCAAAGACAGAGGCTTCCTTCTGCCTGCTTGAGTTATCCTAACGTATAGGAACTCTACAGGTAAGGAAGTACACTTATACATATATGAAAAGCTTTGAGGTCCCCAATAGAGCAATTATTTTTGGATATAAAAAGAAAGAAGAAAAGAAAAGAAGAAAGAAAGAAAGATAGGATAATGGGAAGGAAGAAATAAAAAAGGAGGATGGGAGGAAAGAAATAAACAAAGGAAGAAAGAAAAAAATGAGAGAAAGAAAAAAGAATGGAGTAAAGAAACAAAAAAGGGATTGTGGGAGGAGATAAAGGGAGGAAGGAAGATGGAGACAGAGAAAGAAAGAAGGAATGAAGAAAAGAAAGAAAGAAAAAAGAAAGGCATGAGCTGGGAGAATTCATCAAAATAAGCCTCAGGATAACCGGTTTATTTTCTGTCATCCTATATAGTAACTACGCAAATGGTTTGGAAAACTTTAATTATGTTTGTGCCTTTTCTTTCAGCTCCTGTTATCTAGTGAACTCCTGTGGGGGTGGGGGGAAGAGGGAAGGAATGGGGGTTGGAGAGAGAGTGAGTTACAGCACAACCTAGGCTCTCTCTAAAGAGCCTTTGTTTCCCTGCCCAGGTATTAAGTTGATGGCACAACAATCAGAGGTGCATTTGGTTCCCTTTCCCCCTCCCCTTCCCTGCGTCTGAATGTGGGCCTTGTGTTCTCCCAGGCTGCCATCCTCAGGCTTGCGCAGGGGACCAAAAGAGAATGGGCCACAGGAATGTACCTAGAACAGAGACAAATTGTTCAAGCTTCATGAAGAAGGAAAGAAAAAAAGGGGTGGGGGAGGTGGAGAGAAGAAAAACGTTCCTTGTAGTTTCAATTTCTCTAGAGATATTTGGAGGATAGCACAGTAATTTTTTTAAGGGGGGGAAGGGGCCAAAAAGAGTGAGGCGCGTTTTGTCAGCACAGTGGCCCATAGAGAAAGGTGACATTTGAGAGAACAATTGCTAGGTTGTTTGGGCACATTTGCAGCTATGAATGAGGCTTAAGAAAAGGTGTCTTTGGACTCCTAGTAATAGTCATCTTCATCATTCCTGCTCTCTCTCTCTCTTGCTCTCTCTCTCTCTCTCTCCTCTCTCTCTCTCTCCTCTCTCTCTCTCTCTCTAAGTTGCCTTATGAAATAAGGGCACACAGGTAATAAACAAAGCACTATAAAAGATCAGATTGTGGTATACTGTGGGCTCATTTCATTGTAGAGAGCAAGGCATTCTGCTCACCACCACCACTAACACCACCACCACCACCACCACTATCACCACCAACACAGATGCCTTGCCTTCAGTCTTGGGGCTACAGAGTGAGGTGGGAGGGTACCACTCTACCACATCTTCCCTCCCCCAAGGCCACACTATTTGGAAGGGGCTCTGGGAAGTCCTCTTGGTCATCTGATCCACACCAGACAACAACTCAGTGTCAGAGGAAAGGATGTCAAGGGGAGAGACGGGGACCCTTGGATGTGCTCACTTGGATTTTGGATTTGACATTAGTTCCTCAATTTCAAGCCATGTGTCAGATCCAGGTAAGTTGCTGCCTGGGTCAAAACAAGTATTTGTGTATCCTCTCGCCTTGCTTCCCTAGGACAGGTGCTGCTGCCATGTGCTTTTATGGCATAGGAATTCTTGGGAGACCGGACACAGATTCAGGAGGATGGTTCCTGTATGTTTCTGCTGAGGGTATCCTGAGGGAGCAAGAATACTCCCTCAGATTCGACAGATTCGAAAGACCAGCAGGCTGGCCAGTTGCTAGGCCATTTCTACAATGGATAGAGAGAGGTAAAAGTGATTCTCTCTATTCTGCGTTGGTGTTTCAGCTGTCTTGTTTCTGGCTTACCCTTGTTATTGTTCCCCTTTCATAGTGTTCCTGAATGATTCAATATAATCAAACTGTGGCTTTCTGCTAGTTGCCTTGGAGGGAGGGACCTGGTGGAAGAGGGCTGGAAGAAAAAGCAAATGAGTAGCAGGCAAGAGGAGAGGACCTAGTTTTTTTTTTTTTTTTTTTTTTTTTTTTACAGTATGTCAGTATCCAGTATCCTCTGCTAAAGTTCATTCATGCAGAGCTGCTGAAAGTCAGATCTCCCATAGGCTGGGACTTGGAGCTGATAAGCAAAGAGTTTTCTATGTGAGCACAAGTTTTAGAGTTTTCTGGGTGTTGTTCTTTGCTTCCCTGGGCCTTACTTTGCTAATGGGGATGCTGTTTTCAGTCTTGACAATCACAGCTTGGAGAAGAATATAATGAGTCAAGTAATATTTGTTTTTCATGGAAAAAGGGAGATGTGTGAATATATCTGTATGGGGTTTATGGACAAACATATGCCTAATGTGTATATTTTAAAGGTATTTTATAAGGCCTCATAAATGCACAGGTTTTATTTCCTATGTGTCCTTATTTCATTGATGCATGAAAATTCATACTTTTAAGGGTGGATTTCATATTTAGTATTTAGTTCTATTTTCTCTTTAGACAAAGACTTAATAGCAGCAATATAATAATTTTCTTTGTTAAGTTATATAACTATATATAAATATATATATATATATATATATATAAAACATTGTTTGAAAGGCTTCATATCATAGAGATTTGGTGAAAAAAGTAATGGAATCAGGAATGTATTCAAATTCTTCTTCTGATGTTAGCTGTGAGACTATGGATCTGTCATTTGTCCTGTCTCAATATCAGTTTTTTCATCTACAAAATGGAGATAATACTGATATTCTTTCTCAGGGTTGTTGTAAGTTTCCAACAAGATGATGTAAATAAAATGATTTTTAAGCTTTAAAGCACTATAGAACTAATGGGTATTATCATTATCATCATCATCATGCTCATTATCATCATGATGATTCCCATCTTTTTCAATGGATTTCAGAGAGAAGTAATCCTGGGAAAAGTCATTAGGATCTCATCATTCTTTTGAATCTAACATCCGATGCACTACTGCATATGTGGATATAAATCATTGTTTTTTGCAGTTGAATAAAAATAATAGGATACAAGCTAATCTTTTTTTTTGTAGGCTCACTGTAAGCATGCTTGGGACAATTCTAATAGAAGACAATAGTTATGATTTTGCCTACATGATTTTGATTTGTCCCTTCAGGACTCTTATATTTTGGAAGATTTTCATTTGATGTGGTCTAGAGATAGTAAAACATCGTTCTTAGTTTTATGTTGTTCAGTAGTTTTGCAGTCATATCTGATTCTTTGTAACCTTATTTTGGGTTTTCTTGGCAAAGATACTGGAATAGTTTGTCATTTCTTTCTCCAGCTCATTTTATAGATGAGGAAATTGAGGCAAATAGGGTTAAGTGACTTGTCCAGGATCATACTATGTCTGAGGCCAGATTTGAATTCAGTGAGTCTTCCTGATTCCAGCCCTGGAACTTTATCCATTGTGCCACCTAGCTGCCATTTTTCAATCAATCATTATCTAGTCTCATTAAAGATTTCTTTCTTTAAATTCTGATGGCAGTGACCTGATTGTGAATAATTATCAATAAATCCTCCTTTTATTTTTTTCTTCATTTAAAACACTTTATTTGAAATAGCCTGCAAGGAAAAGCATTTTCTCCTTTTAACAGCATTTTATTTTTCCAAAATACATGAAAAGAGAGTTTTCAGCATTCACCTTTATAAAACTTTGTGTTCCAAATTTTTCTCCTTCTCTCCCCTCTCCTTCCTCCCCAAGATAGCAAGCAATCTGATATGTTAAACACATGCAATTCTTCTAAACATATTTCCATATCTATCATACGGCACAAGAAAAATCAGATTAAAAGGAAAAAGAACACAAAAAAAGAAAAAAAACAAGCAAATAAATAACAGCAAAAAATGCTTTTATTCACATCTTGTCTTCATAGTTCTCTCTGGGTACAATTGGCACAAATTTATTGGAATTGCCTTAAGTCCTCCAGTTTTCATACAAGACAAATATGTTTGACTCAGACTTTTGTTGAAACTTCTCTCCCCCTTTTAATGTTTTTTAAACATATGATTACTTAAATTCATGTTAATGTCATACATGGAAGACCTTTTTGATTCAATTATTGTATCTTATTTGTTTCATGGGCTCCATCTGGAGGTAAACCACTTTTGGTTCATTCAACAAATCTAATGCCGTGTGTCTGTTGTCAGCCAATAATCATTTTTGGTGAAGGGGTGCCTATTTGTTCCCAAAAGAATTTTTATAGATTTTGGACTTGCATTTGTACTCTAAGAATACCTGTCAATCCTGTCACTTGTCAAGGAAGCATTTTTTTTTTCTATATTGCCTTAGGATGATGATTTCTATGATTGTTTAATACTGTTCAGTTTTTATTAGTTTTATTTTTTCTTTATTTCTGTTCTGGTACATAATGCAGTTCTGAAGGGATACATCAAAATGGCTATTGCTTATGTCAGTTGCTTCAAGCATTTTCTTCCCCTTGAGTAGTTACATATTCACTTAGTGTTTTCCTCGTTAATTTTCTACTGGCACGTCCCTGGCCAGAGGAAAGAGAGCATGTTATTTGTAGGTGTCCCCTTTATCCACTGATTCACTATGACCTCTGAATTCAAATCTAGCATCTTCAGTTTCTAGCTTATCATATATATATTCTAGCCTATCAAGTTTCACATTTAAATGAAATGACATTTTGATATCACTAGAGAAAGATTGAAAGATTTTAATTTGGTTTTTGTAGGTGTTTTCCATATGCATCAAATGATTAATACAATATTTTGGTTTGATTCCTTTTAATTTGGAAGCCAAATTTATTTTCATTTAGGAGAGATGATAAAGGACTATGTATAACTATAGTGGGATCAAATCGTCTTCATGTTTTATATTATTTAGTGGAATGTAATAAATGATTAACAACAACAATGATAATAGTAACAAAAGCAAGCACTTATATAATGCTTTATATAACAATATTCTCATTATATGTGGGTCTATTTATATATTTTCTGTATGAAACTTTTGAGAACTAAGTCAATTTTTTTATAATCAAAAAAGACAATATAAATGTCACAGCATTTTCAAGCACTTTGTACAATAAAGAACCAAGGAATCAATCATAATTTTGTCTTTATCATCTATATACTTGGAACTTTCTGACATAATTTCTTTGCTCATCAACCAAAATATTTTTCATTTAAGTATTTATAGATTTATTTAAAGAAGTGATACAAACTGTGAATGTATTTTAGAAAATTCATAAATACCTTCATTGCCTATATTTAGAAATATTGCCAATGTTCTGATTCTTTGATAACAGATGCTTGATATTTTCTCTTAAAAAAGTAGAATTAAATTAAGATCTGAAAGGGAGCTAGGAAAATGCTTTGGTAGCCCTTTGTGGTGGCACAGACCCAAAATCCCTGAAATCTATAGGGCAACGGCTACTGCATCTCTTGAACTTGGAGTTTTGAGTTTAGTGGGCTATGCCAAACTGGTGTCTGCATTAGGATTGGCACCAATGTGATTAATAAGGTTTCTGCACTAAGTTTGGGATTAAAATAATAACCCTTGGGTGGTGGTATGGGGTGAGTAGCATCATGGAAACCAAGCAGGTCAAAGCTTCCAGGCTGAGTAGTATGAAATCAGTCATGTAACTAGCCCCTATATTTCCTTTTTTTCTTTTTTTTTGGCTAGGGCAATTGGGGTTAAGTGACTTGCCCAGGGTCACACAGCTAAGAAGTGTTAAGTGTCTGAGATCAGATTTGAACTCAGGTCCTCCTGACTTCAGGGTTGATGTTCTATCCACTGTACCACCTAGCTGCCCCTAGTCTCTATATTTTCAACCAGGATACCATCAGGAGAATCAATCTTTAAAAAAGAAAAGAAAAGAAAAAAAAACACCTTACTAGTAATTTAACCATCAATATGAAGCATTTGAGCCAATAATTATGGATCTTATTCAGCTAATCTACTTTCTACTTTTCTGAGAAGCGATCTAAAATCCTCTCCCTTGATGTAACGATTTTGTCCTTCATTATGTCAATGGTGCTCTTTGCTATTTTACCTTCATGAACAAAATTAATATGCTGGGGTATTTAACTGTTTTAAATCTGGAATTCTTACCCTATAATCTGTGCTATTTTATGGAGTGGCAGTAGTCATACATCATTTTACACTCTGTCTCCTTGTCATATGTAGTTTTGACCTATGGACTATGGGCTTTGAGAGTGTCTATGAATTCCATTCCTTTTCCTCCACTTATTTCTCATTATGATTTTATTGTTATGGTATCATGTCTGGCAAATAGTAAGTACTTAATACGTGTATATTGATTGATTACTGCTATTAGGCCTAATTTCTAAGTAAGATAGGATAATAATAATTTAGATTTCTAAGGTACTCTATTGCTCCCCATATGTCTATGAGGTAGATAGGATCATTTTATCACCCCCCTTTTTTTAAAAGATGAGGACTCAAAGTGATAATTTGAAGATGAAGAGAAAAATACTAGGTTGCATGAATCATTGCTAGCACTGGAATGGAAATTTGCCTCAATTCTACCTTCTTTTATTTTTTATTTTACTAAATCACTTTAATTTCTCATAGTCAAGAATCATTTCCACTTCTATAGGCTGTTTGTGATGATGGAACTGTATATAAGGTCAGAAAATACTTTAAAATATTCATAAAAAATATTTATGAAATGAGGAGGCAGTGTGATTGAATGAAAAAAAATCACTCTGGACTTAATGGACCTGGGTTCAAGAACTGCATCTGATGTTTACTATCTGTGTGACCAGAGGCAAGTTACTGAATCTCTCTGGACCTTGGTTTCTTCATCTATAAAAAGAGGGGATTCAAATAGATGATCTCTGAGTTCCCTTCCAACTAAAAAGCTACAATTCTGATTTGTGCATATAAATTAAGTCACTAATACAAAAACATTAAAAATCTGTGCAATCAGCTATAAAATGAAAGTTATTCTACATAGTGACTATGTAAGCATTCAAATAAAGTATATAAGAATAGAGCTTAATATATCTTTAGTGTTTTTTTCTCTCCATTTTTACTGCGACTATTAACATCATTTGTGTAGGGAGTACGTGGGGTGATACTTCCTTTACCAATGCAAATCTGTACTTTCTCTGAAATCAGATTTCTGAGACTCTTAAGTTTTCAAGAGCTGCCTGGGGCATTGAGAAGTCAAATAACAGCCAGTGTCAGAGATGGGACTGGAACCTTAGATCTTTCCTTAGAGGCCCACTCTCTATATAATGAATCAAATTGTCTTTGTTGAAATAGTATGTGTATTTATCAAAAAATGCCAACATTGGAAGGGACCTTAGAGACCATCAATTTCTTTAAAAAATTTTTTTTTGTGATAGACACACATATTATCCCCAAAATCTGTTTTAAGCTATTGAAGTTTAAAAATGATCTAAGATTTTTTTGGACACCCTGTATATATTGATAGATAAAGTTAAATATATGCTGATGGGACACATATGCATGAATATTTTTTTGCTTATAAGTAATATTTCATTTCACATTTCATATTTCATATTCATAATATATTTTGGCTTGATGATCTCTGAGTGTCATCTTTCAAATAGTTATTTTTAAAAATCTCTCAGTTTCTCAATTGGAAAAAAAAACACAACACCAACAAAACCAAAGCACCCAGAGTTTCAGTTACCTGCCCAGGGCTACAAAGGAAGGCATTCAGAGCTCCAACTAGAAAACCTCAGACTTCCTAGAAAAGAAGCATTACTCTATATCTTTACTGTAATTTATGTGTCTATTTGTGCATATGCATATATATACACATAGAGAGAATACACACAGATTAGTATACACTGTGAAAACAGTTTATGTATATGCATATATATTTATATTCACAATGGAATGAAGTATATATTCTATGTTTCTATGTAAATGTATACTGCAGGTATAATGAATGCTCTATTCATGAATCTGTATATAGGTACAAGTTTGGATTATAATTTTTTTTCTCTTTTGGTGTGAATCTGGGAGTTCATCCATGTAAGGAATGTTTGGTAAGGAAACTCCTTCTGTCATTTTATACCAACAACTATAAATCCTTTAGTATCTAAACTTAAAGTTATAATATATATATTTCCAAAAAGAAACAAAAGTACCTCCTTATGGAGGTTCCAATATTCCATTACAGTATAATTGCCCAAGATTGACCCTTTTTCTGCTACTTGTTTCTTTTTTTAGACCATTTATTTTCCTTTTAAAAGTTTTGTGTTTTTCTAAATTTTATTTTACACCATAATCATTTCTCCCACAATGTACCATCTGATCTGACCACAATTAGTCCTCCCTTTGTAACAAACAAAAGAACTTAGACAAAACCAAAATGTTCGATGAGAGTGTCTGAAAGAATATGGTGAATTCCACAATTCTCTCCCTGCCAACTATCTAATGAGAAGAAGATATGTTTCTGCATCTATTTTCCAAGAACTTCACTGATTATAATTATTAATGAAAATCCCACTTATTTTAGTGTTCCTTTTATTTACTTGTATTCTTTGTGTATAGTCCTCCTTGTGGTAGTGGTGGGTTGTAATTCTTCTTCTTTCTTTTTCTTCTTTCTTTCTTTTAAAACTTTTTTAAAAATCTATTTAGAAAGTCTACCCCAAGTTTCTATGAATTCTTTATATTCACCATTTCTACACTGTAATAATATTCTACCATATTCAGCTATTCTTTCAACCATTCCTCATTCAACGAGATCTGACTTCATTCCTATTGTTAGCCGACAAAGAACTCTTCTATGATCATTTTGTTATATATGGAGTATTTTTATTTCTGCCCTTGATATCCTTGTGATGTATAAACACATGCTCTGGTTTTTCTAAGTTACTTTACTTACTATGAAAATAACAGAGTTTTTAATATGACAGCTTTGAGTACTGATGGTTTGGAGCTTTTTGTTTGTTTGTTTTCCCCCCATTATACTAACCAGGTATCTGACTGAATGGATTCAATTGAAATATAATTTTGTTGGCAAAAATGTCCTGCATTTTTGTACTCTCTTCCATCTCTCCCTTTTCTTCTTTATTACTAATGCAGTTTCATTTAATCTATGAATTTTGCATAGTATTGGAGATGGAGGCAAATTCTCCCTGGGAAGGTAGATTTTTAGAGCTGGGAAGGGACTATAAAAGTCATCTGGTCCAATCTCCTCATTTTACAGTTGAGGAAATTGGAGTCCAAAGAGGTTAAAAGATTTACTATACAAGGAGTAAATGGCAGATTTATGTGTTTTTTTCTTTAATTACAACATGAGCTCCTTAAAAGAAAGGACTATCTCATCCCCTTCCTCCCCCTAATTTTGTATCTTCAGCACTTAACACAGTGCTTGGAACATTTGTTCATTCACTTAAAAGCAAAATCTTGTCTTCTCACTTCAAATCCAGTACATTGGCTTATGCATCAAAACATAAGTATGATATACAATGGAGGTATCTAAAGTCACAGAGCGGATGAGTTTAATTTATTTTCCTAATTCACTCCAGTGATTCCAATTGGGAGTCACATGGCTAACAGTTTTTAATACTGCATAACGGAGGCAAAATTGTTATTCAAATGAGACTAAAGAGTTATAAAATACATCATTGCCTGTGAATGCTATAATTAACACCAAAACAAGGCACAGTCTATTGCTACCAAGTTCTAATAAGTAGGCATTTTGCCCATGTGACGACTGGGCAGGCCATGGCCAATGATGTTCAGCCCTGGACATTTGCCTTTACAGATTTATGGGGGTATGGGGACCCAGAATTCAGACACATGCATTATTCACTGTAACTTTCTCCACTTATTAGTCTTGTGGGTAAGGGCAACATTAATCGCTAGTCCAGGAGTCTTTGAGGAATGGCACTGCCATACTTCAGAGAATATATAGTCTTGTGTGTTTGGCTTTAAAAGACTCTGTGGTGACTTGAGGTGCTCAGGAGGATTTGAGAACAGATTGGCTTATAGCCATTTACTGTTGGCTAATAATTGCACTAATCTTTGCTAGTGAGGAGTGTGGATACGTTCCTCCCTCCCTCCTTTCCCCATCCGAGAACAGTAGGGGAATTGTGTTTCTGGACTCTTCCATAAGATAGGTCAAGAAACTGCAGCTGGGTGGATAGGGTCTCCAGTTGGACCCACTGGGTATTAGACTCAAGCTACCGATAAGGAACCTGAGACTGAAGTTTTAGCCAAATTATAGTGAAACAACTTACAGTTCAAGAAGCTTTGTGTACCAGGGATATTGAAGCAATACCCCTGCTAGGGAACGTGGCTGAGAGGACACTGATTTCTGAAACAGAAGGGAAGGGTTGTGTGTGTGTGTGTGTGTGTGTGTGTGTGTGTGTGTATTTGTGTGAGAGAGAGACAGAGAGAGACAGAGAGAAAAGCAGGGAGAGAGAGAAAAAGAGAGGGAAAGAGAGGAGAGGAGAAAAGCTCACAGAATAAAACTATATTTGAGATTACTACCAAAAAGACCAGAAAAATTTGAACATGATGCAGTGAAAAGAGCAGTTTTGGAGTGATGAGTTCAAATCCCACCTTCGAGTTTTACTAGTTTTGTGACTATTTCTCTTTGTCCTCAGTTTAGAGATTGATCTAGATGTCTTTTGAAGTCATTTCTAGCTCTATTATTTTATTATTGAGACAAAATTGTTGATAAACATTGGGGAGGAGGGCATATTTTCATCTTGTGGGATAAAGGGAGGGAGAATTTCACTGATTCTGGAGTTCTCTAGGTTCTTGAACTCTTAAGTATAACACACTAGTCATAGGAGGTCCTCTGGGACCAGCTTTGTTTATCTCACTGTTACTGCCCATTTAAGAAGGTATGAATATAGTGGAGAGAGTGCTTATTTTAGAGTCAGGAAGACTTGGCTTTGAATTAGCTATGTAGCCCTGGGACGACATTTAAAGTCTTTGAATCTCTTTCCTCATTTGGAAAACTGAGGTAATAATAGCACCTACCACTAGAATTGTTGATATGAGTCTCAAAGGAAAAGCGTATGTAAAGCACTTTAATAAACCTTAAAATGCTTTATAAATATAAGGTATTATTGTGGAGGGGTAAGTAGATGGCTAGAGTGGACAGAGCACTGATTTTGGAATCACAAAGACTCATCTTCATAAATTCAAATCTGACTTCAGATACTTACTAGCTGATTGATCCTGGGCAAGTCAGCCCTTAATCTGTAAAATGATCTGGAGAAGGAAGTGGTAAACCACTCCAATATTCTTGCCAAGAAAACCCCCAAAGAAGTCACCAAGGGCCGGACATGACTGAAACATTAATGAACAACAATAACAACAAAAATGATTGTTGAGAGGCAGCAAGGAAGGGTGATTAGAGAGCTGGCCTCAAAGCCTGGAGGATCTGTATTTACCTTTCCCTATCCCTATTCTTGTTAGGCAGCCTTGTAGGCTCCACTGTAAGGAGCTAATCTGCCTACAGAGATAGTTTAATAACAACACACTCTTCAGTATGTAAATTGATATTTCAATATAGATTGCTATGATACCTGGTCTAAAGTTGGAAGTAAGAAAGATGACCCCAGAGAGCATCTTGTTAAAATCATTATCAAATTGAAAAAGACTTTAGAGGTCATATAGTTCAACTACCTTTTTTTTCATATGAGGAAACTGAGGTACAGAGGGAAAATGATTTATCCCACATTCAACAGGTGGGAACTAGCAGAGTCAGAATTCAAAACCATGTCCTAGGACTCTAGATCTAGATTTTTTCTTCTATGCTATGTTGCCTCTTCTTTTGTTGCTTTGTGTTTCTTTTCTCTCCAAAGTAGCCTCTTAAACTATGTTTTTTTCCTTCCTTTCTCTGACTTTCTGGCCCTTCTCTTCCATTATCATTACCATTGCCATAATCATTCTAATTCATGCTAGTCCAATACCATTTCCTCTTAACTTCTCCCTTTCTCAATAAGAAACATAGTATGGACTCTTATAACCTATCCTCACCCATCCTTCCTCTCACCCAAGTCCTTTATTTTTGCTGATGATCAGAAAACCAGAATCATGAGACTACCTAATTGATATGTAATATCCAGTGCTATATTTTTAGCCCTTCTAGAAGCATGGTTCCCATAAGGGTTAGATGTCAAGAGACCACCATATTTTTGTTACTAAATCTGCACAGGCTAGTTCAAATCTAAAATGCCTTAAATGTTCTTCCAAAATGCCAAGTGGGGAATTTCATGAGCATATTAAGGCCAGTCAAAATTTCAGAAAGCTGGCATTACCTAAGTTTGCATTCTTGATGAGTTTTGTTCCTCTCTTTATCTGTTCCCTGTGAAACACTGCTGACTTCATCCGCAAGAGTTTGGCATGGTTGGTGGATGAAACATTCTCTCGATGCAACTTGGCAAAGAGCTTTAGCCGTTACACTCTTAGTAGTCTATACTTAGGGTGAGAATGATTCAGTGAAGGGACCCCACCAAAATACCACCCACTGTCCCAAACTTTGGGTCACCCCACGCTTGGGGTTCAGACCCAGGGGAAGGTTTGGTTCTCCCTCAGGGCCCCCAAGAGCTCTATAGGTTTTCCAGTTCCCTATTAAGAGTTCCAATTTTTTTTTTTAATGATGTGTGGAAAATACAGTAAATGTGACAGAGCCTTCCTAGTTTCCGATGGTCATATTTTGACTTAATGAACAGCCAAGTAGAACCACCAAAGAGCCAGTTTAATTTGTCACCTTGAGTTATTAACTGTTTCTCTACTTTTGTTGGTGGGTGTCCTTTTGGCTGTTTCTTTTTTTTTTTTTCAGGGCTTTGTGACCCAGTTAGCAATTCGTTTTGACTGCCCTCTCTCTCTGCTCAAAAAAGCCTGCTTTAGATATGGAATAAATTTAAAATTCATTTGCTAGCCACATTTTTGTCAGACTTTCCTTAAGAGTTTGTGTGTGATGATGATGAGATTGAGAAAGTACAATATTAATGGCAAGGGAGATAGGATAAATTTTGATTGGAGACCAAGCTTTTCTTTCATGTGATTTATACAACACCTCTGTTTTGAGGAAGGAAAGGTGGAAAACATATCTGGTAGTTTTTTAGGGGTTTAGAATGAGGTACACACATAAATATAATGCAACTGTAGGTCAGAGGAATTACTTGATTCAAATTGTGAAGAAGAAGGAATTAGTCTTTGATAACTACAAACCTTCTCTTCAGAAATCCCTGATTTCCTATTCTAACAGACTTCTAGTGTCCTCGTGTATCAGGCTGTGTAGAATCCCAATGTAGGGCTTTCTATCTCTGGGCAATGCTGTATACTTCAAACTTTTTCTAACATTCTTTCCTTCTTCCAAGTTTAATTATTTCATGTCTCATACTCTCATTTTCCAGATCAGATTAAACTTTTCACTAGTTGGTTTATAGGTATACAAATCAAACATTTACTGATAAGAAATCATGATTTTGTAACCTTCTGCACTCAGTTACAAAATCTCATATGGAATCATAACACAGTTTAAGAAGCTGGGTAATCTAAATGACTCAAGTAATTAATCTGATAAACTGATCAATTTGAACTTGTTCATTTACTTATTAGTTTCAGTCAGACAATTATTTTCTGAATTCAGTAATCTTCTAATACAATGGAAGGTCATATTTATCCAGTAATAGAATTGTAAACCTCATGCTCTGATATTTTTATCACTGTTCAACAGTAGAATAATTGATGCCCCCTGGAATTTTTTGTTACTGATTACCTTTCCTGCGGTAGAAGTAATAACTTAAGGCTATATTCAATGAAGGCTATGCTATATATTTTTAAGTATTTAAAGCATTCTAGACAATTGGTTCTTGGTATGACCTCCTTGCTACATCAGGCTGTATTTCTGGCTTTATTGATACAATCTACTTGGTATAAATCCTAGGACATGAGTAGTCAGCTTACTCCCTTCTCATACTTCTGACTTCATAGCACTATTGATTCAGAGCAGCTCAGCAGGCTGAGTCAATGTTCTATTCTTTGTGGAAATTTCTTCTCTGCTCCAAATATCCTTCTTTTGCTCGGGCTACCAATCCTTCCTTGGTAAATCTGTAGATATCCTACAGTGTCTCATTTTTTCAGTCTTGACCTGTGTCAGACATTGGCCTATTGCAACATGGGGATCTGCCTCTTAAATTTTATTTCCCATCCATTATCTATTGTCTTTGCTATATGAACCTAGTAGACTGTTAATGTCAATATTTTATCCCTTCCAAATAATACCATTTCAAGTTTATCAAGGCCCTTCTGGAGACAGAATATCTAATCCCAAAGTGACCTCAATATGAGAATTAAGTACTATTTGTATTTTTAAATAGGAGAAGCCTTCTTAACTGTTGTTTTTGTTATCAATCTCTCAAATCATATCTGAAGGAAATTGCCTACTTATAGGGCTGACCCCAGAAATAAAAGTATAAAGCACTGCCTGCTTATTTGTTTCTTGTATTGTCTTACATCTGCAGATTTCTTTGTCCTTTTGTGGATGTCACTATCTTATAATCTTCTCTTATTTATGTCCTCTATAACTTGGCATCTATCATTCTTCCTACTTTTTTCTGCCCCCTTCTTCTTTAGCAGTCCACACCATTCCTAAACTTCACAACTCTGTTTAACATAGACTTCCTTCTTGGAAGCCTTTCTTGCTTAATCTCACTTGAGTCTTGCATGTCCATGTGAAAACTGAATACTTCTTGAGCATTGTCATGAATGTTTTATCTTTCCAAGATAGGTAGCAAACTCTGTGGAGGTAGAGGCCACTTTCTGGTTATTGGAAAAAATACTGGATTTGAAGTAAAAAATTCTAGCTCTTCCTCTTATAGGTGTTGTGACCTTTGGTAAGTCAAATCATATCAATGAGCCTCAGATTTCTCATTAGTTAAACAGAATAAATCATGTAACATCCATCTCATGGGGCTGTTTAATTCAGTTCAACCAGCATTTAATAAGCCCTTTGTTGTTATTCAGTTATTTTCAGTCATGTCTGATATTCATGATCCCATTTAGAGCTTTCTTGGCAAAGATACTAGAGTAGTTTGCTTTTTCCTTCTCCAGCTCATATTATAGATGAGGAAACTGAGGACAATATGGTCAAATGACTTACCTAGGGTAACATAGCTGGTGTCTTAGGCCAGATTTGAACTCAGTAAGATAAGTCTTCTTGACTCCAGATCAGGCACTTTATCCACAGCATTACCTGTCTTCCCTACTAAGCACTTACTATACTCTATACACATATACTCTCAAGGCACTTACAAGCTAATGTTATAAAGAAAGTAGTTTGTAAATTATCAAATGGTAAATAAATTTGAACTACATTTATTGTAATACTTTTAATTGTTCTTACTGTTATGCATCTTTTTTATTATTCTACCAAAAGCTCTAGTTCAAAGCATCTGAAGACTATACGGGCTTAGATGTGATTATCTGATCATTCCTCACTGCTGTCTCTCTACCTTTTAGGAGAAGGAAGATAGTACAGTGAAAAGAGTGCTGGGCCTGTAATCAGGAAAAAACTGAGTTGAAATATGGACTCAGATATTTGCCAAACAGTCTGATATAGGATCAAAAGAGACTATAGACTTAGAAGAGATTGTCTTATATCTGGAAATTACCAAAGATTCCATCAGCAATATTGTACTCTCTGGATTCATTAACTATCTGAGATCTGACTTTTTATAATTTTTAACTTCTGTCTGCCTCAATTTCCTCAATTATAAAATGGGAATAATAATAATACCTACTTCACAGGATTGTTTCAATAATCAAATGAAATACTATTTGTAAAGTACTTAGCATAATGCATGATACATAGTAGGCACTTAATGTTTATTTTCTTCTTTTGCACCTTCTTGATGCTAAAACTCTCTCTGTCAAAGAGAAAATTATGCTGATCATCTATCACAAAAATTAGCATATTGAAAAATGATTCCTATATTCTCATTGCCCTATACATTCAAGGCCAAGGGTGGGTTTCTGCTGCAAATATTCATCTTATTGATCAGAGGTGAAACAAGGTTGCTCACTATCATCATTACTTTTCAATATTGTATTAGGGAAGAAAAGAAATTAAGGAATTAGAGTAGGTAATGAGGAAACAAAATTATCATTTTTTGGAGATGATATGATGGTATACTTAGAGAATTAACTAAAAACTACTAGAAACCTTAGCAAAGTTGCAGGATATACAATAAATCCACATAAATCATCAGCATTTCTATATGTTACCAACAAAGTTCAGCAGCAAGAGACAGAGAAATTCTATTTAAAATAACTGTAGATAATATAAAATATTTGAAAGTTACATGCCAAGACAAAGTCAGAAACTATATGAACTCAATTACAAAACACTTTCCACACAAATAAAGTTAGATCTAAGCATTTGGAAGATTATCAAATGTTCATGGGTAGATTGCATTAATATAATAAAAATGACAATTCTACCTGAAATAATCTACTTATTCAGTGCCATATCAATCAAACTGCCAAGAAATTATTTTATAGAGCTTGAAAAAATAATAACAAAATTTATCTGAAAGAACAGAAGGTCAAGAGTTTCAAAGGAATTAATGAAAAAATTGCAAATAAAGGTGGCCTGGCTGTACCAGACCTAAAACTATTTTATAAAGTAATGGTCATCAAAACTATTTGGTACTGGCTAAGAAATAGAGTAATGGATCAGTGGAATAAGTTAGGTTCACAAGACACAATAGTCAATGATTATAATAATCTAGTGTTTGATAAACCCAGACTCCATCTTCTGGGATAAGAACTCACTATTTGACAAAAATTGCTGGCAAAATTGGAAAATAGTATAGCAGAAACTAGGCATTGATTAATATCTAATACTTTATATCAAAATAAGGTCATAATAAGGCTTCATAACTTGGACATAAATGATGAACTATAAGCAAATTAGAAGAACAAGGGATAGTGTACCTTAGATCTGTGAAGAAGGAAGTAATTTATAGCCAAAGAAAAAATAGAGAACATTATGAAATGCAAAATGGATAATTTTGATTATGTTAAATTAAAAGTTTTTGTATAAACAAAACCAATGCAGCCAAGATTAGAAGATAAGCAGAAAACTGGGGAAAATTTCATATTCAGGGGTTCTGATAAAGGTCTTCTTTCTAAGATATATAGAAAATTGACTCAAATTTAAAAGAATACAAGCCATTCTCAAGTTGATAAATAGTGAAATGATATGAACAATTTTCAGGTGAAAAAAAAGCCATTTTTATTTATGTGAAAAATGTTCTAAATCACTATTGATTAGAGAAATTCAAATTATGACAACTTTCTGAGATACACAATATATATCTTTCAGATTGGCTAAGATGACAGGAAAAGATAATGATAAATATAGGAAAGAATGTGGAAAAACTGGGACACCAATACATCATTGATGGAGTTGTAAACTGATTCAACTATTCTGGAAAACAATTTGAAACAATTCCCAAGAAGCTATCAAACTGTGCAAATCTTTTGATTCAGCAGTATCTTTGTCTGTAACTCAAAGAGATCATAAAAAAGAGAAAACGACCCACATATACAAAACATATTTATAACATTCCTTTTTTTGTTGTGAGAAGGAACTGAAAAGTGTGTGGAAACCCACCAATTGGGAAATGGCTGAATAAGTCATGCTATGTGAATGTAAGGAAATATTATTGTTCTATAAGAAATGATCAGCAGACTGGTTTCAGAAAGGTCTGGAGAGACTTACATGAACTGATGCTAAGTGAAGTGAGTTGAACCCAAGAGAACATTGTACATAGCAACAAAACTATGTGATTTTCAACTGCGATGGACTTGGTTCTTTTCAGTAATGAAGTGATTCAGGCCAATTCCAATGGTCTTGTGATGGAGAAAGCCATCTGCATCCAGAGAAAGGACTATGGGGACTGAATGTGGATCACAACATAGTATTTTCACCTTTCTTATTTGCTTGCTTGTTTTTTTTCTCATTCCCCCTCTCCCTTTGTGATCTGATTTTTTTTTTTTTTGTGCAGCATGATAAATGTGGAAATATGTTTAGAAGAATTGTATATATTTAACCTATATTGGATTCCTTGCTGTTTAAGGGAGAGGGAAAATTTGGAGCACAAGGTTTTGCAGGGGTGAGTGTTGAAAACTAACTTTGTATGAACTTTGAAAAAGAGAAAGCTAATATTAAAAAAAATTATCTTATTAAGGAAAGGGAAAAGTTCTCTTACCTTCAGTGGTTCATGTTTATGGGCTTTAAGGAGAATTCCGCATATTTTACTCTTATACATTTCACCTTCACTTAATGAGACATTATTGGCAACCACTGTTATATAATTATTGACACTTCTTGTGCCATAGATTTTTGCATGTGGGTAGAATCTGTCTTTTTATTTTCCCCGTGGGTAACTGATAAGAGCCACAAGATACTGCACATATCATTGACTACCTAATGGACAAATGGAAGCTAACCCATTGTGAATGAAATCATCAAGTGACAACTGAGAAAATCTCAGCCAGTCAGTAATCATTTGTTAAATACTTACTATGTGCTAGGCACTTTATTAAGTGCTAGGGATATAAAAAAAGGTGTTTATAAATCCTACCCACAAGAAGTTTATAATCTAATCAGGAGCTCATACTATAATAAGTAAGGGAGCTCTCTTGGCTAGGATTGGGATGTCATCTACTTTGCCAAATCTATTCAGTGTCTCTTTCAGCATCATTGAGTTTGCTACCCTATTTCTATTGAAGCTACTAATATTTTATATGTAACAACCAACAGAATTCAACCTTACATATAGTACAACCAAAAGTGCCAGGTAATTTTGGGTGCTTTCATGAGGTAGAAAGTCTATGAAGAGAAGGCAGTGAATGGATCTCTGTTCAGGAATTTATTTGCAGGCTTTCAGGTCCTTATACTAATTCTCAGCCTCCATTTCCCTTTTCTCTTATTAGAGTCACTCTAATTTGTAGTATAGTTTTTTTGTTGTTGGTTTTTTTCCCCCCTGAGGCAATTAAGGTTAAGTGACTTGCCCAAGGTCACATAGCTGGGAAGTGTTAAGTGTCTGAGATATCTGTTTGAACTCAGGTCCTCCTGACTTTAGGGCTGATGCTCTATCCATTGTGCCACTTAACTGCCCTTGTAGTGTGATTTAAACATGAATAGACAAGGGGTGAAATGTCCTGGGTGGCCTTTATTCAGTAATTTCTGTTTTATGTTGACTACTATGAAACACAAAGTATAATGAATGAATTTCTATCTGTAAAAGTTAGGTTAAGTGATAGATTGAGACACTGCTATTGAAATTGTTTTTATCATCATCATCATCACCATCTCTAATTATTGCCATTATTACAAGTACAATCCTCATTTGAGAAATTCCTTTCTTATGCAGAATATCCTTTTTTTTTTAAAAAAAAAAGATTTATTAGAATCATTTTTTTCTTTCATCTTAAGAAAAAATAGCTTTCTTTGTAGCACAGCAATTGTAGCTTTGTAAATATCAAAAATGAAAACTTTTTTTTTCTTTTCTTCCAACTTCTGAAAAAAAAAGTCTTTCCTCATTCTGATCACTTTAAAATAATAGCAGGATCTCTTAAATTTACTCTCAGATTATTTATCAATATACATATGGAACATACCATTCATTTTACCTTCCAATTATATGTCATACTTAGATTAATTATGACAACCATTCAGAGATTTTCCTGAAGATACCAGGGTATTGAATTTGAGTCCACTAGGGGTTAAAGGCCAATCATGAGCATAGAAAAAATGCTTGTATCCTAACCAATTAATACTCAGAAAAGACTTTCCACAAGCTCAGGCACATTTTCTGATCACTTAAGGATTTAACAAATCAGGGCCTCATTGGTAAGAACCAGTATAAGATGTATAGCTCTTTCACTATATAAGCTGGAACAATTCAGCCTCAAATTGTTGCCAAGGTCCCATCCTGTGATTATCACGTGGGTTCTGATATGTGTGTTATTCCTGGAAAAGTCTAGTGCAAGTTTAAAAGGGACTATAGACCCAGAGGAGTTTGTCTTCCATCTGGAAATTACCAAAGGTGCCATTGGCAATATTCATTACTCATCTGAGATTTGACTATTTACAATTCATATATACATAACCCATATCCTTCAATGAATACCAGCAGAGTATAAATGTGTTTTGCTTTCACCACTGACTGACATGGGGTTAATATTTATCTCACAACTATTCATTTACAGAATATTCAATGCTAAATGTTGGAGAATGATCTGGAGAGTCTTATCACTTCCCCAAACCTTTACAATTAACTTGTGAACTTATATCAGCAATTCTAATTTTTACTGTTATTATATCATGCTTAAGTCAGCTTTCTTGCCTTCTGAACACTGTTACTAGTTCTGACCTATTGGACCAAGTAGAAAAGTTTAGTCTTTACTTTCCCAGCATTTTAGATTCTCCAAAGACAGTTAATCATGGCTTTTCCTAAATCTTTTTTTTTTTTTTCTGTGTTAAGAATATCTTGTCCCTACAATGAATTTTTATATGGTATGAAATACATTCCTGTCATCAGGAATGGATGCTCTCTAGCTTAGAAACAAATTTCTTAAACTATGGAAATGTTACTTAAACAATGATGAGGGAAAAGTATGGCAAAACTATCACTTTTCATTCCGGGCACCATGCCTATTAAAAACTCATTTAGCCTCTGTATCACACTATTGACTAATTTTGAGGTTGTAGGCCATTAAAACTTTATGTATGTGTGTGTGTGTGTATTTATCCACACACAAACACACACACATATGTTTTACAGAAACTTTTATCTAGTTATATCTTAGCTATCATTTATACAGTACTTTAAGGTTTGCAAAACACTTTGTGAATATTATCTCATTTTATCTTAATAATAACCTTGGAAGATAAATGCTATGATTATCTTATTCTATAGATGAGAATACAGACAGAAGGAGGTTATATGACTTGTCCAGTATCACACAGCTAGTAAATATAAATCTGAATTTGAATTCAGATCTCCCAGGATTCACATCCCATGCCATACCCATACCACCTGTGTAGTTGTCATTTTATGTCATTTTATTGAACCCATTTAGACCTTTATAAATTTCACCTTATTAGATTCTGCCTATTGTTATAGCTGAAAATCTTTTGGACTTTAACTGTTGTCCTTTAGCTGTTAGGTAACTATCTTACCTAACTTCCTGTCATCTGCTAACATGACAACTAGTTCTTCCATGTCATTTTCTAACTCAGTGATCAAAATGCTGACCAACACAGGACAAAGCACAGATCTCAGAAAACATTCTTGTAGAGACCTACCTTCAAGGCTGAGTGGATCATTTAATGACTGCTTTGGAGATATAATTACTCAACTAATTCAGACTCAGTCCCACTTGATTTTCCTTCAGTCCATATCTTTAGTCCACCAGATCTTGTACATAATACTTTCCCCAGTGCATGACTGAATCTCTGTCTTATTGCATGCCCCTCATCTTCCTTTCACCCCAGGGAACTACAGGAGTTGTAGAAAAGCAGTGTTAGGCAACTAACACAGGAAGACTTCTCAGTAGGATATTCTATACTCCCTAGTTTAACCTCCCCTCTAGTATTTCTTCCAGGAGTGTCTTACTCATTATTCTTCCATTTTTCCTTCCACCACCATGACTTTGAACACTCAGACAAAAAACAAACAAACAAAAAGACACAAAAAACAATACACCTGGTTCACTCCAAGGCTTACATTGGCTTTCCTGAAATCCTACCTTTTCTGCAAAATAGCACTGGCCAAGTGACCAGAGCCAAAAGGGAAATGGACAGTAAATCAACCTAGACTTGCTTTTTACTCCCTCATAATAAGTTTTAATAGGAATTTGTGTTTATTTGGGGGAAATAAGAAGAGGGAAGAGGAAGGGAACAGAAACTCGGAAACCACCAGTTTGCAATCAAATATCTGTGTACTCTTAGGGATGGGGGAGTTGCTCCTTTACTTTTAAGGCCAGGGTGATGTATGTCAGCCTCCCCTTCATTTACCTAGGTTTCCAGTATTTTCCATGGCATGTTCTCAGGTGGTCATAGAATGTGGGAAACCACGCAAGGGAAAAAATTAATGCTTCATGACGCCCCAGTTGCTACTGCTAAGTTCCATGGAAAAGCTGTTGGGTGGGTGCAACTATTTTTTGGAGGAGGGGAGAACACACTATCTGTGTCTCTGGGGTGTCTCCTGAGGTTGTTGGCTGTTTTGGCATTACTTTCAGTCCAGAGACAGTGGAAAAAAGAAAATTGACTGCCAAAGTTGTCCTGGGTCTGCCCTGTAGCCCCAACTCCACCCTCTCTCTTGGAATAGCTTTGCCCAGTGTGAATGTCCTTTTATCTTCATTCAGTGAGTGAGACTAATATTTTATTCTATGGAACACATGTGTCAGAGACATCTATGTATAAAGGACCCAGTTACCTAGTAGGACTATCGTTCTAGTATTGACTTAAATGCTGTCTCCCTCTCCCCTCCTCTTGCCCCAAAGCCTGGAGAATTTTCTGTTGGATAGCCCAAGGGGCCAACACTAATTTTCCATTCATAGGCATAAATGTTACAAATATCCCAAATATACCAAAGGAGTTCTATTAAAAGATGAGAATCAGCAACAACCTGTGAGGTTTTATGTAGCAGACTAATCACACTTGTCCTAAGGTCTAAAGGCATGTTTGAATTTATTTTTCTGGATTTGTTCATGGATTACCATGGATTCATGATAAGTTCATATATTTCTGTAGTGAATCTGTCTTAAAGTCATACTTATCCATTACATGTTTATGTTGAAAAGGGACATTTTATTGCTCATCTTTGGAAAAAATTACACTATGAACCACATATAAATTTTATATTAGAGATTTGATAGGAAGGAAGATGAAAAAGAAGGAAACTTTGCCTTTGGAGACACAACTCCAGATTGGACCGGAATTATGTGATCTCAGAGTCATTGGGAGTTTTGAGCCAGAGCTTATACTTATATATAGTTTCCCCTTATATAATGTTTTGCTTGATGTCTCTAGCACCCATCATAGTGGCTGGCATCTAATAAGTGCTTAATAAATATTTGTTTATCCATTGATTGGTTGACTTTGACACTTAGTAGTTGAATGACAACAAATAAGTTATTTAACCTGGGTTAGTTTCATTTTCCTCATTTGGAAAATGGTAATAAATGGTAATAATAATAATAATAATGGTAAAATAACATAGCATTTATATCATATGATTGTGAGTATGAAATGAAATAGAAATACATGGGAATTTTAAATGAAAGTTCATAATGTAGATAAGCAGGAGGCAGGTAAAATTTTTTCCATTTTGTAGTACAGAGGTTATGGTGTAGAGTCAGACTTTTCCTATACCAGGTGTTCACAAGAATAATGGGATTAGCCACAGAATGATGAGGTCTTTTCTGAACTCCAGGACCATATCATCTGCTATCTATTGATTACCTCATTTCTACTAGATGTACCATACAGATATATCAAACCCAACATGTCCAAAACAGGACTCATCTTCTTGAGAACACCATTATTCTTCCAGCCACTCCAGATCCACTACCACAGTGACATTCTTAATTCTTTTGTTCGCACCTTATATCTAATCATTTACCAAATCTCAAAAGCCTACTTCCACAATATATTGTGTACCTTCTCTTTATTCACACAGTGACCTCATGAGTTCAGGTGCTTTTGACCTTTTACATTTTTGTAATGGCCTCTTAGTCTATTAGCCTTCTGTCTTATATCTCCAATCCATCTTTAAATAAATTGATAATAAATTAAATAAATTGTATCCTGGATTCTGGAGTCCGGATTCTCCAGCCTCTCCCCTCCTAGTCCTGCAGTCAAGTGACCCTAACTTCTCTCCCTCAGCCCTTCAATCCTTGCCTACGATTACTTCATCACCAAGCATTCAGCACCACTCTAATGGTGAGGAGAGCCATAATCTAAATATATGCTTATAGAGCCACTATTTCACATTGAATAGGTAATTAGCCTTAAGTGCTCTCTTGTCTGATTCCAGAATACCTTTTTCAGAGTTTCAGTTCTCTACAAAGTTAGACACCATGTGATCCAATACTCTAATTTTATAAATGAGAAAGTAAGGTCCAGAAAAGATAAGTTACTTGATCAAGATCACATACATGGTAAATAGGAGAATCTGAATTATAAAGTCCTTGTATTCCCAATCTAATTTGTCTTCTGCTGTTTTACCACAGACTTCTGACATCAAGGGTGGTTACTGAATTGGTAAGATTTTTGATATCTTCAGTGGTTTTTTTTCCCCTTTTATGTCATTGTGGTCAATTGGTAAATATTTTTCTTGGTTCTTTTTTCTTTACTCATTACATTACCGTGTGCTAGTGGTAATACTTTTTGTTAGAATGGATCCACCTACACACGTAGTATTTTTCTTATGTTGATATAAGTTATTGCCTTTACTTTCTCATTCTGGATCTTTCCATAAATAATGGATATAGTCCTCATCTTCAAAACTACCTCCTGGTTGTATGAAATCTCAATGTTGCTTTGTGTGACCCATCATATTTCAAAACAAGTATATGTACTATTTCAAAGAGCTTTCCTTAAGTTGGCCACTGACTTGTTTGTCAAGACTTTCTTTACATTAAGCTTTGAAAGAGGAGGCTCTTTCTCTTAAGGTTGTACTTCTAGATGTAGGCTATTTTTGTCTTCACGCAGAGATAAGTTTATCTTCTCTGGCAGTCAGTTCAGTTCTGGCTGCAGGATTTTTTTGATACTGAATCAGTATTTAGACTAAGGGGACTAAAGCCCTCTACCTTCTTTGATCTAATTGCTACTTCCTCAGAATAGAGCTGGGCATAAAGTATTAGTATGCATAAGTAGTTTAAAAGTTAATGAAACAATAAATGAGCATATGCAAATAACCTGGAACTTTAAGGATCAAAGAATGGCTGAAAGTGAAATTTCATTTTAAATATATTCTATATATGCAGTTTCACAGGCCTGTTTTCCACTTTTCTAGTTGGAAGTGCTACAGAACTCATGTATAATTCTTATCCTAATTGACTTCAAGACATAGATAAATAAGGTTAGATTTGTATGGATCCCCAGGTCACAATCAGTCTCTAAACCCAAGAATTCCCTCTTCTTACAGGCAAAGGCTATCTTAAAAGTCTCTCATTTCAGATTTCTTCTTTTTGTTCTTCTTCTAGACTGTTCTTCATTTCAGTATATTTGTATTTCCAGTTTGTGGTTCTCTCTTTTAACTTCTTTGGAAAGATTTATCATTAGGAATTCAAGTTTCATTGTTTTTATTTTCTTAATTATTTCTACTGAGCAGGCCATAAATGCCACAATTTATTTAGCATCTTACTTTTCTCAAGATTCTTATTTCTCTCTTGAATCATTCTAGAATAACCTATTGCAATTCCATGCTCTCTTGGGAATCTACTTAGAGTTCTGTGTTTCATGATGTCTTGATTCATTTTATCATATGGTATTTATTTAGAGAAATATGTAATTTTTTAGATGTCTTCCTTTCCAATTTTAGTATCTTTATTGATTTATCTTTTTGTATTCTAGCTTTTGCTCTTAGCTGAATTTTCTTCCTCTTGATCTTTTTCAAGTTTAGCATTTCTCTTATATTCCCTTATTACTTACTTTCTGACTCCTTCTTTGATGATGAGTTTACCCTAAGACTGGACCACAAGATTATCTCAACCTCCTCCCATATTGGAGAATTATCTTTTTATTAACCACAGTCACTTCTCCAAATAGATTCTAGGGAGGCAAGACTAATTCCATATGAGCCCACTACCCTTTTCTTTTTAAACTCAGTACTCCTATACATATTGTTCTCTGCCCCAGTTTCTTTCTTTATCTGGTCATACTGAAATAACATCTTTCATTTTTTCAATGGTTAGCGGGGGCAGGGGGGATTGTATTCTGGGAAAAATCCCTGAAACCTTGGGATTGCCTAGGCAAAAAGAAGTAAAATTTCTTTTCTCTAATGTCCTTCTCCCTGTGCCCACATGGCTAGGCAGAGTTGATGCCTGATGCCTGCTAAAACAGAAGAAAAGAGAAAAATGGAAAATTGAGGGTGCTGTAAGAAATTCTACCACAAAAAGAAATCCCTGATTTTGTCCCAAAGCACAAGACTATAGTTTGGTTTGGTAACCCTGTTAGAATGTGGAGGCTGTTGTGGGAGGAGTGCTGAGTGAGCCCATTTTGGATCAGTTTTCCATTGCTATTTCATAAGGCAATTACTTTATTGGACTTTTTGCTTTTCTATCTTGTGGGTTCAGTTACAAATGATCTACCTCAGATATGTTCCTCTTTTGAGGTTTTTAAGAATTAATGGGCCCTTGGGGAAAAAATGTAGTCCTCCATTTTGTTGATTACATGATCTTGATTGTCTTTCTTTTATATGATCTAAAAAAATCACCTCTAAGAGAGAAGTCCCACAGGTGATGGTTATAGAAGATTTTTATATAATAACAACAATGATGTAGTCTGCTGTTTTTGAATTATTATTATTTTCATCGCACAGAAAGGCTAGTTTCATTGTTAGCAATAGATATTTCTCTTAGATCCGAATTGACATTAGTCAGTAATATAACATGAATTTTTCAAATGTATACGACATTTCCCACATTGTGCTAAATGTTGGAGATAAAATAAAGGCTAAAATATGATGCCTTCATTCAAAAAGCTCACATTTATAAATGGAAGATAAAATGCATAGAAAGGCTAGTTTCATTGTTAGCAGAATTGACATTAATTAGTAATACAACATGAATTTTTCAAATGTATACTACGTGCCCCACATTGTGCAAAGTGTTGGGGATAAAATAAAGACTAAAACATGGTTCTTTCTTTCTTTCTTTCTTTCTTTCTTTCTTTCTTTCTTTCTTTCTTTCTTTCTTTCTTTCTTTCTTTCTTTCTTTCTTTCTTTCTTTCTTTCTTTCTTCCTTCCTTCCTTCCTTCCTTCCTTCCTTCCTTCCTTCCTTCCTTTCTTCCTTCTTTCCTTTCTTTTTTTATTATAGCTTTTTATTTAGAAGGTATATGCATGGGAAATTTTTCAGCACTGACAATCGCAAAACCTTTTGTTCCAACTTTTCCCCTCCTTCTCCCCACCCCTTCCCCCAGATGGCAGGTTGACCAATACATGTTAAATATGTTAAAGTATAAGTTAAATACAATATATGTATACATGTCCAAACAGTTATGTTGCTGTACAAAAAGAATCGGAATTTGAAATAGTGTACAATTAGCCTGTGAAGGAAATCAAAAATGCAAGTGGACATAAATAAAGGGATTGGGAATTCTATCTAGTGGTTCATTGTCATCTCCCAGAGATCTTTCACTGAGTGTAGCTGCTTCAGTTCATTACTGCTCTACTGGAACTGATTTGGTTCATCTAATTGCTGAAGAGGGCCATGTTCATCAGAATTTATCATCATATAGTATTGTTGTTGAAGTATATAATGATCTCCTGGTCTTGCTCATTTTACTCAACATTAGTTCATGTAAGTCTCTCCAGGCCTTTCTGAAATCATCCTACTGTTCATTTCTTACAGAACAATAATATTCCATAATATTCATATACCACAATTTATTCAGCCATTCTCCAATTGATGAGCATCCACTTAGTTTCCAGTTTCTGTCCACTACAAACAGGGCTGTCACAAACATTCTTGCATATACAGGTCCCTTTCCCTTCTTTAAAGTCTCTTTGGGATATAAGCCCAGTAGTAACACTGCTGGATCAAAGGGTATGCATAGTTTGATAACTTTTTGAGCATAGTTCTAAATTGTTTTCCAGAATGGCTGGATGTATTCACAATTCCACCAACAATGTATCAGTGTCCCAGTTTTCCCACATCCCCTCCAACATTCCACATTATCTTTTCCTGTCATTCTAGCCAATCTGACAGGTGTGTAGTGGTATCTCAGAGTTGTCTTAATTTGCATTTCTCTAATTAATAATGACTTGGAGCATCTTTTCATATGGCTACAGATAGTTTCAATTTCGTCTGAGAATTGCCTGTTCATGTCTTTTGAACGGTCCCTTCTTTCAAGAAGCTCACATTTAAAAATGGAAGACAAAATGCAAATAATTATAAACATGAAAGATACATACAGTTCTTGTTAAAGATTATCTCAGAAGGAAGTCAACATTACATAGAAATTGATGCCCTAGGTCTGTCACAGTGAGATAAGAAAATAAGTAGGGATACAAATTAATATACGATCTCAATTTATATATAACTAAGAGGGTTGAAATATTGCATTATTCAGTGAATGAGGTCCTCTAATGATGGATCTAGGACAAGGATGCAACTTGAACCTTGGTAGTCTGGTTTCTAAATTATACCAATACTTGTCATTTATGTAGTACATTGAGATTGGCAAACATCGTAACCATATTTAACCAATATCATCTCATCTTACCCTCATAACAACCCTGGGAGGTAGGTGCCATTATTATTCCTATTTTATAGATGAAGAAACTGAGACAGACAAAAGTTAAGTGACTTGCAAAGGAGATCATATAACTAATAAATGTCTGAGGCTGGATTAGAACTTGGGTCTTCATGATTCCAGGTCCATCCCACTATCTACTCTGCCACTTCACTGCCAGATCAATTTCTGTTCCTTTACTACACTGAGAGGTTTCCTATGTTTGATAATTTAAACCAGCTTTATGCATTAATTATAATAGGCTAGTTATGTATGAAACATTTCTATAATTGCCCTTTCCCTCAGTTTATTGTACTTTTTATTATTTGGATAACAAAGAAAACAATGTCTTTAAGCATTTGTTTTCTCACTACCAACCTGGAAGCAATGTCAAGTTGTAGAAAATGGATTATTCTTTGATGTGGATTTAAGCACTGAGTCTGTCTAGCTTTGTAATCTTGGTGAAGTCACAACTTCTATAAGTCTCAGTTTCTTTATCTATAAAATAGAGGTGACAATAATTGGATTATTGACTTCCAGGGGTTTTTGTAAGGACCAAATAGATAAATAGTAAACAAACAAGCATTTATTAGATATATTTTATGACAAAAATTGAAATAAATCCTGGAAATTAAAAAAAATAACGTAGTCCTCAACTTTGAGAAGTTGACATTTTAATGAAAAAGATAATATATATATATATATGTATATATATATATATATATGCATACATTAATACAGAGTATATGGAAAGTAGCTTTAGAGACAAAGGCATCTAGGATGTACTGAGAAAGGTCTTCTGTAGGTGACACCAGATTTGAGTCTTAAAGAAAGGCATATATTTTATAAAGCAGAGATTAGGAGAGAGAACATTTCAAAGATGAGGGATAACCAGTGTAAAAGCATGGAAATAGGAAATAGAACATGTATATATGAAGAGCACAAGCAGACCTGTATTACTAGACTACAGAATGTAGGAAATCAAGTCACATCAAGGAACATCAATACAATTTCATTATCTCCTATCTTGTACTAAAGTCTGAGAACATACACAGATAAACACACAATATAAACTTGTGTAAAAGAACTCATCTTTTAAGGGGGAAGACAATGGGGGAAGGCGAGTACCTATATGCAAACAAGATATAGAAAAAATAAATTGAAGATAATCTCAGAAAGAAGGTACTAAAATTAAGAACCATGAAAGACTTCTCAGAGAAGATGGAATTTTAGGTGGGACCTGAACAAAGCCAAGATAATTAGGAAATGGGAATTTAGAAGGAGCAGATTTCAAGCATGGAAGTAGTAAAAAACATCAGGAGATGAAAGGCCTTATACAAGGGATAGCAAGGTGTACAATCATAGGATCAAAGAATATACATGGAGGGAATAAGGTGTAAAAACCTTGGAGTGGAAAGAAAGGCCAGGTGATGAAGGACTTCAATCCTAATGAGTGAAGAAGGCAGATGGTGGGAGCAATTCAGAGTTGAGCTATGACAGCTTAGTTATTAATAGAACAAGGGAACAAATGATTAAAGAATAAAGGGTAATATAAAGTTGAACTGATTCACTAATGGGTGCATAATGGGAAAGAAGTATGTAGTCAGAGAGTGGGTGAAGGCCTACATGAGTACTATAGTTAAAGAGACTGAGGTTACTATGAAGACAAATGATAAATTTAGGGAGAAGTAAGATATGTGGAGAAATAGAAAAATAAAAATCATGATTAGATAAAGGAAATTAAGAATTATGGGAAGGAAAAGTGGGACATTTGAGGATTGTGACAAGGGTGTAAACATATTTGCATATATGTGGAGATGTTCAAGGCAGTAGCTAGATGGTGCAGTGGAAAAGAATTCTTGTTTTGGAGTCAGGAAGACTCATTTTCCTGACTTCAAATCTGGCCTCAAACATGTAACCCTGACCAAATCACATAATCCTCTTTTACCTTAATTTTTTCATCTGTAAAATGAGTTAGAGAAGGAATGGCAATCTATTCCAGTGTCTTTGCCAAGAAAAATCTTAAATGGGTTATGGAGGGTGAAATATGACTGAAAAGGGATGGGAAATGTTCAAGAATATGGACAAAGTGAACCTTAGAGGATACGCTGCTGAAAAATAGTAGTACAGAAAGAGTTTAGAAATGGATAAGGGAAGCAAGGATTATTCAGATTCCAACTTAACCAATGAGTCAAGGGCTCATGAATTCTCACCAATGAAAATGAAGCCAGAGCTAGAAAAGGTGACCAGGGGTAGTATCATGGCAAGGATCCTGGTCTGGCTGAATTCAAAAAGATGGAAGCAGCAAAAGAAGAAGTGATATGAGGTTTTTAAAAAGTAATTATGAAGTAAATATTTTAAAGGGTATTGTAGAAGGTGAAAGGCATATCTAGAGTGGGATATTGAAGGGGAATGGATAGATTGTGGAGTTGAGATGAAAAGGAATGGGGGAACCAAAAGCAAGAAAGTGGGGGTTGTTCCTTGAGGCAGGCAAAGGTTCAATAACACAAGAATTTAACTGACTAAGAGATAGTGGGAGTATGCTAACCATTGAGGAAGAAATACAGGCAGAGCAACTTTAAGGTCCATCGATGAAGACATGTGATTAGAAGGTTCAAGGTCAATCCTCTAGGTTTCAGCAAAGCCATCAGCTTCCCAATCGGATTTAGTTTTGTGTTATAGGAGGCTACCTAGCAGCTCTTCTTTCAGTAACTATGAACAGGGTAACATGTTCCCAGTAAGAAAGCTATGGGTAATTAGGGATCATCCTGCCATCTGAAAGCTTAGGAAGGAGGCAGGAGATTGTGTACTATAGCCAGCCACAGTAAGCCTTGAAAATGTATATCAGTGATATGTAAATTATTCATTTAGCATCTACTATGTACTGAAATCTATAAAAGGTGCTACAGAGGATACAGAAGAAGTGGATGACACAATGTCTGTCTTTAAAGGATACAATGTATATTCTTATAGTCTTGTTATTATTGAGTTGCTTCAGTCACTTCTGACTTGGAACTTTTTGGCAAAGATCCTGGAGTGACTTGTCATTTCCTTCTTCAGCTCATTTTACAAATGAGAAAACTGAGGCAAACATGGTTAAGTGACTTGCCAGGATCACACAGCTAAGGAAATGTCTGAGGCCAAATTTGAATTCAAGTCTTCTTGACCCTACTAGACGTGGTGCCCTATCCACTGAAGCATGCTGCTCCCTTATAGTCTCAATGAGGAAACAAAATATGTTTCATGCATACATATACATATGTGTGATATACATGTATATAAATTTTTCTTGTGAAAGTTTTAACTCTAGATTAAAAACATCTGAACAGTGATTATAACTATTTCCTTTTCACTTATATATATGTATACACACACAATATATATATATATATATATATATATATATATACTGCATAAGATTTTATTAAAAAATTACTATATTTAAAAATTTTATTTTTATTATAAAATTATCAAATATTTTATATTCTTTTAATATAATTGGCTTCACTCATAATTTTAAATATATTTACTTTATGAATTTTAAAACAATTCTTTTAAGAAGGGATACATATGCTACACAAAAGGTTAAGAACCTTTAGTCGAGGAGAAAGAGTATTTGAAAAGATTTTGAGTTGAATTCCGAGTAGGTGCACTGGAATCAGACAACTGAATACTTAAGGCTAATTACCTATTGGACAATATTCTATTAGCATATGCTTGGAAAAATGGCCCTTCTCACTATTCTGTGCTGGCTCAATCTTTTGGTGTATACAGATAATCTTAGGAGGGAGTAAGACAAGCCAGAGTCACTTTGGAGGAGGACAAGAAGAAGGGAGGTCGGTGGAGAGCATGTAGCAGACTTTTGCTTATCCTGACTCTGGCTGATTCTGAGGCTTCCAAGGAGCTAACCTGGACTTCAGAGAATCCTGTCTCCCATTTCTCATCTCTTATGATGATCAAATCTCTTTCTATTTCCATGTCAGGTTTTTTTATGTATAACATGGAGTTGGGGCTACCTGATATTTAATAACTCGTTTAGCTTTGATGTTTTATGGTTTGGTTTGGTTTGGTTTAGAGAAAACTTTATTCTATATAGAACATAGTTCAGATTAGTGATGTCAAACTCAAACAGAAATAGGATCCATTAATATAAAGATTGCTATAGGCTCCATATTGACTTAGTTTTAAAGTTAATGATATTGGTACTTTTTTGTATTTTTATTTATTTTGTCAAATACTTACAAAACATTTTAATTTAGTTTCAGACTTCACTGGAGAGTGTTGTGGGCTGTTTGTGGCTCCCAGATATTTGTTTGACACTTCTGGTTTAGAAGATTCTTTTTTTTTTTTTTTTTTTTTTTTTTTGCCAGATCTAAAGCATAACCTGGAACAAATCAGATATAAGCAAACATCTTTCCATAAGTGTTTTGATCTTGGCCACATCTTATAGCTTCTTTTCAGTCTGACTCTTTGTTGTTTTGACATCCAACCAATCAATCAGCAAACATTTGCTAAGTACCTATCATATAATAGGCACCATAATAAGCATTTCACAGCAAATACTGGGATATCATTGTGCTTTATCTTCTTTTTAGCAGAATCAGTGGTCAAAGAAAACATGATGACCAAATTTGTTTCTTGTGAGGTCACTTTTTCCAAAGTACTTGGATTGTCTTTGGAGTCACTGTCTTGGGCCCATAGAAAGTGTGGGGAACTGTTAACATTTTCTTCTTTCTATGCCAATATGGTGTGCAATGAAAACATTGCCTTCTTGGTCTTCAAGGCCTTTGATTTGACTTTTGTCTGGAGTAGGTTGAAGAGACAATCACTTTCTCCTTCATTTTTGGTGCTATCTTGGAGGAAAGGGTCTTCTCCTGTCTTATTTTTATTCTAGATTTTATTTTGAAAGTCTCCCCCAACACTGACATTCTACAATTTTTATGATTCAATAAAAATAGGAAAAACTGCATATTTATTAATTCCTTCGTGTTGTCATGTTCAAAATGGTGTATTAGTAGATTCATTCATTAGTGTCCTGTTGACACTTATCTTATGAAGGATAGACACAATGAATGGTTCCTGATAGCGAAATGTTGAGATTGATGAAATACAAACATCATTTTAATTACCCTATTTCCTAACCACAGAATCATTCTGCTTGCTTTCCTCTTCCTTACCACTCCACATCCACATAGCCAATCAGTTTTCAAGTATTGTTGATTCTAAGTCTTTAAAGTTTCTCCTACTGATATCATTTCCACTCACACGGCTTCAACTCTAGTCCCCTCCCTTATCACCTTTAGCCTGAACCATTGCAATAGCTTGCTAATTGGTTTCTCTATTGCCAGTCTTTCCTCTTTCCAATCCTCCCTTGTTACAGTTGCCAAAATAATCTTTCAAGAATCAGCTCAGGTATTATTTCATATCATGACTCAAATTAGTCCATTTGTCAAATTATCCTATATGTTCTAACTTTATTCAGGAGGTATCTCCTGGAATAAAATGTAAACACTTTATTTTTCTTTTTTCTTCTCTTTCTTTTTTCTCTCCCCATTCTTGCCCCACTTTTCCCCATTTTTCTCCTGCTTTCTTGTCCTCTTTTGCTCTCCTTTCCTCATGTTCCCTTCCTTTCCCTTCCTCTTTTTTTGGGGGGGCACATCTAAAGCAAATCAGATATAAACAGATATCTTTCCATCAGTGTTTTGAAATTGGGCACATCTTATAGCTTCTTTTCAGTTTAACTGACTCTTTGTTGTCTTGACATCCAATCAATCAATCAAAAAGCATTTGCTAAGTACCTATTATATAATAGGCACTGTGCCAAGCTTTTCACAAAAAATACTGAGGTATTATTGTCCCTCCTCTCCCTTCCTCTCTCGTTTCCTCCTTTCTCATCTCTTCTCTTCCTTTTCCTTCCCATCTCTTTCCTTCCCTTCCCTTTACATTCCTTTCCCTTTCTATTCCCTTCCCTTTCCATTCCCTTCTCTCCATTTGATCTTGCACTTTGTAATTAGATGATAGGCACTTGAAGAAAGGTGCCAGTCAAATTGTACAAATATAGAGAAGAGGACAGATGATAGAGATATCATGGATTCAAATTAACATCTGAATGCCCAAAGAAGTGAAGGAAGAATCAAGGATAGGTCCAAATTTGAGAACTTGATTGCTTTGTAGGATGTTGATGCCTTTAAAAAAATTGCAAAGTTTGGAAGAGAAATTGGCCTAGTGGCAAGATAATTTGACTTTTTTGGATGTTCTGAATTTAAAATGCTGACAGTCCCTCTATGTGTAGATTTTCAACAGGCTATTAGTGATGTAGTATTTGTGTATATTTGTGATGTAGTGTTGTGTATATCTGTATATGGACAGTTAGGTGTCACATTGGATAGAGTGCTGAGCCTAAAGTCAGAAGACATTTTCCTGAGTTCAAAGCTCACATCAACTTTGTGACCCTGGGCAACTACTCAGGAGTGATCAATTAATTATATTAATGTTAACTGAGAAATTACTTAGAGCTAGATGAAATCTTGACATATCAGAGTAGAAATAAAGTAGTAGGTATTGGGTAGGTATTCTCTTCATGGTTTCAGAACAGACTGAAGAATCTCCATTTCTTTGCAATCTGATATTACAGCAATATCTATTTCAGGAAGTTCCTTGGGTTGGAGGGTTTACCACTTGCCACAATGGCGGAATTCTTTTTGTGTTCATACCCTGGCTTTCAATAGTCAACTAAATCCTATCTTTTATATGAGTCCTTTGTTGGTCCGTGACTGCTAGTGCCGTTGCTTCTGAAATTACTTCACATACACAGACACATATATGTAATATAATATATGTATATGTATATGTACATATACATATACATATATTATATAATTTATACCCATATAGTGTATTTATTCTTTCTCTTCTAGGTACATAGTTATTTGCATTTTTTCCCCATTAAAATGTGAAGGATATCCTTGTGCTATAGGAACTTTGTTTTTGCCTTTCTTTGTATATTCAGAGCTTAGCACAGTGCTTGGCAAAGAGTAAGCACTTAATAAATGCATGTTGACTGGTTTACTTCCCTTAATCTTGTTAGTCTTTGTACTCATGACAGAAACCTCAAGACCAGTTTGCTTGCCAGCATTTCTGTTCTCACTCTTCATTCTGTCCTCTCATCTCATGGCCTCTTGTGGCTCAGGCCTCAGCAAATGTTTCTCAGTTGCTTTCCACAGCCCTGCCTGACCTGACCCTTGTTTGCTCTCCTGAGGATTATATCCAGTGCCACCAGAACAAACTGCTGCTTAAATTGTAGAGCAGAAAATTGGAGGCTCCAAGGTAGCCTATTAAAATAAAAACAATTTCTCAAGAATGAAGATTTATAAAGATTTTGTTCCCAATATGTTCTCCCCAGCAATACATTCAGAATTTTGTCATGTGGATAGTCATATCTCGTGGCAATGGACCATTGCTAACGCAAAGAAGTAGTAGCTCCAAATCCAGCTGCCTTGGTGGCTCAAGAGAGTGAGATGGCTAGTCTTACAGACTCTTACTCTGTGTAATTTTGTTACTGTTCAGTTATTTTGATTCTGTTTAACCCTTTGTGGCCTCATTTTTTGGGGGCAAAATTACTGGAGTGGCTTGCCATTTCCTTTTCCAACTCATTTTCGAGATGAGGAAACTGAGGCAAATAGGGTGACTTTCTCACAGTCACACAGCTAGTAAGTATCGGGGATCAGATTTGCAAGGTGTTTTTTGGGGGGGACACTAGAAGTTGGGGAAATCAGGAAAGGTCTTCTGTTTAAAGGTGTTAGTATGTGCTTAAAACTGTGTCTTGAAGGAAACAATAGATAGTAATATGAAGAGGTGAAGAGGGTTGGAATATCAAGTCCAATGACTTCCTGTGAAAAGGCAGAGATGGGAGGTAGAATGTTATTTATGAGGAACAGTAAGAAGATGGGGTTGATGGAACTGGATAGTGCAAAAAGGATACAGTCATCTGGGGCCAAGTTGGGAAGAGCTTTGAAAGTTAAACAGAAGATTTTATGTTTGATATCAGAGGGGATAAGGAAACACTAGAGCTAATTGAGTAGGGGACTGACATGATGGGACCTTCAATTTAGGAAGTTTTTGGAGTTTGGTAGTTTTCTGGAGCATGCATGAGAATGAAAAGGGATTTGAGGTTGGGAGACATTTACATTAGTCTAGATATAAGATATTGAGGGCCTGGATTAGGAGTAGTGACCTAAAAATGAGGTAATGAATTGGAGTAGGGAGAATCTTGAGACAAAACAGTTAGGAGGCTATTACAATAAGTTAGTTAAGAGGTGATAAGGTACTGAATTATGGTGCTATCTTAGTAGCAGGTCAGATAAAAACAGTAGGTAGGCTGTTTCTGTTGTAGTAACTACCTAGCTTCAAAGCATTTTACAAATAGATAACCACATATTAATATTAATATTATTATTGTTATTATTATTATTATTTTTAACAATAAGCCATTTGTAGGACCAGCTAAGTAGTATAGTGGATACAGCTCTGAGCCTAACATCAGGAAGATTTGAATTTAAATTTGGCCTCAGACATTTACTAGTTGTGTGAACCTGGGTAAATCTCTTAACTCTGTTTGCCTCAATTTTCTCATCTGTAAAATGAATGAGAAAGAAATGGCAAATCATTGCAGTTTATTTACCAGAAAATGGGATCATGAATTAGACATAAATGAAATGACTGAATAACAACATGCATAGGAACTAAAGTTGTTATTGTTCCAGGAAACTTTTAGATAGAAAAGTTCCCTATGCCAATGTACCTTGCTGCATCTTATAGTGTGAAGTCCTTAGATTACTAAGAGGTTAATGTGACTTATACAGGGTCCCACAGTCAATAAGGTTCAGAACCAGGTCTTCGATCCATGTCTTCTTGTATGTTAGGCCAAATTTCTGTCTACTAACCCTTATTGCCTTTGAGCCAAACATAAATCCTATTATAATATTAATTGTGGTGAAATGGTTACCCTCAGTTCTTGTGAAAGCCAGGAGTAAAAAGTAAGAAAACCTTCCAACATATGGGCAATTCACCTATAGTTTATTTGATATCAAAGACCAATGAAACTAAATTTGGAGAGGTTTATTTCTAAAATGTTTGATTAAACATACTCCACTTTTGAAAGATTTTGAAACTTCAAATTAGGACTCTGAGCTGGAAGAAGAGAGGAGGGACAAAGAAATGGGATAAGATTACCTTGATAAAGCTGTTATGATTAATTCTTCACTCCTTTTTTGTCCTATCTCTCTCTAGCTAAACGTCATCATTATACCTCAGTTGAATTCTTACCTTGGAAGGTCCTTCCTCTTCTATATCTTATTCATTTTGGCAGATTCCTCCACCCCTGAGATTCTCTATTCCCAAAGATGAGTTGTTTTCATACAGATAGCTCAAGGCAGTTGTCCTTCATACCTTTCCTGGCTGTGCCTTTCCTGACTCTTTGACTATCACTATTATATTTTGCATTGTTACTTCCTCCCATCTCCTCTCCACACTCACTTTTCATTTCCTTTGCATATATTATCATTTCCCCATTAGAACATGAACTCCTGGAATCAAGGATTATCTTTCTTTTTACTTGAATTTGTATTCAGTGTTTGGTCTTGTACTAAGTGAACACTTAATAAAAACTTATTGACTGACTATTCACATTCCTTTTCTTTTTTTACATTCTTCCTTGTGAGCAGTGAAGTGTGGAGAAAAGAATGGAAAAATAGAGATTATGATGGCAAAGTGCAATTAATAATCATATCTATCAACAGGATAAATTCAATTGTAATCTAAATAAGAACAGCAGAATGGATTAGAAAATAGAATCCAACAACATATTGCGTACAATAAATATAAATATTTATATGCAGTTAAAATTAGTGTCTGGAGCAGAATTTATTATGCCTTAAGCATAATAATAATAATAAATAAAAAGTAAGGATGAAAACCAAAATCTCATCCTAGGCAAGAGTAAAAATAGATAAAAAGGGATATTAAATAATAACAAAATTCAATATTATATTATATATATATAAAATTATATGGCATCTAAATATTTAAAGGGAAAAGTAATCAAACTAAAGGAGAAAACAAAATTATAATAGTTGTGTACCTTAATATTCCCATATTAGACCTAAACAATCTATTAAAAATAAAAATTAAGTTTCATTCAATTATTAAGGTGAGAATTACTGAATTCCTCAGTTTTGCAAGACATTTTTTTTTAACCAAAACTAATCATGTGTAGGATACAAAAAAGTTTATTAAAAATCAGAAATGTAAATATATTAAACTTATTCTTTACTGACCATATAAAATGCAATAAAATGTCAAACAATAAAGGTGATTTGAAGGTTATTTGAAGTTAAATGAAGACTAATTAGTATAATCCTAAACAATATAAAGCCATAGAAATAAAGAACTTATAAAAAGAAGAGAAAATTTAATCTGAGAAGATGAATATAATACAGAAAATTTAATCTGAGAAGATGAATATAATACACAGAAACTTTTGGATTCAGACAAAACAATTGTCAAGACTTTTTATTTATATTTCTAAAATTATTTATCAATATTTAAGAGACATAAAAGATCAATAAACTGGGAATTTAAAAAAAATTACAAAAGGAACAAATAAAAACTCCTCCTCAACAACAACACACATAAATACTAACTGAATAAATGAGGAGAACAAAATAAAAAAAAACAAACCCAAAACCATGGAATTGGAAATTAGAATATGGAGCTGTTATGTAAAATGAGTAATTTGATTTAAAAAAGGAAAGATCAAACAACAAAAATAAAACTGAATTCATAGCAGATGAAGAGTAAATATTAGGAACTACATTGGCCAATTATGCAACTACTAACTGGTTAAAGAATAATCATAATATTAATAATATTCATAAACATTATTATAATTATATTTCATCATAATCATAATCATATTATAATAATCATAATATGAAATAATAATCATAAAAAGATAGTATCTCCAGACAAATAGAACAAGAAATAGATCATCTAATTTATCCTAACAAAAAAACAATCAAACAAATCACAATGAACTTCTGAAGGATAGAAAAAGTATAAAACTATATGAATTTTTAAATGAATTCATTAAACATTCAAAGAATAATTCCAATATTATATAACTATGTAAAAATGGGGATGGGAAAGGAATACCACTGAACTACCGTGGAATACATATAGCTCTGATATTTAAGCTAGTAGAGGATAAATAGAGAAAGAAAATTAAAGGCTAATGTATCTAATTAATATTAAAGTAAAGTATCAAATAAAACTTTAGAAATGAGACAACAGCAGCATTTTAAAAGATTATGTGCTCTGACAAAGTTGGATTATTTTAAATATGTAGAGTTGCTTAAATTAATGGTGTGTTTTTCTTAAAATGTTAAACACTATCTAAAATGAACATGTAGAATTGTCTTTAAAGAGAAAACACTAGAAAGCTTTCTAATAAAAAATATATTAACATATACAACATACATAATATATTTATATATATTAATTTTCATTATAATAGAAATGTTATTATAAAAAGATGAAATAAAGAAATTGAGGGAATAAGCATAGGCAAAGAAGAATCAACATTAGCACT
Source organism: Antechinus flavipes (assembly GCF_016432865.1). Lineage (NCBI taxonomy): Eukaryota > Metazoa > Chordata > Mammalia > Dasyuromorphia > Dasyuridae > Antechinus > Antechinus flavipes. The sequence continues at coordinate 152,956,414 of NC_067401.1, forward strand.
TCTTTTTGGTCAGTGATAATGGTTCTAATAATGAGGCACTAACTAAAAGATTCAATTAAAAATTCATTGTAACCATAACTTCAATATAATAACAAGATATGTAATAAACCTACCAAATTTTCAGCCTTTTTCAATTTTATTAACAAAATGCTGAACAATGAAAAGAGAAATATAAGTGCAGGATTAAATATATGGGAATTCTCCTACCAAGATATACACAGAAATTATATGAATACAATCTAAAAACTAGTGTTTGTGAAAATTTAAAGAATATTTCAATAATTCAAGAGATCTTTATCAGTCATATGTGGATCTTGTTAATATAACAAAAATAACTGCATAAACTCACTTACAAATTTAGTGATCTACCAAACAAACCACCAAAGAGTCATTTCATAGAACTAGTAAGAACAAAATTTTGAGAATATGAAGTTAGACAATGGGGGAAAATGTCTTAAGGAAGAGGAGCAACATTAATAGATCTCAAACTACTCAATAAAGTGGAAATAATGAAAACTTTAGATGGTTATTAAAAAATAAAAATGTAGGTCAGATTGGGTAAGCAAGACCTGGAACCAATTGAGCAAAATTTGATAACTGAGCAATGTTTAATAAAATCAATGACTAATTACTGAGGCAAAGACTCATTTCTTAATAAAATTGCTGAAAAAAATTAAAAGTAGCTTGCCAGAAATTACATACACACCAGCATTCACACTATATCAAAATAACTTTCAAATGAATTAATGACCAAGTTATAAAAATTGTATAATAAGCAAATTAGAGCAAGAGTATATGCATTTCACAACTATGGATATAATGAGAGTTCTTGCCTCAACAAGAGACAGAAATGATGGGAAAAGAAAATGGATAACTTTGATTGCATAAAATTGAAAAATCTTGAACAAAGAACTTTGATTCAGTTTAAATAATAAAGGAAACTTTAAAATCTTTAGAAAGTGTTCTCATATAAAAATCTGATATTTTTAGGATATTTAGGAAATTGATAGTAATATATAAGAACATATGCAGAATATATGCATATTATATACAAAAATCATGTGAAATGCCAGATTAGAAGAATCAAAAGTCAAAATTAAGGTTTCAGGAAAAACTATCTCTAATTTCAGATGTGCATATGATACTACTCTCAGAGCATAAAGTTAAGAGGAATTAAAAAAAAATCGTTTGATGAGATGAGTTTGTAAAAGTTGGTTGGAAGCTAAATATCTAAAACTAAAATCTTGGTCACTGGTCCCATCACTTCCTAGTAAATAGAGGGAAAAGAAATAGAAGTAGTGCTAGATTTTATACTCTTGGGCTTAAAGATCATGGTAGATAGTGACTACAGACAAGAATTAAAAAATACTTGTTCCTTAAAAAGAAAGCTATGCAAATCTTGACAGCATTCTTATAAAGCTGAGATTCTTCTTGTTCACAAAAGTTCATATACTCCAAGCTGTGTTTTTCTCCCAGTAGGAGTGTATAGCTGTGAGAGTTCAACTATAAGGAAATATAGAATTGATACTTTTGAATTGTGGGGCTGCAGAAGACCTTTGAGTCCCTTGGACAGAAAAGATGTCAAATAAGTCAATGCTTAGAGAAATTAGTTTAAATACTTTGGTTACATCATGAGAAGACACGATTCATTGGAAGAGACCCTGAGGGTGGGAAAAATTGAAGATAAAAGAAAAAGAAAATGAGGTAGATAGATAAGATAATGTCATGAAAACAATGAATATAAATGTGGACAGACTTTGGGAGATAGTGGAAGATAGAAAGACCTGGTGTATTATGATCCATTGGGTCATCAAGAGTTGGATATGACTAAATGACTGACCACCACCACCAACAACCAAAAAAAATCATAAAAACAGGAGTTATTCTCCCACAGATACATTATCATAGAATAGAAATAGTTTCAAAAGAAGAAACTAAAGTCATAACACCCATATTAAAAAAAGTTTTCCACTGAGAAATTAAAATATCTCTGAGATTCTTCCTTATATTCATCACACTGTAAGAAAACAGCAAAAATAGGAAATATTAAAAAAGAAAAAATAACCATTTTGAAAGCTCTGTGGGAAGATTGGTGGAGTTGTGATCTAATCAAACCATTTGACAAAACAATTTGAAGCTATATCCAAATAGTTATGAAACTATTCACACTCCTTGATCCAGTAATATTACTATGAGGTATATACCCTCAAAAGGTTAAAGATGGATAAAAGGTCAAATAGGTACAAAAATATTAATTGTAACATTTTTTATAGCCCAGACCAGAACTGGAAGCAAAAATAGGTGTTCCTCAGCTAACAAAAGCAGCTTGACAAATCAAGGTGCCTAAATTTATTGTAATATTTATTTTAGATAGAGCATGACAAAAGTTAAGAATTCTGAGCAACTTGGAAGAATTTGTAGGAGCTGATGCAGAATGAAATAAGCAGAACTAAGAGAACAAATTGTACACATGATGATTACAACAATGTAAAGGAAAATAACTTTGAAAGATATAAGAATGCTGATCAAAATTTAATCTGAGAAAATGACAACAATACACAGACACTTTTGGATTCAGACAAAACAAGTCAAGAATTTATTAATATTTCAAAAATTATTTATCAATATTTAAGAGACATAAAAGATCAATAAATTAGGGATTAAAAATCACAAAAGGAACAAATAAAAACTCCTCAACAAAACAACATACACAATAAAAAAAATAAGGGGAATAAGACTGAAATTACTAAAAATCTTGGGAGAAAGAAAATTCAAAGACCTTAAATATGTAGTGTAATGAAATATTGCTTCTAAAAGTCTAGTAAATGAGTTCAGGCTTATGAAGAAATGTTATAAAATAAGGGAAAATTATCCAAGATTTGATGAGACAGGGGACCATGTGGAAACTGAGGAAAATATGAAACCCAAACATGCTATTCCAAAATGATTAAAAAGAGAAAGGAGAATTGTGAGAGTAGAATTTATGGCCTCTCTGGCAAAAATCAATAAAATAAAACAGAAAACTGAAATCTGCAATGGCAAAGCTCAGTAAAGGAACAAAAGAGAGAACAATTAATTAGGAATGTCAATACACAGAAGTGAAAGAATGTCTGGAAGAAGAGAAACAAAAATTAAAACATTAAAAGAAAATATGCTGATCTTAGAGACAGGATGTATAGGGACAATAAGGATTATAGGTCTCCTAGAATGTGACAAGTCAAAAAATTTGAATATTATAATACAAAAAATATTATAGGAAAAATGCCCAGAACTTCTGAACATAGAAAACAAAACTTCAAATGAAAGAATTCATATATTGCCTCCAAAGGGGGGGGGGAGAGGAGGGCACTGTAAACTCTATGAAACATAGTGGTTAAACTTAAAATTTATAAACAAGTTTCACAAGTAACTAGGATAGGGGCAGCTAGGTGGTGCAGTGGATAGAACACTAGCCCTGAATTCAGGAAAATCTGAGTTCAAATCTAGTTTCAGATACTTAACACTTCCTAGCTGTGTGACTCTGGGCAAGTCACTTTATCCCAGTGGCCTCAGAGGAAAAACACAAAACCAAAATAAGTAACTAGGATTAAGTATATGATTTTGGACTTGAACTCAGATATTTCTAACTTGAGCTTCAGCTTTCTATGCCCTATAATACCTGCCTATCTCTGATACAATTCAAACCTAAAGTCAAATGGAATTAGGAGATAGAGATTTGAGTTAAGAAGATCTGGGGTTCAAATCTTTCTGATCCTATGTTCAGTTTTGAATCTATTATATTACCCAGTTGTTTATTCATGTGAGTATATATGTCCTGTTAAAGTTTGTTATATTCATAATGTCTAAAAAAGGAAAAAATGAAGAGATGAAAAAAAAAGAATAGTAACAATATTCAGAAGTGAACAAAAATAAGTTCAGAAGGGGCAGTTGAGTACTATTATGATAAATTTAATATATATATATTTTTAAAAGAACAAATTATATGACAAAAAGCTCACAATTTCATTTGTAATCCTTTTTTCATCTTTCATATTGAAATGATGATGGTTTGAGATAGATATTTGCTAAATTCATAATGAAAAAAGAAAGAAAACCAATGTTAAAGTGAGCCCTCAAAGTCTCGGTGAAAAGCATATAGAATGTCACAGTATCTTACATTTAACATAAACTTAATAAATGTCTGTTCACTTGAATTAAATAAAAATGCTGGGATGTAATATTAAAAACTTGTCTAGAAGCAGAAAGGCTCTGTCCTGACTTTGGTTGAGATGCACCTGTTAAGAACTCAGCTAAGACTGAATTGGATCAGGGGCAGAGATATGAAATGTAAGGAGCTGAGGGATAGGAGGGTGAGGAGGTGAGGGGGAAAAGGGGTGGGATTGGGGAGGCAGTGGTTTCCAGCAAGTTCCTTTTCTATTTTATTTAGATTAAATTCAGCTCAGCAGGGTTATTTCTTAATTAGAGCAGCCTAGCCAGGCAGGCCTCTAGCCTTGGACCCCTGCTTTGCCTTCTAAGGTTTCATGAGGGATGTTGTCCTGCCTTATTTCCTGAGTTCTAATATTTGAATAATGTGCAGTGATTTCAACAGGAAGAAAAGACTTGTAATTTAATCATCTTTATTAGATTGGGGGAGGGAGGGTGGGCAGAGGAAAGGGAGAGAACCTGTGTTGTCTCTTTGTCTGTTGACATTTTCTTTTCTTTTCACCTTCAATTCTAGTTATCAAGAGGTGAGTCCATAGTTCTTCTTACTTTTTTAAAGCAAAGAAACCAAATGGGAACATTAACTTTCACAGAAGGTTTGTTCATTGTTAGACACCTGCTGTTCTAGAGGAGAGATTTACATAAAATAAATAGCAGCTTCCTTTCTAATAACATTGAGATTTAGTAGATCCTAAAGTCAGGGACTGAATTTCAAGGATCCTATTGTTTACTATTGACTTCTTGATGAATGTCACAGGCTACAATCCTTAATCTACCTGAATATTATGAAATGGAGAAGGCAAAAAGTAATAAATCATTTATTAAGTGTTTAGTATAGTAGGTACTGTGCTAAGACTAATGATACAAAGAACATCAAAAAATATTTCCTGCCTTCAAGATGTTTACAGTTTTGTAGGAGAGAAAACATGTGAACAACTAGAGAGTAGGTGGAAAGTACTCCGGGAAGAGAAGACATTTCCAGCTGGGGAAGGCAGTGAGGACACTTGGGTAACTTGATTAAAATGATTAATTATCATTTACCCTTTTACAATCTTATCTGTGGAACATATTGAAAAGCCCATCCCTGGGAATTGTGGAGATGATGTATGCAAAATACCTGAAATCAAAAGTAAATATTACCAACAGAAAAATGAAAAGTATGCTTATCTCAGGTTTGCTAGTCACCCAACAAACATTTAATAAGCACTTATTATGTGAAAACTACAATGTTAGACATTGAGCATTTACAAAGGAAGGCAAAAACAGTTCCAAGAGATCAACACTGTATTGGTATCAACATATATACAATTGCACACATGTAAAATTTAGGATTTGCATAAGGAAAGCATACAGAATGAATCTTTTAAAAAATCTTCAATGGGCACTTTTTATTTTTAATAGGTAATGAATGTACTATAATTCTTGAAGAAAAATGAAGACTAAATTTCCACATTGCTCATCAATATGCATTGAATCCAGAATTGTCTCTTTGTAACAATACAAACTTCACACAGAAAAATGTATATTGCTGCTTCTTTAATTCTCCACAAAAGGGTATGTATGATACAGGTCTTTACTTTCTAGTCTATATGTGCATAACTCATTTATACTTATATACACAGGGGTCTACATATTTCCCCTCCCCTTTGCCTAAATACACATGCATTTTTATTTTGTTGATCTTGTTTTCTCCTTAAGAATTATCATCAAGGAATTTTTTCCTTTGGGAGAAGTTCAGGCACTCATTTAAACTTGAGTCAGAAGAAATGGGATGCAGACTTTTTCACCTCTACCATTTTTTTTTCTAGGGTAAAACAAAGTGGCAGAGCCTCATTATCTGGAGTCACAGGCTTTGGTTCAGCCCAACTAGCCTTTGATGCCTAATGATTTTAAATTTATTTGTGAAGGATCATGACAGGGACAGAGAATTTTCCATCATATCTATTTTAAAGACATTTTCAATTGAGAACATTAAATTAACCTCTAACCAGATGGAATAGTTTTACATCTAATAGAGTGATACTTTTACTAACATGCCCTTTAGGCTGAAGTCTTTAATCATGCTCACATTGTTAGAGATATTTGGTCTAGTATGATAATATTTGTGTACCAAATGCCTTGATTTCTATATAGTAATAATGTTTTCTGATTAACCAAAATAACTACTATGCCCCAGGCAATGGCCAAATAATCATTTGTTCATTGAGATGAATTTATCTCCTCTGATTTGAGCTGTGGAGATATTTCATTATAATAAAAGAATTTGGACATATTTAATAATAATAATAACAACAATAGTGATGATAATGAAGTTGATAAATACATATTGATAGGCAACATATTTAACATTCACTGTGGTTTGATTTGATGAGTTAATGGAAAAGGCATTTATTAAGTACTCACTATGTGCAAAGAACTGTGCTAAATGTTAAGTAAATAAATAGAAAAGTAATAGAGCTTGAATTCTGATTGGGGAACACCATATATAGAAATATTTCAACAGGAAGTCAGATGCAAAGACCCAGATTTAAAACCCTTAGGTTGCAGCAGTGAAATCCATGGTGGTATCTCTGCTTTCATGCCATTTCCTTGATGAACTATATCTGTTCCTAATGTTGAACCATTCTACAATGCCAAGGATGTGGATTTTTGGTTGCAAGATTCTTTTTTCTGGGTCCCAGTAACTGTGGTTGTAGAGGAGATGTGGACAGCAGTGACTGCATCAGCAGCTACCAGGTAATTTTTTCATAAGGGTAGGTTCCTTTTCTGCACTATGGCTAGGCTAGATATGTGGCTTCTAGATCTGCAAAGTGTTTTAAAAATATTAACTTATTTTATTCCTATAACAGCATCACAAAACAAGTAAGTGTCTCTGAGGCAAGATTTGAATTCAGATCTTCCTAGGTTCATATATTCTGTCTTTTGCATTACCATGATACTCTTCAAATGACAGTTAGATGATGGCTTTAGTGGCAGGCTGGAAACAAGGCTGGTCAGTGATGTGATAGTAAATGTTTGACAACCAACTTTCCAAAAAATAAATTTATCTAGGACATACTTTTAAGTTTAACTCAAATTAGGCCAATTAGGAGATGCTAAAATCAGGAGGACCTGAATTCAAATCTAACATGTGATTCTGAGCACTTAAGTCACTTAACCCTAGTTACCTCCACAAAAAGTTTTACCTGAATTTATAATTCCTTTACCCACCATTTTCTTACAGAGACAATCAACAAAATAATAAATCATGCCCTGATTTGTATGTAGCATTTGCCAATTTCTGAGTCTCACACTAAAAATTTAACAACCAGCTCTCCTAGTCAGTGAGAGGTGACTTTAATACATACTTGGGATTGTTGTTGTTGTTGTTGGAATACTGCTGTTTTAAGGAATTTTATTTCCATCTAAATCTGAGAGTACTAAATGGCTGATATATTAGCAATGGTTGGACCCATATGGATCTTATGACTTCCTATCTGTCCCTCCCTAAGAAATCTTTGCTCTTTGTCAATCTATGATTCATCCATTCTTTAGCAATGTGCAGAAACATTTTTCTCATGTCTCATTTTAGCTTAAGATTCTGGAAAGGGCATTGAATGGAGTACATAAGCAATCCACAGTGGTATGTGAACATTTCCCATGGAATATGAACTCTCTAGTTGAGGTTGATCCTGCCCAAGCTTGCATTTGCCCGAAGGGCTTGTCCATGGTAAGAATAAGGATGAGTGTATATATTTTGTGTATCTATCTATCTCTATATACTTACAAATATATAAATATATAAACACATATATGCATATATACATTGTAAACTAAACATGAATTTATATACATGTACTGCATATATAAAATCTGTACATTTGTATATATGTATATGTATATTTATATATGTATATCTTCTGAGATATGTATGTCTCTATGTATCTATCTACCTATGTATCTCTTCTGTTTTCTCAGGAAAGCCATACCCTATCTTAGTTCCCTGCAGGGAAATAGATATGTATGTATGTGTGTGTGTGTGTGTGTGTGTGTGTGTAATTATGTATGCATATATAATATTTGTGTAAACTATAAAGTGTTGCTATATATATATGTATATATATATATATATATATATACATATGTATATATCCATAAAATCTATATTGATTCTAATCTGTGGGAAACTTATGTTTGCCTGGCTTGTGATAGGTTTCTTTTTCCAAATGGAATATTCCACTATTTCTTCATCTTTTTCTTCAACTTCTAATGAAGCGGCAATATCATCTTTTTTTTTCCTTAAAAGGTATCAAAACTTCATTGTTAACTCTGTCTATTTCAATCATTAAGCACACCAGATAAGGATTTCGTGTCTGTTTAATTTTTTTAAGGGCAGAGTAGACAAATTTGTAAGTGATAACAAAAGGCAAGTTTTTAAAGAAATGGTTGTTATAGAGAGCAGAATTTGATTTTTCTCTTCAGGAAGATAAGACCAGAAGAAATTCTCCTCCAGTTTGATAAGGTATGATCTTTGAATTAATTCCCTATTTTAGTTAAAGATTAGGGAAGTAAATCTCCCTGATTTCTCTGTAATTGCATTAGTGCAACAATCAGCGAGTTTCTACCTCCCATTGTTTGCAAAGGGGATCATGGAAAAAGGTACAGGAGCAGGCATCTAGAAATCAGATGCTCTGCATTACCCTGACTGTTGCATTTCCTCCCATGTGGCTTGAACAAGATGAAAGATCTGGCTTTTTTTTCCCCAAAGCCTCAAAATCCAAGTTCTAAAAAGATCACTTAACTGGAAGACTCTGGAACAAAATCTGGTCTCTATTTGAGAACTAGCACTAAAGAAATATTATCTAGAAGAGTCTTGGAGACAAGCATTATAATTTTTCAATAGTATTTTATTTTTTCAAATCAAAGATAGATTTCAACATTAATTTTTATAAGAAATTGTGTTCTAAATTTTTCTTCCTTCCTCTCTTACCTCCTCCCTCCCCAAGACAAGCAAGCAATCTGATATAGGTTAAATATGAGCAATTCTTTTACAAATATTTCCATATTTGTCATTTTATGCAGGAAAAATCAGATAAAAAAGGGAAAAAACATGAAAAAGAAGAAAGCAAAAACATGAAAATACTAAGCATTACAATTATTTAAAACTTAGCTGGATAGTCTACATATAAAATTTCAAACTTCAGAGATGTCTACAAAGATAATTCAACCTTCTGTTGAAGATTAGGAAGGTGTACCAGTGCACATATTATTATTGATCCTATTAATTCCTTTACTAAAATTAACTTTGTAGAGTCAATGTCAGAGTATTGTAGACTAAAACTCAGGTTGAAAAAAGAGGGATATAACTCGCATATGAGTTTGGGGCTAAAAAACCAGTGAAATCTGATGGATGTAGAATGAACAATTTAAAGCAGGTATAGTTGAGGGGACTCTGAAAATAAAAGATGGAAGTTATGCATTAGGAAGAAAAGAATTGAAAAGCCTATAGAACTAAGGAAATCACTGAAGGTGGAAATCAGTGCTGTGGTCCTGGACACTTGTAAGATGTCTATCTCTGGGTATAGGATAGGGAAAGGATAGGATTACTCATGAAATGCTTGACCCTTGAAGAAAGGTAAAAAAAATTCTTCAGGGCATCAGCTCATTTTAATGACTTTTTCATTACTTATTCATCGAATTTTAATGACTTATTCACTGTTTAGAATGTCTGATGTCCACAATCATCTGTCACTCAAAGAGTAACAAAAGTTAGAGAGGGGAGGGTCACATTTTCCACCTAGAATAGTATCAGTAGCATGCTAATACCCTATAGTATCAGTAGCATGCTAATACCCTAACCCTTCTGTTAGAACTGGTTTAAATTAGAACCTCTGTTTTGAGGCCCATGATAATTTAATCAGCTTATTTCTTATTACTATAATGAGAATTGATCATGGACTGTTGTTGCAATATAAAATGTGGATTCTGATTTTTTTTTTTCATCTAGTGTAATCCTGTACCTTCATTATCTTAGTAACACAGGAGAAAACTCCATTAAGATGAAAAAGGAAGGACTACCTTCAGGTCCTAGTTTCCTATAGGGGAAAAAGATGGAACATAGCCTTCTGTGGAAAAGTGGATTACACAGGTGACAAGACCAGAGTAAAGAACCAGAGACTTTTCTCCTCTCCAGAGAGGAGACGAGCTAACAGGAAGCCAACAGATGTTACCTGGAGTCCATGTCATAGTCTCTAGAATAACCATAGAATCACAGAATTAAAGTTAGAAGGGACCATATAAGATCAAATCACCTCATTTTATTGATAAGGAGGAATAAGACAGAGAAATTTAGAGGCTTACCTAGGTGACACAGATGGTAAATAGAAGACCTGAGATTGAAACTCATATACTCTAATTTCCTTACCTGTCTTACTTCCCACTCTTTCCTATCAGATGTCTTTTTAATGCTTATTTACATCTTTAAGCTATTATATATTATTATCAGTGCATATTATCATCAGATATAGTTTCTTTCCATGCCAATAAGTATATGTTTGGGGATGCGATTATGAGAAGCCAGATGCAAAGAAGGAAAGATTTTCTGGTTTCTCTTGAATGCATGCAAAGAAATGTTGCAATGAGAGCATTTCTCTTGTTAGCATTGAAATCATACCCCACAACTACTTAAATTCAATGGGCAAAGAGCCAACAGTAGTAGTATTTGTGGCCTAAGAATCCCACACCCTGCATATGATAATTACCGAAAGCCCCAAGGACCTGCTCATTGGCCTCAAATTTAAGATTTTTTCATTCTACATGTGCTTGTTCCAACCCATGGGATTGAGTATTGGGGATGGATTGAACTGAGCAATTTGTTTTCTCTCCTACAATATCACCCATAACCAGGGCATACCCATTAGCAGTAACAGTTTGCCCTAATAGTAATAGCTTTATATAACCTATAAAAAGGTATAATTTATGGATGTAGTACAGGGAAGCTAACTGGTAAACTTGGAACTACTGAATAGACATGACTTTAGACTAACATGTGAATCATCTAACAGTGAGATACAAATTGGTACTCATGCACAACTGCTTTTCATTGGTCATGAAATTTATTTAATAAATGAAGGAAAAAAAGGAATAGGGACTTATTTCACACCAGTGATTGTGATATTAGAATAGAAGTTCTGTGAGGGAAGGGAACATTTCCTTTCTGTCTTTAAATCTGCCTTTGGATCTCCAGCATTTAGGGATATAATGGGCATACTTAACAAATATTTGTTGAATGAGGTACAAACTAGCTGTGTGAACTTGGCTAAGTCACAATGTTCCTGAGCTTCAATTTCCTCAGAAGTAAAATAAAGGATTTGGACTTAATGATTTCAAAGGTCATTTCAAGCTCTAAATCTCTGGTTGATTGGTTGGGGTATTACCAAACTGTTACTTCTCAGGGAGAAGTATGTGTACTAGCTAAAGAAATAGATTGTTTTTCTAAAGCTTCCTGTCTAAGTCTACATAGGTCAGGATGGTAAAATCAGCTGCATTTCTTGGTGCTAGCAGGGGAAGTATTTCTAAACAGTAGTTCTGTGTGTGTGTGTGTGTGTGTGTGTGTGTGTGTGTGTGCGTGCCCCGTGCATGAATATGTGATACCATACATTATCAAGTATATGAAGGGATGGGAAGTGGAGAGGGTTAGGAGTTCTACAGAAAGAGCAGAAGCAATAAGGTTAAGATTTAGCCTCAGGAAGATAAAAAGGAAACTCATATTTAAACTAAAAAGTTATTTTCCTCATAGAGATTCCAAGAGTACAGGAATATTTAGTTATTAAGCATGATTAAAGGGAAAAGGAATAAGTACCCAATGAGAGTATATATGCAAAGTTTTTGTCAACAAAGTAATCACTATTACCTCATTGAGTCAGCTCATTTCTCATCTATAAAATGGATGCAAATAGAATGGCTTAGAAACTAGACTCTACCAATATGTTGTTTATGAAAGAAATACCTGAAATAGAAAGCACACATATAGGGATTAGAGAAGACTTTATTATACTTCAGCAGAAGTGAAAAAAAATTACTTCAGACAAAGCAAAAGTAATAATAGACCTAATTAAAAGGGATAATCAGGAAAACTACACTTTGATGAAAAGTATAGAAAATGAGGTAATATTAAATTTTTAAGCAAATTTCCCTGATAAGGACCTTATTCTTCAAATATGTAGGGAACTGGATCAAATTTATAAAAATAAAAGCCATTCCCCAGCCGATAAATGGTCAAGAGATATGAAAAAGCAGTGGTCAGAAGAAAAAAATCAAAGCTATCTATAATCACATGGAAAAATGTTCTAAATCACTATTTATTAGAGAAAAGCAAATTAAAACAACTCTAAGGTAATATCTCATACTTATCAAAAATGACAAATGCTAGAGATAATGAGAGAAGGTAGATACATGCTAATGAAGTGTTGATGGAATTGTAACCATTTTGGAGAACGATTTGGAAATATGTCTAAAGGGCTGAAAAAGTGAAAACCTTTTGACCAGCAATACTACTGTTATGTTTGTATCCCAAAGAGATCAAAGAAAAAGGAGAATTAGCCATATGTGCAAACATATTTGTAGTAGCTCTTTTTGTTGTGGCAAAGAAATGAAAATGAGGGGTCCTTTAACAATTAGGGAGTGGCTGAACAAGTTGTGTGGTATTTGACTATTATGGAATACTATTGTATTATAAGAAATGATGAAGGGAATGGTTTCAGAAAAACCTAGGATGACCTGATGCAAAATGAAGTGAGCAGAACCAGATCATCATTATACAAAGCAGCAGCAAAATTATAGAGATGATCAAGAGATCAGAATCCAGTGTCCTTTTTTTCTTTAGTAACCCACTATTGATACAAGTTACATTTCAAAGAAAAAAATAGGATATACATTGTAGCAATTCAAGATAAAGATCAATACAATGATCTAAGTCAATTCCAAAGGATTCATGATTTTTTAAAAATGCCATCTACCTCCAGAGAGAATTGATGAACATTGAATGCAAATTGAAGTGTGATTTTCTCACTTTATTTTTCTTACTTTTTTGTGATGTGCCTAATGGAGAAATATTTTATATGATTTCACATATATAAGTGATATATTGCTTGCCTTCTCAAGAGGGAGAATTTAGAGCTCCAAATTAAAAAAGATGTTAAAAATAAATAATACAATTTTTAAAAACAGTAAAAGTCTCACCTTCTGTAGGTGGCCTTTTTTAGTCCTCTTAGATGCAAGTACCTTCCTCTTTCAGATTATCTTTCATTTATTCTGTTTATTTTTTTACTTGAATATAATTATTTATGGGTTGACTCTCCCAAGAGAATGTATAACTTTTCAGGGTAAAAGACTGGCTTTTTGTTTTTGTTTTGTTTTTGTTTTGCTTTTTTGTAAACTCAGATCATAGCAGTCAGAACATAGCATATATCATAGTACCTGGCACATAATAGAAACTTGTGGGCTGGCAAAAATCATTCTTGTGTTTTTGGACCTCAAAGCCAAATTTAAACCCCCCTCCCAACTCTCTGGTTATTTGGATGAGAGTAATGGGGAATTTTCAGGGAAGAGTTGAAATTTCACTATATTCTGAACCTTCTGTTTCTCTTCCTGAAGTGCTGAACTCTGCTGTGAAGCCACAGGAGACAGGAGGAGAAAGGACTTGAGGAAAGGAAAGGGCTTTTGCCTAAGAGGGCTCTGGGAGAGTAACCAATCCCATCATGGGGCTGCAAGTTGATGTCTCCAGGGTCATGACCGCACAGCCTATGAAAGGTTAGAACGGAAAAGACTTTTCTGCAAGTCTCCCCCTCTCCCTCCTGTCCGCCCTTTCCTTCTCCCAGTGGTGGACTCTGAGAGGTGGAAGGAAGGATGTATCAAACAGAAAGAATAAAGAACCCCTGCCATTCACCCCTACCATGCAAAACTTGGACCTGCCCGAGATTAGGTGGCAGCCGTGTGTTGCTGATTAACAGCAATGAGCATGAGAGAAATCAGAATCCAGTGGGCTTGTTTTCTTTAGTAGCCCACTGTGGTTACAAGTTGCATTTCAAAGAAAAAAATGGGATAAGTTTTGTGGCAATTCAACTGATGGTCTGGGATTAGAGATGAGGGAGGGACATAGACAGAACATACATTAAAGAAACCACCAGAGTGTCAGCAGAGCTTTTAATTCAGATTTCCTTCCTCATGGATGACCTGTGATTCAAATGGATGTTTAATCATCAGTCAGTAAAGGGCTAAGTCAATAATTCACAAAATGTATCTTTTTGAAATCAGAATGTGTCACATGTATCACCATTCTCTTCCTTATTATTATTTATATAATTATTATATTAATTGTAATTATAATAACAAGATGAATTTAGTTTTCTCTGAATCCAAAATGGATAGACAATGGGAGAAGACAGACTGGACCAGGGAGAAGGTTTAAATTTCATCTGGATAATCTAAAGATGAGTTGCACATAATAATAAAAGTCAAAGAGAGCAATACATAGAAGTTATTTCATTAGAACCTCACAATAACCTGGAAGATAGGTACTACAGACATTATTACTATACTTCCATTTTTCAAATGAGGAAATTGATATTCAGAGAAATTTAGGGACATTGGTTTCATAGCTAAGTATGAGGTATGACTCAAATCCTGCTGTTTCTCACATTAAATTCAGCATTTCTATCATCTTCACCAACCTTTGGTATATGTTACTCTTATGGGTCATGAGAAACTTGTCAAAAGAGTGTGGTGAATATTTAGCAAATAATGAAATTGCATTTAAAAAATACCATAAAGATATTAATGAGAAAATTTGGATTAGAGAAATAATGGTGAGGAAGACAGAAGCAGAATAGAAAAAGGATCTTAAAAAAAATTAAAGGAAGTAGGTTGAAAGAATAATTTCTTGCATTGAATTTTTAAGGAAGCCAAGCATCAGAAGTCCCAAGTTAGAAATTTCATTGGAGTATTTATTAAATATGTGACTATGAGAAAATCACTAAACTTTTCTGGATCTTAGTTTCTTCATCTGTAAAGTGGAAATTATAATACTTGTGTACCTGATAAGATTGTGGCATAGAGCAAATAGTTTGTAAATTTTAAAACATTATAGAAATGTTATTTGTTATTATTTATAATAAATCCTATGATGTACAAAATAAAAAAGGAAAGAATAATTCCCACTGATCAAAGTTGGATACACAATATTTTTCATATTGACTAGACAAAGAATTACAATGATTCAGTGAAAGATATAACTCCAGATTTATTTCAAATCAATGAATTTTGTTATGCCTTTAGAGAATTACATTCTATTCTTATTAAATATGCTGACAAAACTTTAAGTTCATTTACATCAACTTATGTTTGTTTCAGATTTTTCAGTCCCATTTTCAGTCAAATCCAAAGCAAAACAAAGAAACAAAAAAAGCAAAAACAAAATCCCAAAAAACAAATTGGAGGCTAAACATGAGTTATAGATATCCCTTTAATAAACTATCTTCACAATATCTCTGACACCCAACTCCTCTCTGTTTCCAAGTCTCAGGTGGTCATCACCTCTCATCTGTTCTAGAATATTATAGAAGCCTCCTCATGAGACTGCTGCCTAAAATCTTTTTCCAATCCACTACATTTGACACACTGCTGCCAAAGATGCATATATGCTCATTTGATTCCTCCATTCAATACTGTGGCTTGTAGGTTAAAATAAAAATCTCTTCTTTTTAACATTTAAAGTCCTACATAGCATAGCATCAGACTATCCTTTAAATTCATTGGCTATTACTGAACCTCCAGCTCTCTTGGATTCAGCCAAATTGGCCTTCTCTCTGTTCCTTATGTAATACTCTATTTCCTATTTCTATATCTTCCAATTGGAATCCATTTCCTCTGTCCTTATCATCATCTTATAGAATCTCTTTTCCTTTAAGATGCAAGCTCAATCAAGAGAATATTGTACACAGTAACAATAAGATTATATGATCAACTGTGATGGACTTGGCTCTTTTCAATAATGAGGTTATTCAAGGCAATTCCAATTGTGATGGAAAGTGCCATATGCACCCAGAAAGAGAACTGAGGAAACTGAATGTAGTTCAAAACATACTATTTTCACCTTTTTTTTGGTTGTTGTTTGTTTGTTTGTTTTTTCTTCTAGTGATTGCTCCTGCTTTGACCTGATTTTTCTTGTGTAACCTGACAATTACAGAAATATGTTTGAAGAATTGCATATGTTTAACATAAAAAAAAAGATTCAGTTCAAGCACTTTCTTCTTTATGAAGTCTTTCCTATTTCCAATTACTGGTATCTTCCCTTCCTAGCTATATATATTTATTACCATTGAGCCAGATTACTGTGGTTTATATATTGCTCTTTCTTCTAATTATGCTATTTTAGGGAGGACAAGGTTAAAAAGCTGCCCTCTTGTTTCTTTTTGTGATCCTATCTCCTAACCTGTGCTTTCTTTACTCTACCCTAAGAAGCCTAGTGCCACCTTCATTGTAGTTTCTCCTTTTCAATAATCATAAGAACATAGATTTAGTGAGAATTTGGGGGAGACTTTTTAGATCAACTAGTCCACTTCCTCAGATAAAGACACCAAGGACAAGGAGGTTTAAGTATCTTGGAATTTGATCCTAGACCCTCTGATTCAATCACTATAGTTTTTGTCCACTGCATCACAAATCAAGGCAGTCCTATTTAGAAAAATCCATTAGTCCAAGACATTGGAGATAAAAAGGAGGACAATATGAAAGTTAATTTATTCAATATTAAAGCTAACAAATAACAGGTTTTCATCATTTTGAAATCAAAATGTATTAATTTTGTGCCAATTCTATCTATATTTATTCTGTATGTGCTTACATATGCAAATGTTGCCTTCCCTTAATAGGATATTAGCTTGTTGAGAGTAGGGATTATGTCATTTTTGGATTTGTATGTGCCAATGTCCAATACACTGCCTAAAATGTTATAAGGACTTAATAAATATTCTTTGATTGATTGATTGTTTAATTGAAACAAATCATAGTCCAGAGAGCTTATAAGTCAATAAGGTTAACAAAGCTTTCCCACACTTTGTGAGTACTGAGTATGTTGGCCCAGGTGTTCTGGGATCCTAGTTGAAAGGTACATGCAATAGTAGATTGTTTAAACCAGAACATAGGGGCAATGTAATTAAATCTTTCTTTCTTTCTTTCTTTTATAGCACACAAAAAAGAAAGAAACAAACAAAAGAAAGAAAGAAAGAAAAAAGAAAAGAGAGAAGAAGAAAGAGAGGGAGGAAGGAAGAGAGGGAGGAAAGAAAGAAAGAAAGAATAATTTACACTACGCACATTTAAGATCAAACTGCATTATTTACCTCTGTCATTACTTTCTTAAGTCTAGACAATCAACAAAAACAATGAATCAAGTCCTGATTTGCAGCTTTTGCTGATTTTTCAAAGGGAAAATACTCACACTGAAATTTAATAATCAACTCTTAAAGCTGGTTTCAACACAACTTTATTTGATATGAAGAACTGCATTAAAATAGGGCAAGTTGAGGGGATTGGAAGGAAAAAATAGTTTACCATTCCCCTCTGCAAGAACGCACAATTTCTTGTTTAAGCACCACAAAATAAGTAAGCTACCTTCATAGATGTGCTTTTTATGTGCTTATATCACGTCTAAAATATAGCACACTCAAACTTACTCAGCTAGATTAGTCAGATTCTGACTTATATTCTCACCTCTAATTTGATACAAATCTTAAAAACTCAAGGGGATCATAGTTCTTTGTACTGATTTAAGGGACAGAGAGAATACCTATAAAAGCAGGAGCTACTGAAAGTCCTGTATGTATTCAGAACCTGGGTCTATGGTTAAGCCATTTAAATTTAAGACATTTATTAAGTATCTACTATGTTTGAGATGTAAGGGTAAAAGCAAAAGGAAAAAACTCATTGACCTCAAGAACATACTATTCAGTCAATCAATAATCATTTATTAAGCATTTATTATGTGCTAGATTTGATGTTTCATAATTAGAATTTTCTTGGTATGACAAATGGTTATTTAACTGTAAAGCCTGGTTCAAATGCTATCTTTCCTAGAAAGCCTTCCCTGATTCCCCATCAGGAAGAATATTTCCCCTCAATTTCATATAAAATTGTTTGGTGTTTCTCTAATGCAATTATTTTGTACTTCTATACAACATCTGTATCATCTGTATGGTAGATATCTGCAAAAGTCTTATTGACTTCTAAGAATGCAAGATCCATGAAAAAAGAGCCTATCAAAACTATAACTACCTTAGTGCTTTACTTACTCAGGTCTCTGCACCAAGTCAGGGCTTAATAAATATTTTATGAATTGGATATTTGTTGATTCATATTCATTTCATGTAGTAAGCTCACTGAGGTCATTCTTTTGAATGCCATATCACAGAAGTAGTAGCATGGCAGAATGGGTTGAGGATTGATTTTTAGAGTCAAGAAGATTTAGATTTAAGTGATTCCTGAGACACCCACACATACGAGTTGTATGATAATGAGCATACTGACCATACCTCTGCAGCTCAGTAAAGTTAAACTAAAAAGTAAAAAAAAACTGTCAACTGCATTGGTGGAGGTAGTTTCTATGTCAGAAAATCTCGATATCATTGTGTATCAAAGTATATAAGAGAAATATAAATTATGTGTTATGAGCATTCATACATGATGACTTGAGGAATAAGACATGACTTCATGAAGAAGGTAATATTTGATCAAGATCTTGAAGAATGAGAAGATTTTCAACTGCTAGAGATTGAGAGAGGCAGAGAGAATCCCAGTTTCAGAGAATGAAAAAGTTAAGAAAGACTGAGGAAATTTGTGACTTGTTCAATAAGCAAAAAGTAAGTTGTTCCAGCCAGAGTATGTGATGGGCAAAGAGAAAGGGAATAGTATGAGATAAGCCTAGAGAAATCAATTGAGTCAAATTGCAGAAAATTTTGAATTTCCAGCTAAGAATTTTGGATGAGATGATGCATTATTCAGCAAGCAAGATTCTCCCAACAAAGAATGACTGAAGTCTCCTTCTGTAATGAAAATAAGAAATGAGAGGCACATCAATGAAAGGAATCAAAGTTTCCAAACAAAACCTTGATTCCCCCCCTTGCTTCTTAAACTATTATATTTAAAATGTGACCTCTTTTATTTAATTTATTTAATCTCAAAAAGGAAATATAAGCCAATATGTCATGTTTAGCATTAATGACATTTGATATGTGTACAAGGACACACGTCCCAACTATCCGCCTAATATAATCATATTCAGACTTCTTGGCTGTTAGGTGACACAATGGATAGAGCTGGATTTGGGGTCAAATCCTGCTTCAGTCAACTAATAACTTTGTTATTATAGGTAGTCATAGAACCTCTGTGAACCTCAGTTTCCTCATCTACAAATGAGTATAACTGTTCCTGTCTCACAAGGATGTTGTGAGGACAAAACAAGAAAACATATAAAGAGTGTTGCAAACCTTAAAGTACTATATCAATGCTAGTTATCATTTATGATACTAATTATTAGATTTATGATTAATGTTGATAATAAAAATAATGATTGCTATTATTATTTTCAGAACAAAGTGTTTCTACTGTCTTTGAAATTCTCAAGTGACACTAAATGTCTGACCATAGACATTTTGCAAATTTTGACTTTGTATTATACTATAGAAGTCATTTTAGGAAATTGCCTTCAATTCACAGTTAATAGATTTGAAGGGAGGAGAAGGGAGTAATCATTTATTAAGCACCTATTATGTAATAGGGACTTTACGTATTTGCACATATTAGCTCTAAAAGAAATCTTCAAGGTTATTTAATCCAACTCCATCATTTTACAGGTGAGGGAAAAATGAGACCCAGAGAAGTGAGCTGAATTGTCTCAAACAAAAATGATAAAACCGGGATTTGAATCCACAGCCTCCAAATCCAGCACTCTTTCCATTGTAACAGCAAGCTTGTCAGTTCTACTAGAGATGGGCTGCATAATTTTAGTCTCAGTTTGTTTGAAAAGAAAGAACATAGAGTGAGCACATCTCCAAAGGTGATGTTGGCCAGACTAAACAACCTTCACCTTTACTTTCTTTTCACACTGATGAGGCATTTCCTTTTAGAAGTGGAAAATTTCTGGAAATTTTGAAATCTTTTGGGGGAAAAAACAAACAAACTTATGGGATTTATTTTTTTTTTCTTGTAAACAATTTTAGATAACGAATCTTGGAGGAAAGTTGAAATATCTTTGGTACTTATTTAAATACCTTTTATGGTTCTTAAACACACACATATATATACATATATACATATATGTGCATACATACACATATAGAAACACTGCATATATAAAATGCTACACATATTGCTGCTAATATCATGAGGTTTGATATAATAAAACATAGTTTGCTCAGACAACAATTTGATATATACTAATTTAATTTTCTTTTAAAATTTTTCTATTTTCTTACAAATTAAGGTATAAGCTGCTCCTAAACTAAAGGATCCAGACTTTTCTTTACATTTTGCCAGTTTATGAGAAACAGACAAAACTTTGAAAAAGGGAAAGGAGGAGAAGACGATTTATTGCCTACTCTTACATTGTGGTAAGAGCTTAAAAACATTCTTCATATTTACTTGGTTCAGTAAATATTATTACTATCTCTTATTAAAGTTAAAAAAAGTGGGGCTGACAGAGGTTAATTGATTTGTCCAGGGTCTGAAGAGGGTTTTGAATTCATCTCTTCCTGACTTTAGATATGAGAATCACCCACAGCAAACCAAAGATTGTTATAGTTTCTTTATTCTCTACTGTAAAGTAGAATTCGTTTGCTTTCAGGAAAACTGAGAAAAAGGCCACCAACACAGAAAGAAGACCTTTTCTGATCACCCAAATAATTGAATTTGATTCCTGCTCCAAGGGATCTTTGTTAGCCAATATTATCATTAGAGTTTTCATCTCTGATTTTTTGATGCTTCTTAATCTTTACATCCTTCTGAAAACTGATATTTTGCTAAGATGGAGACCTTTCTCTGTATTAATTCATTTCTGATTTAGTTTAAGCATTTTCAAATGACCTGAGTTCTTTTACATACATGGTGCAAAAGACAGAGCAATCTGATGCAGGAAGGAAATACGAATCCAAGGTTTGGACATGATGTTTTGGGAGACTGTGCTTGGCAGAAACCCAGGCAAACATCTGAGACAGTCTGTATAAGCATCATCTGAAAGTTCCTTTTTACTATTAATTCCCAAGAGTCTAGCCTGTTTTGCAATCTGGTCAAATGTAGTAACATTACTGTCAACACTTCTATTTCTGCCTTTGGGTCGAGGACACCTGGTTCAATTCATACCTCTCCATTTTCCCTCTCTGTCTCGTAGACTCCTCATTCTTTTTCTAATTCAGGGTCTTGTACTCAGCTTTCTTCTAGATGTACATTCTTTCTTTGGTAATAATATGGCTCCAATTATTGACTCAATATAGAAAAGTGCCCAAAATTTCCAGCCATGACATCTTTTCAGAGCTCCTGTTCTGCATCTTCAACTGTGTGCAGGATAACTCTAACCAAAGCAACATTTCAAAATTGTGTGTCTAACAACTTACTATATTTTCCTCTAAAATGAGTTTTTTTTTCCCTTTTGACTTCTTTATTAGCATGTACTCCAGGGTTCTCTTGATTGTATGATTTGGAAGCTGTCTACTAGATTAGATGAAATCTAGTTTTGGGAATGAAATAATTTTTGATGATTACCCTGCACTAAACTGGCAATATTTTGCTTAATGATTTGGAGGTGAGGGAATAAATAATTGACTAAGGGTAATATGATATCTTTGGCTATAAAACTATGTAAGATATCTATAATGTTATAATTATAGTAGAGGCACATACTAAAAATAACATTTCTATTCTTTCCTTGCATATTCTATGATAGTAGACTCCTTGAGAGCTTCCTTCCCACTCAACTCATATTTTCACTTATCAAGTGAAGGTAACTACTACCTAAAAGGTATTCTGTGGGCATACACTTCCAAAATTAAAATTCATTATCTCCCAAGTATGTGCTTATCTTTTAATAGTTATCCAATGGACACAATTATCTCAAAGCAAAATTATTTAAAATGTGATACCTTTGGGTATCATGTAAAGTATAGAATTAACAGCTGTTTCTTGACCTTTTCTGATCCTTCCTCAATTCTGGCTAGGGCAAAGGGTAATCTTTCTCAAGGCTTTTTTCTCTTTTTTCCAAGGTAGAGGCTGGTGGTAATGGTCGAGTTATTTTTTCCTTCTTTCCCTTTCCTCAACTCAACTCAGAAAATTGACCAGTCAAATCATCTTAGAGCAATTAATTTGCTTTTTAGCATAAGGGCAATATGATGTTTCTCAAGTCCATGTAGTTCCCTCCTTTTCTGTTTTATGGAGTTAATATCAGATGAAAAAGTGATTACCATAATCAAGATAACACAGGGTTTCCAATTAGGAAAATTCTTAACATTCAGACAGAGATCTGGCTCTCTGCCATAAATTATATTTTTGAGTTTGGATCTCCCACTAATTCCTGGTTTCAATAGTTGAAGCAAGATCAGGATACAGGAAACATTTAGGTAAAATAAGCATGTAGAGTATATTATAGTGCTTGTTAATGAATAGGCATAGGATCGATGGAATTATGTAGAGAGCAGATCTTTTTTGGTCCCTTAGTCCTTGAAGAGGTGAATACAGAATCCTAATTTCTTTTGCTTTGAGATGCCTACAGAAGTTCTACTTTGAAGATCCACTTTGAGTTTTCATTTCCCTTCTGCATATCTGCTCTTTTTTTCATTTTCTCATTTTGGGTTTCTTGTCAATTGTGACTACTATTGTCACTTGGTCATTGCCTTCTGCTTCAGTTATTAAGATCCAAGTAGAACCTTGTATGCTATTATCTCTTTATTCCTTTTTATCATCATTATTTCAATCTCTTCTCCTGCAGGCTGTGTACAACTCTTTTTAAAATTTCAAGGGTGACTCAAAGACCTTTTTCACTTAAAGATCACAATAATCCAAATCATTCTCAGATTTGCAAGGGACTGCTTATAATCTGAACAAATCCCAGAATGTCAGTCAGTTCTCAAATCTGTTACATTAGGATGGCATAGTAAATATATCATCTTCAAAACATTTTCCATATTATTATTCTGTAATAAATGACCAGCAGGATGATTTCAGAAAGGCCTGGAGAGACTTACATGAAGTGATGCTGAATGAAATAAGCAGGACCAGAAGATCATTATATACTTTAACAATACTATATGATGATCAATTCCGATAGATATGGCCCTCTTCAACAATGTGATGAACCAAATCAGTTCCAATAGAGCTGTAATGAACTGAACCAGCTACACTCAGGAAAAGAACTCTGGGAGATGACTGTGAACCACTACATAGAATTCCTAATCCCTCTATTTATGTCCACCTGCATTTTTTATTTCCTTCACAGGCTAATTGTACATTATTTCAAAGTCCGATTCTTTTTGTACAGCAAAATAACTGTTTGGACATGTACACATATATTGTATTTAACTTATACTTTAACATATTTAACATGTATTGGTCAACCTGCCATCTGGGGGAAGGGGTAGGGGGAAAGAGGGGAAAAGTTGGAAGAAAAAGTTTTGCAATTGTAAATGCTGAAAAATTACCCATGCATATATCTTGTTTTTTTTTATTTTATTTTATTTAATAATAACTTTATATTGACAGAATTCATGCCAGGGTAATTTTTTACAACATTATCCCTTGCACTCGCTTCTGTTTCAATTTTTCCCCTCCCTCCCTCCACCCCCTCCCCTAGATGGCAAGCAGTCCTATATATGTTAGATATGTTGCAGTATATCCTAGATACAATATATGTTTGCAGAACCGAACAGTTCTCCTGTTGCACAGGGAGAATTGGATTCAGAAGGTAAAAATAACCCGGGAAGAAAAACAAAAATGCAAATAGTTTACATTTGTTTCCCAGTGTTCTTTCTTTGGGTGTAGCTGCTTCTGTCCATCATTTACCAATTGAAACTCAGTTAGGTTTCTTTGTCAAAGAAATCCACTTTCATCAGAATACATCCTCATATAATATCGTTGTCGAAGTGTATAATGATCTCCTGGTTCTGCTCATTTCACTTAGCATCAGTTCACGTAAGTCTCTCCAAGCCTCTCTGTATTCATCCTGCTGGTCATTCCTTACAGAACAATAATATTCCATAACATTCATATACCACAATTTACCCAGCCATTCTCCAATTGATGGGCATCCATTCAATTTCCAGTTTCTAGCCACTACAAACTGTATAATTTATTTAACTTCTCTGGGCCTCAGTTTCTTTATCTCTAAAATGAGGTGGTTGGACTAAATGGCTTTTAAGGTCTCTTCCAGCTATAAATCTGTGATCCCAGTACTCTGATGTTCTTTTTCTTCTCTTTGTATCCTCACACATTTTTTCACTGGAGTAACATTTTTGTGAGACAAATCACTTATGTTTGATCCTAAGGTCTGTTCATTCTTATATCTCAGTTTCTTCTTTTCTTCATAGTGCTTTATTTTCCCCAATACTCACAAAAAACAATTTTTCAACATTCATCTTTGCAAAACCTTATCTTCCAAGTTTTTCTCCCTCTTTCCCACTTTTCTCCTATTCAAGACAGCAAGCAATCCAATATAGATTAAACATGTGCAATTCTTCTAAACATATTTCCATCTTCATCATATTGGGCAAGTAAAATCAGATTAAAAGGTGAAAGAAAAAAACAAGGAAACAAACAACAAAAAAAGGTGAAAATACTATGTTTTGAGCCAATGGTTTATCTATTTTTTTTTCCAAACAAAACCAGCTTAAGTTTTATTTATCAGTGCAATCATTTTCCTTCAATTTTATTTATCTCTTCTTTGGATTTCAGAATTTCAGATTTGGTGTTTAATTGAGGTTTTTAAAATTTGTTCTTTTTCTATTTTTTTTTAAGTTGCAAGTTCAATTCATTATTCCATTTAATTTTTACATTGTACTGATACAAACATTTAGAGCTATAAGTACTTTGTACTCCATAAATTTTAGTATGTATCCTTGTTATAATTTTTTTTAGTGAAATTAATCATTTCTTCTTTGAACCACTCATTCTTTTGGATAAGATTATTTAGTTTCCAATTAAATTTTAATCCATATTTCCATGATAGTTTAGTTCATATATTTTTACATTATGATCTAGAAAAGATGCATATAATATATTTGCTTTTCTGTATATGTTTGTGAGGTTTTTATATTTTAATATACATGGTCAATTTTTGTAAAGATGCCATGTACAGCTTAGAAAAAGATATTCATCTTTCTATTCAATTTTCCATTCTATTAAATTTCCATTCAATTTTCTCCAGAGGTCTATCATATCTAGCTTTTCAAAAATTGTATTCATTCTATTCTTTCTTATTTATTTTATTGATAGATTTATCTAGTTCTGAGAGGGGAGCACTAAGGTACCCTAATAGTATAGTTTTCCTTTGATAATTCATTAAACTTTTCCTTTAAGAATTTGGATGCTATGCAATTTGATGCAAAATCTATAATGGGGTATATGTTCTGCGAGGACTAACAGGTTTGGTGTGAAAAACCTTTTTCAGAGCTATTTACCCACCCTAGGTGTTCACCTTTTACTGAACACTCTAAGGAACTATATATGTGTAGCATTCTTATCCTAATAAGACCATCTTAGCAGATAAACTAAACCAAGTTGGGGGTAACCAATTGGTTTTTTCAAACCTATTGGTAAATTGTAGGAATATCTACCCCAAGCATGTGAACATTTAACCCAATGGAATGGATGGATGAGAACAATTTGTTCCAATGGCCATGAAGGCAGCTGAAGTAATGCTGAGGAGCGCTTAGAGTTTGGTCAGATATTTTAGATGGCATCCATTATATCCTGGGCCATAATGAGTCATGCTGACTTTTATCATGATACTGAACTTCAATGACTCAGGAAAAGAGAGAAAAAAGTAAGGCTAATGATTGTGCAACTTTGCCTCACTTAAATACAATTTATGCACAAGTTAAGATATCACCCCATGATTGGTCATTGGTCCTCATTGAAAAGGAAGAATGAACAGTTATGCCTTTAATATTGATATTACTTCATTGTTTATGGTACCTTTTAGCAAAACATAGTCTCCTTTTTTATGTCTTTTAATTAGGTTTATTTTTGCTTTTGCTTTTTCTCAAATAATAATTGCTAATCTTACTTTTAAAAAATCTCAAATTGAGATATAATAAATCCTGCTTCAATACTTTATTTGTACTGTGATTGTTTCTATTCTATGTATGTTTCTTGTAAATAACATATTGTTGGCTTCTGGTTTCTAATTGATTTTGCTATCCACTTCTATTTTATGAGGGAATTCATCTCATTCATACTCACAATTATGAATACTGTGTTTCCTTTCATCTTACTTTCTCCATCTATCCTCTTCCTCTTTTTCTTTTTCTTCTTCTTCCTGCTTCTCCTCCTCCTTCTCTTTCCTTTTACTCTTCATCTTCCTCCTCTTTCTTCTTCTTCTGCTGCTCCTTCTCTTCCTCCTTCTTTATCTCTTTTTTCTCTTCTTCCTCCTCCCTTGTCCTCATTCTTGATCATGGCTTTCAGGTTAACTAATATTTCTTCCAATAATTCTTCTTGATCTATTTTCCAGGTCAATTTTTTTTCCAATGAAATATTTCACATATTCTTTTCCCCATTCTTTTGGCTTGGTTTTATTGTTTCTTGATGTCTCATGGAGTCATTAGCTTCCACTTGCCCTATTTAATTTTTAAGAGATTTCTTTTTCAGTGAGCTTTTGTACCAGTTTTTCTATTTGACTCAATTTTAGTTTTTTACTTTTTAAGGAGTTTTTCCCTTCAGTGAATTTGTGTATCTCTTCTTCCATTTGGCCAATTATGCTTTTTAAGAAATTCTTCTCTATGGTGGATTTTTGTGCCTTGATTATTTAATCAATTCTATTTTTAAGTTGCTATTTTCTTTAATATTTTTGCGTATCTTTTTACCAAGCTATTGATTATCTTTTCATAATTTTTCATGCATCACTCATTCACCAATTTTTCTGTTTCTCTCTTATTCAATTTTGAAAATCCTTTTTGAGTTCTTCCAGGAGTTCTTATTAGTGCTGGACTCTTCCAGGAATCTCTTATTGGTTGAATTGTTCAATTCAGATTTTTCTTTCTAAAGTTCTACTTGTAACTATATTGATATTCTTACCTTCTTTTGAGTTTGTATTTTGATCTTAGATCTTATAACTTTTAATAGTTGGATTCTTTGTTATTTGCTCATTTTCACGGCTTATATTTTGATTTTTAACTTTATGTTAAAGTTAGGCTCTGCTTCGAGAGTGGAAGGAGCACTATTGACAACTTCAGATTTTATTTATTTATTTATCGCTTTTTTGAGAGTTAGTTCTGGATTTTTATTGTTTACAAGGTGGTATGATCTAAGGAGAAGTTTGCTCACTGTTATTCTGGCCTTTGCTCTTTATCTAGGAAGGGACCTTATTCCCCTGCAGTTGCAAGTGCTGATTGGTGCTTCTCTTAGCCCTGGATCTGTGACCAGTTCTTCTGTTCCCTTGTGAGTGACCACAAGCACTCTTCTATACTCTTGAACTGTGACATGGACCTGAGTCTGGGCAATGCAACAGGATCCTGAACCTAGTGCCATCTAGGGATCCCCTGGCTGTAATACAGTAATATCTCTCTGAGGAGTTGTCTGACCCCCATATCTGTGTGCTGGGAGCTCCAAAACTGTGGCTGCTGATATTGCAGCATTCTCCAAGACCTGCTTGCTGCTAGTGTTGCTGCAGCTCAGCTCATTGTGTTCCAAGTCCAAAAACCATCCTCTGCTTGAGAGTTCAGGTAAGTTCTTGCCAGAAAGGCAATCTTTTCTCCACCCTCAATGAAAGTTTCTTTGATTAAATTTGTTATAGATCCAAGACTAATAAAAATTATATATTGACAAATATATATATTGACAATGAAAACTTTTCACTTTAAGTTTTTTTTTTCATTTTTGTTTCTTTTATTTCTTTCAGCTTGAAACTTCATGAAAATTTTCAGGAGCTGATTCTTATCTGAACTACTTTAGAAGGAATACCTAATAAGAATATTGTGATTCCTATACAATAATTGCTGAACAAATTGGCTTTATAATGATCAAGAGATACTATAGTTTAAGCTAGAAGATATTACAGGATTATAACATAAGAGCTGGGAGGTGACTTAGAAATCATACATCACATTCCCAGAGGAAGAAAATGACTCCCAGAAATCCAATCCTCATCAGGGGTAATGTCCCTTGTATTTATGAGTTTTTTGACATCCTTATCTATCTCTGTTTCTCGAAGAACTTTATCCTTTTATAAACACACAAAGGACATCAAAACTCTGCCACATTACTGCTACTGTTTCATTTTTTATTATTTTGGTCCTTTGCATTTTTCACCTTACTTCTAGAAAACAGCAGCTGCATAGTGAATAGCTCTGACATGTTCTATAACTTTTTCCCCTTTTCTATGGCTCTTTTGGAAATTGTCCAGTACCATGATGTCATGAAAAGCAAGTTTAGGCCCTGGGAGGTACATCCTGTTGCAATCCATGCTAGATCTTCCTCTCCCAGGCAGCAAAACAAATACTTAATCATCTCCTATCTTCAGTCAAACTTTTTATACTTTGCAGCTGATACATTTGGCGCTATCCGTTCCCTCCCCTGTTTCTGTATGCTTCTGTAAAGAACAAGTTAATGTGAATAGTTTCAAATCCCTTATTCCATATGTTTATCCATCTTTAAGACAGAAAGAAAATGTGTGTTTCATGGACACTATTATCTGTTCATATTTTAACTCCCAGAGAAGTTTGCCAAAAGAATATTGGTTACTGAGACTTCTTTAACAAGGAGCTTTGTCCCAGGGTCCCAACATCCATAAATGGGGCATACTTTCTCTCTGTAGAGTTTTGCTATTTCCTATAGCAACTAAGGTTCTTTTGTCTCACACAGCTCCCCCCACTACAACACAACTGCCATTTTCAATATCCTGACACAGTAGTACCTATTTTTCAGGATCCATTTTACTATCAATCCTTTTGGATGAAAGGGCTGGACAACTTCCTTTGTTGGAATGAATACATGGTCAGGCCATTTTCTACATTGTCACTACTCTTTCTTTTATAATAAGGGGAGAGGATCTAGGATTAAAAAAAACAAAACCTCCCCATTAGACATTATTATTTTATAACTTCTATGAGGGTCTTAAAATTTAATTTTAATTTAATTTGCTGAAGAAGTAGGTATGGATTGTGTTTGGAGCATTCTTCTAGGTATTCACAGAAATGCAAAATTTAGATGAATTATGGTCTCTGCCTTCATGAAGCTTATATTCTGATGAGGAATATGAGATGTACTGTAAAATAAAAGAGCTTGAAGTCAGAAGACCTGATTTAAATCATATCTGTGTCCCAGAACACTTGGTTGATTGATTTTTGTTCTTTATTCTTGAAGAGGACCAAAATGACATCACTATGTTAGTGTGTCCAGCTGTGGCTAATTAGACCAATAAGAGCTCAGAATACTCTGCCACAGGTCAGGCACAAATAGTCCCTGTGAACATTAGGGGTGGATTGTCTAAGTTTGCACATCTCACGTTTCTTTTGAGTTAATTCTATTCTGTTTTGCTCACTGGTCAAGATAATGATCTCTTTGAATATCAGTTTCTACATTTGTAAAATGAGGATAGCCATGCTCTGTTAATCTCACAAGATTGTGGTCAGTTAAAAACTTTGTAATCATTAAATCACTATATAAATGTGAATTATTATTATAGAGAATATCATGCCAGGAGAACACTTTCTTCCCTAATGTTTAGAGGGAAACTACCATGCTAACTGGGTTTAAGATGTATTTATGTTATCTAATCTCAACTAAACCCTCACTTCCACAAGGAGATCCTTTTGTTTTTTCCTAAATGTATCTCTGCAACTTACCTCACAATAACTGTTTCAAATCTTCTGTTGTCTCAAGTCTTCCACACTCCCATTTCCCTTCCTAATTCTGAAGGCAAAGACTTTGCATTACATTTTTCAGAAAAAGTCTGTTCATCATGGAACTCCTTCTTCTCCCCTATTATACATCTTTAAACCTCTTGACATTACCTATCTGCTCTCTTTCTTCACACTGATTTCTCCTAAAGAGTTGACCCTTCTTGCCATGGTGGAACCCTTTACTTAAGCCACAATAGCAGCTCTTCCTGTCACCCATGGAAACATATTTAGGTCTCTTCTGTATTTACAAACAAATAAAAAATCTTTCACTTGACCTTACCATCCCCTTAAACAATTATTCCCTATCTCCTTCCTTTCCCAAACTAGATATAGAAAAAGATATCTATATTACTTGTCTTTATTTACTCTCCCTTCTTTCAGTTCTCAATTCTTGCAATCTGTTGTTTAGCATCACTGATGACAACTACAACTACTCCCTCCAAAGTGTCTTTTCTCAATTTTTAACACTCTTGACCTCTCTGGAGCTCTTGACTTGTTGCTTGCTCATTCCTCATGGACTCTCTCTCCTCTATGGATTTTTATGCATGTTCTTTTTTGGGTCTTCCTTAACCCATCTGGCCATTCAATAGTCTCTATTGTTGGACGTCATCCATTTCCTGTCTCATAATGGTGATTGCTTACTAATACTTTGCCCTAGCTCCTCTTCTTTTCTCTCTCTCTCAAGTCTCTTAGTGATTACATCATTTTCTAAAGGTTCTCTTATTCAGATATCTAGAGGATTTACATATTCAGAACTAGTCCCATGTCAAATACTCCCTATTGGACATTGTTGACTGGTTGCCCCATAAACATCTCAAACTTATGTCCAAAACATAACTTATAATCTTTCTTTCCTACTCTAATCTAATCCATTTTCCAACTTTCCTATTCCTGTGGAGAGCATTATCATCTTTATAGCCATACAGGTTTGCAAACTTGAAGTTATCTTCCATCCGTTGTCATCCCCTATGTCTAATCAGTTGCTGAGTTTTATCTGATTCTACTTCTATGATGTCTTTCATATTTAACTTTTCTTCTCCCCTCACATGTCTATTACTTTGGTTATAGCCTCATTAATACTACTCTGAATACTCCTGGGGAAATGTGCTTTGCTGAATGCTAGTATGTTTTCTAAAAAGAGGAAGACCAAGAATGAGATTCTCCCCTTCTCCCCCTGCTCCTTTTTCTATCCTTCTAGGAAGTTGCTGTCCAATCTTTTGAATTTAGAACTCTCAAATTTTAGCTTTCCTATGACAAAACTCCCTTCTCTTGTTGGAATTCTGGTTTTGGCACTGTGCTGTCCAGATAATTCAAATTTGTTCCTTAACCACATAGTCTGAGATTCACAAATATTAGCCATGAACCACTCTTTCAGGCTGCTTGCATAAAAGTATAGCTCTAATATGCTTTCAAGTTT
This sequence comes from Antechinus flavipes, assembly GCF_016432865.1. Lineage (NCBI taxonomy): Eukaryota > Metazoa > Chordata > Mammalia > Dasyuromorphia > Dasyuridae > Antechinus > Antechinus flavipes. The sequence goes on from NC_067401.1 coordinate 152,988,160, forward strand.
CTGTGAAAAGGAAACTGGCATAATACCTTACTTCTATAAGCCATGGAGAGGGGTCATTCCTCCAGGAGAGCTGGTCCTTCTAAGGGACAGTCAATCAATCAGTTTAAGTACCTGAGGTCCTTCAACCAAGATGGCAATCTTTGTATTATGAGTCTCTAGGCCAATATTTAGTATCAAATTTTGAATCAATGGGGGTTGAATTGATCTACCTTACAAAGTTCCTTATCCCTTCCTCTTTGTCTTTAGGTGTCATCTATCTCTTATAATGAAAGCCATTTTCATGTTTCATTTTCTATTTTAAAGCAACATTTTAATACTACTAAGCTTCTAGAAGCAGCAGACCCAGCGTAAAGAGTGATTTAGGAAGGTGAATACCAGAAACACATATTTATGTTCCTTTTTTTCATAGTGCTCAGTATTTTCATCCAGGAAAGATTGTAAAATGTTAGTGGGACATGTTTTATCCTTTAGGATTTGTTTGGCCATGTTAGTGGTTATCTTGAAAGGCAAATTGCAAGTGGCTGTGTTTGTAAACCAGTTCCCTGCTTTCCCATTCCCCACTCCCAGAATCACTTACAGTGTGAAAATGTTTCCATATGGTATAAATTGGTCTCACCATTTTGCTAAAGGGGGAAAAGATAGAGTTGTGGCTAGATGGCAGGGAAATACTGTATTCCAACAGGCACACATGTAGTCAGGGTGTCTCTTCTGAATTAGGATTAAATGATTTTGCAGCCCTGCAGGCTTCACCTCCCTGCAAAATAAGGGTAGACTATTTTGCCAAAATACTGAATTAGTAGAAATCCAATTATAATTTCCACAGGTTATGAAAATATGCTAATGCCTCTGAAACTGAGTTTAATATTCTGATTTATGATTATTTTATCAACTCAATAAGGAAGTAGGCTTTTATACTTCTCTTTGTGCCTGTTTATAGCAACAAGGCTGGGAGGCATCAGGTTCCAATGTCTTTCCAACTTCTAAACTTTAGACTTGCTCTTATTCTACTTTTTTGGATCTTTTAAGTCATTGGGGCAATAAACTATACCTATATTATTCCTATAGAAATAAATGGAGTCATTCTGTTCCCAACCATTTAAGACCTAGTCAAGAAGTCAGAAACATACCTACCATCTATTAGAGGAAGAATCATGAAGGTATCCCACACGCAAAAAAAAAAAAAAAAAAAAAAAAGTGTAGAGCCCTTCTTACCTTGGGAACATGAGAGTGTCTTCCCTCAGAATGTATTTCTTTTGCATTTCAGCATTATCTGAATACATCTGTTCTAAGAAAATACAATAATTGTCTTGCATTTCAGCATTATCTGAAAACATCTGTTCTTAGAAAACACAATAATTTGATTCTAGATAATAGTTTTGCATAAAATTTCCATATTATATAGCTTTTAGAAATTATTTTAGGGGAAGAAAATCCAGGGTTTATTAGAGGAAAATCTTATTACATACATTTATTTCATTCTAATAAAAATTCAGAATCTACAGGGTTTTGTTTTAAGAATGAGAAAAAATAAAATAATGGTTCATGGGGGAAATTACTCCTTGTCCTCTTTCTTCCCTCCCAAATCATTTTAAAGTTTTTAGTTGTTTTGACTAGGCAATCAGAACAGAGCTCTTCTCTTCTGGGAACACAATGGACATCAGTTCCTCCTTCTTCCTTTTCCTACCAGGGAATAGTAGTTAATATCTTCCTCAGAAAATCCTTACTATCTTGTAGCAGACCTTTTTGTTAGGATTTTTAAAATAATTTCTCTTGTTCCATCTCTCCAGGGTTATTTTATTACTTGGTGGCTAACAAATGAAGTTCAAGGTGATATTTCAGAGAGAAATTATGAGTCTAAAAACTGTAACATCACAGTCACTTTCAGATGCCTAGAACAAAATCTATGCCCTTCCTTCTATTTCTAGCTCAAGTCAATGGCAGTTAGTTTTGCATCAGCAGAAGCAGCAAGCTCCTGTAAATACTGTTTAGGAAATACTAATTAGGTAATCATTAGTTTGATGGTAAATAATTAAACTTAGTAGGTACATGTTGCAGTTTATGTTTAAAGAGCCACACACACATTAATTAATTAACTTGATAATGAAGAAGCTCTTTAAAATTGCCACATAATTAGCTAAACTCAGGAAGAAAGTAGAGGACTTCCCAAGGCAATAGTTGAACAACTGCTCTTTACCTTTTATATTTTTCTGGCAGGGAAAGCAGTATTGAAAAAAAAATCCAATGGTGGTATAATAATTACAGATTTCTGTTCAATGTAATGAATAAACTTTTAAGGAATTTGAACTGCTTCAGAATAGTATGACTACTTTATTAGGGCAGTGAGTTTCCCATCAGTGCAAATATCCAAACAGTGGCTGGGTATAAGTCAACAATATCTTGCTGACCTCTCAGACCTGTGGAAGAGGAAGGAATTTATGACCAAACAATTAGAGATCATTACTGATCACAAAATAGAAAATTTTGATTATATCAAATTGAAAAGCTTTTGTACAAACAAAACTAATGCAGACAAGATTAGAAGGGAAGCAATAAACTGAGAAAACATTTTTATAGTCAAAGGTTCTGATAAAGGCCTAATTTCCAAAATATATAGAGAATTGACTCTAATTTATAAGAAATCAAGCCATTCTCCAATTGATAAATGGTCAAAGGATATGAACAGCTAATTCTCAGATGAAGAAATTGAAACTATTTCTAGCCATATAAAAAGATGCTCCAAGTCATTATTAATCAGAGAAATGCAAATTAAGACAACTCTGAGACACCACTACACACCTGTCAGATTGACTAGAATGACAGGAAACAATAATGCCAAATGTTGGAGGGGATGTGGGAAAACAGGGACACTAATACATTGTTGGTGGAATTGTGAATACATCCAGCCATTGTGGAGAGCAATTTGGAACTATGCTCAAAAAGTTATTAAACTGTGCATACCCTTTGATCCAGCAGTGTTACTACTGGGCTTATATCCCAAAGAGATCTTAAAGATGGGGAAGGGACCTGTATGTGCAAGAATGTTTGTGGCAGCCCTCTTTGTAGTGGCCAGAAACTGGAAACTGAGTGGTCTGTTGAGATTTCACCTCTCTCTCTGCCCTGAAAAATCCAAGCTCTGTTTTTCATCCTTATTATGATTACCAATCTCTCCCCCATTCAGTTCTTTGCCAGGCTCTATATTGATTAGGCTTTTTCCTTCCTCTTCTTGACTCCTTGTTCAATGAGTTCAACTCTGCCCCATCTTCTTCTTTTGAGTCCTTTGTACCATTATCATATCACAAAATTTGAGTTGCAAAGCCTCAGTTTTAGGCCACTCCCCCCATTTATTGCTTTAGCCCAGTCTCATTGCTGAATGAAGGTGGAGAAAATCATGCTAACTGGATGCATTACAAATTTCTGTTAACAATCTTAACTGGCCCTCATTGTGACTAAGCATTTCTTTTATTACTCCCTAACAGATTTACTTTCTCATTCACTACAATGGATTTTGATCTTTATCATCCCTCATCAAACTTCCCAAAGCTCCCCCTCTCCAATTCTTAACTGAGAACTTTGCCTCATTTCCCTGAAAATAAAAAGATCATTTGCTTAGAAATCTCTTCTCTCCTCCTGATCTCACACCACTGATGCCTTCTGCTACTATTTCCTCATTCACCTCTTTCATATGAAGAGGTGACTTTTCTATCCTTTATATGCACAATGATGTCATTCCGTTTCTTCTTCTCCAGCATATCTCCCTCTATCATTCCTCATAAATCTTCATAGCCTAGCTGTCTACTGACTACTTCTCTACTGTCCATATTCAAAAAATCCTTATTTTGCATACATTCCCACAAGCTATCATCCTCCCTTTTTGCAGCAAACTCCTTGAGAAAGGCACTTCCATTAGATCTTTCCATTTCTTTTCCTCTCACTCTTTCAACTCTTTGAAGTCTGTCTTCTTACATCATCCTTCATCCAACACTTTTCTAATTGTCTCTTAATTGCCATAATGTAATGGTTTTTTCCCTATCTTTGTCCTTCTTGTTCTCTTTGCAGTCTTTGAAACTATAACCCTCTTTTCTTTGACATTCTCTTTTCTCTCTACATATATACAGATATATACATATATGTTATATAGCTGTATGTAGTATGTATGTGTGGGTGTACATGCATGTACATATGTACATTTTTGATACTATTTTCTTCTGATTTTTTTTTTTTTGCCCTCCTGATCCTTCTCAAACTCCTTTGCTGGATCCTGATCTAGGTCATGCCCAGTAAAAGTGAAAATTCCCCAAGGTTCTCTTGAGTCCTATTCTTTTCTCCTATATTATTTCACTTGATAATCTCACCAGGTGCCATGATTTCAGTAATCATTTCTATGAGGAGGACTCTCAAATATACCTGTCTAATTTTAACTTCTTTTCCATCTTTGGATCTTACATTTTCAACTGCCTTTTATAACTTGAAACTGAATATTCTTTAGATATCTTAAACTCAATTTGTCCAAAACTGAACTTATCTTTTCCCCCAAAACCTTCTCTTTTTTTCTAACCTCACTACCACCGATGAGGATATAATTATCCTCCTGGTCACATGGGATGTGAGCAACCTATAGAATTTTATTTCCAAATAAGGACAAAGTCTTAGAGAAAAGGCACATCAGCTGGCAGAATTAGTTGTACAAAACAAGCCATTTGAACCAAGTTCAAGTTCCTTGAGTCACTGAACTAGTCTATTGCTAAAGATGACCCCCAAACAAGAAGTGGGTGAAAGGTAACTGCAAGCACTGAGTGTACATGCTTAATGAGTTAATTAATATTAACTTTTTGCCATTTTTGAACATGGATTGTATGATGAGGGAGGGGAAACATATCAAGAATGGGAGGATTCTCCAATTGATAAATGGTCAAAGGATATGAACAGACAACTCTCAGACAAAGAAATTGAAACTATTTATAGACATATGAAAATATGCTCCAAATCATTATAAATCAGAGAAATGCAAATTAAGACAACTCTGAGATACCCCTACACACCTGTCAGATTGGCTAGAGTGACAGGGAAAGATAATGTGGAATGTTGGAGGGGATGTGGGAAAACAGGGACACTGATATATTGTTGGTGGAATTGTGAACACATCCAGACATTCTGGAGAGCAATTTGGAACTATGCTCAAAAAGTTATCAAACTGTGCATACCCTTTGATTCAGCAGATACTAAAGAAGGGAAAGGGACCTGTATGTGCCAAAATGTTTGTGGCAGCCCTGTTTGTAGTGGCTAGAAGCTGGAAAATGAATGGATGCCCATCAATTGGAGAATGGTTGAGTAAATTGTGGTATATGAACATTATGGAATATTATTGTTCTGTAAGGAATGACCAGCAGGATGAATACAGAGAGGACTGGCGAGACTTACATGAACTGATGCTAAGTGAAATGAGCAGAACCAGGAGATCATTATATACCTCAACAACGATACTTTATGAGGAAGTATTCTGATGGAAGTGGACCTCTTCCATAAAGAGAGCTAATTCAGTTTCAAATGATCAAAGATGGGCAGAAGCAGCTACACCCAAAGAAAGAACACTGGGAGATGAATATAAACTGCTTGCATTCTTGTCTTTCTTCCCGAATTATTTATACCTTCTGAATCCAATTCTCCCTGTGCAACAAGAAAACTGTTCGGTTCTGCACACGTATACTGTATCCAGGATGTACTGTAATCTATTCAACATGTAAAGGACTGCTTGCCATCTGGGGGAGGGGGTGGAGGGAGGGAGGGGAAAAATCAGAACAGAAGTGAATGCAAGGGATAATGCTGTAAAAAATTACCCTGCATGAGTTCTATCAATAAAAAGTTATTAAAAAAAATGGAAGGACCAAGAAGTCTGTTAATTTCATCATCCTCAGTCTTTCAGGATTCTAGGAGGTAACCCTGTAGGGGAGAATACTTTCTTATAATGTATAATGGAGCTCCATAGACCCTATTAATATGCTTCCCATTTAATAAATCAGTCAGGAGAAAGCCAAGAATTCTTAATCAGAAATGGTTACTAAACAGAAGACAAAAGTAGAAGAAGACATTCATGATGTCCATGAGGGAAGAAAGAAAGGTGAGCACAAACTTAGAGAACCATAGTAAAGAGGCGCCCAGCTTGGTAATACAGGTGGCTGGGGGAATTCACAACTCTGCATTTGGGGCCCAGATGGACTCTGGTTTTCTTTAGATTGTTGTTGTTTGTCCTTTGCTCTCAAAGAGGACCATAACAATTTGGAGGTGATGCAATGAAATGCAAATGAATTGAATTTAAGTTAGTTAGGCCTACCAAAGTTATCAGCCTCATTTTCCCCTCCAGAGCCATTTGGTCCAGTAGCCAGATACAGACCATGTCTTTTTGGAGAAGACCCTAGATGCTGTAGGAGATCTTGGTCTTTTTAGGCTAAAGTCTTTAACAGGTCTCTGTTTGACAGAGGCAACGCCCAATCAGTGATTAAGTGATTAAGGCTTACAAAACAATTCACTAATTAGCAAAGCTACTTCTCTCTTGGCTGCTCCACTCTTTTGGACCGCTTGGTGTTCTCTCTGGGTGGAACTGTTTCTTTAGTCTGCTGAGCTCAGCTCTTCCAAAGAGCTGATGCAAAAGTCAATCCTATAAGATCTTCCCAGCACTAGGAGGCAAATAAAATTTGAAATTTCTTCCCTGACTCAACTGGAAGTCTCTCTTGAGATTAGCTTTTATTAGCTCTTCTGAGTTTTTCTGAGTTTTTCTGAGTTTTCCTGAGTTCTCAGATTTACTGGTCCAAAGGCAGGTTTTTTTGTGAGATTATTCACTTCTACCTAATGATAATAAATCAAAGTACACTTGTAAGTTCTTTATTCTAGAGCTGGATATATATATATATATATATATGTATGTATGTATATGAACCATGGTTTCCTGGCTATTGCCTTCAAAGGTTTCATGTTAATCAAGTTTAAATCAAATGAGAGGAAAATATATGCTTCTATCATATTTCCTCACCCAACCCCCAAAGTGCATTTTCTCTGTGGAGTTGTTTTTTGTTTTTTGTTTTTTTTTTAAATATCAAACATTTGAAAAGATATTTAGGAAGCAATGCTGTAGAGTATAGGAAGCACATTGGCTCCAAAGTTAAAGGATCAAAATTCAAAATTGCTTCTCTGACATTTACTACTTTTGTGACCTTGGGCACAGCTATTAACATCCCTAGACCTGTTTATTCAATTTTAAAATAGATAGGTTGTACTCGATAACCTCTGAGTCCCATTTAGCTTGAGAGCTATGATCCTGCAAAATAACTTTACCTAAAAATTAACTTTGAGTAAACAATGGATCCAACTTGAATGTCAACTTAGAACCAAATCTCTGGTAAGATATCCTGGGAATTTGTTCTTAACTTTACATGGTTTAATATTTTTTATTAATCTCTTGGATAAAGGTCTGACATCTTTATCAACTCTGTCATTGACACAAAACTTAGAAAGATGACCAATGCTTTGAATGGTAGAATCATCTCAACAAAGCTTGAATATCAGCATGAATTCAACAAGATGAAATATAATGGGAGGAATGTTAAATTATATACTTGGATCCAGGAAATCAACTTCCCATTTAGTAAAATGGGAAAGACCTATATAGATAGCAATTTCTCTAAAAAAAGATCTGAAAATATTAGAAAACTGCAAGATCAAAATGAGTAAACAGTGTGATATGGACCCCTCTGGCCCTCCTCCTTCCAAACCCCAAAACAAACCTTGACAATACTGTCATCATATGCTGCATCAAGAGAAGCATGGACTTTAGATCTAGGCAAGGGATAGTTCCTGTTGTACTTTCCCCTGGCCAGAATACATCTGGAGTATGTGTTCTATGATGTATATCACTTTTTATGATGAAACCAATCATGATGATGATGATGAAGAGCCACAATATAATTTCAAATTATGATGTAATGGAAGAACTAGGAATAATTAGGGTGAAAAGAAGTCTTAGGAAGCACATGACTGCTACTTTCAGATATTTGAAGGATTGAAAATGTAAAAGAGGGATCTATTTGATCCCATAAAGCAGCATTAGAAACACTGGATAGGAGTTATAAAGAGGAATGCTTAGTCATGATGTCAGCACAAATTTCAGAAGCATTAGGTAATGAACTGCCTTGAGAGATAGTGGGTTCCTCTTACTGGAGTTCTTCAGAAGAAGGCTATTCAGTACATTGTATAGAGAATTGGGCATAGATTGGTCTAGATGGATGCTGGGGAACTTTCTATATCTGAGATTTTAACATACTGGAATTAGTAATCAGATAGCACTTAAAGACAAACGTGAGAAAAATAAATACAAATTACTTCCAAACTGAATTTTTAGACATTTTTCTGATTTGATGCTAGTTGCATCTGAAACTATATGGCATCCTTTCCTTTTGCAATATACCATAGTGATGAGCCATAATGAAATTATTACTTTATTAGTGGGTGTCAAGCCTGGAGTAAGAACTTTGTTTCGCTACTATGAGTGGAGAGTTAGGAACGTGTCAAGACAAGTTGGGAATTGAAGTTGCTGTCTCAGGACAGCTGATGTTTAATTTGGAGTCTTGCATTTGTCAGAGTGGCTGTAAAGGCACAGATTGTTCTCAGCCTGGGCACAGATAAACAGAAAACTGATCATTAAGAAACCAGAAGTGAGTTTATCCTATGGAATCCAGCCAAAGCATATGTAGGAGATATAGTAGAGAATTACAGAAGTGAAATGTATTTGATCATGGGGAGATCAGAAGAGACTTCTATAGCATTTATTCTCTATTTCAGTAAAGACAATCTTTTAAAACAACAATTCTTAAAATTCCTCCTCCTCTTCCTCTCTCTCTCTCTCTCTCTGTCTCTTTCTCTCTCTCTCTCTCTCTCTCTCTCTCTCTTTCTCTCTCTCTCTCTCTCTCTCTCTCTCTCTCTCTCTCTCTCTCTCTCTCTCTCTCTCTCCTCTCTCTCTCTCTCTCTCTCTCTCTCTCTCACACACACACACACACACACACACACACACACACACAATAACCCAACAAAGAGCCCTTACCAAAAACATACCCACAAAAGAGCATGGCTTTCAGCCAACATAATTTATTTCAAATATGTTTCCAATTTTAAAATGTCCAGATCTAAAACTTTAATCATCTCACACCTAGGGATTTTTTTCTTCATTTTTTTTTTAAGAGTAAGGCATATCTATAGAAAAATGAGTAAGGGCCACCATATTCTGCTTAAGGAAAGACCCAGCTGGTAGTCTTCTACAATCAGATCCAGAAAACTCATGTCTCCTTGAGGTTTGTGTGTTTCAACAAGTAATTCCTTAGTCTGGTTCACAGCTCATCTTATTAATATGATCATGGGTTCCTGTTGAAATTCCTTTAAGCTATTACTGGAAAATATCAGACTAATTCTACCCAGAGGACATAATTTAGGAGAGTGCACTATGACATGGTAGTGCAGGTTCTTTGAGGCATCTCAAGTCAATTAAACATGCATTGATAATTAAAGAACTTAAGAAGTATAGGCTTACAAAAATATCCTTTGGATGTTTAATTATTTAAACTTATTTTGGAAATAATTTTGAATAATAATTTCTTAACTTGAATTTTTTTGTTTCAGCTTTTCTGGATTGAAGATGGCAAACAATGAGGAAAAGGTTAATTGTGTCCCTGAATAGCTGACCTCTAATTTATAAAAGCTTATAAAAGTTTCCACAGAGTTTAAAAATCAACTACCGTGAACTATTTAGTGAACTAAATAGTGATTATGGTCAATTTTAGTAAGAAAATATGCATACTTACACATATCAATTATTAGCCTTTCAACTTTTTGAAGGTATATAGCATTTATCCTTTTGAAGTTAACTAAACTTGGATTAAACTTTTGAAATACTCTGCATATATCTACTTCTTTCAAATTGATGCCTTTTCTTATTTATAAAATTTGACCTCCCTAAAAAGAAAAAAGAGAAAATGAACATTTCCAAAAATTAAAAAAAAAAACTAAAGAAATTAAATCAATTCAACTCGTTTCAATTCAACAGCTCAACTTAACTCAACTCAACTCAATTCAATACAGTTCAGTTATTTAGTTATTCAGTTAAATCAAAATATATTTGTTAAGCACTTACTATGTAGAATGTAATCAGTGTCAGAAACTGTATATACAAAAACAAGAGTAGAACTAATCCCTGTCATTAAGAAACTTGTGTTCATGTAGGTGAGAGTCAATATGTATATACATCAGTAAAAACAATACACACACACACACATACACACACACACACATATATATTTATATTTATATTTGGTTAATTTGCTTGCTTCATTTTCTGAACCTTCCCTGACCTGAGAATAAGGGTAGGGATAGAGTGGAAGAAGAAGGTCATATAAATACAAATGATATCAATAAAATTTATTTTTAAAAATTACCCGGAGGATCTTGAAAGGTTTCTTTTGGAGGTAATCATTGAGTTAATCTTTAATAAGCACTGGAGTCTAAGAGATTGAAGTAAGGAGAGAACACATGAGACACTTTAAATTGCTTTTGGGAAGAAGATAATGAAATAATTTCTATTTTAAGGGTGGAAAATATCTTTTGTTTTAATATTACCCTGAATATTCAAAGAAAAAACCAATAGATTTCCCCTTGTTCTGATCTGCCGATTCTCATCATTCAGTTGCTGGCACTAGCATAGGTCTATGGGCTGACTCTATGACCCCACTCCAGAGTCAATACTACACAGCTACTGGCTCAATTTTGTTCCTGCTCTTTATTAATACACACTCATGTGAACTCTGATCCACATTGCCTCAGTACATACCACAGGTCCCCAGCTCAGCTTTCTTTATTCTTGAAAGCTCTATATGGGACCTTCCTACTTAGACCCTTCTCTCAAAGCCTATAAATTCTTGCCTGTTTCCAACTGGAAAAGTATACCATTGGATTTCCTGATCATTAATTAGGATGATGCTCTTTCTAGATCTTTGTTGGAGCAGTTATGAAGAAGAGTAGACTTCTTATGTTTTTTTTTTCTGCCATCTTTGCTAGTCTCCCTAAAAGTTTTTTTTTTTTTTCATTTTGTAAGGGTCAACGAGCCACACTTTACCAATTACTCCACAATAACAATTATATTCTGAGCATACTTCTGAGATTCAGGATGCATGAGCATCTTTCTTGTCAATAATTTGCAGAACTATAACTGGGGGTAGCTGAGGCTCTGCCACAGACACACTACCATGGGGAAGGAGGTTTGGTGCTCTCTGCCTATATTATAGGATAGAGGTTCTGCACCTTTCAGTCATTCATCAGACAACTGGACAAAGTACCTACAAATATTGGGATAGCTTGGGAGGAAACAGTCTTGGAAGATGTCAGATTGAAGTTTCTGGTGGAAGAAACCATGTTCTCTTTCTCTTTCTCCACAATGCCTATTACCCATGTTAGACTATCTCTCCTAGGGTCTTCGTGCAACATCCCACCATATGACAGGTTTTTATTCCAGTCTGCTCCATCCATAGCCCTTTTTTCCCTCACAAACTCCTTTGAACAAGGATCCATCTTCTATAAAACCAAAGCTATTTGCCAACCACCTACCAATAGGACAGATAAAAGTCTAGCTGAAGGAACAAGGGAGGGTTACTGAAGGAGAAACAGGATGAAGTGTGTGCCAGTTGGTCAGTTGGAGTAAACCACTTTCACCATCTTAACTACCGCTTTCTCTGAGATTTGTGTAGAGTCAGTATCCAAGAACCTTCAAGATAATCCATCTTGCTTCTAGACTATGTCCTATACCTATAATTCAGGAAGAGCAACCCCTGATATGTAGCCTTTCTGTTAATCTAGCTACAATTACCAACAATTGTTTCCCCTAGACAGGCAAAGTCTAAAGTTGTTCCTGCTCCACCTCTAACTCCCAGTAGCCATAAAAAAAATTCATTGACACTAATTTCTTCACACCATCAAATAGTTCAAGAGATATGACTTTTATCTATGAAAATCGCATTAAAGAAGATGCATTATTAAATAATCTACTTTGTAGCTAAATACTAAAGAGAACTAGGCCTTTCCTTTTGTTATCTCCTCATATTAGAACTGTGGTGCTTTTCTATTTGTAATCACAGTGCTTAGCACAGTGCTTTTTATATAATTGGGACTTAAATGCTTTTTCATTCATTCATCTCCCGCAAAGATAGAGAATGGGCTCTGAAGAGAGAAATACACATAGATACACACACACTGGAAGATGTTGGAAAATTGAAGTTTCTAGTGGAAGAGAATATGTTCTCTTTCTCTTTTTCCCAGTATTTTAAATTATGTCTTTGGTGATTCCATTCCAGAACTGCACAGTAAAAAAATTGCCAAGTGTATGATTAGAGCACTATGGGTGATAATTTGAAGTACAGGATACTAAAAGTGGTGGAAGTCTGAAATTCTATATCATAAATAAGACAGGATATAGTAGTGTAGGGATGGGAGGCTGTTATCTTTAGATACTTTCCAAAGTTATAACTAAAAAGGACAAAATCAAATGTTTATTCCCCCTAGTTAATTGACTTACTGATTAGTCTTAATGCTAAAGGAGCCTCAGAAATAATTTAATAGAACATAACCTAGAACCAAGAATGTTGTAAAGTTCAAATGAGAAAAAAGATGTTACATGACTACCTGACTGTTGATTCCTAAATGTAAATATTCACACTGAAAATTAAACAATCCCTCCTCAAAAACTAGTTAGAGCTAGCTTCAGGATACCTCTGGATAGATCTTTGCACATTCTCATTGTTGAAGGTCTTCAAGCAGATTTTGGATGACTATACATAGGACAAGTAGAATGAGAATTTCTTTCATGAAGGAGTTCTCCTGCACATGTGATTAAGTTCCTTTCAACTCAAATTCTGTATTTTTGTGATTTTGTGATGTGCCAATGGATTTATGATTTCAACAACGTAAGTCTCTCTTACAGAGATATATATCACAATCCATCCAACCTTACCCAATTTGCATGATTCTCACTTATCAATTCTCCCCGAGAGATCCACTAACCTGTTTCCCCTTTCTACTCCCTCCCTAAAACATCACACATCCTATATGCTCTTTAGATTTCATGACATGATAACACATATTAATTATTAGATTGAATTACTTTCATTCTCCAATTTTCTGACCTTCTCAGAAGGCTAAAGAAGGTGGTTTACTCACTTTTTCTTAAATTCTAGTTATTGACAGAATCAAACCAAAGCTTAGGTCTCTTAAATGAGGTGCTTCCCATCTTTAAGATGCTATTATTCTATGATAATATATGTAGACTTCTCTCAGGCTAATTCTTCTTATCAATTGACATTTTTATCTCCATTGTTTTTTTCCTCCTTTGTTTCTGATATTCAAATGTTAATAATAACTAGAAATTCTGGTAACTTAGGCAAATTTACTTGGAGATTGAGGAAGGACCCATGGTTTGATCAGGCTTATTCATGATTGAGATAGACTAGAGAAGAGCTCATGAAGATTGAAGAAAAGGAACTGGAAAGCCAAATTATGAGAAGTGATCATAGGTTGAGGCTACCATATAAATACCAGTACCTGATATAAAGCCCCTACTTCTCCATGCCAGTTTTGGCCCTTTTTTCTTTCTCTCTATGACTTGGATTTCTTGAGTTGTTCTCCAAATATATTTATCTCATCCTTGCCACTTATAATTATAGATATTTGAAATTAAAAAAAATTTGAGAAATATCAGTCATGATTCTGTTCAATTTGTCTTTTCTGTTGAACAAATCTAAACCTCTTGTCATTGAGTCATCCCTTTGGGAACAAAATTTAAAAGTAAGAGTTATTTATAACATTTCAGGTCACAATTCCCTCCTCTCCAAACTTCACCACTGTACACTTGTTCCAATGAGACATAAAAGCTTGGAGCATCTCTGTTGCACAGGAGATGCAAATAGTGGATTTCATTTAAAGATGAGAACCAGGTGACTAAAATGCCAGGAAAGTTATCACCATTATGTATCACTTAACATTATACAAATTAGAATTCAACCCTATTTCTAAGAAGGCAACCAAACAGGAGTGTCCTGAGAACCCCGAGTAAAAGTAAGAGCATTTAAATTGAGTTATACTTAGGACTAAAACATTCAGCTTAGTCTGTGTGTGTGTACAGTGCGAATTATTAAATATTCCCTGGTCTCTGCTCAATACACACCCACATGACATTCACTCTGATTAATGAGGGATACATATTCACAATGACATCAGAAGAAGGTTCTAGAAGTATTTAGGAATTTTACCAGGTGTGGTTAGTTTATTTTCAGGTGTAGATAGGATGATCATTAAAACGAGAGCCAAATTTACCTTCCTACCTAGATTTACCAGCTCCTATGTCCCTCCTTTCCTGGCATAGATGCCAATTATGCCCATAGAACCTTATTGGACATGCAGTTTTCATTCCTCAGGGAATATGACTGTTTTGGGGGAGCTTCCAGTGTGTCAGTAACAGTGAATTCTAATAGAAACCATGTGTTTGCAGCAAAGGGAAGAAAGAAAAAAATCCAAACCTGGCAACCAGGAAATCCAGATATGACTTACCTTAAACACATCTATGTTGGAAGCAATTTGGAATCTATTGCTTGTAGCAATAGGTTGCTGGCAGCAACAGATTGCTGGCAACCCAGCTTTATAACCATAGATAATGCTTCTCTGAAGGACTTTCCCCAAAGTAGGTGGAGCACATTGTTAATAAGGTAACCAGGCAGTTTCCAGTTCAGCTCATTCTGTTCTATGTCCTGGATAAATGCAAATGGTGCTGGTTGCTTTGTGTTTGCCACATATTCCCCTCTGTTCTTTTGAGGGTAAAAAAAGATCCTTATTTCACCTCCCTCTACTCCCAATAATGTGGCATCTAAGGGAGATGAGGATTTGAGATATTGACTTCATAAAGTTAAAGGAATCAGTCACATAATTCTCTGGTGGATTTCCTGATTTTTATGATTATTCTTTTTTTGCAAGGCAATCAGGTTAAGTGACTTCCCCAGAGTGATGCATCCAGGAAGTGTTAAGTGTCTGAATTTGGATTTAAATTCGGGTTTTCCTGACTTAAGGGTCAGTGCTCTATCCTCTGCACTATCTGGCTACCCTGTGTAAATATTGTACATGCTTTATTTTTGTAATCAGTTAAGGCATCCAAACAATAGCAGAGCAGCTCTCCAGGATCTGATTATCCAGTAGATATATCTTTCAGGCTTTTTGCTTTGTTTTTTCCTATTTAAGAAAAAATTACTGACATTAAAATAATACTTTAGAGTTTGCCATTATTTTGTGTAAACTCTATAATAATTCTGGGAGATAAGTATTGATGACAAATATTATTTCCCTTAATTTTTAGATGAGTTAATTGAGACACACTGAGGTAAAGAGATTTGCCTATGATTATTAGTATTAGTTTATATCATATATCACATATTATACATAATATATAATTATATATGTATATATAAAAATTATTTTAGTAAGTGTAAATAAGAAGATCCAAAGTCAGGTGTTCTTGATTTCAAGTCCAGGACTTATCTACAATCCTTCATTCCCTTTTATTTTTTCCCCCGTTCCGTTCTCATTCTCTTTCCTTTTCACAATACCAAACTGAATCACCTCTAAATTTATTAGCAGCCTGAAAATGGATCAGAGGACTGCATGGAGGAAGATGGTAGAGATAATTTGACTTTGAATGAGCAGGTTAGTTGGAGAAAGTAGTTGGAGAAAGAACCTTTGGTTATATGGATTCTATCCTGTTGGCCACATTCTATCCATGTTGGCAAAAGGAGCTCCAGACCTCTATTGGTAGATGGGAAAGCTAAGGGTAAAAGAACAAATAGAATGGTCTTGAGCCCTTTAATTTAGACTAGACTTTAACCTGTAAAGAACCTTAGAGACATAAGTCCTCCTTCATTTTACATGAGGAAACTGAGACTCAGGGAGAAGTTAAGTGGTTTATATAGAATCATATAACTTTAAAGTGTCAGCGGCAGGATATGAATTCAGATCTTCCTGAGTCTAGCATCCAATGTCATATTACTTCTTGCTCACTTTATTTTTCAGTCAAATAAAAGCCCAACTTTGACATAATCCTCAGAATAGCAATGACATTTCTTTCAAAGTCATCTAAAACTGAGCTTTCAAAAATGAGGTATGATTTAAAATTAATAAACAAATAAACCCTTCACTATTTTGTATTTTATTAGCATCCATCCCCTAACCTTTTTTTCTCCTCTAATGGAAATTAAAAGACTTTCGCTGTAGCTTGCCAAACTGATTTTTGGTTTAGCCCAGAAGTACTTGATATTTCTCAAAACTGACCACTGACTAAAAACAAAAACAAATTTTATGATTGGAATCAAACTCATATAACTCCATATGAAGTTAATAAAAACAAATGAATTCCATCTGCACTGAAGAGATGGGCAGAAGAACTGTCAACTTCACTAATTGAGCCAACCCATTTTTGTTTGGGGTTCCAATGTTTTACCTAGTAGACAATAATCATCCTGTGGACCATGGACAAGCAGGGCTTGTCCTAAGGGCTCCCTAAGGCCAGTTTTGGTGGGTCACATGTACTGGTTCTCTGCTGAAGGACTTGACATTTTGAGATGACAAATATTCTTATGGATATCTTGGTCCATATGATGATACCAAGGAGTCCCTTTGTCAAAGAGAGTTGATCAGTAAGTTAAAAAGCGTCTCCCATTCAACAGACATTAAAAGGAGAGATGACTTTCACTTTTTTTCTCTCTCTGGAACTTGTGGACCAAAAACTTTTGGCTCTGTTTGTCTGCCTCAATGTTTTTCTGTTTTAATCTGTCTCTCTCTGTCTTTGTCTCTGTATTTCTTGGTCTGTTTCATTTTTCTGTCTCCTCTGTTTCTATCTTTGCTTCTCTGTCTCTTTTTCCATTTAGCAGCCATGATGGCTCTGCTTCTTCATGGAAATAGGTAAATGTGCTGCCTGAGTGAAACTGAACCTGGCCTTCAAGCCCTTGTTTGTGTTTCTTCCAAGAATAATACTGAAATGGATGTTTGTAACCTTGAAGACAGTTTAGTGAGTTTGAGAAATTGGAAGTTCCTGGGTCATAACTGAGCAGCAAGATTTCTCTAACTTCACAATTTTCAGAGAAGACAACCACAAAATTATGATGAGATCAATTCCTACCCTTCTTGGATAGAAAACATGGAGGGCATGGAGAGAATTATTTAAACAGAACAAAGCCTCAGTTTTAATGTTTTACGTGCTAGCTTCCTAGAATATTTGTCAATATGTATTTATGTGTATTTTGTGTTTTAAGTATGTTTTTTGTAGTGTTATCATATAATATATATAAATATACATATATACATGTATATATACACACATATATACATATACATATATACACATATATACATATACATACACACACACACACACACACGCACACACATATATATATGTAGTGTGCATTGACAACCTTTCTGCTCCCCTTTTGAGAAATCCTATTCACCATCCAAAACTAAGCAGTAAGTGATTTTCCCCTAGTGTTCAAGGGTAGGAACTTAAAAAACCAGATAATGCAAGAAAAAGAGCCTGAGTACCCTCCTTAGAGATTAGGCTTTCTTTAAACTGAGCCTGTTTTGTGCTTGTGTCCAGAGGTGGAATCCCTCATGGGATATAGCAAGAACCCAGACTCCCTTGGGCCAGGCAATCATATTTATTATTATACCACCTTCATACATTTTCTCCTTACTATTGTGTGCTTGTAATTAGCTTCAGATAACTCAATTAGGAGTCAATAAAAACATGAATTCTGGCTGATATAGGAAGCTACACAGTGAGGACCTTTCATCTTTATTAATCAGTCTAAAACATTTTTGTTTGGTTATCTGTTGTTTTACTTATATAAATCAGGGAAGTATGGGCAAAATATCTTAAGTGAGGACTTGTCAGTTTCTACTTGCTATGGATGATTTTGTATCTACCAAAAACTACCAAAAACAAAAAGTTGTTCACAAGACACAACCAAATAAACTGAGATAAATATGTATTTTTTACCCTTTGCTTGTATATATTTAACAAAGGTTACGATTTTAGATAATGTTTATTTGAGAGTCACAAAAATATATATACATATATATATATATATGTATATATATATATATATTTTTTTTACTTAGGCAATTGAGGTTAAGTGACTTGCCCAGGGTCACACAGCTAGGAGATGTTAAGTGTCTGAGGCCAGATTTGAACTCACATCCTCCTGACTTCAGGGCTGGTGCTCTATCCATTGTACCAACTAGTTGCCCCACAAAAATAATGTTTTTGTCATTGTAGATTTCTTCTCCTGGTTCTACAATGTACTGTCAATTATCTTTCCATTTTACTTTCCATTTCCTTATCCTTATTCTAATTATCCAGAGATGTAAAGGAGAGAATTAAAACTGTTGTCACCCTGAATTTGGAAGGAAAAACTCTTTTAGCTTGATCTTAGAATATTATGTATAAGAAAAAAAAACCCAAACAAATCTGAGGTCATCTAGTTCAATCTCTTTATTTATCACATCAGGCCCCCAAAAGGTAAATAAAATTTAACTCAAATTCATATATAAAAAAGACTGGAATCCACTTCTCTTTATAGTCCAATTCATTGTCCAGTTTAATTCAATTCAATGTAATTCAATTCAGCAAGTCTTTATTAAACATCTGCAACATCCAAGGAGCTGTGGTAGCTGCTAGGAATAAAAAGAAGCAGCCCAATTTTTACCCTCAAGGACTTGCATTCTTCTCTCCTTTATAAAATATTTTCCTCTCATCCCACAAACAACAACACATTGGTCATCTTTTGCTATGGACATTTTTCTATCTTGCCCTGAAAATAAAATGTAAAATGAAAAAATGAAAAAGTCATAGCATATTTGCTACTATGTGCACTGAATCATATTCCCAAATAGAATAAAAGAATAGGGAAGAATGATTTCAGAACTGCATCAGTAGCTAGCACAACTAGGAAAGGACAGTCTCAGAGAACATTCAGCCACCTAAGGTTCCATAACATCATTCTCTGACTGTTCTGAATTGACAAGTTCTTTTACTCAGCATTTATATAGTCACTTAGGACCTTCCCATGCTGTGATTTCAGGTTTCAAATGTTAAAATATATTTTCACATTTATAACAAATGGCCTAAGGCCCCCCAAGATTCTAGACTCATATAGACCATGTTTGTTACTAGGGACCTGACCCTAAAAGTTATTTTCTTTGTGGCTCATTGCTTCTACTTGGAGTTGTTCCAGAAAAATCCTCCAATATACTTATATTATAACTTGTCTCTATATTTCCCCAAATGTGAGTAAAAGGGATACCCAGAAGATATATGAGCACTCAAGGTAGTGTGAGCAAATTAAGTATTAGACAGCTATAGATGAGAGGATCTTAAACTTTTTTGGGTCATGGACCCCTTTGGCAGTGTAGTGAAGCCTCTGGACTCTTTCTCAGAGTAATGTTTATAAAAGCATAAAGTATAATACATAGGATTACAAAGGAAACCAATTGTGTTGAGATAGTTATCAAAATATTTTTTAAAAAGTTCATGGACCTCATATTGAGAATTCCAGACAAACAATTCAACTTTAAATATTTTATATTGTCATATCCCTTGGCTTGTTGCCATTGGACACAGGACATCCCATGTCCTATCACCATGGATGTTTTGCAAAGTTCTATTCCCATATGACCCCTATCATCAATCTCCTCATACCACTACTTGTAAGCTAATGAGTGCTTAAGAAGGCACACAGCCATCTTTACTGGGCTAACTAAAAATGAATGCTATCTAATCTCAGCTGGATTCTCAACTGTAAGATAGTTCTTTAAATCTTCCTTAATTATTTCTCAATCAAATCTTATTTCCTCAAGCATAGTAGTCCAACTACTCTCCCCTTCTCAACAGAACATTTCATCTCATATTTTACTGAGGAGTCTTTTTTCATGAACTCTCCTTTTGCTCCTATTTCACACCTAAATATCACTTGACATATCCCCACTCTTTCTTCTTTTATGATGAAGAGGGTGACCTGCCCCTCAGCAAGGTCACACCTTCTATTTCTAACCCTAGATTTCTGTCTACTTTCATCTTCTCAGGGGTATTGTTCCCTTGGCCACATTCTTTCTCCCTCTAATCTTCAATTTATTCATATATCCACTAGTTCTTTCTCTATCTCCTGAGTTCATAAGTCTTCCACACCTTCATTTTGTCCTATCATTTTTAAGATAATATTTTATTTCCTCCCAATCACGTTAAAACAATTTTTATAAGTTTTGTGTTCCAAATTCTACTTCTCCCTCCCTTCCATCTCTTCCCTGTCACTCAGATGGTAACCAATTTAATATAGGTCATACATGTGAAATCAAACAAAACATATTTATACTCGTTATTTTATATAAAAATTAAAATAGATGCCAAAAAATTACCCATGCACATATCTTGTAAATAAAAAACTATAAAAAAAGAAGAAAAAATTAAAATAGAAAAAAACATGAAAAAGAAAGAGTAAGAAAGAAAGAAGGAAGGAAAGAAAGAAAGACAGACAGACAGAAAGAAAGAAAGAAAAAAAGAAATTTATCCTCTACTCTTCTGCCAATGGAATATGTCTAAAGCATAGTTTTGAACATATTGTTTTGCTCATGGATAGTGAAATTAAGAATATTGTGGCTGCTGATTGCTTGTATTTTTTAAGACCCATGCAGAAAATATTTAAGAATATGTTACTGAAAATAACAACAATTAAAAAAAACAATGACAACATCAATTAAAAACACCCCAACTACCAACCTGCATTGATAGAGTGAGTTTCCTTTGTTGGAGGTTGTTTATACCAATAAAATAAAAGCTCTAATATCTATCTCTTCCAAAATTGGAAAGAACATCTAAGATCATC
The DNA here is from genome assembly GCF_016432865.1 of Antechinus flavipes. Classification (NCBI taxonomy): domain Eukaryota; kingdom Metazoa; phylum Chordata; class Mammalia; order Dasyuromorphia; family Dasyuridae; genus Antechinus; species Antechinus flavipes. The sequence goes on from NC_067401.1 coordinate 153,009,156, forward strand.
TTTTTCAACTTCTTTATTTCCCACATTTTTCCCATGACTGATCAAGAAACATGCAAATAGAAATATGTATAAAATCCACAAGTTAATAGATCTCTATTAATGTAGAAAGTATAGAAAAGCCACATATTTCCATAGAGATGATTTCTAACAGGAAAAAAAAAAGATATTATGTTAAAATTAACAAGTACCTCTTTGGTTTTTTTTTTTTTTTTTTGGTCATTTACAAAATAGAGAAATGTTGGATATTGAAATTTTTCTGTCCAATTATATTGTACAATTTTCTGGTAAGCAGAGGAAAAGATAGTGTAAACAGAGATCATGAATTCTATTTCTGTTTCTTCTTTTTGTTGCTTCTGTGATCCTGAGAAAGTCCCTTTATATCCTTGAAATCTAGATATCTGTATCTCTATACACATATTTGTATATGTATTTGTATACACATACATATATTAAATATGCACTAGGTAGATAAATAGATAGAAGATAGATAGATGTATATTAATTGGTGGTATTGGTGTGGGGAGGAGATGTTGTATTTAAATGATCCCCAAATCAAAACCTATTAATTTCCTCAAGGAGAAGGTATCAGTATTTATAAAGCACCTACTATGCGCTAGGTACTTTCTAAGTACTTTACAGATTTTATTTTATCTGATCTTCAGAACAACACTGGAAGGTAGGAATTATTATTAATTTCATTTTAAAATTGAGGAAAAATGAAGCAAATAAAGCATAGGGTCACACAGCTACTACATATCTGAGACTAGACTTGAATTTTGATCTTGCCTACTCCATGCTCAGTGCTCTATCTGTTCCTGAGATTATGATTATTTTGGGGGACTTGGGACATTTGTAGTTATCTTACTGTAACTGGGTATTCTGCCTTCCCTGTGAGTAGAATAAATGTGATAGAACTTGAAATGACAATCTGATATTTATAAGCTAGAGCTAATTTTGAATGATGGGAAATATGCTTGTGATTAATTAATTAATTGTAATTAATAATAGCTAACAGGAATATGGTGCCTTAAAGCATTATCTAATTTTTGTTGTCACATCAACTCTACTGCTATTATTAAGCCCATTTTGCAGATGAAGAAATGGAGCCAGATAGAGTTTATATGATTTTCCCATGGTCACACCGCTAGTAAGTGTCTGAAGCTAGATTTGTACTCAGGTCTTTCTGATTCCACTCTACCCATACTGCACCACCTAACTGTCTCTTCATTTCTCACCAGCCTGAAGTTCTGCATTATGCTCCAGAAAACTATTCATCCTGGAATATCACTTCAACCTTGGAATTCATATCCTGGCATTATCCTCAGTCTCTGTGAATTCATACTTCTCCCAGAACTTCCATTTAAAGGGACGCTGGACTAGTTATCTCTTCATTTCTAAGCAAGTTGTCATCCTAATTCCTCAGTCACTCCTCCTTTCTTGATACCCTCCTTAACCTATCACTTTTTTCAGATTTATTTTATATGTTGTCTTTCAGTTATTATGTAAACTCCTTGAGGTAATGAACTGTTTTTCATTATATTTATATCCTTAATGATTAGCACATTTTCTGGTATAGAGTAAGCACTTAATAAATGCTTATGGACTAAGTGAGTGATTGTGAATCATTTTGTGACAGAACAAAAGTTAATCTGTCGAGAGCTAGTCTCTGAGAGATAGCAGACTGAATAATCATCATTTGGAATATGGGGACCATAGCAAAAAATCTAGCCTTCAAAGAAGAAGATTGGTAAAGGCAGTGACCAAATAAAAAGTAGGACACTGAGTGGCCCAGTGGGCAGAGAAAAGTATGGCCTAGTGGGGGATTCATCTCCTTTCTCTTTTCCTGTTTTTTTTTTTTTAATTATTTGTTTTTGTTTTAATTTGCAAATAAAGTGGTTGCTGTTCTGGAGTTTGTCTTGTTCTAGGTACACGCTGAATTGTATAGAAGCCTGAGGGAAAAAAAGCATAGAGGAAGGATTTGGGGAGGGATAAAGGGAAGGAGGTTGGTCAGACTAATTGAAAATAGAATCATATTCACACAATACTCAGAAACCGAAGCAATTAAAAGAGTGACACTTCACCAATTTAGTTACACAGGAACACCTGATGGCTAGACCAGGGACACGTGTTTTCCAAACAGATGCATCCCGTAATTGTAAAAGCCTTACAAGAATGTTGGAAATATATGCCTTTCCATGTGCTTATGTTCTTGTCATCAAGACTTCCTATGCAAAGCCTTTCTCTGTGTTCTATCTGGGTCATTATGAGGATAAATGTTGGTAAGAATAATCTCATGGGCAAAGTCTAGTCTTTGATGAAGCAATGATATTTTCATTAAATTCAATGCACATGTACAGTTCAACCACTTTGTCCTGCCCCACTCCTCCTCCTCTTCCCTCCACAGGAGCTAATATTTTTTTGGTTCTGTATTAGTCTTTTCTGGAGTTTCCTCACCATCCTCTGTTCAAGTTCCTGAGTGGAAGAGCAGTGACTGAGGGAGGACAGAAATCATATTCTGTCAATAAGTGCTCCAAATATTTAGTGTGGCAGGCTCTATATTTTCTTTCTTATGAAAAGCTGCTTAATATTCAGTGGTTGAAGGTTAATACCCCATTCATTTTCTTCCTTTTACATCCTGCACACAGCAGTGGCTGTTCCAATTTCAGCTCCTAATTCACTCAAATCTGGTTCCAATCAGGAGATTAGTAATTCACTGGCTAAGCAGAGGAAAAAAAAAAAAAAACCAACAACCCTCCTCCTCCCTACCAAATCGCATAATTGCTAAACTTATCTTTCCATACATAGCCAGTCTTATATTCATATATGGATGCATTCGTGCACAGATTCTCATATGTCTAGACATTCAGAGACATGAACATGTTAATATATATCTAGAAATTTTTATTGTTGCTTATGGTCAAACAATAACACAGGAAGTGACTATCTAGAAAGCATAGCTTTAGTTATTCATGCATCCAAATGCATCTCCCTTTACACAATATGACTATTAGAAAAAAAATGTGGTCATTGAATTCTTGGAAATGGAAGCATACTTTAAATATGTAAAAGAAGATTGCCACTGCTTTCCTTAGCACTTAATCACACTTTTCTCTAATCCATATTTCACACAGTTACCCAATTGATATTTCTAGAATACAGATCTGACAAGTTCACTGTCCTGATCAAGAAGCTTCAGTGGCTCCTTTTTGCCTCTAGGACCTCTTCTTGATATTTAAATTCTTTTAAGATCTGAGTCGTACTTACATACATTACATTTTAGTCAAATTTGCATAAATGCTGTTTCTAGTAGATGATTCTTCATATCACATTTCTTCCTTTTTTTTTTTTTTTTTTTTTTAGGCTACTTTCCCTTTTCTCAAAACCAGAATGCTTTTCTTCCTCCACCTTGCAGAACCTCTAGGTTCCTTCAAGATTCAGCTTGAGTCCAATAAGTTCCATGAAGCCTTTTTTCCTTTAGTCAGTTATTCATGATTCTTCATTTACATATCTGTGTATAGGAGTTGTGATTAAAAAAAAAAAAAGCATACATATGGGTGGGAGAGAAAAAAAGAGAGAGGGGGAGAGAGAGAGAGAGAGAGAGAGAGAGAGAGAGAGAGAGAGAGAGAACGAGAGAGTGTTTCTCAGTAATCACTCATCAATTTATTAGATTAGCCAATAATTAGCAAATTGATGACTAATAGTTTCTCTCCATAGCAACAACCACAACAAAATAAGTTTATTGAGACACTGACTGCCCTAAATACTTTTGCAAAAATGAATGCTCCTGATAATGAAAAATCAAACTTAATCAGCATTTAAGGAGGAGGTGGGCTAGAAGACTTCAGCTCCTTCAGGTGTGGCTTGATCATAAGATTCGTGGACTGCCAGCAATTTCAACAGGATAATCCATCTCCACCCAGATTATTCTTTCTGGTTTATTCCTTCACAATCTGAGTCACTCTAAATTTTAATGGAGATTCTTCTCTCCGGGGTAAGAACTTGCTCAGATTGAATTCTGTTTTTAATCTAACCAAAAGGAAAGTTTCTTTGTAGGAGCTGGATCTGAAATGAAGAAATAAAGGAGAAAAGCCTAGATCCCAAATTAATAATTTGTTGTTAATATGATAGTAAAATAATAATTTCTCTTATCCTTACTGAATATAAGACTTTTGAGGGCAAAGACTTTTCCCTTTCTGTTTTTGTCTCTGCAGAGCATAAGAGGAAGTATGGTCAAATACACAGAGAGCTGACCTTTGAGCCAGGAAGACCTAAGATCAAAGTCTTGCCTACAGCATGTATTGACTATGTACATCTAGTAAAGAATCACTTCTCAGTGTTCTAACTCTTTAAAATTATAAGCTGGATATGATGGTGTACTAAGACAATCCCAGAGAGTCAAATAAATAAATAGTTAAATAATTAGTAGTAAAGATGCAAGACAATAAACTGACATAAATTATCAGCTTTTTTTATGTTATCAGAGTCCAGAGGAATAAATAAAAAGAGACATTTCACTTAAAATAACTTCAGACTATATAAAATACTTGGGTGTCTACCAGACAAGCCAAAACCAGGAGCCATATGAACACAATTACAAAAACAATTGGAGAAATATTAATTGCTCATAGGTAGATCAAGTAAATTTAATAGAAATGACAATTCTACCTAAATAAGCTTATTTATTCAATGCCAAAACAATCAAATTAGCAAAAAAAAATTATAGAGCTAGAAAAATTAGTAACAAAATCTACCTGCAAGAGCAAAAAGTCAAGAACATTGAAGGAAGCCATGAAGAAAAATGTGAAGGAAAGTAGCTTAGTACTAGCATGTCTTATAAAGTGGCAGTGCTCAAAATAATCTGGTACTGGCTAAAAATTAGAATGTTGTATCAATGGAATAGATTAGGTTAGATACAGAAGTAAATGACCATAGTAATCTAGAGTTTGACAAATGCAAAAGTCCAAGCTTTTGGGATAAGAACTCACAATTTGACAAAAATTTCTGGGAAAACTAGAAAGCAGTTTGGCTAAAACTAGACATTGACCAACATCTCAAACTGTATACCAAGTAAAGTCAAAATGAATTTAGATATAAATATGATGCCATCAGTAAATAAGAGGAACACAGAAATTTTTACCTGTCAGATTTGTGAATAAGGAAAGAAAAGAACATGATACTTTTGGTTGCATCAAATGTAAAAATTTCTGAATAAAATGAATGCAGTCCAAATTCGAAGGAAATCAGGAAACAGATGCAGGGAGGGAAATTACATCAAATTTCTTTGTGAAGAATTCATTTCTCAAATATATAAAGAAGTGAATTAAATTTATCAGACTATGAGTCATTCTCCAATTAATAGATGATTAGAGGATATGAAAAGGCATTTTTCAGAAGAAGAAATCCTAAGAAAAAGTGCTCCAAATCACTATTGATTAGAGAAATGTGAACTAAAACAATTCTCAAATCCCACATCACATTTATTAAATTGGTTAATATACTAGAAGAGAAAAATGGCAAATGTGGGAAGAGATATGGAAAAATAGAGACAGTTCCTGTTAGTGAACTTGTGAACTGATCCAAATATTCTGAAAAAACAATTTAGAATTATGTCCAAAGGCTATAAAATTGGGCATACCATTTGATTCAGCAGTACTACAAATAAATCAGAGATCAAAAATAAATAAATAAATAAATAAAAAAGGAAAGGAACCTATCTGTATAAATATATTTAAAGCAGCTCTTTTTCTGGGGGCAAATAATTGGAAATCAAGGAGAAAACTATAAATTGGAAAATAGATGAACAAGTTGTGGTATATGTATGTAACAGAATACTACTGTGCTATAAGAAATGATTAACAAGATACTTTCAGAAAAATCTAGAAAGACTTACATGAATTGATACAAAGGGACACGAGCAGATTCTGAAAAGCATAGTACACAGTAATAGCTATACTGTATGATGATCAACTGTGAATGACTTAGCTATTCTGATCAATACAATGATCCAAAACAATTCCAAAGGATTTATGATGAAAATTATGACTTATGCAACTCTGGAGAAAAAACTGATGGAGTATAAATATGGATTGAGTATTTATTAAACTTCCTTTATTCTTTATTGTTGTTGTTTTTTGGTCTGTTGCAACATGGCTAATATGGAAATATTTTGCTAATATGGAAATGTACATGTATAATCTACATCCAAATTGTTTGCTTTTCTCAAGAAAGGTTAGAGGAGAGAGGGAAGGAAAGAATTTGAAACTCAAAATAAAAAAAAATGTTAATTTTTAAATTTCTAAGTGAGAAAAAAAATTGGCATTATATGTAATTGGGACAAGATAGAAGCATTCCCAATAAAATCAGGAAGCAAACAAGGTTGCCTATTGTCACCACTATGATTCAGTATTGTTCTAGAAATGTTAATTTTAGCAATAAGAGAAGAAAAAAAGAAACCAATTTAAATGCCAAAAAAGAAAATTATAGGTTACATAGAGTCAACCTGAATTGGTAGAGGAAATTTTCTTACCTGAGTTAATTCTTGTCAATGGAATGTTCCTAATGCTTAGAACAAGTTGATGTTAAAAAATGCTTGTTAAGAGGTAACCGGAATGAAGAAAGAGCACTGGCATTGAAATCAGTGCTTCTTTCTCCCATACTTATTCACATTGTCATCTTGATTTAATCACTTTAATCTATTTGTGCCTCAGTTCTTCCATTTGTTAAGTGAGGAAAAAATAGCTATAATACCTACTTCCTTAAATGGTTCTGATGATCAAATCAGATTATGTACATACTATATATTATAAACCTCAAAGTAGCATATAAATGCTAGATATCATCATTAATTATTGACATCAGGAATTATTTTGTAATATTAATCATAACTGTGGAATTTGTTTCCCAATTTAGTCACTCAGCCAATTAACTAGAATTTACTGATATTTCTTGATTCTTCTTTAATTCCAGTCAAAAGATAAAATTGTGTAATGAGGAATTTAGGTTAGCATTCATAATATCTCACATTATTATAACAATTGAAGATAATATAAGGAATGTTGTTTCCCATTTTACCAAAAAGGAAACGGAGACTCAAAAAATTTGAATCACTTGTCCATAGGTAGAAAGCAAGAAATTGTTTGACCTGTGACTAAAACCCACATCACCTGAACCTGAGTCCAGTGTTATTTCTAGTGTACTTATAAAATAGGTTACTCATTGTACTGGATCACCGAAGGAGGTGGAGCATTCTGGATGTCTCCACCCATGCCACAGAAACCTTTTCATTCTGGAAGATCACTTCAATCCTAGAATTTACACTTCAGAAGTATTCTCCAATTGGACAGTTCTTTCCAGAACTTCCACTTGAGGAGGGGGCTAAGCAGACTTTTGCAAGAATGAATGTTTAAAATTATCTCTGCATGTATTTTGAAAAATAAAAAAGCTATCATAATTATTATTTTTTTGCTGAGGCAATTGGGATTAAATAACTTGTCCAGACTTCCAATTCCCTCAGAGTATTAGGAAGTATTAAGTGTTGAGACTAGACTTGAACTCAGGTCCTTCTGACTTCTGGGCTGATGCTCTATCCACTGCACCACCTAGCTGCCTCTATCATTATTTTTAAAAATAAAAATTGAAATGATATGTTAAAAATACTTTGACATTTTCCAATGCATCTTAATTATTTTTATTTTAAAATTAGAATACTGTATTGTTATGCCTTGACTTCTCAGTGATATAAAAATTGATGAAAATTATTTGTTAAAAATCATGATATGAATAAATGATATTTCTCTATCTGCAATAAAAATAAAAGTGTAGAATAAGAAAAACAAAATTCATTCATCAATCATTTATTATATACTGACTATATAATGAGGAAGAGAAAGATGAAAACATGATCTTTTTTTGCTAATGTCTATGATCTAATGGGGTAGCTAAGATGTGTGAAGATACATTTTATACAAAATAGAATGATAAATGCAGAGGACAAACCCCCAAACCTGAAAATTCAGAACTTACATTCTAAAGAGGGAAGAAAATACATTAAAAATAGATCAAAGAGAGTAGGATAGAGAGTTAGCTAAGTCTGCATGGCCCTCTCCTTAAATATGGAAAGAACTATCCAATTGGAGAGTATTTCTGAAATGTGAATTCTAGGGTTGAAGTGATCTTCCAGAATGGAAATGTTCCAGAGGTATGGTGGAGACATCCAGAAGGTAGTCTGGTGAGAAATGAAACAACAAATTAAAAAGATACATTGGTGCAGGATTGGGAAGAACCTTAATTGCCCCAATAAAAAAATGAACTTGGAAAAACATTGAACTTGCAATAAGAAGGTTTCAGTCTAAGTTTTGGATCTGATACTTATTGGTTTTGTAATTACAGTCTAAGATCCTTTCTAGTGCTAACATTCTGTGACTCTGTGACTTTATTTAGAAGCCAATAGAGAATCATTTAAGGTTTAGGTCAGAGAGGTGATGTGGTCAGATCTGTGTATTAGGAGAACTGCTTTGTCACTTATGTTAAGATTGGATAGGATAATATTAACACTAAAGCTGAGGAAACTGTTATGGATCAGTTTATAGCACTAGTCTATCTCTCTATTATTTAGGCAAGTATGGTGCCAATGGAAAAGATAAGGAGGAAGATGGGAGGGGCATAATAGAAGGAGAATGGATAGAATTTAGGATGTTGAGGGATGAGGGAAAGGAAAGATTCAGAAATGACTCCAAGATTTTGAGCATGAATAAATGGGAAAATAGTGATGCCATCCATTCTGATGGGGAAAATAAGGAGGAAGAAGCCATTTGGGGAAGATGCTGAGTTTTGGAAATTTTGAGGATGGAAAGTTTAGCAAGATAGCTAAATGGAGCTACCCAATAAGCAATTAGAACTACCCAATAAGCAATTAGAATTGCTAGTCTAGTAAGTGGGATAGCACAAACAAATCACAGATGCGTTCATATATAAAGTATGATTGCAGCAATAGGATTTTCCACTCTACTTATTCTTATTCTAAACTTCCCTAATTTTGTTAATGGAACTAACATTACTTCCACCGTTGAAACATCCTGGATTCTTTCCCCACCCTTGATACCCAGATCAAATCAGTTTCTAGGTCTTGTCAGGTCTACATCTTCTTCTTTCACTCAGAGAGCTTGCACCACAATTGAAGTCTTCATTTCCTTTTCCCTAGAGTTTTAAATTAGCTTCCTAATTGTTCTATCTGCCTTCTTAATTGTAGTTCCTTCCCTCAATTCATCCTCCACTCAGCTGTCGAATTGACATTCCTATAATACACACCTGTCCATATAAACCTCTACTCAGAAACTTCCTGTTTTAAGGATAAAATATAAAACCCTTAGCCTCACGTCAATGCCTTGAAAAATCTGGCTCTCTTCTATCTTCCCAGTCTTATATTATGTAACTTTGCATCACATAATCTCAATTTTCTGAATGTTGTCCTTTGTGCTTTGCCTCTCTATCTTTGTATGAATGATCCTCCAACTCCAAAATGCAATTCTTCCTCACTTCTGCTTCACAGAATCCCTGGTTTCCTTCAAAACATAGCTCAAATATCATTCATTACAAGAACTCCTTCCCCCTGTGTTAGCATTTGATCTCTTGAAATCATTGTGTTTTATTTTGCATGTAAATTTTATTTATTTATTTGTACATATGTTCCACCTCTCTACTTGATTATAATTTTTTGAGGTCAAAGAGTCTTTTTCTTTTTTTTTTTTAATTTCTAGTTCCTAGAGCAGTACGTTGTTCATGAATTCTTAATAAATATTTGATGAGTTGAATTAAATGCAACTGAATAGATGAAATCATTGAGATAGAGCATAACGCCTTGCAGTTATAGCTAAACATAAGGGGAAGAAAGAAAACTAGCCAGTGAAGGGGACAGGGAAATAACCTTCAGAGAGGTAGAAAGAGAACCAGAAAAGTCTAGTATTACAGAATTTAATGAAAGAAAGACTAATAAGGAGTAGGTGATAGTTAATGATGCTAAATGCTGAAGAATGATGAAACAGTTATAATATCCTCTCACAGAACTTATAGATACTGTTACTGTATCTTTAAAAGGCCATAAAATTTTGAGATTCTCTCAATCTAAATTGAGATCAGATTTATTCTAGAAGAACTGAGAATTGTCATTTATAAGGGAAACCGAGTGAAATACAGAGGGAAGGCATTACAATTAAAAAAGGATGAGGACAAAGCTTCCAGTAAAAAAAAAAAAGAGAGAGAGAGAGATTTTAGTTGGGATTTAAAGTTATCTAGGGAAGTCAGTAGGTAGAGTGAAAGGGGAAGTTCTTTGGACTGAAGCATATGTTTTAGGGGGAAGTGTATGTTTTGAGGAGTAAGGTATAAGACTGGAAAGGTAGCCTAGGAGGCTAGGCAATGAAGACCTTTGAATGTCAAACATTCATTCATAACAAAAAATTGGCAATCCAAATCTTAAGTCTTTCAATGATTTCTCAAACCAGCTGATTCTGTGTTGACTTTGAATCTTAAGAAATGGAGTCTTAACTTTTGGGGCATATACTTCAGAATAATACTCATATTGTGCTTCACTAGGACGCGTTCTCTATTTTTATAGGGCAAAAAGATGAGCTGGCTACTGCCTTGACTTCTAACTCTTGGATCCACAATTTTTCTTGAACTTTAAGTCTCCCTCCATATCTTAGGAATTATCATAGGTGCATTGCTTTAAAACTGGAAGGCATTGTAAAGTCATTGGGTCTGTTCTCTTCAGTTAATTTTATTTTATTTTGCAAATATTTGTTTTCTGCCTTCACATTGAACTATAAGAATTGGACTATAAGGAAGGAATCATTCACTTTCTGTATCATTTTTTTTTTTGTAGCCCAAAACTTAGCATACATAATAGGTGTCTTATTTGACACATAGTGGGTTCTTAACAAATGTTTATTGATTATTTTTCAATTAAGAAATTATTCTTCTGCTCCCTTCTCTCACACTGAAGAAGAAAAATTGCAAAACTTTGTACCAGATATCCATAATTAAAAAATGAATTGTTGCATAGACTATATATAAAAATGTGTCATTTTCTATCTTGAATCTATCATCTCTTTCAGGAGGTGGATTAATTATCAATCCTCTATGCCTTGGTTAGAATTCTTAAATCAATTAATGTTATTTACTTTCACAATACTGTTGTTGTTGCATAAATTGTTTCTCAGGTTGTGCTCACTTTTCTTTGTACCAATTTATACAAGTCTTCCAAGATTTCTCTATAATCACTTCTTTCATCAGGGAAAGAATTATGACAGTTTTTCATGATATTTATGTATCATCATTTGTTCATGCATTCATTCCCCAGTTGCTGGATATTTCCTTAGTTTCTAATATGAAATTTCTAATTTTTGCTAACATAAAAAGTTTCTATAATTATTTCTGTAGCTATGGGTGCTTCTCTTTCTTATATCTCTTCAAGGAAAAGGCCTTGTAATGATATCTTCAGGGAAAATAGGGAAAATATCTAGTGGTAATACCCCTTATTTTATAGATGAAGAAATGAATGGAAGGGAATGGAAGAATGAGGGAAAGTGACATCCCCATTTCTGTTAGGAGTTCTGCAGTACAGAGAGCCTTTATTGGTTGAGAGAACCCATGTGAGGTCCCAGGATGCTGACAGCAACAAGACAGCTGCATTAGTCTTTTAGTAATAGGTGATGATAAACCATGCTTTTTGCAGTTCCTTCTTCCTGCAGGGTCTGAAAGGAAATCTGCAAAACAATAGTTCTTGTCAGCAAAGTAAGCACCCTCTGAGCCTAAAATAGGGAAATCATTTTATAGCAGTGTGGGAAGAGAAGGTTGGTATGACTTTTCCTCCTCTGAGGAGACTATTTCTCTAGGCCACTTTTTTCTTATTCCACAGACTGGGGTGTTAGTAGTGGTGGTAAGCTTTGGCCAGAGGAAACACTATTCTTTCTGCCTGCCTCACCCATTCAAACTTTTACCAAAAAAAAAAGAGTTTCAGCACAGTCTTGCACAGGGTGTCTAGCCAAAATGCAAAGTTTTACCACAGTGCACAAGCAGGCTGTGTTTTTCAGGAGAGGGAACAGAGTGAGGAACCTTTCAGCACCTTTTCCAGCACTTCTTTAAAAATGATTTAAATTGGAGGCAATAGCATCGAAGGCTTGAACATCTGACACTCAGACCAGACTTAATGAATCATCTGCTTAAACAGCATCCCTCTTCTAGAACCATTTCATTTGGAGCCGCAGTGTTTTTTTTTCCCCAAAAAAACATTTGTTCTGCAGGCCATTCACTTGCTAGAGTGGCCCTAGACTCCAGTGCGTAAAAGGAGTGGGGAGAGCTGGCAAAAAAGAGAGAGAAAACACTAGAGTTCCTCTGGTAGCTCACTTGCATTCCTGGGTCCTGTACAGGTTTCAGAGCAGATGGCAACAATATTTTGCAGAGTTGAAAGCTGGCACCAGCTCACCCTACTTTCCTCCCCATCCCGAAACCTGGTCTCCTGCAGAGCAATGAAGCTGCAGGGAGCAAATGTTGCAGAAGAAATATCAGAATATTTGTTATACTCTAGGAAAAACAAAGCAAAACTTCCGATCTCCAGTTCTTGCAGGCCCTATTTGGCATCAGATTAATGAAAAAGTAAATAATTTTGTGGGTGCCATAAGAGGCAGTTCTGGAAAGACCCATAAGTGCTGGTGTGTATTTGGAGTAAAGCCCCTTCTATCGGTGCAAATCATTTTAATCGGTGTCATAAATTGTTCTGTGTCTCTGTGGTAGATGGCCACATAGCTGATGGCTAGCCCAGCAGCTGCAGAGACTATCACTCATAGCAAATGAGGGCTATATAATGTTGCCAGAGCGTGTAGAGTGTAAATGAGGGCCTTGAGTTGGACTCCCAGGGCCCTTCTGATTTCTAAGTATCTGATTTATTATTCGTAAGTGTCTGATTTATTATTCAGTGACTTCTCTCTGCAATTGTCAGGGTGGGGAAGTGGAGCCATTTACTCTGTCTCCAGGACGTATGCAAACAATTTAATCTTCCAGTGTGGTTCCTTAATGTAAATGTTTAATACAAACCTGATGTTAAACATGAGCGTACATGAGTTTACTGGCAGACTTAGCTGCAACTTGACATTATTCTGAGAATCAGATGTGTTCTGCAACTGAGGCTGAGGAAACTTGAAAAGAGAGGGAAGCTTTCCTTTGGCATCAGCAGGTGCATATTCAGAGTCTAGCACGTGGTAAGAGACTAGCCACTCATAGATGCTAAAAGAAATTCTCTTTCAACATTAAGGAGAAAAAAAAGGTCTTGTGATTAGTATATTATATTCAGTAAATGCTTGAAGAATTGCAGAGAGCTTTTGGTTGCATCATAGATCTCCACTCAGTCATTATGCAACAGACTATCAGATGATCCATTCTCAGATGCAAGCTATCCTCACTCCCACTAAATCCAAGTCCAGTCATTTATTTGCAGTTCTTTTCATAAATTTTGAACTATATTCTAGTCAGGTATCCCTTTATGATCATGGCACCCTTTGATGAAAGGTTTCCTTAAGTTACTGTATATCAGTATATTAGCACACACATATGTATATATGTTTGGTGTTTGAATATTCGTCATTTTTAAGAAGTGACTTGGAGTGAATAAGATAGATTGTGGGCATGCTTTTCAAAACTGGAGCTGATTCCAAAGAACCAAGGAAGAAGAGTTAATATCCTGGAAGACAGAATAAAGTTCCCCAAAGCATTTCAGCAACTTGGAGCAATAAAACAAATCTTTATGTTTGTGATAAAAAACAAAGAAAGAAAGAAATAACAACAACAACAAAACCTCAGCTGCTAAGGCACTGGATAGGATAGATGGGAATAGACAGCAATTCATGTGGAAAAGAGTTTTAGGGAATTGAAGAATTTTTATAAGTGTCTCCTGCAAATGTGGCAGCTCAAGGCAAACAAATGCTATCAGAAGGAAGGTTAATAGAAGTCCAGTGATAAGTACCATGGCAGTCTCCCTACTCAAATCATACCTGGGCTATTGTTTTCAGTTTGGGAGATTTAGTGAAAACATTGACAAGCTGGAGGAAGGAGAGAGAGAGTAAGGAAAGGTAAAGCTATACTGTGTAGGCATACAAATCTCTCTCTTTGTCTCTCTCTCTGTCTCTCTCTGTCTGTCTCTCTCTCTCTCTGTCTCTTTCTGTGTTTCTCTCTCTCTCTCTCTCTCTCTCTCTCTCTCTCTCTCTCTCTCTCTCTCTCTCTAGAAAAAGGAAAAAAAAATCTACTGGAATACTTATAGTGATAACTAACATTTACATGGCATTTTAAGATTTGCAAACTGCTTTACATATTTGATTTCCTTTCTCTTCCCAATGATCCTGAGGGAGTGCTATTATTATTATACCCATTTTACAGATGAAATTAAGGCTGAGAGAGAAATAAATTTTTACAGGGTCACATGCTTGGTGAATGTATAAGATGGGAGAGTTTTTGTTTAATTGTTTTTTAGTCGTGTCTAACTTTTCATGCCCCTTTTGAAGTTTTCTTGGCAGAGATACTGGAGTATTTTATCATTTCCTTCTCCAAGTGATTTTACAGAGGAAGAAACTGAGGCAAACAAATGACTTGCTCAGGGTCATATGGCTGGTAAATGTCTGAGGCCAGCTTTAAATTGACAGAGATGAATCTTTGTGACTCCAGCCCAGTGCTTTATCCACTCTGCCATGTGTTTGCTTGGATAAGGATGGGATACTGGCTAAAATGATTTCAGATATTTTAAGAAATATCATATGAAGGAAGAATTAGTCTGATTCTGCTTAACCTTAGAAAACTAGACTAGAAGGAAGGGGTGACATTGCAGAATCAGACTTTGAAAACAATATAAATATTATATGTAAATAATCAGAGATAATAATAATAACAGATAATTTATATAAATAATAATCAAAGGTGCTGTAAAATTGATTGATTTACTCAAATCTAGACTTAAAAAAATAAGAAAACAAAAAACCAAAGATAGTTATTACCTACAAAATGGACTACATTTTCTCCCAGTACCAGCAAGAGTAATGGATAACCCCTATCTTGCTTGCAATCAGCATCTAAGAACCTCATTAGAACTTTCTAAACTTAGAACTTACTGAGTTCCCCATTGCTTTGTGGCTTCAACTAGAGCTTATGCAATGACTTCTTAGGGGAATTTTAGAATCTGTGTGCAGCGCTGACATTTATTAATGTCAAGATTCTAGAGGAAAACAATCTTGTTGTCTTGTCCCCCAGTACATTTGATAGGTCAATAGTGGAAGATTTATGGGAGAGTGTGACAAGAGTCACACAGAAAGAGATAGCTGGGTTGGTGACATTATGCATCACTGGAGGAAGGGCCTATTTTGAAAATTGCATGAATCTATCAAAGTAGTGTTTTTCTCTCTTCTTCCTCAGTCAGAGACTGGACTGTATTAACAATAATCTCTGAGGTTCTTTCCTAACTCTAAAGTTTTATGATTCTCAGTTATTTTCTTTATGCTTGGATCCTGTCACTATCTCTTATATTATACCTAGGCTCTGCCTACATGACACAAAACATCTGGATTAAAAGTGGAAAAATCAGTCAAGCATCTGGGTGTGTCTAAATACATAAATATTTGATGCTACATAGACTAAACAATGAATTCCATTATTTTTTTAAACTTGCTATTGAGATTTTGGCTATATTCTGGAGGCAATCTTGAAAGTCCATAAAGGTAAAAACTGAGCTTTTTTTTTTTTTTTTTTAACATTTTACTTCCCAACAACACCAAACATAAGTATTTTTAACAGATTAAAGAACTATAATTAATTTATCTGACTACATTAATATCTAGGTTTCCAGTGTCTGGTATTGCTTTCACTTGCCCTCTCTGTCCTATCCTGTTTCTTGAAACCCAGTAGCCACCAGATGAGAAATTTCCAAGGAAAGCTGAGATTGATATAGGTTGCAGTGGAATGCTCATTCCTGTACAGAGTTAAAGATATATTTTGCAATGGAACTAAAAATTCCTACTGAGAAGTCCATATAGAACTTCTATATATAGAAGGATGAGAAGAAATCAACAGGTTTGGTAGCTAAACTTTTATAGTGGACTACTAATCTTTCTCCCAAACTCTTACTATCCTCATAATTTCCACATTATGTGAAATATCTTTGTATACCTTTGAGCCTTTAGGATGAAATAATTATAATGTTATCTGATGCCATTCACATTTAAAATCTTAGATTAATTTTCAGAAGTGTGTCAGGATTTCCCAAGTCTCAACATTCTTAACTGTAGGGAGTCATCTTTCCTGACCCCTTCCTCCTCTTCCTGGTTCTTCTAAATCAAATTTTCTCTTTGAAATTTAATTTGTAGTTTCTAAGTTTGGAAAGCAAGGCAGAACAGAAATTGTTTCCTGCTTCTCAAGTGATTCCTTGCTAATTGCTAAGAGAGTTTGACTTGAAAACAGTAGCATTCTTGGACCCCTTCTTAATTCCTCATAATTCAAGAAATGTATACTGTACCAGAATCAAGTTTCTGAGCTGTTGAGCTATGAAAAACAATGATAATTTGTGTTTTATTTATCTGTCCAAAACCATAACTTGAAATTTTGGTGCCCAGAATAAATGTCAGGATAAATAGTATGAAAAGATACTCAAATAAACTTCATGAGTCATGATAGGAAAATAAAATGAGAAATATTTTAAATAATTTCATTTGAATTGCAAGGGAAATTATTTACTATTGTAGGTTAGGGGATAGATTCAACAGTTTGAAGGAACTATATATCCAGGAGATATTCTTTTTATTTCACTAAAGAGATCTTAATATAGCTCTTCTTTATACTTCGTATAAGAAAGAAAGAAGTATAGGGATTATTACTCACTGTTGCTGTGAGGAAATGTCTTTGTTTGAAGAAGGGTGGAAAGAGACTGTTAAATTGGAAAGGAGGGAGGAGAGATAAATTTTTGGGAGAGGCCTGTATTAGGAATCAAAGACAAACTAAACACAGTGAGACTGTATACGCAGTTAAACTGTATAAGGAACCCAGGAGAAAAACTATACCACGTCTAAGGGAAATTTCATAAGCATCTTAAGAAGAGATAGAGACATCCAGCAATGTAATATTTTAATTCAAGAAACAAAATCTATATATGGAGAAAGACCTTCAAATACAAAAGGAAAGATAATTGACAAAAAAATTAGACATTTCTTTCAATATAAATATTAAAAAGCACAAGAATAAATGTTTTTATTTAATATAATAAATAGTAGCTATACAAAATTAGCCATATGATTTCAGAAAGATCAAGAAAAACTTATATGAACTAATAAAAAGAGAAATGAACAGAACTAGGAAAACATTATGCAGAGTAGCCGCAACATTGTAACAATTAACTATGAAAAATTTAGCTACTCTGATCAATGATCTATGACTATTTCAAAGGACTTGTGATAAAAATGCTATTAATCTCCAGAGAAAAAACTGATGAATTCTGAATGCAGATTGAAGTACATTTTTTCCATTTTATTTTTCTTGCTCTCCAACCCAACATTATCATATTTCTTGAATTCTCAGTGAGTAAGGGAAAGGCTGGAGGGAAAAAAAAAGAATTTAGAACTCAAAATTTTAAAAATTAATTAAAATAGGGGGAAAAATCCTCAATGAAGTAAAGACATATCTAAGTATTTGGAGAAATATTGTTTATGGTCAGCTTATGCCGATAAAATACATATGAAAAATAACACCAAATTAATTTACTTATTCAATATTATATTAATCAAAATACCAAACAGGTATTTTATAGACCTAGGAAATCACAGGATAGCTAGGTGGCACAATGGATATCATGCGTGGTCGACATCAGGAAAATTTATTTTCATGAATTCAAATCTGGCTGCAGACACTTAGTAGTGGAGTGACCCTGGCAAGTCATTTAATCCCGATTGTCTTTGTTTCCTTATCTGTCAAGTGAGCTAGAGAAGAAAATGGCCAAGTAAAACCCCAAATGGGGTCACAAAGATTCAGACATGACTAAAAACAACTAAAAAGAAAAGCATAATTAATTACATTTGGAAAAACAGACCAAGAATTTCATAAGATATCGTGGAAAAAACTGGAAAAGAAAAGCCTAGCAGTACTAGATCTCAAACTATACTGCAAATCAATAATCATCAGCACAATTTGCTACTAGTTTGAACAATGGAACAGATCAGTAATAAAGGACCCACAAGTGAGACAGAGTCACATAATGTTTAATAATTTTAAAACTGCAGCTACTGGGATAAAGACTTAATATTTGACAAAAATGACCCAAAACATCAGCAAACAATCTGGCATTAATCTAAAGGTTCAGGAAGTCTATTAGTTTTCAAATATCACACTTCTGCCTTAACTGGGATTTGACTTTTAAAAACTCAAAAAGATGAAAGTAGGTTTTGATTATCCATAACATCCCACGGGGCTTGATCTTGCTTCTGAATCACTGATTAACCCTAAGTGAAATGACTTTAAGGTTAAGCTCCTGTCTTGCTCCTGTCTAAGAAATCTGTTGGTCAGGATGTACATTAGGGCATGCTCACTCCATGTATTAGGTTGCCATTATCCTAAAGGAACATTCAACTTTTGATGTTGCTCATGATTTGAGGTCAAGTTGATATGGAAACACCAATTGATCACTTCCTACAAAAACATATCCATTTCTTTTATGAAGTTAACCCCAGTTTTGAATTAAAACCGGCAACTCAGCTATGTATCTCAAAAAATGTTGGAATAGTTTAAAAAGAAGCTTCTGGGAAATGAGTTTTAGAAGTGGAAGGAATATTTTGCCTCCACATTATGCGGATGAGGAAACTAAGGCATAGGGAAGTTAAAAGATTTGCCCCCAAAATCACAGAGCAAGTTACTGGCAAAATTGAAATATATTATGTATGTATGACATTTCATACACACATACATACACACATACATACATTCATATATATATATATTGAGTTTTTGTCATTATTTCTCCCTTTACACACTACATCTACATCTCCTGGCTGTAAGATCTTATGAGTTTTGTAAGAAGACAATTTATTTCTCTGGGATGACTTGATAGTATTATAGCCTAGAAATAGAGCTGATGGACTAGATGACCTCATATCCCCATATCCTCACTCTAGTCATTACTCTGCCTATTTCCATACCCTTTTTGTGTCTCAGATAAAAGAGAAAATACCAACAAATTTTTTGCAACTTGGTCCACAATGTGGCAACTTTGTTTTCTTTATAGGTTCTGTTCCACACCAAAGAGCAGTAGACTAGCAACAGCGATCATATGTGAAGCCTGCAATAGGACCATAGATTTGCACACCTGGCTCAAATGTTAAGTTTGTCTAATTTGAGACTCAAATTAGATTTGATGCCAGAACGCCTGTGGAACTGGAGTTGATAAAAGAGGTAGGAGGTAAGCAGAGATTCAGAGATGTAGCCACCTTATTGAATTGTTTTCATTGGATGGAGAAAGGGATGCTTAATTTTCCTCTTCATGGAATAAAAATCATACCAGATTTTCATATAATAAAATTAAAGCTAAATAGAAAAGAAGGACCTCATTGTTCAAATAATGATGCATTTGAAAGATATTGTTTGCAGTCTTGAAACATTCCTATCACTTAAAGGAGGCTGGAATTACAGGGGAAAAAA
This sequence comes from Antechinus flavipes, assembly GCF_016432865.1. Lineage (NCBI taxonomy): Eukaryota > Metazoa > Chordata > Mammalia > Dasyuromorphia > Dasyuridae > Antechinus > Antechinus flavipes. The sequence goes on from NC_067401.1 coordinate 153,028,863, forward strand.
AGCGTAGAAAAAGCTTTTATTTTCCTTCCAGGTACCTTGATTTCACCTTTGGCAGCAGCTGCTAGGCTATTACCAGTGACTCAAGATGGCAAATTAGCAGTTTGGTGTAACTTACTTTAACCATGGAAAACTGAGAACACCAGACATATTTAATGTCCCTTTAATATACTCATCCATGAAATTCAAATCTACTTTTTAATGAAATAAAAAGCAGCTATTTAGACAAGACTAAACTTTTACTTTCTGTTTATTATCCATGAAATACACCAGATAGAAGAAGTGTTTAAAGAAACAAAAAACACCTAAATACAAATTTAGAAAATCTTGTTACAAATGTTATTTTAAAATTTTTAAAGTTGTGAGGTAGATAACCTTACACAAACTTTTCATGTCCATACATGAAGAAGTAACCCTGGAATTTAATAAAATTTGCCACGAAATTAAACTCATACTTAAAAAATACTTTTTGGTTTTTTTGGAGGCAATTGGAGTTAAGTGACTTGTCTAGGGTCACATACCTAGACTGAGGCTACATTTGAACTCAGGTCCTCCTGACTCCTGGGCTATCCACTGTGCTATCTGGCTAGCTTCAACTCATACACATTAATAAATATTGTTTAGATTGTTATTAGAAGCATTGCAATACACTGAATAATAGATCTTTGTTGGAGCCAGGAAGACTTGACTTTAGGTCTTCCTTCTAACAAATGCTATCTATGGAATCCTGAGAGTGTTATTCAACTTTTCAGTGTCCCAAACAAATCTTTCAAATTGCAATTCAGAAATGAGCTTCCTGCATGGATAAAATGATTTTCCACACCTAGAATTCTATAAACTGATGCAATCACAGGAAGAATCTAACTAAAAAAAAAGTGTGTGGTAATTGGTAACATTCAAACAAATGACCGTAATTAGTTTTCCTTTTATGGCTTAAAAGGCCAAGGTATCCCACTGCATCCAGAGTCATCTCCAGTCATCCTTTCCTCCCTCTTTTCCTCACTCTTTTCTTCCCTCCCTTCCTCTCTCTTCCTTTCCTTCCTTCCTTCTTTCTTTCCTTCCTCCCTCACTCCTTCTGTCCCTCCCTCTTTCTCTTCCTCCCTCCTTCCCTTTTTTCCTCCCTCCCTCCCTTCTTCTCTCTTTTCCTTCTTTTCTTCCTTCCTTCCTTTCTTACTTCTTTCCTTCCTTCCTTCCTTCCTTCCTTCCTTCCTTCCTTCCTTCCTTCCTTCCTTCCTTTCTTTTCTTCCTTCTTCCTTCCTTCCTCCCTTCCTCCCTCACTCTTTCTGTCCCTCCCTCTCTCTTCCTCCCTTCCTCCATTTTTCCCTCCCTCTCTCCATTCTTCCCTTTCTCCCTCTTTCTTCCTCTCTACCCTTCATCCCTCCCTCCCTCAACTTCCTTCCTTCTATCTCCTTCCATCTCTTCCTTCCTTCCTTTCTTCCTTCCTTCCTTCCTTCCTTCCTTCCTTCCTTCCTTCCTTCCTTCCTTCCTTCCTTTTCTACCTCTCTCTATCCTTAACTAGAGATGTTTTTAAAAGCATTTTTTTTCCTTTTTTTGCACCTCAGAACCCTACGAAGATATCTTGAAACTTACTGCCTAGATTTCTTTCTTAAGGAGCAAGGCATAAACCAAAATTAATATGATTATAATTCACCATCAGTAGGTTTTAGATCATTCTTGTCTGGTCTTTGTTTGGGTCTTGATGGACTCATATTGAATGCAAATAGCAGCCTTTTCTGCTTTGGCCAGAAACCCTTGAGGGTCTTCCTTTCCCAAATTCCTTATTATTTTATTTATTATTTAGATTTTATTTTGTTTTGTTTTTTGGATTTTGAGAAAATGGAGATACTTTGCTTCAATCCCTATCAAACCTTAATCACTGAATGGGTGTGGCCTTTGTCTAATTGAGACCTTTTGAAGACCTTAGCTTAAAAAGGCTGAGTTCTCCCATTGCATCCAGGGCCATCTCCAATCATCCTGATCTATACCTGTTATTGGAGCCAAATGGTTATGAAGGGGAAAGTGAGGCAGGTGACCTTGAACAACTTTCCTTCACTTAAATCCAATTAACTTGTCATGGCATCATATCCCTGACATAGTCCTCTTTGAGAACTAAGGACAAACAACAAAGAGGTGGACTCAGAGATGAATAGGAAAAAGGCCTTGAGGAAATTTCAATTTCTTTTAATTACCCAAAGCTTCCAATTAAAGCAAAAATCCATCTTTTTAATATCAACAGTCTATCACTGCCTCTATAAAGCGTTGAGACATAAAACATAATGCTCTTCAAAGAATAAAAAAAAAAAGAAAAGAAAAAGAATGAAAGAAAGAGGAACAGAGATATGGGTAGGTGTGAATAGACTTTAAACAGTGAAAAACTTGGGGAAACATGGGACAAATTTTCATTAATGAAGCACACAATAGCAAAAGAAGATGAGTTAGTGCTCTAGTAGTACTCTATTAATAACAGAGGAAAAGCAAAGGTCTCTAATATATTGTGGGGACAACTGTGAGGACATAAAGAATTTCTTGGGCAAGCATGGTAGGGTTGCAGTCTATGTTGTTTGGAAGGACATTCAAATAAATGAAATCACAGAGCTATTTCAAAGATGAAAAAAAAGTGAAACAAAATTAGAGGAGGCAAGGTAGGCTTTGAGTGAAACAGGAAGCTGTCTTTGAGACCATCTGAAAGACTTTTCTAGCTCTATAACTCCAAGGGGAGCCAGCCACCAGATTCACTTTATACGGAGAAGCAAAAGGGTGATAGAATGGGCAGAGCCCTGGATTTGGAGTCAGAAAACCCTGAATTCAAGCCTCTGATACCTCCTAGTTGAATGATCCTAGACAAGTTATTTAACCTATGTCTATCTTACCTATGACCTATGTCTACCTCATCTATAAAATGGGATAATAATAGCACCGATCTACTGTGATTCCTATATGGAGTTTCCATGCCTTGAGCTAAGCAAGACCTGGGATTCCTGTTCCTTACACCCCCATTCTAATTCCCAACAACTGAAGCAACAACAATATATCATCCAAGGGCTCCCAGGTTGTTTATAATCTAGTCATATTCAAAGTTAAACAAAGCAACTCTATGTGTTTTAAGGGACGTTTTTGTCCACCAATAAGAACAGCAGCATCAATCATATATGCATTGGAACTTATTAGAAGTGGCCATAATCACATGTTAGAGAATACATTTTTAAGCTAAAAATTTTTCAACAAGTATTTACAAGTGCTTATTCCGTGTCAGACAATGTGCTAAGCATTATAACAATATTATTTCACTCACAACAGTATTTTATTTTTTATTCTCACAACAGTAGATCGGTGTTATTATTATTCCATTAATTATATAAATACATATGTATATATTAGATTTAACATATATTTCTACCATGTTTAACATGTATTGAGCTATTTGCCATCTAGACGAGGGCATGGGGAAAGTGGGAAAATTGGAACACAAGGTTTTGCAAGGGCTAATGTTGAAGAATTGTCCACGCATATGCTTTGAAAAATAAAAAGTTTAAATAAAAATAAATAAATAAATGAAAGAAAAGGCAAGAGGGACTTGATAATTGTCTTTAAATAGTTAAAGTTTTGTCACTTGAAATAATAATAGTATTGATATTGCCTTTTAAGATTTGCAAAGCACTTTACTTACCATGATTATCTCATCTTATCTTCATAATGATCCTATAATTTAGATACTATTTTATTTTTATTTTACAAATGAACAATCTGAGGCCAAGAAAAGTTAAGTGACATGTCCATGGTTATACAATAAGTAAAATCTGAATTCAAGTCTTTATGTCAAGCTTAATAGTCTCTTCACTGTGCCACTTTGCAGCTCTAGTATTAAGATTTTGCTGAACAGGAAAATAGATTTTGGCTTGATGTGAATAAAAACTTTCTAACAAATTTGAGAAGGGTTATGTAATCTGTTTTCGATGAACTTACAAAAAAAAATTTTTTTTTTGATAATTGCCTTTTAAGATAGTTGGTTTTCTGCAGTGGCTAGAACACCAGCCCTGAAGTCAGGAGGACCTGAGTTCAAACCTGGCCTCAGACACTTAACACTTCCTAGTTTTTTAACCTGGGCAAGTCATTTAACCCCAATTGCTTCAGGAAAAAAAAAAAAAAAGATAGTTGGTTTCCTTTGTAATCTTATTATATATTTTATTTTATATATTTAAAAACTTTTTTTTTCTGGAATAGAATCAACTGGCTTCTCCAGAGTACAAAAGGTGCTATAATTAAAACAAACAAATAAATTAAGTACATTAAGAATTTCTGCATTACTGCTATTCAAAATGTATTGCTTTGCATCTAGAGGTAATGTCTCTCCCCCTCTCAAGTGATAAACAGACAAAGACTGTATGACTACTTGCCTGGAATATAATTGAGAGTGATTTTTTCCAAGGATATGCTGTATTAGATGCCTCTCATATCTCTTCAGAATCTGTGATATTAGGAACTATATATGTAGAGGAATGCATTTCCTTTCTTCCTGTTTTATGCCTTATTGAGAATTTTGACTTTTTAAAAATAATTGATTTGGGTTTTTCTTGGATCCTGGGTAGTGGGTGATAGCCAGTCTTGCCAGGATTAAACATTGTGACTGTTTAGCGAGAGTAGTAAAAAGATTTCTAACATCTCTGGCCTAGATGGAAATGGAAGCCTCACGTGTTTCCCAGTGGTGTGATTCAGCATTCTATTAACATGTGGCAATTACCTTAATCCCATAAAAAAGGGCTGTGGTATTATTTTCTCCACTTCAGAAAGAAAGACACTGCTAAGCAAGGAGCAGCTGTGGGGATTCAGCATGCACTTACTCTTTAGCTGCTTTTTGGGGATATTCAGCATCCTTCAGTATGATCTTGGGGCTCCTTGATGTAATAAGACTGCCATGGATCAGGGCAAGACTAGGCGGGTCCTCCTGGTCAGCTGTTTGGCTGGTTGTGGAAGAGCTATTTGGGAAATGCTCAGCAGTAGCACCAGCATTCCCCCCGCCTTGTGCCTGTCTATTCTCTGGCTCATAGCCACAACATCTGGGACTGGGATGTTTTTGGATCTCACCCAAGAAGTATACTTGGGCCAGGGAAGTATTAGAATGGGAGACCTTCAAGCAACTCCTACGTAGAGATGATTTTTCTCTGGGGTAGGTGGAAGGAGTGATACAGAGAGTCTGAGGCTACTGGGAGAGCTTTTGGAAGATATTTCAAAATGTAACTGCCAATCCTGTTACAGCATCGTACTATTTATTCTATTTTGGGTTCTGTGATGTAGCCAAGAAGACAGTACATAGGGGAAGCGATAGTCACCCACCAAACTGTGCCTCTGGTATACTATGTAGAAAACTCCAAGGAAGAAGACGTAATAGTTAATAACTACATAGTGGTTTAAGGGCTGCAAATCTTTATATACATAGGTATATCTATTATTTTGAAATTGTATACATGTACACATATAACATAACACTTATATAATATTCACACATACATATATACTATATATCTATATTTATTATATTATCTTGAGTTTTATATATATACATATATGTGTGTGTATATATATATATTCTTATTTTACCCCCACAACAATCCTGCAAGGTAAAAGCTATTAATATACCATATTACAGATGATTAAATTGAAGCTGAAAAAGACTAAATGATTTGCCTAAGATGATTCAGCCAATAAGGATTTGCATTTAGGGCTTCTTGATTCAAAATCCAGAACTTCATCCATTATTCCCAGATATATATATATATATATATTTACACACACACACACACACACACACACATATATATATATATATACACACACACACACACACACACATATATATATACGTGGCAGAGATATGAGAATATGAGGAAGAGAGTCTAGAAATCAACCCAACTCCTTCAAAGGAGTTTTACTGTGTAAGGCAAATGTTGGATATGGCCAGAGAATAAATGAATGAATAGGTTATAGAAGTATGGTTCATAACACGTAGATACTTGTTTCCAGGAGCTAAAAAATTTATTCCTTTAGGTATCTTTTTGAATTAAAATGAACATATCTGTATATAGCTCTTGAAAGTTCATAAATTACTTTTCTCAAAATAATTCTGTGAAATAGGTTGCATGGGAAATTTCCATCATACAAACTAACTGATACTTGGAGAAGTTGTCATCTGCCCAACCATATAGCTAGAAAGAGACAAAGTTGGACTTCAAACTTAAATATCTTAACTCATCTCATTGTATTGTGTGGTCTTCCTAATGATCTTGGAACTAGAGCCTATGACTTGCTTGGAGTAGAAGGGGACAAATGATTATTATGATATAGCTGTGACTGTTTTTCTCTTACTGAGATAGTCAAAGGAGGCCTTGCCAGAATAGATTGTCTATTCTTTTAGGAATAATAATAACGACAATAAAAACAACAACAACAATAGCTGATGTTTCCATAGCATTTGAAGTTCTACAAAATCTTTTCATGGCTCAAGAGGTTTTTCCTTTTAAGAAAGATGTTAGGGGCAGTTAGCTGGGGCAGTGGATAGAGAACCAGCCCTGAAGTCAGGTGAACCTGAATTCAAATCTGGCCTCAGACACTTAACACTTCCTAGATGTGTGATCCTGGGCCAGTCATTTAACCTCAATTGTCTCAGCAAAAGAAGAAGAAGAAGAAGAAGGAAGAAGAAGAAGAAGAAGAAGAAGAAGAAGAAGAAGAAGAAGAAGAAGAAGAAGAAGAAGAAGAAGAAGAAGAAGAAGAAGGATGTTATTATTATCATTCTGATTTTACTTATGAGGAAATAAAGGCTGAGAATTTAAACCACCTGTGCTATGACTTTATAGCAAGTAAATGCTAGAAGTGTGAGCAGAGTAAAGTGAATTATTTACTGCTGGCAAAAGTCCTTGCAGGTCATTGAGTTGAGTGCTCTCAGTTGGTCGATAAAGAAATGGAGATTTTACAAGTTTAAGTGACTTTAACAAGGTTACATAATAAGTGATAGAACTGGGATTTGAACTCATGTCCTCTGACATGAGTTTTCTAAGGTAGACCTCTCTTAAAGTTCAGTTTGTAACTCTTTCCACCACACCATGATATCCCTAGTTATAATGTGTTTATTTATTACTATACCATAGGAAAACCCAAAATATTTTTATAGTGAGAACTTTATTAATCCTTTTTTTTTTTTTGATGAATTAGGAAAATACAGGATGAGTAAGTTTCTCCTTTTATAATCAAATAGAAAAATAGAGACTCAGACTTTCACTCTTTTGAGACTCTTTTGTCTCCCTAATCACCCAGTCATTAATAGGCTTTAGTATCCTGCCTTCCTTTTCTTCTGTTTAAGACCCCTGTGTATTGTTCATCTAAATCTCAAGACTGGGTGGCCCAAGTTTAACCTTCTGGAACCATATTCTTTGTGCCCACACTGCCAGGAAAGACTGAGTCACTAGTTGAGTTAGTGCTGGCACCTCTTGTGTCTGAAAGTTGGAGGAGCCATGTAGGGCAGAGTGTATCTGCCTCCCACACTTCTGGGTAGGTTCCCATGGTTCCATACATTCCTACTGTAAAACCGTTCGAGGCATATAACTTAGGCAACCTGGTGAAACCATTGGGAAATGTCATTATTCATTTATCCAAAACTGAAAGGGCACAAAAGCTTTAGACATCCACACCCTGGCACAGCTCTTAGGTTAACATTAGGATATTTTCTGACTCTCAAGAAAAAAAAAAGAACAGTAGTTATTTGTTCATGAAATTTAATAATAAAATAAATTTATATGCACACACGTACACATGAGAATGTTTAGCATCTTTATAAATGTCTGAATGATATTTAAAATACTCTCCTCCAACAAAAAGAAGAAACTAGAAATGTGGAACACTTCTGACATCTTTATACAACATGGAACTGTTGGTTCCAGTCTTCTCCTTCTCCAATTTACTTTTTGTATTGTAGCTAAACTGACTTTACTGAAACAGATCTGACCATTGCATTCCTCTACTAAAGTTTTTATTAGCTCCTTATTGTCATGTCAGTATAACAAGTTTTAAAAAAAGTCTGTCATTCAAAGCCTGTTTCAATCATTTTTGTCTTCCTTTCTTTCTTCCTTCCTTTCTTTCTTTCTTTCTTTCTTTCTTTCTTTCTTTCTTTCTTTCTTTCTTTCTTTCTTTCTTTCTTTCTTTCTTTCTTTCTTTCTTTCTTTCTTTCTTTCTTTCTTTCTCTCTCTCTGTCTCTGTCTCTCTCATTTTGGTAAATAATTTTTTTTTGTTATTGAGACAACCCTTGAAACTTGGTTGGCTCAGGATTCAAAACCCAAAAATGTTGACATCTTTCCTCATCACTTGACTACAAAGTAGTCACAAGGAGCTTCAGGCATATTCTAACCCTTGATTAGTGCATCAAATGGGCATTTGTTGACTCAACTTGAGGTATCCTCAATGCTTATCTTCTTAAATATTCTTCCCTTTTTTCTGCGAAGTCAAACTCCTCTTTTTAACTATGTTTAAAAAAAATACAAGTGTCCCATTTTGTGCCAATATCAAATTTGAACTGCCAAAGAGACTAACATAATGTGGGTCCTGTTATAATAATCAAGTAAGTTAAAAATAACTATCAGATATTGATTCAAATGTGGTGCTAGACCAAGAAAGTTATACAGCCATCCTTTCTGCTATTTAGGAACTTGGTCATGTATAGATTATGTAAAATAAATATATGCAAGACATAGAGAAATGCATTTGATGAGGTTGGGGTGGCAATTCCTAATTCAAAATAAACATGTATAACAAATTCACAATGGCCGTTCTTTTAGGCAAAAGGTAGATTTATTTAGGGGAATAGGTTACAGACAAAATGAAGGGATACAATAGACACTAGGAATGGTAAATAAAAAATAGATTGAGAGAGTATATGAAAGACAAGTTCCCCAGGGAAACTCAATTAGCCTGGAGAAAAGAAATACTCCATGAGATGGGAGTAACCCATTGATTGTTAGGTTAGATTATACAGGAGTTTAGCAGACTAACCTGAGTTACCTAGAGTGAGGAGAAAGACACCATTAGAAGAAAGGCATTATTAGGAGGGAAAGAGAGAAATCTCATAGTAGGCTTATAATTAAAGAACTTAGCAGAGAACTTCATTAAAAGCAGATCTTTTATAAGGGAAATACAGCCTTGGGGTTCCCTAGGACAAAACTCAAAGGAGAATCAAAGAGAGAGGAAGTGCAAGAGAGCTCAAAGGTGGGGGATCAAGGAGCCAGATGGAATGTACCAGGCAGACCAGATTCCAGAAATGTCTGAAGATATGTTAATCAATATCTCAGAGGGTGCTTAAAGATATACAGACTTTGAGAGATTGATATAAGAATTCCATCTTCACAATCACTCTATATAAACAGAATAGTCTGGGAATTTGGTTATATCTGATTTTAGCCAGTTGGGCTTCTTCCCAAAAGGGGAAGAGAGTAAATCACATCAGATTGATGAAAAAGCTGGACCTGGAGACTGATTGGAATCCCTCTTTTGATATTTGTTGGCTATGTGAGCATCACCTGATCTCCTTAAGTCTCAGTGTTCTTGGCTGAAAATGGGAAAGATAATCTTTGAACTACCTCATAGGTAGTTGAAGGGAAATTACTATGTAAGTCTTAATGTTCTACATGGGAAATAGGTGATTATTTTAGATGGCATTGAATAAAGAAAAAAAGATTTAAGAGTGTATCCATATCTGTCTCTGTATCCATCTATTTACAGTATTTAGATAGTACATTTACAAAGGCAGCAAGGATTACTGATGAGAGCATTGTACTAATAATCAGAAGATAAAAAATTCAAATCTCAGCTCCAATATGTAGGAGTTTTGTCATCTTGGGCAAATAAATTAACTTCTCTGAGTCTTAGAGTTGTAAAAATGTACCTGTAAATTTACCTGTAAAAATGGTAAAAAAAAAATATTGTTCTATTACATCCACAGGATTGTTGTGGGGAAATCCCTTCATAAAATTTCTGTATAATTTGTACTACTTATTCTTTTATGAATTTTGTTTAAAGTGTTTTATTTGGTTTTAAACTGAGATTCTATGCATCAAAACTCTGCAAAAATTAGCAGTCTATTCATTGAAGCAGTTGGTAAGAAATTGTTGAGTCAACAAAGCTAACATTAGATTTGCATCAGATTTAAGAGGCCAGATGTTGTGGTATACACTTGAAATCTTTGGGACTAAAGGAGGCTGAAGGTGGTGGATGAAGATGGGGTTATGCGATTTGGGAAGTTCTGTGCTTCAAAAAGATGAGAACCAATATGTTGTGAACCTAATTTATTAGAGGAAATTCACCTTGCTTAAAGTTTGTAAATACAGAAACAGATTTTATAAGATAAAGTACAATAATTTGTTTTTTTTTTTTAAATAATAATGTACATAGCCTGCTTGGGTGTGGTAAAGGGATGAAAGGAGGAAAAAAAGAATAAAGTTAAAAAGATGAACAGCAGAAAATAAAAGAACAATTCACAAAAAAGTGAAGAAAGGACTGACACTCATGAATATAATTTTTTCTACTAATGTACTTTCTTGAACTGATATTTGTTGTCATATATTTTGATTCTCTCTGATGTTCTGCTGGGCACATGACACTGTTCTCTTTTGTTTCATTTTGTTTTGTATTTCTTTTCTGTTTTTCTTATTCTGTTTTTTAAATAAAATAAATTTTGAAAAAAATAATAATGTACTACACTTTTAAAATTTTGATTATATTGTCACACATTTCTTTAATACATACAAAACCAGTTAAACAAATATATTAATTATTAATTACATTTTACTAATTAATTAACCTTTGTAAATAAACTTTTATTAATTAATTCATTTTAGTGCATTGATTAAATTTAAAATCAATATAGTAAACCCCCAGGAGGAGAGGGCCACTAGACAGATTAAGGAAGGGTGAGCATTCCAAGATTGGAAAAAATAGAAAATTATAGGTTCCATATCTAAGAATATTGGTTTGGAGATCCATAATTCATGATTGTCTTTTCACCCCAAGTGAGATAGAAAGACTCAGGCTTAAAATAAACTAAAATACTAATAGACAAGTGTTTTCTTTTAGAAAAAAGAGATAAGGAAGAAGATATAAACATCTAAACTTAGAAAGGCCATTATTAGAAGGAGGTAGTCAGTTACTTTTTCCCTCTCAGTGATATAATGCTGCTCCTTTTTTAAATTCCTTCTTTCCTTATATATTTTTCTTTTCTCCTTCACCTTCCTTTCCTTTCCTCCTTCCTTAATGCACTTGAAAACACACTTGAAAATAGAATATAACTAATCCTGGTGCTTAAATGCTAAGTGAACCCAAGATCTGGAAAATTTTCATAAAAATGTTGCTCCTCCTAAAGAACAGTGTGGGGATTAAAATTGTCTCATCAACAATAAAAGAGACTGGGACAGAGCTCTGAGCCAATGACACTTTATTAAAGAGTCTGTGGTTCCCTTTAATGAAGTGAACTTCAGATCTTTCTCATAATCTGAGATGTCCCATTCTTCCAGGACTTTGTATTTATAGAGTTTGATACCCAAATAAGCAATAGTAAATGTGGAATCTCATTGGTTGACAATGATATGTCAAACAAAATGATATGTCAGTTGGGTCACAAGTTATGTGAAGCAAGAGATCTCTCCATTGACTAGGTAGTCATAGAATGTATGGGCTCTTCCTTAGTTCAGGCAGGAAGAGATTGTACAAACTATACATATGTTCCAAGAACATATTGGCAAAGGTGGGGGTGGGGGTGGGGTGGATTTTCTGTACCATTCCACTGTGCCGGGTTTGGTCATGGAATTTGAGAAAAACAGGCTGAAGATATTTTTATCTATATTCTTGCATTTGTTCAAGTGAGCTCCACCGCTGGCCAACAAATAAGAAAAATTGCATTAAAGTTTGAGGTCTGTTTTAGGACCTTTCTATTAGAATTTTTATTCCTATGTGACTTACAGAAAGTATGGATTAATATATTGTTTGTTCTTATACCTATGATTAGGTATTTGACTAGATACTAGATGAATATATTAAAATAATCACTATCAATAATTATATATTATAAAATCATAATATGCTAATAACTGATTAGAATAATTAATAACATGAATCATTTCTCTAAGAAACCTGAATTATTATGGTATTAAAAGACAAAATATGTTGATATTATACAATACTATATCTATAGATATATTATGCATTTCTATGTTTCTAAACTTTTTGTGTATCATCTGCTGGCCTTCATGTGTTCTGTTACACTTCTGTAAACTCCATCAAAATTCCCATTTAATGTCTTCTACCAACCTGCTATATATTGAAACTGAAATGGTCACCATATGGAAGGATAATGATATATATAAAACAATGCCATTCTTTTGCTAGTGTGGAATTGCTCAGAGAATTCTCTCTTAATTAAACTTTCCTACTTACTGAGTGACAAGAAGCATAGAAGGGCTTTAACTGCATGAACCTGAAATCTAATAGCACTGAGTCTTATGCCTTGTATAGGTTTTAATGCCATGTTAAGAAAAACAGTAAATTATTAAAACATTCAAATCAGGACCTGTGTAACAAACTAGGGAAAGAATACTTAACAATAACTGACTTTTGCTTGTTTGCTTTTGTTTGATTTCTCCACAGCTTTCCTGAATGCTGGCCCTTATTATCCTCTTCTCTTTTCTACATGTATATTTTGGGGAACTCTTCTATCAGAAGGTAAATTCATTGAAAGTATGGGTAGTTTTCATTCTTTTTTACTTTCATGACCAGCACCTAGAATGTGGCTGGGTATAAAGAAGCATTTGATTGTTTATTGATGGGGATCACTCAGGGAACAGGATTGGAGGAAGGCAATGATGAAAGTAGGCAGCTTTTGTTTAGAATCTCACTACTCCACGTTCAGCTTTTGTCTCTGTGTAGATGACTCTCCTTTCCCATAAGAAGCCTATCTTTCCTTTTACTCCTAATAGATCTGAGTCACCCTCTACAGTTACTCTGTCTCTTTTCATATATATTATATTTAGTTTTCCACATACACATTGTTTCCTTCCGAAAGGATGCAAGCTTCTTGAGGGCAGAACTTCTTTCATTATGTCTCTGCATCTTTACCACCTGGTGGAATTTAATAAATGCTCATTTATTACTTAATAAAATATTTTTACAAGAATGAAATGAAATAATGAATGCATGTAGAGAAACAACAGCTAGATTCTTTCCTCATTTTGGCCATAAAATTAAGATGGAAGGGGAGGACAGTGACTGAAAGTACAGTTTCATTTCTAGTTCCTGGACTGAATTAGCAGCCAAGACAGTTACAACATCATCTACTACTTTGTACATCCGTTGAGCTCATTTTCCCTGTACCTCAATGAAAGAGAAGTATGGGACCCTGCTCTGGGTCACCCTGCCAGAATTTATAGGACCTCACAAGCCAACAAAGTACCTAAAAATACATGAACTCTTCTTAGTCCCACTAAGTGCCCTTTGTGGTCAGACACAGGGCTGAAGTTGCCAAAAAGATGAGGCCATTAATGATCCTATTTTGGAATTATGTCACGCTCCAACCATGAGTTAAAATCTCTGGCTGTAGGCTTTGGGACTGCAGCGTTAGAAGAACTGCTGAAGTAGTGTCCAAAGGGAATGTCAATGGCTCATAAAAACTTACCCTAGTCTGTAAAACAGTGAAAGAGACACTTAGCATGGGGTGCAGTTTCCTTGATTCACTTTATTTTTATGAGGTCCCAATAAGTTTCCTGGGGCTGCTGTAAAAAAATGTTTCTCTTTTGTGGTTTGCTCTCAGAGTCCTAGGTTTGGTTCTTTCCCCCTCCCTCTTTTGTTTGGTTTGCACAAAAGTTTCCACAGTGTGCCATTAATTTTTTTTTCTCTGAAGTACTGATCTCTTTCTTCAAAATTTTTTTCCTCCCTGGCGTGATGTTTGGCCAGATTAATACCTTTTAGTTTCATTTAATTGTTATTATAATTATTATCATCATTATTATCTGAGATTAGGACTCCCCCCCCCCTTTTTTTTTTTGTTTAGGGTAGAAGCACAATGGGCACTCGTAGACCTGGCCTTGTTGCTGATCAACACAGAAACTTTCTGATTTTTTTTGTGACATCAGAGATGAGAAACAACTTTATTGTTTTCTTTATAGAAATCATATTTCTACTTACAAAAAAGAAATATGATCCTGTGGGTCTCATGGAATAGCCCTATTGTGGAAGAGAATTAAGAAACATGAACCAGACATGCTCATATCAAAATTTTTTAAATTACTTTTTATTGATAGAACCCATGCCAGGGTAATTTTTTACAGCATTATCCCTTGCACTCACTTCTGTTCCGATTTTTCCCCTCCCTCCCTCCACCCCTTCCCCCAGATGGCAAGCAGTCCTTTACATGTTGAATAGGTTACAGTATATTCTAGATACAATATATGTGTGCAGAACCGAACAGTTCTCTTGTTGCACAGGGAGAATTGAATTCAGAAGGTATAAATAACCCGGGAAGAAAAACAAAAATGCAAGCAGTTTATATTCATCTCCCAGTGTTCTTTCTTTGGGTGTAGCTGCTTCTGTCCATCCTTGATCAATTGAAACTGAATTAGCTCTCTTTATTGAAGAGATCCACTTCCATCAGAATACATCCTCAAACAGTATCGTTGTTGAAGTATATAATGATCACCTGGTTCTGCTCATTTCACTTATGCTGATATCAAATTAAGAAAAATGGCAAGTATGGCACAAACTGAGTATGGGGTTTAGAAGGTGCCTCTCGCCAGGTCATTGCTATCTTTTATTCTTGTGCTGTGACATGAAGAGTTTCTCCTTTAAGATTCTGGCTAAATTAAGGATGACTTATAGAGAACATGTTGAATCCTTATCTCTCTAGTGATTTCAAATTGAAATAACATTACCTCTATCCTCTTGCAGATACCTTTCTTTATGTACTCCATTAAGGTATAGCAAGTTAAACATTTTTCTTTTGTATGAAGTAAAAGGCCTAAACATTTATGTGCTTAGAATATTTATTAGTTTGTTTTTAATCTGTGGAAATCTCTGTCTGAAAAAAAGTAGGTATAATAGATTATATATATCATGAGATTCCTTTTCTTGGCATTCAGTGTCATTTATAATCTGATTCCCCCTTTCCTTTTTGAACTTAATTTTTTTTTTTGCAGACTATAAAGTGTTAATCTAAATTTCTTTTTTTTAACTTAATAGTATTTTTCAAAGTACATATAAAAATAGTTTTCAGCATTCATCTTTGTAAGATTTTGAGCTCTAAGTTTTTCTTCCTCTCCTTTCCCTCCCCAAGACAGTAAACAATCTGATATATGATATATATGTACAGTCATGTTTAATTTATTTCCAAGTTAGTCATGTTGTGAAAGAAGAATCAGAACAAAAAGGAAAAACAATGAAAAATTAAAAAAAAATTCAAAAATAATATGCTTTATTCTGCATTCAGACTCCATAGTTCTTTCTCTGGATGTGGTCAGCATTTTTCAGCATGAATCCCTTGGATCTGTCTTAGATCATTGCATTGCTGAGAAGAGCTAAGTCTGTCAGAGTTGACCATTGCACAATGTAGCTATCACTATATACAGTGTTCTCCTCAATTTTACTCACCATGAACTTATTTCTTCGAAGTCTCTTTCATGTGCTCTGCAACACATCCAAAAGTGTGCACTTGTTATTTCTAGAACTAGGCAAGTCATCTCTCGCTCCCTATCTTTGCACATCCTGTTCTTGAAATGTATTTCCTCTTCAGCTTTGACCTATAAAATCCTTATTTTTATTCAAGGTTCAGTTTTGTGGCCTTCTCTTCAAATGTTTCCTACTGGTCTCAATTGTTGGATTCTCTTTTATTTATATGTGTTCACTTTGAATCTCAATGGTAGCATTTAAACACCTTGAATTCAGGTGCTATTTTATCATCCCAGTAACCTTCTTTGAACAGGGTTAGGGTTTAATAAATGTATATTTAATTGAAATTGGGCAAATTTTAACCCCACTTTCCTTATCTATAAAATGAAGGGATCATCTATGGGATGTATGCTTTGGAACCAAAAAACCTAAGTTCTAATACTGACTTTATCACTTATATTACACTGATCCTTAGTTTTCTCATCTGTAAAATGAGAATGTTGGATCTTTAAAGTCATTGTTTTATGTTACTGTGATTTCTATATCATTTAGTTTAACAGTACATGATTTTAAAAAGTTTTCCCTCTTGTCTCCACAAACATGAAAGAACTAGGTTTTGGCATGAAATTCTCATACAGAAGTGGAAGAATAGGTAGCATGTTTTGTAGAATACAGGCACATCAGCATTGCCCCATGTTCCTGTGAGCATTTATACTCCCTACATATACAAATGGATCTCTCTTTTGACTACTCTTGCAGATGTATTTGCAGTCTTTTTTGGTGCACAGTATAATGTACTGTATACATTACAAGTATAATGTACAAGTATAAAGGGTTGAGGGATGAATGAACCAATCAAATCATTCCTTCCCATTTAAAATAATTGACATGATGCTAAACACCTTCCCCGTCCATTTTTTCCAGTTGAAATTATAACTCAATTGAATCAATTGATCAGAGATCTGAATCAGAACTTAGGTTTTTTTTTTTTTGGTTCCAAAGCACACATTCCATAGATGATCCCTTCATTTTATAGATGTGGAAAGTGGGGTTACACATTTGCCCAATTTCAATTTAATATGCATTTATTAAGCTCTAATAATGTTAAGGAATTATACTATGTTACTGGGGTGATCAGATGTCCAACAAGACTGGACATTTTTGTTCAATTAAAAAATTTCTACTAGATTTAAGAGGACATCTGGTTGGATTGGTTAAGGACGTTAATCATGCCTTTTGATACCTGATATAAGAAAACTTATATAAATCTTGGGCTTTAGAACTAGAAATTTACTTAGAGATCATGGTTACATAAAATTATAGATTTATAACTGTAAGGGAAATTATAGATTTAGAACCAAGACAATAGAATCTGGTGGCAGAATCTACACTGGTATCTGAGGATAGACTGAATGTGATGATTAAAGATGCAGTCAAAACTCTACAAGGATCTTAGCAGAAAAACAAAACAAAACAAAACAAAAAACCATACCACACTTAAGGGGGACAACTTAAGAACACTGGCAAAAAAGCAAACAAAAAACCTACCAGGAACTGCAAATTACATTTTTGTAATAAATGCTGCCAAGCTTGAGCCCTCTTTCCTCTGGATTCCATCAGTATTACTGAGAGAATATTTCAGGCTTTGGGGGAAATATTTTGTACTAGTTGGTCATATTATATCTCCTTAACATTAAGTAGGTATAAACATTTAGTTCCTACTATGTCACCTTAGTAAAACACATTTATAAAAATAAATTGTGTTTATGATTAATTGATGACAATGAATAATCATAGCAGAAAGGGAAGAGTTTGCTGGTTGGAATGCATTAAACTATAGTATTAGGAAGACCTTCTCCTCCCAGCCAACCAGAATGGGACATAGTAGATATTTTCTGGGAACTCAGACTGCCAATGAAAATGAGTGTTAGAGGAATAATTCTAGACCTTATGTATGCTACATAAAGATAGTGATAATATAGTCCTGAGTTGGCAGGGATCAGTTCAAGTTTTTATTTATTTATTTATTTATTTTTTTGCTGAAAAGGGTCTTATATAGTGGGGATGTAATCATTTAGTAGAGGAATATTTTTTTCTCAATAGTATTTCATATTTCCAAATACATGTAAAAATAATATTCAAAATTCATTTTTGTAAGAGTCTGTGCGCCAATTTTTCCCCTGTCTCTCTTATCCCTCCCTCCCCAAGACATCATGCAATCTAATATAGGTATTATATATATGTGTGTGTGTGTGTGTGTGTGTTTGTATACATACATGTGTGTGTGTGTATGTGTATATATATATATATATATATATATAAAATTCTTTTGAACATATTTCCATATTTGACTTGCTGTGCAAGAAAACTCCTACCAAAAGGGAAAAAAAAAACACAAGAAAGAAAAAGCAAACAAACAAACCAAAAAAAGGTAAAAAATATTATGCTTTGATGTATATTTAATCTCCATAATTCTCTCTCTGGATCCAGATGGAATTTTCCATCCCAAGTTTATCGAAATTGTCTTGGACTTTTGCATTGCTTAGAAGAGCTAAATCTATCATAGATGATCATCACATAATCTTGCTGTTACTGTGTACATTGTTCTAGAAAAAAATTTTAAAAGCTGGAGGTAGGAAAAACTCTTAGAATTATATATTCTACATCCAACCATTCTGGAGAGCGATTTGGAACTATGTTCAAAAAGTTATCAAACTGTGCATACCCTTTGATTCAGCAGTGTTTCTACTGGGCTTATACCCCAAAGAGATACTAAAGAAGGGAAAGGGACCTGTATGTGCACGAATGTTTGTGGAAGCCGTCTTTGTAGTGGCCAGAAGCTGGAAACTGAGTAGATGCCCATCAATTGGAGAATGGCTGAATAAATTGTGGTATATGAATATTATGGAATATTATTGTTTGGTAAGAAATGACCAACAGGATGATTTCAGAAAGGCCTGGAGAGACTGACATGAACTGATGCTGAGTGAAACGAGCAGGGCCAGGAGATCATTATATACTTCAACAACAATACTATATGATGATCAATTCTGATGGATGTGGCCCTCTTCAACAATGAGATGAACCAAATCAGTTCCAATGGAGCAGTAATGAACTGAACCAGCTACACCCAGTGAAAGAACTCTGGGAGATGACTAAGAACCATTACATTGAATTCCCAATCCCTAAATTTTTGCCTGTCAGCATTTTGGATTTCCTTCACAGGCTAATTGTATAATATTTCAGAGTCTGATTCTTTTTTGTACAGCAAAATAACTGTTTGGTCATGTATACTTATTGTGTATCTAATTTATACTTTAATATATTTAACATCTACTGGTCATCCTGCAATCTAGGGAAGGAGGTAGGGGGAAGTAGGGGAAAAATGGAACAATAGGTTTGGCAATTGTCAATGCTGTAAAATTACCCCATGCATATAACTTGTAAATAAAAAGCTATTAAAAAAAGAATTATATATTCTAATCCTCTAATTTTATAGATCAACAAATTGAGGCTCAAAGAAGCTAAATGATTCAAGGACTCAGGGCTCTTGACTCAGAATCAAGTTTTTTTTTTTTTTTTTTCCCTATACAATATAATGTAGAAATTGTATGGCTTGTTCTTAAACATGCCATCAACTTGTCCTTGGCCAAGCTTATCATTAAAAATGTATCTTTATAAATTATTAAGTTTTATTAACCGTCATTCAACATTTATTTAGGGTCTGCTTTAATGTGCATTAAACATTGAGAGTACAACAACTAGAATTTATGCTCTCAAAGAGCTTATGTTCTAATGGAGTCAACATGTACATATACAAGAATGAAGAGGAAAACAGGGATTCCAGGGGGCAAAGATATGGAAATGGAGTATTCCAGGCATGTATGAAAGTGTAAGAGCACAGAAATGGGAGATGACGGACAGACAAGGGAATATGTGGAGAAGAATAAGGAATATGGAAAAGAAAGATAGGAAGAAGCCAGATTTTGACTTAGAATAGAAAAAATTTTAATGCAAAATAGAGGAATTTATATTTAATTCTAGAAGTAAGTGGGAGCCAATGGAGTTGATTGAATAAGGGGTGATCCATGTTTTAGAAAATATACTTTGGCAGTTTGTGAAAGATGGACTGGTGTTGAGAGAAACAAATAATAAAGGTAATTGCAATAGTTCATTTGAGAGATGGTCTAGTAAGGTGACTATGGGGATAGGGAGAAAGTAATATAGGTGTAGAGAAATTAAAATTGTTAATTTTAACTTTTATCTTGTCATATTCTCTTATAATTTTCCCTTTGGTTGAGAAAGAAAATGAAAGTTATTAGCATTAGCAAATGAAACAACCTGATCCATGCCTATGCTCAGTCACTAATTTATGTACTTTCCTTTTCTTTCTTTGATAACCTCCTGTCTATTCTGTTGGCATTGCTTTTCTTATGACTATTCAAAATACAACTATTATCTTTCTTAAGTTTTATCCAAGAAGAGGAAACAAAATTGGGGTTTATGTTCATTAAGTAATTTAGGGTAAGAGGAGATAGAACCAGGGGGTGTGTCATGGGGCAAGATGACCTACCTTCATCCAGAATTGCATCAAAGAACATTTAGTGTATAAAGGAGAAAAAAGCAACTATTTGCCCATTTACATGGCAGGCTGTGGAAGTAGGCAGTACGTAGCCAAGGCTATCTGTTCTTGATTCTTTCTCTGTTGAATTTATTCTATTTCTTTTTTCTCCTCAGTTTTTAAGCTAAACTGTAAGTCTTTATTTTTTGATTTTTGGAATATAATAATCCAAGATTGGTGTAGATAGGTGGTGCAGTGAGCTTGGAATCAAGGAAACTCATCTTCATGAGTTCAAATTTAGCCTCAGGCATTTACTAATTATGTGTGACCCTAGATAAATCATTTAACCCTATTGACTCAGTTTCCTTATTTGTAAAATGAGCCAGAGAAGGAAATGACAAACTACCCCAGCATCTTTGAGAAAAAAATTCCAGATGGAGTCACAACAGAACAACAATAAAATCTAGGATTTATTCTTTTGGTGATACTGACTGTGATCCTTTGGTATTTGGACTCCTATGATTCTCTGCATTATTATTGTTTTTAAAACTGGAAACTATTTTTGGGCTTTGATATTCCTGAGTGTTTCCAATTTGGAGTTTCTTTCAGGAGGTGATTCAAAGGGTTTTATCCATTTTTAATTTGCCCTTTGGTTCTTACAAATTTTGTATGAATTCTTAAACTATGGTATTGAGACATTTTTTGTTTTGTGATTTTTTCAGGGGGTTTGATTAAAAAAATCTCTTCTCAACTTGTTTTCCAAGTTAGTTTTTTTTTTTTACAATAAACACTTTAAGTATTGTTTTAATTATTGTATCTTTTGTTCGCTTTAACATTTCTTTTCTCATTTAATCACTAAGTTCTTTTTGTTCAATTCTGTTTTTCAGGGTGTCATCTACTTGGGCAATAGCTGATACTTTCTGTTTGACATTATTTATTCTTCCATTTTTTCTTTCTCAGGGGTTTTTATTGTGTCTTTTGATTTGCTTTTTACATCTATTCAGAGTCCTTGTGGTGAGCTAATTTTTAAGACTTTAATTGCACTTATGAAATTACTGTCTTATTCTATCTTTACCTTCGGTTTTCACTTAAGTCATTATTATTGTAGTAGTTTCTTCTATTGAGGCATGGCTCTATTCTCAGTTCATGGGGGTTAACAATTTGTACTGGACAGTTTCTTCTTGCTTCCACAATCTTGCATGTACATAGACAAGCTGTTACTTCTTTCTTTTCTGCAGCTAAATGTTCTTGATGAGGTCCTAGATGGAGTCATTATGTCTTATGCCATATTCCCTGGCTTTTGTCTCTACCTCCTCTTGTCTTAATGCATATACTGACCGTAGCCCAATCTTTGTTTTCTCCTTTTGCACAACCTCCCACCAAAAGTTGGTTCAATTTCTTGCTGTAGTCACCAAAAAACATCCTATTCAAATATTTAAAGACCTTGGCAGTCTCGAAAATCCTGGAAGGACAGTCTGAACCTTAGGATTGTATATTCCCCATTTCCTAGTCTGGCTCTATCAGAAACCCTCAAATGCAAACTCAAATAAGGCCACGAGGATGTGAGCATTGGCTACTGCTTTAACAGCCGACTATCAAGGGATGTCTCTGTTTCTTATTGTCACATCAACAAGCTAGGATTAAGATCTAGTTCAATCAATCAATTAAAAGAAATGTATTAAGCACCTACTATGTGTCAAGCATTGTGCTAAATACTGGGGATACAAAAAAGGTAAAATAATTTGTTCTCAAGAAGCTTACAATCGAATTAAGAAGCCAATGTGCAATCAAACATATACAAAAATATATAAAGGATAAATTGGAAATAATAAAGGGAAATCACTGAAGTTAAGAGCAGTCAGGGAAGTTTTCCTATAATGGTTATTTTTAGGTTTTATTTACTACATCCCATACTCCTTTCTACCTCTCTAAGATAGAGAGGTAAATCCCTTTTCCAAGTGCCTTCTATTTTTTTAGCCCTCCATTGTCCTGTCCTGGACTGAATAAAGGAACTCACCGGTATTTTAATCTAAATGAAAACCCAAAGAAGCCTGACTTCCCTGAATAGTGTTTTTTTAATGTTTCTAATCAGAATAGCAGTGGGAAATCAGGAGTGTTAACATGATTCATAGGCTGAATCATAGCCTAGAGGACCAGATGTGTTGGATTAAATAGTTCTCTTGGAAATTTTATGCAGCTAGGTGATTCAGTAAATAGCACGCTGGGACTGGAGTAAGAAAGAAATGAGTTCAAATCTTTTGTTGGACTGCTATATAACCTCAGGCAAGTCACAACCTCTGTTTGCCTCACTTTTATTTTCAACTAAAAAATGAGAGTCTAAGGTAGCTCTTATGAGTACTGTCATCATCATCATTATCCTTGTCTTGATTATTGTATCATTTGATATGATTTTATGTCCTAGTACTTGTGGGAAAACTGAGCTTGTCTAGGACTTTTCACATCACCATATCAACCACACATCTTTAAATAGATTTTTTTTCCTTACAAGTTTATTATTTTGCTTTCATTTTTCACACAATGCTTTAAGAAAAGAATAGATTTTCTTGCCAAATCATTCTTTGACAACATTTAATTGTTTTCCTACACTACAGAGACTGATAATAGTGTAGATATGGTGCATCTGCTTGCTATGATAATGTAATTTGTTGTAACCAATAGCATCCTGTTCTTACCCTAAGGACATCTTTTTTCTTTTCCTTTTTCTATCTCCTTATGCTTTTCTCCCCTCTTCTCAATTCCTTTCTTCCCTCAGTTGTATTCCCATTCTTCTCTCTCCATTCCTTTCCCCCCTTCTTTCTTTACATTCTTTCTTCTCTCCCTATTCTCTCTTCTTCCCTACTATTTTCTGTCTTTTAAAATTCTCTAAAGCATTCTCTTTATCTTCTCTTTGTCTTAAAATCCCTAGGCTGTCACAAAGGCTATGCTTGACTTTGGCAGTGTATCAAAGAGATATGTCTCCAAGTGCTGACTTCATGTCCTAATACTTGCTATCATTCTCTTCCTTCTCTTGAAGTGACCCATATGACCAGGGTACACACACACTCATGGTTGAAGCTTAAGCTGTCAGCCCAATATGGCAATAATGCTGGTGGGAATTCCTCCATCCTTTCCCTCCAATGTTGCTTAGAAGAAACCCACAAAGATATTTAACTGGCTGAGAAGCTATAATACTCCAGAATAAACCAAGGATACCAAGAAAATTAGGGGAAAATCAGAAAATTAAGAAAAAATTTTGGCTTCAAAAGTTTTCTCTTTCCCCTACTACTTAATTTTCTGTTCTGAAACTCCTCATTTTCATCTCATGCCCTCTTAACCACATTGTGTGTGTGTGTATGTGTGTGTGTGGGGTGATTAGGTGGCACAATTGATAGAATTCCAGCCCTGGAGTCAGGAGGGTCTGAGTTCAAATTTGACAAATTTGACAATTTTGACAAAGGAGAAGGCACTAGCTCTGGAGGGATCAGAAAAAGTTTGGTATAAGAAGAGCTCATCTGAGTTTATCCTTAATGAGATGTGTGACCCTAGACAAGTCATTTAATTCTGTTTGCCTCAGTTCCTCATCTGTAAAATGAGCTGGAAAAAAAAATGGCAAATGATTCTAGTGTCTTTGCCAAAAGAATGCTCTCTCTCTCTCTTTCTGTCTGTCTCTTTATACATATATGTGTGTGTGTGTGTGTGCATATACATATGTATATGCACACATATATATGAATATACATATTTATAAACACATACATATCTGTGTATACATACACATGGCTTTTTAATATTTTTTTTTATTTGTATATTATTGCCCCCATTAGATTGCATGTGTCTTGAAGGCAGGAATTTTTTTTTTTTGACTCTTTTTGCATCCCCACTACCCAGCACAGTGTCTGACACATAGTGCTTAATAAATGTTTATTGATGAATAATATATATGCAATACATAAATGAATAATAGCTTATTTATGATTACATAGCTATTTTTAGTCCTGTGTCTATTTCAAAATTTCCCCTTTGATATGCTCAGAATTTGACTGTTTTCTTTTAATGAATGAAACTAATTAATGCTTTTTGCTTGTGGAGACCAGGAGAGAGGTGAGTTAAATATGCTGAGAACAGAGACTAATTAGAGACACAGTCTTCTGATTTTATATCTATAGCTAGATATAAGTATAAAATACTGGTCTTGACAATAAATAAAGGAAAGAATGTAAGGAGTTGGGGAGAGAGAACAAAAATATTGTCATTGTAACAACTTGCCTGAAATTGTTAGAATTAGAAAGTCGTACAATTTTGGAGGGAGAAAAAAAATCAAAAGATCAAATTTAAGTCTCATGTATCTAAATTTATATTATTTTACTTTACTATTAATATTTGGTAGATAAATTGTCCTATCCAGAAATTCTAAAAGTGACATAAATAGTCATATAATAATAGGAAATTCAGACCTTCCAGAATTTAGCGCTGTTTTTTTCCTGGACATATTGTCCTTCAGATACACCACATTTCACCCAAACTGGCCTTCTGCTGTTTCCCACATCCAGAATCTAATCTCCCACCTCTGCTCCTTCAATTTACTCTTCTCTTTGTCTGCAACATATTCTCTCTTTGTCTATTTAGCTCTGCCCCTCAGAATTCTTCCCTTCATTTTTAAGGCTTAACTTAGCTGAGCTCTTCTTATACCAAACTTTTCTTGACCCCTCCAGAGCTAGTGCCATCTCTTTTGTTAAATTACCCTGTATTTCCCTTTCTTTGTACACTTCATCTCCTTTTATCTCATCCAATAATATCCTTGAGGGCAAGAACTGATTATCTTCATTTCCTCAGCACCTGACCATTTGATAGAAATAGTAGGTACTTCCCCATCAATTGGAAAAGGACTGAACAAGTTGTGGTATGGTATTGTAATGGAATATATTATTATGTTATAAGAAATGATGAACTCAATGATTTTAGAAAAACCTAGATAGATTTGAACGAAATGCTGAAAAGTAAAATGAGCAGAAGCAAGATATTGTTGTATACAGTAACAGCAATATTGTTTTAAGAACAACTTTTAGCAAATGGCATTTTGACTATTATAAATAACCAAATTAACTAAAAGACATATAAAGGAAGACACTATCTGCATCCAAAGAAAGAACTGATTAATAGAAGTTTGTATAGAATTAAATTTTATGTACATATACATAATGCACATAAAAACAAATATATATATATACACACAATCCATATATATATGTGAGTGTATGTATATATGTATATGTACAAACATGTATATATTACATGATAACTTTATTATATTTTTTAAAGGAATAGCAATTTGTATATAATAGATTTGCTGTTTGACTTGCAATTTTTATTATATGATGTTATGAAAATGTTTCTTTTATTTTGTAAATTAAAATAAAAATATTTTTAAAAAGAAGTAGTGGGCACTTATTAGAACTTTGTTTAATTGAATTGAATTGAATTAGTCACATTGAAAAGGCTATTTCTGTTCAGGACTAGGTTTGGACTAGATGACTTCCAATTCTGAGATGCTATGGAAGCTGATTATGCAGTTGTAATGGGCCAGAACTCTGGAGAAATATACTTGAGGCAAGGATTCTTACAACAAGATATTAACTCAGTGGAATTGATGAGACAATGGTGGCTATCTAGTTTAGCATTGTGAATAATAGTTCTCTAGTTCAGTATGATTGAATTAATCTTACAACAAATAATGGTTCCCTAGTAATATAACGATGGCTTATACTCAGTATGATGAATGGATTTAATTGTAATAGAGTATTTAAAAGATCAGAGTCAGAATCAGAGAAGAGAGGACTGAAGGCTGGAGCTCAAGCTTTCAGAGTCAAGGAGAGACACCCCATCTCCCACCACCATGGTGACTGGCCTGTCCTCCTTCATTCCTCCACTGAAACCAAGGCCCATTTGAAGGGCCCTCAGAAAGCTAGCCGAGCCCCAGGCAAGGAGACAGATTGTGAAGGAGACAATAAAGACTTTTGGACTTTATCTCTGGCTATTCTTGCGGTGATTACTCAGCTGAAATGAAGGCTGGTCCAAAGACCTCTAGAAAGCTAAGCAGAACATTGCATGTAGCTGTAGATTAGCTACTGATTTCTTTCTTTTTTTTTTTTAAATAATAGCTTTTGATTTTCAAAATATATGCAAAGATAGTTATCAACATTCACTCTTGCAAAATCTTGTGTTACAAATTTTTCTCCTTCCCTTCCCCTATCCCCTTCTTTAGACAGCAAGTATTCAATACAGGTTAGATATGTGCAATTCATTTAAACAGATTTCCACATTTATCATGCTGTATAAGAAAAGGAATATAAAAAATGGGAAAAAAATGAGAAAAAAAGGCAAATAACAACAAACAAAAAATGTGATCCACATTCATTCCCTATAGTCCTCCTTCTGAATCCAGATGGCTGTCTTCATCACAAGTCTATTGGAAATCACTTCATTGTTGCTAAAAGTCAAGTCCATTACAATTGAACATCACATAATCTTGTTGCTGTTTTTGTTCTACTCCACTTCACTTTAACTTTAACTTCACTTAAACTACTAATTTCAAATTAAGAGTTCACTTCAGTGATTAAATCATAAATTTAGATATATAGTTTGTGCCTAGTTGTTTACATATTGTCTCCTACATTAGACTGTGAGGTCTTTGAGTAGGACTTTTTTTTTTTCGTTCATTGTATCTTTAGTGCTTCTGACATTGCCTACCATATAGTAGATGTTTAGTAAGTGCTTATTGGCTAATTTTGGTCCCAAGCATAATCTGTTTTGTTCCTACATAATTATTCACTGTAGACCAGATTTTAGTTTAATATGGATGCCATAGTTTTGTTACATAAAAGCTCACATTTATATAGACAAGAAATTTACAAAATGTTTTCCTCATAAGAGACCAATGCCATAGGAATACCAGTGTTATCTCTCTGTTTTCCAAAGGTAAACCTTAGGGCTAAGAGATAAAACACTTATTAGAAAAATAGCTTTAGAAGTGAAAAAGAATGTAGAGGTTATTTAGTCTAATCCCTTCATTTTACAAATGAGGAAACTAAGTTAAATGACTTGTTTAGGATTAAACAGTTGCTAAGAATTTGAGACAGAATTAGAATTTAATGGTTCTTCTTGAATCTAAGTCAAATATTCAGTTTCACTATACCACTTAATCGCCTAACATAATCAGTTCCATAAGGTCAAGAGCATAGAATCATAAGTTTAAAACTGGAATGGACTTTTTTAGCTGCTTCCCCATTTTCAGCTGAACAAACTGAAGCACAGATTACTTAAGTGACATACAAAGCTCCACAGTATACTAACTGAAGGAACTGAAGCAGAGATAGAGCTTCCAAGGTCCAAAATTCTACTATTACAATCCTTGATTGGTATCATACAGATAATAAGAAAATGTCACAGCGGACCTGGATCCAGATCTTCAGATTCCAGTTTCAGTGGTTGAAGTTTTGTCCAAAAGGTGAACTCATAGCATGGATCCCAAGGATAGCAAGAGTTTTAATGAAATGCTAGTGTAATTAGCAAAATGCTAATAGCAATATCTTGAATTCATTTGTATTTTTAAAGTTATTTTTCAAGTTAAATCCATATACAGTGTAACAATTTAAGAAGCAGGGGTTAAGTTACTTATCTACACTGAATTCCTTGCACCTAGTTCAGGGTCTTAAGTATTATATACTTAAGTATTAATAATATTATATATATAATATATGTAAATATATAATATATATAATAAAATAATATAAGTTTTAAGTATTAGTGCTGCATTAAATGTTATTTTTATCTTCCCCAAGTACTGTGCATTAGAGTATGTTATTATTAGTCTATCTGTTTTGCAGAATAAGCAAGTAACAAATATTCCCAGACATTTCATATTGCTCCCCAGCACACAATCTTATTTCCAGCCAGATGTTTCCCTAAGCTCTTACCTGCATTTAACATTTCATATGCTACTATGTACTTCTGTACAGGCTGTCTTCCTCTTCATAGGATGATCTTTTTCATCATCTCTGCCTATTAGCATTCTTAGCTTTCCTTTAGTTCCAGGGGTGATCCTGCCAACTCCCTTATTTATGTTTTCTATCTGCAGAAATAAATTTGTGTTTATTTTTAATATATAGTGTATTTTTAATAGAATGTAAGCTTCTTGAAATCAGGGACTGAGATTTTTTTTTTCTATTTTTATTACCAGCCCCCAGCATAGTAACATTTTGAACTGAATTGGTCACTTCTATTGTATAAGCACCTGTGGATGATAGTTACAGATGAAAAGTTTAGATAACCTATCCAGATTAGGAATTTGGATATTAGGAATTAGTGAATGACAAAGTAGAATTGATATAATTTCTGAAAGTCTGCTTGGGACAATTTCCATTATTCCAATGGACTTTCTTCTAAAGGACTGAGCAACCAACCTAATAAAAGTAAATTGAACCAAATATTGAGCAGCTGTTCATATTTCTCACTTCAAAAGAAGTTCAATCTATACTTAATTAATATAATGTTTAAGCAACAGGCTTCTAATACTGTTTTGTCTACCAAAAAGTCACTTATGGAAATCTGGCTATTTCAATTTTCATGACAAAAGTGTAAATCCTATAGAAGTAGAGAGAACAAATTATTATGTGTCATAGAGCATCTTTATGCATTCAACTCACTCACAACTGTGAAACAAGTACATTTGGCACTTTCATCTAGTGAGGGGACAGAGGTAGATCAGCATACGCTGATTTGGCAAACTATAAATGCCAGCAGCTCTACATGAAGAGTGCATTCATCTCTATTCTTAGGTAGGACCTGTGGAAAACACAGAGAAATGAAACATGGGAGTATTTAGAAAAAAATATTATTGTTGAAAGGCACCCAGAATCCTGCTACTGAGCTTATAGAGTTGGAACTTAGCATTTGCCAAAGTTCACAGTATCGTCATAAAGTCAAGAGATATGTAATTTTTTAGTCACTCTCCATACAGCACCAGAAAAGGGACTCATATACTGGAACCACCCTGGTCTGCCCATAAATATTCCATGTTAATGTTCTGTTGGGGTCATGGACTGGAGTAACGTGCTGAAAGTTGGTTGCTTCTGGCAAGATGGCCTGTATCATTTGAACAGCCAGTCTATAATTAATAGTGGGTTGTCCCAGTAAAGGGCAACTTGGGCAGGGTTGTTATTTGTATTACCATCCCATGCCAGGCTCCCCAAATCCTTGGCACTATTTTCAGTAGTACCACTACAGGAGTTGCCAATAGGTATGATGTCATAATATGGCAGCTTTCTGGGTTATAGTCACCATTGGGAGTGCTGTTGGAAGTCTAAGCAAAAAACCATGTAACAAATATCAACTAAGAGCAGCTCTTTGCTCTTTGGGGAAGGGCTCTCCTAAATTGGTTTGGAAGAAATTTATAGAAGTGTCTACAATTAGGGAAACTCACATTGCTAATGTCTAAATGTAAGTGTCCTTGGTCTTTAGATTCACATAGACATTCTTTTGAAAGTTTTCAGCTGGTTTAAGACAGTATAAAGGGTATTAAAATCCAATCCTATATATATCTGAAATGCTCCTAGAAAGAGCAATTATAAAGAAATCCAATAGGACTCAGAAGGTAAATTCTCTTTCCAGTCCTGAATTACACAAAAAAATGCCAGAAAAGAAAGAATAGTGGTGGAGAGACAGTGTCAAACCAGGCTAAAATGGAAGAAGTGGAGTTTAAGAAAGAGGTCATCAGGAAAAGTGATCAAAATTCAAGTAACCAGATGGGAAGCTGGCAGAAGAAGGAAACAGTGAAGTGAGAGGAGAGAGTAAAATTTCCAATAAATTGAACAGAAGACATCCAGCACTCTGGACAGGTAATTCATAGCCAGTGTCATTTCAACATTTGGTTTCCTTAAATCAGGTGACAGCATTGATTGCTCTTGTCAAAATGCAACATGGGGAGAACTAGGAGTCACATTTTACAATATTGGAAACTGGGACTCCCATGATATTCCTAAAAGTTCTACAAGCTGCAACTGGAGACAAAGCAAGGATCAGGGATCTATGCAAGAAGTCTAATATGATCAGAATCTGTAGCGTCATACTTAGTCCTGTCAAGATTATACAGGATGTGGAATCAAATTCCTATATTTATTGTATTCTTGACAAACTGATTGAAAATTATGCAAAGAGAACAAGAAATAGGTCAGTTGAGGACTGAATCCTTAGTTAATCATTAGGAGACTGAGCAAGTGAACAAATCTGAATACCAACCACTTCATCCAGAATGGCAGCATTAGTAGCTGCCAATAAAAGAATGAGACTAAACAAGGCCTACTCAGACAATCGAAGGATACCAAAAATGATTCTCCTCACATAATCCAAATCCAAGAATCCAGATTAAAAATATGAGTAAACAGAAGAAGATAATAAACACAATAGGAAAAAAAAATATAGGGCAAGAAAAGCCAAAGAGGCAAATGAAGAAGAGTGATTTGACAAAAAATTATAAAAACTTGTGCTGTTCTTTTTCTAAAATATATGATTGTTCTCTCTGGGAGCAGGTTTCTCAGGGAATGTTCTCTGGAGGCAGCCTTTGTTTCGGTTCAAAGTAATAATCATCCCAAATACAGCCAGGAGTTAAAATCCAATCTTTTATTGTCTCTTCCAAAATATCCCTGTTAGTTTTCTTAGAGGTCTATCTCTCTGCTTGGTTCCAAGACTCTTGCAGCTTGTCCTTTATTGCCTCCAGCTCCCTCTGAATCCTGGTTCTGCTCCTCCAAATCCTTCGTTCTGCCCGACTGCAGTCTCTTGATTGTCAATCTCCGGAACTGACTGACTGACTTTCAATCTTTTTCAACTGACCTCTCCTGACTGAGCTCAGGTCTTTTTATGCTCTTTTAGAAGTGTGAACTCAAAGGTTGACTCCTCCTCTGAGTGGGATTATGGGAGGTGTGAATTCACAAAGTTACAAATGAACTTTGTGAATCTCCTGTACTTGTGAACTCCAATGTGTGAGCTCTAATGTGTAAATTCTCTTAAAGGTGTGAGCTCTAATGCGTGACTTCTAATGTGTAAACTCTTAAAGGCGTAAGCATTGTTTCTATCAACTCCATTGAGTTATCACTAGGATTCTAACAAGAACTTAGGTTTATTAAAAAATCATTATATTTCAATCCATTCTTCCTCCTCACTTCCTATTTCCTTCCCACAATCACTCAAAGATGAAAAAAATAAGACTAAGATGGGATGTGAGAGAAGAGGTAAACTTACGAATTATTGATGAAGCTGTGAATTGGTCCAAATTTCTTGGAAACAGTTTAAAACCATAGCCTCCCAAAACTGAATTGAGCATACCCTTTTACCCAATGAAGTCATTATATGGTTTATGCTCCAAAGTAATTAAAAAAGAGAGAAAGGACTCATATGCAGAAAAATGTAGCATCTACTTTTGTGGTGGCAGATAAATGGGAACTAAGAAGATGCTTATTATTGGAAAATGACAGAATTATGGTATATGAACGTAATTGAATATTATGACATCATAAGAAATGATGAAAGGAATGAATTCAAAGAAATCTGCAAAGGCTTGTATGAACTCATATAGAGGGTAAGGAGGATAACAAGGGGAAATCCATATTTATATTTATATTTACCACCACATTATAAATATAAAAAAACATTACTCAGAAATCCTATAAATATAATGAATAATCACAACTCTAGATGATGGATGAAGAAATAAGAAAAGAAAAAAAAGAAATTTGAAAAGAATATTAGAGGCATTTTTCCTTTTTATAGAAAGCTGGTGAACTGTAGATTAAGAAGAGATACACATAATCAGTAAAGAAAAATATTTTGATTGATTATACTTATGTATTACAAAGGAAGTCTTGGATGAAAAATTAGGGGGAGAATTATGAGGAAGAATCAAGGCTTAATCATAGTGATGGAGCAAATGAAAGAAAGAAAGAAAAAAGAAAATTAGAAATGTCAATGAAATATTTAAAAATAATAAATGAAAGCAGAAGAAAATTCAGGAGGGATACAAATAAGCAGGACAATATTGATACTACTATTGTTAAATTATATATATATATATATATGTAAGATATGTATGTATGTATACACATATGTGCATATAAATGTGTATATATGAGAAAAGTTTTACATAACTGATTTATGACTATATATACACACACATATATATGTTTATGTTACACAATGATTTTCTAGGTCATAATATAAAATTAATGTTAATTAGAAATAAATCTTCAGATGTGAGGCCCAGAATTTGGGGGTATAGGAAAAAGAAAACATCAGGGAAACATGCCAGTGGGTATTAATGCCATACAATTGAGCTGCTGAAGGATCTCAAGGACTATTGCCCAGAGATGAGGCAATCTGGCTTTTGCTCATGTTCCAGAGGGGAAACTAGCTTATTGTGTCCAGAACGGAAACACAATAGCCAACAAATTTATGCCTTTAATTTAACTAAGCACCTGGAAGACCTCAGAGTGCTTGAGCCAGCATCAGGTTGGGACAAAGCTACATAGCAGAGCCTTCAGTGATTGGCCCCTTTTTCCATTGGATGGCACTTTGGTTGTATGTGGAATAGAACTAGAGCTTAGTAGCTGGCCTGTGCTACTTCTTGTCTATGTCTGCTCATAAAAGAATGGATTACCATGCCAGTTTTAGAATATTGGCCAATTTTCTTCTGGGCCATTCAAGTACTTATTATAGGAATTTTTACTGTTTAATAATTAGATAATCATAAGGTCATGACTACAAATCAAAATTTGAGTTGATAGATGAGAGCAATTTGAGTTGTTTTGTAGTATAGCAGAAAGGAGTGTTGGATCCAGGAGATCTGGGTTTGGATTATCCTACTTATCTATACTTATACCATTTTGAAAAAGTAGTTTTATCTTTCTGGTTTTCGGATTCTCATAAGTGAAATAAAGAGTTTAGACAAGATAGTAGAAAGAACATCAAAGCTTAAAGAACAAAAGAACTTAGCTTTGAATGCCAGCCCTGCCAGTAACTATCTATTTAGCAAAGTCACTTAAAGTTTGTTTCTTAGTTTCCTCATGTAAAATTACACAAAATAATGTATTAGGTTTAATGATCTTTAAGATACCTTCTAGCTTTAAGTTAATGATTCTACAATTTTTACAAGTTCCTGTTTTAAATCCAATGATCTCCAAATTATATGCTAGACTTTGATAATATCTCCCAAAATTTTTTAATTTCCTTTAGTCTATCTGGTCATCCCATAAGACCTTGCTTGAATTTAAATTGGCCAAGTTGTACTTTGTGATACAATTCTAAATAATCAAAAAATTGAAACCAACATCTCTTCTCAAATTCTGAGGTAAGAATGAAAGCTTTTGATTTATGGGGTAATAATACTGGAGTTCTGGCAACGGATCATCCAAATCGGTTCTACCCATGTTTTATTTTGTTTTCTAAGCATTTGTTAATGACTAGCAAGGCTGATAAAGATAGTATTCATTCATTTATTCAAAAAATGTTTACTAAACATCTACTACATACCAGATACTGTACTAAGCACTTTTTTTTTTCTGTTTTCTGATAGCATATTCTCGGCAGAAACAAAATGTCAGAACTCATTATTTATAGAGATAGCTATAATATTCACATTATCATTGGAACATATGACCAAATGGATATGACATGGCAAAGTAGAAGAAACATTTTTTGTTTTCTTCACCTATCTACAGGACTTTTTAGTCATCTGGAACCTTTTAAAGACTGAAAAAATGATGAAAGAGGATGGAGTTCTTGGCTCCAGATTTCATGGTGACAATTGCAAAGCTCTGGGAAGTAGGAGTCAGGGTTGATGTGTGAAATTCTCCTGAATGACTGTGTGGTTGCTCATACATGAAGTTAGGCTTGAAAGTTCAGGAAAGTCCAGATGACTGGACTTAAGATCTGGATTCAAATCTTGAACCAGACTTTTACTAGAGACTTCGCCAACTTTAGATTCAATTTCCTTATATATAAAATGAGGATTATTCTAGCAACTACATCCCAGGGTTATGAGGATCAAATAAAATAACATGTAGAAGTTGCTTTGCAAAATTTAAAGTACTATAAAAATATCAATTTTTCCTATTATTATAAAGGGCTAAGTGAATCACCCCGAGCCCCAAATTCCCACTTTGTGAGAGACCTCACCCCCACCCCAGTTGACCCAGGTTTGCTCTTATTTTTCTTGAGCTAAAAACAAGATGGGGGAAACCAGGAGGAAACCCTTTGTAGGAGCCAAGTTCTCTCAGCTGGCTTTTAATCCCCTAACTCCTATAAAGTCGTAGGCCTTTGGCTGTCCCTGAGTTTATATTTCCACTGATCCTGAAAGTCTCTCTGAATGCTAAGAAAACCTTTCTCTGCATCTGTCCATGTGGTTTGAGGTGGAGGAGCCTCTGGGTGGAAGTGCCAATGACCACACCTCTTTGTTAGGAACATATAATTGAAAAAAAAAAAAAAGAAAGAAAACAAAACCCCCCAAAGAATAAGTTTTTTCCTTAATTAAACACACATACACACAAAATAGGAATATATTACTGAGGATTTTTCAAGGTTATGATTTAATATTTTCTACCTGGAATGTGTGGTGGAGATTGAATTGGCCTATAGGTGTTTTTCTCAGGGAATCATTTGTCCAGAACTTGTTGGAAGATCTTGGGAACCCTAAGGACCTCTGGTTAAGTCAAAGACAAACTCCCTGGCTGCTTTTGGCCATGTGGTGGCTTCAAGGATTTGGTATTTCATTTGGACATGACAAGTCTTTAATAGTATCTTCATCTTCCTCTTATCTCATGACAATGGAGGGAGGATACCTTGTGGCATCAAAACACTGACTCAGTTTCTATGCTTTGAATCTGTCATATGAAAAGTAATGATTTTCCCAGTGAGGGACATGAAGTGATGGACTCTTCTTGTTTCCTCCTGTTCCCACTTTCAAACAAAGTGTGGGTTCAAGAAGTCAAACTTGTACTTGTATTTCCTTTTCTAAGTATTGTATTGAGTAATGTATTTTTAATTCTGAGAATTGATCTTGAGATGAATGTGTTCAGACTTAGAAAAGACTTAGTGAGCTGCAGAAGTACAGAAGTCTTGGAACCATTTAGTGAATTTTATTAGTGGCAAAAGTAGCTTCTTCCTTGGAGAAAATGACCACCAAAAGAATAAACTAAAAGACATATATTGGGAACTTTTTTTCATAGTACAGAACCAAGGCAAAATGTAAAGAACACAATCTCCAGTTCTTTAAACTGGTTTTTGTTCTGAAGAGGTTTAAGTAAGAATCTCTTCTTATAAATATATAGTAAGAATATAAGTATATATGATCACATAAAAGTATATAGCATACTATAAAGAGTAGGAGAGCTTTGTTAAGTCAATTAACCTTATTTTAAGCTTGCTTGTGTTTTGTATTTAGCATTTCTTTTCTATATAGAAAATAAATACTTGTTCCATACCTGATTCATGATATACATTGAGTTGAATATCATTTTACTCCCTATTTTGGGAATCATAGATATGAGCCAAAAATTTACCCATTAAACAATTTTCCTTCAAGACACCAGACAGGGAGACCTAAAAAGCTAAAGGGTATGTAAGAACAGATCTTAAACCCACCTTCTTCTTCTTGTTAGACCTCTCCAGTACTTCATCTGGTCCAGAACATGTGTCTGGTACCATATATATATATATATATCCTAAATATAGATAATCAAATAGGTATCTTAGGAGGAGGGAGAAGAAGAAGAAAGAAGAAGAAGAAAGAAGAAGAAGAAGAAGAAGAAGAAGAAGAAGAAGAAGAAGAAGAAGAAGAAGAAGCAGGAGGAGGAGGAGGAGGAGGAGGAGGAGGAGGAGGAGGAAGAGGAGAAGGAGGAGGAGGAGGAGGAGGAGGAGGAGGAGGAGGAGGAGGAGAGGAGGAGGAAGAAGAAGAAGAGAAGAGAAGAAGAAGAAGAAGAAGAAGAAGGAGGAGGAGGAGGAAAGAAGAAGGAGGAGGAGGAGGAAGAAGAAGAAGAAGAAGAAGAAGAAGAAGAGAAGAAGAAGAAGAAGAAGAAGAGAAGAGAAGAAGAAGAAGAAGAAGAAGAAGAAGAAGAAGAAAGAAACCCTAAGTGCTCCACAATGTTTGCTTCAGTTGCCATCCTGGCCATTGGAACAAATTGTTCTCATTTGCCCATTTCACCAGGGGAAAGTCTTCACATTGAGGTAGAAAAACTGATAGCTTTGAGGTCTCTTGGTTATCCTCAACCTACTTTTTAGCCCATCTGCTTTGACTGAGGTGTGGCTGCTGTACATGCTCAGCTTCTTGGAGCCAAAGGTGAGAGTCAAGTGAAAGTAGATGCCAAAGGTGGATGAGCAGCCCTGAAAAAGTTCAGCAAACCTTCACACTAGAGGTGCTAGTACTCTCTGAGGACCCATTTACATAGTCCTTGTGGACCCAGTGGAAGTTCTTCAGTATTAGACATGGGTAGCTATTAAGATTAAACACACACACACACACACACTCACACACACACACACACACACACCCTTCCCCCTCCTTTCCCCTTTCCTTCTTGCTCACCACTGGGCCCCCCTCTCCTTTCCCTTCAGACTCAACCTGAGACTTGGCCTGTCAGTAGGGATATTTTTAAAATCATGACACAGAGGCGTCTGACATACTTGGTTTTCTCAGTGGGTGGGTGTGTAGTGTTATTTCTTGTTGTTTTTGTCACCTAGCCCAACATTACAAGTGTGCACTTTATTACGATGTCAATAATTCTCAGCAGAGCAGTTTTACACATAGGATAGTGTGTTCCCAGTGTGGCACAGGCAGCTTCCAGGGGATGAAGGGGAGGAGAACATTGACTGGAGGTGGCAGGGGTGGGAGGAGGTAGAAGGGTAGTGGACACTCCCTGATGTTCTTGTGTGGCATCTATTCCATTCTCAGCATCTACCACATGGAAAAGGTTGGGTTAGTATGGTGAACACCCCTTCTGTGTTTCCCTCAAATGCTTACAATTCATTCTCTCTTTGGTGCATATAAACTAATTCCTTAGGAAGTATGCATTTGGATATTTAGATTTTTTATGTTTTCAGGTGGAGAAATTGAGGCACAAGGGAGGTTAAGTGGTTATCCAGGTTCAGAGAACAAATTAATGCTAGGACCAGGATTAAAAAAAATCTGTTTCTCTTCAGTTTCAGATCAGGATGCTAGTCATTAAGGTTTAGTTGCTACATTAAGTTAGGGAATTGAGAGCCTTTATCTGATTTTTTCTCCTCCTCTGGCAAAAACATTTAGAAGGTGATTTATCCAAAATCACTTACTAATAAGAGGCAAATCTGGAGTTTTAAGTCAAGTCTTCTTACTTCAAATCTGAGATTGGTCATCTAGGTATTATGATTGATGTAGTACTGGACTAGGAGTCAACCTAGTGCAAATCCTACACCAGATACTTGTTAGCTGAGTTATCTACTTAGACACAGTTTCATCATCAATAAAATGGGGATGATGATAGAGTTCTTGTGAGAATCAACTGAGAATATAAGCAAAGTGCCTTGCAAACTACTCATAATGGTCACCTAACTACATAATTACTAATAATAGCACAGTGGATAAGAACACTGAGCCTGGAAAAAAAAGACCAGAGTTCAAATATGACCTCAGACATTTACTGTGTGATTGTGGACAAGCCACTTAACCTCTGCCTGAATAAAACTGGAGAATGCAATGGCAAACCACTTCAGTATCTTTACCAAGAAAATCCCATGGACAGTTGCTCCATGGGATCACAAAGTATCAGATACTTTTGAATTAATCAATAACAATTATTACTATATTATTGTGTATTACTATGCACATTGTCTCATTTTATAGTGGCAAAAAATGAGACACACAGAGAAGTATGGCCATGCAGAGGCAGGATAATAGTTATTTTCAAGTACGTAAAGGGCTGTTATATGGAAGAGAGATTAGATTTGCTTTTCTTGCAGAAAGAAGAAATAGAAGCAGTGGGTAGAAGCTATAGAGATTTAAGTTTAATGTAAAGAAGAAAAATACAATAATAATTAGAGATGGAGTGGACTGCCTTGGGATGTGGTAGATTTCCCCTTTCTCTGGCTGAATGACTACAAGAGAATCTTTCCTTTTCACATCTCAGCTATGTTGAAGAGAGTATTTTTCCTTAGGTATGGATTTGTTTATTTAAGCCCTGAGATCTCTTTGAACTATGAGATTCAATTGGAACTCTCTTAGAATGATGAGAAATAAAAGATTTTGATGGAGAAAAAGTACAACAAGGATAAAGTGGATAAAGTCATAGCCCTGAAGTCAGGAGATTCAAATCTGGCCTCAGACATTGACTAGCTATGTGACCCTAGGCAATTCAGTTAACCCTGTTTACCCCAGTTTCCTCATTTGTAAAATGAGCTCTAGAAGGAAATGATATCTTTGCCAAGAAAACCCAAAATGGGGTCATAAACTGGCGGATGCCACTGAAACTACTCATCAACCACAACAAAAGTAATGCATTTAGAAGGGAGAAGTATGGGGGAAGGGGATGAAGTGTAGTTTTTTCCAGCTCTGACATTCTGTGCTGTATAAGAAGTAAATGTAATACATGGCACCCAGGAAACATGAGTGTTGGTAATTTACTGTTATGTTCAACTCCCCTGGTTAACTAAACGACTATTATTGTATCATCTGGCTTTATGTTTTCCTCCTTTTCCTTCTCCTCGTTTTGCTTTTCCTCTCTCTCTCTCTCTCTCTTTTTTTTCTCTCTCTCTCTTTCTCTCTCTCTTTCTTTCTTTCTTTTTTTCTCTTCTTGCTGAATGAAAAGAATATTTATTTGATTGAAAGAGATAAAAGAAGTAAGTTTGTTGTAGAAAGGAGATGATTAGCAAAGAATGAAAGAATATCTGGATTAAAGTGCTACCCTTGATTTATAAGGCTATGGGACTGTGGGTGTGAGTTCCTGAGAGATTTATACCAATAAAATCATAGATCAAGTCTTTAGTCTATCCTAGAAGATTGAAGGATTTAATGTGTAAAAAAATAAGAGACACGCAGTTATTACTGGGAAAGTTTTCTCTAGTTTTTTAAATAAATAACATTTGATGGCCTTGAGAGGGCTCTGAGTCTAGATAATTAATTGGGAGATGATGAAATTTTATCTATTAATGAAGAAATATATAAACATTTTCTTGTATTACCCTAGATCTAAGAATGATAATACTGAATATTGGAAGGTATCAAGTAGCAGGCTGAAGGGTAATTAATAAGTTAATATGGTAGTTGATCTACAGCCTTTTGATCTTGCTACATAAACATGAACTCATATATACAAATATTAATGTGCAATTATATACACAAATATACACACATGCACATATGATATATGCACATATCCAATATAAACACATACATATACATCCACATGCATATATATGCACACACATTTTGTAGGTATATATGCATATATACTTATATGTATACATATATACATACAGACAGACACATTCACACACACAAAACAAACATATTTTATATGCGAACATTTGTGTAACAATTCAACTGAATGCTGGCTGCTTTTAGGTTTTATGCAAAGCAGATCTAGAGCAATTTTCAGTCTCAATGGCCTAAGAAAACTGTTTTCCCATTTCTCTATTATTTTTTTTATTCTGCCACTGGAATTCTTGAAAATTTAGAATAATATCTGGCTCTAAAGACAGTTGTGTTTAGTGTGTTTAGTACAAATGTTCTACTCCATTTACTGTCATCTTCCTTTACCTCTTTCATAGTATTCTCTGCACATCAGTCTGCCTTCTAGTACTCTTTATTACAGAAATACTTTAAAAAATTTTCTCCTCAGCAATGATTTTTTTCTCATCCTTCCCACCCAAGATTTCAAATTTTATTTCCAAAATTTATCTGGGAAAGGATAGGTTGTGGTATCTTGAGTGTAGAGATGGAATGGGTTGAGGGTTTGTAGGATATTTATGACATGGAGAGAAGGATGAATATCCGAGTCTCATGTGCCCATTTGTGGATGATGAAGAAACAGTGGCTTTGGCAGAAGCAGCCTCAGTGAGAGAAGCAGGAGGAGCATGAGAGGCCGTCTGCCTTTTTCGATGAGTAGTCTAACTCTTCTTACATGAACTTTTGTTTTTATAGCTCTGTAAAAGGCAACTGACAGAAGAGATCCCGTTTTGGGATGGTCCAGTTGGCTCTGCCAAATTGGGCAGGGCAGCTCTGATGTTTGAAAATGGTACCCAGTCTGGAGAACTGATTTTCATCTATGATGTCAGAGAAGCAGTGGGATTCCCGCTGAGCCAGAGGGTGGGAAAAGCAGATGGCCCCAGACCTCATCTTTCTTAGTGCCAACAGCTTCAAATGCTGCTTCGCTGGCTTGTCTACAAGAGTCTTTTCCCGTTGGAGACTCTGTGCAATGTTTGGAAGGGAATCCCATCACTCAGGTTTGCTGATGTCTGATGGGCCAGGCAGGTTTCCGCACCCCACTCCCTCCTATTTGCCTGTTCCTATTTCTTCCTCCTTTCCCCCTCCCTTGGCCCATATCTGGATTTTGTTTCATTTAAGTGGTGGATGAAGGCAGAACCAAGTAGGCAGATCGCCCCGGGGCCCACCCTCTGGTTCTTTTATAAGTCTTTGGCCATAGAAGGTTTGCTTCCAGTGGCCCCCACCCCTGGATTTTGGGTAACAGCCCCTGCTTCTCTTGAACCTTGCTCAATTTATTCCTAGCCTGACTGAGAGGACAGACCCTTGGCCCCAG
Source organism: Antechinus flavipes (assembly GCF_016432865.1). Taxonomy (NCBI): domain Eukaryota; kingdom Metazoa; phylum Chordata; class Mammalia; order Dasyuromorphia; family Dasyuridae; genus Antechinus; species Antechinus flavipes. The sequence continues at coordinate 153,069,933 of NC_067401.1, forward strand.
CACTGCCCAAAAGGAAGGAGTGGCTTGGAGAGGAGGCGGTTTTCAAATTAATCCAATCTGAAGAAACACGTTTTTCACATCAATTTGCAGGCCTGGCTTGGGCTCTGCAATGTCATGTGGATGAGCTAGATCTGTTTCCAATGCCTGGGCTTTCTGTTCTCCAGTTCTCTAGTGGCCAGGAATAAGGCTGTGCACTCAAACCTGATATTAAAGATTTTTCTTTCCTCTTCTGTACCTAGAACAGCCCACTGTGATTCTTCTTTAAAGGGTGCAGAATATTGGTGGGATAAAGGGATAGGATGGGATTTGGGAGAGGGGATAAAAGGAATTTAATTGTGATGTTTTAAGAATACCCCGGGGTACTGAGAAACTCCCATCAATCTTATTGAATTGAGAAACTCAACACCAATATATGGTGTTGAAAGAATCTTTCCAAAGTACAGGTTTTACTCCCCTGCTCAGTTATAGCTCCCTATTGCCTCTAGGATAACATAAAATTCTCAAGTTCTTGATAATCTGGCTACAATTCATTTATCCAGACTTATATCAGTTTTCATTTTTTACTCTTTTATCGAGTTGGACTAAACTATGAGGCATCTAAACTTGAAGTTCCAAATGCCCAAATTTTCCATTTAGAATTCATTTTTACCTATGTCTTTTCTTTTCTTTTTCTTTTTCTTTTCTTTGCTGAGTCAATTGGGGTTAAGTGACTTGTTCAGGATCACACAGCTGAGAAGAGTTAAGTGTCTGAGGACAGACACTTAACTCAGGTCCTCCTGACTTCAGGGCTGGTGTTTAATATATCCACTGTTCCACCTAGCTGCCCCTATCTCTGTTTTTTCAAAATTCAAATTTTATTTAAAAAATGTATTATTATGAACTTCATAAAAATTAACAAGCATGAATATATATATATATATATGTATATATATATATATATATATACATAAACATTATGTATGAAACTGTAAATCGCCATTATATACAACTTGTTTGGTTATTGTTGTTTATCCAGGCTGTTTAGCTTTTCCTTGGGATTTAGACCACAAAAAAGTTGCTAGTTTAATTGACCAATGTGTGTGTGTGTGTGTGTGTGTGTGTGTGTGTGTGTGTAGAAAGTGTTTTGAGATAAAGGGAACACACACACACACATATACAGAGTATACTGATGTCAGAGAAAAGGAGAAAAGAAAAAAAATCAGTTAAACATTTTTTTAAAAGCAGAGAGCAGAAGGAAATTCAGAGGGAGAATGCAGACAAGCAGAACCATTTGGGAATTACTATGTTGAATTTGTCATATACTTAAAAATCTTTATATTTTGTATATGCACATGATATTGTGAATGGAAATGCTTGAATTTTTTGTATTTGTTAAATTCAGAATCTAAAAAATAAAATTTATAGCTATATCTATACATTTAGACTACTAATTCAGCCATTCTTTCTGCTATCTTATATCTCTCCTGATTTATAAATATATATTTCTAAAATGTATACACACACACACACACACATATATATGTATGTATATATATATATATATATATACATATATATATATACATGCATAGATACACACATATGTCCCCTTTCTCTCTACCTACCCCCATACCTGGAGAGATGGAAGCCAACAGAATAATTGTTTATATGTTGTCTTCCCCCCTCCCACCTCATTAGACTGTAAACTATTTGACAACGGAGACAGTTTTTTGCCTTTCTTTGTATCCCAACAGCTTGGCACAGTGCCTGGCACATTTTTTTGGACCAGACTTGTGATTTCATTGGCATAGCTAACTCCCAAAGGAAAAATTCCCTCTGCCAATGCTGTTTAGTATCACTTCTGAAACTTAAAATCTTAGAGACTCAAAGTCTCCCCAGCTAGTGTGACTTCAAAGCCCGTTTAAACTCAATTCTACCAAATCTCCAGACCATCTCTCTTTCTACCACATCATGCTGGTTTTGGCCTTGTGCTCAGTAGATTCTTACTTAAGCATTATTGAAATGATTTAAATGTCCTACTTCTGACCCTTCCTGGGCAAACTTGATTATCTGTACTTTCCATAAACTATCTTACTACTCAAAAAATACAACTCCAAGAGTCATGTTAGGACCTGTACAATCAATGTGAAACAATTCCTCAATGAAAGAGGAAGAGGAAAGGAAACTGGTATGTATCCAACTTACTAGTTTCTTAAGTGTCACCAGAAAGAGTTCTATGGACATAGCTGTACTTGCAGCTTCAATAACTACATGGCTATTTCTATTTAATATAAGGACAAGTTAATCCCAACTCTATTTCTTATCCTAGATGCTGAAAAAGTATGACATCAATGGCATAAATAATACTCACATGAATGATTGGCATTTGCATGTTAATCAATTGACAAGTATTTATTAATATCCAGGCACTCTACTAGCATCTGGGCAGGATTAAATGAAAAAGTGTTTTTGACTAATTTACTTTCTACAGAATGTATGGAGAAAGGAAGAGAGGTAGGAAAAAAGGAAAACAAGAAAAGATGGGAATAATTACTTATTAAACACCCAATATAGGCCAGGCACTATACTAAACATTTAAAAAATACTATCTTACTTGATTCTCAAAACAACCCTGGAAGAGAGATGCTATTATCCCCAATTTATGGTTGAGAACATTGAGGTAAACAGAGGTTAAGTGGTAATATTGCTAATAAGGGTCTAAGGATAGAGTTGAACTAGGGAAGGAGATTAAATAAAAATCAATAAGTGGGAGGAGAGCCAGGAGTGTCTGTAATGGCTGTAGAGGAACATGTATCTAAGGAAAGAGCAGTCAAGAATGCTAAATGCTGTAGACAAGTTAGGAAGCATGATTTTTAAAAAGCTATTGGATCAGGCAATTGAGAAACCATTATTAACTTAGAAAAAAATTTTGTTGATTGATAAAATTGGAAGATAGATTTCAAAGAGCTGAATGAGTATAAGAAAAGGAAGTGGAAGTAAGGAGTATAGAAAGTTTTTTTTTTTAATTTGTTTTGTTTTTGCTTGCATTTTTGTTTTTCTTCCCAGGTTATTTATACCTTCTGAATCCAATTCTCCCTGTGCAACAAGAGAACTGTTTGGTTCTGCACACATATATTGTATCTAGGATATACTATAACCTATTTAACATGTAAAGGACTGCTTGCCATCTGGGGGAGGGGGTGGAGGAAGGGAGGGGAAAAGTCGGAACAGAAGTGAGTGCAAGGAATAATGCTGTAAAAAATTACCCTGGCATGGGTTCTGTCAATAAAAAGTTATTTTAAAAATTTGTTTTGTTTTTGTCCTCTAGGAGTTAGAGAAAGCTGGAAGAGATAGAGGGTCATAACCTAAGGGTTAGAATCTAATGAAGGACTTTTTAAGGATAGGGGAGAATTGGACATGTTTGAAGGGAGTAGAGAAAGAACCAATATGTGATAGGAATGATTGGAGAGAGGCATTCTGTGGGAGAAGAAGAGAAAGAATGGAATCTGCAACCTGTAGAGAGATTGGCATTTAAGAGAATGGATCAACTTATTCATGAAAGACTGGAGGAAAATATAAGAGTGTGAAAGATAATGCCAATGGCTTATGGGAAAAAGAGAAAGGGAAAACTCTTTTCTAATAGTATAATTTTTAATGAAGAGGCAAAGTGTATCTATATATACAGGCAAAAATATTTTATGAACACTATCTGATTTGATACTCACAATAATTATTACTTCCACTTAACAGATGAAGAAACTAAAACTCAAAAGTAGTAGATGTAGCCACTTACTGATGGTTACATAGTAAGTGTTAAAGATGGGATTTGGGATATGGCCCCAAGCAAATAGACAATCTCCAGGACCAAACTTCCATTTGCTTCAGTGTATCCCGGTGAAGAGCAGAAACACCTCACCAATCTCAGCACACCCAGGATATCAGTACCAGGACCCATGCTCAGTACCAGGTAAGCTGCCAAACCCCCATAGCTTCCAGCAGCACAGCCACTTCCCCTACACTACGTATCCAGTGCAGCAGCAGACACAAGTTTAGCAGCTACCAAGTTCTATGTAATCCCTGATTATGGCTTCGCAATATTTAAATTGTTTCTTCTGGTCACTTGCAATATTTTTTCTTTGGCCTAATAGTTCTGAATTTTAGCTATAATGTTTCTTGGAGTTTCTATTGGGAATCTTCTTTCCTTTCAAGATCAAGATTTTCAGAAAAGCCAAGGAGCTAGAATTAAAACCAAGAATCAGTTACTCAGTAAAAGTAAGCATAATGCATCAAGGAAAAAATAGTCATTCAATGAAGTAGAAGGAATTTAAGCTTTCATAAGAAGAACAGAATTATACCAAAAAAATGTATCTCTAATATCAAGACCCAAGACTAGTATAAACAGGTAAAATTGGGAAAAAAATAAGAGTTTCAATAGAGCTAAATTGTTTATAGCTCTACATAGGAAGATGATACGTCTAGTTCTTAAAAATTGTATCACTAATCATACAAGTAGATGGATTATACATAGACAGGGCATATGAATATAAGGTGAATTTGAGGGAATGATAATTAAGGGAAGAGAGAGTTTACTGAGTGCATAAATGGGATAAATTATTTCACATGAAGAGATGGGAATGACCTATTACAATGGATGGGAAAATGGCAGGGTAGGTGGTGGGCATTGCTTGAACCTTACTCTTATCAGTATAGGCTCAGAAAGTGAATAATGTATACTCTCTGTTGAATACAGAAATCTATCTTACTAGACATGTTGGGGAGGAGATTGAAAAAGTGGAATAACAGAAGCAGGGACAGATCAGGGGAGGCAGTAGACAGAAGCAAAACTGATAAAGAGGGAAAATGTGAAAGGAGAGAGTGAAAGGGAGACAGAGAGACAGAGAGACAAAGACAGACATCCTCTGACAATCAGAATAGACCATTTTTAAGTGAAGAAATTAAAGTGTATCGATAGTGTATACAGTATACAGTATAAAGTGTATACAGAGTAAAGATAAGGGACTAGAATAGAACCTCTCATGTTTGGGGCTAAGCAAGCTATGGGATATGAATGTAATGGAATACTATCATGAAATAAGAAATGAAGAACAGGAAGATTTCAGAAAAACCTGGAAAGAGTAGTATGAATTGATGCAAAGTGAAATGAGCATATACTCTAACTTCATATGGCTGTTAACAATTTACTGTTTTTTGAGAAAGTTTGTATTCTAACTTTTGACAACTTAATGCTTCAGAAAATTGTGTTTGTATTACATTTTCCTTTGAGTTACTCACATTTTTGACCATTATCAGGGTTATTTTATACAAAAATTTTTCTCCCCTTCATATCCTAATTGTAATTGTTTGTGCAAAAGCTTTTCTATTAAATATAATGAAAATTATCTACTTTATCTTTTGTAATCATTTCCATTCTCTATTAAGTTAAAATTTTGCCTTGGAAAAAATTGAATAATACTCCATCCAGCTTTCGTTTGGTATGATCTTTAATATATGGATAACATATCTAATTTGAGTTTATTGTGATTCGTTTTATAAACTTTTGATCCAAACCTAATTTCTCTCATATTACTTCTCAGTTTTTCCAGCAGACAGTAAAATTGGGAGTTCTTTTTGGATATAACAAATATTGCATTATTGAATTCAATGTCTTCTGATTCTTCCTTGTCTTATTCATTATGCTGTCATATTATTCTATTTTTAAAATAGTAACAAATATCTTTGATGATAATTATAATATAATTTGAAGCCTGGGGGCTATTCTCCCTTCATTTCTATTCACTTTCATTGTTTCCCTTGAAATTTTAGATCTTTCGCTCTTTCACATGAATTTTGTTATTATTTTGTCTAACTCTGTAAATTATCCCCAGCCATGAGTAACTGAATAGCCAGTTATTTATATGTTTCTTTATTTTTTTAGGAGAAGTTTGTAATTATATTTGTATAGGTCTTTTTGATTTTACATATTAACTCCACAATTTTTTATTCACTTTTAAAGCTATTTTGAATTGACTTTTCTTTGTGATATCTTCTATATTTTGTTACTGATAGATAGAAAAGCTATTCATTTCTGTGAGTTGATATAGTATCCAGTTAGCTTTGCTGAAGCTGTTAATAATTTCAGGGTTTTTTTATTATTATTTTATGTAATTCTTTAAGTAAATCATCCTGTGTTTGGCAAACATGGACCTTTTTTTTTTATCTTTACCTATCTTTATACTTTTAATTTCTTTCTCTTATAGAATTGCTTTTTCAAATCTAACAGTTCTACAACAATGTGAAATAACAGTGGGGAAGGACTTAGTTTTATTTCTGTATCTTTTGGGAAAACTGATGTTTTCAATTTCTTTTAATGTAAGCTTTTGGTTTTGATTCATACTTTAAAAAATACTATGAAAATACCTTTTGGTCTATAGTTTGTGATTGCTTTATTTTTAAAGCAAAATTATTTTTATTCTTTGTCAAAAAGATTTTTATCTCATTGTGAATATAATTGTATGGTTTGGGATTTTTTGTATTTATATAGTATATTAATTGTTTTCCTAATGTTGAACAATTCTTACATCCTTGATACAAAGCCAACATGAATATAGGAAATGATTTTTTGATGAACTATTATAGTCTTTTTTCTGAAGCTATCATTTTTCTCTCTCTCTATTTAGGCAGTATCCATTAATATATTTTACCATAGTCTTCTTTGTTTATCATTCTTTTGTTTAGATATTATATTTTCTTTCCCAGTTTTTAAAATAATTTCTATCCTATAGGTACTAATTTTCCTTTTTTACTTTTATAGAATTCTCTTGTATATTAATCTAAACCAGCTTCCTTCCTTGCTATTAGAAGTTCTTATATAGCTAGAATAATTCCCTTTTCTGAAATTGAAACATATGTTTAGTCATATTCTACTAATGTGGTTCCTTTTTGTTGATAAATCTCTATTAAAAAATTCTTAGTTTGTGTCATATTATTGTATATTCTGAAAATGTTTGTTTTTCCTCTTTTGTAATTCTTTTTAAATTTGATTTTCTTCCTTTTTATTAGTCAACTAAAATTATTGATATTGTCAATCTTTTTTATTCTATAGTCTTTTCATATATGCTTTTCAGTTCTAGTCTTTAGTCTTTATTTTCCAAATTCTCTTTCTCTTATTTTCCAAATTTCTTTTTCCATGCTTGCTTTGGGTTTGATTATTTTTGAATTTTCAATTGTAGGTTCATTTTTTGTTCATTTTACAGCCTCCATATCCCATATATATTTTCTAGTCCCTTTTCCCTTCCCCACCCCCTTCCCTTTCTCCTTCTCCTTCCACTTCTCTTTGCTCTCTCCTGGCAGCAACAGCAGCAGCAGCAGCAACAGCAGCAGCAGTAGCAGCAGCAGCAGCAGCAGCAGCAGCAGCAGCAGCAGCAGCATCGGTGATAGTGGTATGCTTTGCAATCTGGGTTTTAAGACTTGCTTCTGATGCATACTTTTCCTGGGATAGTGGGGTAAGTCACTTTACCTCTTAATACCCCAAACTGTAATCTATGAGGTATAAATTATTCCTCTGCATTAGTGGAAGGACTTTCCTTATAGTGGGTTCCTTACACCAGTGAAATTACAGATGAGGATTTCTTCCTCTCTCTAAATGTAGCATTTAATCTTTCCATTGGAAAAAAAAATGCAAGCTATCCCAGAGCATGAATCTTATTAAAATACAAATATGTATGGATAGGTGTATTTTGTAAAATACACTATGAATAACCTCAAATCCTGAGGACCTGTATTTGATTACTGAATATTTAATCATGAAAACCAGATATCAAAGTTTGTGGCTCAGTTTCATTCATTGGTCTCATCACTGATCTATCTCCTTTTTAATGACTGTCATCATCTGTATTCCCATCACCATTCCAAATACAAACTTTCATAGAAGTTTTTGCTTCAGGATACTGACTATGGAGCCACTATAGTCTTTTAGGAAAGGTGATCTCTGTGTACAAACTCTATCATGAAGTCTTACATTTGTCATCATACCTATATATGTTCAAGCATGGAAATGGTCTTCATGGCATCACCTCTTGACTCTTGTGGCAAACCTTTCCCTTCTGGGACCCCAGACTCAATCTCTGTAGTCATAATTCCTATTTTCCTAGTCTTTTGACAAGAGACTATAGGAACAAACATTCTTTTATTGTTAACCTATGGACTTGATAGGGAAGCATCATTCTATTCTTTATTTTCTGTAACCCAATTCTTCCCCCCAATTTACTTAATCTCTTGCCCAATAATTTTGTTTCATTTGATACATTAGAGTGGGGAGAGGAAGGAAGAATTAGGTAATTTAGTTGAAGATGCTTGAGTTCCTTTTCAACTACTTTTCATCTATTTCTTTGACTTCTGTTTACAACTTTATTTCCTTACATACTTTATATTCTTTGTTGGTCTTTCAGTCTTCCCCTCCCCTTTAAAAAATTCATTAGGTTTGTATTTCATTCTTCCTTGAAACAAAACCAAAGCCCCTTGAAAATTATTGTTTCCCTGATGGCTATACTATTTTCCTTTCTATGTTTTTGTTGGTTGTGATGTTTGAAAGTCAAAAATACTGCTCATACCGATTTTTTTAGGAATGATTGAAACTTTCTTCTTCTTTTTTAAAATTCAATTGATGGTTTAGACTCAGATTATGTCATATTAAGATGTTATATTGATTCCTTTGTCTTTGGTGAAATCCTGTTGAATTCTCTAGTACAATTGCTCATAGTTGCTAATTGATTTTACACTATTCAAATGTGTTTCTTTTCATATTCAAAAGTGTTTTTTCCCATATGCTTGCAAAATTTTTTATTTGACATTGAAATCAATAAATTCCATTTTGATGCATTTTGGAGTACAGGGTTTAAAAAAATCATGGAGATCTATGTATTGTCTCCATTAATTTTGTTATGTATATTCTAGGTGGTTTTCTTACATTATATAAATTATATCAAACATCCTATTCAAGTTTTGTGATTTCCATCTTCTAATGGGATAATGTTTCTTAAATTATCTTCATATTTTTTGAAAAATAATATTTTTAATGTTCTTTAAAAAACCTGAGTTCCAATTATTTCTCTCTCTCTTGTCCCTCCCCCATCCACTGAAAAGGCAAGCGATATGATATCAGTTACAGGTGAAATCTTATAAAAGGCATTTCTCCTTCAGACATGTCACAGAAAAACCCAAGAAAAATAAAACAGCAAATTATACTTCAATTTGCCCTTGGAGTTCATCAATTTTTTCTCTGGATGCGGATAACATTTTTTACCATGAATCCTTTGGAATTAACTTGAATTATTGTATTGTAGCTATCTTTCATAATTGATCATCATTGCAGTATTACTGTTGTACACAATGATCAGCTGGATCTGCTGGCTTCACTTTGCATTAGTTCCTACAGGTCTTCCCAGGTTTTTCTGAAACCATCCATTTCATCATTTTTATAGCACCATAGTATTCCATTACAATCATATATTATACCTGGTTTAGCTATTTCCTAATTGATGGACATCCTTTTGATATACAATTTTTATCACAACAAAAGAGATGTTATAAATATTTTTGATCATAAAAGTCTCATTTTCTTTTTCCTTTGGTCTCTTTGGGACAGCTGTGGCATGGCTGAGTCAAAGAGCATATTTCCAAATTGTTTTATAGAATGTTTGGTTCAGTTTACAACTTTACCCACAGTTCACAAGTATAACAATTTCCCCTCATCCCTTTTGTTATTTTTGATAAGTATGAAGTAATACCTTGGAGTGTTTTAATTTATATTTCTCTAACCAATAGTGATTTAGAGCATCTTTTTCATATGATTATAAGTAGCTTTGATTTTTTTTTTCTGAAAACTGCCTCTTGATATCTTTTGACCATTTATCATTTGGGGAATGGCTCTTACTCATACAAATTTGACTCCATTTCCTGTATATTTGAAAAATGGATTCTTTATTTGAGAAACTTGCTGTACATTTTTTGAAATTAGTTCATTGTCTATGGTACCTTTTGTCAAAATATAATTTTCTTGATTATCTATTTTAATTAGCTTTAATTTTATTTTGAATTTATGACTGATATATCTATTATTTAAAACTTTAGCTGAAACATAATATATTCTCCTCAAAATCTTTATTTTAACTTTGTGTATTTCTGGGTACTTGCAATATTTTATCCTTGCTCTGAAAACTTTTGTATTTGATTATAATATTCCTTGGAGTTTTCATTTGGCTCTTTCCAGAAGTTATTGGCAGATTCTTTCAATATTTTTGCCTTCTGGATTTTAGTTATCAGGGCAATTTTCTTTGATAATTTCTTGAAATGTGAAGTTTCTTCTTTTTTTCTTAATCAAGGTTTTCAAGTGGTTCAATAATTCTTGTTATCTCACCTTTATTTTCCATTTCATCTGTTTTGCCAATGAATTATTTCATATTTTCTTCTATTTTTCATTATTTTGATGTCATTTTATTGTTTCTTTATGTCATGCATTTATTATCTTCCATTTACCCAATCCTAATTTTTAAGGAATTATTTATTTTAATAACCTTTTATCCTTTTTCCATTTGGCTGTTTAAAAAAGGAGTTCTTTTCTTTAGTGAATTTATGTGTCTCTTTTACCAAGCTGTTAATTTTCTTTTTCATAATTTTTGCATCACTCTCATTTCTTTTCCTCAGCCACTCTTATCTCTATAATTTTCCCAGGAATTCTTGCTGGTCATGTGTCCAATTTGAGAGTAAGACTTATTTTCATCACCAGCCACTTCCCCAGAATTACAATCATTTCAGGCCAGTTCTCAAGTCATTTTCTTTTATCCATAGAACACATTATCAGAAGAGCCCTCTGGCTTGTAAATGTATAAAGAGGACTGATTCCCTTGGTCCAGTGCTCTATCCACTAAAGAACTCACTCAATCTCTATGTCCCTTGGGCAATCTCCATAGGTCTTGTTCAAGTTTTAACCACATGGAAGGAGTTCCCATATTGGAGAATGCCCAATGTTTACATAGTTACAGGTCCTTTGAGTTCAAGGAGGATAATTAAACTGTCTATTGTCAGAGAGCTATGCAATATGGCTAGAATTTGAACTTAGTTTGCCTGCATCCCCAACCAGAGCTCTTTCTACTACACCAAGCACCTTTCCTAGAGTTTTCTCCAGGATTAAGTGTCTCCTGAATCCCCCCAAATAGAATGCTTCTGGCAGATTTCTATAAATCCCTCCCTTTGGTCAACTTTTTCCAATGAAAAACCTGCAAATATAAACATTGCTGCACCCACATCTATATCACAATCTCCTACCTACCCTTTTACTTCTCCCTTTTTTAATTGAGGCTTCCCACCAAGACAGGCCCCAGTAAAAAGGTTACTACTAGCCAGCTGCAAGGCGTACAGTTGAAGGAACAGCTCTGCAGTAAAGTGACCTCATGGTTCACGTTTATTGGCAAGACCCAACTTAAAACAAGTCACTAGTAGTAAAAGAAATCACAGAGCTCCAGGCTTTTTCCCTAAGGGGCTCAAGGCAGACAGACATCAAACAATGAAGTTTTGCTGGGTCTACAGACACTCTCTAGAGCTAACTCATCTTCTCTTTGCTCTGTTCTCTCTGAGTTGCTACTCCTTTCCATTGTTCCTCTTGAAACCACAGATCAGCTTGGAAGTCTTCATGTGGCTCTAATTGTGGCAGGGAAAGGACAGGCAGGGGTGGATGTGGGAAGGGCAGAAAACTACATGGTTTCTTGGCTAGGAGGGTTGAGATTTAAATCCCAACTTGGTGATCATATAGTTATATAAAAGCACTACTGCGCTAGGGATGAAGTATAAACTTGTGAGGTCAGATCCCTTTCTCTTTCTCCTTATGAAAGACTTTTTTTCTCTTTAATAAAACAACATGGCATTTGACAGTTTATTAATGACTTGCCAAATTTTTTTTTTAAAACAAAATATCTGATGTTTAAAAAGTGCTTTAAGATTTCCAGAGCATTGTACATTTACTCTCTCATTGGAGTATTTGAGGTAAATGCTATTATCAACCTCATTTGACAGATGAGGAAAATAAGGCTTAGAGATTTTAAATGACTTCAATCCAAGGTCTTTCTTATCAGGATTCCACATTGTCTGTCAGGTTTAACAAGGAATAGATCATAGAATGAGAGCTTGAAGGGATTCTAGAATGTTAACTAATCAAATGCTTTCATTTCACAAATGGGAAAAAAGAAAAACCTGGAATTCAGGAAGAATGTCAGTTCTATAGGATCACATAAATAGTATATGGCAGAACAAATATTCAAAAGCAAGTTTCTCTGATTCTAGGTCCACTGTGAGGTGGAAAAAGGAGAAGTCTCTTCTTCTTTATACCAGATATCTATAGTTAATTCATGGTATTGGTTTCTCAGAATTCTAAAGATTCCTTTTATTTTCTTAGTTGGCTTTCATTTTCTTCCTCCATTCCCCCTTTGCCCCAATGATACTGTCTTTCTTAGTCTAGAACTTCTCTCTACTATCTAACCATTTTCAATTTTCCAACTCGTAACTCCTATTTTAAATTCTCTGAAAATTTTTGTTAGGACCATCTCATTTGCTATATCTTTTTTCTTGCAGTTATTTTATTATTATCTCAGACTCACTGGATCTGAAACATGGGCAGTGTAGACTTTTTCTTCTTTTTTCTATTTTTAAAAATAATAATAGTTTTTTTATTTCAAAATACAAAGATAGTTTTAAACATTCAGTCCTTTAAAATCTCGTGTTCCAAATTTTTTCTCTCTATCCTCTCCTACTTCCCCTGGGCAGCCAGAAATCCAATATAGATAAAGATGTGAAGTTTTAAACATATTTCCACATTTATCATGCTTGGGCATGTAGTTTTATTATAGTTAGAAAAGACAGTTGAAATATATGACATGAAAACAGAAACTGTTGTCAATAGCTTTATCATCCACTTTGAAGCAACAAATAATAATTGTAAATGACAAAATCTCTCAGTTGATGTATTTTGTACAGCTTGCTTATTTGTTTAAATTGGTCTATTTTGCTAGTCATAGAACCTTCTCTGAGTTTTTGAAGGAGGCAAGAGAATCAAGTGAAATTATTTTGTGACAAAACTGTTGTAGTTTCTCATAGTTCAGTGCTTCTGGGGTTATCAAAGATGTATTATTGAGGAAACTCGTGTGTGCTAGTTTATACTGCAAATCACCTGAAATCTTTTATAGAGAACAGAGTGAGATTACTCTGTCATAGGGTCAATGAAACCTTTGCAATACCTTTTTGAACTTTTCCCTTTTCTCTCAGACATCCAGAGATCAAGAGGATATTTTAGTTAAAGGATCCTGACAGGTTGATGTTTGACAGAATTGAACTTTGGTTCATAATTCCAAATTGCTAAAAATGGTCTGAGTACAAAAAAAGAAGAGCAGAAGGTTGGGAAGATAGGATGAGGCTATCATCATCATGAAGCTTGATAGAAGCACTGAAAAAACTTAAGACAGTTAACCCTTCTTTGAAAAAAAAAAACCAAAGAGAGGAAAGGAAAAATTGGGAGAAGGAAAGGAAGCGAGAAATAAGGAAAGAAAGAGGGAAAGGGAGGAAATGAAGAGGAATTAATGGAAGTAATGAAAATGAAGAGGGAAAAAAAGGAAAGAAAGGGACAAAGAGAGAAAGGAAGGAAGAAAGGAAAAGAAAGAAAAGACAAAGAGAGAAAAAAGGAAGGAGGAAGGAAGGAAGGAAGGAAGGAAGGAAGGAAGGAAGGAAGGAAGGAAGGAAGGAAGGAAGGAAGGAAGGAAGGAAGGAAGGAAGGAAGGAAGGAAGGAAGGAAGAAAACACAAGAAAGATTTTTATGTTTTTTTAATATGATCTTTTACCACATATCACTTTGAGAAACAATCATATATCAAAATTACAAGAAGGCTTAGTCGGTAAAGACCGCTGGAAGAAGGAAGTGAGTGTCAGATCAGGAAAGGATACTGGATGAGCTCAAGTGCTACTCTTCTCATAGGTCCACCAGCTAGAAACTATTTCAGATCTCAACAAGTAATAGTACTTAGGCAATTATTATGTGATAATTTGTATTGTTAATCATGACATTATTAATATTCCTATGTGTTAGCCTCTCTTTGAAATTATAAGTTTCTAAAGGTCAGAGAAAGGCAGAGACTTTATTTTCTTTATTTTTCTTTCCTAATACATTGTATTTAATAGATATTAATTAAATATTTGACAAACATGTGAATTAATGATTTTTGATTACAGTCTTATTTTATACATAAATTACTCTAGATAGAATCAATTACATTATTATTATTATTATCTTTGAAAGGGATGGAAATAATATTATGATGCAGGAAAGAGAGCCAATGACTGGTTTTCAAGTTATAAACAAGTCAGCTTTTCATATTTGAATTTTTCCTTTGGTTACTTATTCACAATTCACATCCTTTCTTGGATCCAAATTTTTCTCATTTGTAAAATGAAGGAATTGTAATGCCAATTTCTACTGTTCTCTCTAGATCTGCAATGCTAGCAGTTCATAATCTTTTAGCATCTCCATTTTGATGGTTCAGTGGAAGAAATTTTTTTTCTAAATCTCTTATATATGTTAAAGTTATTATATACTATATGTGCATATGAATAATATGTTTATATATAGATACATACATATATAGCTAGTTCATCTCTAATATTGTCATCTTGTACCACTGCTATCACCCAAGGATACAATTCTCTTAGTTTTAGAATCCATTGATAGAAAAAGTAAGAAAACTTACCTATTGTTTATATAGAAAATTTATTGCTATTGTCATTGTTTGATTCAATTATTGGGTCTTAGATTTTGAACTGTCTACTCTGTATTTCTCCATAGTCTTTCCCTTGAGTTTCTCTGTATGAAGTTGCTTAGTAACAGCAACCTCACATAAGTTAGTAAATGTTCCCCAGACCGGCTAGAAACATATTATATCTGAGACTTTGGGGTGTGGGGGACTAAGGTAAAGTAAGATTTACTAGGAAATAGGATTTAAGGAATGGAGGAGGGAATTCTGTCCTTAGGACAGCACTTCATCAATTTTCCCTCATTAAATGGAGCCTGGGCCTATCTTCAGATTTGTGCTTAGCTAAACCACAAATCTTCAGAAAGAGAGCTATAGAAAAATAACAAAATTCAATATTCAGAATGCACAAAAAAGCAATTATTTACTTTCATTCAGGGAACTAGGAATAATACACCTGGCTCAGAGTAGTAGATGGCATAATGTTGGCATTGCATATGAGGTTTAATAATTTTTGAACAACTTTTATAGACTCATTCCTGCAATTAATGCTAAATAAAATAAATATCTTTTCCACCTGCACTATGTTTGGGGCTTTCATCATCTACTCTCCACCTCTTTCTTTTCCCAGACTCTCATATATCCAGGTTAGCTAATTCTTTGTCTTTCATCTCCTTTTCCATTAGGTCCCTTAGGACAATTCACACATTTAAAAAAAAATTATAATTTTTTTTTCAAAACCCACTTTTTCTATTCCATTCAATGTGTTTGTATTTTGGAAGATCCTTGGTGAATTTTATTCCCCTCCACACTCCTTAGTGAAATTAGTCTTGTAGTGGTGACATTATTATATCACAGAGTTATAAATTTAAAGCTAAGAAAATCTTAAAGGTCACTGAATCCAACCCTCTCATTAAGGTAGAGATGAATTTGTTCAGAGTCACACAAAGAATGTCTGAGGATTTAAACTCAGTTCAGTTTTCCTAAATCTAAATCCAAAGTTCTCTCCAGTGTTTTTGCTGTTCAGTTGTTTTTCTCTGATTCATCCTAATCCCATTTGGGGTTTTTTTGGAAAAGATACTGAAGTGGTTTGCCATTTTCTTCTTCAACTCATTTTTTTAGATGAAGAAACTGAGGCAATCAGTGGCTAACCCAGTATCACACTGGTAGTAAGAAATTGCCTGATATCAGATTTGCAGTCAGGAAAATTAATCTTCCTGACTTCAGGCCTGGTACTTTATCCAATGAACCACCTAACTGAGCCCTATCCACTGTCCTCATTGTGAAAATAGCTCTACAAAAGAAGCTTCAATTACACTGACCTACTTGCAAGCTCCATTTCCCAGATCTGGACCTTTTCACTGGTTGTCTCCCATACCTACAATGCTTTCATTCTTTATCTGCTCATCCTAGCTCCTTTAAGTCCCAGCTGAAATTTTATCTTCTACAGAAAGTTTTTCCTGATTTCTTTTAATTCTGGTTCTTTCTTTCTATTAAGTATCTTCAAATTATCCTACCTACAACTTGTTTATATATAATTGTTTACATATTATTGAAATGCATATTATATCACATAGTTGTTTGAATATTGTCTCCTCCATGAGACTATGTCCTCTTTGAAGGTACAATTATTATTTGCCTTTCTTTTTATCCCCAGATAATTACCAAAGTGACTGCCACACAGTAAATACTTAATAAATACTTATTGACTAATTGATTCACCAAGTTTGGTATTTCATTTTTTCCATTATCATTTTAATTTCATTTTGGTCTTTACTCAAGTTCTTGCTTTTGTTAGCGTTTGTCCTTACTTTTCAAAGAGTACCAATGTCATCACCAAGAGAATGACTTGATTTGTTCTTGAATTGGATTTAAGTAAGGAGAGTTGTACAAAATTGTCAGGCTCACTTTCTCTTTCTGATCCATCAGTGACAATACAAAAATCAAGACAACTGGTAACTGAGATGCAATGGATGACTTTGGCTTCTTCAGTATCTGACCAAGTGCTAAGTGCTCTGCAATGCCTGTTTCAGTTGCCTTTATGACCATTTGAACAAATTGTTCTCATCTACCTATTTTGCTGAGGAAAATCTTCATATGCTTTGAATAGACATCCCCCTAATTTACTAATAGATTTGAGTCTGTTACTTCCTCTAACCCTAGTTTAACCCATTTGTAAAGATGATTTGTAGTTGCTTTGCATCCTGAAACTTGAAAGGCAGACACCAAACGTGGATGAGCAGTCCCACAAAGGGCTTGGCAATCTTCACACCAGACACACTGAATTTAAATATACACACTAGAAACCCATGTTTTCTTTGTTCTGAGTCTATGTCATGTTGCTATTTTGTACTGCCTATGATATACAGTGGCTAGCTATGTGGCACTTTCAGGGTTTTAGGAAATTCTTTAAGACTAATTTTCAGGGAAAAAAATGCTTGCTTGCATTGGTAGGAATTTTCTCATCTAGGAATTCCATATATTGGTAAATCATAGCCTTTATCTGTATCCTCTGTGATACATGAATTGGGTGAATGAACTTCCCAGTGAAGAAACAACTTCCACCAGTGCAGATTACTACCTTATTTGCAATTTATAGTCTTAAAGAGAATTTAAGTGACCTGCATAGTGAAACACAGCTAGGATGTGTCAAAGGTACTATTTGAATTCCGATCTTCTTGTCATCACTTGGCTTTCTATCTACTGCTACACTTGTTTCTACATCATTGAAATCAAAGGTCTAGGACCCCATCAAAACAAATAAATAAAATAATGTACATATGCAAATAATATGTAACATATTTTATAACAGATGTAATATAATATATTACTTATAATCTATAAATGAATATATAAAAACATTCTTTAACTACTTTTTTAATTCCCTCTCACCCCATCTCTTTCCCTTCTCACCATCCTTTGTTGCTGTTTAGTAATTTTTCAGTTATTTACAATTCTTCATCATTCCATTCAGTTTTTTCTTGGCAAAGATATTGAAAGTTTATTTCCTTCTCCAGCTTGTTTTACAGATGAGGAAACTGAGGCAAACAGAGTTAAGTGACTTGCCCTGTATCACACAGCTATTAAGTATTTGAGGCCAGATTTGAACTCATAAAAATGAATCTTCCTGACTTTAGGCCCAGAACTCTATCCATTGTACCACTTAATTACCTCTTTCTCATCATCTTTAGTATCCACTAATCTAAACCTCAGTGACCTCAAGTTCTTCTCTTATACTAACCTGAGTCTTCCTTCCTTAGAGCATCCCAATCTCCAAATTCTCCTGATATCCTATTCTGAGTTAGTACAAGATCCAGTGCGGGAATTAGAAAAGATCTCTGGATTGAGAATGAAAAGGTCTGCATTTATAACCCTGCTACTCCTAGGTCTATGTTAACTTTGGCAAGATGCTTGTTCCTTGAATTTAGTTTCTTTATCTGTAAATGAGGGGGGTGGATTTAAATGAGACCCTACAGAACTCCCACTATGAGGTCCTATCATAAACTCATGAGCCCTATTATTATGAGTTCTCTCTTAGGTAAAATATTTGTAATTTGATAGAGAAAGACTTTCCTCTAAGATCAATTTCTAATTTTCATCTTTCTAATCTGTCTTTCACAAAAAAAGGAAAATTGATAAATCCTAAAGCACAAAATTGACCATTATTCCTCTCAAGAAACTTCAGCTCTTTATAGCCTTTAGATAAAGCCTTCACCATCTGTTTCAAACATCCTTTCAAAATGTTAAATCTAATTACTCCTCTTCATGTCTTTATTCCAGGCAAACAGGTTTACATGTTTCTCTTTAAAACATATTTCTAAAATTCCTTCTAACTCCTCCAAGTCTCTGTATAGGTTGTTCTCTAGCCTAGAATGCTATCCCTCTTCACCTTTGCTTCCCAGAATCCAATAGTTACCATCAGAATACAGCTCAGGTAAAATATTTTGTTGGAGACCTTTGACCAATCTTTCTTTTTCTTTCTTTCTTTCTTTTTTTTTTTTTAGTATCACTATCACCACCTTCCCATATCTTCCTAGATGTCTTTCACAAAATGAAAAACAGAAGATTTCTCATGTAACAAACAAGTACAGTTATAATAAATGAAGAGTAAACAAAGGAAATAATAAATATTTCCCAGTTATATAGCAATAAAATAATTTAAACAAATGTATTTATATCCATAATAGCATAAGCCTATTAATATAAGAATTCATAAACTTAACCAAGTGTGAGAAAATTGTGATAGTCATATTTTAATTACATTTTTTCAATCAATGAAAATTCATCATCTTCCTCTCCCCTTCGCCTGTTCCATCTTCCTCCCTCAAAACTGATTAGTAAATATATATAGTCAAGAAATTAAAATGCCAATATTATGTTTTCTAAATATATGTTTCAATCTGCACTTTGCGTTTATCACCTGAGTCCTTCTAGAGGTAAGCAGCATGTTTCAATATGATCCTCTAGAATCATGATTGGTGATTGCACTCAGAAGTCTTATGTCTTTCAAAGTTTTTTTCTTTATAATATTGTTGTTAATGTAAAAATCGTTCTCTCAGTTTTACTCATTTAATTTTGCATCAGCTTATGTTAGTCTTCTCAAGTTTTTTTCTGAAATCATCTCCTTTATCAATTCTTCCAATACAATAAACATATTCATCATATGCAAACACCATAACTTGTTCAGATAATCTCTGGTTTATGGGAATTTTTTAGGTTTCCAATTCTTTGTTGCTGTAAAAAGAACTGCTACAAATATTTTCTATGCATTCTCAGTTAAAGTTTGGTTTCCTTAGAACTAATTCTTTCCTTAATCTGTTGTTTTTGTTTGGTTATTTCAGTCATGTCCAATTCTTTGTGATCCTATTTAGGGTTTTCTTGGCAAAGATAATGGAAGAAGTTGCCATTATTTTACTGATGAGAAAACTGAGGCAAACAGAGTGAAGTGACTTGCGTAGGGTCATAAGCTAGTACATGTCTGGGGTCCAGCACATTGAGCCATCTAACTGCTCCCTTAATCTACCTCTCTTCCTTCTTCCATTTTTCTCCTGTTTCCCAGTTGAGTGAAATTTTTTTTTGTATTTATTCATCAGTGTGTATTCTTCTTTCCTTTAATAGTGCATATGATAAAGTGATGCATTTATTGCCTACTTCTCCACTCTTTCTTCTTGTGATATGTCATTCTATTTCATATGCTAATTAAATGAAATAATTCCCTCTAATTTTTCTTTCTCCCATTTCCTCAGTGCATTCCTTCTTTCTTCTTGTAGCTTCTTTTGAAATCAAGATATAACAGAATCACTTTCTAGCATTCTGTCTAATGAGGACAGAAATTCACTTCTTCCTCTGTCATTCCTGGTGATGATTGTATTCAAAAGGAACACATAAATCATCTCTCCATATTTAAATATAAGTAATTGATTTTTGTTTATTCCATTATGATTGCTCACTCATGTTTATTTTTTTTTTTTACTTTTCTCTTAACTTCTGTGTTTGGACATCAGAGTCTCTATGCAGCTCTAAGGCTTTTTATTAGAAATGCTTAGAGGGCATCTGTTTCATTAAAGATCCTTTTTTTTTCCTCTCCAAATTTTATTCAATTTTTCTGGGTAAATTAATTTTTAGTTTGAGCTCCCACCCTTTGCCTTCTAGAACATTATGTCCCAAATTTCTACTCTTATATGATAGTAGAGGGTAAATCAAACATGATATTGACTGTACTTTCTTGGTACTTGAATTCTTTCTTTGTAGCTACTTGTAACACACTTTCTATGACCCAGAAGATGTGGATTTTTATCATAACATCTCTGTCCTTCCATGTCTTCACTAAATCCATACCCTGATTTCTAATTCTTATATTTTCTCTTTTTAATCAGTCTTATGATCAACATGATAATATCTGAACATTATCTGGTTTAGATAAACATGAAAATGTCATGAGTTGCCTGATCCCCCATCTTTTCCTTCAAATTTATACTCTTTCATGTACTTATGTGTAAAATTCTTCTTCCTATTTTTTCTAATATCTTCCCTAGCATATTTATTTTTATCTCCCTTTTTTTTTCTTTCTCAACACCAATATAGCAGAATAGTGTAATAACTAGACAGTGTCTAATTTAAATTGCTCTGTAAATTTTTAAAAAATTGGGATTCCAAAGGAAAGCTTGTATCTTTTCTCCCTACAATTTATCATCATCTAGGTCCTTCTGATTATTCAAATGTATTTACTTTTCTAGTTCTGACTTCCATTTGCATGTAGAGCTTCAACTCTGGATTTTCTATCGTATATCTTTAAATAATTTTTAGTCTATTAAATGTTCACTCAGCCCCTTTAGAATTACACTATCAGGGGAAGATATTTTTGTTTTAAGTCTTTTTTACACTTTCGAAATATCATTCCCCATGGTTGTCTCTCCTATTATGTAATTGCTGTTAAGTCTTGCATGATCTTGACTGTGGTACTTTTTGTTTTCCTGCCTACTTGCAATATTTTTCCCTTTAACCTGTAACTTCATATTTGGGCTATGTCATTCCTAAGTGTTTTCAGTATGGGGCTTCTCTCAGGAAATCACTGGATTCCCCCCATACTCCTATATTCACTTTGCTTTCAGGCTTTACTTTATCTGGGCATTTAAAAAAAATAATTTCTGAAAACATGATATTCAGATTTTTTTTCCAAGTTTGGTAATGGACTTTATGAAATCAAATTCCTTCCCTTGGGCTGTCAGAAATTATGGGAAACGGGATTTATTTTCCCTCTCCAATAACAATGGTAGTTACCAACACATGGCCATCAAAACATGTAGTTGTCTAGATAAGCTCTGCTTTCTCTTTTTGACTTTCATTTCCTTTTCTGAATACACATCAGTGACTATCAGTAATGACTAATGAATATTTTCAACCTTGTGAATCTGGGTTCCCTTGTATCTGATTTGGATGCTGTCTGTCCACTGGGAGATTTGTAAAAACAGTGTGTTGTTCTATAGATAAGATCTTTATTAAGAGATTATCTTTTAGCTTAAAGACTAAAGAAACCCAAAGCCATATTCTAAATAGGCAAAAGATTTTTAACTTGTTAGATGGCTTAGGTCTGAAGTAAAGGCAAATGTACAATATTTGATCAGTAGTCCCATAAAATTATTCTTACTTTCTGAAGAGAGTATAATGATTGTCATGGTACATTTCAGAGATTTTATGTTTTCCTATTTGTTGCACATACTTTTGAGTTCTTTACATCAGATTTGGTTTCTATAATAGAGAAAATAAACTGTTGTCCTATACTTGACCTAACACTGAATCTTTTTTTTTTTAAATAGAAAATACTTCATTGCTTATATTTGGGGATATTTTACACTCAAGTTATGTATGCATTTTGCTTTAAAAGTTTTCCCCAGTTTTACTCTGGCATGGGTGTAACAAGCCAGAGAGAAGGAAACCTGACACCCCTTTTGGAGTCAGGCTGCCCGGGATGAATCAGGGTCTGTCTGATCGCAGAGCTAGAGTCCTTTTTAGAGGGGAACTCCTGCGTCATGGCTGATACAAATAAGACCTCGTTTTCCTGCTTGCCTTGGGTCTGCCTCTGGAGCCAGGATCTCCTTGCTACTTTCTGCCTGACTTATCCTGTTAAGCCAAAGAAATCAGTTAAAAAAGGAAAAAATCCAGTCAAATGGATTATTTGGCATGAAGTAGGCAAAATAATCATAATAATGACAAAATAAATACTTGATTGCCTGAATCCAAGTCAAAAATTTTAGTCAAACCTGTCTCTGTGAATAGCCTTAGCCTTAAATTAATTTGGGGCACCCAAGTTATATTATAAAACCTTGTAATCCAGGGGTGGGGTAAGGGTAAAGGAAGCACTAGGGCACCAGGGCCACATTTGAACATCCAAACCCAAAGATTTTCTCTGTGACCCTGGTTAAACCTTCCTTGATTTTTAACAGGGAAGTCACAGTGGAAATTACTCTCTTGCAAAGGGATTTTCAAAGTAGGCTTCACTCAAGCTGGGCAAATAATTAACTTTTCATCCTCTCATAAAATTGAGACTGTAGCTTGTTCAAATCCCAGGACCCTGGGCCTTAATTGAATTAACTCAGTTTTCCATCCTTGTGAAGGATCATTCCAAACCATAACATTTAGCAAGGGCTGCCCTTTCCTGGCGAGAACATAAGCACCTATTGAAAGAGGGATGGCCGAGTCAGGACTGAAGCATGCAAAATAGGACTAGAGTGGAAAATAGGATACTCTTCGAAGGGGACAAAACACTTTCTGTTTCCTACACTTTAAATTTCATTCTAAGTGCACATTGGTATAACTGCTGAAGCCAAAGCAAAGTGGACAGTGGAGCCAATCCACTCATTACACACAAAACACACCTTGCTCATTTCCATGTCCTTGTCTTTGCATACATTATTTCACCACTTAGAGTGCCCATTCCTTTCCTCTACCCCAGGTCATGTCTGCTACCTCTAAGACACAGCTCAACATTTACCCTCCTTGGAATCTTTGGTTTGTGAAATCCATCCTATTTGATCACTAAGTTCACTGCATTTATGTAAAAGTTTGATTCCCAGATTTATATATGAAATCTGAATCTCTCCTGAACTTGTCCTACATTACATTACATGCTTTTTGAAAATTTTAAAATACACAATCCATAAGCATTTCAAACTCAATTCAGTCTCTTTTATCCAAATTTTCCCATCTTCCTCTACTTGTTATTACTGTCCAAGTCATCACCTTGGATTGTAATCTTGACCTACATAATTAATCTGTTAATAAGTTTTGTCATTTTTACTTTAGCAATGTCTCTTTTATATAGATCTTTTCACTCAAATAACACCCATTGGAGTTTAGGCCTACCTCACCTTATATATGCACTAATTCAGTTGTTTTCTAGTATGTCACCTTCCTTGAAATCTTTTCCCACTCAAATCTGTCACTAAACTGCCCCAAGTGATATTTCTAAAGTGTTGGTTTTATCATGGTCTTCTACTGAATTCAATAAAAAGCCCAGCAGTTTTTAGGATTCTCAGAAATTATATATAAAAGTCTTTGTTTGGATTTTAAAACTCTTCACAAACTGGCAAACTTTTTTGTCTTTCTAAGCTTCTCCTTCTTCTCCTCCTCCTTCTCAATTTTAAAATTTAAAACTTAGATACCATTTTTGATGGACTCATGAAAGATCCAACCATTCTGGAGAACAATATGGAACTATGCCCCCAAATCTATAAAGCTATGTTTACCCTTTGATCCAACAGTCTCATCACTGGGCTTTTATCTCAAATAGATCATAAAAGAAGGAAAGGGACCCACATATGCACTCCCAATGTGCTGCTTCCCTCTCTAGCCCAGGGCTGGGGCTCTGCAGTTTATCTAGGCCTGGCATTCCTCATCTACATGAGGTTCTCTTAATCTTCCTGGAATCAGACATCTACTCCACAAATGATCTAGGAGGTGAAAGTTTCTGTGGTTCCTGCTAAGATTCTAGCCACATCCAGCTAGCCCCAGAGTTTCCCAGTTGTTGTTTCTTTGGAGATAGCTTATAGCTGTTTACATTTTACTTTATCCTCCAATCAGAGGGGCAAAAGTTACTGAGGGTATCATTAAGGTATGACTATCAAGGGTAATTCTACTTGCATAATGACAAGGTTTTTAAAGATGAGATTCTTGGGAGTATGATGGATAAATCTTTAGCAGTGCCTACTGACTAATTGTCCATCTGATTGACATATATCCTTCACTTCCATCCCCTAGTTTTATCTTGATCATATAGTTTTATCTTGATCAAGAGCATGACAATGGACACTATAAAGTAAAATTTTTTGGAAGGCCCTACCATAATATAAAGGTTTTAGACACCAGTGGAGATAACATATATCTTATAATAGTCTACTTGTGCTTGAAATTTGGTCAATGGTTAATGAATTATTTTTTGTACACTAAAATTCATGAAGATCACATATCAAGGCAGATCCAAGGATGGATAAAATACAGTTTGTGATGGAGAACCAATAGAAATCAAATTGTGGATTACTAAAGCATCCTTTACTTTACTAAATAGCTCTGAATGTCAATTTGTTTATCATCTAGATTTCTATGGACACATACTTTTAATTTTTTTATTATTATTAAAGCTTTTTATTTACAAAGCATATGCATGGGTAATTTTTCCAATGTTGACCCTTGCATAACCTTTTGTTCCATATTTTCCCCTCCTTCCTACCACCCCTTCCCCTATCTGACAGGTAGCCCATCCAATATATGTATAAATATTTATACAGTTATCTTGTTGCACAAGAAAATCAAATCAAGAAGGGAGAAAAAGAAAAAACTGAGAAAGAAAACAAAATGCAAGCAAATAACAATAGAGAGAGTGAGAATGCTATGTTGTGTTCCACACTCTGTTCCCAAGGTTCTCTCTTTGTGTGTAAATGGCTCTCTTTATCACCATACAAATGGAACTAGTTTGAATCATCTCAGTGTTGAAGAGAGCCTCGTCCATCAGAATTGATCATCATACAGTCTTGTTATTGCCATGTACAATAATCTCCTGGGTCTGCTCATTTCACTTAGCATCAGTTCATGTAGGTCTCTCCAAGCCTCTTTGAAATCATGCTGCTGGTCATTTCTTACAGAATAATAATATTCCATAGCAGTCATATACCATAATTTATTCAGCCATTCTCCAATTGATGGGCATCTGCTCAGTTTCCAGTTTCTTGCTACTACCAAGAGGGCTGCCACAAACATTTTTGTACATATGTGTTCCTTTCCCTCCTTTAAGATCTCTTTGGGCTATAATCCCAGTAGAAACACTACTTAATCAAAGGATATGCAAAGTTTGATAATTTTTGAGTATAGTTCCAAACTGCTCTCCAGAATGATTGGATCAGTTCACAGTTTTTTTTCAATGTATCAGTATCTCAGTTTTCCCACACCCCCTCCAACATTTGCCATTATCTTTTCCTGTCATCTTAGCCAATCTGACAGATGTGTAATGGTATCTCAGAGTTGTCTTAATTTGCATTTCTCTGATCAATAGTGATTTGGAGTACCTTTTTATGTGGCTACAAATATTTTCAATTTCTTCATCTGAAAATTGTTCATATCCTTTGACCATTTGTCAATTAGAAAATGGCTTGAATTATTATAAATTTGAGTCAATTCTCTATATGTTTTAGAAATGAGGGCTTTATCAGATCCTTTGGAGTAAAAATGTTTTCCCAGTTTGTTGCTTCCCTTCTAATCTTGTCTGCATTAGTTTTGTTTTTACAAAAACTTTTTAACTTAATATAATCAAAATTATCTATTTTATGCTCAATAATGATCTCTAGTTCTTTGGTCACAAATTCCTTCTTTCTCCACAAATCTGAGAGGTAAACGATCCTATTTCTTCTAATTTGTTTATAGTATCATTCTTTATGTCTAGATCATGAACCCATTTCGGCCTTATCTTAGTATATGGTGTTAAATGTTGTTCTATGCCTAATTTCTGTCATGCTAGTTTCTAATTTTCCCAGCAGTTTTTGTCAAATAGTGAATTCTTATCCCCAAAGCTGGCGCTTTTGGGTTTGTCAAATACTAGATTATTATAGTCATTGGCTATTTTGTTCTGTGAACCTAACCTATTTCACTGATCAACTTCTCTGTTTCTTAGCCAATACCAATGGACAAGTACTGCTTTCCTATTAACTGACATTACCTAATTAAATATAAGAAAGAGAAGAGATTGATTGGAATTAATTGATTAATTTAATAAGCCTCTAATCAACTTGAAGAGATTCTAGAGTATTTACTTTGATGAGAAAGGTACACTCTTCCCTTTTCCCCCACATAAGTACAAGTGTTTCCTAGCTTCATTCAAGGGCCCAGAGAATTCTGATTGGTTCCTAATGTTTTTATCTGCCTACAAAATGATTGGTGACTGAGTTCTGAGAGATGGCCTTTTGACATAAGAATTACTTTTCCTTCTACATAAAAGTATAAAAAGTTCTTAGCTCTTTTTTGTTCTTTTCCTATTCTTTTTTTCCCCTCTGACTTCCAGAATGAAGTTTATCGAAGTGGGGGGTGGGGAAAGAGAAAGGGGTATTCTTACTTATTCTCCCTTTATCCAGTTGAAAATGAGACTGGCTGGAGAAGCACATGGAACAATTTTTCTGTTTTCCAAAGCCTCATTTATGGTTATCTTTCTGTTTTGCTCTCTAAGCAGAAATCAAAGGCTAGAATTTCTGAGAATGAGTTTCCCAAGAAATCAAGAATTCAAGAATTAGGCACAAGATATCCTAGATATTCACATGAGGTGGTTGTACTTATTCCCCTTTGAAATTTCTTCCAGCTGGGTGATACAATGGATAGAGCACTGGAGTTAGAGTTGGGAAGACTTGAGCTTAAATATGGTTTTAGTCACATCAAGTCACTAAACCTCTGTTTACCTTAGTTTCCTCATTTGTAAAATAATGATAATAATAGCACCTACCTCCTGGGGTATTTGTAAGAATCAAATGATTTAATAATAATAAAGTGTTTGGTATATAGTAAGCACTATGTAAATAATAATGATAATTATTATCAGTTATAGTCCCAAATATATCATACTATAATGTATGATATATAATAACATATATTCATAGAATTTCCTCAATAGATTACATGGAAGAAGAAGAAGGATTCCAACAAAAGATTGCCCTGTAACTATTAAATTGAAAACATAGGGGAAATATGACAAAAGATCTGGACTGTACTAGTCCCTTTGCTTAGACTTGTCTGAAATAAATAAGAATTGTGTGTTCAGCAGATCTTATGTAATTTTAAGCTTCCTAGGAGAGCAATTCCTATGTCAAAGTCCTTAATATTCCTACCAGAAATCCAAAGAATTTATATTAATCTAGGATACTCATGCTCATGCTTTACTTTTCCAACCCAACCACCCATTCCTCTAGATAAAAGACATTTTTCAAAATTTAAGGATTTATTTATACTAAATGTGAAACTACTAGAATCCTGAATTTGACCAAGCACTGCAATTACTTAAATATATCTGCAATTTCATACAACTCATTAGTCTCTCTAATAAATGTAAAAACTTTCCATTCCTGCTCATTCAGTGAAAATTTGGAATTCTTCTACAAATTCCCCTTCAGAGGAGGGAGGAATTCAATACCTTTTTATAGCAAAAGATAGCAGAAAGAAAAAAATTGGAGAACTGGGATTCATGGACTATTCATTAGTTATTATTTGTTCTTGTCATATGGCAAGACCATGTAATTTTACTCAAAAATTTCTTTACTAACACTATTTACTTGGCTTTTCCTTCCTAATTCCTTCTTTGTAATGTGCTGCAACCTAGTCTCAACAACCAGATATCTCTCCATTGCCTTCTAACCATGCATGTATATGTATATAAAATATGCATTAATATATGACATAATATATTAGTGTAAAATATAGTAATTTCTGCTTGCATTCTCTAAAATTGTGTTCCATTGAGCAAATACTTCTTCCTAAAAAGAAGTTCAGATTTTTCATAATCTTTAAAAAGAATCCCTGAACTTACCTTTACCTTTGCTTTCACTCTCAAGCTATTGTCTTAGCTTTTTCCTTTCCACTGAAACATTTTTAGAAGGATTAAACTGAATTTTATGTCTTATCATCCAATCACATTCCTCCCCTCCCCCCAAAATCTGGGTTCTTTTCCTACTATTCTACTGGAACTAATATTTTCAGTCATGAATGTGCACTTGTCAACTCCAACAGCATATCCTCCTTGGTCAGTTTTGTAGCATTGGCACTAGTCACCATCTCCCCTTCCTTGGCTTTACTGATTCATCCTATCTGTGTTTGTTTCTCTGCTTCCTTTGTAACTTTTTCTCCCTCCCACTTATGTGAATATATTTTCCAAGACTCTTTCCTCAGTTCTCTCCATTTGTTTCACTGTACTCAGTCTCTTAAAGTTCTCATCAACTGATTCCCATCCATGACTTCATTTAGTACATCTCCATAAAAGATCCCACATCTTCCTCTAATACTATCTGTCCCTTAAATTCTAATTCCACATTCCTGCATATTCCAGAGACAACTCAATACCAATCATCCCTGCCCCCAACTTTGTTAATCTTGAAACTATGGAATTACCTTTCACTCTTCCTCAATCCCTGAATTTAATTTATTGCTATAACATGACTACTCTAGGAACAGGGAATGCATTTTTCATTGTATTGGCATAGGAAACTCCCCTTCCCTGTCCTGATCAGTGCTTACTTTGAAAATATAATCTTAAAAAGTAAACTAAAACCCTGCGAGGCTATTAGATTTGCCAAAGGTAAATCTCTCCTCTTTTGTTATCATTTTACAGATGAAAAAACTAAGGCAAACAGGATTAAATGACTTGTCCAGAGTCTATCCACTCAGGACTCTATCCACTGCACATTTAGCTGCTCTTTGTATATATGAATACATATGTGTACATCACACAGATATGCATATATACATATGCACATATGGTATATTATACATATATATGTGTGTATATATATATATATATATATATATATATATATATATAAATGCACACATATATATGGAAGAAGAGAAGGGGAGAGAGACAGAGACAGAGAGAGACACTGATGGAGAGAGAGGAAAGAGAGACAGAGACAGAGAGAGAGAGAAGAAGAAGAAGAAGAAAAAGAAGAAGAAGAAGAAGAAGAAGAAGAAGAAGAAGAAGAAGAAGAAGAAGAAGAAGAAGAAGAAGAAGAAGAAGAGAAGGAGGAAGGGAGGGAGGGAAGGAATACAACCCTAGTCTTCTCGCACTTGTCTAAGTAACTTCCTAAAGAAATAAGTTGCAGAGAAAGTGCTAACTTGAATTGACAAATTTAGTTTCCTATACCACTGAATTCCTTGGTCTCATCTATATCTCTTATCTTCCTGGTTGTCAAAATCCCGAAGTCATTCCTGCAGAAAGTCAATTTCTAAATCAAGAATAGAACAAAGCTTCAGTGGGAGCAAATATACGGAAGTGTGAAAGAAAACAAAAGAAAAAGCACCTTATGACACAAAACTCCCTGGGGCCAGGGAACATGCCTCATGTTTGCTATAGATTTCAACTGACTCATTTGTAGCTAGGCATCTAGTGGGTGCTCCATAAATTTTTGGTGACTGAGTCCTTGTTGACTGAAAAAGTCAACTATGACATTTCCCATTACTGAAACCTGGCATGATTTTGACCTGAAAACATTTTTCTAGTCATCTACATTCTTGTGAACTAGATTCCAAAGCAGTCAGAAGCATTTTTTTTTCCTTTCTGAAAGAGCTATGAAGTTGGATCCAGAATTTTAGATTCAAGGTCATGTTTGAAGATCACTGAATTTTAGATTAGCCACAGATTATTTAGTCATATTAGAACTAGGAATGAGTGACCTATTGCAGGAAATTGAGAATTTCACCTTAATATCCAGGCTGGCACTTCTGCTTAATTTTCCACATCTTATAGGAAAAAGAAAATCATCAGCTACAGTGGAGTAAAAAGAGGATAAAACATGGTGTGAAATCAGGCAGAAATGTCTGAATTCTGAGCTAATTATATTTTATTTTGCCCTTTCAAAATTATAATAATGGCTTAGTTGAAAACTTGGAGAATTTAAAAAGAGTATTAAATGCTCTTGGATTCATCAGCCTCATTTAAAGAAAAATACAACAAAATACTCAAGGACCTACAAAGAGATGAGTTTTACACCACTTGGGTAGATCTAATCAGACAATTACAACAGTGTTTTTTTTTTTTAAATTTTATTTTATTTAATAATAACTTTGTATTGACAGAATCCATGCCAGGATAATTTTTACACGACATTATCCCTTGCAATCACTTATGTTTCGTTTTTTCCCCTCCCTCCCTCCTCCCCCCCCCAGGATGGCAAGCAGTCCTATATATGTTAGCTATGTTGCAGTACATCCTAGATACAATACATATTTGCAGAACCGAACAGTTCTCCTGTTGCACAGGGAGAATTGGATTCAGAAGGTAAAAATAACTCGGGAAGAAAATCAAAAATGCAAATAGTTCACATTCATTTCCCAGTATTCCTTCTTTGGGTGTAGCTGTTTCTGTCCATTATTTCTCCAATGAAACTCAGTTAAGTCTCTTTGTCAGAGAAATCCACTTCCATCAGAATACATCCTCATACAATATCGTTGTCGAAGTGTATAATGATCTCCACAACAGTGGTTTTAAAGTTTTAAACTGTAATCTAGATTCTGTAGATTTCTAACAGGAAGTAGAATAGGGTAGCAGATTTTATGGGGATATGAGAAGAAAGGAGAGTGGAAAGTTAGATTAGAGACACTCACTACAAGAAATAAGGACTTTTTATATGAATTCATTATGAATTAGTTTCTCTAATCCTGGGCAAGTCACTTAACCCCAATTGTCTCAGGAAAAAAAAGAATCAGTTTTTTTCTGTATATTTTAATTCTTGTGTTAACCCAACATTTATACTGGAGATGAAAAACAGAGAAAGCTCCTCACATAGGATTTGTAGGTCCAAAGGATTTTATTAGAAAAAAATTTTTTTTACAACTAAAGCCAGACTAGGAGCATTATGAATCTTTAAAATGCATACAATTGGAATGATGGTATGATGGCCCCATATAAGATAATTTCTGTTTTCTAAAAGTTTTTCATTTTGAGGAAAAGTTTGATTTTTGATACACATTAGAGATGCTCTCTCCTTTTCCTGGATTCTAGTAAGAACATTGGCTGAGAACAAGGTGTCACCTGTTATTTCTGCTTCCAGAACATAATTTGGGACCTTTAAAGAGAAAATCGATTCAGGAAAATTAGGGCACAGGATTGAAATATTTTCTACTGTACTCAAGATTGTCTAACATGAAGGGTGTGAAAGGTTTATCTATGATTACAGATGTTATGGGGTATCTGGTCTTACAGATGGACAAATAGTGAATAAAACAAAAAGAAAAGAACTCAAAGAATTTCACTGGTGAAAGAAAAAGAAAGCAATCAGCATTAAAACTCTATCAATGAAATGGCCAAAGGATATGAACAATTTTCAGATGAACAAAAAAATGCTCTAAATCACAATTGAGTAGGGAAATGCAAATTAAGACAACTCTGAAATATCAGTACTTACCTCTCAGATTGACTAAGATGACAGGAAAAAATAAAGATAAATGTTGTAGGAGATGTGGGAAAACTGGGACACTAATACATTGTTGGTAGATTGTGAATTGATGCAACCATTCTGGAGAACAAATTGGAACTATGTCCAAAGGACTATCAATTGTGTGTACTCTTTGGTCCAGCAGTGCTTCTACTAGGCCTGATCCCAAAGAGGTCATTAAAAAGGGAAAAGAACCCACATGTGCAAAAATGTTTGTAACAGCCCTTTTTGTAGTAGCAAGGAACTGGAAATTGAGTAGATATCCATCAGTTGGGGAATGGTTGAATAAGTTGTGATATATGAAAATAATGGAATATTATTGTTTGATAAAAAATGATAAGCAGATGATTTCAGAAAGGTCTGGAGAGACTTGCATGGACTGAGGCTAAGTGAAGTGAATAGAACCAAGAGAACAAAAACAAGATAATTTTATGATCCACTGTGATGGAATTTGTTGTTTTCAACAATGAGATAATTCAGGCCAATTCCAATAAACTTGTGATAGAGAAAACCATCTGCATTTAGAAAGTGAACTTTTGGGACTGAATGTGGATCACAACATAGTATTTTCACCTTTTTTATTTTTGTTGTTGTCTGCTTGCTTTTTTTTTCTTTCCCACTTTTTTCCTTTTTGATCTGATTTTTCTTGTGCAGCATGATAAATGTGGAAATATGTTTAGAAGAACTGTACATGTATATCCTATATTGGATTATTTGTTGTCTAGAGAAAGGGGGTGAGGGGAAATTTTGGAACACAAGGTTTTGCAAGTGTAAATGTTAAAAATAATTTTTTTTGCATGTATTTTGAAAATAAAAAGCTATTGTCAATCTCTCCTCTATTTAAGGGTGTGGATATGTCAAAGAATATGGAAATAGTTCTCAAAATAAAACTGCAAACTAAACTTCAATTTACTATTAATTTAAAAAAAATCAAAAATAAAAGTCAACATAAGCTGTTATTAGTTCTCTACAAAAGTGGACAAATAACAAATATTTTTCTATCTATCCATCTATTTTTCCATTGAAACATCACTGAAACTACAAACCAGATGTTTGGATGTCAACCACATAAATCATAGTTTAGTGGGCTCCCAGACAGGGTACCCTCCTTTCTCCCCTACTTTAGAATGTGTTCCTCATGATACACAGCAATTCAGTATCTCCCTGAAGGATTTATACAATGTCCAGCAACCTAATGAGTAAGTAGCCTCCTCAGTCTTAGAGTTAAACAATATGATTTTAAACTCTATATTGTAAACTCTTATTATTTTACATTCTCCTGCCTCACAGACTCACTCGTAAATGACTTATTTATAATATTCTATCTTCTTTTCTTCACCTCTTCACCTCGGAACTGTTGTATAAAATTAGATTTAAGTGAGTTAAAGTTGTACAAAGTCATCAGCCTCACTCTTTCTTCCTTAATCATTTAAGTCCAATGGCAAGAACAAAAATCAAGACAACTGGCAATGGTTGGAATGTAATGGATGACCTTGGCATCATCTAAATCAAACCAATTTTCCCTTTTTTCACCTTTACTTCTGGGAATCTCTATTTCTAGAACTCACTTCAAGTGATATCTCCTATAGTGAATAATTGAGGATATATATGATGGAGTATTTCTCTCACTCCTAAAATTACTGCATATTTATTTTGCACATATTTTGCACTTACTTATCTATATCTATCTATCTATCTATCTATCTATCTATCTATCTATCTATATGCGTGTGTGTGTGTGTTGTTGCATGCTTCATACCCCAAATGTAGAATCCTTGAGGTCAGGCATTGACACATGCTTTCTCTCCTTTTCTTCTTCTTCTTCTTCTTCTTCTTCTTCTTCTTCTTCTTCTTCTTCTTCTTCTTCTTCTTCTTCTTCTTCTTCTTCTTCTTCTTCTTCTTCTCCTCCTCCTCCTCCTCTTCCTCCTCGTCCTCCTCCTCCTCCTCCTCCTCCTCCTCCTTCTTCTTCTATTTCTTCCTTTTCTCTCTCTCTCTCTGTTTCTCTCTCACACACAGGGGAGACAGGCAGGCACTGTGAGGCATCTAGAATACAGTGGGTGCTTTATTAGTTGTTCAATTGAATTGAATTAAATGTCTCTACAATTTCTCTATGAAAATAAATATTTCTTAAGACACGTAAAATTTATTCATTTTGAATAACGATATAAAAAACAACTATAATATAATATGATGTAATATTCTAATATAATAAAATGTGATATAATATAAAACATATATGTTTTGAAAGCTCTACAAAAGTATTAAAGAGGTTAAAAATAAAAGGAGAATGAACTATATGTTTCCTTCTTCATTGCTCTATTTCTTGCCAACTGTACATTCATAAAAGAAGAATAAGGACATCAATATTGAAGGGCAGTATCGCTGAAGAGGAGCAGAGACTGGGATCAAAGCCACATGTAAAGTGCAAAAAAAGTGATGGATGAGAGTGTTAAGAAAGATATAGTAGTATTACATATGACTTCTTGCTTCCAGTTGTCTTTAATCTTTTCCCTTTTACCAGATCTCTCTATCTGAAGCTGTTTTTTTTTTTTTTTTTGAATCACATATGCCTCTCATTAGACAGCAGGATCTTTGGCCAATGACTCTGGATTGAGCTCTTACCTGATGGGGGTAGATTTGGGAGATTGACAGGACTCTAGGAAGGTAAGCATCTGTTTTGGAGTAAAATATTGTTTAATGTCTTTTTATTAGTATTAGTGTGGTGATGTTCTCTTAAAGATAAAACCATTTATTATACTATCTATAGGAAATATGTTTCCACTTTCTGTTTTAATAAATGTAATGATGGAATGTTAGAGCTGGAATCAGGTAGAACTGAATTCAAATTTGATCTTGGACACTTATTAGATGTTTGAATCTTGGTCAGCCCTTGGTTGCTTCAGTTTATT
This sequence comes from Antechinus flavipes, assembly GCF_016432865.1. Classification (NCBI taxonomy): domain Eukaryota; kingdom Metazoa; phylum Chordata; class Mammalia; order Dasyuromorphia; family Dasyuridae; genus Antechinus; species Antechinus flavipes. The sequence continues at coordinate 153,104,778 of NC_067401.1, forward strand.
CATTCATAAAAAGAGGATAATAATGATATTTCCTCCAGGGCCATTTGCAATGTGCTCGGCAAATCTTAAAACACTATAGATATTAGTCATTAATATTAATTTTTATTTGGAAAATTATATCTGGGGTCAAGATGTACACACATTATGACTTGGGCAAAAGGTGCAAAGTGTGTCCTCAGTTGGAGTAGTGGGTGGAATATGTCATTTGGAGGGGAGAAATGATCAAAAATACTGGAGAAATCATAGAATTTTAGGACCAAAAAGAATAATTCTAAACCTTTTTCTCTAGGATGACAATTCATGTATTTGAACATCTCTAAGTATTCACCAATCATATTTTTAACAATTTAGTCTAGAATTTTTCATTTGGCTATCCCTGACATTCTTCTACAGGCTCACTTTAGCCATATTCTTAGGTTTATCTTCTGCAATTTTTTTAAAATCAAAGTTCATTAGTACCTTTCTTCTACATTTACATTATTCTCTTGAAAATTTTTTGAAATTGAAAAATTAAATTTTTTACTCATATCATATCCCTGCATTTTAGAATTTCATTCTTCAATATTTTCTATCCATTTTTGTCTGACTTCCTCTATGATATTGTAATGTACGAGATTCTCCCTATTTTTCCTCTGAATCCCTTAAAATCACTTTCCTACATTATATGCAAAATGGATAATTTTGATTCTATTAAATAAGAAATGTTTTTGTACAAACAAAACCAATGCATTCAAGATTAGAAGGGAAGCAGAAAGCTGGGAAACAATATTTTACAGCTAGTGTTTCTGATAATGGCTTCATTTCTAAAATATATGAAGAATTGAGGCCAATTTATAAGAATACAAGCCATTTCTGAATTGATGAATGGTCAAACTATATAAACAAGCAATTTTTAGATGAAGAAATTAAAACCATCTATAATCATATAAAAATACTCTAAATCACTATTGATTAGAGAAATACAAATTATAACAGCTCTGAAGTACCACTTCACACCTATCAGATTGGCTAAGAAGATAGAAAAAATAATGATAAATGTTGGAGAGGATGTAGGAAAATGGCAACACTAATATATTTTTGGTGGAGTTGTGTACTGACCCAGTCATTTTGGAGAACAATTTAGAATTATGCACACAGGGCTATCAAACTGTGCATATTCTTCATCCAGCAGTGCTACTGCTGAGTATTTATCCCCAAGAGATCATAGAAGAGAGGAAAAGGACCTACATGTACAAAATTATTAACTGCTGTTCTTTTTGTGTTGATAAGGAATTCGAAATTGATTGAATATTCATTAATTGAGAAATGGCTAAATAAATTATGTATATAAATATAGTGGAATACTATTGCTCTATAAAAAAATGATAAGCTGGTTGATTTAAGAAAAGTCTGGAAAGATTTACATGAACGGAGGCTAATTGAAGTAAGGAGAACCAAGAGAGCATTGTACACAGTTACAGCAAGATTATGAGATGAGGACTTCCGGTTAAGATGGCGGAGAGGAGGCTCACAGTTGCATAAGCTCCGCGCTTTCTCTCACTATCCACTTCATTACAAGCCTCTGAATCAATGCTTGACTGAAAAAAACCCACAAATAGTTACCAAGAGAAGCCATCCTTGAGATCCGCCAAGAAAGGTCTGTCTTTACTGGAGGGCTGGGGCGGTTTTAGATCGGGCGCAGGCGGCGGGCAGCGGCAGTGAGAGCACGGGAACAGACTGGAGAGGGGGTGGGGAGTGATCGCAGCTGTCTCTGCGGGGAGAGCTTCGCTACAGGTTTGGAACCTGCAGCAAGTCAACAGCCCAGCAGAGAAGCTAAAAACACCGGGGCTGAAGAACACAACCGCAAACAGCTGGAGTCTCTCAGGACCTGGCCGCCCCCCCTTCCCCCCCCTCAGTGACTCAGCACGCTTTGGGATCTCAGAGCGCAGGCGCAGCACAGTCCTGCTAGTGCCTCACTGCTGCCCCCTGCAGTCTGTAGAGGAAGCTCGATAACACACCCAGCCCCCCCCAAAGAAAGACTCCAGTTTTTTCTGTTTTTCTTTGGTAGTTTGTCTCTGATTAATAGACAGAATGAGCAAGAAGCTGAAGAGGACTTTAACCCTAGACAGCTTCTACACAGATAGAGAGCAGACTCTAAATCCTGAGGAGACTAAAAACAGGCAGTCCCCAGGTGATTCCCCAAAGGAGGAGATCGTCTGTTCCTCAGCACAGATGAACCTCATAGAAGTGATTAAAAAGGCTCTCACAAGGGAGCTAGAAGAAAAATGGGAAAGCAGAGTGAGGCTTGGCAAAAGGAGAAGGAAGCTTGGGAAAAGGAGAGGGAGGCTTGGCAAAAGAGCCTGGAGAAGTCAGTTAAAGAGAGAGTGGATAAAGAAGTAAAATCCTTGAAAAATAGGATTAGTGAACTGGAAAACAAAATTGGCGAAATGGAAAAAAATTCCACAGAACAAAAGAACTCAATTGGACAATTAGAGAAAGATTTTAAAAAAGTGAGTGAAGAGAATACTTCACTGAAAATCAGAATTGAACAAGTGGAATTGAATGACTCGAGGAGACAAGAAGAATCAGTCAAGCAAATCCAAAAAAATCAAACAATGGAGAAAAATGTGAAATACCTTCTGGGAAAGACAACAGACCTGGAAAACAGATCCAGGAGAGACAATCTGAGAATCATTGGACTCCCAGAAAAACATGATGAAAAAAAGAGCCTGGACACTGTCTTCCAGGAAATTATCAAAGAGAACTGCCCAGAAGTCATAGGAACAGAGGAAAAAATAAACATTGAAAGGATTCATCGATCACCCACTGAAAGGGATCCTAAAATCAAAACACCAAGGAATATAGTGGCCAAATGCCAGAACCCTCAGATGAAAGAAAAAATATTGCAAGCGGCTAGAAAAACCCAATTCAAGTATCAAGGAGCCACAATAAGGATCACCCAGGATCTGGCAGCATCCACATTAAAAGATCGAAGGGCCTGGAATATGATATTCCGAAAGGCTAAGGAACTTGGTATGCAACCAAAAATAACTTACCCAGCGAGAATGAGCATCTTTTTCCAGGGAAGAAGATGGACATTCAACGAAGTAAGCGAATTTCATCTATTTCTGATGAAAAAACCAGAACTTAACAAAAAGTTTGATCTACAAATATAGAACTCAAGAGAAATCTAAAAAGGTAAAGATTAATCTTGGGAACTATATTTTGACTATATAGATGTATAAAGAATACATGTATACCTTGTTCTAGAAATTGATGTGGAAAGGACATTGTACCAGAAAAAGGGTAAAGTGGGGGTAGTACATCTCATGAAGAGGCATAGGAAACCTATTATATCTGAGAGAAAGAATGGAGGGGGATGAATATAGTGGGTATCTTACTGCCTTCAGAATTGGCTTTAAGTGAAAAATCTTAAGACATATTCAATCTATGGTGAAACTTCTCCCATCTCATTGAAAAGTGAGAAGGGAAAAGTGGAAAGGGAAGGAATAAGCTAAGCGGAAGGGAATACGGGAACTGGGAGGGAAAGGGGTAAGATAGGGGGAGGAACTCTAAGGCGGGGGGAGGGACACTAAAAAGGGAGGGCTGTGAGAAACAAGAGGTGCTCACAAGCTTAATACTTGGAAGGGGGGGAAAGGGGAAAGAAGGGAGGAAAGCATAAACCGGGGTTAACAAGATGGCAAGTAATACAGAATTGGTCATTCTAACCATAAATGTGAACGGGGTAAACTCCCCCATAAAGAGGAAGCGGTTAGCAGAATGGATTAAAAGCCAGAATCCTACAATATGTTGTTTACAGGAAACACACCTGAAGCGGGGAGATACATGCAGGTTAAAGGTAAAAGGTTGGAGCAAAATCTACTATGCTTCAGGTGAAGTCAAAAAAGCAGGGGTAGCCATCCTGATCTCAGATCAAGCTAAAGCAAAAATTGACCTAATTAAAAGAGATAAGGAAGGGCACTATATCTTGCTAAAGGGTAGCATGGATAATGAAGCACTATCTATATTAAACATATATGCACCAAGTGGGGTAGCATCTAAATTCTTAAAAGAGAAACTAAGAGAGCTGCAAGAAGAAATAGACAGTAAAACTATAATAGTGGGAGATCTTAACCTTGCACTCTCAGAATTAGATAAATCAAACCAGAAAATAAATAAGAAAGAAGTCAAAGAGGTAAACAGAATACTAGAAAAGCTAGATATGATAGATCTCTGGAGAAAATGTAATGGAGACAGAAAGGAATACACTTTCTTTTCAGCAGTTCATGGAACCTATACAAAAATTGACCATATATTAGGACATAAAAACCTCAAACTCAAATGTAGTAAGGCAGAAATAGTAAATGCATCCTTTTCAGACCACGATGCAATGAAAATTACATTCAACAAAAAAGCAGGGGAAGTAGACCAAAAAATAATTGGAAACTAAATAATCTCATACTAAAGAATGATTGGGTAAAACAGCAAATCATAGACATAATTAATAACTTCACCCAAGAAAACGATAATAATGAGACATCATACCAAAATGTATGGGATGCAGCCAAAGCGGTAATAAGGGGAAATTTCATATCTCTAGAGGCCTATTTGTATAAAATAGAGAAAGAGAAGGTCAATGAATTGGGTTTGCAATTAAAAATGCTAGAAAAGGAACAAATTAAAAACCCCCAGTCAAACACTAAACTTGAAATTCTAAAAGTAAAAGGTGAGATCAATAAAATTGAAAGTAAAAAAACTATTGAATTGATTAATAAAACTAAGAGTTGGTTCTATGAAAAAACCAACAAAATAGACAAACCCTTAGTAAATCTGATTTAAAAAAGGAAAGAGGAAAATCAAATTGTTAGTCTTAAAAATGAAAAGGGAGAACTCACCACTAACGAAGAGGAAATTAGAGCAATAATTAGGAGTTACTTTGCCCAACTTTATGCCAATAAATTCGACAACTTAAATGAAATAGAAAAATACCTCCAAAAATACAGCTTGCCCAAACTAACAGAGGAAGAAGTAAATATCCTAAACAGTCCCATCTCAGAAAAAGAAATAGAACAAACTATCAATCAACTCCCTAAGAAAAAATCCCCAGGACCAGATGGATTTACATGTGAATTCTACCAAACATTTAAAGAACAATTAACTCCAATGTTATATAAACTATTTGAAAAAATAGGGATTGAAGGAGTCCTACCAAACTCCTTTTATGACACAGATATGGTACTGATACCTAAACCAGGTAGGCTGAAAACAGAGAAAGAAAATTATAGACCAATCTCCCTAATGAATATTGATGCTAAAATCTTAAATAAAATATTAGCAAAAAGATTACAGAAAATTGTCACCAGGATAATACACTATGACCAAGTAGGATTTATACCAGGAATGCAGGGCTGGTTCAATATTAGGAAAACTATTAGCATAATTGACTATATCAATAACCAAACAAACAAAAACCACATGATCATCTCAATAGATGCAGAAAAAGCATTTGATAAAATCCAACATCCATTCCTAATAAAAACACTTGAGAGCATAGGAATAAATGGACTTTTCCTTAAAATAGTCAGGAGCATATATTTAAAACCATCAGTAAGCATCATATGCAATGGGGAAAAACTGGAACCCTTCCAGTAAGATCTGGAGTGAAGCAAGGTGCCCACTATCACCATTATTATTTAATATCGTATTAGAAACACTAGCCTCGGCAATAAGAGTCGAGAAAGATATAAAAGGAATTAGAGTAGGCAATGAGGAAACCAAACTATCACTCTTTGCAGATGATATGATGGTATACCTAGAGAACCCCAGAGATTCTACCAAAAAGCTATTGGAAATAATTCATAATTTTAGCAAAGTAGCTGGCTACAAAATAAATCCCCATAAATCCTCAGCATTTTTATACATCACCAACAAAACCCAACAGCAAGAGATACAAAGAGAAATTCCATTCAGAATAACTGTTGATACCATAAAATATTTGGGAATCTATCTACCAAAGGAAAGTCAGGAATTATATGAGCAAAATTATAAAAAAGTCTCCACACAAATAAAGTCAGACTTAAATAATTGGAAAAATATTAAGTGCTCTTGGATTGGCCGAGCGAACATAATAAAGATGACAATACTCCCTAAACTAATCTATTTATTTAGTGCTATACCAATCAGACTTCCAAGAAAATATTTTATTGATCTAGAAAAAATAACAACAAAATTCATATGGAACAATAAAAAGTCGAGAATCTCAAGGGAACTAATGAAAAAAAAATCAAATGAAGGTGGCCTAGCTGTACCTGATCTAAAATTATATTATAAAGCAGCAGTCACCAAAACCATTTGGTATTGGCTAAGAAATAGATTAGTGGATCAGTGGAAAAGGCTAGGCTCACAAGACAGAATAGTCAATTATAGCAATCTAGTGTTTGACAAACCCAAAGCCCCTAACTTCTGGGAAAAGAATTCAATATTTGATAAAAACTGCTGGGATAATTGGAAATTAGTATGGCAGAAATTAGGCATGGACCCACACTTAACACCATATACCAAGATAAGATCAAAATGGGTCTATGACCTAGGCATAAAGAACGAGACTATAAATAAATTAGAGGAACATAGAATAGTTTATCTCTCAGACTTGTGGAGGAGAAAGAAATTTGTGACCAAAGATGAACTAGAGACCATTACTGATCACAGAATAGAAAATTTCGATTACATCAAATTAAAAAGCCTTTGTACAAATAAAACTAATGCAAACAAGATTAGAAGGGAAGCAACAAACTGGGAAAACATTTTCACAGTTAAAGGTTCTGATAAAGGCCTCATTTCCAAAATATATAGAGAACTGACTCAAATTTATAAGAAATCAAGCCATTCTCCAATTGATAAATGGTCAAAGGATATGAACAGACAATTTTCAGAGGATGAGATTGAAACTATTACCACTCATATGAAAGAGTGTTCCAAATCATTATTGATCAGAGAAATGCAAATTAAGACAACTCTGAGATACCACTACACACCTGTCAGATTGGCTAAGATGACAGGAAAAAATAATGATGAATGTTGGAGGGGATGCGGGAAAACTGGGACACTAATGCATTGTTGGTGGAGTTGTGTACTGACCCAGTCATTTTGGAGAACAATTTAGAATTATGCACACAGGGCTATCAAACTGTGCATATTCTTCATCCAGCAGTGCTACTGCTGAGTATTTATCCCCAAGAGATCATAGAAGAGAGGAAAAGGACCTACATGTGCAAAATTATTCACTGCTGTTCTTTTTGTGTTGATAAGGAATTCAAAATTGATTGAATATTCATTAATTGAGAAATGGCTAAATAAATTATGTATATAAATATAGTGGAATACTATTGCTCTATAAAAAATGATAAGCTGGTTGATTTAAGAAAAGTCTGGAAAGATTTACATGAACGGAGGCTAATTGAAGTAAGGAGAACCAAGAGAGCATTGTACACAGTTACAGCAAGATTATGAGATGATAAACTATGATAGAATCTCTTCTCCACAATACAGTGATCCAAGACAATTCCAATAGATTTGGGATGAAAAATGCCATTTGCATCCAGAGAGAGAATATTGAGATTGAATGTAGATGAAAGCATATTATTTTCACTTAAGTTTTATTGTAGTTTTCCCTTTTGTTGTTAATTTTCTTTTATAACATGTTTTAATATGTAAACTCATTTAAAATGATTGTGCGTGTATAACCTATATTAGATTGTTTTCTGTTTTGGGGAGGAGGCAGGCAAGGGTAGGAGGAGAAAAATTTGGGACTAAAAATTTTATAATGATGAAAATTTGAAAACTATGTATAATTGAAAAAAATAACATTAAGCAAAATTGAAAAAAAAATTCCTAAAGCTAAGGTACAAGTCTGAAATAGATTTCTTCTTTTTTTTCTATCAGAAATTCTAATAGGGTAAATGGGATGTGGTAATCCTCCTTCAAGGATATCATTATTTCTATGTCAGTTACTCCTTCTTTATTGTTGAATAGTAGATCCCCAAGAGAATTTTCACTTACCATATCTTTTGAAGCATGAAGTTATCACTAAGACAGGTAAGAAGGTTTTGGATTTGACAGAAAGAACTCTAAAAGAGGTCTGGGTGATGAAGCCCCTTATCACTACTTTATCATGCTTTTGTTCCAGGATTTCGCTCTTTAAGCTAATTGCTTCTATTCAGTAGGCACTAAACTCTATTGTATCTCACTGCTTAAGGACTATTAGCATTTTCTAAATTTAGATCCAGTAAATTTGTCATACTGGGACAATACCCTAGTTACCTTATCATAATTGCAGCTTTGTGTAAAGATAGGAATATAGATTTAGACCTAGAAGGTACCTTAGAGACCATCTACTTCAAATAATGGCACAGAGATATTAAGTGACTTATTCAAAACATGAATTTGTACCCATGTTTTCCTGATTTCAAGTTCAATGTCATTTAAACCCTGCTGCCTGTCACAGGCAGAGTGGGGAAAGCTAAAAATTGTAACAAATCTTTTATACCTTTTAGCTTTTCCTCTTTAGTGGTACATATATAAGAAAATTAGACATTAGACATACATCATGAAACAATTAGATGCCAACTAAACCATTAGATGGAACTCATGGTCTGAATGTTCCCCAGTCTATGGCTAGCCAACCATAGAAGTCACTCAGTTCAGCGACCTAACTGAAATGTAACTAACTATTAAGAAAATTTTCATTTTATTTTCTTGCTGAAATAGTATTAATAATGACATAATAACTCCACATATTTTTATACAATCTTTCACAATTGAAAAATATTCCATACAAATCACCTTATTTAGTCCTCACAACAACTAAGAGTTAAAATAATAAGAATAACCAGAACAATTTCTTTTCTGAACAGATGGAATTGAGGATCACCCAAAGGACAATGGAAAAAAATACCAAAGAAAAAGAATTTCAAATGAGAGGATGTCACTAGAAAACTGAATGAGTGAAAAAGAGTAGACTGGTTATATGGAAAGAATGAAGGACAACTAAAAATGTAGATCCTCCATTGGTATATTTTTATGTCAATTTTGATAAAAGGAATAAGAAACAAATAAATCCTTGGTTAATATGATTAGAAAAAGAAAAGAAGAAAGAATTCTCAGTATCAAAAAAAAAAAGAGTAAACTTACCACCAATAAAGAGGAAATTAAAGTAATAATTAGGACCTATTTTGCCCAATTGTATGCCAATCAATCTAATAATCAAGTGAAAAGGATGGATACATTCAAAATTTAGATTACCTAGATTAAATAGTCCAATTTTAGGGGGAAAATGAAGTATTAATGAACTCCCTAAGAAAAAATCTTCAGGGCCTGATGGATTTACAAGTGAATTCTACCAAACATTTAAAGAACAATTAATTCCTGTAGTATATAAACTATTTGTAAAAGTAGGTGAAGAAGAAGTCCTTCCAAATGTCTTTTTATCACAAATGTGATGCTCATACCAAAACCAAGAAGGACCAAAACAGAAAAAGAAAATTAAAGACCAATTTCCCCAATTGTTCCAATTTATATAAAAATCTAAAATAAAATATTAGCAAAGAGATTACAGCAACTTATCATCAGAGCAATACACTATGACCACATAGGATTTTTATCCAGGGATTCAGGGCTCAATCAGTATTAGGAAAACTATCAGCATAATTGACCATATCATTAACTAAACTAACAGAAATCATAATTATCTCAATAATGCAGAAAAAGGCACCTGACAAAATCAAAGACCTATTCCTATTAAAAACACTAGAGAGCATAGGAATAAATGGAGTTTTCCTTAAAATGATCAATAGCATCTATTTAAAAGCATCATATGTAATGGGGATAAACTAAAACCATTCCCACTAAGATCAGGGTGAAACAAAGTTGCCCATTCTCACCATTACTATTCAATATTGCATTAGAAATGTTAGCTTTAATAATAAGAGAAGAAAAAGAAATTAAAGGAATTGGAGTAGTTAATGAGGAAACCAAATTACCACTCTTTGCAGATGGTATGATGGTAAACTTAGAGAAAAAATTACTAGCAACAATTTACAACTTTAGCAAAGTTGCAGGATACAAAATAAATCCTCATAAATCATCACCATTTTATGTTACCACGACAAAGTCCAGCAGCAAGAGATACAGAGAAATTCCATTAAAAAATTTGTAGATAATATAAAATATTTGGGAATCTACCTACTGAAGCAAAGTCATGAAATATATGAACACAATTACAAAACACTTCCATACAAGTAAAGTCAAATCTAAATCAACTGAAAAAATATCAAATGCTCATGGGGAGGTTGAGCTAATAAAATACAAATGACAATACTACCTAAATTAATCTACTTATTCAGTGCCATACCAAACTCCCAAGAAATTATTTTACAGATCTAGAAAAAATAACAGAAAAAGCATTTGACAAATATCAAACCCATTCCCATTAAAAACACTAGAGAGCATAGGAATAAATGGAATTTTCCTTAAAGTAGTAAGTAGCATCTATCTAAAACCAAAAGCAAGCATTATATGTAATAAGGATAAACAGGAGACATTTCCTATAAAATCCGGGATGAAAAAAAGTTGCCCATTATCATTACTACCATTCAATCTTTACTAGAAATGTTAGCTTTAACAATAAAAGAAGAAAAATAAGTAGAAAGAATTAGAATAAGTTATGAGAAAATAACATCATCATTCTTTACACATGATATGATGGTATGCTTAGTGAATCCGAGAGATTCAATTAAAAAGCTGCTAGAAACAATTAAAAACTTTAAGGAAAATTGCAGGACATAAAATAAAACCACATAAATCACCAACATTTCTATGTTACCATCAAAGTTCAGGAGCAAGAGATAGAAAGAGAAATTCCATTTAAAATAATTGTAGATAATATAAAATATTTGAGAGTCTACCTTCCAAGACAAAGTCAGGAACTATATGAACACAATTACAAAATTTTTCACACTTTTCACATAAAGTTAGAACTAATCATTTGGAAGAATATCGAGGGCTCCTCAATAGGCTGAGCTAATACAATAAAAATGACATTTCTATCCAAATTAATCTACCTACTCAGGGCCATATCAGTCAAACTATCAAGAAATTACTTTATAGAGCTAGGAAAAAAAACAACAAAATTCATTAGAAAGAAGAAAAGGTCAAGAATTTTCAAAGAAATTAATGAAAAAAAGTAAACAAAGATGACCTTTCTGTACCACTTAAAACTATATTATAAAGCAGTGGCCAGTACCATTTGATACTGGCAAAAAAAAAAAAAAAAAAAAAAAAAAGCAATGCTCAGTGGAATAAGTTAGATTCACAAGACACACTAATCAATGACTATAGTAATCTAGTGTTTGATAAACCCAAGGACTTCAGCTTTTGGCATAAAAACTCACTATTTGACAAAAATTGCTGGCAAAATTGAAAAATTGTTGCTGTACACAGCAACAAGAAGATTATGTAATGATCAACAATGATGAACCTGGCTCTTTTCAAGAATGAGGTAATTCCAGGCAATTTCAATAGACATTCACATCCAAAGAAACAACTATGGAGACTGAATATAGGTCAAAGGATAGTAATTTTACCTTTTTTTGGTGTTGTTGAATGTATGTTTGCTTGTTTTCTTTTTTCTTTTTTTGTGTTTTTCCTCTTTTGATAAGATTTTATTTGCTCGGCATGACAAATATAGAAATATGTTTAGAAAAAGAGCACATGTTTAACTTATAGTAAGTAGATTGATTGCAGTCTAGGGCAGGGGGGATGTAAGGGAGGAAAGGAGAAAAATCTGGAACACGAGGTTTTGTAAAGGTGAATGTTGAAAATTATATTTGAATGTATTTGGAAAAATAAAAAGCTATTATTTAAAGAAAGGTAAAAGGAACATTTTCAACATATCAAACAGCTATTCTGTGGCAAATTGATGGGAGAAGATGGACAAGGTTAAAAAAAGTGATTAGGAATGAATGAATTTAAATGTTCATTTATTGGAGGGAATTATTTTTTCAATGAGATTACAGAAAAAACATTATTGGAATTTTATATGTATTATACTTTAAAGTTTATAAAACATTTAACTTAACATTACCATGTTGAATATGTAGAAGACATGGATTTGGCCTGTGATTTCTTTAGTATAGAAAATTTCTGGATGCGAAAATTTCCTCCATCAATATAAGTTAGTACCTTCTTATTAACTTTTTTAATGGGATTTCTTTACCTGAGGTCTATGAACTAGTTCTTTGCTTTTTAAAAATTTTGATGAGTGAATTTCAATAAATTACTTTCCTTTGTAATTTTGTGTATTTTTATGCAATATTTAAAAATAGTATTCTGAGGAAAGTTTTATTAGCTTCTTCAGATTGCTAACAGGGACCATAACACAACAAAAAGTTAAGAACCTTTTGAAGGATTGGTAGAGCACTGAGAGGCTAAGTAATTCATCTAGTTTTTGATAACCTATATATGTCAGAGGAGGGCTTTGGATCTAGGTCTTGCCTCTGAGGTTGGTTTTCTATCCACGATGCCACATGGCCTCTTGTCTTCCAATAAGCATAGATATTATTCTACTCACTGGTGAGATCCAAAGAGAGGATATCCTGATATATTTCACCCATTGCTCCTAGCTGTGCCATCTGGGAGCAGATCAATGGCACAGAGGATTACACATCTGCCAAGGTCACATAACAAGTAAAGCATGGAGTTAAAAAACCATTTCCCAAAGTTCAATGTTTTTCTCCCCACATTCATTCACTAATATCTTTCTGCATCTGCAGTCTTTTAGCATTGATGGCATTCTTCAGACAAAAGCATTTTAAGAATAATCAGCCAGAATACTTCCCTATTAAAATGATTCTAAGTTCATTTTTTAAAATTCAGCCCTGCTTTAACCCCTTGTTAATCCTTGGCATTGACCCAAATTCAACTTTTCCCCAGACTTTTTACTTCCTAAGATTGATTATTTTCAACAGATTGATGGGGTTTCATGGCAGGGAATAGCACATTATGTCTGTGGTTCATATTTCTTTAGACAAATATACTCCATGTTCTAATCTAGGATTCTAGTGAATGTCCAATTCCAAGAACAAACTGTGGGAGCAGAAGTCAGTCAACTCTGAGGGGGGGAGAGAATTATTGTAAATGAATGAGCACATTGCTCTGTGTTTATTTGCTAAGATATTAGACATATGGAGAACCATACTACCTTATGGCCCCTGAGGTCCAAGGCTAATCTAAGAATCAATATAGGAATAATCTTTGGGAAAAAAAAGAAGACATAAAACTCAACTTTTAAGTAATCAGGGAAAATTTGGAGAAGATTGCATATTTATTATATGGCTTATATGCTTTATTTAAAAATTAGATCTCCCCAAATTCAACATTTAAAAAAATGCCTCCATTCCTATTCTTTATTCAAAAAATATGAGCAACAGCTTGACATAGCAGAATACTAGAGTTGGTACATAATGAATAAAGTATAATAATTTTTTTTCTGTTGAAAATGGAGAAATATGGGCAGCATGGGCATTTGTTTAGGTGAACAGGTTTATCCAAAGGTAAAATCCAAGAGGAGCAACTGTGGAGTCTATTTCCTAGGCATATCCACAGATGCTTATGAAATATATACACATACATATATAAACATATATGGCTACATATGCATATATGTGCGTGTCTCATGAGAAGAAAAAGAATGGACAAAGAGATCATTAAATATCAGCCAATGTGAAGAAATACCAAGAGCTTTTACTAGATTGAAAGATCAACATGAATGTAGAATGTGACATGCCAGCCAAAAATCCTCATATAATCTTAAGGATCTTGTTATTGTTCAGTCATATCTGACTCCTCATGAACCCATTTAGGGTTTTCTTGGCAAAGACACTGCAGTAGTTTTCCATATCCTTCTCCAGGTCATTTTACAGATGAGGAAACCTAAGATGAGGAAAAAATGACCTGACCAAAGTCAAACAGCAAATAAGTGTCAGAGGTCAGATTTGAATTCAGGATGATCAATCTTCTTGACTCCAGGCCTGATACTCTATCTGCTGGGCCACCTAGATATTTTAAGAATCTTATTATTCATAGAATAATAATAGAAGCATATATATATTTAAAAACTGCTGGTTTTATTATGATTTGCTCTGATCAGATCATACTTTAGCTCTAACTCTCTCATTTTAAATCTAAATTCTTATATAATTAGAGAAAGTGATTGGGATTTTGAGGGGAATTGAAGCCATTCTTTACACACGCTGATTTTTACATTCCTTTACACAGGAATATTAATCTGGATGAAAGATTACCATTGTTTGGGTGGTGGAATGGGAAATTAATAGCTATTTTTGAGTGTTTGTTGTGCTGTTCTGAGGAAGGGGAATTAGGTTTGTGCCACAGGAATCAGAACCAGGAGTAAAAGATAGAAACAGTAACAGCTTTTAGTTCAACAGACAAAAAAGTTCATAATTAAGCTATAAAATAAGCTGCCTTCCATTAGTGTAAAGCTTCAGGCAGAGGCTGGATGACCATATTGAGGGTTGTAGAGGAAATCTCCTGTTCTGGTGTGTGTTAAACTAGATGAATCTTACAAATGAAAGGAAATATTGTATGTGAAACCACTTTGTTACTATAAAGTGCTATGTAAATGTTAGTTTTAAAATTTATTATAAAAAAAACTCACATTGAATATATAGATGTATGTATTTTGAGATGTTACAGCTAACATCCTCCCATTGGCTTCCTGCCCTATTTCCTAACCAATGTGTCTTGATGATGTCAATGACATCTTGGGTTTTCTGATACTTCTTACCAATTATTGAACAGAAGAGAGGCGGGACATGATGATAATAACCACTGTGAAGAGAAGAGAGAGAATGGTTGTGTGACTGTGTGTATGTGTGTCTGCCCATATGCATGTGTATTGTGGTTAAGAGATGACTCATTGTCCCTACCCTAAAGGAACTTCCAATCTAGAGGGAGACGCGACACACATGCAAGCAATTATGATATAAAAAAGAAAATGAAAGTGGTCCAGGGTTCATGGGATTGATGCAGGCTGGTTAGACAAGATCCTGGTCTTCAGATGAAAGATCATTTACAGACAGATGGAAATAGTTAAAACAATGGGTGAATCCATAAGCCTAGACTCTGATGTCAAAGGAATTCTCCTAACCCCAGAATACATTCTTATTTAATCAATTATTGCTTATTGTATTTTTTGAGGCAATTGGAGTCTAATGACTTGCCAAGGATTACAGAGCTAGTGGTCAAATTTGAATTTAAATCCTCTTACTCCAGGGCTGGTGCTCTGTCCATAGTTACCTAACTGCCTCATTGCTTGCTGTATTAAAGCAGATTATAATGATGTATAGACAACTAGGTGACAGAAAAAAATAAATATTGGGCTTTAAGTTAGGAAGATCTGATTTCAAATCTGGTCTCAGATACTTACTAGCTCTATAACTGGTCTCTTAACCTCTGTTTCCTCAACTGTAAAATGAGGATAATAACAATAAATACTTTTTATCTTACAGAGTTGTGAGGATCAAATTAGCGAATAGTTGTAAAGCATTTAGCATAGTGCCAGCTCATAGTAGGCACTTAATAAATGCTTATTCCTTCTTCCCAACCTTCGTAAGAAGCCCCCTCCCATTTCCTTTATTTACATTTGAATAAAACCAAATAAAATCAATATTCCTTACTTTACTCCAACTGGTCTTCAGTTCTCTCTGCTCAGAAAACTTCAGTAAGTCTCTCTAAGAGAAAATACAATCCGGCTAATCTTTTCAGGGTTGTTTCACTTACCTTCCCATATTACATTGGAGCCAGATTGTTCTTTTTTGAACTTGACATTTTATTTCTTGCCTTTGAGTCTTTGTGCAGATTGATCCCCTAGACTGAAATGCACTCCATTTCTAGATCTTCCTGTTAGATTTCCTAGATTGATTCAAGGCTCAGTTTATGTTCCACTTTCTACAGGAAGACTTTTATGAAGCCCCTGATTGGTAGATTTCATATATAGTTGTCAGTTTTCTCTGCTATATTTGCTCTCTCTTTCAGCTCCCTACATCCCACCAAAATCTTGGAGGGAAAGGGCTGATTTTGTTTGCTTTTTTATATTCTAAGAGGTTAATATGGTGCCTCAAGGTAAGCAGGCCCTTAATAAATGATGATTTTATTGAATTATACTGGATTTCTGGGTTTGGGTTATAAGTACTGCTCCATTTGTCAGAACAATTTCAATATTGGCAAATGAAGGTTATTATTGAGGCAGAAGTATGTATCTCTTTGTACCTTTCTCTTATTTTTGTGTGTCTTGGTACTGATTAAATTGTAGTTCTCGGTACTGATTAAAGTGAAGTTTGACTAGAATTGAACATGAATGTGTTCCTGCTTAAAATCCTGAATCAGACTAGCATAATTATTATTTATAAATTGTCAAAGGAAATGAGAGAAAGAGGGGAAGACTTCCCATAGTCTAACAAGTTCACTGGTTTTAAAAGGAATAAAAATGATGGGTGCAATGTCTTTCCCTATATTTAATTCAGTATCAGTCAATTTAATAAACATTTATTAGTCATTAATAAGAGCAATATAGAGAAAGATGATTCAATGGTCCCTATCTTGAAGAAACTTATCCCCTACAGGGGGATGTGAAAACATATGCAAATAATTATCCTGAAAAAGACACATGAAAGAACCATAAAAGCTACAAAATGTTGTGTGAGCAATTGGGTAGATCTGTGCTTGTGTTGACCCTTCTGTTCTTAATGCTTTATTTATTTAACTGCTGAATGTTGTTTGCTGAGCCTGGCAAAGGATACTGTGAAAAAATTCTTATCCTATACCTAACATGTTTTTTTTAACCAATCTTTTGATAATTCTGGTATTTCTATGGCCTATGGCATAATGCAGTGTGTTAAACAAACTTTAGCTTTGACAGATATCCAAATATAATCCATATTGGATTAAATTCAGTGTACACATGTTTAAGATGAATTTTATAATGACGAAGATATACTTAGGATATATATTGTTGATGTTCTGTATACTTAGGATTAATTCTTTGACATAAACTGTATGAAGTTCATTTAAACTTATTAGTTTTCAGTGCCATACAACATATTTTAGCAACTACTTCAATTGTTCAAATTTTTATTCAAGGGTTCTTAATTTCTTATGCTCTTGTCTCCTTTCATAGTCTGGCTAAACCTTTGGATCCACTTCTGAGAATATTTTTAAATGCATAAAATTATATATATATATATATATACATATACATATAATTACAAAGGAAGTTAGTGATATTGAAATATAGTGCATGATGTGTGGTGTGTGTGTATGTGTATGTGTGTGTGTGTGCCTCTGCCCAAGGTTAAGAACCTTTGCTTTAGTTATATAAATGTATTGTATAAAGTAACATTGAAATCTAAGCAAAGAAATGATATATTTTATAAATCTCATATTTGAAAAAAAGCACTATTTTGCCTCATCATTTTGCCCTCTTCCCATCACTTTTCTGTACTACTATTTGTATATAGTAAAATAAAAAATTGGGGAGAGCTATTGAATTAGAAAGCAGAAACCCTAAGCCCTATTTGTGGCTAGTGGTTCTGTATGATCCAAGATGAAATTTTGACCTCTGTCTTTTTGTGTTCCATATGAAAATCAATTATAACAGAACATGGCAGGAGATTATTCCTTTCAGGGGTTCAGAAACATCAAGGGAGACTAAACAGATCTTGGAGAAACCAAATTCCTTTAACAGCATAGAGAGGCAGATCTAGAAGGGACTTCCAGAAATAATCCAACTCTGTAGCTTTATCCAGAGCCTGAATAAAAACAGGATGTAAGCTAGTGAAGATTTTAATAAATAATCCAAGTGTATGTTTCCAGGACTAAGGTCTTTTGGTCCAGTTGCTTTTCATGCCCATTGATATATCTATCAATGCATTTGATGTTATTTGATTGTCTCCTTTTATTCCTGGCAACAGATTATTTATATGTAACCAGATTCTTTACACTTGGAAATCCACAGATTGCTCTGACATAGTCCAAAGTCACTGTGTCTCATGGTAAATAGAATATTAGACTAGGAATCAAGAAGATGTGGTTTCAAATCTTTCTTTAGACATTTACTAGTTGTTATTAAAAACCTCCTTGTGTCTCAGCTTTCATTTCTTTATCTGTAAAATGGGAAAAACAAAAGCATCAGTCTCTCAGGGTAGTTGAGAAGCTCAAGTAAGATAATGTTTATAAAGTGTTTTGCAAACCTTAAAGCTATGATTGTTATTATCCCATTTCCTCCCTACTGCCACTGAAACCACTCTTGTAAAAACAGTTTTTATGGAGCTTTTGCCTGGGCACAAAACCATTGAAAAATTAATAAATTATTCTTTTCTGTTTTCGATGGAGATTTAAATCCATAACAGACTTATGAACGTAAATGCACATGCACGCACACATACCCAGATGCCCTTCTCATTATGTGACACATAGTTTGGATGATGCTAATCTGTGGAATAATTTGAGCATCTTTGAGCAAGGCTTTTGTGAGGTGATTTCATCAGTAGCATAGAAAATCCTTCTGCCCTCCTAAATATCTCTCCTAATAGCTTGGTGACAGCTATTATCTATATGACAGATTCATTCATGTGGGATTAATGCTTCCACTATCATGCATTTCAACAACTAGTGTGGAAAAGATTGGCCAATATTTGGTTAGTTAATATATTTCTAAAAACACCACCAGCAAGACATCTTCAAGGTTTATCTGATTTATTCCCCTGTCTTATGGCAGCTATCTCTTATTTTTTTAGCCTCCTTGAAATAGAAAAAATTAAAAGATTGGGATTAATTCAAGTTGAGTTGAAAGCTCTAAACTTTGAAAGTGAGAGTGGCTTTTCCCTCTTGAGATGAAAATGGTGACTAACCAGCCTGGTTCTGGTCTTGGCAATGAATTGCAATGAATCACTAATCAGGTGAGTAACATTTTGGGATTGATTTAAATCATGTATATTACAGGATGTTTGTAGAGGGGAAAGACTTGGGACTTATTAGACTGTGATTGGTAGAAATTCATCCCTTTTAAAGTGTGTATGTGTCATAATGAAGTTATTTCCTTCAGCATATGTAATCTGTGAAATATGGAGGACACAGAACATTCAAAATTGCTTATGAAGTATCTTGTTATTCATAAAATTGGTCGAATTAATTGATTTGTTTGGCAATTTCTTCTTTGAGTGGCAGAAGAAAACATCAGGATAGGAGCCTACAGTTATAGAATACTAGATTTCAAACTTTAAGAAAAGTTAGAGGATTGATAAAATTAACCTACTTGTTTGTCCTTCAATTATCTTCCAAAAAAACAAAACAAAACCAGAAACATGCAAGCATTTTTTTCCTGTCTTTCTGTCTTGATTCTTTGTGTCTGTTTTTGTTTTCTCCCTCCCTCCCTCCCTCTCTCATTTGGCTGTTACTACACTCTTCAACCTCATTATACCATTTTCCAGGTTGGAGTGTGCATATATGTATGTATGTACACACATATGTACACATACATATATACATCTATATGTGGGTATGTGTATGTATGTTTCTGTGAAGTGATGGATATTTATATCCTTTTGTTATCGCTTTGGAGAGTTCTTTAAAGAGCTCTATGCTAGAAACTTCTTTCATCATCTTATCAGTTCATCTTTTTACAGAGCTTTTCATAACACAAATAGAATTTTGAAGCTGGAAAGAATCCAAGGAATCTATTTTAGCCTCATTTTGGGAGGTGAGAGAAGAAAAAAAAAGTCTTCTGATTTCATATCCAAAAGGGAATCCTAGTGTAGAAACTCCTGACACAATTCTTCTGTAACTTAAGAGTCTTAGGTATTTGCCTGGAGGATCTAGAGACTGAGTAACTTGCTTACACTTATTTAACTCTTATGTCATAGGCCAGCTTTGAATCGAGGTAATCCTAACTCTAAAGCTGAACCCCTATCTCTTATGCTAAGGATATATATATATATATATATATATATATATATATATATATATCCATATGCTTTAAAGAGTTCTGTTTTGTATTGTCTAGTGTTATTCTCCAAGTTGGAAGTAACATTATACCAGGGTTATATCATACATATCTTGTGTTCTTCCCCTTCACATCTTTAATGGTAGATGAATTAATGTATAATTTAAATGTAAGACTAAATCAATATATATGTATAATGATAAATCTATTTCTAAAAAATCTATAGGGAATCCTTTAAGTTAAGCATACTCTTACACACATGGGCATATATTCTCTCTCTCTCTCTCTCTCTCTCTCTCTCTCTCTCTCTCTCTCTCTCTCACATACACACACACACACACACACACACACACACACACAGGCACACCATAATCTTTATTTCCTTTTGCCTCTGCCTGGATTGAAGAAAAAAAAAAGTTTATTTGGCTGGAAGAGTTCAGAGCTGAGTTAAGGTGAGCAAACATAATCGTCCACAATGAAATATAAATTTGTCTAGGGGTGATGATGCCAGATATGTGTTTTTTCCCCCTACTTCAATGTGGTAGCAATAACAGAGAAGCATATTGGCCCAGTAATCAGAAGGGAAACTTGCCCAACTCCTGGTCTTAATGAAATGAAACCTTGAAAAACAACAACAGCGTGCTTGGTGTAGACTGGCAGAGTTTCAGAGTCTTAATTAGAATAGCATTGCAGTTGGTTTGTTTATCTTCCTTCCTTCTTTCTCTTATTCTCTGTCCCTGTCTCTTTTTGCCTATGTCAATGCCTTTCTCTGTTTTTCTCTGCCTTTCCTCCTCCTCCTCCTTGTCTTGGTTTCTCTTCCTCTCTCATGTCTCTCCCTCTTCCCTGGCACTGAATATTCTCTTGAGGTTAATGTCTTGATATTTTTTGGTACATGTCAAATGAAGTTGACTTGAGAACCCATCAGATTTAAGGCAAAGAAACTGAAACTGCCTTTTTCTCCTTCATCTTTGATTAATTGGAAAAGACCCTCTTTACCTTAAATAGACATCCATGTTTTTACCATTCCTGTCTCCATCCAAGACTTTTTACAGGTGACATTTTGTGCCTAGGACATAGTCTTTGGCATATTACAGCTTCTTCAAAATACTTGTTGACTGATTGATAGGAAGAAAAATTAACATTTCCCAAGAAGATGAAATAACAGTGTGTGTGTGTGTGTGTGTGTGTGTGTGTGTGTGTGTGTGCAGGAAGGGGAGAAGAGTCCTTGATGCCTGTGATCCTAGGTCAGGAATAGTTCTATAGGAATGTTTCAGAACAGCTAACTACATCCTGGTCTAGGTAGTGGGCGGTAGTGTGGGTGGTGATGGTAATGAGACAGAGCAGGGAGTATTTCAGCGCCTAACCATGTCTAGAAAGTCAAGACTTGCATTGATTTAAACTTCTAAGCAGTTTGAATTTAAAAGCATGATAACTACTGGGCTATATTTTTATCACACCTTAAGACTTGTTCAATTCTTTCTTTATAACAATCCTAAGTCTTATAATTTTTATGATTTCCATTTTACAGATGAGCAAACAAATTCAGGGAAATGGAGTAGCTTGTACAAAGTCCCAAAGCTTGTCTGAGCAGATACACAAATCAAGGATCTCTGGTTCACACTTCGATGTTCTTTCTAATCAACTTAGGAAGGAATGAAGGAAGGATGAATTTATTGATTTATTATTATTTATTAAAAATGTATTATTACTATGTGCTACTTCAAGGGATAGATTCCAATTTATCAGAACATAAATCTTCTAACTTCCTAAAGCTTTATGAAACTCAGTTTTTGTCTCAGAATTTTTACTCTTAAAGGAAAGTTGAAGTCAAATTTGGAGATGATGGATTAAAAATACTAATAACAACTAACATGAAGTTTGAAACACTTTAGATCATCCCTGTAAAACAACTCTGTGAGGTAAGTATGATAAATATTATTAGCATCTACACCCTTTTTTACAAGTGAAGAAACAGAGGGTCAGAGAGCTTAAGTGACTGGTCATCGTGACATTACCACTAAGTTTAAGAAATAAAATTTGAAACCAGGTTTTCCTGACTTCAAGTCCATCATTTTGAACATGTTTTTTGTTTTGTTTTATAAGGAACTTTTGAAACTCATTTTAAAACCTAGGCTTCTAGGAAAATAATTTAAATATCACTGAGGAATAAATTTTCTGAACTTGGAAGGAAAGCAGACTACAGAGATCATTCAATTTTATTCCCCTGTTTCTGAACAACAGTTGTACACTAAAATTACCACTGAAGGTGAAGACAACATAAATCTGGATAGACTCCAAGGTTTATTTAGTGTCACGCTCCATTTGAAGATAAGGACAAATAAGCCTGGGAAGTTAGATGACTTGTCTAACTTATAACATATATATATATATGTAAAACAAGTTATAACTTGTATAACTTATAACTAGTAAGTGTCTTTGATGGGATTTGAACTCTATCTTCATGATTCCAGATTCAGTGTTCTTTCCACATTACTAGGTAGGCATTGAGGAAAAAAAAAAAAAAACCTTACACAACCTGTCTTTTGGCAAAATATTTTCAGTCTGGAGAATTTCTTCTTTCTTCACAGCTGGAATATTTCCTGCTATAATGACATTTTCATTGGAATTGGTTTGTTGGTAATGGATGAGGTCTCTGAAAAAGACAACTCAAATTTATCAATCAGGAAGGATTTAGACTTTTGTATTTTGTGATCCCTAGTTTCATAGATTCAGAATTTAGGGGAAGATTGGAGTCATAGAATCCAGCCCCTTCATTTTGCAGAAGAAGAAACTGAGACCTAAAGAAATTGGGTAGACATTTTGACTATTATAAAAATCCAAATTAATTACAAAGGACCTGTGAAGGTGTTATCTTCATTTAGAGGAAAAAATAAAACTGGTAAATAGAAAATATTTTTATATACACACACTCCCTCACATATATACTTACATCTAATGGTAGCAATCTCTCAAATGGAGTGGGGGAAGAAGAAAAAAGGGGAAAAAAAGAAATCACAAGTTGTATATAATAAATTTGCTGTTTTGTTTTTGTTTTTGTTTTTATTTTATGTCATGGAAATGCATGTTAAATTCAGAATAAAATAAAGTTAAGGAAATTTGCAAAAAATGTAAAAAAGAAATTAGACAACTTGTCTAAGGTTGTATTTGAGTCTAATCCAACCAGCAATTAACTAAATAGAGATGCTTCAAAAGTATATACAAAACAACAGGCAGATTTTTTAAAAAATAGTTTTCTTTAAAAACTGTAGTATATTTTATTTTTAATAGGCTTTATCATATCTTTTTATATTGCTATCACTTTTAATTTCAACCCTCTCCTCACCAGAGAATACTTCCTTATAAGGAAGAGAGAAAAATTTGTTAACATAAATGTATTAATCATATATGACAGCTTGAGAATCATTCTTATGACAGCATAGGAAGCATCTATAGTAGACAAGTAATTAAAAAAAGAGAAATATATTTCATCACCATTCCTTTAGAATCAAGGTGATTATAATCAACTCTTATCTCTTTTATTAATTTTTTCCCTTTTTCATTCTGGTCATTTTGTTTTCCTAAGAACTAATTCTGCATCCTTTCTTCTGAATTAATTAATCTAAATCTCAAGTTTTTCAGAATTATTTATATATCTTAATTCCTAAAAGATTATAATATCCTATTATTTAACTTGCTAACTTGGTTTACAAAACATTTTTTTCTATAGGAAACTCCTCCATACAGTAAATCAAACAAGGAGACCTAGGACATTCTTACTGGAGGTAGAAAAATATAAATTACTGGTTTTGAATACATCCTTAATAGTCTCAAGCTGATACACTAGGACCCAAACAAAAATTTCTGAAAGGTACTCATTTCCTTTCTTTTTATTAATTGCTCCTATTTGATAGGTATCTTTCCTCCAAATGCATTCTTTATTTGTTTTATTCCCCTTCTCCCATTGGAAGAGAGATTTTTAATCATTTGTGTAATAAGTCCCATAATCAAAGTCTCACGAAACCTTATGCTCTCTTTATAATAATGGTTTTAAAAGACACAGAATAAAACACATAGAATCACACATACACACACAAAAAAACCTAATCATATTGACAAATCATTATTAATCAGAGAAATGCAAATTAAGACAACTCTGAGATACCACTACATACCTGTCAGATTGGCTAGAATGACAGGGATAGATAATGGGGAATGTTGGAGGGGATGTGGGAAAACAGGGACACTGATACATTGTTGGTGGAATTGTGAACACATCCAGCCATTCTGGAGAGCAATTTGGAATTATGCTCAAAAAGTTATCAAGCTGTGCATACCCTTTGATCCAGCAGTGTTTCTACTGGGCTTATACCCCAAAGAGATACTAAAGAAAGGAAAGGGACCTGTATGTGCCAAAATGTTTGTGGCAGCCCTGTTTGTAGTGTCTAGAAGCTGGAAAATGAAAGGATGTCCATCAATTGGAGAATGGTTGAGTAAATTGTGGTATATGAACGTTATGGAATATTATTGTTCTGTAAGGAACGGCCAGCAGGATGAATACAGAGAGGACTGGCGAGACTTACATGAACTGATGCTGAGTGAAATGAGCAGAACCAGGAGATCATTATATACCTCAACAACGATACTGTTTGAGGATGTATTCTGATGGAAGTGGACCTCTTTGATAAAGAGAGCCTTAATTGATCAAAGATGGACAGAAGCAGCTACACCCAGAGAAAGAACACTGGAAATGAATATAAACTGCTTGCATTTATGTTTTTCTTCCCGGGTTATTTATACCTTCTGAATTCAATTCTCCCTGTGCAACAAGAAAACTGTTTGGTTCTGCACACATATATTGTATCTAGGATATACTGCAACCCATTCAACATGTAAAGGACTCTTGCCATCTGGGGGAAGGGTGGAGGGAGGGAGGGGAAAAATCGGAACAGAAGTGAATGCAAGGGATAATGCTGTAAAAAATTACCCTGGCATGCGTTCTATCAATAAAAAATTATTAAAAAATTAAAAAAAAAACTAATCATATTGAAATCGTTAAATAGATCTCTACCTATATGCACTTTCAATTTATTGAATCTGGTGACTGTAAGCTTTAATATTTATTCTAGAGTCTGTGAACTTGTTATTTAGAAAAAACATATAATTATAATATACACACAATAAAATACATAGGATTGAAAAGGAATATTTGTTGTTGTGGTTATTTTTGTTGATTCTTTGTACTCAAAGAGAACCAAAGTGACATCACAATGTTGGAATCAAAATACAGTGTGTCTGTGGGTTGATCAGACCAATATGAGCTTGGAAGGCTCTATCTCAAGTTGGGCACAAAAAAAGTCTGTTTAAATATTTGGGATGGAGATGCCTTCAGATTTGTACATCTCACTTTGCTTTTGAGGTTCTGTGATTCTCCCGTATCCATAGAGCACAGCACATTCTTTGATGCGGTAATGCTATGCTGGGCAGTTCTGTTGCATGTCTTCTGAATCACAATTGATACTAATGCTTTTCAGAGAGACCTCGCATGCATTCTTATATTATTTCTCCTGATATCTATGTGAGCACTTGCCATGTGTGAATTCCCCATAAAATGGTCTTTTAACTAAATGTACATTTGGCGTTCAGACAACGTGGCCAACTGATAGAGTTTTACTCCGCAGAAGAGTTGGAATGTTTGGCAGTTCGGCTCAAGAGAGGACCTCAGTATCTGGTACCATATCTTGCTAGGTAATGTTCCTAAAACAATTTAGATGGAAAAAGACACACACACATACACACACATAATCACATACACACACATACTCACACATATATGCATGAATGTATATATTTATCTATAGGTAGCGATATGGATATAATCACAGACATATATATATATCTGTGTATATATATATATGTATATATATGTATATACATATATATGTATATATCTATATGCATAAGTATATGTGTGTATACACATACATACACACATATAGATAGATATAGATATATTCATAGACTCCACATTCACTACTTCTATACTAGAATACTATACTTGTGGTTAGGTCAGCTTTGAAATATAGAACATGGGCTCTTAACTCTCCTATTAAGTCATGAACCCCTTTGGCAGTCTAGTAATTCCAAAGGATCCTTTCTAAAAGAAGAATAATTTTAAATAAAACACCTAATACTACAAAGAAATACAATTATGTTGAAATGCAGTAATTAAAATATTTTTCAAAATAATTCATAGATTGCAGGTTAAAAAATTCTGCTCTGAAATATAAACTTTTCGAGGACAGAGTTGTATTCTGTTCATCTTTGTATCCTCTTTCTGGATGTCTTTAGATTTACATAGCTCACATTTCTTTTGAGCTTCTGTGATTCTGCTATATTCATAGAGCATAACACCTTCTTTGATCCAGGTCTGACTTGAGGTGAGCTAGTATTTACACAGGGGAAAACAAAAATGATGTTACCATGCATATGAAGAAGATGATGATGATAATTATGACTGGAAAAAACTTACTCAAAAGAACAGAATAGATTAAATTAAGGGCAATTGAATGGTATTATACAATAAAAATATAATTCTTGTGAAGAAATTAAAAAAAAATTGAGCAGGAAATTATGGCCAAAAACATTTCAGTGAAGGTCAACAAATAATAAAAAAAAATTGTTAAAAAAAAAACCAAAACAAAAGTGTTACAGTACAGATCATTTAGATAAAAAGAGGAATCAAATAAAAGATCAGAGAGGACAAACCTGACATTAAACAACCGGATACTGCTGAAGCACAATGTTCCTTAGGCTGCAGCAGCAAAGTCTATGTTGATTCTTCTTCCTCCACTGATAAAATTCTAATAATTTTTTATTTTGAATCATTAGATAAACCTAAGGATTTTGGTGATAGGAACTTTCTTTTGAGGTCTTCAGTAACATTTGCAGACTACATCTTACACAAATTGCTTCCAAGGATGATGACTGAAGTCATTGGGCCAGAAGCACTGCTATTCCCATGGCTCTTGGGTTTAGGACCCAAGTTATCACCAAATCAGGATCTGAAGGCAAATGATGGTCAAGGTAAGAGTGGCTGTTTGGCTTGTCTGAAACATGTTGCCACCTGTTTCTCTCTCAGGATACCTTGCTGTTTCAGTTAGTCTGACTTATCTTTTCTATGGCTAGACAATAGCTCTAAGTAAAGTATCTCAACATTTTAGGGAAGTACAAGTTAAATTAAGTCAACAATAGAGGTAGTGCAATGCTTAGGGTGCCAGGCCTGTAGTCACAAGTCTCATTTTTCTGAGTTCAAATCTGACCTCAGACTGCATGACCATGAGAAAGTCACTTAACCCTGTTTGCCTCAGTTACCTCATCTGTAAAATGAGCTGAAGGAGGAAATGGCAAATCACTCCAGTACTTCTGCCAAGAAAACCCTAAATGGGGGTGAACAGTCAGACAGGACTCAACAGCAACAACTTGGCAACTTGAAATCTAATGCTATGCTGAGCTACATTCAGAAACGTGATATCTAGAAGGAGGGAAATAATATTATTGATATGTCTATCCTTATCAAGTTACAATGGTAGTGTTGTCATCAGTTCCTAAATGCTACATTTAGGAAGGAAGATGTTCAGAGATAGATGATCAAGACAGTGAGATGGTTGCAGATCATGTCAACATGAACATTGGGATGGAAGTAAGGATCTTTAGACTGGAAAAGAGAAGGCTTAAGGAGACTTAGATGATAGATATTTTCACACATTTAAAGATTTATCAAGTAGAAGAGAGATTAGATTTGTTCTAGTAGGTTCTAGAGGCAGAAATTACGAAAAATGAATGCAAATTGCAGAAAAGAAGATTTAGGCTTGATGTAAAGAAAAAACTTCCTAACAATTAGAATTATCCAAAAGTGGAATGGGTTGCCTTTATGCATATCTGTGGATTCTCCCTCACTGGAAGTCTCTAAGCAGAGGATGGATAGCTAATTGTCAGCAATATTGTAGTGGATATTCTTTGACAGATAAGATGAACCTTGAGGGTCCTGTGATTCAACTTGCCACATGTGTAATTGATGAATGTATCCAACATCCCAGTCTTAAACTATAAAAATCAAAGAGCTTAGGGACACTGGGTTTGCATGTTACATTTTTGATGATGTCTTTTTAATAACTTGGGCTTGGACAGTTTGTGTGAAATGTGGTTTTAGGTTGTTGTTTCAGGCAGCACCATAACTGGAGAGATGGCGGTTTCCCCAGACATACCCTTGGGCAGAGTATGAGGGGAGCAGAGTCAGGAAGCACAGAAGTTGGGGAAAAAGAAAAACTGAAGATTGGGGAAACACTCATCTTATTATCCTGAGCATGTCTGAAGGACAGATGGAGAATCAGGAGTTGGTGAGAGATGAATATTAATATCATGACATGGACATGAGTAATAGTGAACATACTTCCTGGTAATTTGGTGAGAAACAGTTTCCTTCCTTTTACCCTTTCTTTACTTGAATCTTTGTTGGACACTAATCAGGCCTAAAATACCACTGGTTCTGTGCTTTATAATTAGCTCATCATATCCAAGACAAGCTGAAGTCTATAGCAACTGAGAATGTCAAGGATATAATTACTTATCTCTGTAGATATGTATGCACATATACACATAATATGAATATCATAAATAATAAGTAGTTTTAGCTCACTCACAAAATCTATAGTGCTTCCCCCTTTTATATTAAATATTATATATAAATAAAATTATGCATTGAAGTATATATTTAACATATTACACATAACATGCAAATTATATATGTATACCATCTATGTGCACATTAATTCCATTGTTGGGTATACAATGGAAAGAGTTGAAATAGGATGAAAGGACCTGAATTCAAATTCTGGTTGTATTTGTCATTTCTGCATCTTTTACAAGTCACTTAATCTTTCTTGTCTT
The DNA here is from genome assembly GCF_016432865.1 of Antechinus flavipes. Classification (NCBI taxonomy): domain Eukaryota; kingdom Metazoa; phylum Chordata; class Mammalia; order Dasyuromorphia; family Dasyuridae; genus Antechinus; species Antechinus flavipes. The sequence continues at coordinate 153,133,777 of NC_067401.1, forward strand.
CAGTTTCCTTATTTATAAAACCTGAGGGAGTTAGACAAGTTAGATAAGGTTACTTTTGAATTTTTGATCCTATGTCTCTTAATTTATACATAAGGATCTGATTTCAAACAAGTCATTACAAATTCTATACTAAATTTCTTGGAAAACATAGAATAATGGGCAAAGAGACAGAGCTTAAGGCATTTCTTTTTAGGCTCTTGCCCTGATTTCTTTTTGATATGGACTAATTTCTTTCTACCTTTTCTGTGTATGAACTAAATAGCCATTGGAGAAGCAATGTTTGTCTTTGTCCATTCTTGAGTCATGCATGGTAATTAATGGGAACATCCCTTTGCTGCCTTGAAGTTCTCACACCTGAGTGTGATTGCTCTCCTGGGATCTAACAGAGCCCTTCCAGACAGGGTGGTTTCCTGTCTGGGCTAAACTAGCAAAACAAGGGAGCAGCAGCCACTAAAAATAGAATTTGGCTCCATGTCTCAGTAATTGGCTGAACCTGAAGAAGTTCTGGATTTGGGGGAGAAGAGAACACCCTAACCTCAGCAGAATGATTTAAAGGAGTGTCTCCATGTGTGTGTGCGACAAACTCTATTAGAACTTTTCAAAACACTTAAGGAGGAATTGTGGCCAGTGGTTAATTCCAAGGAGTGGGAGTAGGAATTTCCCTATTCAGCTCCATCTCTTATTTCGTCAAGGTATCATGAGCAAATTTCTCATATTGTCTTGAATTCGTGCATAAAACAAGATTAACCCTCCCAGTTCTCTTCTTTTCACAACTGCTGTCATAGCAGCAGCAATAGCAACAACAACAACAACAAATGAATTGTTTTCTCAAAACAGAAAAACTTCATATTCAGCCCTATCCTGTCTTAGTACATTGAAAAATGAGGATGTATTAAGAGGATCATAAGATTTGTGATATTTCAATTATGTTCCATCTGTTTTCTGGAACATGAATATTATATGTGTATATATATATATATATATATATACACACACATACATATAGAAGTATATATGTGTGTATATGTATATGTATATATACACACACATTTAAAGGGAGTTTAGATTCCAGGCCTCTAGAGAATTCCTCCTTGAATGATGGCACTTAATGATGACTTGCCTATTGTGTATTGTAGAAAGAGGACTGGATTTGAAGTCATAAAACTTTTATTTTAATCCTGTCTCTGGTATCTTTCTTAACTTCAGTTTCCTTACCTATAAAATGAGGAAATGTTAAATTTGCATTCAATGATGTAAGAGAAAATGTATAGGTAGTCTTTATTTTATTATATGGACTTTGAATTTAAAGGATTAGGAGAAGTCCAGAGACTAGTTAAATCTTTATCTGATTAGAAATATCCTTTAAAATGTGGAGACCACAGTGATAGATAACATACTTCCTTTAAGGTAGCTCATTTTGTTTTTGAATAGATTTTTAGGATCTCCTCTTCCTACTTATTTTGGGACAAATACCGTCTCAATATTACTTCTTTCATTTTGTCTAGTTTTGCCATTTGGGAAGTAAAAAAGAATAATTGTTTCCTTTTCCATGTTATAATGCTTTGAATACTAGAGGACAACTATTACTGTCCCCTTATTCCCCAAGTCTTTTCTTCTCCAGATTAAATATCACCAACCTACCTTAATTTGGCATTATTACAAAACCTCTTAACTTGTCAGATGCTCTCCCATGGAATCATCAGTTTTCTAATGTCTTTCTGAAAGATTCTAAGAAAGCCCTAGAAATTCCCTTCTCCCAACTCCCATGTGTGTCTCTATATCATCTGGTTAGATATTGAAAAGTACTTAACTTCGTTCTTACTTATCCTTGGTCAGCATTGCAGACCTTAATCAGCTCCTATTTAAATAATTGTTTTAGACTTATAGTTAAGAAAGTCAAGAGCTCTGTTTCTTTCCTCAAGTAACCTTTTTTTCTAAAACATAATTGTTATATTATAATCATTGATAGCTATTAAAACTCAACAAGAAGTAAGAAAACGGAGATTCGACAGGCAAGATTTTATTGCCAAGATGTTTCCGTTACTTCCGTAGAAAGTGTCTCCATGGTTATGTGGTATCTCTTGAGAAATATTGGATTGTGGTTTCTTATCCTGTTTCTGAACTCTTTGCTCTTTAGGTACTGCTACTGTGTTCCTTGGTTTCTAAGGTCTTCCATCCAACATAACCAAGCTGTAGAGGTAGAATTGGTAGGATATCTGATTCCTAAGTAAGCATTTCCCAAGACTGTGATTTTGAACTTTTCATTGAATTTATATCTACATATACATATGTGCATACATATATACACAATATGTGATATAATATATAATATAATATATATAATAATTATATGTATATATAATTGATATATATGTATTATGGGCCAGAACTCTGAAACAAGGATTCTTACAAAGTGTTGTCAGTGGAATTGATAAAGACAACGGTTATCTAGTTTAGAATGGTGATTAATAGTTCTCTAGTTCAGTACATGTACTTAGTACTTAATATAGTCCCACAAGGTTCACACCTACGATAATGGAGTATATAACAGCCAGCAAAAACTGGATGAGATTGATTCCACCTTCAGACAGGCTCCTGGTGGCTCTCCTGAGAGACTGAGAGACAGATTCATTCGCTCCATCTCACACCACTGTGGTGGCAGGCCTGTGCTGCTTAGCTTCTCCACTGAAATCAAGACTCCAGAAGGGCTCTAAGAAAACTGGCCCAGGCCACAGGCAAGGAGGCAATAAAGAATTTGGATTTCAACACCTGGCTATTCTTGTGCTATTACTCAATTGAAAAGACGGCTGCTCCAAGACCTCCAGAAAATCGAACTAAGAACATTGCATATATGTGTGTGTACAGCACATATGTATAGATGTGTGCGTATATATATATATATATATATATACATATATATATGCATGTGTGTATATATACATATGGATGCAAATGATATCTTTTCTTTAGAGTTCATCAATAACATTAGTGTCTATATTATCGCAATTAATTTAAAATCCAGAGCCCTTTCTTCTTTTAGAAAATATTTTTTCAATGCTTTATTTGCTTACATTACTATCCCTACCAGTAACTCTCCTTTTTCCTTACCATCTACCCAACTTTCTCCAAGAAGAACCCATTGTTATAATAAAAAAAATACAGCTAAGTAAAACAAACTGATATTCTGGTGATATTTAGTGATAATTGCCTAGATACCTAGGCAATTAGATGGCACAGTAGATAAAGAGAGACCTGAGCTCAAATTCTGCCTCATATATTCTCCAGCTATGTCACTCGAGCAAATCAATGCTTTCTGTCTCACTCTCCTCATCTGTAAAATTGTGAGAATAAAATGAGATATTTGTAGACTGCTTTATAAGCCTAAAAGCACTATATAAATGCTATTGTTATCATTGTTGTTATTATAATATTTAATATATAATATCCATCTTCCCCTACTTCTCTGTGCCTTTCTGTCTATCGGTCTCTCTCTCACACAATACATAAAACATGCTTTCTATGAATCTTCTGAAGCCTATATTGATCACTGTATTGATCAGAGATCTGAAGTCTTTCAATATTTCCCTTACATTGTTGTAATCAATTGAGTGAATAATTTTGGTTCTGCTTCACTTTCAGAATCTCTTCTACATGGTTAGTCAATATGTTACAATGGAAAAATCTCTGGATTTGTATGAATAAATAAAAGAAAATGATAAATGTGCAAATGTTGAGAATGCATATGTAAAAGTGGGAAGCACTAATTGATAGATTGCATACTCATCTCTGACAAAATTGGATGAGAACCTTGGAATGATTGAATCAAAAAGAGTGGGGAACTGTGTATGAACAAGACACTGTCTCAATCAATTTTTTTTAAAATGACTGTGTTCAATGAGAACTCTGATTGGTTGAGACTCTTTACACTGGAGAGAGAGAGAGTATGAAACTACTAAGCTACTTTGGATTCAGAAATTGAATTGTCTGAGAGTTTGGTGGCTGGAGGTGTTCCAAAGTATCACTTTGGTTTCTTCCTCCTATCTCCAGAACAGAGAAGGATTTTGTGAACTTGAACAAGGTAGAAAATTTTGGATTTCTGATTGATCTCCAATCTTAACAATGCCCTTAGACTCTGTGTATCAGAGTCAAAAATAGACTTGTGACACTGAAGAAAGGCAGCTTCAAGAATCTACAGGAAAGATATAGCTACTACTACCTCTGGCCTCTGCCATGAGAAACAAGAGAATCATGGAGCTGTTCACCTGCCCAATGAAGATGTGTACCTTCCTTACCCACTGTTATTGTCTAGTCCAGGGTTGCTGCATGCAGTATACCTGGCACTTTGGGGAAGGGAGAATCAGTATTACAAGTTGGTCATCAGGACTGGCTGAAGCCTTCATGAAATGTGCCAATATTAGGAGACTGAAGAAAATGAGCATGAAAACACTTTAGATTAATCAAATTATAGCTGCTTCCCATGAACATGACTAGAAGTATCCATCACATATTGGCAACTTCATCAAATATCAGGTGGAATGGAAGGGGAAAGTTTTTGCTAATCTGGCTATTTAGGAATGCATTGCTTTTAAATCTTTGACTACTGTGGGCAATGAGAAAGAGCTGATGGGGATCTTTTCCCTGAGTGATCCATTATCAGTGAAAGTGTAGTCCACAGAGCTTTGATCATAAGTGTACTTGACATAAGGAAAGACTTGCTAAATTGTAGCAATTATCAGTTACACCAATAACAACAATAACAAAAAAAGAGCAGTGTAAGAGGTTCCTCAAGCTATTCAAAAGTTTTTGCTGTTGTTGTTATTGTGTCTATATGTGTGTATGTGCGTTTGTGTGTGTGTGTTATACCATGTCTTTTCACACTTCAGGAGCAAAGAAAATAGGAAAGATGGCTGTGCTTTTAGCAGATTAGTGAATGGGGTGGGGAGGGAGAGCCCTTTTCATGCTGGGAATGCTATCTTTCATTAAGCTGTTTTTCTTTTAAACAATGGACCAGACTTTAAATTTTTAATTCTGGAAGAGATTATAAAATAAAGTTTTTGTAACACAAAGGGGAAAAAAATCTATGGAAAGTCCAGAAGAAAATTTACATTGTATCTAAAGGGAACTTCATGAATTCTTTATGAAGTAAAGAAAAGGATCTCTAGCAATAAGAAGTTGGAAGTTACACCTTTGCCAGCAGATTCTAAAGCTTGAGCCCAATTTCCTCTTCTTTAATGATCTTAGTGAGAGAGAGTGGAACAAACTTCTCAGAGATTTTTTTTTTAATGAGGGAGAAGTTATACAAATAACTAACTCCATTCTAGATATCTACAGGCAAATGGATGTTGTTAATCATCCTTGGGAACATCATGTCATCAGAAGGGTGATGTTGACTTGAAAGTGAGTTGGTTTTAAGTGAGACAGAACAGTGCATCCCCCTTGCTCTCTCCTCACTCATCAAAATCCAGTGGCTAGACTAGGTCAGGATAACTAGCAATAGTCCTAGATGCAATGAGAGACTTTGGCCTTGTATAGCCAAGGTCTTTCCTAGGTTTCAGTCTGAAGCAGCCCCATTCCATAATTAGAGATGAAGTAGGAACTGTGCCTTCACCAAAAAAAAATCTGGAAGGAAAAGATCCTTATAGTTTCTGCCCAGAACAGAAACAATTGCTATTCACATTTACTCTGAACCAGCAAAATCCAAACAATTACATGGAAAATTGTCTTCTATAGTCACTATAGAGGGAGTCCTCCTGCAGATATTAGGATTTGAAGAAAGATAGGGAAATAGGAAATGGAAGTGAAGAAGCATAGTAGCCAGTATATAAAAAAAAAAAAAAACAGAGAAAAATGTACAACTTTGTTGTGTGAGGAACAAGATCAGTTTCATTGGTTCCTAGAATATATGGAGGCTTGTTAAATGTGAGGAGACTAGAAAGATAGGAAGAAGACAGATAGCTAAAAACTTTAGTTGTCAATTGGCAGACTTTACATTTGATTCTGGAGGGAATTGAGAAATAATAAAGTCAACAAAATCCAACTCAGTCAGATGCATGAGGCTTCTCAAGTCTTGAGAGCTCCAGTAGACCATCAAATACATTACTTTGGCATAATGAAGAGTAATTAAAGTGATGACATATCTAGAACCTGTTGAGTCTTGTTGAAGAGGATTAAAACACACATGAACACATGTAGTTCTGTAAGCAAACAGAGCATCATACAGACTCGTTTTCTGTAATTTTCTCATAGAACTGTTTCTTTTTGGTGCTTTCTCCATTCTCCCCTCCTGCATCCCATGTAGCTCAGGATTTTCAACTCAGCAGTTCTGGTGGCTAACTGGTTGGACTAATGGAGGTTGGGAAACTAATTGTTGATTTTGGTGTCAGCTGTCACAGGCCGACATAGAGCCAGTAGTGAAGAATTGTAGAAACGTAGTCTAGAACAGTAGCTAGGTAGATATCATTCAGCTGAGGCTTCAGAGGTGGAGGTCTATGACCCGCACAAAGCTCACTCTTTTATCTGACATCCTAATTTACCTTGGGTTCAATTGCTTCAAGGTTGTCTAGCTTCTTAATGGAGGAATTAAACTTCCTATTGATTCCCCCCAACCATGATGAATTCCCAAGGAACAAATTCACCTTTGGTCTTAGTCTAGGACTAACTTCCTCCTTTCCATCATCCTTCAAACTAAGAAGTGAAGAAAAAGTATCAATACATGTGAAATATCAATTGGGCACAGAAAGGATGCTTTTGTTCCTACACAGAAACAATAGTAGTTATACATATCATGGCACATATTATAGGTAATCAGAATCTCATCCAATAACTTAACTTATACCTACCCAGACAGTTGGGATATCAGTTTGGAAAAATCAACCTGGAACAATTTGTAAGGCTTCCAATGATGGGGAATCCATTTTCTCCCAAGGCAATATATTATATGTGAGAGCAGTTCTTATTTGAAGGCTATCTGCTTATTATATATATATATATATATATATATATATATATATGTGTGTTCACAATCTACCTCTCTTTGACATCTATATGTTATTCCTTGTTCTCCCATCTAGGATCAAGTAAAATAAGTCTAATTCTTCTTTTACATGAATTCTTTCTGTTAATATAAATACTGAAAAATATTCTATTCCTTTTAAATTTTTTAAAACGTTTTCTCTCCGTTCTTCCCTTTCTCCCTTTTCCTCTCTTTCTTTTCTAAATTTGCTATATTCATGGGAAATATATTTTTCATAGAATACATCATTTCTACCCTACTGGAATGTAAGATACCTGAGAACAATAATTATGTCTAGAAAATCTATGTATTCTGTCCCCACTCCACCTCTTTCAAAATGCTCTGTCTGCAGTAATTTTTTTGAGTAAAATGTGTCAAAATCATTGATTGGGAATAAAATGCAAAAGTTTAGTCCCATGATTCTGCAAAAAAATATTTTTCCTAAAGCTTTGATACTTACTTTAGATTCATAAAATATTAGAACTAGAGGAATATGAGAAACCATTGAAGTCTAACTGTCATTTGCTTTCAAGTGTCTGCTGTGAACAAGGTATTGTGCTAGGTCTAGAAATATATAGACAAAACCCAGACAAACAAATTGCTTTCAAAGAGCTTATACTCTACTGGGGGATAAATGATCCACATAGCAAAATAAATGTAAGATCACTTAAGGACAGGAAAACTCTGTAAATAAGAAGATAGCACTTAGGCTCGGCCTTGGAATATCAAAGTTGAAGTTGAGGAAGGACTGCATTCCAATCAAAGAAGATATCCTGTGGAAAGGCATACAGGTGCCAGATGAATTGAGATATGTAAGCAAGACAACTTGGTGAGAATTTAAATACCTGTGAAAAGGGAAAAACATCAAATGAATCTGGAAAGAAAGGCAAGAATCAGATTGTAAAGGGTTTTAAATTCAAGCACAATATCATTTCTTTTAAACTGCAGGCAATATTGAATTATTGAAGATCCTTGAGCAAGAGAATAACTAATTATTAAAAACTAATTATAATTAATTATTAAAAACTAATATAATATTCTTATATTTGTTTGGGGAAGATTTGTATTTGCTTTGTTATATTTTTATTGTTAACTTTATTTTAACCACAATCCTCTTCATATACCTTTGTAACAAAGCTTTTTCTGAAGAAAAAAACTGAGGAAAGCTTTGTCTAAATTATCTATTTCTCTGCATACCATTTTCAATTCATCCTTTTGCAAAAAAGAGAAAGGAGATATATTTTTGTCACATCTCTAGACACTAACTTGGTCATTATAATTCATAATATTCAGTTTTGTTTCATTTTGCTCTTATTTACATTTTTGTTTTCATTATGTATATTATTTCTCTCATTCCGCTTACTTGGTTTTGCATCTATTCTTGTTAGTCTTTCCATGCTTCCTTGAATTCTTTGTATTTATCATTTCTTATATCAAAAGAAAGAATATTTTTGTGACTGTTCTGTGGAAGGTAGATTAAGAAGGGAGAATGAGGAGACTGAGCATGTCAGAAATAATTAAAAGGTAAACTAATGTGGTACCTATGTAAGTGTAGAGAGGACAATATGTGAAAATTTCTAGGGGTACAATTGTGGAAATTCATTTATCAATAAGACCAAAATTAGGGAGACTGAAGGATTGAGGGTGGTTCCTGGGATGAAAATGTGAAGAACAGTAGTCACACCTTCAATAGAAAATGAAAGTTTTGACTGGAATCAAGCTTGGTAAACTGAAGAATGGAAAGGTTAAATGAATTGCCATAGCTAGTTCATGGCTGATGAAGTATTAATTTATAAGTTTTCTGATGTTTAAGTCTAGTATTTTTCCATTTTGCTTCCTATTTATAAAGTTTACCATAAGGCTCTTTTATTTCCCAAACTCCCTCTAGTCTTTATTTTTTGTTAATTAAGCATTTGAAGAAGCATTATTTTTTTTCATTCAGATATCAAAACTTCTCTGTTTTTTTCTTTCACTATTAATACTTTATATCACTATAAGGAATTCTTATCCTCTTCGAAAAAGCTAGGAATTATTTTAGGTGAGAGGAATTAAATGTCAAAGATTTAGTTTTATTTGGAAGGGTCAACTAACACAAGATTAATTGAGGTCAGAATTTCAAAACAGACAATTATATGATGATGATGATGACAATAGTAATAACTTACATATATGAAATGCTTTACAATTTACAAAATGCTTTCACATAAATGATCTCATTTGATTCTCTCAACCACCCTTTGAAATAGATAGGGTGAGTGAGGCTCAGGGAAGAAAAATGATTTTTCTGCAACCTCCTAATACCTGCCCTTGTTCTGTCTTATGGATTAGATTTATATGACTTGGAGAATTTTCTTGAATACTCTCATGTAAAAATGCACAATCCATAAATTTATATATTCCTTCCCTTGTAAGGGACTTCAAAAAGTCATCTGTCTATATCTTGAACTGAGAAGGAATAGTTTAATAGACGGACATTTTTCTTGAAAGAAAAATTCAATTCAATTCAACTACCAAATGTGAAGGTCTATGCCTTCAGAGGGCTTATATACTAATGGGAGAATATAATCTGAAGACAAATGATTGAGTATAAATAATCAATAAAAGGAAGAAATGATTTGAGAAGATAACAGGCTTCATTGCTTGCATTTATGAGGACAATGATACAGAGAAAAAGTATGATTCTCTTTCTGATAAGTCTGAGTCACGGTTTTGCCTTAGGAAGCATTAATTATAATGGTCATTATCATGCCTTGAATGATTTATAATATAGTGCTCTTATTTTCAAATTATTCTTAAAACAATTCTGTAAGGTTGGGAGGGGAAGAGATGGCTATCATCAATTTATAAAAGGGGAAACTAGATCTCAGAGAGATGTAGCTTGCCCAAAGACATATGGCAAGTTAGTGGTGGAACTGGATTTGAGCTTTCTCTTCCCTGGGGTGGAACAGTACTTCTCTGTTATTGTGTGGTACCTCTTTAACAGAGGTGCCCAGGGAAATATGTTGAGGTTCTCAGACAAACAGTGGGAAGACTCCTCCAACCACATGTGGGTTACTCACATAATCAAAATAATCATGTGAAAATAGAAGGTGACTCCTCCTAGCTGAAGTGCCTCTGCTACTTCAATATTGTGGGAAAGAAAATCTCAGTAGAAAATGCTAACTGATTCCTAGAGGACTGAAATCTTTTCTTGGACTCATAGTAAAATTAGGCCCTTATATATAATATCCTACTTCTTATTCAGTGACCAAAAAGATGAATGAATATAATTTTGCAATTCTGTGTCATTTGTTCTCTTATGTTTAAGATTGTTAGAACATTGCTTGAATACCAAAAATGGCAATTCCCAGCCATGCAAAAGTGAAGAATGAATAATACTATCTCATCTTGGTATATTAAAGTATAAAACTGGGACTTTTGCAATACCCTATATAATATTTTCATTACATTAAAATCTAAGTTATCAAGTAGAAGTATTATTCCTATTTTACAGATGAAACTGAGAAGTCAGAAACTCAAGGTAAACATTGACTAGTAAATAGTAGAGCTGGGACATGAATTCTGATTTTTTTCATACCAAGACTAGTGCTTTATCTGTTATATTGTGCTTTTTCTGTCTTAAATTTGTCTTAAATACCAAAATCTGTAGGCCCACGTAATGATGATTGAAACTGCTACTGACTTTCATCCAACTACTTTCAAGATATTTTTTTTTTTTACAATGGACACATAGCATATAGTTGCCTTTGTGACAGCTAGTTAGTATGTGTTAATTTCCAAGGTAGGCCCTGGTTCATAATAAATAAAAATAATAAATAGCAATAGGATTAGCTCATTGGGATTTCAAAATGATTCTTATATAAGCACAGTCCACAAAACATGTTTTGTTATGGCACATCCCTAAAGCTGTGACTCTTACCCTTCCCCATAATTAAATTATTGCTTATAAGAAGAGTTTTTGGGGGTAAATGAAATCAAGTAATCCTGTTTCACTGTTTTCCATAAGCCCTTTGGCCAAGTTGGCTAGTGACAAATGCAAAATAAAGGTATATATTATATACTCACTTAAAACTTGGCAAGAAAGGGTCTTTTATTGTCTAATTTTTTTCCATGCCCAACTTGGCTATTTTTAACATGTCCCTTGCCAAGTTTCTATAGTGTTTTATTTTCCTATGATTATGTATAAAAAATAAAAAAGAAGGGAAGAAAACAAAGCAGTACCACTATTATTTTTTTCCTGACACAGATAAACAAGGACCCTCAAGACTGATTTTGATCATTAGGCTCAGGATAGTAAGAGGCAAATTTTCCAAATGACTCCTATTTGAGGCTACTTTTATGGGCCTCCTTGCCTGGCCTTGCATTTCCTTGCCTTGTTATCTCCTCTCTCTGTGTTTTTGTACATAACATTCAGGTGTGTATGAATAAATATATTTTTAAAAGCTAGTAGAAAAAAAGAAAAATAACTCACAATACAATTTTAAGTTTAATATGCATTACTAATATTTTATCCATCACTTTTTATGTCTAGAAATTAACAAAATAATAATCAAGATTTGTACTTACTCTAAAAATTTAACAATCAACTTTTGTACATCCGAATAAGTCAGATCTAGCATCCCTTGGGCTATTTCTAGAAAGTATTCTTTTTTTCTCCCCTAACTTTTTCCTTGTACCCATTTCAGTCATGTCTGACTCTTTGTACTTCATTTGGGGAAACTGAGACAAATATAATTAAATGACTTAGCTGGCATCACTAAGTAGTAAGTGTCTGAGGCCAGTTTTGAACTCAGCAAGCTTTTGACTACAGGCCCAACACCCTGTCCACTGCACTATCTGTTCATAGTGATCACAACAATGTAAATGGAAAGAACAGCAGTTGTTCTCTGTTGTTCTCGGTGTAATTATTCCTGACCTTAGCCATGAAGAAAAGGTGTGTGAACATATTTCTTTCCATTTTTTTTTCAGAGTTGAATGTCTGTTTGTATGGTTCACTATATGAAAAATTGAACTTCACTGATGTGTTGGATCATTTTATTAAACTGATTTATCTCCCTTTCCATGTTTCTTTTTTGTTCTTCATTATAAAGAATGACATTTTTTAGGAAGGGAAGAAATAAGCATTTATTAAGCATATCTTATATGACAGACATTGTGATGCGAACTTTGCCTGGAACGTAGGTACTATTACTATACTTATTTTATAATTGCTGAAATTAAGGTAGACTAAGGTTAACTGCTTTGCTCATTGTTATGTTACTAGTGAATAAGGTTAGATTTGAACTTGGGTTTTCTTAACTCCAGGTTTGGTACTCTCATCATTGTACCACCTAATTTCTCCTAGGTACTTTTATCTTTTCTAGGATGAAAGAAGTAGGAGAGATTTAATGAAATTAAAGATGACATAAAAACAAACACATACATATATACATATATGTGATTATATTATTTTAATAAAGTTATACTAATATAGTAATCTTTGATTTTCTTCCTGTAAAATTTTTCTCACTTTCTTCTTTTGGATACTTTTGACCTCTAGTTTTTTTGTGACTAGTTTCTTTATTCATATACCTTATTGTATTTTTCTTCTAGTTAATATTTTACCTAAAATATCCCACTTCACATTCATAGTAACCGCTGAGAACCAAAGCGGTTGTTCTTGAAGGGTGACCTGGGCTTTGCCCCCAGGAAGCATAAAATAAGGTACGATGGGCAATCCCTTCTTTTGTAGCAACTTTGCCATCCATGAGGCTTCTCTCACCACCTTTCCCCAGCTGGAGGGAACTTATCCTAGGGGCAAGTGTTGTCCCACATGCATGAGTTGTAGTTCTGAAGGAAGATGGTGCAAATGTTAAACTCATTTTAAAAATGTGGAAACTTAAGAATAAACAAGGTTAATTCAAATTGCCTATGGTCCAAGGTTTTCTAATAATCTATTTGTGTTCTTTTATTTATAACAATATTGAAAATTAATATCTTAGGAAGTTTAAAAAAAAAACTTAGGAACCTTACAAAAGTGGGATTTGACTGATCCCATATCTATATTAAGACAAACCATTTAGATTTTTGGACATGTACAAAGAATGAATTGAATTATTTCAGCTTTTGTTCTACTTAATATCCAGAGAACCTAATGTGATGTTCTACAAGTAACTGGTGTTGGATGCATACTGGATGAAGAAACTAATGAATCATTTGATGTACATGCCTGATTTTTCCTTGTATTATCCTCTAAGAAGAGATTTTCAAATTGTCTTAGTCAATCATTCTGCCAAAGCTTTTAAGGATATATAAAAGAGGTATTTCACAGGTAGTCTCGGATTTTAGATATTGTTTTCTGAAATTATTTTTTTATCTCCACACTCCTCAATTATGTTGGTGAATTTTTCATGAATTCAGTTGTTTTTTCTTCTATCTATAAGATTATGCTATCATCTTCATCTTATAGGGACACATTTGTTCCCAAGTGTAGTCAAAGTCTTTGGTAGAAAATAAACATTAAAAAATTTTCCTCCTTTGGGGAAAACATCTTTCAGACACACACACACAAAGTTATGACTTAAATAAGGAACAATATAAAAAGTGAAAAAGAAGCTATACTGGAACTTTTCTATCTCTGTCCCAAATCTTCTTATCTTTTTCCTATGTCATTTCACTTTCATGTGCATCATTGACTACAAATTTGTTTATTTTTTACTTTATTATTACCATTGCTTATGTTATTAAAATGGATGTTATTAAATATCCATTAAGATTCAATCATTATATGAGGGTCTATTTCTCCCCCTCCTTATGGTTTCAAAAGATTTAAAAAATTGTCCTAAAATCTCTCTTTCTTTTAAACTATGTATTGAGTAAGTAGGGAGTTAGAGACTCTTCTTAGGGTTATTAGAATGCTTAGGTGATTGTGTGAGCATCTCTAAGACAGACTAGTAGCATGTGTGACCAAACAATTCTTTAACCATATGCTTTCTATAACAGGGGTCAGATAGGTCACCTGCCATCCCTTAATTAGAGGGTGTGAAACTTCACTAGCTAAGCAGCCTTTGTTACCTTAGGCAATAGAGCTAAAATTAAAACATAATTCTTTACTAGTGACTGATAGAACTAAGAAGGTCGAGAGGTTCAGCAGAGTTCCATGAGGGGTGGGAGGATAGCCATCTTACTACACTCATATAGAGCTCATCCCAATTTTTTTCAGGGCAAAGAACTATCCAATGCTTCCCACTTTCTGTCTCAAACAATATATGCTTCTTGTTTTTAAGTATTAGACAAGGAAGAGAAAACTCTCCTACAAGGGTCTGTCCTTTGGAATTTCTACTCTTCATAAAAAGAGAAATTTCTAACAATCCTTAGGGAAGTTTACTCTTTATTTTCTAATATACTTGATTCATTCAAAGATCATTCACAACATTGATTAATTACTTCATTTGCTCATTTCTTAAGTTCTTTGAGCAGAGGAAGAGTCCTGGATTCAGTCCTTGATCTAAATGGGGATTTCAGTTCTTAAAAGCCAAAGAAAAGAAATCAACATTCAATGAATTCTTGTTGTGTACCATTTTGATGGCTCAAGATTAATGCCATTATTTCCAGGACTCTTTAGTTATCAAGAGATTTATTGAAGTTGAAACACTAACTAGAGTTACTACTTCTATTATGTTGGCATATTATTTTATACAGCAAATATATTCTGGGAAAATCATATAAAGTGCTTTTTAAAAACAATTATAACTATGGTTAACTATTTAAAAAAATCTTATTGTGATTATTTCTATAAAATGAATAATCTCTTTATTCTTCATCCTCTGTGTATTTCTGAATGAACAGATATGAGTTTACTTACAATGAGGCACACACACACACACACACACACACACACACACACACCACATATCCATGACTTTCTTTTTTTTTTAATTATAGCTTTTTATTTACAAGATATATGCATAGGTAATTTTTCAGCATTGACAGTTGCAAAACCATTTGTTCCAATTTTACCCCTCCTTTTCCCCACCCCTTCCCCAGATGTCAGGTAGACTTGTTAAATATGTTAAAGCATATGTTAAATATAATATATGTATACATGTCCATACAGTTATTTTGCTTCATAAGAAGAATCGAAGTTTGAAATAGTGTACAATTAACTTGTGAAGGAAATCAAAAATGCAAGCGAATAAAAATAGAGGGATTGGGAATTCTATGCAGTGCTTCACACTCATTTCCTGAGTTCTTTTGCTGGGTGTAGCTGGTTCAATTCATTATTGTTCTATTGGAACTGATTTGTTTCATTTCATTGTTGAAGAGGACCACATCCATCAGAATTGATATCAAATAGTATTGTTGTTGAAGTATATAATGATCTCCTAGTCCTGCTCATTTCACTCAGCATCAGTTCATGTAAGTCTCTCCAGGCCTTTCTGAAATCATCCTGCTGGTCATTTCTTACAGAACAATAATATTCTATAATATTCATATACCACAATTTATTCAGCCATTCTCCAATTGAGGGGCATCCACTCAGTTTCCAATTTCTGGCCACTACAAAGAGGGCTGCATGGCTATCTTGTGAATGAAGAACTTGAACCAACAAACGGAAAGATGAGAGTGTAAAGAAAATAATAGTATTGTCATAAAACAACATGTAAAGTACTGGAAAAAAAAAACATGCAACTGCCTAATTTGTTGTGGAACAATTGTTTTTTCAGTAGCATATAGAAAAATAAAGATCATTATAAAGTGAAAATAAAGACAATTGAAAGTGTTCTGCAAATATCTTTGAGGAAATACAGAAAATAAATGAATGAATGAATGAATGAAATGTTGTCAGAGTGTTGCCTCTGACACTTTCTATCTATGAGACTCTGGGCAACTCAGCTTGTGTCCTTTATCTATAAAATGGAGAAAATGGTAATTTCTACCTCTAAGGTTCTTGTGCTTGGAATAAGTTAACATTTATAAAATGCTTATTTTATTTTTCACTAGTATTTTATTTTCCCTCTCATATTCAAAAATTGAAAATAATTTTAACATTCATTTAAATTTTTTTTGATTTCCAAATTCTCCCTCCCTCTTTTTTCTCCCCTCTTCTCCCACACCAATGAGAATTCAAACAATTTGATATAGGTTATATATGTGCAGTTATGCAAAACATATTTCATATTGCAAAAGAAAACAGAAAAAATCCCAATAAAAATAAAGTAAGGAAAAATTATGCTTCAATTTGCATTCAGACTTCATCAATTCTTTTTCTGGACGTGGATTTTTTTTCATCATAAATCCTTCAAAGTTATCTTGGATCAATTTATTGCTGAGAATACTTAAATCATTCACAGATAATCATCATTCAATATTGCTATTTGTATATACAATGTTCTCCTAGTTCTGCTCACTACACTTTGCATCAGTTAACATAAATCTTTTCAGATTTTTTTGAAAGCATCATGCTTGTCAGTTCTTGTAACACAATTATATTCCATCATAACTATATACATAAACTTGTTCAGCCATTCCTCAATTGATGGACATGATTTCAATTTCTAATTTTTTGCTCCTAGCAAAATAGTTACTATAAATATTTTTGTATGTATAGGTCTTTTTCCTTATTTTTAAAATCTCTTTGGGATAGAAATGGTATTGCTTAATCAAAGGGTATATGTGGTTATATTGCTCTTGGGACATAGTTCCAAATTGTTCTATGGAATGATTGAATCAGTATACAACTTCAGCAACAGTGTATCAGTGTCACAATTTTCCCCATATTCCATCAATATTTGTTATTTTATTTTTATCATATTAGCCAATATAATGGGTGTGATATAGTAGCTCAAGATTGTTTAAATTATATATCTCTAATCAATAATGATTTTGAGCATTTTTCATATGATAATAGCTTTGATTATACTCTCTGTAAACTACTTGTTCATATCCCTCAACCATTTTTAACTTGAGGAATGACTTATTTCTATATAGTTGATTCAATTATATATATATTTAAGAAAAGAAGTCTTTATCAAAAAAGTTTGGTGCAAATATTTTTTAGAGTTTTGTTTATTGTGCATTTCACTACATCCTATTTCCCCATTTATCTTTCTCTCTCCTTTTATTCTGTTCATTCTCAAGAAGTATTTTGATTCTGATTCTGCAAATCACCTTCTCTCCTATGAGCCTTCCCCTGCCAACTTCTATCTTTTATCTTCTTCCCTGGAAGATAAGATAGATTTCATATCCAACTGAGTGTGTATGTTATTCCCTCTTTGAGCCAGGTCTGATGATAATAAGCTTCATGTTCTCCACATTTTACCAGCTACTGCAAAATCTTTTTCATGCCTCTTTTAACCCATTCTACCTCTTCCTTTCCCCTTTTCCCACTGCATTCTTTTTTCTCACCTTGTCCCCTCATCAATAGACTCAGAATGAGAAATGAGACCCAGATCCAGGTACGGGCAATGCAACAGAGTCCTGCCCCCTGGTGACAGCAAAGGGAACAATGTAATCTCTTTGTGACCAGTTGTCTGACTTCTTTACTGTCTGTGGGCTGAGGGGGTCTAAAAACTGCCATGGCTGCCACTAATTTAGTTGCCCCCTATGCCTACTGATTATTTTCTGGGTAAAACTTGGATGAATGTATTCTACTTTCACCCCAACGCAACACATCTTTTCTGCCAGACTTCTAAATTGTTTTGGGCTGAAAAAATTATTTAATCCTGTCCTTTTGTTGCTACTCACTCTAGAATTTGTTTTCAGATACTATCTAAAATTGTTTTGAGGATTCTGGGGTAGATCTTTGCTTTGCCATAATAATGCTTATTGCTATGTTGTTTTGTTTTTTTTTTTTCAATTTTCTGGACCTGTAATTTCATCAAAATGGAAACCCCTTGCAGATAAAAACTGGAAACTTTCCTTTTACTTAGTATCTGTGAAAGTTGTTTTGGGGAACTGAGAATTTAAATGTTGTGTTTATTGTTAAATAATATATATATATGTCACAGGAAGGACCTGAATCCAGGTTTTCTCTTGGAGCAAAGCTCTTTATCCAATATACCAAAATAATTTCTTGATTGATTATTTCAGAAAACCTTTTTGTAAATTATTCTGAAAATTTAGGTCAATTGATCTGAAATATGCCTTAAAGCATTAGCTTGTGTGACATGGATTCAAAACTGAAACCAGTTACATTCATAATACAATTTTAATTATAATCATAATAAGGAATAGTTTATAGCAGGAAAGTTGAGCCTACACACAACTGGCAACAGTGGAGGAGAAAAGAAGTGGGTAGCTTCCAGATATTCAATGTACAGCAATGTATCTGCTCATCTGGATCAGAATACTTATACACACCAAGATTGATTTGATGAAAATGATGGTGAAATTCAGACATTGCTGCATGAAAAATCAAACTTCCATAGGTTTTACTAGCAGAATAATTCATTTGTCTTTAAGAATGAAGAATTTATTTCCATCAAAAGAAAAGAGAGATGCTAAGAGAAATATGAGATTCTGGGCTCAGGTAGAAGGCAGATGAAATTCAGTTTTACATTGATAGTAACAATCCTAAATGCTTTTATAATACCCTAAAAGCTATATATGGGCCAAAGACCTATAGTGCATCTTAACTGCGTAGTACTGATGAAAATTCATTGATTAGTGATAAGGTCATGATACTTAAAAGACAGGCCA
Organism: Antechinus flavipes; assembly: GCF_016432865.1. NCBI lineage: Eukaryota > Metazoa > Chordata > Mammalia > Dasyuromorphia > Dasyuridae > Antechinus > Antechinus flavipes. The sequence goes on from NC_067401.1 coordinate 153,152,468, forward strand.
AATGTTTTCATGATGCTGTTAACCAGTGTGGAAGCTATTGACTCTCAAGTTGAAGTCAATCTCTCTCTAATTGAACCTCCAATTGAAGAAGAGATTTTCAAAACCATTCAGCTCCTTTCATGTGACAAAGTGCCTGGTGCTGATTCTATTTCCTCTGAGATTTACAAGACAGAAGGTCTACTTGCTTATATAAAATCTAACTGAAATTTTCTGGGTGATATGACAAGAGGAGATTAAATCCCAGAAGTTCTAAGATTCTTCCATTGTTCATTTCTCCAAAGGTAAAGGAAATAGATTCTCCTGTAGTAATCATAAGAGTCTCTCTAGTCATTACTAGCAAGATTCTTGTCAGAATTTTCTTTAATAGGCTGAAGATGGTAATTTATCTGAGAGCCTGTGGTTTCAGAAAGGGTCAAGGAATGGATAATATGACATATGGGTGACCAACAACTTCAGGACAAATACCAGGAGCAGAATAGAGGTCTGTTCACAATGATCATCATTATGTTATTTTTGGCCTGACAATTAACATCAAGAAAACAGAGGTTCTCCACCAGCCAGCATCACACCATCCATTTGCAGAATCATCAATTACAATAAATGGAGAAATTTTGAATTCTACAAATAAGTTTATTTACCGTGATAGTATACTTTTCAGGGATGTACACATAAATGATGAAATTGATGCAAGTATTTCCAAAGTTAGTTCAATGTTTGAAGGCTCTGAGAGAAGAAGAAATGTTAGATTGTCTACCAAATGGAAAGTCTTCAAAGCCATTATGTTCACCCCATTGTATGCTTATGAAACATGGACAGTATACCATGGCATACTAGGAAACTGATTTTTTTCCCATTTGAATTGTCTTAGGAAGATAAAGTACCAGACACTAAGGTCCTTTCTTGAGCCAGGTATTCAACCCCTACTGCAGAGAGTGGAACGCTGATGTGCTGGCCACATTTTTTGAATGTCAAATGAATGTTTGCCTAAAAGACAAGAGTTAAGGAAAACCCATACAAGCACTTATGTGAAGGTCACAAGAAAGATTACAAAGATACTCTGAACATCTCTCTGAAGAACTTTGAAATTTTTTGTGAGACAGGGACTGTCTAACATGGCAGGTTCACATCAAAGAAGGCAGTGTGCTTTACAAGAAAAGCAGAATTGCAGTAGCTCACAAGAAATAGGAGATGCACAAATTTAGAGACATCTCCATTCATATGGATTGCTTGTTCCCAAGATGTGGTAGAGCCTTTCAAACTTGTTTTTTCTGACCAATCACAGTTGGATTTTGCATATTAACCTAACCATAGCTATATCATTTTGGTATTCTTCTCCTATGAGGGACATTAACCAAACCAGATTTTTAAAAGATTTTTCTCACTATATTAAATCTTTTTTAAAATCTCTCAAAGAATTCTTATTACATCAATTTATGTAAAGTTTTCATTCAAAAGTTTGATTGATATATCATTAAAATATAAATTAACTTTGATTGCATTGTCATTTTATTATTTTAGCACATTCCAGTCATTAACACTGACAATTTTTCCAACTTTTCATTTTATTATTTATTTAAGAAGAACTAGGTAAAATCTATTCAAGAATTTTTTGTCTTTTAGTAGACTACTCTTCAAATATCTTAAGAATTTTATAGTTATTTTGAATGGGATTACCTTTTCTATTAATTTCTCTTAGATTTTGATATCATAGAGAAAGAAATTGGTTTTTATAGGTATATTTTATAGTTTTAATTTTTTCTGAAGCTTTTGTCTCAATTAGTATTTTTGCTGATTCCCTAGAATTTCATAAATGTACTATCATGTCATTAGAACATAGAAATATTTTATCTCTTTTTTTCCTATCTTTATTTTTTTTTATTTTGATTTTTTTTTCCAGATTTTTTCCAGCATTTTGGGAACTTAATAAATAATAGTAGGAAGACTGAACATCATCAATTTTATCATTTATTGGGAAAGTTTTAAACTTATTCTTCCCATTACATATGTGATTTTATTTATAATCCTTATACTTGTTTATTGTTGCTTTAATATTTCTACTTCTCATGGAATCAATCTTGCATTTAATTTTTCTTGAGATCAATCTTTTAAATACTTTCTACATTATTGCTTTGTAGATCTTTTTTCCCCATCCTCCGCTTTTTCTATTGAGCAATTTTCTATTTCTCTTTAAAGTAAGAATTCCTGAAGTAGATGTAGAAGATGAAAATATTGCTACATGTTTTCCTATATCCATGATTGTGTCATCCATTTCTACCTTGTGAAATTTTCATGATCATTTCCTGTCTCCCTCACCACCACTGGAAAATCTTCATTCTGGGTTCATGCTGTGTTCTATGGTTGTTAGTTGCCACAGGAGCTTTCATTCTCTTTCCATATATTAATAAATAACATCAATATAGCACTTTAAGGTTTGCAATCTACTCTATATGTTTGATATAATTCATTCACAGAATTTACAGAAATTCTACTATAAAAATATGACTATTATCCTTAGATTGAATTGAGAAAACTGAATCTGAAAGAGGTTAACTTACTTGCTTGGGTCATAGAATTAATAAATATTTGATATGGGGTTCAAATTTAAGTGTTACTCAAAGCTCAACACTTTGTCCTCTATGCCATCTAGATATCTATGTTAAATTCTTTAATTTCTTAGGGTTAAATAAGTAGTGAAATAATTCATATGCCGTTTAACAGTTAAATAAAATAAAATAGACATAGGTAAACTTTTATAATACTTTATCTATGCTAAAGATTATAGCCAATCACTTCAAATATTAATATAACTGCAAATGACTTTTTTCATTTCTGAGAACACAGTCCCATTCTATTCAGTTCTTCACAGGAGTTTCCTTAATATTCTCTATAAGGTAATGGTTAAAAAAAAATTCCATCAACAAAAGAAGCTTCTCCATTCTCTTTTTCTTCTTGCTGGCTTCTCTCTATGCATGATAAAAAAAGAATATCTTTAGTTGATTTAAAGCCATCACCCTAAATAGTATTATACCAGACTCATTAATTATAAAATTCTTTTTATAATTTTTCTTCATAAAATAACAATTGAAAGCTTTCCTTTACCTTCTTTCTCTGTCTTCTCCAGAGATTATTTCATAGATCAAAGTCAAAAATAGATACTTTTCTGATTCCATAATTTAAGAGATCTTATAGAATGTGCTAACATTTGTTATTTTTAGCTTCTATGATCTTAAGAAAGAAAATGAAAGTTTTTGGAGATATCTTAGAAAAGGCTTTTAAAACAGGTATTACACACAAACTTAAGAAAAATTCCCTTTGCCTCAAAGTAAGTCCTTTTTTTTTCCTCTTCTGGGTTGAAATAGATATGGCTCTTTTCTTTTAATAATTGAGCATCTTTTTTTTTCTTTTCTTTTTTTTTCTTTTGCTGAGGCAATGGGGGTTAAGTGACTTGTCCAGGGTCACACAGCTAGGAAGTGATAAGTATCTGAGGTCAGATTTGAACTCAGGCATTCCTGATTTCAGTACTGGTGCTTTATCCACTGTACCATCTAGCTGCCCCCAGCATCTTTTCATTTGATTGAACTTCTTAATGGTTCTTAAAATTTAAGATGATTTTTAAGGTTAAAAGAAACATAAATTGAGGTAGGAATAAGTAAGGGGACAGGGCTCCCATTCTGAATCAAAAATTGATGTTATTGAAGCTTTCATTTTTCTGAACAGATCATATATTGCCTTCATTCCTCATTACCTGTCCCACACTACCTGTCTTTTCTTGATAGACATCATTAGAACACCAGTATTATTACTTCTGAAAGTTAATGTCTTAAGTCTTTTGAATACAACCTGATCACTAACTCAAAATAAATATTGATTTTATGAATTCAATCAACCTCAAAACATTTAATCATCACTCAGAATGACATTTCCAGTAGGGTCAAATTGAGATTTGAATCCAGGCCCCCACTATTAAAAGCAGCTGTGTGAATAATTTCCATCCTCAATTAGTCCCCTAACTCTACTAGCTTACCCTCTTCATAAATGTGAGACTTACCATAAATTGGGGTAAGGGGGAAAGGAGTTCTCAGTTACTATGAAAACAAATCATTACCAGAAAACTGCATTCCCAATTTATTGTATTTGTTTTATTTATATTTTTATTACTTCTTCCAAAGTCTCCATATTTTCCATGTGTTTTTTGTCCTTCTCATCTGTTCTGGACCCTGTGGAAAGTTGGGCTTTCCTCCATCTACTAATGTGTTGAAGGTTTTATAAACAGTCATTTTTCATTGTTTTCTCTCCACTTTTCCATTTCAAAATTTTGAGTCTAGTTATATTTGTCCAAATGTGAGTAACTTATAAAAAGAAGGAGCAGAAAAAAGCAGTTTTCAGTATGATTGATAGTAGGGAAAAAAAAAGATGTCATTAGTATCTCTCCTTTTAAAGCCTGAAAAGAACACTAGAAATTAGACAATATTTTATTATGTAGCATATTCACATATTCATGTATAAACAAACTTACATATATGTGTGAACATACAGATCATATTAAATCTACTCTAGGTACAATTCCATGACAAGTCCCACAGGATTATTTACAGATTCTTTAATGTGATGAATCCATCTGAGGATCATTCACTTTGAACATCATTGGTCTATAAAATTGCCATCATGGGAGGTAGAATAGAAATTGTGATGAGGACATTGGTAGGAGTTTGCATATTGGCATTGATCTTTTTCAACCATATGGAGAGTTCATATTATATATGTACACATATAGACATATATACACAGACACACACAGTCCATACACATGTATGACTATGCAACTGATATAGAAAGACCCATGCTTGAAACTTAGATTCTAAGAATGTTGCCTGGAACTCTAAGAGGTAAAGTGACTTTCTTAGAGTCACACAGATAGTATATATATCAGATCAGAGGGATTAAATAAATGAAACCACAAGTGTACATACATATACAATACATATGTGTATGGAATACATATATATCTGTATGTATTTCCACATATATGTATGTATAACATTAATCATAATCCAAAATGATCAATTAATAAGATGAAATTTAATAGGAATAAATGCAAAGTCTTACATTTAGGTACAAAAATTAGTTTTGCAAGTATAGTGTAGAAAGTTATGGTTAGTCAGAAGTTTATCTGAAAATGTTACAGGATTTTTAGCATACTGGAAGCTTAATATGAGTTAATGGTGTGACATGGCAGCTGAAGTAAAAGGAAAACAAGAGATTCAATAGAGCTAAACTGTTTGCATCCTTATACAGGAAAATGAGACTTGTAATCCTTAATAATAATATCATTAAAAGTACAACTAGAAAAAATACAACTAGACAGATGTAAGGTAAATTTGAGGGAATGACAAAAAATTAAGTGATGAAAAAGAAGATCACACGGGGTTCAAAGGAAAGGAGAGGTAGAATGGTGTAAATTATTTCACATGAGGAGACATGAAAAACCTATTACAGTGAAGGGTAAAATGTGGGATGATGAGTGATGAACATGGCTCAAAGCTTAATCTTATCTGAATATACACAGTTGAATATAGAAATTTATCTTTCTCAGAAGGAAAATAGGTGGTAAAGAGGTTAAGAAGGAGGTAGGAACTGATAGAAGGGAAGATAAATTAGGAAAGAGGATAAACAGGAACAAAACATTAGTAAGAATGGAAAGTGTAAAAGAAGAAAGAGGACAAATAAGAGGAAGAATAGGATAGAGGGAAATACATAGGTAATAATTATGAAGATAAATGTGAATGGGACAAACATTCCCATTAAGCAGAAATAGATAACAAAATGGATCAAAAAATATAATCACAGTATGTTGTTTACAAGAAACACATTTGAAGAAGAAAGACAGACACAGAGTAAAGATAAGCTGAAGCAGAATCATGTGTGAAGTGAAGTAAAAAAAAAAAAAAGGCATGGGTAGCAATCCGAATCTCAGGCAAAGTAAAAGCAAAAATAAATCTAATTAAAAGAGATAAAGAAGGAAACTACTTCTTGCTAAAAAAATTTTAAAAGAATTTAAATGCTATACTACTATATGTTTATTATCATTTTTTATTTTAATTAATTTATTTTTATTTTAATTGAAGATTTTTATTTTCAAAACATATGCAAGGATAATTTTTCAAAATTGACCCTTGCAAAACCTTGTGATTCAATCCCCCCCACCAATGGCAAGTAATCCAATATATGTTAATGGTAAAAATATATATGCAAATCGAATATAAGCATACGTATTTATATAATTATCTTGCTGCACAAGAAAAATCAGATCAAAAAGAAAGAAAAGTGAGAAAGAAAATAAAATTCAAGCAAACAACAAAAAAAGTGAAAATGCAATGTTGTGATCCATACTTAGTTCCTACAGTCCTCTCTATGGCTGCAAATGGCTTTCATCATCACAAGATCACTGAAACTGACTTGAATCATCTCATTATTGAGAAGAGCCATATCCATCAGAATTGATCATCGTATAGTCTTGCTGTTGCTGTATACAATGATTTCTTGGTTCTACTGATTTTACTTAGCATCATTTCCTGAAAGTTTCTCCAGGATTCTCTGAAAAATCATCCTTCTGATTGTTTCTTATAGAACAATACTTTTCCATAACATTCATATATCATAACTTATTCAGCCATTCTCCAACTAATGGGCATTCACTCAGTTTCCAGTTTCTTACCACTACAAAAAGGATTATCACAAACATTTTTGCACTTATGAGTCCCTTTCCCTCCTTTAAGATCACTTTTGGATATAAGCCCAGTAGAAACACTGCTGGATCAAAAGGTAAGCTCGATTTGATAGCCCTTTGAACATAGTTCCAAATTACCATCTAAATTCTTAAAGGAGAAATTAAGTGAATTATAGGAAGAGATAGACCACAAAGCTACACTACTGAGGGACTCAAAATTTGGTAAATCCAGAAAGAAAATAAAGAGATAAATAGAATATTAGAAAAGCTAGATAAAATAAACTTTTGGGAAAAACTGAATGGAAACAGAAAGGAATATACCTTTTTCTCAGCAGCACATGCCATCTACACAAAAATAGATCATGTTAAAGGGTATTAAAACCTCAAAATCTAATGTAAAAAAGGCAGAAATACTAAATGTATTCTTTTCAGGTCATAATACAATAAAAATTACATTCAACAAAGAACAATGGAAGGATAAAGTAAAAGTTAATTAGAAACTAAATAATCTGATCCTAAAGAATAAGTGGATCAAAGAACAAATCATAGAAACAATCAATAGTTTCATTAAAGAGAATGAAAACAATGCAACAACATACCAAAATTTATGGGATCCAAGTAGAGCAGTACTTAAGGAAATTTTATATCTCTAAATTCTTAAATCAACAAAATGGAAAATGAATAGATCAATTGGGTATACAACAACAACAACAACAACAACAACAAAAACTTGAAAAACAACAAATTGAAAATCCTCCAGTTGGGCACCAAATTGAAAATCAAAGAAGAGATTAATAAGATTGAAAACTAATTAAATCTAGTGAAATCTTTAAGAAAATTCACCTTTTAGGAACAAGGATATTATCAACCCCTATATAGAGTATTGTTTTTAGTTTAGGATCCCATAGTTGGGATATTGCAAAATCAAAGCATCCAAAAGAAGGCAGTCAGTATGGTGAAGGCATTTGTATCTATGTCATATAAAGATCAGTTGGAAAAAAGTGGGGATCTTTAGCCTGGTTTAGAATGGTCTTTCCATCTCAACTGACAATCCAGATTCTAAATCCAAAAATAAAATATCTTATTTCCAATTTGTTTTTTTTTATATATTAGAGCTAAATATGTAAAAAGTGATCTTGCAATGAACATTTAGTTACTGAAATTCAATTAAAATATAAAATTAAATCTTTGATGGATGAAATGAATGATAATATTATATATATGTGTGTGTGTAGGTATCCTAATATACATGTAACATATAATAATATAACAACTTAGCTTTCATAGGCTACTTGATTTCCCAAGGAAATCTATTTAAAGATGTTCACATAATATCATAGCAGTCAGCCTAGTCAATAAACATTTTTAATACCTAATATGAGAACTGTTCTAAGAATTGGGGTTTCAATAAAAATAAAAGGAAAAAGCCAGTTCCTACTCTCAAGAATTTCTCAGTCTTTTGGGAGAGATAACATTCAAACAACAATGTACAAATACTTTATGTTCAGATTAGGTGGGAGATAATCAACAGAAACAAAACACTGAAATTCAAGGGAATTAGGAAGTCCCAGGTATGGAGGACAAGTAAAAATGCTCAGAGCTAATTGATGGAGGTCTGAGTTTGAGAAACTGTAAGGAGCCCACTGTGACATGATCACAGAATCAGGATAGTGGCAAGACAAAAAGGGGCCAGGTTATGAAAGGTTTTTAAAAGCCAAACAAAGGGGGCAGCTAGATGTGCAGTGAATGGAGCACCAGCCCTGGAATTAATAGAAATTGAGATCAAATCTGGCCTCAGACACTTAATACGTACTATCTGTGTGACACTGGGCAAGTTACTTAACTCTAAGTGCCTTGCAAAAAAAAAAAAAAAAGTAAACAAAAGATTTAATATTGAATATTGGAAGTAATAGGGAGCCAGGAGTTTTCTGAATAGGGTGACATGGTGAGACCTCCATTGAAGGCAGATCATTTTAACAGCTGATTGGAGAATGGAGTGGATTTGGAAAGATTAGAAGCTGAGAAAGCACAGAGGCTACTGCAGTGCCTGTTCCAGAGTTGGACAATGTGAGAGAAGAAAAGACACCATTTATGAGGGATGTTACACAGGTAGAGTCAACAGAACTTCACAACAGATTGCATATGAGATGATCTAAGAGAGAGTGAGGCATTGAGGGTGATTCACAGAATATGAGTTTGAGTGATTGGGAGGGTGGTGGTGCCCTCAACAGTAATAGAGTAAGTAGAAAGAGGAGAAGGCATTTGGGGAAAGTCAGCAGGTTTAGTTTTAGATATGTCAAGTGTTTAGATGTTTATGGAACACAGTTGAAGATGTACAATAGATGGTTGGAAATGTGAGAATGAAGATCAAAAGAGAGTTTAGGGTCAATAATAATATCTAACATTTATAGAACTTAGCAAACATTTTATAATTATTATTTCATGTGATCCTTGGAAGTAGGTGCTATTATTATCCCCATTTTATAGATGAGGAAACTGAGGCAAATAGGGATTCTGTGACTTGTCTAAGATCACACAGGTAATAAGTATCCAAGGCTGGATTTGCTGATTTTAAGTCTGGTGTTACAATATTTACAATTTATTACAACAAGATTTACCACACCTTCTAGCTGCCAATAGATCTGAAGATCCTTTACAAAGAAATGATAATTTCATTAGCTCCCTGGGAACTGATGAGGTCACTAAATTAAAGGTATGAGAGAAAAGAGAAGAGGCCCAGGACAAAACCTTGAGGGATTCCTGCTAACACTAGGAATGACTTGACTGAATAGTCAGAAAAAGGGAATAAGAAGAAGTAGACTATCTGGTAGAAGAGCCAAGAGTTATCAGTGCTATAAACATCTAGAGAATATTTAGAGGAAAAGGGTGATCAACAAGAGTCCAAGGCAGAAGAGAGGTAAAGAAGGATGAATATTGATCAATTTAGCAATTAAGATATCACTAGTGACTTGGGAGAAAATAGCTCCAAGGGAATGATAAGACCAGAAGTTATACTGCAAAGACTTACATAGAGGAAAGAAGGCATGAATTACAAATTTTTTCAAGGGATTTAGACACAAAAAAGAGAAGGGATATATAGGACAACAGCTAGCAAGGAGGGATGGATACAATGAGGATTTTTTCAGAACAGAAGACAAAGCTAGGTCTATAGGCAGACAGAGACAGGGAGAGTCTGAAGAGTAATGCCAGAGTGGGAATTATAGAGGGGACAATTTGGTAAAGGAGACAGAATATAATGAAATCACATATTCATGTGAAGGGCTTTGCCTTGGCAAAAAGGAAGGGATATTTGTTGCAAAATAGTGAAGCATGAGATGGTAAATAATATCAGAATGATGTAAGATGAGGATCAGGGGAGAAGAGGGAACTTTGGGCAAATAGGCTCGGCTTTTTTTCAGATAAATGTAAGGGAAGATTAACAGCTGAGAGTATTGGGGAAGGGTGGAAGGTTTGAAGAAGGATAAAAAGCTTTGGAAAAAAAAGTGTTGTGGTGAGTAGGGTAGTGAAATGATTAGCTAGGTATAAAAGGATTCCTTGCCTCAGTGAGAGCCCAATTGAGATTATGTAACATAAATTTGTAGTGGATCCAGCCAGCACAACACAGTTTTATGATTTTCTCCAGCTTTATTCAGTAGCACATGAGGAGAATTGAAAGCAGAAGTTTGGCAGGAATGATTCAAAGTTGAGATTTGACAGGGCATGATTTTTAGTAGGATAAAAGGGCAAGGAACTTAACAGAAGAAGACACTGTAAGATTGAATTCAAGTTGTATATAATAGATTTGAATTTTGTGCATAATCACCCTTTTTTCTATTACATTATTTTGAAAAATGGTTGCATTATTTCTTTTGGAATAAAATAAATAATTTATTTAAAAAGTAACTGAAGACTCTTGGATTACATTAAGCTTGGTATGTGGAAACTGGAATGATAGCAGTAATTCTTAATTCAGGTCTCTGCCTTCTCACTTGAACCCAGTTGTGGACAAAGGAAACATTTTTTGAATTGGAAAAAAAAATAATCGAACTCAAGGAAAATGAGAATTTTGCTTCTTGTCCTGACTTCCAAGCTGTTCACTATATAAAAATTAATTCTGAATCTACACCCACTAACTAATCCCACTTCCTTTCAATCTTGCTGTATTTTAGTGATTACTACTCATGTAACCAAAGAAAATGGATTTGGTTCTACACAAAAGGATATACACATGCCAAAGTACTTCATGCAGCTATTCTTATCTTAGAATCAATCAATAAACAAAATATAATAGTTAGATTCAGACACTGGACCTTCATTCTAAAATATGTTGGCTTTACTTATATCATGGTAACTGGGATATGAAATCCAATGCAAACTGAAAATTAAGAGAGTTTTCGCTCCCTTTCTTCTTGTCCAGTTTCTAAAGAGAATTTTAGACTTCATGTGGCAACTGCTAACCAATCACAGGACATGAAGATAGAAAGCAGAATACAATTAATGAGGACAGCAAGAAGACCAATGTACTTGAATCGTAGAATTCAGGAAGGGTAATCAAGTATGGAGGTGGAAAGGGTGAAAAGATAAATTGGGTCCAGGTTATGAACTTTTAAAATATCAAACAGAAAAGTCTTGCATTAAATTCTAGAGTTAAGATAGAGTCACCAGAATATAGTGATTTAGGAACAACTTAGCCACATGTGTACTAAGATCTTATACTGTTAATTCAATATAATTTAATAAATATTTCTTAAGCGACCATTGTGAGCATCAGGAGAAATATTGGGGATTGTTTCAGTTTTGTTGGTCATTGTTGGTAAGTATGAGTTACTCCCTGTGATCCTATTTGAGGTTTTCTTGGTAAAAATATTGAAGTTGTTTGCAATTTCCTTCTCCAGATCAGTTTTACATGAGGAAATTGAGATAAACAGGGATAAGGGACATACATATACACAGACCCAGTTTGGACTCATGAAGATAAGTCTTTCTAACTCTAGATTTGGCACTTTATCCATTATGCTCCTAGATCTTCTGGGAAATACAAGTCCTTGTCCTCAAGGATCTTACATTTTACTACAGAATTACAGAATTTACTAGGTAAATGCAATATAGTCTAGATGTTAAAGGGAGCAGAGATCAGAATCTGGGAATATTTGAGAAAATGAAGAAAAACACACTAACAGATGAAAGGAACAGGAAGGTGTCTTGAGTTTGATAGGACTTTAGGCATGTCCTATACTAATTTTACATTTTATTAATAAGGCAATTGAAATCTAAAGTAGGAAAAGAGCTTCTTCAAGTATCACAACCAATTAATGGGAGGAGGTAGCAATGTGTTAATGCTATAAGAACAATGGAACTAAAATCAAACTTCTATTTATATCCTGGCTCCTGGGTGATATTAAGACTTATACAACCTCTCTGTAGCTTGGTTTATTAATGTGAAAAATAAGAGAATTGAACCAGTCAGTGATGATTTATAATCTGAAAATCCTTTAGTCCATTCCTAATGTACTTTGATTTCTCCTTTGCTCCCTTCAATACAATGCAATTGTATTGTTTATCAATGCAATCGATGTTGAAGATGGGGTCACAAGAATCATATGCTACTCGCATACTAAAATTTAAACTCCTTGAGGAAAAGGAATGTTTTGATCTTGTCTTGTAGCCCTAATGCTTTCGACAAAACCTTGGATAAAATAAACAGTTAATAAATATTAGTACAACTTTTCTCAGCCCTTCTATATACAAATAAAGATAAGGAAGGACTGACCAGGGTATTTTTCAACTTAAAATTGTTTATTTTAAATAGATTTTTATTGATATCTTTGACTCATATATAGCTTAGATCCACCCTCCCAAAGTCATTTTCAAAGCTTTTTTATTCTCCCCTCCCCCTTGCCCATTTATTTGCGGGACAGAGTTTTGTTTCTATCCTAGACATAAATTACTTTTGGCTAACTGAAGGGAAAGTTACCGTGTCCTCAAAGCTTGATGTGGTTGGCTAATCCCACAGTGTACTTTTCCCCCTAATCCACAGACTGTCCATTTTAGTTTGTAGGGTCTTGTTTTACAGATGAGCCTGAAGGCTGTGATTTTCCACGCTGCTCTGAGCACTGGAATAACTTTCTCTCTGTTTCTCTTGGGTGCCAACTCCTTTAGGGTTCAACTGCATCTTATTGTCTCTTTCCCCTTGGAATGGTGAAGGGAGAGGCTGTGCTGAATTCCCTGGCTATGTTGGGACCAGTAAAGCTCATTCCTGAGCCATTGTTTCATCCTGAGATTTGCCTGCCACAACTGGGATGGTCCAAATAATTAAATAAATGACATGGCCTCTCTTTTTTTGAGATGTGAAACCTCTTATTTTTGTCCTAAATGACTCCATTTGTAAATTTTTTTGATATTTTGCTAAAAATGAATGCAAGTTTAGGAGGCTTAAAGGGAAAAAAATACTAGGGAAGAAAGATGACAGCTACAAATGTTACATTGTCTATAATTCACAGGATTTTTAATAACATTTTTAATATTAAATTCTATACAAAGAAATTTAGTTGATAAAAAATATTCCACTTTTGATCTTACTACTTTTGTGATATTAGGTAATATATATTTTCCCTTTCAGGGATTCACTTTCCTCTTCTATAAAAGTGAAAGAATTAAACTAGATAACCTTTGTAGTCTCTTCTAACTTCATAGATATTCCTTCATGACATGGTTTCTAATTCTTAACCACACTAACATCTGTGGTAAGGGACAGACTAGCAGTACTTAACCATAATATGGTCTTAGAGATTCTTGTTATGAAATCATTCAATTTTCTTAAGAATGGGACTCTTAAAAATTGCAAGCCTCTTTCTCCTTCAGCTTAAATGTAAGGCTATTATTATACAATACAGAAAGAATAAGCATTTGCTGTTTCTATGTAACACATTATGCTAAGCACTTTGCAAATATTATCTCATTTAATTCTTATAACAACCCTGAAGGGTAGGTATTCTTACTATTTCCATTTTATAATTGAGGAAACTGAGAAAGTCAGAGGTTAAGGAACTGGCCCAGATTCACACAGATTAAATAGATGCCTGAGTTCAAATTTGACTTCAGGTTTTTCTGACTCTAGACCCAGTGCTCTGTGCACCATGGCACCACTTAAAGTTGGAGATAGGTAGCATAGTAGTTAGAGCAGTGGATCTACAGTCAAACGTCCTGAGATCAAATCCTGTCTCAATCACTTAAGTCAGCTGTGTAATCCTAGACAAATTACTTAACCCCGATTGCCTCAGTTTCCTCATCTGTAAAATAAGCTGAAGATAGAAATGGCAAACTACTTTAGTATCTTTGCCAAGAAAACTCCAAAAGGAGCACAAAGTGTTGGATATAGCTGAATAACTACAAGAATATAACAATATAAGATTAAAATAGGGATAGTGAAAAGAAGGCAGATTGATAGTCAATTAACCAGAATTCTAGTTCTGGCTCTTCTACTAAGTAATTACATAAGTTTGGGAAAAAAAAATTCAGTCTCATGGGTCTCATTTTTCTTATCTTAAATTATCTTCTAGAGCTATTATTATATGTGTCAGAGTAATTGGCTTTCTATTTAACTTCTGAATTTTTTACTTTTTCTTTTCTGACAAAGAGTTGTAAGGTTCACGGTAGGTAACAGATATGATTTCCCTTTAATTATCCTCTAGTTTAATCATCCAAACTTCACTCCCATGTTTTAGCAGCCTTTTCACAGTGGAACTTCTATTAGTGACAGGCCTTCTCACCCCGACTGTTCTTCCGCCAAACCATTCCCTTTTCTCATTGATGAATTCCATTCTAAGCCTCCATTTGGGTGGGGGCAGGTTGGAGGGGCAGACTAGCAAGCCATCATGCCTCTCCAGATCTGCTTCTGACTTTCTGGATTTCAATATCATGCCATTGTGTAGATGCATTCCTCTGTTCAGCTCTCCCCACCTTGGCCCCTCAGCTTGCAACTCTCTTTTGTGCTTTGCCCTCTCTCTTTAGATGATAAGATCCTTGAAGTCAAGGACTTTCTGCTTGTTTTTGTGTCCCTAATACTAAATATAGTTCCTGACATAGTAAACTCTTAATAAATGCTTGTTGTTTTTTGCTTCATCCTAGCACTCAATCTTATTTTGATGTATCATTTTCCCACACTGTAGTCTGAACTATTACCCATCCGTTTATTGCATATTCAGAGTTTTCCTTCATATTCAGGAACTAAAGAAAATCAAGTTGACAGTGGCTTGTTTTAGTATACCAAAAGAACTATTTCCTTGGCAAAAACAGTTGTCCACATCTGTTTCCAAAATAAGGATGCTCACAATGTTTTCTATTCAGATGCAAGATGGCGTGCTTATTTTTTCAGCCCAATTTTTTGGCCCATGGAATGGAAGAGTCATTTGTCAAATTCCTAATCTCAGGTACTGATTCTTCTTTGGTTCATAGACAGCTGGGATAATCTAGACCATTTTCTGTTATGAAGAATCAAAAAGGTCTTTTCCTCTAATTTTAGCCCTATTTTTTGCCTCTAGTGAATATATTGTTGCCTATATTAGGTGGGTTATTTTAACTGAGTTGATAAACTCATGAATATTTCAATTATTTAATTAGTAATATCAATTATAAGAAATTAACTTAGTGCTTTCTATATGTTATAGAAAGGAAACAATCCTTGCATAATTAAGGATAAAAGGATGAAATAAATAAGTTTTTAAGGTATTTTTTCCTGTTCAAGTCTATTTTGTTAAAACACATATAATATTTCCTTTGTAATTCTTCATATTTTATGCATTTAAAAAATTTCTCTCCTGAGAAGTCATTCACTAGCTTTGCCAAAGTGGCAAAGGAGTCTAAGACAAGTTCAAGAACCCCTTTCCTAGATGTGTCTGTAAAGAACAACACTTTGGGGACCTAGGCTCCACTAACTTCCCTGCAAGTTAGGTTATTAAAGACAAGCATATTTTCCTGTCCTGACTATCATCAGTTCTGTATGATGTTAGATGTTCCCCTTTATCTCTATGGACCTCAGTTTCCTTATCATTATAAGATTATACTGGATGACCACTAAAATCCTTTATATATAACCTTCTTATTTTAAGAAATCATCAAAAAACCTCTTATGGAGTACTTGTTGTGCTAGATTCTGTACTTCATCCTAGGGAGAAAAAGAAAAACCTACAGCAGTCATATTTACATTTATAAACATATTCATATGTGTATGTGTGTGTTATATGTAATTATATATATACATATATGTACAATATATAAATGCATACATACAAATATAATTTATTATATTGTACTAAGGAATAGCAGGGTACTTATATAAGGTTTTCTCTCATCTTCTGTTCTGACAGAAGTATAACTTCTGTATATAAGATACAACTTGAAAGTCCTTGAGAATATCTTATCACCAAATTATAACAATAATTAGAATACTGAATTTCTTACTAAGTGAAATGAATACATTTAAAATAACTTTAAATGAATTACAAAATAATTTAGTATGTATTCATAATAGATTCACTTGTGCTTAAGCATTAAAGTAAATGTCATTTATTGAACTTTAATGGGAAATTCATGGGTAATGCAAAATATATGGCTGACATTCAAATGCTAAGAAAAAATCCCCAATATCCTCACTTCTGCAAATATATCCATGCAATCTTCTACATGATATATGAAAAAACCTACGAGGCTTCCCACAAAGTTTTCTGTCCTTCAAAAAACGATCTCTGTAGCTGAATTATAATTAGTGTTTCAATAAAATCAAAATCAGTTGCTATAAACAAAAATTTCCAATGGACTAAGGAAAGTCAGTAAGTAATAGAATCATTTAGAAAATTATGACTATTCCTAGGGAGTAAAAGTTCAGATTTGTCAATACCAGAGGTTATCCTTTTATATTCATTTTATGTTAAAAAAAAACCAAACATATATATACATACACACACACACACACACACACACACACACACACAAACACACACATTCCCTTAAAGAGCTTATATTTTACTGGGGAAAACAACATGGATGAAATAAACATAATCTCTCTCAATCTCTGTTTGTTTCTCTATGCACACATATATCATATATATGTATATAATATGCCTTATATACATAAATATGTATGATATATGAATATATACTTATTGCATATACAATACAATTTTATTGTAAAGACTCTAGTATCTGCAGTGGCAGAAAAAACTTCATGTAGAAAGTGTTTCATTTGAGCTGAACTTTGAACATATCTAAGGGGATACAATACATCACAACAATGATAGTGAACAAAACAAGTTGTGATAGTATGAGACTATCTCCCATCTACTCTGTAGATATATGTACCAATTTGTTTTTTGTACTTTGTTATAATGTTTGTTTCTTGAAGGCATCGACTGTTTTTGCCTTTCTTTGTATCTCAAGTATTTAAAATGTGTCCGGCATAGTGTAGCATTAAATGATTATTGATTGGTGAGACTTAGTATTGAGATTTTGTAGTCTCAGTTCAAGTAGTAAGAAATAGATAATTCACTGCCACTTCCTCCTCAAGCTAGTATTTGGGTATGTATATTTGAAGAAGAAAATCAACCCCTTTAACAATTCATTTGGAACATAAAGGGGAAGGTGGAGAGGACTATTTATGCTATCTGGAAAACAGCTAGTTTAATAATGCCATTACGTGATATGGGGTAATATCCTAGTATTGCTGTCACATCTTTCATGTTGAAGTTGAATACATTTTCAGCTGCAGAAACCAAGGTCTCGTGTGAAACAAAAGGATTTATTTCAAGCTATTAAAAGGTTTACAACTCAAAATGCTAAATTACACAGATTTGGCAGTTGGAGATAGCCCTTCCCATGCCTCTCCTCCTTAGGCCTCACATGCCCCCTTTTCTACTCTATTCCTATTTCTAGAAGGAAGCAAGTTAAGGTAAAAATTGTGACATTGATGGAATCCTTCAGGGTTTAACCATATTTGTCACTAAAATTATACTTTCCATATTAAGTAATTCTGCAAAGTCATCATTTTGATGACTTTTCTTGAAATTCACTGAGGAGGAAAAAGATAATAAGAATCAAAAGATAACATCTTGTCTTATGCACTTTGGACTCCAGAAAAACTCTTCTCTTCTAAGTACTTTTTAAAGATGCACAATGATAAGTTTTTCATGTCTGTCAATTTCCACATCTTTACTTCTTTGATAGAGTATGGTCTGAAAACAGTCTTGTGGCTTTTTTTTCCTTCAGAAAAAATCATCTGAACTACTCCTCATTGATTTTATTTGAAATCCAGAAGTTCTCTTTGGAAGTCCAGAACATTCCCCAATTTATATCTTGTTTAATCCAGATTTTTTATTAGATGGTATGATGATCATTTGATTGGCAATCATCCTTGATTTCAGAATATCGTTGGTGAATGGAACATAAAGTTCCATTAGGGAGCAAGGTAAGATGTTTGAAATAGTATTAGACTCAATCTTTCACTGATATCATTGCATGATATTTGGTATATTATTTAACTTAAGGATTTTATTTTCTTATTTTAAAAATAAAGATAGCAATATTTTTTCTACATGCATTTCATGATTGTTGTGTCGATCAAATAAGATAAAGACCATTGATGTGATTTTAAAAAGATAAAGTAGCATCTGAACATAAAATGTTATGGATGTTGAATGGACAACTAGGTGGTACAGTGGGTAGAGTGCTGAGCCTGGCTCATCTTTATGAGTTCAAATCTACTTTCTGCCATTTACTACCTATGTGACCCTGGAAAATTCACTTAATTGTTTGCCTTAGTTTCCTCATCTATAAAATGAGATGAAGGAAGAAATTGCAAACTACTACAGCATCTCTGCCCTCCAAAACTCCACCAAATATGGTAATGAAGAGTTGGATAGAACTGAAAACTTCATGAACAAGGACATGGAGGCAAGGTAACAGCAGGATAGGCTTAATTTATTTGTTGCTGCTTGAAAAACCAATCATTAAGCTTCCATAGTGACATAGAGTTGATATATTGTAATAATCTGTAAGAACTGGCTTTGTTGTTGAAAAGATTCATTCCTGGTTCTTTAACTCTCAAATGTATGCAGGCCATGTAATAATTAATAATTCACAATTCACAAAATTCACCATTTTTCAGTGCTCGCAGTAAACTAGGTTATGGACGATTTGTATGGTGGATTCCTTAAAGAGATGAAATCACAAATTCAGATTGCTACCTCCCATTGGCATTTCTATCCTACTCTCCTACCCAAATGCTAGTACTACTCCATCAACATTTTACTAAAATTCAAATGACAAGATCAGATATTTAAAGACCTAAAAACCACTTTAGAAGTCAATTATCTAGCTCCCATTTCTTAAATTGTGGGTTACGACCCCAATAATATTGGGTCTTATAACTGGATGTGGAGGTTTGCCAAATTATGATTTATTATCAGTAAATAATAATTTATATACCTATTTTATATATAGATATAGCCAGGGTCTTGGAAAAATTTCTAGGGTGAAAAGGGATTGTGAGTAGAAAGTTTTAAAAAGCCCCAATCTAGTCCAACATTCTCCCTTTATAGATACAGATAAGTAAAATTGAGGACCGGTTAGATTAATGACTTACCTAAGGCCACACAGTTAATAAGTGAAAACTGGAAATCTTGAAATCAGTTCTGATTTTTGAAACCAATTGTTTTTTTCTTCCATTGCTTGGAACTATTTTTCTTTGGACCTATGTATAATGCCATTATTATGATGAATTTTTCCATCTCATCTGTGGTTTCATAGATCAATAAGTATCCCTCCTCCATCCCTCCACTGATTATGAACTCAACTGCTGCTTGAAATACTGAGATCCATACAGAGGAAATATTTGAAGACCTGTCATTTAGATTCCAAGGTTGTTATAACTCTTATAAAGCTCTAAACCCATATCTTCTGCTTCACAGTGTCAAAAAATGACTTACCTAAAACATTTCTAATATTATGTTGGTATTAAATGAATTTTGATACCATTTGTGTGGTTGCCTGATGACAAATGGAAAAAACCTTTAATCTAATGAAATGACTAAAAGTGACCCTTGATTACACATACCTACCTATTTCTAAACCTTCTTTTTAAGAAGTCATAACAAGTCATGATACTCTGCTCTGAAAACATATCTTTCTTGATAATATTATGGCTAGATATACATTGGTTGGTTCCGTTCACTCTGTGAACAGTGACTGAACTCCCTCATCTGGCTTAGAGTTTTTGTGTCAAAGAAGGCTGTTTTGTGAGAAATATTTTCTGTAAGAGTTTTGTGCTTCCTAAAATATCCCTTCATGAGAAGAGAAAGACTTTTTTACTTTTCTTTGCCACATGCCAGTTCCAACAACTATTTCATTTTTAATTTTCTTGTTGCAGTCTTGTCTCTGCTTAATCCATTAAGACAACTTTGAGTGTTCTCAGCTCATAAATTTATAAAGAAAAAAAATGAAGTGAAGAGTACTTTGAAAAATGCTATCTAAATTCATACCAAATGCACTCAGAACTCTCCAAGGTTAAGGGGCAAAAAATGTTGTTCTGAATATCACAGATGCTATCTCTAAATCATCAAATTGAACCTAAAGGCATCATTGCCTTCTAACTAAGCAACTCTTCCACCCCTCCCTTTTTTAAAAGCTTTTTTTTTTTTTTGGAGGATTTTTCATATATCATATTGTCTCAGGTATCCAGGCTGTAATCTCTATGAATAATTTACTAAACTATTGAGGAAACCCTCTTTGAGGAAACTGTCATACCCCTCACTGTGCCTGGGACTAAGGGATGGAAGCCCCAGGGTGAGGACTGCTTTAAATCAATCAGTTGACATTAATGTAATGTCTAATTAGCCATGGGTGGGATTGCATTTTGAATATGGGAAGGACCCCAGGCAATGACTGGTGTGTTAAAGAGCTGAACAGAGGATACGTATCAATCATTATTTAACATGGAAATCTGGAGAAAAGAATTGAAGGTATACCTTCTCTGTTTTAGCTGTGATCAATATCTATTTCTTTTATAGGGAAAGATACAATTCAATTCTTTGAAATCCTTTTTTTTTTTTGCCTTTGCCCTTAGAGATGGAAAAAAATGTATTTTTTAAAATAAATTTTGAAGGCTTTTACAAATGCTTTTTTTTCAACATCATCATCTTAGCCACAGAAATAAATACACTTCTTAGAGTAATCCAAAACTTGCAAATTTATATAGAAAAATTGTCATGATTTCACTTATAAAGTCCAAGTGTTCTAGGGGGAAATAATATCATAATAATGATGATAATAAAATAGGAATTATTATTAGAAAAAATGTTTCAGAATCTTGAAAGTTCGATATTATTTTGATGTTTTGAAAAAAACAGAATTCAATATAGTGGAGGTATCTTGTTTAATGGTGATAAAGTAGGATTAATAATTTCACTAATGTTAAAGCCTAGGATTAGATTAAAGAATTAACTTTTATTGAAAACTGCAGGCATCCAATCTTTTTCTGTTCTTATTTCTTCTTCTCTTGAACCTTTCTTTAGCTCAGGACAGATGGCTTGGAGATTTACCCAGCTGTGCCGTAGGCACATTTAACTACTATCAACACTATTACTATTACAAATGAAAAGCCTTCTGACAAAGGACAATTGGTTCTTCCTCTAGCTGGCTAAACCATCTCAATGACCACATGTTAAAATTGCAGAGTGATGATTAGATGGGGATCAAGGATTAGTGTGGTGCCTTCAGTGTTTTTCAGAGCCTTTAAAAAAAGAGAGGCAAATCCAGGCTGAAGAGTCGATTTTTGCCTTCTTCACCAACAAGCATCAGTACAAAAGTGGATAATTTTAAGTCTGGCTTCAATTTTCAAACTATACATCTTCCATCTTGTACTTTGTTTATTTAGACTGTTTAGTATTCTCTACCCTAGATCTGGCAAATATAGAAGAGTATTGAAAAAAGAATATCTATGTACATGATGTCCAAAGTCTTAATGTAGTTTCAAGTTTTAAGAAGGGGGAAGGGAAGAAGGAAAGGAATGAGCATTTATGTAGTGCTATTATGTGTCACACACTGAGCTAAGTGTTTTTTACTAATATCATCTCATTTGATAATCACTGATAATAGTTTTGCCAAATTAGTTTTACTAGAATAAAAGCACACTAAGACTTTGGGGACAATCTATTATGTGCAATTATATGTTGTGTCATAAGGAATGTATATTATAGAATGAATTCCAACAAGCTTAAGGGGCTCATGACAAGATGCATGAGAACAGTCTTTCTGAGGATGGTAGAATGAAGTAAAAGGACCCATGCAATATTTTTATTGTAGTCACAGAATTCAACTTTTTACTGATGTGACAAAATCAGACATTATGAAAATATAATGACATACTTGTTCATTGCAGAATAATAACAATTATATTGTCAGTTGTGCTATGGGAAGTCTGTGGTCCCAAGAAGCGATAGCATGTGTAGTGGCTACATCCCCAAAGCTATCTCCATGAATGGCCTAAACTAGCAAGTTGACCTCAAACCCACTGTTGAGTTAGGGGGATGTCTATTCCAAGCATGTAAAAAATAATCTAGGGAAATGGATGAATGAGAACATTTGTTTCAGTGGCAATGAAGGTAGCTGGAGCAAAAACTATGAAGTATATAGAGTTTGGTTAGATGTAGAAAATGGCAAAATCATCTACTTTATCCTGGATCATTGCCAATTACCTTGACTTTTGTCCTTGAATTGGATTTTTATGATTCTGGAAAAGAGAATGAGGTCTGAGACTTTGCTCAATATCTGCCTCACTTAAATCCAATTCACATACTAGTCAAGACATCATTCATTATCTGTGATGTTATTTTTTAATAACTAAGGATGAACAAAAAAAGAAAGCCTAGATTTGAAATAGAACTCTATCCCATTACAGCTTAGACAAATCATTAAAGTATCTGTGTCTCATTTTCCCTGTCTATAAAACAGTAGGCAATAATACCTGCCTACCCTATGCTGGTGTTGGTAGAATAAAATCATATATGTGGAAGCACTGCTTTGTAAAATTTGATTTGAAGAACATTTATTAAAAACTCTCAATGTGTAAAATCTTTTGTCAGGTGCTGGGGATACAGAGAGAAAAGTAAAATATTTCTGACTTGTAAAATGTATAATATGTATATAAACATTTGGTCTCTAGCCATCTCCCTACCCAACTATTTATCAATGTCCATCGCCAGTTGTCCTCTGTAGCTCTGATCTATCCCTTGCCACTGGAGCCAGAAAGCACCAAGGAGTAAGTGTGGCAATGGATCTTGCGATTCCATTTCATTTGCATGTTATGGCATCACCTACTGTGATACTGTGATCCTCCTCAAGAATGAAGAACAAACAACAACAAGAACATCTATCTGTGTATTATCTATCGATGGTAGTTCTTTCTATCTATTCATTCATCCATCCATTCATCTATTTTGATTATTTTTCCCTCTTCTTTTACTCCTTCCCCCATTTTTATTTTTTTCTAGTTATAAATTTACATTTGTTTTAAATACATATTTCTTTATGAATCATGTTAGGAGAGAAAAATAAGAACAAAAGGAAAAAACATGAGAGAAAAAAAAAGGAAAAAAAAGTGAATATAACATGTGTTGATTTACATTCTGTCTCCATAGTTCTCTCTCTGAAGGCACAGGACATTTTCTATCCAAAGTTTACTGGGATTGTCTTGGATCACTGTATTGCTGAGAAAACCCAAGTCTTTCATAGTTGATCATTGCACAATTTTGTTATTGTGTACAATATATTCCTGGTTCTATTTGTTTCACTCAGCATCAGTTCATGTAATCTTTTGAGGTCGTTCTAAAATCAGCTTGTTCATCATTTTTATAGAATAACAATATTTCATTACTTTCATATACCATAACTTATTTAGCCATCCCCCAATTGATGGACATCTATTTGTTGCCCAATTCTTTGCCTTTCTTTTTCTATCATTAGAGGATTCCTACTATTAAGATGTTTGTAGGCTATTTATCAATCTTCTCTATGTCAAATGTAGAGAGATGACACTGCAGTTCTTTGCCATTCTCTGTCAGGATGAAACGAAACAGGTCAAGTTAACTTCCTTGCTGACTTTAAAGTTGAAAAATGAATTTTATTCCCCCCAAAGTCTCAGAGGGAAGACAATAGCATATGTTGCAATGTGTCTTACTGATCTACTTTTTCATGTAAACCTTAATTTGTGGGAGGTGGGGGGAGAGTGAAGAAGTTGGGGTTAAGTGACTTTTCCAGGCTATATTAAGTGTCTGATACTATATTTGAACTCAGGTCCTTCTGACTCCAGGGTCTACTGAACCATCTAACTGCCCCTAAAGCTCAATTTTTTAAAATGTGATTTCCAAGAATCACATAATTCTTACTCTGCTTTCAAAATGACTTTTTGCCTCTTATTAGGCATCAAATGATTGATGAAAAGCATGATGGTCAAATGGTGCTTACTTCACCATTAATGACTTCACAAATTTAGAGAGAAAAAAAAGAAAGTCCAGAAAGCAGCATGTTAAAATGAAAAAAGTTTGGATTTGAAGTCAGAGCATCTCAAATTTACATACCAACTCTATTACTTCTTGTGTGATCTTTCACAAATCACTTGATCTTTCTATACCTGTCTCAACATCTGTAAAATGAGGGATTATAGGTCTAAAGCAAGAAAGTACCTCAGAGACTCATACAAAATTAATAAATGGCAAAGGTGGGGTTTGAACCCAATAACTCTAACCGTCTAATTCAACAAATTCACAGAAAAAACTTTGCACCATGGTGTAACTAACAAATAGTCATCTATCTTTTCCTTGAAGACTTCCAGTGAACAGTAACCAACCACCTCCTGAACTTAAAGAAGCTTCCCTTTATTTTGGCTACCATTTGGTTAAAACATAAATATAATTCAATATGAAAAAATGCCATAAAGTCAGATGACATGGGTTCAAATTTCAGTTCTGATATTTAGTAACATAACTTCCATCAAATCACAACTTCTTTAGACCTCATTTTTCTTACTTATAAAGCTAGCAGAGAAATTGAGTTACATGATCTCTTAAGATTTCTTCCAGTTCAAAGTCTATAATGCTATGGTATTTAATAAAATAGTCCCTAAAATAGATAAGAAATGCCTTTAAAAAGGCTTTTTTTTTTTTTACCAAAAGCATATTTTTACCTTTCCCCCTGATTGACATTTTTAAAAAATACCAAATGAAATAACACAGGAGACAGATTTTTAAATTACAAATTGTCTTGAACACAAAAGAATAAAAATATATTACTTAAGGTAATATAATTCTCCACTACTTCATCTAATACATTAAGCCTTAGTGACTGTTATTGCTATTATTCTTAGATGATATTAAACTCTTGGCTTCCACTATTTCTTACAAATGGGCACAACTTGAAACAATTAATGTTCTCCTTTAATGAATATTCACTAATAGAACATAATAGTACATGGGTGGTGAGTCTTTTTTTCATTTTGCTATGAATGAGTTTTTAAATAGTAGAAATAAGGATTTAGTCTAGACATAAAGATGTACTTTCTAAGTCCTGAGAATGCATTACCAAGGAAGGAGTTATGGAATACCCAGCTCTGAAATTTTTTTGTTTAAATTAAGGTTAAACATTTTTCTCTCCTGTTTTGTTCCAATTGAGTTGTGCCAGCCCAGAGCCAGGGAAATGGGCAAGATGTATTCTAGTAGTTCCTTCAAGAGCGATGGACGATTGGTCATCAGTGAACTCCCACATTAGAGTGCCAGGTTTCATTTCATAATAGCAATGAAATACTGTAGATGGACAACTCCTATGGGTTGGTTAGAATGACTGTGCCTTTGGAATTGATCCCAAAGGGTTCGTTGAGGCAGAGACTCTGGGAACTACATCTGCTGCTGGCAAGGTTAATAATTGATGATTTAATAGGTCTTTTCCATTTCCAGATCTTATGATATATTACTACCACTGTTTAGTGGTTATACTCTAATATATTCGTATCCACATGGTAACAGACACCGACCAAACAATTGTGCCATCAAACTTTAGAATTTGATTCTTTTCCATTCTTGTGGAATAAGTCCAAGACAGTGTGGGTTATTTAATTTTTTTTCTCTTTTACTTTGGCTCTGAATATATACCTTACCTTTCTGACTCTGAACCATGGTGAAGTATTATTAGATTTCAGACTATTTGCTGCAGAGGTTCTGTGAAAGTTTATTAGTCTGCAGTCTTTTTTGTTTGGAAGTTAAAAGTCCCTGGTGCCTTCAATCTGAAATCTATTTACTTTCACAAAAGTAATGCATGCTATCTGTTTGGTGATGCCAAATAAAAGGAGTTCTGTTTTCAGTTTTCTGTATCTTTCTCTGTGTGTCTCTGGAGCACAGTGGTCATGCTCAATGGACCATCCAACTCCTTATATACTGAGAGTAAGTCTGTTGGTACAAGTTGGTGACTGGCATGCCACTGTTGTGAAGAGAGATAGAATTGCTACATTTGCTATTGAACTGGGTCATTGGACAAGCTGTCAGAGGAAAAAGGGTACAAGGAAGTATTAGGGCCTTTTTTGTTGTTGTT
Organism: Antechinus flavipes; assembly: GCF_016432865.1. Lineage (NCBI taxonomy): Eukaryota > Metazoa > Chordata > Mammalia > Dasyuromorphia > Dasyuridae > Antechinus > Antechinus flavipes. Next base: position 153,178,821 of record NC_067401.1, read on the forward strand.
GTTTTGGTATGTGGGCATGTTGAATGCAGACTACTCAACTCCCATTTTGCTTTTGCTGAAACAGAATAAGGTGGCACACAATGGCAGTGGCAGAAAGGGAGGGGGAAAGGGTGCCCCACAACAGGTGCAGCCAACATGGCTACCGCTTTCCCACACATATCAGTCAGTCTCCAGTGGCCTCATGAGCCCTGAATATGAAATAGCATCGGGGATCGGATAGCTGCCAATTAGGAGGGTAAGAGCAAAAGAGCAGCAAGTGAGTGGGAAGGAGGAGCAGCTTTGGGCTTATAGAGAGTCTGGGGAACTGTTGTTTGGCCACTGGAGTTTGGTCATTACCATATCCAAAGCACTAATGTGTAACACTAGCCATGTTATTTTGCTTCCAATAATCGCACTCTGCTGAGGTCTAGCAGTGGTATCTAGGTGATGAACACACAGACAGCCCCTATTCTTCTCATTTTCTTTTCAGTTACAGAGCCACTGGTAACATTTCTTCAGGTGGGGCTAGGCAGTGCTTAGCAACATGGATGCCCCATCAAACAAATAAGAGCTCTCTTCATTAGGTAACCTTATGCACTATTCCAGGGCCAATATCTTCATCTTTCTTATGGATTCTAAGATTTTATTAACTGTAAATATGTGTCACACCTTTAGAACACATATTTATAGGCATTTAACATCAATCAGAAGATAGTGGATATAAAGTTAGAGCTGATAGAGATTTTATCTAATCTAACTTCTTTCATTTTATAAGATAAAAAACCCTGAATCCCACAAAAGGGAAGGAATTTGACAAATATTATTAACTATTTTATCTTTATGGGTATTATTCATTTTTTTTCCAGTGGCCATATTTAACTATTTTTACATCTTTCTTTCCTAGTAGTTTCCTACTTCTTCCAATAAGAAGGTGATTTATTTCATTATCTGTTCTTCAGGATCACTATTGGTTTTTCAATTATTCAGAATTAGGCATCTTTTTAATGACTTCTTTTTTGATTACATTGTTATGAAAACTTAGTATGATTCCTATTCTGATTATTTCACTAGAAACCATCTCATATATACCATTTTCAAATAAGAAATTATTGTAAAAGATTTGTTAAAATGCTTCCCTATGAGGATAAAAAACTAATTTGGAAGAAGAAAATGCCATGGAGATAATACTATTATTCTGTTTCTGGTTCCTTTTTGTCTATTTAGGTTGTATTTGATTAAAAGAAAGAAATAGCTGGTCAAAATACCATAAATATGAGGGGGACAAAACTGAAGCCATTCAAGAGTGCCCATTTTCAAATCTTACATTTTAAATATTTCATATTTGTGCTAATATCATCTAATGGTCAGTATGAGAACTAATTTTTTCCTATTTTTGTTTCACCACCATCCTCTACTTAGGCATCAGAGACATAAGATTATATGCTCTGGGACTGAAAAGGATGCTTAAAGAAATCTAGTCCAAACTATCTATGTTTAGAGAAAAACAAAAATCAACGAAATGATGACAGATCTGCTTAAGCAGAGAGAAGACAAAATATAAAAGTATTTACGAAATTACAAAATAACCAAATTAGCAGACAAAAGATGGAGAATATGATTAAAAAAAAAGATTGAAAAGAATTCCCAGATTGAAAAACCAAAATCAAAACCCAGGATCAAATGTATATTTAAGGGCTGTCAAACATTTAAATAACAATTAATTGAAATATTAAACCATTTGCAAAAAAAAAAAAAAAATGAATCCTACTGGATTCCTTCTATGAAATAAATAGAGCCCTGATTCCTGAACCAGGGAGAGAAAAAGCAGAAATAGGATCTGTAGACCAATATACCTAATGAATATTTATTAAAAATGAATAAAATATTAGTAAAGAGGTTATAACAATATACTAAAAGTTTATATGCTATGAAGGGTTTGGATTTACACTAGAACTATATACTTAGTTTAATATTATAAAAATATAAACAATATCACATATTACTGAGAAAAATTAAAATAGTATGATTCTTTATCAGTAGAGGCAAAAAAGAGCTTTTGACAGTACAAAAGCACTTTATTTTAAATACAGTAAAAAGCAAAGTGATAGATTATTTCTTATTGATATAAATAGTAACTATCTAAAACCAAGAACTAATGATTTCTGTAATGAAGACCAGAGTACTTTCCAATTAGATTAGGGATAAAGTCAAAATGTGCATTGTTACCACTCTTATTTGATATAGCTTTAGAAACATTAATACTAATATTAACTACAAATATTTACTAATATTAACAACAAATAATATTTATATTATAAGTTAAGATTTGCAAAGCACTTTACAAAAATTATTTCCAGCCTGGGAAATATGTTCTTTTATTGTCTTTATTTTACAGATGAAGAAACTAAGGCAGGTTAAATGAATTGCCTAGAATCATATACCTAGAAGTGTCTGAGAGAGGATTTGAACTCAGGTCTCTTGACTTCGAGTTCAAAGCTTTATCTATTGCAATACCTCTCTCCTTGAAAAAGCATTAAAATAAAAAAAAAGAGAATAAGAAGAAATTAAAGTAGAAAAACACAGGAGGTATAGAATTTTCAGGTTTTTTTCAGATGATATGACTTCTTACGATAGAAAACCTTAGAGAGTCAACTAAAATTCTTGAAATAGTTAATAACCAGTAAAGTAACAACATATAAAATAAAAAAGCAAAATTGTTAGCTTTTTAACATATTAATAAAAAACCCAGTAAGGAGAGATAGAAAAATAAAGTCCTTTCAAAATACGTGCAGAATGTATGAAATATTAGAGAACACACACACCAATTCCTTGGGAATAATGTGAATACAACTGAAACTGTACACTTTAAAAAAAATTTAAAAAGAAACAAATTATTGAAAATATATTTTTCCTTATGATTATGCTATATAACAATAGAAAAACATGGAAAATTAACTAAATTTATATTTGTATGTATATCTATACACACATACATATGTGTGCCAGTAAATAAATATGTGTATATATACACATATGTATGTATGTAATATTTATTTACTGGCATCACAACCAAATTACCAAAGGATTGTCTTATAGAATGAGATAAAGTAATAACAAAATTCATCTAAAGAATAAAACATTAAAAATCTCAAAGAGGTAAAGATCAGACGTCCTAGGGCTTCACTAGCAGATGGCAAAGCTTAGGAGTCTATTCATTACATCAGTAGGTGAGATGACAATGCTAAAAGATTTTAAAGTATGTAGATAGAGGTAATATATAGAATAGGGCGCTTTGATTATGAATCTAATTATAAATTTTTCCATAAATGAAAGAATTTGTCATGAAATAAAAATTATGATTCACATTAAGTGAGACTTTTAAAAATATTTTAGTGCTTAAATTTGACTGGCAAAAAAAGCTAGAATTTAATTTCAGTTCAGGAGACTTTAAATCTTTTGTCTTTATATTACTACATGACTAGGATGAATGACCTCTGAAATTGTGAGATGAAGATTGTTGGGCTTTGATTCTTTCCCATGGTATAGATTCCTCTTAGTGAGGTCTCATAGGGGAATGGTGGCTAAAAGCAGTGTTTGGATTTTGTTCTTTAATCTTTTTGTGTTCCATTTTTATATTCAAAAATGCCAGGTGAAACTCAACTTCTACTTTTTTGAATCCTGTAATTAGAAAATTAATGGAAATTCACTAAATTAAAGTCTTTGATAGTTTATCTTTTAGATCTAATTTGTCCAGGATTTGATTTAGATAAGATTCTTTGGGAAGCCAAATTTCCAAATTTCCAGTGTCTATACATCCCAAATCCAGTTATCAGGAAAATATTACCTGATAGCCATACAATAACAGTAAAAGTGTTTCTTTTTAATTTTTATTTGGTTTATCCAGGTAGGAGCTTCAATTCTTCACTTTTCATTGCATGTGTAGACTTAGCCCAAAAGACCATGTACAAACCACATTAAATATAAAAAAGTGGGCACACACCTCATCAGTGTTTTGCTAATGTACTCTTGGGACACAAAATGAAACATAAATACTGTGGCTTTGAAACTGACCAATTTTCAGATTGTTAACGACATAGCCTGGTACAGCCTGTCTCTGTCTTACATTCAGGGATCATGCCGTTTTTTGCTTTAGCTAGTATTTCAAAGATTACTTTCTTTTTTAACTTCTTGTGTGGAAAAATTTCATTTATATGAAACTAAGAAAAAAAAAAGATTTTTGAAAATGCTACTAGTGCCCAGAAGTGTCAAATTCTCAAACACAAGGGGAATAATATTGTTTTTTACTTGGTAATAGTCTGTTTTTGTGGCTGACTATTGGGACATTTCTAACATTTTTCTTTAACTTATATTTTTAGAAGATAAGATAATTTTTTTGTTGTTCTATGGAAAACACACACACATCAAAAGTGAATCTCTTCCTAAATTACATAACTGAAATGCATTTTCAAAGACATTATATTGTTCCATAACTATCGCCTAATTATGTCTTAATTTAGTGTATATCAGTTTAGTAGATCCCATGATATAATAGGTAGAGAGCTAAATCTTGGACTCATATATACCTGATTTATGTCTTATCTTTTATTCCTTTAACTTTTCAGTCCTAAAATGTATCTTTTCTAATATTACAAATTATAATTTCTAATTTTGTTAGTAGAGGTACTTTTTTTCATTCTTGGAAATTCTTCACACCAATGCAATCTCATATATGGACAAATTAGAATGACATGCATTGGAGTTGCTTCAGGAAAAATTCCTAATAATGTTGGGGAATAATTCATTTATAGGTTTTCATAAAAGAATCCCTCCATTTCCAAACACATAATCAACACAACACATGTATCTAAAGTATAGAACAGTTTTAATATACTCAAAAGAAAATACAGAAGATGAAAATGAATCACTGGAACCAAGAAACAAGGAAGACACAAATTGGACAGCTAGTTGGCCCAGTGATTAGAGCACTGTCCCTGGAGTTGGGAGGACCTGAGTTCAAATTCTGCCCCAGACACTAAACATTTAGCTGTGTGACCCAAGGTAAGTCACTTAACTCCAAGTACCAGACACACACACACACACACACACACACACACACACACACGACATAAAAAATTAACTCCTACCCTTAACTCAAGTTGGTATTATCAGATAGCTCTTTAACATTCTGGTAAGTTCCTCTTTCACACAGAGCCCTTCATGGTTTCCCCAAGACTCAGAGTACCATTATATATTTTAGGCTCCTCCTAGAAGGTAAACAGTAATTTTTGGATAGAGTTGCTGAATGAGCAATCCTCTTCCTAATGCAAATGCATTGCCAGATTAACCTAATAGGTTTGTGTTCCAAGTAGGTCCCTATGGGAAACTTTTTGGAGTATCTTTTTATTTCTCTATCAAGAAATTCCCTTCTCTCTAAAGAAAATCTACTTCTTGAACCCTCAAACTTGGGATACTCTATCAGGAAACACAGAAAGGTGGTATGTGCGGGGAATTTCCCTTTACTGGCTAAAAAACAGCTTAAGAGACTCAATTTCTCCCCTCCTTTCCAAAGGACTAGTAACTCATAAATGTCCCTTTCATGTGGCATACAAGTCCATGTGTGTTTTGTCATGTGGTTTTGTAGCAAACTATCATCATTGTCTTTTAGAAAGAAGAAACTATAAATGAGAACTGATTATTTATCTCTATCTTTCTTTTTTTCCCTAACCCCTCTGCCTCCCCAAAGGAAAAAAAAAAAGTTCAATTGTATTGATCTGGTTTTTTTTTCCCCTTTAAAATCCAAGAAAGAATAAATTAGTTTCACAACTTATTTTTGCAGATTCTGGTGTAACACCTCCTCTGGCAAGAGTTCCATCACTCAGTCTCTGTCAATGATCATCTTCAAGAAATTGTGTATAGGGTAGCGAGATGGCTTAATGTATAGTGTACCCATCCTGAAGTCAGGAGTTCATTGAGTCTCTGATACTTAACACTTAATAACTATGTGAACTTGGGCAAGTCACTTAACCCAATTGTTACACAAAACAAAACAAAACAAACAAAAAGACTCCAACCCAAACAAGAAGTTATGTCCTTCAAGCAAAGTACTCCTGCTTATATCTAATTCTCTGGGGAGGTGCACTCTCAGATACATCTCATAAATCAAGGCCCATGTTTTGTAACTTATTGGATTGAATCAAGAATTCTTTTTTAAAAGTAAATTTCATCCTTTCAATTTGCTCAAATCTGCCTTTCCTTCTCTGTTATGGGCCAGTACTCTGAAACAAGGGTTCTTACAAGATGTTAAGTCAGTGAAACTGATAAAGACAATGGTTGTCTAGTTTAGCATGATGTTTTCTAAGTTCAGTATGATTGATTTAATCTTACAACAAATAATGGTTTCCTAGTGATATAATGATTGGTTTATACTCAATATGGAACATATAATAAGCAAGGACTGAGAGCCACAGAAGAGAAGCTTTCAGAGGGCAGAAAAGACAAGCGGGAGCTCAAGCTCTCAGAAACAAGGACAGACATTCATTCAATCTTCAGTCAGGCAACTGGTGGTAGGCTCTCCTCCTGCATTTTCCATTGAGACCAAGGCCAGTCTGAAAGCCTCTCCAGAAAGCTGCCCAGCCCCAGGAAGGAGATAATAAAGGATTTGGACTTTAACCCCTGGTTGTTCCTATGGTGATTACTGAACTGAAAGGAAAGCTGCTCACAGAGACCCCAATGAAATGGAACCATAGAATATTACACCTTTCCCAAATTAAAGAGAAAGAAAAACAAAGCCCTCATAATAAATATGCACATACAGTAAAGTAAAACAAATTCCTATATTGAACATAATTCTCACCTCTTCTGTCAAGAGATAGATATGGTGTTTAATCATGAGTAATTGGGAAACTTGTCATATGGTTTAAAGATCCTGATATAAAGGATCTTTAAAATGATGATATTTGTACTTGCTAAGTCTTTAATAAGTAATTAGACATGTGCATACCTTTTTATCCAGCAGTGCCATTACTGGGTCTGTATCCCAAGGAAATCATAAAGGAGGGAAAAGATTCCCACATGTGCAAAAATGTTTCGAGGAGTTCTTTTTTTTAGTAACAAAGAATTAGAAAAGGGGTAGATGCCTATCAATTGGGGAATGGCTGAATTATATCTCATACGTCATATGAGAGTAATGAAATAATTGTTCTATTAAAAATGATGAACAAGCTGATTTTAGAAAGGCCTGGAAATATTTATTGATGTTGAGTGAAACAAGCAGAATTAGAAACACACTGTACACAATAACAGCAAGAATGTACTTAATTTTTCCCAGTGGTTCAGTGATTCAAGGCAATCCCGAGAGACTTTGGATAGAAAATACTATCTGCATGCAGAAAAAAGAACTATGGATGCAATGTAAATTAATTCATGCTATGTTCACTTCTTTTTTCTATTTCTTTTTTTCTCTTCCATGATTTTTCCCTTTTGTTCTGATTTTTCTCTCCCAACATGATTCATAAAAAAAATGTATTTAAAATTTTTTTTAATTTTTTATTAATATTTCATTTTATTTTATTTAATAATAACTTTATATTGACAGAATCCAGGCCAGGGTAATTTTTTTACAACATTATCCCTTGCACTCATTTCTGTTCCGATTTTTCCCCTCCCTCTCTCCACCCCCTCCCCAAGATGGCAAGCAGTCCTATATATGTTAGATATGTTGCAGTATGTCCTAGATACAATATATGTGTGCAGAACCGAACAGTTCTCTTGTTGCACAGGAAGAATTGGATTCAGAAAGTAAAAATAACCCGGGAAGAAAAACAAAACTGCAGACAGTTCACATTCGTTTCCCAGTGTTCTTTCTTTGGGTGTAGCTGCTTCTGTCCATCATTTATCAATTGAAACGCAGGTCTCTTTGTCAAAGAAATCCACTTCCATCAGAATACATCCTCATACAATATCGTTGTCGAAGTGTATAATGATCTCCTGGTTCTACTCATTTCACTTAGCATCAGTTCATATAAGTCTCACCAAGCCTCTCTGTATTCATCCTGCTGGTCATTTCTTACAGAACAATAATATTCCATAATATTCATATACCACAATTTACCCAGCCATTCTCCAATTGATGGGCATCCATTCAATTTCCAGTTTCTAGCCACTACAAACAGGGCTGCCACAAACATTTTGGCACATACAGGTCCCTTTCCCTTCTTTAGTATTTCTTTGGGATACAAGCCCAGTAGAAACACTGCTGGATCAAAGGGTATGCACAATTTGATAACTTTTTGGGCATAATTCCAGATTGCTCTCCAGAATGGCTGGATTCGTTCACAACTCCACCAACAATGCATCAGTGTCCCAGTTTTCCCGCATCCCCTCCAACATTCATCATTATTTTTTCCTGTCGTCTTAGCCAATCTGACAGGTGTGTAGTGGTATCTCAGAGTTGTCTTAATTTGCATTTTCTGATCAATAATGATTTGGAACACTCTTTCATATGAGTGGTAATAGTTTCAATTTCATCATCTGAAAATTGTCTGTTCATATCCTTTGACCATTTATCAGTTGGAGAATGGCTTGATTTCTTATAAATTTGAGTCAGTTCTCTATATATTTTGGAAATGAGGCCTTTATGAGAACCTTTAACTGTGTAGATGTTTTCCCAGTTTGTTGCTTCCCTTCTAATCTTGTTTGCATTAGTTTTGTTTGTACAAAGGCTTTTTAATTTGATGTAATCAAAATTTTCTATTTTGTGATCAGTAATGGTCTCTAGTTCATCTTTGGTCACAAATTTCTTTCTCCTCCACAAGTCTGAGAGATAAACTATCCTATGTTCCTCTAATTTATTTATAATCTCATTCTTTATGCCTAGGTCATGGACCCATTTTGATCTTATCTTGGTATTGGTGTTAAGTGTGGGTCCATGCCTAATTTCTGCCATAAATATGCATTTAAAATAAATAAAAAAGTTTAAAACAAACTATCCAATTGCAGAGAGAGAATTGAAGAAATTTGAGTAAAAATTGAAGTAAACTTTTTTAAACTTTACTTTTATTTTTGTGTGTGACATACCTAATATGAAAATATGTTTTATGTGACTTCATATGTATAATTGATATCACATTGCTTACTTTATCAATGGATGATAGAAGGGAGATGAAAGATGAATTTTGAAATTACCCTAATGAATAGATTTTACAAAGAAAATGAAATAAAGAAACTAAATAAAAAAAGTTAATCAAACATATTTATCTATAGTTAGAATTAGGAATTTTAGGACTGAATGGTGCCTCAGGAGATCATCTGATCTGGCACTTTTTCTGCAACAATATTAAGGCATATCTCAGACCTTTAATTTGCAAGTACTCTGGATGATTACATGATTTCTCTATAAGTAAAATGGCTATGAACAGGCAAGTGACATAGTGGATGGAATGCTACATATGAAGTCAGACAGACTCATCTTCCTGAGTTCAAATCTGGCTTCTGACACTTGTTGGCTGTATGACCCTGGGCAAGAAATTCACCTTGTGTGCCTCAGTTCCTCATCTGTAAAATGTACTGGAGAAGGAAATGGCCTTTGCCAAGAAAACCCTGAAAAGTGTCATATGACTAAGATAACTGAACAACAAAAAAGACTATGGTCTCTATGGCCAAAGAAGACATTAGAAGATAATTTCTTTCTGTCTCATATTATTTTAATAAAAATGACACTAAATCTTGCTCAAACCACACTCCCCTCCTCCCTTGCCCCCCAAATACATTTTGGCACAGAGCTATCTTTGTGCTATCAAAAGCTATGCCAGAAGATCATGGGAAAATAGATGTTATAGATAAAGAGTTTGATGAGATTAGAGATCATTGAGTTAAACCCACTTATTTTATAGATGGAAAATAAGGTCAAAAGGACACTAAGGGACTTAATTAGGATCACATAAGCAACAAATTATGAGATGGGATTTGAACATAAATCTTTCAGACTATAATTGTCAAACTACCAAACCACTAAGCTTGATTCCCTTCCTCCTTCTTCTTGTGACTTTGAAGATTTTGCTACTAGGCCACAGAAGGAATTTCTCTCAGCGGCTGGGGCACTCTTCACTTATTCTGGAACATACACCTGCCTCGTTTTTGAACATCCCTCTGTCATGCTGGGCCCCTTCTAACATTGATGAGGGACACCATTTTGGGAAGATTTCCCAGACTGATCAGCTTTCATTCTTCTCCTAACTCTGTTTTTGACTTTTTGGATTTTCTTGACATCATACCCCAGGCAAGCACCTTTTCTCCCCACTCCCTTTTTTCCAATTTTCAGCTCCCTTTTTAACATCATGATATAAGGTCCTTGAGGGCAGGGATTGCCTTTTTAAAAAAAATATATTTGTATCTCTGGCATTAAGTACTCTGTGGGTACATAGTAAATGTTTTTTAAAATGTTTATTGTCTTATCTTGTTGTCTAGACTTTGTTTACTTTTCAAAGAGCTAACTTAAGTATGAAAATGTCCACCACCAAATTTTTTTTTTTTTAAGTGATGAATTCTTTGGCCATTGTGAACCATGAAGAGAATCAAATAAAGATGATTGAAAAGATAACATTATGCTACACTAAATCCAAAAGAGGATAATTGATGCCATAAAAAACCCCAAATATTAGAAACTTTCATCTATGTAGTTGAGAACAACATCTTTTGGAATTTTTTCATGTTAGAATCTTGGAATATGTCCATATACTCACACACACACACACACACACACACACGTATAGACATATGGACATACATATGCACACATACATTTAGTATAATTTAGATAGTACAACAAATATGCATTGTATATATGTACATATTCTATGTATGTATATATATATACCCACGAATGTGTATATACTATATATGCTATATATGAATATATATATATATATGTCTATACACATACATATATACTTTTGAAGAACCTTGCAGGTTGGCACATCGTGTAATATATAAGACCTTCTATCTGTTGAATTTTTTTTCCAAGTCAATTTCTAGTTCCTAGTTGTCATTAAGATTCCTGAATCAATATTGTCTGATAAAAATCTTCATATTAGAAGGTGTCTTAGGGATTATTTATTCTAATCCATTTTATAAACGAAGAAGCTTCAGTGCACAAAGTTAAAATGACTTGACTTAGGTCATGGCTAGGATCATTGCCATGACTAATCTTTCTACAAGGCATGGTTCAGGTTCCATCTCTTTTATGAAGCCTTGTCTGGTGCCCTGTGCTCAACAGTAAAAATAACAATAAGTGACATTTATGCAGCCCTTATGAGCTAGGCACTGTGCCAATATCTCACTTGAGCCTTACAATTTATCCAATGAGTTATGTTTTAGTAGTTGAAGAAATAGAGAATAAATGACTTATCTGTGGTCCACTGTTATTGAAGAAAACTAGGCTAGACTTGAATTCAGATCTTCCTGACTCCAGACATAGAACTCTATCCACTGAGTCATTTCACGGCTCTGGATAAAACACTTCTAAAATGATCCCTAGAGTAAATGATTGCTTTTGCTTCATTTACAATCTATCTCATAATAGTGCATAACAAAATTTCTATGATACTCTTAATCCTGACCCTCAGTAGAATATAGACATCTTGAGAATACAGACTATGCCATTAAATTTTTTTGTGTCCTTTGCATTTAGTGCTATGTCTGGAATAGTGTTTAACACATTTATTGACTTGCATTCAAATACTATTTTGTAATTTTCTTATGAATCTGATATTTTATAAAACAATAAAAACAACAGAAAAGGCTCCTTGATTGAATTTAACATTTTGTTTGTTTGTTTTCAAGCATCATTGAACATGTAAACACAGTTTGATTTTAATAGTCATCAACTGCAAGTATTTTATGCCAAAACATCGCAATGAAAGTAAAATTGAATTTGGTACCTCATGGTGGGTTTTTTAAAATTTTATTTTATTACTGCCTTCCTGCCTCTGAGTAAGACCTGTCAGATCTATTAGTGGTATTCTCAGAGTCCGTAACTCTTGCTGAAAGTAACAAATATATACAGGTCTGATGCAAAAACATGCAGTACCCTTTTAAAAAGAGAAGATGCCTCAGCAATTGCAAATTTTTGACAACTTTGGTGGGAATAGTAATTTTTTGTTTTTTGTTTTTTGTTTTTTTTTCCCCCCTGAAGGAAAAGAACCTTTAAATAGTGACTAGACAGCTTTAGAATTCTTCTTCAGGCGAAATCTCTTTTCAGTGATAGACTTTATTTTCATTGTAACTCAGACATTTTACCTTGAGACATCCTCTTTCAGCATATAATTACTCGAATAATTCAATGGCTGCAAACATGTATTAATGTCTCCACACTCGGCCTATGAAACATGGCTCTGAGCAGTTTCCTACAGGGAGTAAACTGTCATTTTTCACCACATTAAATTTTATAAGTTTCAAGTGAATGGAAAATGGATTTTATTATTTTCTTTCTCCCTTTTTTCTTTCTTTCTTTCTTTCTTTCTTTTTTTTTTAAGCCATGAATGTTTTATGGCTGCAAAAACAGAATTTGTGGTTTCAACTGTTCAAGTTGGATGCAGAAAGCCATGGAACCTCTTATGTAACCTGATGGCCTGAATAATTATCAAAATATTTTGCTTTCCACCCTTAGCACCAGAAAAAAAAATACAGTGTATGCAACCTTTTGACCACAAAATAATAATAATGAGAAAGCCCCCTTTACAAGGTCTGTTCTCAAACGTAGCCTGTACGGGGACAGGAACAGGGAGGGCCAGTATCCATTTGACCTTGACACAAGAAGAAGCTCTTATCAGTAACTACCTTCAGGAGAAGAGACCTTGGAATTAAGGCCAAAAAAGCTGGTGTTGAAGCAGAAAAAAGTGCAGAAATACCAGTCAGTTGAAGACTAAGGTCCTGTAGAAACTAACATATTCTGAATCCTTCAATTATCTTACTTCAATTTATAAGCAGTTTAAGGCTACTTTCTCCAATTTGTGCTGTCATTATCAATATGGAACTGTGAGACACTGGAAAACAGGAAATGGGACTTTAAAAATTAACTTTTTTTGGTGCCTTTTTTTGTTGTTGATTATTTCCAGTTTTTCCTGTATCTAGCTGCTGGCACATTATCTTCCGCTATTAAACTATGAAAAAGTTGAGAGTATTGACTTTTATCTTTTGTGTGTGTTTCTAGCACTTAGAATAGTGGCTAGCTCTTGAAATTTCTTGATTGACTGGTTTCTTGTTCAAAGTTCTCTTAAATATAGGTCTACCTCATCTTTGTGGGATACATATGCTACAAGTAAAATCTGTAAAGCAAACTATTGCTAAGCAAATCCTACTTTTCCAATGATTTAATCATTTCAAGGGGGAGGTTAATTTTACTTACTTAAGAAGATAGGATGATGTAATAAGGCAGTTAGGTGGAAAAGCAAATGATTGGACCTGGAATCAAGAATATTCACTTACTAAGTTCAAATCTAGCTTCAGTTACTTACTAGTTGAGTGACCCTGAGGAAGTCATTTAACTCTGTTTGCTTCAGTTTTCTCATGTATAAAATGAGCTGCAAAAGGAAATGACAAAGTATTTCAATATCTTAAAAAAAAAAAACAAAAAACTTCAAAGAAAGTCACAAATAATTGGACATGACTGAAATGACTGAATAATAGTGACATCAACATAGCATATGGGATGGAATGTTGGAATAAGGGTCAAGAAGATTAATCTTCGCATTGTACTTCTGATATTTACTATCTGTGGGCTAGAAAAGTCATTTAACCTCTCCATGCCTCCCAGCAATTTCATAAGACTGTACATTGGAGAGAAGTTGCTTATCTATATTGATAGAGGGAGTTTCCTCACTTCACATTCACCATACTTTTGAAATCACATGACCAGACCAAAAAAATAGGAGAGGAGAAGCTACTTCCATACTTTATCTAGCACTTGCCTCATTGTATTATTGAGCATCAAATGCTTATTGTATAAACAGTATTTTCTAATTTGTCATTTATTTGTTCTACTTAACTCTTTTATTCTTCCTACTTATCTACTGGACAGCAAGGGGAGCTGGGATAAAGAACTGGGCCTGGAATCAGAAAGACCTGAATACAAATCCAGGCTTAAATACTAACTATGCAATCCTGGGCAAATCACTTATTCTGATTGCCTTAGTTTCCTCACCTGTAAAATGAGTTTGAGAAGGAAAAAGCAAATTATTCCAGTATCTCTGCCAAGAAAACCCCAAATAGGATCAAGAAAAGTTGGACATGACTTGAAAGTGACTGAACAACAGCAAACCTATCTACTACATGAATATTTTAATGTAGAATGAGGATCTTTTTAAAAAGTGTTATGAAATATGAATGTTGAAAACTAACTTAGATGTCATTGGAAAAAATAAAATATCATTTACATTAAAAAACAAAAGCAAATTAAAGACACCTTATGTGCAGGAAAGCACTTCATTTGAAGGTCAACAATACCAGATCTTCATGAATCTGATCTGAAAATTTTGTGATCATCCAACCTGTCTTAAATTTGGGAAATTCTCAGCAATGTTTTTCATGGTGAAGGCAGATTTTCAGTGGTAGAAAGTGAATTGATCTATTGTCTAGGCAGGAAATATTACATCCTTAGTAACAATTCTGGGATCAAACCTTTTTGTATTTATTTAGTGTCATTTATCTGACAAATTTGGCTTATTTATCAGTTATGATAACAAGAGGGAAAATATTGATCCATTTTTCAGAGGTAGAGGCTGAGAAAGAGGGATGGATCTGTCCATGATAGTCTATCGATCTTCAGAAAAATAGGATTACGGTATTTACAAGATTGCGAGTGCCTTTCTTTCTCTTTTATAGTCATTGCTATTATAAGATATTTTCTTTTTTTCTTTTAAGCCATTCTAGATGAAGACATTGGTATCTACTGAAAGCAGGTAAATGTTTGTTGTTGCTGTTGTTCTTCTTTTTGTTTCATTTTCCCCATTTCTATTTATTTTTGATTTATAGAATAAAACAAGTATCTCCACAATATAATATATTAAAAAAGATGATTGCTTATAAAACTGCAGTGTGTGTGTGTGTGTGTGTGTGTGTGTGTGTGTGAAATCATTCATTCTATATGTACTTCTATTTGTCACCACTTCTGTGAATAAAATTAATTTGGGTTTTTATAATAGTCAAAATGACTTATTCACTTAAGGTTGTTCCTAAAACAAAATTGCTGTTATTGTACATAATGTTCTTTATTCTGCTTATTTCATTCTTCATTATTTTGTGCAAGTCTATCTTTTTTGAAGATATTTCTTATGGCATCATTTCTTAACGGCACAATAGTATCCCATCACAAACATACACCATAACTTGTTCAGTTATTCCCCAATTGAAGGTATCTCTGCAATTTCCAATTCTTTGCCATAACAAAGAGAGCTCCTATGTTTCATAATATTTTGTTTTATTTTAAAAATAAAGATAATTTGTCACTCCCAAAAATATTTTACAGAATTGTATATCAGGATCAGAAAGGAATCCTAGGAATCTTCTGGCTCAAATCTCTAATTTCTTGTTTAGTAAGGAGAATGAGACTCAAAAGGGACAAAATATTCAGTCATAGAACTAGTTTATAACAGAGTTCAGTCCAGATACCTTGGCTTTCAGTAATCCCCCAGCTCTACTTTACAGTTAGGTTTTTATGAGTAAGTATAGCTCAAAAGGAAAATCAATCAGTTAAGAAACTGGAGACTCAAGTTCATTAATTAGGGCTTCTTTTTATAGAAAAAAGGCTTGTCACTGGGCATTGATAGCAGAAGCAGGAGTCTTTATATATGACAAAACATGTTCAAATTTCTGTTTTCTTAACTGGAAAGAGTGGATAAAATCAGGAAGACTTCAAATTCTACCTCAGTTTATTGAGCTCATCATTCCTTAGAGCTAGTAGTATTCCATCAGTAATATATACCACAACTTTTTCAGCCATTACCCAACTGATGGCGATCCTTCCAGTTCTTTGCTACCACACAGAGAACCACTAGAAGCATCTCATTCACATTCAAAGTTATAAGTACTATTTGTAAAATTCCTTACTGGAGAAGCGGGGAGGAGGGGAAGGAAAAAGAAACAAGTCTACATGACTTGTATATTTGGAGAAAATAAGTTATTCATAATTGATTTGTAGTTGTATATGCCATCATTTTTTATTGTACTGTTATAGAAATGCTTATTTTATTCCTTGAATTGAAATAAAATAATTTTTTTAAATGAAAAATAAATTCTGTCTCAGATGCTTGCTTTGCTAAATTTATATGACTCTGAAGAAGTCACTTCACCAATCTAATTTCTTTATCTATAAGATGGGCATAATAATAATAATACCTACCTCACAGAGTTGTTGGGAAGAAGAAATGAACTAACATAAGGGAAAAAAAAAGCTTTGCAAACCTAAATAAATGGGAAAAAAAGAATGAATTGGATACATTTTATATCACTCATATATGTAACCTAAGGACAAACCATTCAGTACCTCTTGGATAATAGTTTCCTATTCAGTATTTACAGAGTTTAGAGGCAGGGGGTGGGGAGTTATTGGTGTTTTTCTTTTCGAAATCAATTCCTTTGGAAATGCTACCTTGTGTTACTTTGTTCAGGAGCCAGAGAACAATATGATTTAGCAACCCCCTGGCTGGAGGAAGATGGCAGAGCTCAAAAACATGCCCCATTCTGGGGGAAATTAACCTTCCAATCTTATCCAGTAATTGATTCCATCTGACTCTGAAGAGTTTCCAGTCTCACTTGTGACTGTCCTTTGGATGGCTGATAACAGAAAATTTGTAATTACAGATGGGTACCCTTGTCAGAACTTAGGAAAAGCTTTCCTCTTTTCCTACCTTGGATGATCACAGGTAAAATTGGCAGGGACAAGAATGGGGGAAGGGAATGTGAGAGAAGAGAAAGTAGACCGACTTTTAAGTTCTCCATGGGAAATAGCCCCTAGGCAGACCAGAGCATGGAGAAAGGGTCAGAGATCATTGGAATTTCTCTTCATTTTTCATGGAGTTAATGTGAAGAAGAGGGGCCAATCTCACTCTAGTTGCTCTGTCCCTTACTCCATGGAAATGCTTTGCCTGGAGACAAGGTTTATAAAGTCTGGAGTCCCTCTGGGGAGAGACTTAAATGTGAATCATTAAAACCAGCAGGAAACAGGGAGAATCTTAAAGGGAGCCAAACAATACAATCAAGAATGTAAGGGGCTATATGGATCGTTTATCACCCTCTTTTTAGGGAAAGAGATTTAAAGGAGAATGGGATCTTAGAGGTCATCCGGTCCAACGCTCACATTTCACCTATGGAGAAACTGAGACACCTCCAGAGGAAGTTACTTAGAATCAGAGGCAGTTAAGTGGCACAAGGAATAGAGTGAAAAGTCCTCTAATCAGGAAGATGTGAGTTCAAATTCAGTCTCAGAGTTTAAAAGCTGTGTGATTCTGGGAAGATTACTTCGGCTTCATTTGCCTCAGTTTCCTCAGATATAATATGGGAAGAATAGTGTCCTCTACTTTACAGGGTTGTTTTGAGAATTAAATGAGATAATAAAACTATTAGTCTAGTATGAGGCACATAGTAAGCACTAGGTAAGTATGAGCTGTTCTTATCAGAGAATCACAGATGAAGAGTTAGAAGAGACCTCAGTAGAAGAGATTATTTCATTTCCATTTTGCAAATGAGCAAATTGAGGTCTAGTGACTTTCTCAAAATCACACAGGTAACAAATGTTTAAGCTAAGATTCAAACATAAACCTTCTGACTCCAAATTCAAAATGCTTTTCACTGATTTCACTGATTTATACTTGCACACTCATCTTAATCCAAAATAATCTGCAAAATCTTCATATGCTCATAGCTATATAGCATCCATAATTTCAAAGGACAATAGAAAGCTATTTAGAAGATAATCTATATATCATAAAAGACGCTTTGAAATGGAAAAAAATTGTCATTTTTATTCCATATAGGTTTTGCAAGAAGGAATTTTTAAATGGTAAAAATAAGGCAAACCGTTTAGTGGATCTTTGAAGTGTGCATTGGGCAAAGTAAGGGGATATAATCTATCTATCTATCTGTCTGTCTCTGTTTATCTATTTGTTAACTTATGTGATTATTTATTTGCATGTTTATTTTAGGGACTTTTAATAGCTTTCATGGAGCCAGAGACTAATTGGTAAAGCCCAAGTATTAGACTCTCTACTTGCAAATCTTAAGCCTGGTAATACATGGATGCTGCATTTTTCCTTTTTTGTATGTTCCCTTCATTGATGCAGATATCTTGATAGCGTATTAGCAATATTGATTCCTGCCATGGATCCTGGAGGTAAAGGTTAGAAATTAAGATGGAAACAGCTATTCCCCCACCCCTTTAAAATATTGTAGCTGAATTAACCACAGGAGATTGGTTATTTTAGCATTTCCTTTGGGGTCAATAGATTGATATAGCAGAATCTCTGGGTTTCTTTTTATAAATAATACCTTCTATGATTCTGTGAACACTAATTTAGGTTGATTTGCATGAGAGTGACTACTGATGGGATAAAGAAAACTATTAATTCTGTTCTATTGAACAAATTTTTTTAAGAACCGGCTATGAACACTTACTATATTGCTATAAAACACAAGCTTGGTCTTTGAATACCCAATACCCAGCACTGGTACCTAGTTCAAAGACAAGTTCCTGTCTAATAGAACTAAATTGGTATAACAGCTAGAGGACGTGGAATAAAATCCTGCCTTGGATGTCTACTTGCTGTGAAATCAGGGACTAGTTCCTTAACCCTTTAAATCTCAGTTTTCTCATTTGTTCATTGGGTATAATAATATTTGCTCTCCTCACTGTCTTGTAGCAGGGAGAGTATAGTACTTTACAAACCTTAAAGTATTAAAGAAACATGAATCATCTTTTCACCAATATCTTAAGTAGTGGTCAGGATACAAAAGAAGAATGTGAAATAATCTGTCATAAAGTACTTTAAAATCTTTGGGAGAAGAGAAGAATTAGACTTATGAAATACCTAGAGAAGAAAATAGGATGATTAAATGGAGATCGCAATAGACTCTGAGGCAGAAGACTTAGGTTTTAGGTCCTGATATGTTATTAATTGATAGTGTGATTTTGACAGAGATTTTATCAGTCCAGGACAAGGAGACCTTTGTCCAGAGAATTGTTATCTAACAGTGAGGGGTGTGTTTGTGTGTGTGTGTGTGTGTGTGTGTGTGTGTGTGTTTTGATAAGGGTTAGAGTGTGTGGATTCTTCTTTTAGATAAGTCCATAGGAAACTATTCTTCCTGAATAGGAATAAAAATAATAATGATAACAAATAGCAATGATTTGGTACTTTAAAGTATGCATTTTATAGATTTATTGTGAAAGTTGAGTGAAATAATACATCATTGTTATCACTGTTCCCATTTTGCAAGTAGAAAAACTGAGGCTGAGAAAGTAAAATGATTTTCACAGAGTCATGTAGCTAGGAATTGGCTCAGCCATGACTTAAATTCTATCTTACCTATTTTACCTTCCAGTGATCTGCTTCTTATTCTAACTGCTTAGTATAACCACTTGCCCTACACCTCTTTTAAAAGTCTTCCACCAAATGCTACAACTGTTGCACATGGAACATTTGCCAGTCCTTAGTAAATATTAAGGCAGTATCCTTAAGAAACCAAAACCAGACAAGCCTCATTTTATCATTGTTTGGATCCTGATAGAATCAGATTGAATATAAATAGCAGTCCTTTCTGGCTCAAAACCCTAAGGATCTTCCCTTCTCAGATTCTTTCATTCTTTTTATTTATTTATTTAGATTTTTTTTTTTTGGGGGGGGGTAACTATAGGAAAAAGGAGATTCTTTGCCTCAATTGCTACAAAGCCTTAATTACTAAATGGATGCAGTCAGAATCAAACTGAGATCTATTGAAGACCTGAGCTTAAAAA
Source organism: Antechinus flavipes (assembly GCF_016432865.1). Classification (NCBI taxonomy): domain Eukaryota; kingdom Metazoa; phylum Chordata; class Mammalia; order Dasyuromorphia; family Dasyuridae; genus Antechinus; species Antechinus flavipes. The sequence goes on from NC_067401.1 coordinate 153,198,799, forward strand.
GGCCAAGTTCTCCCATCACATCCAGTGTTAATGTCCAGTCTTTCTGATCTATATCTAACCACTGGACCCAGATAGCATTGGAGGGGACAATGAGACAGCTGACCTTGCACAGCCTTCTCTCACTTAAATACAACTCATTTGCCTGTAGTGACATCACCTCCCTCATGTCATGGTCATCTTCGAGAAAGAAGGACAAACAACAACAACCTCTGTGAGTGAAGATTAGACAGCTAAATGGTACAATGGATAGAGTGATGAGTCTGGAGTCAGGAAGATCTGAGGTTTATACCCAGCCTCAGACATGTATTAGCTGTGTGATCTTGGGCAAGTCACTTTGCTCTGTTTGCATCAGTTTTCTTAGTTGTAAAATGAGCAAATTAAGAAAATTTCAGAAAAGACTGAAATGACTGAACAAGTGAAAATAACCATGACGCCTCTATGGAGGGTACTATGCATCCTTGAGCTTTTTTCTCCTTTGATTCCTATGAAAAATTAAGATCAAATGCAACAGAGTAAGAGATATCTTTACACTCTGACTATATCAACCCCTACTCAACTTCTGCCACTAAACTATTTTTATCCGAGATTAGAACATTCCTCTTTTTTAATACTAAATCTTTTTATTTTCAAAACATATGCATATATATATTTTTTCAACATTCACGCTTGCAAAACCTTGTGTGCCAATTTTTTTTTTCCCCTCCTTTCCCCCATCTCCTCCTCTAGATGGGAAATAATCCAATATATGTTAAACATGTACGATTCTTCTATATATATTTCCACAATTATCATGCTGTCCCCCAAAAAATTAGATAAAAAAGCAAGCAAATAACAAATAAAAAAGTGTAAATACTATGTTGTGATCCATACTCAGTCCCCTCTGTCTTCTCTCTGAGTGCAAATGGCTCTCTCCATTGTAAGACCAGATGAGAAAACTCCTCATCATTGCTATAATCATCTAATCATCTAGAGTTTTCTCACTTAACTATCTGCCTTCATTTCTATATATCTAAAATTAGATGGCAGACTAGATCCCATACTTCTTCTTGCTCGAATCTATAAGAATAATTTTAAACTAAAATAATTTGGAATGAGATATGTGGGAGGAATTCAAAAGGAGACAATACTGTGAAAAGAGTATCATTAGCAAGATGTGGGTCTTAATCCCATCTAAAGCACTTATTGGATAAGTCAATTAGCTTAATTGTTTCCTTATCTGTTGAAATGAATGGTTTGGTATGATTGGTAAAATCCCTCCCAGCTCTAAATCTATGATCTTGTAATACCCTAAGGTCAGCTAAGTAGTGGAGTAGATTGAGAGGTGCGCCTGGAGTCAGAAAGATTTGCGTTGAAATCTGGCCTCAGATACTAGATCTGAACAAGTCAATTAGCCTCATTTGCCTTAGTTTCCTATCTGTAAAATAAACTGGAGAAGAAAATAGTGATCCATTCCAGTATCTTTGCCAAAAAAAAACAAAAAACAAAAAACAAAAAACTCCAGGATTGAGTATGAAAGGACTGATTAACAATAACATTAACAACAATATCTAGGCCACTGCTAAGCCCAGTAAAGTCATTTGTAAATTAAATAATTTGGAATATATTGTATCACAGGAATTCAAAAGAAGCAGAACAGCACTGTTGTTCAATCATGTCTGACTCTCTATGACCCGATTTTGGGGGTTTCTTGGCAAAGCTAATTTAGTGTGGTTTGCCATTTTCTCCTCCAGCTCATTTTACAGATGAGGAAACTGAGGCAAACAGGGTTAAGTGACTTGCTCAGGATGACATATCCAAGATAGCATCATTATAATTATCAAAAGTAGATATTATTGTCATCTCCATTGTATAAATGAGAAAACTGAGGTCATGGAGCTTAAACAACTTGCCAGGAAGACTGAAAGTCATGATTGGAATCCAGGTCCTCTGTCTCCACATCTAACATTCTTTCCACAAAAGCATGCTTCTAAAATCCTAGAAAAAGAGAAAAATAATAATGTCTTTTGATTAGCTATGAAGATGAGTCTTCTTGATTCCAAGCACAGTTCTCAATCTACTGCACCACCTAGAGACATACATGAATTGGGAATCTGAGAATTTCTTTTCAAATCCTAGGTCTGTGAAAAATTTAAGTCTTAGAAAAATCATTTAACCTCTTTGGGGCCTTAGTTTTCTCATTTGTAAAATGAGGGAGTTGCATTAAGGTTCTTTCCATCTTTAATCATGTCTTTGACTTCTAAGGGACACCAGGTAGGCTATTTATTCTAGGTATACCACTAGTTGTAGTCATCTTCCATTTCACAGTGAAGTGATTAGAAAGAGGGCTGAAAGAAAAGGAGGCCAAAGCAACAGAGTGGACAACAGGGCAATCTAATTAACAAGGTCAAGCACTTCATTCCTGAGAGCCTCTCAGAAGGCTGACTGGTTTAGGTATGGAAAAATCCCAATTAGATGACTAATTTAGCTACTTGGGGCACATTTACCCTGAGGCTATGGAGTCAGTAAAAGAAACTATCAGCTCTCAAATTGCCATGGTGAACTGATTAATTTTTAATTGAGTCTTGTTAAAGGCATGGAAAACTGTGACACAGAGAACCCTGAAGAAATTCTTCTGAGCCAAGGGGAGCTGCCCTCCTCCCTGCAGTTGGTAGCCAATTGATAGGACCACAAGTGAAGAAAGACTCAGACAGTGGCTGGAGGCTACAGTTGGGCAGTGGCCTGGAGAAGAATCAGATCCCATGGGGAGGGAAAGGGGAGGAAGAGAGACTTCAAAGGAACAGAGACAACAGGCCATTCAGTTCCCTATCCCTATGTGTCCAGGCTTCCCATGGGGGCCAAGATGGGCAATACTACATGTCACCGGATGCTTCAAATGAACACAACATCTTGTCATTATGCTTCAGGGAACAGTCTTAAATTTTACTTACTTCTGCCTAGAAAATACAAATTGAGACTCAACTCTAATTCTTTCATCTTTGCTTTTTGCATCCTTTTTGCATTTGAGAAAGAATGGGCATGTATTTGTTGTTGTTGTTGTTGTTGTTGTTGCCTTAATGCAGACTTCAACTTGAGAGACTGAAGTCTGATTTAACCTGTATGATTGTCATGTAGCTACATAGAGGAAAATATGACATGAAAGATCAGGCTGGTATAAAAGGTAAAAGATATCTAATCCAATCCTTTTATTTTACAAATGAAGAAACTGAGATTCAGAGAAATGAATTGAAACAGACTGGAAATCAGTTACAAAATAATATCCTTATGTATAATACACAAAACAACATCATCTGAAATATAACTTTGGTAAAGTTTGGGTTGCATTTCTCTTAAAATTCAGATGTATCTCTAATTTTAAGAAGAGGTATCTGGTTTATGGAGGTTGTCCAGGTAGGATAAGTGAGAATCCAACCAAGGGAGTGAACAGCTGGAGACTGTGGATTTTGACCAATTTTAGGGATTGTCTGCATGTTTTCCTCTCTGGAGATGCTTCCCATAAAGCCTGAGCTCCAAATCACTGAGTGGCTTTGGATAAGCCACAGGTACTTGTCTTTGTTTCTTATTTGGTAAAATAAAGACATTATTTGCCACCTACATTATTCCAGTGATAATAAATTAAGAGTTGAAAAGGTCTTTGAGATGCCCCAGTGAAAAGTGCTATTTAAGCAGCAAGCACAACTATTATTTGTTTTTATTAAAATTGAATACTTAAAGCAAATAGATTTTCCAGCCACCAAAAAGGAAGTTTCTTCTATGCCACAACATATTATATATTGGGCCCTGTCCAAATATAGAATATATTTCTCATTTATAGCCTTAATTTAGATGTTTATAGGTCTGTAAATGTATTCCATTTCTCCCAGGGCTTCTGAACACCTATAATCATTTAACATTTTGGAACACTGAATGATGCCCTGGGCTGGTTATAAAATGTGGGATCAGGGGAGGCAAAAAGAGTGCTGAGGAACGTCGAAGCATATGTTTCATGGTGTTAGAATCCCCAAAGACTTTTGCAAATACATTCTGATTTGCAGACCTCCTCTTTCCTTTTTATGGCCCACCTTTTGGTCATTCCACTGCTGGTTCATACTTACCTTTAATAAATCAAACAAAGAATAAAGGTCTGCGAGTCAGCACAGCTGTATTTTAGTTCTGTCTCCAGCCCAAATTACCTTTGTCATCTTGTCTATTTGGACCTTGAGTTCTTCATTTCCAGAATGTGGGGATGGAGTTGATAATCTCTAAGGCCCATCCTGCTCTGACAGTATATAATACAGTGAACAAAAACTCATATTTCTATAATGCATCAAAGTTCAGTTCGATCCAATTCTATCCATCCCAATAAGTGTTTATTAAATTTCTAAAACATACTTGTCACTGTGCTAGGTGCTGGGAATACAATGACAAAGTGGACTATTCCTTGCCAAAAGGAGTAGTTAAGAACACGTTTCATGTGATTGCAAATTACATTGAGAACATAGTAGGTATGGCATGGAATGGACCTGGAATCTAGAGACTGTCTCAGACATTTATTAACAATATGACCATCTGTAAAGTGAGGGATAATATTTACTCTACCTATTTCACACAATGTAATTTGCAGTCACATGAAACATGTTCTTAACTACTACTTCTGATTCTTAACTATGGATATGATTCTTTGTTGGAGACCATTTACTTTGAAATTAAAATGAGATTCCCTTATTAACTTCAGGAACTGAAGATCCAATGACTCAGTGAAAATTAAAAACCTGAAGGCTCCCTTCCTCTCCCTTCTCTTCTTCATTCTTCCAGTCCTGTCTATAGGCCTGTTTTAAGCTTGCGGAGGATGAATGGAAGGGCAAGTCACTCTGTTCCTCTATAATAACCACCATGTGCTAATGAACATACAAACAACTAAAGTGCAGGTCCTGCCTAGATAGGCTTCAACCTCAGTTTTGACTTGCTTCTTCTGTGTTTCTTATTTTTTCCTCTTAGGTGTGTGCATCTTGATCATGAAATACATGTGCCCAGACTGAAATTAAGTGATTATGTATTTTTTGACAACAGCTGACTGACCATAGGAGAAATAACTCAGACAACTATACGGATCTTCTAGAAAAAGGTCATCACAAGCAGGAATATCACCTTTGCCTTAAATCTCAAGAAGACATGGAATTTTGGGCAGTCCAGGTTATGTGCAAAATTCCTAAACAACAGTTCTATAAACTCTCATTTTTAAATGTTTTTAAATGTCACTCTTCTAGCGGAGTATAACAGTAATGATTACAGCTGCTTTCTAGAGACTCAGTTAATTCATTAGACTGAGTGTTTGTATTAAGCATGCCTTTTGTGTGTGAGAAATAAATACCCATCCCATACCTGAATCATGGTGCATGGTTTTTTAATGCCTTTAATCAATGCAGAATTGGTTACATAAAAGGAAGAAGATAATAGATAAATAATTACTGCTTTGGGCAGTAGGGAGAAGGGGTTTCTTCTCCTTTCCTTCCTTCTCCTTTCCATGCTATTGTTAACTGAACTTCTTTGCCTGATATTAGATGATTTCATTAGACCAGCTCTGAGAAATTGTGAGAGTTCTTCCCCCTACTGTCAGTCAGTTCTGATCAAAAGACAAATAATTGCTGAAGATGTATTTGCCTAAGAACAAAAAATAAATGAAAATGAACATGAAATTCATAGTTTCATTTTGTTCCAATTTCCACATATCCAAATAACTTTACCACACAAACCTTTACAACATTTTTCACTTCTAATTCCTTTTCTCATCTCACACAGCCATTACCTTAAGACTCTCATCACTTCTCCTCCAAGGCAACTTTTGTAATGGCTTTTCAATTGGCCTCTCTGACCCCAAGTCTCACCCTGCTCTAATCTAATCTCCATATAGCCACCAAAGTGATTTTCTTCAACCACAGGTCTAACCATATCAATCACACTCCAACTCAGTTAATTCCAGTGGTTCTCTTTTGCCTGGGATCAACAATAATTGTCTCTGTGTAGCTTTTTAAAGCTTTTCACAAATTGCACCACCTAGCTATATGAAGAATTTTTTGCTCTTTCCAACAGCTAGTGACCTCCCTCCCTAATTGCCTTGTACATACTGTCTTATGGTTATTATAAGGCATCTGAGTGCCACAGTGGATAGAGTACTGGGCCTAGAGTCAGGAAGACTACTTTTCATAAGTTCATATCAAGCTTGAGTCACTTATAAGCTGTGTGATCCTGAGAAAGTCAATTAATCATGTTTGCCTCAGTTTCTCATCTGTAAAATGAAATAGAGAAGAAATGGCAAACCATTCCAGTGTATTTGCCAAGAAAACTCCAACTGGGATTATGAAGAGTCAGACATGACTGAAAAATGACTCGCTAAAAATGCTTTTTAAATTTGTATTTCATTACACACATATTTTATAAATACACATATACATGCATTGTATTACCCTCAATAAAATGTAAGAACCTTGAGAGGTGGCAGAATTTCATTTTTGTGCCAGTATTACCAGCTCTAGCACAGTGTCTGGCACATGGTGGATGCATAATAAATACTTGCTAATTGGTTGGATGATCAATTGACTGATTTCATTGCAGTTTCTATTGCTGAGTAATGCCCACATCAACACCTCAGCCCTTATGCCTCTTAAGAGTCTGTGCATGTAGTTTGATTTCTCCAGGGAGCTCCTTTCCACATCATTTGAACTAATTGAAGTAATGGAGAAGTTATTCTGATGCCAGAGCACTCTTTTCCCCGCCCACCTCCCCTTTGGTCATGAGAGACAATAATGTTTATAAGACTTCTAGCTATTGCCTTAAAGTAATAAGGGTAGGATCTTGTGGGCTAGACTACCATCCCAACTCTCTTTGTTTTGGACTGCTGATACTGCCTGGAAAACTGATTCCAAACTACATTTTATTCTGCCCCCTAACTAGAAATGCTATAGCCACCTGACCCATGCCATCCTCCTAAATGGTTTTCTCCATAGGGATTTGGAATTTCTCATTTTGTGCTCAGGATTGACCACAAATAAGCTCCTAACATTTGTTAAAACAGCTAGCAGATGGAAACCAACATTTTATAGGAACATATTCCACCTTAATTATATGTATTGTCTGCCAATGTTTATAGAGTCTCTGAGGGAGTTTGGAGGTAAAGACTCAGCTTGCAAAATGTGGTTTTGATTAGAAGGATTTGTATCAAAGGTAGCATGACTCTTCTTTAGCTCCTTTCTCATCTCTCCATGTCCTTAATTCTTGTCAATGGAACCCTGACTTTCTTAGACTTGACCTGAACAGATTAGGGCCTGCTTGAAACCCTTATATCAGTGGTTACAATCTAGGCAAGAATTTGAGGCTTCATTTTTGCAAAGCATTATGTGTGTCTCAAACAAAATACTAGTTCTAGTAAAGATTTTGGGGTGAAAATGTGCTAGAATTGGTGTCAGGGAATCTGAGTTCAAAATCTGTCTCTGCTACTTATTAACTTTTGGGAAATTACTTACTTTATGTGGGTCCAAATTCCTTCATCTGTAAAATTAAATGACTGAACAAAGGTCTTTTTCAGGTTTCAAGCTATAACTAGGTGTTTTATATTGTGTAAATTGATAATAAGTATCTTCTTGATAACCACTACATAGAAATGCTTTGGAGAAGTTGCTTTCCATGTATTATTTAATATTATATTTATCTGTATATGAAGAATCTGATTATGGTAAAATAGAAGTTCTATGAAGGTAGGAACACTGTCTTAGTTAAATTGTTTATCTACTTCTGTGCCTAACACAAAACATTCTACATGTAGTAAGTGCTTAATTAATATTTATTTAATTAAAAATATGTACCCTAAGTGGCAGCTAGGTAATACAGTGGATAGAGCACTAGCACTGGAATCAGGAGGACCTGAGTTCAAATTTGGCCTCAAATACTTACTAGCCATATGACCCTGTGCAAGTCATTTAATCCCAATTGTTTCCCTGCCAAAAAAAAATTTAAAAAAAGAATATATGCTCTATTACTTCTAAGAAGAGAAAAAAGAAATTTACAAAAAGTCTACACTCAGACTCCTTATGTATGATTTTTTTTTTATTAAAGCTTTTTATTTTTCAAAACATATGCATGGACATTTTTTCAACATTAGCCCTTGAAAAACCTTGTGTTCCAATTTCCCTCCACGTCCCCCACACCCTCCCCTAGATAGTAAGTAGTCCAATATATCCTAATATATGCTAAACATGGTAGAAATATATGCTAACTCCAATAAATGTATACATATTTATACAATTATCATACCACACAAGAAAAAAAGAGAAGCAAAACAAAATGTAAATAAACAACAACAAAAAGAGAGAAATGCTATGTTGTGAACCATACTCAGTTCCCAAAGGCCTCTCTCTGGGTGTAGATGGCTCTCTTCATCGCTGGAAAATAGAACTACTTTGAATCATTTCATTGTTGAAAAGAGCCAAATCTATCAGAATTGATCATTGTATAATCTTGTTGTTGCCATGTACAATGATTCCTGCTTCTACTCACTTCACTTAGCATCAGTTCATGTAACTCTCTCCAGGCCTCTCTAAAATAGCTGGTCATTTCTTACAGAACAATAATATTCTATAACATTCATGTACCATAATTTATTCAGTCATTCTCCAATTGATGCACATCCACTCAGTTTCTAGTTTCTTGTCATTACAAAAAGGACTGCCACAAACATTTTTGCACATTGGGTCCCTTTACCTCCTTTACGATCTCTTTGGGATATAAGTCCAATAGAAACACTGCTGGGTCAAAGGGTATTGTAAGTTTGATAGCTTTTTGAACATAGTTCCAGATTGTTCTCCAGAATGGTTAGATCTGTTCACAGTTCCACCAACAATGTATTAGTGTCCCAGTTTTCCCACATCCCCTCCAACATTCATCATTATCTTTTCCTATCATCTTAGCCAATCTGAGAGTTGTATAGTGATATCTCAGTGTTGTCTTAATTTGCATTTTTCTTATTAATAGTTATTTAGAGCATTTTTTTCATATAACTAGAAATGGATGATTTTTTTGTGATTTTAAGTCCTAAATTGCTTAAGTCAAGGCTCCCTTCCTTCACCACTCCTCTCTACATATCATTATATGTTAGCCCAATCTCTATTTTTTGAATGAATTCTCTAAATCCCTATTTTCTCGTTTATGAACTACTGTTTTTATAAGATTTGCATTCTTCCCTTGGAAATTACTTTGTATTCCCAGTGCTTAACATAGTACTTGGCATGTAGTGGTGCTTAATAAATGTTTGCTAACAGACTATAAATACATTTTTTTAAATTTTCAATATAATTCAATTTCAAATCAAATTATATTCATGCTATTCTCTTTCCTCACCCTTTCTTAGAAGGCAAGCTTCTTGAGGGCAGGGATGGTTTTGCTTTGGTCTTTATTACCCCCAAGACTAGCATAGTACCTTCCACATAGTTGATATTTAACAATTGTTGGCAATGAGATGGAACAGTGGATATAGCATTGGATTTGGATTCAGGAAGGTTCTGAGTGTGAATCTTGCCCCAGACATTTAGTAGCCCTGAATTTCCTTGGCCTTTCAATCAAATGTTCTCATTTTCATTTTCTTTATTTGTAAAATAGGAATCATAATGATACCCACTTCACAAGGTAACTGTGAAGGTAAAATTTTTTGATATGTCTAAAGGGCTTTACAAAACTTACAATGCTACATAAATATATAGTAGAAATTATTATTGAACTGTTAATATAAACATTTTAAATTATTAAAATGAATCTGGTAAAGTCAACTCTTAGTTATTTAGCTCACTTTGCACAGGTTTTACTCTATGCCTAGGATTTCCTCTCTTTTCATATTTGACCTTAAGAGTCACTTCTTCTTTTCAAAGTTTAGCTCAGGTAAGACTTTAGATAAGAGGCCTTTCTGGATTCCACCTAGTGTTGGTGCCTTCTCCTAAAAAGAAAATGCATGTACTTTGCATAATGTCATATTTAATCAATACAGCCTAAACTTCTTAAAGATAGGATCAATTCCATTTTGGTTATGTTACACCTTTGTGTTAGTGGCTAAATACCTTATACAAAATACAATGCCTTGCAGATAAAAGAATCTTTATAACTATTTGCCTTGCAGATAGTAGGATATTTATAAATGTTTATCTTGCAAATAGCAGGAACTTTGTCAGTGTTTGTAAACTGAATTGAAGTAAATTCATGAGCCCTTGCCAATAAGTAAAAGAAAATGAATCATTTTCAAATAAATCTCAGGAAGTTTGCCTTTGCATCTTGTCATCTCATTCTTAGGTTAAAAGTATCTTGATTTCTTCATTTGTAAAATAGTGTTGATTTTAATATCCTATTTATACCATTGATTGTGATGAGATGAAATGAAATGTATATAAAATGCTATAATAATACATGCTAAATATACATACTATATTGACTATATATACTATATTACACTGAATATATATATATATACATGTATATACACATACACACACACACACATATACACTATACTACTAATATGGAACATTCTTAGAGAAGTAGTAGGCTATGAGGTATTGATAACTTAAAAGCCAAATTGGTTGTAAAGGGGAAGAAATTGTGAATAGAGTAAAATTAAATTTAAGCAACTGAATCCCAAGGAGTGAAGGTCAAACTCTTCTTTTGAAAGTAATGGGGAGAAGAGGAAGTTAAGGGCATAAATGGAAGGGGAAGAACTACAAAAGAAATTTGAGGAAAAAAAGACTTAACTAGTTTCAATAGATTGAGGGGGGGAAAGAAAAAACAAACAAACAACAACTAGATATTTCTAGTAAAAAATAAACTCATTATATCACAGGAGGTCTTCCCCTTATTATCCCCCGCCCTCCATTTCTGTGTCACAAGACAAAGATAAAACTCAGGTGTTTGGAATGGGGGAGAAATGATTTCTTTTGCTGGTCCTCAGTGATTTGATGAACATTTTCAAGGTAATATCTGCTTTTCGCATTCACTCTATGTTCATAAAAGCCTTATATTTCAAAATTTTTAAATTACAGTTTGGGAATGATAACATTACTGATTCACTTTTGGTAGGTTGTGCTTTAAATGGGTTTTCCAATATTACTAAGGTAAGTGTAATTTAAAGAATCTTTGAATTGCAATAAGAAAGATCTGGGTTCAAACCACTCCTCTACTAATTTTAGCTTTTGTCAACTTGGGAAAGTCCCTTCTTAGACCTTCAGTATCTTCATCTGTTAAAATATGGAGGTTGGATTAGATCAAGGAGCAACAAGCTATGGTCTGTGAGCTAAATCTTGTCTGCTGTCAATGTAGCTTGTAGAGCATATGAAACAAGACAGCTGGCTGATTTGGTCCATAAATCATAACTTTGCTATCTCTTGATCTAGATCAAAGATTCTTAATAAACTAATGATCCTAAATTTTTTTAAAAATCAGGGATAAAAGAAGCTTCACAAGGTCTTTTTACATATGAGACTCCTGGTACTCATATAGGCTTTGTTAGAGCACAGCACTCCTCCCAGGGTTCCAAAGCTAGAGTCTTTCCCCCAGAAGCTCCTGTTTTGAAGCTAGCTCTCTATTCACTATACTACCTTGTCTCTTGTTAAGGGAAAGGATGCAATTGATATGATTTTTTTTTAAAGGGGAGACAACTATCTTCAATACTGAACACAGAGGAGCCATTTAAATAGGAGATAAGGTTGTGTGTAGCTCAGAGGATCAGTACAACTTCTAGTGAAAAAGTCTATGTTTCTTCCATTGTTATCTCCATCTATTGGTTCAGGTACTAAATTCAAAATTGGCAAGATGAATTATGGAGGAGATAAAAGTATGAGTTTCCTAGAATCAGTGTTTTAGGTACTCCTGAGGAATTGAAGCCTTTTTTAGGTCCTGCTAAGCAAATGTGAATTTAACTGAGATGGTTTTGCATCAAAAGCACTCTCTTTTACTTTTTTACTCAGAGGCAAGGGCTTAGTCACATGTTCATATGCAACAAGGATGTAAATTGGCATTATGTTATTTAAAAGTTTTTTTTTTTTTAAATCAGGCTTGACCACTGTCTCCTTCCACCAGAAAAACTTCAGATCTGCATTAAACAATAAGCATAAGAAAGAAGTTGTAAACACAGTTCTCTTTTCGGAACAAATTCTGTGTTTAGAGTCCAAAAGTAATGTAATCGCTCTGGAAACTATTATCATAAGCAATTCCATGGTGATTAGTTCACGCTCCCTTGTCTCAGGCTTGTAGTAAAGTCTAGAAGAAACAAAGGCTTGGAATCTAAGTACAACAAACCAAGATCCCAGACTTCATCTTTGATACAGGAATAAGGTAGGAGTGAGTAAGCACCAAAATTATTAATAATAGAGATGTACTCCATGTTCTATGCCCCTTCCATGCAAAATCCTTCATTCAGAATTTTTATTTGATCTTCTTTATCTTTGGAAGCTCTTCTATTTAGAGGAGCTGTCCCATAGTTAGAATCCACTTTTTCTATGTTTCCTATTTTACAATTTTACCTCTGTCTATCATTTGGAAACCTCAGTGACAGAGGCTCCTGCCAGTCTGTGGAAGGGGGTTGGGATGCCCCTGGCATTGGGAGGAGGAGACAGGAAAACTAGGCCTCTCCATAGGCTACTGCTCCTCACCTGAGGAAGGTTTCATGGGTTGACTCCATCCAGATTAAGCATATTCCATTTTGGGTGCTTTCCATTTTCATGGGCTGGGATAAAGTGCTGGAGGGAAAGGAGCTAATGTTACAAGACAGCTAGTTTAGCTGCCACGAAATATGTCCTCTTGCTGCTCTATTACCCACATAATGATATGTTCTGAATAATGCACACAGTTCTACACACATACAGTTTTGGCTTTAGGGCCTAGAGCCCCCTTTGCTTTACTACAGGTCCAGGTTTCTTGTAAATTTAATCACTAACTCTTTCCTCTGATCTTATCTAAGAATGAATTGAGTAAGTTAATGAATAAATGAAAAAGCAATTATTAAGTGTTCATTATGTTCAAGTTCTATGCTAAATGCTAGTAAGACAAGTTTAAAAAAAAAAGTAAAAAAGGCCCTGTTTTTAAAGAGCTCACTTTCTAATAGGGTTGATAACACATATAGTACATTTCATCTATAAGTCAGATGAAAATGCTCTATGATCCTTAGGGAGCAATAACAACATTATTTTCACTGATAAGATCACATCAATTCCTCATGTTGAATGATTTGACATTGCCAATAACTTAATGGAAAGGATTCTTCTCCTCGACATAGTTACTGTGGCTGCTTAGGAGGCAGATGCTATAAGATATGTAAACACATTTGCCAAAAATCCCATCTCCAGAAGAATTGATTCTCTGAATGACAAGTTTGGGGACTGAACTTGGAAAGAGTTGTGTAGGGTAGGGATGAGGGGAAGTGGTGGACATGAGATTCCCAAACTCTTAGGTTGTTATTATTGGAGTCTATTAAGATGATGGTTGAGGTGGTGGTAATGATTTGACTCATGTGACTTTTTCCTTTCAGGATGCCTTGATGCTTCAGTTAGGCTGTATAGTCTGTCTCAAAAGTGGCACTTGATCATAAACTCTCAATGGGTGGGATTACCGGCCCTTTTCTACAGGGGTTCATCTCTGGGATGATAATTATAGGTACTAGGTCAGAAGTAAAACAAGTGGTCTGGTGTGAACTTCTTTTCCTGGTATTCTTGGGCTTAACAGTCCTTGAATGGAAATAAGACAAATATAATAGATTTGAAGCCATAAGACCTAGTTTTAAATTTTGACTCTGCCATTTACAATCTGTACAATCTCATTTAAATACTTTATCTTTCCACCCTTTCCTTTTCTAGAATTGTAGTATGAGCCTATACAAAAATCTTGGATTGGGGATCTGGCTTTTAGCACTGGTTCTACATCACAAGGTAGTTGCGAACTTCCAATGGGATCAGTGACATTCAAGTGCTTTAGTGGACCTTAAAGTGTTCAACATTTCTTTCTTTCTTTTTTTAAATAGCCTTTTATTTTCAAAATACCTACAAACATAGTTTTCAACATTCACCTCAATTCACCAAATTTTTCTCCCTCCCTTCTCCTATGTCCTTCCTTTGACAGCAAGTAATCCAATATACATTAAACATGTACGATTCTCCTATACATATTTCTATATCTATCATGCAGCACAAGAAGAATCAGATAAAAAAGAAAAAGCAAATGAGAAAGAAAACAAAAAACAATCAAACAACAAAAAGGTAAGAATACTTCTTGTGATCCACATTTAGCCCTGACATTCCTTTCTCTGGATGCAGATGACTCTGTACATGAAAACTCATTTGGAATTGGCATGAATCACCTCATTATTGAAAAGCACCAAGTCCATTGGAACTGATCATCACATAATAATCTTGTTGTTGACATGTATAATGTTCTCTTGATTCTATTCAGTTCATTTAGTGTCAGTTTATCTGCATACATTTCTGATAGACAGTGTAGAATAGTAGACTAAGACTTGGGCTCCAAGACAGAGGATTAGGATGACACTGAGCAAGTTATTTATTTGCCCTTAGTTTCAATTTCCTCCTCTATAGAATGGATATGATCTTTACTCCAATACTTACCTTATGGGGTTATTGTGATTTGTAAAGTATAGAATACTATACACATTTAAATTGCTAATGTTTTATTTTCCACTTTACTTCACATAAAGTAAGTATACTTTAAGAAGTATAAGGCATATAAGAAGCATAGAAAGCAAATTCTGGGAAAGAAACAAATTAATTATAATAAAAGAGCCAGAAAAATCATGTATATTTTTTAAAAATCTTTTCTGTTTTATGTTTTTTAGGATTAAGTTTTATTTAATGGTCACAAAAGTATATTTTAATAGATAGAAAGCTGACCTTAGATTCAGAAAGATGTGGATTTAGGTCCTACTTCTGATCCATATGGTCCTAGTGATTTTGGGTAAGACACTTAACTTTTTAGAGCTAGTGTGAATCTAAATTGGTAGTGAGAAATGTTGAAGTGGGGGTTTCTTATAACAGTGAAATCATAAGTCTGGCTAGGTATGGGCAGGGGTGGGGGGAGGGAAGAACCACAGAACATTCCTAATCCCAAATTTTATTTTAGTCTTTTTTTTTTAGTTGTGTTGGACTCTTCACAATTCCTTTTGGGGTTTTCTTGGAAAAGGTACTGAAGTGTTTTTGCCACTTCCTTCTCCAGTTTACTTTACAAATAAGGAAAGTGAGGCAAACAGGTTAAGTGACTTGCCCAGGATGACATAGCTAATAAATATCTGAGACTGAATTTGAACTCAAATTTTCCAGACTTCAGCTCAGGCTCTTTATTCACTGAGCTAACTTGCTGTCCAAAGTGGCATATGGCAAATGCAAATGCAAATGGTTGCAATATGGATGAAATGGAAAGGAAAACTTGATGAAAGAGAATAAATAGCTCAGGGTATATCCAAACCTTCTACCTGGAGGCTGGGGGGAGATGAACAAAACAGGTCTTAGAAAAGTATCTTGTGAAACATTTTTACACAGGGCCATGCTACATGTCTAAGTTTTGGCTTCCTATTTTAATTCCTCAAATCTTTTTTTTTCTGTACTTTTATGAAAAAGTAACACCTTTTCTTGGATACATTGGCCACTTTGTATCCTTACCTTACTGGAATGAGTTCTCCTGTTCCTCTTGGATAGAGTATTCTTTAGTGTGCTAGTGACTCTGATGAGGCAGGGTATGGTGATGAGAAAAGAAAATCCCTCCACTCTTTGCTGCCCTGTGGGTAAGAGCAAAGGGTTCCTTCCATAACTACTTCCAAACTCAAATTCTTCTGCTGAATATCTTTTTTTCTCTTTTATTTGTAGGCCCAAGCGACATCACTGATTCTTCCAGATACAACTGTTTCTTGTGCTTTGTATGTTGTTTGCATCTAGTGGCCAAGCCCCTAAAGTTCATTTAGTAACTATTGCATTCACTAGGTTTTGGAAAAATTCTTTATTTCCTCCTTCATAGTTTATGATTATATTCTGAGTCTTCCATGACTATATCCCCAGAGAAGGGGTGCATAACCCCTACTCTTTTACAGGGGATATAGTAGATAAGGTGCTGGAAATGGAGTCAGAAAGACTTGAATTAAAATGTTTTCTCTTATTTTCATTTATTTATTTTTAAATAGTATTTTATTTTTCCAAATACATGTAAAAATAGTTTTCAACATTCATTTTTGTGAAACTTTGTGTTTTAAAATTTTTTAACATCCTTCTTTTACCTCCTCCCCTTCCCAAGACAAGTAATCTAGTCTTTTCTCATCTAGTCTATATTTCTCTAAATGTAGGATGATGGGAAAGTAATATAAACTTACTGACTTTGTTTCTCCAACTGTTAATCTGGGATAGCAACAGTGGAAGTCCCTATTTTGCCAAGTTGCACACTGAGGCACTTCAGTGAAATAATATATTTAATGTGCTCTAGAAACTCTGAGGAGCTACATAAATGTCAGTTATTATGAATGGACAGCTATATATCCCAAAGCAATCTTAAAAGAGGGAAAGGGATTTAGATGTGCAAAAAAGTTTGCGGCAGCCCTTTTTATAGTGGCAAGAAATTAGAAACTGAGTGGATGCCCATCAATTGTAGAATGGTTGAATAAGTTATGATATATGAATATTATGGTATATTATTCTATAAGAAATGATAGCAAGATTATTTCAAAGAGGTCTGGAGAGATTTACATGAACTGATGCTAAGAGATTACTGTACATGGCAACAACAAGATAATATGATGATCAATTCTGATGCTTATGGCCCTTTTCAACAACGAGATGATTCAGGTTAGTTCCAATGATCATAGGAGGAAGAAAGTCATCTACACCCAGAGAGAGGACTGTGGAAACGAAGTCTGGATCACAACATAGCATTTTCACTCTTTTTGTTGTGGTTTGCTTGAATTTTATTTTCTTTCTCATTTTTGATCTGATTTTTCTTGTGTAGTAAGATAACTGTATAAATTTGCATGCCTATATTGGATTTACCAAATATTTTTACTATATTTAACATATATTGGACTACTTGCTATCTGGAGGAGGGAGTGGGGGGAAGGAGAGGAAACTGGAACACAAGTTCTTTCAAAGGTCAATTTTGAAAAAATTATCCTTGCATATATTTTGAAAATTAAAAAAAAAAACTTCAATAAAAAAATGAGTGGACAGCTAGGTGGCAACAATAGATAGGCATCAGGAAGACTCATAACCCTCTTCCCCCCTATTCCCAAATTCAAATCTGGCTTCAGACATTTACTAGCTGTGTGATCCTGGGTAAGTCACTTAACCCTGGTTGCTTCAGTTTCTTCATCAGTAAAATGATCTGGAGAAGGAAATGGCAAACCATCTCTGCATCTTTGCCAAGAAAATCCCGAATGAGAATGTGGAAACACAGACATGACTGAAAAATGCCTGAACAACAAAATTATTAGTGTGTGCCATGCATATTTCTAGGTATGGCAGGAAATGTAAAGATTAAATAATATCTTGATCCTGCCTCCAAGGGATTTAGAATCTAATAGAGGACACTAAATATACACAGAAATTTTTAGGGGTAGGGGCTTGGGTCTATATTTTATTGCTTTAGGGAAGTACCAGAAAAAGAAATACCAATGCTAATGAAGGCTGAGACTTGCAATTTGTAATCTCAGAAATCTGTCTAAAGCAAATCTATCAAAACAGGAATACCATGTTCTCCATTGCCACAAAATTTCAGAGTAGAATTATATAAAAATGTAATTGAAAAATATTTAGCAAAATAAATAAAAAGACAGTAGAATATAATGTTAATATGTGGTTTTTAAAGTAAATATATGACCGGCAGCAATCTTTAAGTATGGCTAAATGATATCATTTCTATTTGAGTTTGATACCACTTCCTAAAGCACTGAGATCTTAAGATTTGCTTTGGGGCACACAGCAGTACTGGTCAGAGATGTGATTGGAAATAAGCTTTTCCTGTTCCTGTTTCTATAATATCATGGTTTGTGGTTACTATTGTTGTTGTTAATGTTGCTGGCTCATTATCTACTGTGCCTCCTAGCTGTCCTGTAAGAAAAACAATTGACATTTACATGGTGCATCACAAGTTCAAAAATATTTCATATATCTCATTCAAATCTCAAAATGAATCCTGTAAAACAGGCACAACACGAATTGTCTCCATTCCCTATTTTATAGATAAGGAAGTGGTAAAGATCATGCAGCTAGAAAGTGTGGAAGTGGGACCTGAACCTAATTTTCCTGACTTTAAGTCCAGGATGCTAGCAAAAAAATTATAAAGTACAAAAAGGGGAAATAATCTATTTGCACATGCAAAAAATACTTATATCAGCTTTTTTTTTGGCTAAAAATTGAGAACTGGGGGAATGCCCATCAATTAGGAAATAATTGAACTAATGTGGTATGTGATATGGAATATTATTGTGTTATAAGAAGTGATGAATAGGATGATTTCAGAAAAACCTGAAAAGACATATTGAATTGATACAGAGTGAAATAAGTAGAATAAAGTAACCAGGAGAACCTTGTACACAATAACAACAATATTATATGATTAATAAGTATGAATGATTTAGCTATTCTCATTATCAAAATGATCCAAGACAATCCCAAAGGATTGATGATGAAAAATCATATCCACTTCTAGAAAAAGAACTGATAGCATCTGAATACAGATGAACACATCCATATTATTTCTCTTTTTCCTTTGTTTCTCTTTTTCTTTCTCTTCCTTTTTTGAGTTTTCTTCCAAAAACTGACTAATAAGAAAATATTTTACATAATTGCACATGTATAGCTAATGTCAGATTGATTACTGTTTCAAGAAGGGGGGAAAAAGGGAAGGGGGCATAGAATTTGGAACTCAAAACTTAAAACAAAAAAGAATGTTGAAAATTATTTTATATGTAATTGCATTAAATTTAAAATTATATTCTAAGTATTAAAATTATGATGTAAAATAGATGATAAGTGCATTAAAAGAAATGGCCATTGAACTATGTGAACTAAAGATCTTAATCTTTTCAATGTATAACATTGCTATATTTGGAGCTATATAATATGAAAATTTTATATTGATAAATATAATGGAGATTTTATATATATATATAATGGAGATATACACACACACATATATTATATGGTATATTGGTCATTTCTTGCTTAAGACCAGTTCCTCATACATATTAATTCTAAACCTAGACTTTGAAAATTCTATCAGAATAGGAGATTTGAAATTTGATAGGCAATTCTTTTGAACAATTCAGGTTTATGATGTGTTTTTTGAATGTCTCTCTTGCCCCTTTCTTTTAGTACTTCAACTATCCAGGTTGAAAACATATTCAAGAAAAGTTAAATAGCAAATAGGATATGAAAAAAAAGCAAACAAATAAAGTAGGATATGCTTTCCAAGTATGAAACTTGAAGGAGGGCAGTAGAGGAGGGTTTAGAAGGGGAAAAGTTAAAAGATGTGTCATTGTTTTAATGGCTTTGGTATTTTCATCTTAGAAAAGTCCACATTTAGGACTATTTAAGATTAATTTATGTGCATCGGGAAATAAAAGTAACCTTGGTATACTACACAAAATGAAAAAAAAAATGTCTGGCCTTGCCTAACTGGGTATGAACTGTGAGAGATTATAGGATTTTAGGTTAGACTTGGAAGGGATGTTAGAGGCAGAATCCAATATTCTCATGTTTTACATGAGGTAACCAAGTCCCAGAAAAGTGAGGTGATTTTCTTGGGGTTACACAGCTACTAAATATTTGAAACTGGATTCAAATTCGATTTTTCTAACTGCAGGTGCAGGCTTTTAACTCCATCCCTCTCCTCTCTTACTGTCACAGAATTCACTCATTTGCTAGTTATAAATAACTGGTATCTGAAATCTCTTTTTTGTTTCAGTATCTACTGAAATTCCTTCTGAAAGCATGAAGTTTGCAAAATACAAATAGTTAAGAAGACATTTAAAGTCATTCAATGACCACATATCTATGACTTCCATTTCCAGTATAGCATCCATTATTTTGATCATGCCCTCAGTTCAATTAGCTGTCCCTAATTCCTTAGCCTTTACAGTCAAACCTCATTTAATAAGAAAAATTTTAAGTTGATATTTAAATTGACTTACTTCCTATATGATTCTCTCTTAATATTCACATTCCAAAATCCTTTTATCTGACCCATTGGCTTTCTACTTCTTTTCTACCTTTCCCAATAAATTCTATTCTTTATTCATACCTGCTGTTTACCTACTTATTTGTACATTCCATCATCACTTCAATTCTCTCCTAGGCTATCTTCCTTGCACTTACCACTCTTTTCTTTTTACCATCTTGACCCCTTGGTGAAACAGTTCAGCTCAATCCTTTTCTCTTCTTTTGATATTCTATCCCCTTCATCATATGGCTGATTATACCTTGACAAGTCCCAGCATTGGCAGACTCCCATTAAGACTCTTTTCACGACTATATACATGCTGGTCAATGAAAGAAGAGAAAATCATAGTTTTGTTCTTAGCAACAGGGATGTTTTTATTCATTTGGCAATTGTGTATAATTCCTCTACAATTTTTTCTTTTTCAGTACTACCACCCTCTTTCTGATACCAATTTGCTCATGGTAGTATCCTGCTGGCAAAAGATAACTTTCCTGCTTTCTCATTGATAGTGATATATGATGTCATCTTTTCTCCTGAAATCTCTCCTTCTTAGTTCTGTCCTAAAGGGTAGGAATGGAGAAGCATAAGTCATTGGTCTCTCCCTCTTCTAAAACAGACTTATTTTAGTACCTTAAATACCTTAGAATACCTTAGAGATTATCTAAATCTCCTTCAGACAAATGTCCTGACTCCACATTTCTATATATTAGACCTTGAAACTCAATAAAAATAATAAAAAACCCAAAATAAATATTTAGAACACAAAAGGTCAGAGGAATTCTATTATTCTTGAAAGCATTTACAGCTTTGCAGGATCTAGTTAGCATCACATTGTGGAGGGACATAAATTTAATCCGACTCAAGGGGCAAGATGGTGCTCCTCTCTTTGCCACTGAGATGTTCCTCCCTGGAGGTGGACATACAATGAAAGTTGCTCTTGCTCCACACTTGAATGATTTGACATGGCAATGACTTTCCAACATTCAAAGAATATGATGAATTTACTCTACTATCTCTTACATCCCTCCTGAGACCAATTTCTCATCACTTTAGCTCCACCAGGTAGCTTATTCTCCATGCTTTGATAACAGTTACTATTTACAGAGCACTCTGGGCGGCCTTATTCCTCTTTTGATGAGGAGAGCAATGCTTAAATTGTGTTTACTTAGGATACAAAATGAATTAATCTGAATAATTCAAGACAGGATGTTTGTGAGGAGCACACTACCAACACCTGACCTAGACAAAGATGTCTTTGGTGAGGTCCAAAGGAGATAATATTCAGTCTTCCTTGGACCAGAACATGGTGCTCCCAATTATAGAAACCTTAAGCCATAGGACAGATTCTTCTGCTCCCCTGAAGGTGGTTATTGGCATTTGGATATACTTTTCTCCCTTGCCAAAATAAACTCAGCCTATAAATCTGGCACCTCAGGAAAGCAATTTGATCTTTTGTTCCTTCTTTCTCTCTTATCAACTTTAACCCTAGGCCTGCAAAAACAAAGCAAAATAAAACAAAACAAAATAAACAACTTAAATTTTCTTGTTTTTAAATAATGATAATGACATGGAACCTCTTCCTCTCTGTGCTGCCCCTTACTGGGTTCAAATAGAGTTTTCTGTTTCGATATTGTGACCAGGACCTTTATTGTTGAATTAGAAAATGAACAGAAGAAACCACAAGAAAGAGATTAAATTTCCTTGGTACCTCTGTCTAACTCTAAGTAATTCAACCAATTTAACCCAACCCCAAAATAATTTTTTTTTATTTTTCATATCACATTGCTCTATGGATTACATGATATTCTTTAAATGAATCTTTAGATAGAAGACAGGTTACAGTTCTAACTTCCATGTTCATTATCTATTTGGCATTGGACAAGTAATTTCATTTCTTTTTTTTTTTCTCACCTGTGATATGAATTAAGGATATCTATACCACATATCTTACAGAGTTTTTTAAATAAAGCATAAGATTTTATGTAGATGTGCATTAGCATTATTTTATTCACATTTGGGAGTGGGGTGGAAGGGATAGTACAAAGGGTTGCTTTTCTATTTAAGTTGCTATTTAAAAATACATACATATATACATATATACGCACAAATATATATTCATATTCTATAGACTATTGCATGGAGACAGCTAGGTGAAACAGTGGATAGAGAGTCAGGAAGACTCAAGTTCATGAATCACGATTCAGGCTAAGACACTTAGTAACTATGTGAACCTAAGCAAATTCTGTTTCCCTTAGTTTACTCAACTGTAAAATGAGCTGGAGAAAAAAAAAAGGCAAACTACCACAATGTCTTTGCCAAGAAAACCCCCAATGGGGTCAGGAGAAGTTAGAGATAACTGAAAATTTTATCATCATCATCATCAATATCATCAACAACAAGACTATTGGATATAAGTTTATAAGGCTCACCAAGGGGTGAGTAACAAGCTAGATGACAGAAATGTCATGTGACTCAGAACAATGGGATTGGGATGAGTCGCATGGCTATATTCCCTCTAAAAGATTTAAAAGTTTCCCAGAAAAAGTGACAATTATTAAACAAAAGGAAAATGAAGCAAGCTAATTGATGTAATCTGGGACTGCAAAATAATATACTACATAATTATAAATGTGGGTCTTCTGGTCAAGGATAAGTCAGGGGACATTGAAGTTAGTGAAAAGTAAACTGGGCTGAAGTCAGTAAGATTTTAGTCCTGAGCTATCAGGGGAGTAGTGCTGCACAAGAGTATGAGCAGATGTATTCTAGATAATGTATAAACATCTAGGCTTCTTCAAGAAGGTTAGCGACAGTTCAATCTCCATTATTCCAATGGAGCCACAGTAGATCCCTGCAGATGAGTGCTCAGAAAGAAGAGAGAGGACAATGCCTGCATGGGATGAGGAGTCCTTCCCAAAAGCCCTAAAACCAGCCTCTTTCCACTATTATGATTGCACTAAAGTATCAAGGAAAGGAAATAACCTGAGACTCACCAGAAGTCTGAAGCCACTATCATTTCCAGTATCCATTGAAAAACTGTCATAGAGGCAGCAAGGGGGGGGGTGGAACATTAATGCTTAGAGATTCATATATAGAGGAGCTGGGATGGAGTAAAGAACTGGAAAAAAAAGTGGGAGCTTATACAGTTCAGAATGACTAAACAAATCACGCTATGTGAATATAATAGGTCATCATTAATGTTATAAGAAAGAATAAAAGATGTAAATTCAGAGAAATGTGACAGGGCTTGTTTGAATGGATTTTGAATGAAATCAACAAAACTAGGAGATTAGTTTTGTATAACATTTATACAATTTGTATACTAAGTATAAAACTGTCAAGATAAATAGCTATGAGAAGCTTAAGATCTATTATCAATGCTATAATTAATCAATGAATGAGACATCTTCAGACCTGGCCAATGTGTGGGTTTTTAATATGACTATACTTATTTGTAGAGAGCCACAGACAATGGGGGAACTTTCAGTGAGGTATAAGACCCTTCAGCCCAGGGGAACCTAATGACAACATCTGGTTTGGCTCTCATCTCCCCTTGGGACATCTCACCCTTCCTGAAAAGTCAGGCAGGGCATGACAACCTGTGTTCTACTTGAAACAGATTTACTTTGAGTATAAGAGGCATTTACATATTAATAGCAGGGTGCTTATAGTTAGAATTGGGATTGTAGTGATGTAATAGTACTATAGTTAGTACTTGCTCAGTGTGCTATAATGATGCAATCATACTAGAGTTAGCACATGCTCAGTATGCTGGAGTGATATAATTGTACTAAGGTATTTAGGGCTGAGAGAACTTGAAATAAATGGACTCCATTTTTGACTATCCTCCTTGGTCCCTGCCTCATCATTCTTCCACTAAGACCAAGGACTCTTGAGATCCCCCAGAGAGCTAGTCCAGACAGTATATTTTGGCACCCCAACTTAGGGCCTCTAGAAAGCACATTACAATTATTTTTTTTTATAAAAAAATTATAAAAGGACTGGGAAGAAGGAGTGTAGACTAGTGAAATTGATGTCAGTTTTTAAGACAAAAAAAGAATTAAAGAGAAAAGCAGCAATAAACTCTAAAAATATACATGTAAGAGAATAAGACATTTAGAATAAGACACAGAGAAGTAGGGCAAAATTGGAATTATTATGCTATATTTGAAATATCCAAAAAAGTTATATTGATTTATAGTTTTATAAATAGTTATCTTTTTATGTTCTTTGGATAGGTATATTTCTGATGATTGTCAAGTTCACAATAACAAATAAAGATTATCAAAAGTTGAAGTTTTAAAACAAAAACAAAATTATTTCACAGTTACATTACAATACTATTTTTTTCTATTTTTCTTTGTATATTGAAGTGTTCATGTTCATTAATGTTAGATTCTTAATAAAAAAAAAAGGCAATTTAATTCAGAAAAGATGTTTAAGGATTAATGTTCTATCTGGACAATAGCTTTATCTATGATCTGCAGTTTGTAGTATACATTTCCAATAATTTATATACTGATTTTCAAGGCTATTTGAGATCTTATTTTTTAGTATGGAGATTTGTCATTATTTGTGAAAAGTAACAAGCATCTAAATTTTAATCATCAGGGTGAATCTTGCTAGACATTTGATAAATGCTGAAATGTTGTAATGTGTAGTCATATCTTTCATAATTTCAGCCACTTCCTTAAATAACTTTCATCAAATTAAAAAAAAAAAATCAAGCTCCTTAAATATAATGTTTCTGCAAATGTTAGTTTGTCTTTTCCAGATTTAAACTACAAAACAAAACAAAACAAAACAAAATTCATGGCCATAATTTGTTGAACATTTTTTTTTTAAAACATATTATTGAGTTTACTTGGATGCTGCTGCCCACAGAGGGTCATTGGATTTTAGCTTTTCCCCTTGGATTTTAGCTGTTTCTCAGGCTCCATCTTGAGTGGAAATAAACCACTTGACAAATTTGAGGGAGCACATCTATTGCCAACTTTTTGCTATTTATCTGAGTATTGATGACTATGGCTTATTTCCAATGGTTGTTGACCAGTTTTTAACCTGTTTATTGAGTGTTCTGAGAATGTCAGTCTTTTCAAGAGCTCTCTTAGAGTGATGAAGCTTTTGTCTTCTTAATATTAAATGAATTTTTGCTAAATATTTTTAAAATTTCTTTAAATCTATTTAAAAGTTCCAAAAATATACAACAAAACTCTTCTTAGATTGTAATTGCTTTAAATGTATTCTTTCTATAGATAATTGATTTCAGAACATTCACCTCAGCATTCACACCTATAGCTTTTTTTTTTTTTTAATGTTACATGTGACTTGACAAGAACAAACCGTGAGTGTGGCAAGCATACTTTTCATCCATCAATTTGATTAACACCAATGAAACTCCAATCTATTGTACTTGTTTAGATCTGCAAAAGGATTCCTGGTGATGCTTCTGACTTATGGTGTTCTTTTTCTTTAATGTAATAAGATAATGGTTCACATCAACTCTAATGAGTTAGCAGTTTGTAAAGATTCCAACACTGACTCTGGACTTCTCCATCATTACTTGGATACTTTCCCACAAATGAATTTTTTCTAGAAGCCTCCAATTGTGTGTCAAACTGTGCACACCCTTTGATCCAGACGTGTTTTTACTGGGCTTATATCCCAAAGACATCTTCAAGGAGGGGAAGGGATCTACATGTGCAAAAATGTGTGTGGCAGCCCTTTTTATAATGGCAAGAAATTGAAACTGAATGGATGCTCATCAGTTGGAGAATGGCTGAATAAATTATGATGTATAAATGTTATGGAATATTATTGTTCTGTAAGAAATAATAAGCAGGATGATTTCAGAGAGGCCTGGAGAGACTTATATGAACTGATGCTAAGTGAAACGAGCAGAACCAGGAGATCATTACACATGGCAAAAACAAGACTTTATGATGATCAATTCTGATGGACGTGGCTCTCTTCAACAATGAGATTTTTCAAGCCAGTTCCACTTTTTCAGTGATGAAGAGAGCCATCTATATCCAGAAAGAGGACCAAGGGAACAGAGTGTGGAGCACAACATAGTATTTTCACTCTTTTTGTTGTTTTTTGCTTGCATTTTATTTTCTTTCCTCATTTTTTTCTGGTTTGATTTGATTTCTCTTATTCAGCAAGATAGTTGTATAAATATATGCATATATTGGATTTAACATATTTCTATCATGTTTAACATATATTGGACTACTTGCCATCTGGGGGAAGGAGTTAAAGCGGGGGTGGGGGGAAATTGGAATAGAAGGTTCTGCAAGAGTTAATGTTGAAGAATTATTTATGCATATATTTTGAAAAAATAAAAAGCTAAAGCTTGACAATCATCAGAAATATACCTATCAATAGAACATAAAAAAGATAATTACTTATAAAAGTATAAATCATTACTACATGTAACTTTTTTTGGATATTTCAAACATAGCATAATAATTCCAATTTTGCCCTACTTCTCTATGTCCTATTCTAAATATCTTAATCTCTTACATGTATATTTTTAGAATTTATTGATGCTTTTCTCTTTAATTCTTTTTTGTCTTAAAAACTGACATCAATTTCACTACTCAACACTCCTTCTTTCCAGTCCTTTTTTTAACTTTTTAATAAAAATAATTGTAGTGTGCTTTCTAGAGCCCCTAAGTTGGATTGCCAAAATAAAAAAAAAATAAAAAAATAAAATTTTGGGAGGTATTTTTCAAATGAATGATATTTTATGTACTCAAATCTGTATTTCAAGAAAAGGACTTTTCTTCTGTAGTATCAGAATAATATTTTAATTAATCAAAAATTCAATCTCTTCATGATTTTGAATCAATTTTGCTCTAACAGTTTTATGATTCAACTAGCTTCTGAATCAAGTAAAATAGAAGAATTTCTGATGCCTGTTTTTTGTGAAAATGAGATGTGATTAATTTATTGCAATAATATTAAATATTTCTCTACTAAAAAAAAAAGTCTCCAATTGTGAATAGGCTCAGCCATTTGATATTACTTTCTGAACTTCAATATCATCTTAGCTCTGTGAACTTCCTTTTATGAATTTGTTTTCTGATAAGTATATAAGTTCCTAGAGGACAATGATTATCTTTCATTTTGCTTATATTTGTATCCAAATACAAACTTATCGCAGTGTCTGGAACACAGTAAATATTTAATAAATGCTTGTTGCCTGCATGCCTGCCTTATTCTAGAGATAAGAAATTTCAGACAGTCTGGCACAATCTTCAGCAGAACATAAGCTACTTGAGAGCAGAGACTTTCCATTTTTTTTCTTCAGCATTTAGAATAGTGCCTAGCACAGAATAAGCACATAATTAATTTTTGTTGACTATATATACAATGCTCTAGCACAGTGAATGAATAGTAAATGTTATCAAAATATCTGTTGAATTGTATCTAAATTGATACAATTTAAATTGATCAATCCAATTGATACAATGATGGAGCACTCTGACATCAAAATTATAGAATAATAGTCCTTGAAAGGACCATAGAGATCAATTATTTTCATCCTCTCCTCTTGGAAAAAGAAAGGAAAGAAGGGAAGGGAGAAAGAAAAGAAGGAAGAGAAAGAAGGAAGGTAGAAAAGGAAAAAAGAAAAAGGAAAGAAAGAAAAAACAAAGTAGCTTTAAAAAAAAGTAAAGTAACTTTAAAAATCTACTTTTAGAGATGATATCATAACTGTTATTAAAATCAGTTTCCTGACTCCAAATCCAGTTTCTTTCTATATTCAATCTCGTTCAGTCATTACTATTGGTAATTCATGATCCTCCTCCCCCCTAGTTTTCTAATAAAATACCAATCCCTCAGTGAGGTAGTGTCTTCTGTCACTATATCATTATCCTCAAATTATGGTTTTAATTTAGTTGATAGCTAACAGAAGACAAAACCCTCTGATAATAGGAGATGGGGAGGTAGTATTTCTGTCTCCTGTCTTTGTGAATTTGTGTCAACTTATCCCAAACCTCAAAATTATTCTTTCTTCAACTTAAAACCTTTTAGAATTCTTTTTATTCCCACAAGACTCAGCTTCATACCATATCTTTGAATTCCTCTTTGTTAGTGCTCTTCCATTACCTTCAAATTATATTATACTTATTTAGGTCTTGTATTTCTTCTTATGTCTCCTACTGATGACCCAGTAAGTCATAAGCTCTATGATGGAAAATAAATTGATCTATGTCTCTTCATAGTACATATTATATACTTTAATAAATACAGGTTCTCTTGAATTGGAAATGGTACATGAAAGCAAATGGTACAGAAGGCTTAGAGACAAATTTCACTGATATCCCAAATTTGCTTAGAGGATTAAGGTATTACTGTTAAAAGTGTGAAAATCCTGTATTGGGATCCTTCTTATGTGAAAACTTGAGGAGTAGTGGATTATAGTAGAAAGAAAATTAAATTTGCAAAAGTGAAGTGTTATGCCACAGCTCTCAGTTTTCCTAATTATCTTGACCCAGTCCTGACTCAGTTTCTCTGCTTCTCAAAGCTCAGTCCTACAAAATCTCCCCTCTCTCTTTATCAGAGTATTTGATAAGGATAAAAGATCTTATATTTTAGAATACCAGAATGCCTCTCCCCATCCCAAGCTATTGGAATGTCAGATACTGTCTTATCAAGATATCTTATTCCCTCCCCCCATCTCCAGTGGCTCACCCCCCCTCTCCCCCCCATCAGAGTCCAGTTCCTGTTCTCAGCACCCAGACTCCACCTCTGCCTCAATCTACGCCCTGAGTCTGAGCCAGGTGTATATAGGTCATTGAGAATTCACATTGTTTGCTAGATTCTTGGAGATAGTAGTCTCATTCAGCCCTGGGACCAAACCATGGATCCATTTGGTCCCAGTAAATCTCTCCCATTTAATAAATTATTAAATACTCTCTAATCTCTATCTTGCCTCAGTTTCTCTGGCATTACAGAAAACACTGGCAGAAATCTCAACTCTGCCACTTGTTATTTGTATGATTTTGAAAAATCACCTTATTTCTGTGCCTCTAAAATCACCTGTAAAATGTACACGATAATATTAGACCTAATCTCCAGGTTTATTGCAAGATTAAAATGAAATTTTAAATGAAATAGAAAAAATATTAAAATGAAATAGAAAAGTGTTATTTAAACTACAAGACTCTCTTTGTACAGAGTATACTATTATTCTCTACACTCATGACAATAGGGGTATTTATATTAGATTTATCAATAAAATAGAGTGAGATTAGAGATCCAGATAGAAGTGTCAATTGAAAAACTCTGCAGCTACAATAAAAGTTACCTATTCAATCATTCATATCCATCCAATAATTGTTTTTCAGTGACAAATGAATTTTCACCTTGCTCTACCTAGAACCAGAACTTCACATCACTTTTTGGCAAACTCTATATCATGCTGCCCACAGTTTTCAGTCTCCTTCTCCCTTTTAGCAGTATGTTCCCATTGTAGTGCGATGAGGTCAGGGACTTGCTTGATTTTAATTTTATCTCCAGTATTTAGCACAATGTCTAATATATAATAAATCCTTAATACTTGTGTATTCTATTTATCTATCTGATATTTTAGATTAGTCTAAATCTAAAAGGGATATGTTAAGATTTATAATAATATTTTGTAATTTATTTCTCCCTGAACTTGTTAATTTTTATGACATTGGATGCATATATATTTAGCCTTATTATTATTATTAGTTGTTGTCATTTGTTCTTCATTCTTGAAGAGAAGTAATGGCATCATGAAAGTAATGTCTTGACTTGTAAGTGAATGGGATTTAAATAAGGCAAAACTGTTCAAAATTATCAGTTTTCTTCCCAGAGTCATCAGGGTGCAGTGACAAGATAAGAGTTAAGAAGATTTGTGATGGTATATGGGAGCAGTTCTGAGAAAATAGTTATTTCTAGTCAATCCCTAATCGAGAATTGGTCTTTAGTCATTTTTTTTTTCCTCAGTCATTTTTAATCTTTTTTCTCTCCTTCTCCTCCATTTTAGTTTCACATGGCTGGGCAGAATAAATATTTGTCACTTCTTGTGCTATGGTGGAAAGAAGGCCCTTTTGGGCAGAGTCAATGCAGTAGTGAAGGTCATTTCTAGGATCCTGGTAAAAACCTTTGAATTAACTTGTATTCCTGATAGGTATATTGTTGCTGATGGGAGTGGCCTATTGTTAAGCACTTTAAATATTAAATTTTTAGATGTTATTCATAAGTTTTACCTTGTTAATTTTCTATTTTTTAAAAATTTAATTGTAATTATTCAATATCCACTGCATAATTTCTTTTGGTAGGATTTTGAAAGGTTCAAGAGGTTTAGAGAAACTTAATAATTAGCCATCTTGCTGATCAAATGGGCTAATCACATATATATATATATATTATATATATATATATATATGTTTCATATACTTTTTGAAAAAGTATATACAAGGTTGGTGGGAAACTAAAGCCATCTATATCTCCTGACTGAAAGAAGAAAAAAGGTGTCTTGGTTTTAGAGCAAAGTTTTTCATTTTTTATTTATTTTATTTTATTTTTTTTATTACAGCTTTTTATTTACAAGTTATATGCGTGGGTAATTTTACAGCATTGACAATTGCCAAATCTTTTGTTCCAATTTTTCCCCTCCTTCCCCCCATCCCCTCTCCCAGATGGCAGGTTGACCAATACATGTTAAATATATTAAAATATAAATTTAATACAATATAAGTATACATTTCCTAACAGTTATTTTGTTGTACAAAAAGAATTGGACGTTGGAATAGTGTACTATTAGCCTATGAAGGAAATAAAAAATGCAGGCGGACAAAAATATAGGGATTGGGAGTTCTATGTAATGGTTCATAGTCGTCTCCCATAGTCTTTCGCTGGTTCAATTCATTACTTAGAGCAAAGTTTTTTAAACTTTTTCTTTTCACCCAACAAATTTAGACATGATCCTAGGTATATAGATATATGTAATTTAAAAGAATAATATATGTATATATTTATAAAATATAATATAAAAGAGGTATATAAATCAAATATATACTGATAATAAATCATAATTTCACTATCCCCATATTCAGGTACAAGATCCCATATGTGGTTGTGAATCACAATATAAGAATCTGGGTTTTAGAAGACCTAGTTTCAAATCCTGGCACTATTATTCCCTTGGTAGCCTTGGACAGAACATTCATTCTCTGTTTACCTCTGTGTGTTTGTGTGACAAAAGAAGGATTTGGCTTAGTTAAGCCATAGAATCTCTTCCAACTCTAAATCCTATGTGCTCTAAGAACTGCAAAGAACTTTAGAGAAAATCTAGTCCTAATTTTGCATATGACAGATGAATTTCCTGATGCCCAGGGATGATATACTCTAGTCCAGAATGCTTCTAATCATATAGCCTAGGGGAGTATACATATCTGACTATCTATCTATGCTGCATAAAATAACCTTCATTTATTCAGGAAGTTATAATTGGAGTATCTTGGCTTCTGACATAATTGTACTTTAAGCTATCTTAGTTTTCGCAATACACTAAGCATTGAAAATGTGAAGAGAGCATTGAGTTAGAAGTTAGGAGATTTGGAATGACATCACAATTCTGACCAGGGCAATTATTTCACTTATCTGTGATTCAGTTTCTCTATATGCAAAATAAAGATATTGGACTACAATCAGGTTTCTTAATCTGAAACTCAAAATCTTTAATTTTTTTTTTGATAATTAAATTTCATGGAAATTAAGGGGATGCCCATCAATTGGAGAATGGCTCAATAAAGTATGATATTTTGTGATGGAATGTTATTATTTTATGGGAAATGATGAGCAGGATGCTCCCAGGAAAAAAAAATACCTGGAAAGTCATCCAAGAACTCAAACAAAATGAAATGTACTGTATATAAAGTAATAGTAATGTTCTGGGATGACCACATGTAAATGACTTTGCTATTCTCAGCAGTACAATGATCCATGACTATGCCAAAGAATTTATGATGAAAAAATCCTATCCATGACCAGAGATGAACTGATTTGTGTCTGAATAAAGATTGAAGCATTAAAAAAATGATAATTAAGTTTCATTAAAATTGGTTTACTTTGTAATTCCATACATCTTTATTAATTTAAATACATTCTTCTGAGAAAACTTCTTTAGATTGTCATAGATGTCCATGACATTAAAAAAGTAAAAAATTCTGATTTCAAAGACATTTTAGAAAAACCTTTTACAGCTTCAGTGATTCAATAACTCTTATTTTAAATAGGGCCATATGATTTTTAATGACATGAAGTCAATCTATCTTTTTTGAAATTCTTTGCACTAATTTTTTTTTTATATGTCAAAAGCATGACAAACCAGTTATCACTAAGCATTTCAATGGAGAATGGATTGGATGAAAATGTTGGTGGGGACAATCAGGAGTTAGACATGTTACTCAGTAAGCCTTTCCTCCCCTACTAATGCTTTTTTGCTGATTATTTTAAAGGGAAAAAAATCCCATGATCTAATGCAAACTATAAAAGTGAATTTTTTTATTTCCAGTAAACCTAGACTATATAGATTTTTAAAAATGAGAGCTGGCATTATAAATGGCATATTATTTTTTGGGCTCTACTAATTAGCAAACATCCTTTTTCAAAAAAAGGAAAAAAAAAAGAAAGAAAAAGAAAAGGAATTTCATGCACTCTCTATCAGCTGCAAATGCTCAAGGCTCCTGCAACAAGTGCTTTCATCTCTCCTCTCTAGCTCAGGGCATTACATCAGGCCAAGTGCATCCTGGGGGCTATTGTCATACTAATGAGCCAGCCCCTGAGCCAGGATTCTCCCACTACCCCAAGAGACATTCCCACCAGGTTCTGGCTCTGGGGCTCATTCAAGCTGGGTTCAATTGCCCTGGAGAATAAAAGATGCAGCCTTAATTAACTACTGCACTTCGTTTCCAATCACAGCAGGGATTGTTGTGCTGGCTACTTTCCCTGCTGAAGAGGAAATGCCAGAGCTCCCGATACAGGCCCAGAGTTGGGAAGTGGGGCTCTCCATAAGGAGCTCCATTTGGTTTCTGCCCTGTTTAAAAATAAAATATATCAGGATTTTATATCTTCATGTCACTAGCTCCTTGTCTTCCCTGAAGGGAAAAATCAGTATTTCTATTACTATTTCCATCCCTTGTATTGCGGAGTCACTCACCACCCACTTTCTCCCAAAGTGACTCTCTTTATGCTTTTTATAATTCTGGCATAGAAAAGTTTTCTCTACTCAGCACTGTCTTTATTTCATTTTAATAGCTTGTGGTGCTACTAATACTGGAAAGAAAGATTCTGATGTTCTTAGCAGAGAAACAAAGTTCAAGGCTCTCCTGTGAGCATCTCTTCTCTGACTCTTTCCTTTGTGTCTTCTTAACTGAAAACAGACAGACACTACTAAGGAGTACTGAGGAGGAGGGAAGATCACATCTTTGGTGGGGTACCAATTACCCAAATTCAGCCTTCACTAGAATTGCTGGAAACTGGGGTGATTTCCATTAATTTTGTAGATACAGTTTTTTTCCTCATATACACATCAAGAAAGGCTGTTTGAAATATGAAGTTTGGCTAACTTTCCCTAAAATCCTATAGTATAAATGGCAGGCAAATACCTGACTTTGTCTTAGTCATTCCTGTCACTATTGTGTAGTGGCCTTTTATGGTGACAATTTTTTTTTGTTTGCTCATTTGCCCAGCTTCTTCCTTAACTTTGAACTCTGCTAAATCCGAACTCTGCTTATCCAGAGATGGAAAGTCACTGTGTCAAACTTTAGACTTTTTGTGGCTATTTTCAGAGCTGGTTCTGGGTGGGGAAGCGGGGAGGTCTTCCAAGGTGGTGTTATCTTAGGAGAGATATGATCACTATATCCCTGGCCTGGCCTCTGGTCTTTGCCAAAAAGGACCCCTGTTCTCTGGAATATCATAAATTCTGTTATTCTTTGCCCTGCAATGGTGACCAGAGTCCCTGCTCTCTTGTGCTCAATCACAAGTACTCATCTCTAAACTGGAACTGTGAGTCAGAACTGCTTTGGGGCAATAGAGTTTCCAATAAGTGCTGGCTGCACTCAATCTCCTTATCCCCTTTGGGATGAGATTTCAAAAGTTGCTACTGATGCTGCTGTCACCTCTAAGACTCATCTCTGGTACTTCTGTCATAGTCCAGGTCTCCTCCCATCCTGGTATTACAAATTTCTTCTGCCAAACTCCTGTGGCTGGATAATTCTCTCTCCAATCTTTCATTGGTTATGTGTATTCAAAATTTTATTTAAGGTATTATTTTGTAGTTGCTTGGAGAGTAATGTTGGGAGAGTTCAGTTAGGTTGTACTACTTGACTCCAGTGCTTACAAATCAAAATGAAAGATTTTAGAAAGAAAGAAAAAAAAAGGCTCAAAAGAGAGTTTTGAGTTAGAGTTAAAGCATGGCATAGATGATGATCCATCAAATTAGCCTTCTAAGAAGTGGTCAGGTAGATAAGAAGAGAATGATGAGAAAACAATATTCTGAAAACCTATAAAGAAAAGATAAATTAGGAGTTGAGGGTGGTCAATAGTGTCAGATTTGATAATTCAGCGATAATTGATTATTTTGGAAAGGGCAGTTTCAATTGAGTGATAAAGTTAAAAGACATTATATAGAAAAAAGTGGAGGCACTGAGTATAGAAGGCTTTTTTAAAGATTTTGGCTGACAAAGGCATGATAGTAGGAATGATAGGACTTAGGGTTTTTAAAGTATGCGGGATACTTGAGTGGGTTTGTACAAAGTAGGGAAGAAATCAAATTAAAGATAAAGGAGAGAAGAGAGAGAAAGGGATCAATGTTATACATAGGCTGATTGGGATTGGTGAGATAAATATCAACTCTGTCAAAGGACTGATATATATATATATATATATATATATATATAATATATATATATATATAATATATATATATATATGAGGAAATACTTGGAGTTGGAGTTAAGAGATTGTAAGATCTTAAAAATGGAAAACTGGGAGCCTCTGTTACAAATTATGAAGGTAGCAGTGAGATGGGAATTGGACTCAGGATTGAACAGGAGGAAGAGAATAAGCTAAATTAACCTTTAGAAATTGTTCAATGCTTTCCATAAACTTACATTTCTCCTGAAACAAAGTTCTTAGTAGTTATTTACGGTAGTCAGAGATTATTAGTCTCCAAAGAATAAAAAGTCACCAAAAAAGTAGTTGAAAGTCCCCTAGGATGAGAAGGTTGCAAGAAATTACAATCTCGTAATTGTAAAACAAAAGTGTAATAAAGAATTTTCTCAAAGAGAGGTCTGACCATGAAAGGGTGGGCAAAAGCTAAGAATAATAGAAAGAATCCATATGCTCCACTGGGATCCAAACTAAGCCAAAAGATCCAGAGGAAGACCTCCAATGCTTTGAATAGACAGCCATAGGAAATCTATGGGGAAAATTTTCTATGATGGGTAGATTATGATCTACATTATTGTAAGAAAAATTGTATTTTTCTCTACTTAAATAATTATTGAATTAGGATCAGGGTTTTTCCCCCTTTTCTATTTCCTTATCCCAAAATCAACCAGTGTAGGAAATCTCTCTCAAAGACTTATTAGGATGTCTGAGATCTAATCAAAGACAGCAAAAGAAATTCTAAGTATAGACTACTGAATACATTCCTGCTCATTATGTCTGTTCAGATAGGTCTGGGAAATGTTTATCTTCCTTTTTAACAGACAGATGATACAGATATTGATAATTCTTTTTGACCAAGATTTAGATGATCCAAATCATGTACTTCAAGACAGGTGCCTCATTGTTTAGATCACCTCTCATTTAATATCCATTCTCTTGTTAATTGTTAGTCAACCAGAGCTGATTGTCATGATTAGGAATATCTACTACTCTAAGAGTATATAAATTGTAATTCCAAATCATAAAAGGTCTTTGGCATTTGAGATGCTCACTGACCTCCTTTTATTAATAAAGATGCTATCATTATTGATAAAATGATTGAATTTTATCTTTAGAACTTTTGAAATACCACAAGTAGAAGTACCTACATCAATGAGATCACTAATCCTTGAAAATGTTGAAGCTTTAGAGCACAGTGCTAAGATGTCAAAATATATTTGTAATTTGGTAATTGCCTAGAATCCCACAGCTTTGACTTACTAGTCAAAAGTTAGAAAGCAACTTAGACTTATAACAATCACAGAGAGAGCCCAAAGTAATTGAGTTTTGGTATCAAGAAAATGTGTTATCAGTACCTTTAAAAAGTATATCAATTCTTCTGCCTTAGTTTGCTTTTTAGTAATCAGATCAAAGGATTAAAACTCTAGATTCCGGTCTGATGTTTTTATGGTATCTGAGCAAACAACCCAGTAATCACCAACTACAATATCAAAGATTTTGCTAAGGATTAAGGATATAAACATAAAAGCAAGACAGTCCCTGTCCTCAAGGAGTTTATATTCTAGTGAGAAGTCACTCATGCTCCATTAAATATGCTTATAAAATCCATCTCCTTTTTAGACAGTGTGTTGGCTAACCTTTAGGGTGGCAAAATCCTTTGGGTGGTATGTCTTACATTATAACTAATTTGATAGCAATATTCAGAGCATGACACAGTCAACAAAGTTATCTTTGCTATTACATTGTCAAAACACTATGTTTTTTGTTTTTTTGTTTTTTTGTTTTTTGTCATTCAATGAAAACACCAAATAAAAACATAGTTTTGCTTTAGAGAAACAAATGCATTTAAAAAATAATTAAACAAAAAAGTAAGTATAACAGGTCCTTTCCTGTCCTCTCAGGTACTCTTGAAATCATGCTTTCTATTGATAATTCCAGCCCTGAGGGCACTCCTACAAGGAGAAGAAATCTCCAAAAATCACTAAAAGAGCTTGTTCTTTGTAGCTTCATGATCACATTGGATGATATTGATTATACTTGTTGCATTGGGGAGAAGAGTAGTATTATATCATATTATATCATAATAATATCATAATTTTAAAAATAATTCTAAAAGGGGGCCTTATAGGTTGAGCAAAAGAAATCTATCATCCAGGGATTTAACTAGCTGAGCTGCAGCATCAGTGAGGGAAGAAGCATCTAGTTTCATGGCAATAGAAAAGTATTAAGATCTAGTCTAACAGCTAAGACAGTATAAACACTTTCTCACTCTGCTGATGCAGACAGTGATGATGCTTTACTCCTTTTTCTCCTTGTCTGTGTACTTCTCTCTCTCTCTGTATTTGCCTCTGTCCCTTACTCTCTTTCTATGTTTCTCTGATTGTCTTTAACACTGTCTCTACTGTTCTGTATCTTTAATTCTCTTTAAGTACCAGATCCAGTTTTTTTTTCTTTTGATTCTTTAAAGTTGTGTTTACTCTTTCTGCTTTCACTAGATCCAAAGCTGGCTTTCTGGTGGATAAATATACAATGGTTTTTACTGTTTTGTGATTGTATATCTTTGTGAGAAGATTGTGGAT
This sequence comes from Antechinus flavipes, assembly GCF_016432865.1. NCBI lineage: Eukaryota > Metazoa > Chordata > Mammalia > Dasyuromorphia > Dasyuridae > Antechinus > Antechinus flavipes. The sequence continues at coordinate 153,236,517 of NC_067401.1, forward strand.
GAGGAGAAGACAGTGATTATTTGAATATATAGAATGTAACAGGTTAGAGATCTTTATCTGTGACTGCATGACTTCAAAAATCTATAGCCTGAGGTTTTGAGCTTTTATGATATTTATTAATAATTTCTATTTTTAAACTCTCCTACTTTGTAGAGAGAATTCACATATGTATTCTGGCAAATTCACCTCTATATTGAAACTGAACTTCTTGTCTATCACAGATTGACTTATTTGAATTTAGACTAGGCAAACTCTACTGCCTCCCCTCCATCCTTCAACATGCAAAAAGAGAAGGGAAAGTGAGGAAAGGTTAGTAGCCTAAAGCAAGACCTTTTCCAAAGCTAGCTGAATGTGATGAGATATCCAAGGTCTGCAAATAATTAGGTCCTTTTACTGTTAGAAAGAAGGGGGCAAATAGCCTTTTCATCCAAGTTCTAATGCAGAGTGACACCTGCTGGTTACAAAACTAGAATCTTGTAGTTTTGACATGATTCAATCAATTATGTCTCTGTAGAGATGAGGAATTTTGTTGAAGATCATTTTGGAAAATCTGTTTGCATCACTCCCACTCATTTGTCAAAGATGGATTTAGTGTGTAAATTATTATTATATTTTAATAGTGGGAAAGAAGGCATATGAATCAATTCATAATGGTTTTTCTCTCATACAAAGTTTCATTTATTTTCAAATATAGGACAGCTATTTATTAAGGTCTGTGATTAACCCCTCTCCCCAAATATCTGGAAAAATCTTTTATTTCAATACCTTGGCAACTGATCCAGCAACATCTTCAAAATTATGTCTCTCAGCTTTGACTTGCTCTATATATTTTTGTCTAGTATTCATAACTTTGTTTTCTTTTTTGCTATTTCTATTTCACAACACAAATAGTTGTCCAACTTATCTTCTCTCTAAACCTTGCACATGACAATCTATTTCTCATTGCCATATCCTTGAAATGGTTAATCTAGCTAAATACTTAATAGTATCTGAATTATAACCGCTAACATTTGTCTCAGAGAATACATTTCCTCCCCAAAACTCTTCAGGCACTACTATCTGTATTAAGATTGTCTGATTTTATCTTGTCTGGTCTCAGACATTTAACACTTCCTAGCTGTGTGATTGGGCACGTCACTTAACCCCAATTGCCTTAACGAAATGAAAAAGGGGGGGCAACTAGTTGGTGTAGTAAATAGAGCACCAGCCCTGAAGTCAGGAGGACCTGAGTTCAAATTTGACCTCAATCACTTAACAAACACTTCCTGGCTGTGTGACCCTGAGCAAATCATTGAATCCCAGTTATCTCAGGAGAAAAAAAAAGATTTTCTGATCTTATTTATTCTTCCTCTACAATTTGCCTTATATTTATGTTGCCTCCCCAAAGAGAATATAAACTCTTTGTATCACCATTTCTACCTTCCAAGATCTGGTATATAGTAGATGTTTAAATAATTATTCATTGATTGGTATAGCTTATAGGAGTCTGTGCTGTTAAAGTCTAAATGTGATTATTTCACTGTTTGAAGAAGAAAGTTAATTTTAGAAATCTCCACCTATTTTATTCCATTTCCCATTTCTCCTTGCTTTTCCTGATCCCTTTGTAAAAATCTCCAAAATTGTTTGTCTTAGTTAGATCTTTTGGCAAGTTTTCTGAAAGGGTGTTTTGTCTTTTTATTGCTTCTTACTGCTTTATGAGGTGACACCACTCACAATCTTCTATCTTGTCTTTCTGCAAAAGTTGACAAATGAATGTATATTGTGAATTGATGTTGCCTTTAGCTATTATATCTCTTTGCTTGTCAAACTGATCAAACATTTTTTGAGCTTATTTTAAGTCTCTTTTGATCTTCCCATTGTGGCAAATTATATATCTTGCTAAAATTTCCTTTGGACATGATAATGATCTATGTTAATGTCAATTAAAAAAAATCCATTTCTGTTTTTTTTTGTTTTTGTTTTTGTTTTTGTTTTTGTTTTTGTTTTTTTTTTAGCATGAGTGATTTGTTTAAATAGGTCACTTTGAGTATGACATATTTCCCATTTTATTTTCTTTCCTGAAATTTATCTATGACTTTGATTTCTCTTTTGCTAAGTTCATCACCCGACTTTACACAAATAGCTGATTTGGAAATGATTTTCATATCGACAACTATTCATTTTCTGTCTATTCTAATACAATCAATTTTCCTTGTGGGAGAGAATTTAGTTACTCATAATGTCCATTTAACTCTTCCAAATTCTTTCAAAAATAAAAAAGTCATGGTATATATCATTCCTTCAAAGCCTCAATGTAGTTTAAGACAAAACAAAAACAAAAACAAAAACAAAAAAAACAAAAAAAACTATTAATATTTTAAAGCTTAATTCTGAATTAAAATTTTTGAGATATTCTGTATAGAAGGGTAACTCCTATATGTTTACAACCTTCCTGAAGGTCCTAATCTTAAACCTCAACATGATGTAGTTCTTTTTGATCATATCAGTGGAGTACAAACTTAAACAGTATCTTCTAAGTTAGTTCTTTAAGTATACTTTCAGCATTGCCTATCTTTGTTTTCTAATAAGCAGCCTCGTTAAAAACTGAGGTGTTCATCCCTAGTAGACTGGCTATTTGGTAGTGAGATTTTTAGTTATGGAATTTTATGGAATCAGTACAAATATATAATGATCCTCAGTTCTTTGTCAATTCCCTTAGTATCTGCATATATGGTGGCAGAAAAATGAGGAGTGGTTATAAGAATAAAGAATTTTTAAACCACTAAAGAGATCAGATTTTTTGCAATTTAAATGTTATCTTTTCACAGTGAGCCTGTAGTGTCATTTTACTTTCAGAATATAATTATATCTTGATCTTTCCACATAAATGAAATAGGAAAAGGAAATTATAATTAAAAGTTAACTACAAGGATGGTGTGAAAGTTCTTCATAGAAGAAATTATTTGATTAAAGTAGGTTTTCTTAAGTATCCAAAGGCAGTAAGGAATGCATTTCATGGTATACTTGGTAATTTCTTTTTGAAGTACTCATGGTAAGCATTCACAAATACCAATTTTCATGAAAATAATGATATATGTTCGGTGTTAAGAAGATAAAAAAATAAATATTATTAATAAATAACTATATAAGTACCTCCAAGTTGAAGTCAATATATACTTTAATATTGGTGAATTTAAATCAAAGGTGAGTACAGGAGAAAATTGGGGGGAACCTACTAAAATCATTGTTCAGGTATAAGAAATGAGATAAAACAAAGACAATCTTGAAGTACTATATGTATTATTATTTCTATATGATCTTAATAGTTTGTGTGCTAAGTGCCATGCTCACTTCAAATAGAAGTTTCTCTAGGGCAAACCTGTTATCCATAATATCTGATCAAATATTAAATGATAACAATTTGCTTAGTCATATAGAAAGAAATAATAAAATAACCCAGAGCTAATATTATAGAAAATCCGTGTTAGCTCAGTGGGTTAGAATGTGATGTTAATTAGTCAAGATCATAAATTTCCTTCCCCACATGAGTCAGTTGATTTTTACCAGATTTCATTTTCACACTCTGTATTCTCACTCTGGTTATTTGGACTGAAAATTAGCATTATTAGTCACATAGTTATAGAGATAAGGGTATGCAGATGAGTTAAGCTCAAATAATTCTTGCAGTTTCTTTTTAGGATGGATTATGATAGGTATGCACATTATTCAGTCATTTTAGTATGCCTAACTCTTCTTGATCCCATTTGAAATTTCCTTGGCAAATATATTGTCATTTTCCAAATTGATTTACAGATGAGCAAACTGAAATAAATGGGGTTAAGTGACTTGCTCAGGGTCATACAACTAATAAATGTCTGAGGCCAGATTTGAACTCAGGAAGATGCATCTTTCTGACTCCAGTCCTAGCATTATACTACCTAGCTGCTCATAATAGTTATGTAACTTGGTAGATAGAAAGATGAATATTAGAGCACTTATTAAGGCTAATAATATATGTCAGGTATTGTCCCATATTTTGGAGATATAAGAAACAATCAAAACAACTCCTATTCTCAATAAGCTTACATTCAAATAAGAGAAGAAAGTTCATAAAGGGTAATTGGGAAGGAAAAAGGTTTATAGTAAGATGATGTAGAGCTGTTTAGGAAATGGAATGGAAGCCAGGTAATTGGCCACATAAGGTAAAGACTTATCAGAACCTGGGAAAAGTCAAAGGCTGAAAATAGGAAGGTCATCTTGAAGGAAAAGAATATTCTCATCATTTTGTTGTTCAGTCATTTCAGACTCTTCAAGATCCTACTTGGGGTTTTCTTGGCAGAGATACTGGAATGGTTTGCTATTTTGTTCTCCAGTCCATTTTACAGATGAGGAAACTGAGGCAAACAGATTAAAGGACTAGCTAAGGGTCACCCATTTAATAAGTGTCTGAGGCTGGATTTGAGCTCATAAAGAGGAGTCTTTCTAATTCCAAACCCAGTTACATACACTCTGCCACCTAGTTGCTCCTCTCATCATTCTATGCAGATATTTATATTGCATTAACAAAAAGTTTGTGCTGTGGCATTTAATAACTTTGAGGGAGGCGTTAGAGGGCAAAGAATATTGAAAAACAAAACAAAACAAAACTGATTACAATTAGGGATGCTACAGATGGGCTCTCAAGCTGGCAGTCCTTTAGATAATGTCTAGTGTGGAGTTGTTTCCATGATAGAAGCAGGGAAGATTTTTATGAGTCAAGAAGAAGATTAAGGGGTACAATAGCAATGATTATTTAGTGCCAGGGAATTGGAGATACTGGTATCTTAGTTGGCTCCATTGATGATGGTTTCACCATCAAAAATGCTGGTCTTGAAATGCCTAATGAACAAAGCAGAGTTTTCATTCCAGCATCCCACTCCATCAATCAGAACATTGAAAATACTCTATTAAAATAAATAATGTATCTGGGGATGGGCTCATGATCACTAAAATATTTTTTAACCAAAAAAATTATAGAAGCAAATCAATCCACCAGAGAGGATAAGTTAGTGGTCTAAGACTCAATTTAAAGCTGCCCTCACTATTTGAGATTCCAGTTATGTTGACTCACCCTTTTGTCTTTCTGAAGTAGATAAATTTGGTTCTATTAGTTTTATGGTGGGCGGGGCTTTCAGATGAGACCTTTAAACACCCACCTCCTGTCTGCTCTGCTTAGGCTATTATAGACCTGAGAATGAATCTCTGAGTGTATTTAATATACATATATGTGCATGCATGTGTCTAAGTGAAGGAGGTTACCCTAATGTATTTGGCCCCAAATACTGGTACTCAAGTGAAAATGTTGGGAAAACAGAGAAACAGCTTCTCCCTATAGTGTATTAGTCACTCAATAAAATTCAGATGATTATGTGACCCCTTGCTGTTTTCCAGCTGATGGCTTCAATTCCAGATGAAAAACTAGGGCTAGATGGGGAACACATGGAAAAGGAATGGGGTGAAAAAACTGAAGGTTAGTGGTGCCTGGAAAACAGGACTTTGTGTCAGGATTTTTTTTTTTTTTTTTTTTTACTTGTTGGAAAATCCAACCTCTGAAATTTCTTAGATAACAAGTGTTTAAACATAGAAACCTGAGGACATTTTTATCTCCACAGAGATTATAATAAAAGAAAAATTTCTTTAGATCCTTTACTTTCAGTCTCTGCGATGAATAAAGAACTAGTTTTAAATTCAACCAAAAGAAAGGGAGTGGGACTGGACCTTTAACTTAAATGGTATAGGAAATTCCCATGTCAGGAAATTCCTGCTAGCAAAGCAAGTCAGCAACTTTCTGCAACTTAAGTCATAGAGAATTATCTAGAGCAGTGAGAAGTGATTTACCCAGGATCACATGAGTAGCATGTGTTTGAGGCAGAGGACTTGAATAGAGGTCTTCCTGTCCTCTCTTCAACTATAAAATACTGTCTTTCCACAAAATAAGAGTATTCTTATGAAGAGTATGACAACTGCAGTTTTCAATATTTTTCAGACAGGTTTTCATTGAAATTTGTTTTGCTTTACAGAGAATTTTTGAGTCATAGCAAGGAGAAATAAAAAGTTCACCTATTGAGAAAGTCAGATACATTTTGGCTAATTGTAGGAAAATAGATTAATAACCAGAAGGGATGCTTTGGCTTTCTGAGATTCCATTAATTGTGTGCAGAAAAAGCATTTATTATTTTCTTATCCAAGGTGCTTAATGAAGGAGGTACTGCTGTAGAAGAAAATCTTCCTTATAATGAGTTATATGTGAGATCTTTTCTTCTCCAGATGATTTATGTGAATTGTAAATCAGAACTCTCATAAATCAAGTTTTAATAACCAGCTGTGTAGCTGGTCCATCCTCATGTTTTGAACTCAGATATGATTCTGGCTATGTATGAGGTAGTTTTGTAGATGGTATTCTTTGGATTATTAAATGCAAAAGTCAAAAAGACCCTGCAGAAGGCCATCTGGTTGATCATCTTGCCTCTAATTAGGTTTCACCTAAGCCAACCTAAATGGCTTTCTGGCTTTTAAAAGATCTCTAGAGACACTGATTCAGAATGCTTTCTTAGTGATCTGTTTTGCTATTTTCATTACATCAAAGCCCTTGAATTCTGGCTTTAAAGAATACCAACAACATAGAGCTAGACAAATAAAGAAAATCTGAAGGTATCTTAGATGTCACCATTTTAGAGATGAGAAAACTGAGGCCCTGAAAAGTAAAATATAGAAAATTAGTAGCAGAGTTAGAAGTAAGAGTCATCTCTGTTGACTCCCAGTTCAATGTGTGTTTTAAGTGGAATTTTTTTCCCCTCCTGAGTGGATGGATCCCTGATAAATGGTTCTACTGCTGATACATAAACAACATCCTCTCTGATCTCACTCTTCCAATTTGCATAACACTGACATATTAATTTCCAAAGGAAAGAATAATATTTCTACCCTTAGGTTTCTAGGGATACCCTTACGAGATTGATTTTTAGTGCTGTCACTTATGAATCCTAATCCAGTGCCAAGATTAATGAACCAATTGCAATAATTAACCTTTCCAAAAGTGATATTTACTGAAATGTTATGTCAAGGATGTAAGATTAAAAAAAAAAAATCTCCTAAACCGGAATTTACTATCTCATTTATACATACAAGGTCCCTGGGGAGAGTGGGTTAAAATTTGGTACAAAATATTTTCCCTACATTGGGAACATTTAGGTGGTACAATGGAGAGAGCATCATACCTAAAGAGAGAAAGACTTAAGTTCAAATCTGGTCTCAGATACTTACTAGCTATGAAACTGCGGGCAAATCCCTTAACTCTGCTTGCCTCAGTTTTTTCATCTATAAAATTAGCTGGAGAAAGAAATGACAAACCACTCTAGTATCTTTGATAAGAAAACCTCAAATGGGGTCATGAAGAATTGAATTTGACTGACATGACTACCAAGAACAACTACAAATATAGTTATCTAGGTAAGTAGTAATATAGCTGAGATATAGTATGGTGTAATGAGGAATCCTCTTTCTAGAGTTAGGAAGACTGAGATAAAAATCCTGCATGCAACTGCTTTATCTCCCCATTTATTGGTTTATTTCCCAAGGATTTAAAAAAAAAATAGCTTTGCTTATTACTCCAATAAGGTGGTTGCAAAGAACAATACAACATGATTCCTTTCTTCAAAGAATTAAACAATGGGTCATATTTTTCATTTCAACTTCAAAGTATTTCAGAGCTTTGAAAGATCCTAATGTTGCCTAGTAGTGTCTATCTGATTTACATTCTTTCAACAAAACCATAAATGGTCATCTATCTTCTACTTTAAAATCTCCTGCATTGGGGACCCCACTGTGTCCATTTGATCCATTGCATTTACTGGATCATACTATTTTTCTGTACGCACAGTGCCTAAATTGGTAAAGTTAAGGCAATTTTATGATGAAAATGGTAGACAAGGTTACCAAAGCTGCTATCCCAAACTATAAGTTCTTAGTAAACAGCCTTTTCTGTCTCTGAGGGTGTAGCTTTTTAATGAGAATATGTTCTAGCAATATAATCTCAGGTGACACAGCCCTAAGACAAAGGCAATATTAACATATGATTAGGCTCATAGGATTTGAAGCTGGAAGAACTTAATATAGTCCACCAGTTTAATTTAATGACCATTTAGGTGTATATAATGCTTTAGTGTATTATTATACTTAGTGGTAGTCTGGAAGAAAGATGAAGGAAAAAATGGTTAAAAGCAGAATATTTGTCAAGTTAATGGATATTAAAATGTGGATTTTTCTTTGAATTGTTTAATTTTCGTCAGAATTTTTAATGTAGAATCCCTCTTCCACTTGAAAATAAGTTCATAAAAATTATTAACTTGCTAAAATAATTCATTATCCTGTTTTTTCCCTAGGAAAAAACCCAGAATATTAACATTCTGAATTCTGGAGTAATGGGCTAGAAGTTGTATAAACCTTAACACTGTCAGGCTACATCATCCTAGATAAAAGGAAAATTGTAATCAAACAGAATGGAAATATCACCATTGAGGTCATAGTTTGAAGATCTACAAATAGAACTGTTGGGAGAACTGTAGCCTCTGGCAGAAAATGTTACAGAAGCAAATTTGTTATACATATGCATTTCTGTGCATTTATGTAAACATATATGCATGACATAAAATATTCAAAGAAGTACTCAAATATATTTTATAGCTGCATATATTTTTGGGTATAACATAATCTATACATTATAATTATAATTATGTGGGTATATGAATGTACATATATAATCTATCTATATAGTCTAATGCATACACACACATCTACCCTTACATCTTTACCAGCACACATATAGTCCAATCCCATTATTCATAGATTCCAAATTTGTAAATTCATCTACTCAAAATTTTTGTTACCAACATTGAGGTGCTTTTTACATCATCCATGGACAAGTGCTGAGCAGTAATGTGCATATTTCAAACAGATTGAGCAAGGTGATGCTCTATCTTTTTGTTTCCTTTTCAAGGTCTGTTTAGTACTACATCATTTATATATTTTGTGTGTTTTTGATTGATGACTTCAGAAATTAACATAGTTTTGTCCAGTGTTCCTAAAGAAGGCTGTTCTGTCTTACAAAGAAAACATTTACATTAGATAACCTTCATTCAGACATGTTATACTACTGTTGGCTGCAAATTCAATGTTAATGAGTCAACAATATGGTACATTCAGAAAAAGGAAGAGAAAATTTGCCAGTCTGTATGTGAGGCTGCGCTGGAAACTGCTAAAATAAATGTTTTGCCCAGAGGCTCATCGGAACCTAACCCTGTATTTAACTGAGGACACAGGATTCACTATTTGCCAATTCATTATTTGTTTTGGTTTTATAGAATATAACTACCAGGAAAGACAAGATTCAACTATGTCTCTATATATGTAAGCATGCATGGTATATATACACATACATGTATACATGTACAAACACACCATTTACATGAATATATTTATTATTTTAATATGTACAACATATGCATGTACATATACATCTATGTGTATATGCATGTATGTTTGTGTGTATCTATTCTTATCCCTATCCCTAATGTTATTTTTGTTGTTGTTCAGGTTAGGTTTTTTTTTTTTTTTTTGACTCTTCATAATCCCATTTGGGGTTTTCTTGGCAAAAACACTGGAGTGTTTTGCCATTTTCTTCTCCAGCTCATTATACAGAGATGTGGAAACTGAGACAAATAGGATTAAGTAACTTGTCCAGGGTCACATACACTAGTAAGTATCTGAAGCCAGAATTGAACTCAGGAAAATAAATGTTCCTGCCTCCAGGCTGGTATTCTATCCATTGCACTCCCTAGATGTCTCATTTATACCTTTATCTATACATACATTTAAGTGTATGTGTCTGGAATAAAACAGGGAAAAGATCATAAAAGTCTCTATTTTTTTTTTAATATGGAAACTGAGTTACCCATAAGTTCCCATAAATAGTAAGAAGTGGTGTTGAGAACTGGACTCAAATCTTCTGATTCCAAATAGTATTCCTTCTATTATGCCAAGATCACATTTAAATCCCAAGTCTGCTACTTAGTATTTGTGCAATTCTGGGAAAATCACTTGGGCTCTTTGAAGCTCACTTTTCTTATCCCTAAAGTAAGGGAGTTGGACCAAGAACATTTAAATTCTCTTCTATTTCTACATTTTAGATTGTAAATATATGCAAACTTATTTTAGGCACTTTCTTACTAAGTGAATTTGGGCAGTCGCTTGCCTCTGTGTTGCATACACTCCATAGGAATCAGAAACTTGGAGAGACAGGAAGAAAGTGCCTCAGGCAGGCAAGTCAGCAAGCATCCATTCAGTGCTATGGGCTAAAACTGAGAATTCAAGCAAAAGAAGTCAATCCATGGCCTCAAGAAGCTTATACTTTAATGAGGGGGAAAAAATCCACACAAAAGTCAATGAAAAGTTGGCAGAGAAAGTAAAGGAAATAAAGATTCAGTTATTTCTGATTCTTTTTGAGCCCATTTGTTTTTTTCTTGGCAAAGATACTAGAGTGATATGCCATTTCCTTCTCCAGCTCATTTTGAGGATGAGTTAGTAAGTGTCTGAGGCCAGACTTGAACTCATGAAGATGAGTCTTTCTGACTTAAGGAACTCTATCTTTAGTGTCACCTAGCTGCCCTGTATTGGCCTTGATCTTTCTCCTTATCCCAGGAGGAACTTATCCATTAGGAATAAAGGCATGGTGGTCGAATGTTCCAGGGCAGTGAGGCCCCAAGCACTGAAGTGCTTCCAGGATGAAATGTAGCAGAAGTGTAGTACTGTTTTCTGGAAAGTCTGTTTTTGTTTTTGCTTTTTCCAGTTTAAGCTCTTGGTGACAGGAAAAATAACTTATTTATTATGATATTACCTCCAGCACTTATCGCAGAATGCAATTTATCAAATGAATACATTTGAATTACAATCTAGAGTGTGGAACTATTAGTAGTATGGGAAATTCCAAAGACACTAACTTTCCAGAAACATTGGTGTGATGCCACTATTAGCAAATTGCTCAATTTGTAATTATTCCTAATTAAATAAATAAACAGAACATTTCCCTATTTTTCAAGCAATTTGGTTAAGAAAAAAAAAACTTATAATAAATATTCTTCATAAGAAAGCCTTAATTGACAATAAAGATTAACAACAGAGGGGGAAAAAAAGAAAGGGAAAAAAAAGGAAATTCAAAAGTTTTACTGTTCTCTCTGCCAATGTATACAGAACATTTTCCAAATAACATCTCATTTACATGCCTGTTTATTTTGTTTTTCCTGACTGTCTAGAAATTGGGCCCATTCTTATCTCCTCCCTCATCCTAACACAAAGAGATACAAATAAAAATCTGACCATGCTTAACTGCTTTAATCTCCATGACCATGCCCATAATCATCTTCATTAAAGTTGACTTACCACTGAAAGACCTATATGTATATTCCTCAAAAGAGAGGATGCATTTAGATTCTATTCAATGAAATATGTGAACCTTTAAAATAAATTATGTTATTTTTTTCCCTTGAGTATATTTTGATTTAGGAGCTTATGTCCCTTTTATATTGGTTTTTCAGTACATTACTATTCTACTACACACCCCCATCTTCTTTCCTCTTACTTCAGGGCTAAATATCTTCCATTTCTTCAACTGATCCTTATTTGGCATGGACTTAAAGGCCTTTATTGTTTTGGTTGTCTTTCTATAGGTATTTTTTATAGGTATTCTTCCTAAATAAGATACCCATTACTAAATACAATATTTTAGACATGCTGTAATCAAACCGGAATATTCTTCAGTCATTTCATTTGTATCTGACTCTTTGTGACCTTATTTGGAATTTTCTTGGCAAATTCTTTTTCCAGCTCATTTTATAGATAAGGAAACTAAAACAAACAGAGTTAAGTTACTTGCCCAGTAAGTAAGGCCAGATTTGAACTCAGGTCTTCAAGTTCAGTGTTCTTTCCACTATTATATCTTACTGTCCAGCATAGAATAGTTCTTGTCCTTTCTTGAAGTTGACAAAATTATATCACCATGTCAGGGTCAAGGTACTTTGAGTCTGATTGGCTTATTAGATCAATACTAGCTCAAAAGATGTTTACCACAATAATCCACATGAACATTTTCAGTGGAGATATCTCTAAATTTGTGCATTTCATCTTTCTTTCTTTGTTTTTTTTTGTTTTGTTTTGTTTTGTTTTTGTTGCTGTTGTTGTTGTTTTTTTTTTTTTGGAAACTGATTGACTCACTTCAATTTTTTCCATTTTGGGGTCATTTTTTAAAAACTAGATTTTCTGTAAATCAATATTTTGGAAATCTTTAAATCTTTCCTAAGGCTTTCCTAAGGTTATTCCAAATCCTTGGACACTCTCACCCTCTAAAGTGTAGGATGGCTTTTGTCTTGCACCAAGACTGTTGACTCTGGAGGAAAGAATGAGGTTGATGACTTTGTGCAACTGTGACTCATTTAAACTTAATTCACAGGCAAGTCAAGACATAACCCTTATGATGTTATTGGTCCTGTTCTAGAATAGTGGACTTACAGTAGCTGCAACAGCAAGAATCTGTAATGGCACAATATACAAGGTGTCTAATCCATCAACCCCTATTGGGTAAAGAATGTTATGACAGATCTAGGAAGGAAAAAAACAACAACAACAAAGTGCCTATATGAAAATAGAAATGAAGTAAGATAAGGAAAAATTAAAAAAAATAATTAATTCCTGGGTTTTGAGGATGGGTTTGAAGGCTAAGAAGAGAGAATACTTAACTATTTTCAAATGGACTTTTAGGAATCAGAAATGTCATAACATTCTGAAAACCACATTATTCCTTTTGCAAAGAAAACTATTGACTCAGGAGGATTTTCCAAATCTATAACAGAAGTACTGGGGAACAATGGATTCATTTGATATAATTTTACATTTAGCTAGTCTGGAATATATTCATTTGGAGATGATGGGGCAATAGAAATAAAAATCTTTCAAAAATTATAAAGTACTAAATAAATTCATTGTCACTGAATGTCAAATATATAAAGACTTTTAGAGTACAAATTTATTATTTTGTAGAGGAGGAAACTAAGTCCCAGAAAGGAAATATGGCTTGCTCAATGTCTATATGGCAGAGTTAGAATAATAAACTGTTATTAGCTATGAAGTTCATATTTAAAAAAAAATCAACATACCTTTTCAATTGTTTACTCATTTTTAAAATATGGATAATTTTTTAATATGAATACATTTGTAATCATTTAAAATTATTTTTAGAATATCACACCCTAATGAAGAACATGGCTAATTAAAAAAAATAAAATCCTATCCATAAACATATGAAGGCAGATATATTGGAAAAAACATTTATTTGTCTTTGCTTTTGTTTACTTTCTTTTTTTCCTCTGGTTTTCTGAAGTTGTAACATACCTATCTGTGGTATTGAATTCAGAGAGTACCCATGGCATTTTTTGCATCATCAGGAGAGAAACTATGTATTTTTAAAAAAAATAATTAAGTAGAAAGATATCAGATATTATATATCTTCCCTTCATTTCTCACCAGCTGAATAAACAATTTTCTTGTCTTATGTTAGAGGTCCTCCTTCCAGGTGAAGGCATCAGATTTTGATAGTGTCCCTGGGTCTCTGATCACCCTCTAGAACAGCAATAAACTAAATTCTTCCCTACTAAAAATATCTACTTGATGGGGATGTTCAATGATACAAAAATTGTGAATGATAATTATATGAGTATATAATAGTTTGTTGAGGAAAGACAATAATTCTTTTTTTTTCCTGAGGCAATGGGGGTTAATTGACTTGCCAGGGCCACACAACTAGAAAGTGTTAAGTCTCTAAGGCCAGATTTGAAGAATAATTCCTCTTTATTTTTATATTCAGTTTAGTTCAACTTAACACATTTGCACTACACAACCACTCTGGGCAAAGCAGAAGATTACATTTGAGTTTAAACTCAATGACAGAAAAAAAGTGACTTTGTTTAGATCTCAAACATGCAAGAAAAGTAAAATACTATATGTCTTGCCAGAACCTAGAAGTGAACCCTTTCTTCTGGAAATAGACCTTGAGATTTGTTAGATGTGTCTGGAACTAGACATTTCTGGAAAATTAAGTTGCCAGGTGAATCATGAATCCATATTTTGTAACATAGATAGTCTTGCTCTATACAACAATACTTTCCACTAATTTTATGCAACTGTGACTCACTTAAACCCAATTCACAGGCAAGTCAAGACAACACCCTAATGATGTTATTGGTCCTGTTCTAGAAGAAATAAAATACAGAATAAATTCCTTTGAGACCTCCATACACACACACACACACACACACACACGTACATAGGCATACATATATAAATATATGTATACACAATAGTATGCAGATATATGTACGTGTGTTTACACATATGCACACACATAGAAATGTGTGTACATTTACATAGATACACACATGTATATGTGCATATATGTAATATATTACATATACTAAGAAAGTGGGTAGATAGAGAAAGAGAGAGAGACAGAGACAGAGTGAGAGATATGCAGTCAGACAGACACAGAAAGAGACAGAATTATAAAACTGTCAGATTTAAGTACCATTGCATATACTGATTCATTCCCAAAGGTTTCTGATGAAATATATATTCAGTAAGTCTTGCTTAGTGTTGGGGAGGGGGGAAGAGGGAGGAGAAGTCTTTGTCATATTTCATCCATTGCCTAAAAAGATAATGTTGCTAACTAAATGATATTCAATTGGAAAAAAGGATATTTTCTCAAAAGCTTCTATATAAAACACGTGTATTATTCTCATTCTCTCTCACTCCAACACACACACACATATGCATATTATGTGTGTGAATATACACATACACACATCTCTATGCATTCTCTTATGGTCATAATTGGAATGTATAAAATGAGCTTCCTCAGAGTCTCTAACTTCTGCCATAGATGTAGTGCATCAGGACAAATGCTATAGAGTTTGGTCCAGGGGAAAGGAGACTACTGGCTTCAAGTTCAGCTTTGTCACTTACTAGTTATATAATTTTGAACAAGTAGGGTATTTTCTCTGGGTATCAGATTTTTCCTCAATCAATCAGGTAGGAATTAATAAGTTTCTGCTATGTTCCAAGCCCTGTATGATATAATGACAAAGATGAAACAGTTTTTCCTCTAAAAAATAGTTTATATTCTAGCCAAGAGAAAATATATTTTCATATAGAACCATATACAAAAATGTAGATGAAAATATAAAGAAATTTGAGGGGAAACTAGGTGACATAGTGGATAGAGAACCAGCCCTGAAGTCAACAAAATCTGGTCTTAGGCAGTTATTAGCTATGTGACCCCAATTGCCTCCCCCCAAAAACAAACTAACAAAAAACAGTAAAAAAAAAATAAAAAGAAAGAAATTAGGGTTTAAAGTGGGTAGAATAGTCCTAGGATCTGGGATAGGAAAGATGAAGAGATTAGGAAAGCTTTATATAGAAGGTTGAGTTTTAAAAAACAAACAAAAACTAAAACAAAATAAGAAAACTAAGGATGAAAAGTGTCAGAGGTGAGAAGGAAGTTCATTTAAGGAATAAAGTCCAGTTAATACTAAGGTATGGAAATCACATATTGCGTATTATATGTGAGAAATAGCAAGAAAGCTAGTTTGGGAAGATCATAGATGAGATTTGGCAACTGATTTATTAGATTTATGACATGAGGAAATGAGAGAAATTGATAAATCAATATGAATAGAAGGTTAAACCTCTGATAGAAATAAGGAAGTTTCCAGAAGGGTTGGACTTTGGGGAAAAGATAATGACTTTGTTTTGAACATGTTGTGCTTGAGAAACCTATGTTACAAAAAGTTCAAAATGTCTTATAGATAATTGGTCATTTGGAAGTAGAACTCATGAAAGAAATTAAGACTATACATATAGATATGGTAGTGTTCTTAACCCATGGCAACTGATAAAATTACCAGGTGAGAGTAGGATGTGCAAAGAAATGGAGGAATTTGCTTTGTATGATGAAATAGGAAAGGATACTGAGAAATAGCCAAGCAAAAGTAGGAGAGCAAAATCAAAATAACCTGAAAGGAGAAATTTTTCAGGAGGAGAGGGTGATTAACAATGTTAAATGTTGCAGAGTAAAGGAGAAACAGGAACATCCGTTTTAGCAATATGAGAGCCTTGATATTTTTTGGAAAGAACTGTTTATTTTGAATAATGTGGGAAGAAGGAAAATTGCAAGCATTTTGAAGAGTCTGAAAAGATTGGAAGTGGAGATACTGAGCATCAACTTATTTAAGTCCTTCCAAGTTTCTCTGAGAGAATGCTTCTTAGGGCACTTCTTATAGCACAACAGAATTCCAGTATACTCACATACCACAAGTTGTTCATTCTGCCCAATATATGGGCATCCTTTCAATTTCCCCTATCCCTAGAAAAGAGCTGTTGTAAATATTTTTGTATCCTTTCTCCCTTTTGTTTCTTTTCTTTTTGGGGCTATAAGTGGTATTGCTAGGTTAAAGGATATACACAAATAGGCAGTATTTTCAAGGATTTGAAAAAGGGAAGAGCAGTAGGAGATATTAGCTAGTAGTGATAACTTAGGTTTATTTGTAGGTAGCAAGAAAGAGAGGAGAAAATATACTGGAGGAAATGAGACAGCAAGATCAAGGCACATGTAGAAGATTGGCCTTTTTCAAAAGAGGACTATCTCTTTATTGAAGATTAGGGGAAAATGAGAGATAATATTAAGTAATTTTGAGAAAGAAAAGGGGAGAAGAAGGTGTTCTTGATGCATGCTCCTGATTTTCTCTTTATATTATGAAGTAACATTCTCAACTCTGAGAAAAATTGGGAGAAGTGGGGGGATTTGAAGAGAGGAAAATTTTAAAAGAAATTTTCTGGCAAATAGGATAGAGATTCAATCAAGTGAGAGAGCTTGCCACAATGAGGGTTAAGTTGAGATTAGACAATATAAAATTTTGGTGCACCTAGTCAATAGGCTTACATGGCTTCCCTAATTTTGTTCAGCAAGATGTGAAAGAGGTGAATAGTATGGCTAAGGTAAGTTAATCTGATTAGTGTATAACAAGACTTGAAAGAGTATAGGACAAGGAGGCAAAGGAGTTGAGAGTGTAGGAATTGATACAGCTGAAATGGTTAATTACAAAACTGAAGTTGAGTAGGGATAAAAAAATGAAGCTAGAATGGATAGAATGGTTATGGAAAACATTGGAGGATTTAGGGGTGATAGTGAGGGTAAAAGAGTATAGTCCATAGAAAGATGGAATATTAAAAAGTTATGATCAGACAGTGGGATTTGAGTTCTTGATCATGGAAATAGAACACTTGTGGGTGTTAGTTACATCACTGGTATATACCTGTATTTTATTGAGTTAAAATAGAGGAGTAGGTAGTAACAATTGAGAAATTGGAAGATCATGATGTTTGAAGGAACATCAATATCTGTGTTGAATCCTCCTAAAATTTGTGGTATGGAAATGTGAACAAGACATTAAATTCCTTAGAAAGGACATCAAACAATCCATTGCCAATACAAAACTGTCATTAGAATCTGGATTGAGTGATAAATTGGATGTATCAAACCTCAAAACACAAGAACTTGCTAAGGGATGACTGAGAAGAAACCTGTAGTGGTATGAGGAAGAAGTATCCCAACTTCCTCTGAAGGATCAGTCTGCTAGAGAGGATAAGAGAAAGTCCAACTTGTAATGTAAAAGATGGACAGGCACAGCCTTGTGTTTTAGATTTTTCCCTTCTTTCCCCCACCCCCTCCCCTAGAGGGTAAGTAATCTATGTTATGCATATTAAAATATATGTTAAATACAATATACATAAACATTTATACAATTATAAATTTTGTTGAAATTCTCCATTTATGCAAAATCCATATTTATTGATGATTTTCTAGCATATAACAAAAGGTTTTAAAAATATTTTAAAAATAAAATGAAGGAGTTACTTAAGGACACATTGACCTCCAAAGTTCTTTCTTGTTTCAAATTTAGAACTTCATGACATGTGGCAAGACAGTGTTGTTTGATCATGAAAAGTCAGAATGATTACACATTTTCTTTAGGGAATAACATACTTCTGAGGGTTATGAAGGCTGTGAAACTAATATTCTTCTTTTTTAATTCCTTCTAACACTGCTATGTAATCTGATGTTATTTATGATTAATTAGTATTTGATTTCCAATAAGGCTTGCTCTTAAGGGATACCAGTAATCCCTTTTTTTTTTTTGAATGATATTAGCTTATTCTTTTGAAGTTCAAATGGCTTAGACTCATGACTATGGAGATTTCAAATATTGATTCTTTTTTTTTAACTTTTAATTTTCAAAACTTATGCATGGATAATTTTTCAACATTGACCCTTACATAGGCTTGTGTTTCAGATTTTTCTTTCCTTTCCCCTATCCCTTCCTCTAGATGACAAGCAATTCAATATATGTTATACATATTACAATATTTGTGAAATATATATGTTAATGTATTTATACAATTCTCTTGTTCTGATGCTATTTTTAATAATATTACTGAAATTATTGGATATTTCCCAGAATTTGAAAATGATTAGATTAGAATAGAGCTTCTTAAACTTTTTCTACTCAAAACCCCTTTTCACTCAAGAAATTTTTGACCCACTCTGGATATTTAGGTTTATAAAATAACTATACAAATCAAACACTTATTGATTAAAAAAATCATAATTGTGTGACTCCCCACATTCAACCGCAAAACCCAATATGGGGTGATGATCCACAGTTTAAGAAGATTTGACCTACCTGCCAAGACAAACCCAAGAACTATATGAGCACAATTACAAAATACTTCTCACACAAATAAAAATGTCAATTGTTTATGGCTGGACTGAGCTAATAATAAAAATGACAATTTTGCCTAAATTGGTCTACTTGTTCAGTGCCATACCAAACTGCCAAAATATTATTTTATAGAACTAGAAAAAATAATAAAAAAATTCATCTGGAAAAACAAAAGGTCAAAAATGTCAAGGTAATTAACGAAAAGAAAATACAAAGCATTGTGGCTTAGTAATACCAAACCTAAAACTAAATTATAAAGCAGCAATCTTCAAAACCATTTGGTACTAGCTAAGAAATAGAGTGGTAGATCAGTGGAATAGATTAGACACACATGACACAATAATCAAGGTCTATAGCAACCTAATATTTGAAAAAACCCACAAACTCCAGCTTCTGGAATAAGAATTCACTCTGACAAAAATTGCTATGAAAACTG
Source organism: Antechinus flavipes (assembly GCF_016432865.1). Taxonomy (NCBI): domain Eukaryota; kingdom Metazoa; phylum Chordata; class Mammalia; order Dasyuromorphia; family Dasyuridae; genus Antechinus; species Antechinus flavipes. Next base: position 153,255,849 of record NC_067401.1, read on the forward strand.
GAAAATAATATGCCAGAAACTAGTCATAGACCTTTATCTCTCTCTCTCTTTTTTATTATGGCTTTTTATTTACAAGATATATGCATGGGTAATTTTTCAGCATTGACAATTGCAAAACCCTTTGTTCCAGTTTTTCCCTTCCTTCCCCCCATCCCCTCCTCCAGATGGTAGGTTGACCAATACATGTTAAATATGCTAAATCATAAGTTAAATGCAAAAATGTATACATGTCCAAACAGTTATTTTGCTGTACAAAAAGAATCAGACTTTGAAATAGTGTAGTATTAGCCTATGAAGGAAATCAAAACTGCAGGGGGACAAAAATATAGGGATTGGGAATTCTGTGTAATTGTTCATAGTCATTTCTCAGAGTTCTTTTACTGGGTGTAGCTGATTCAGTTCATTACTGCTCTATTGGAACTGATTTGGTTCATCTCATTGCAGGAGATGGCCAGGTCCATCAGAATTGATCATCATATAGTATTGTTGTTGAAGTATATGATGATCTCCTCGTCCTGCTCATTTCACTCAGCATCAGTTCATGTAAGTCACTCGAGGCCTTTCTGAAATCATCCTGCTGATCATTTCTTACAGAAAAATAATATGCCATAATATTCATATACCACAATTGATGGGCATCCATTCTGTTTCCAGTTTCTGGCCACTACAAAGAGGGCTGCCACAAACATTCTTGCAATACAGTTCCCTTTCTATTCTTTAAAATATTTTTGGGATATAAATCCAGTAGTAACACTACTGGGATTGAAGGGTATGCCCAGTTTGATAACTTTTTGAGCATAGTTCCAAATCACTCTCCAGAATGCCTGGATGTATTCACAATTCCACCAACAATGTATCAGTGTCCCAGTTTTCCCACATCCCCTCCAATATTCTGCATTATCTTTTCCTGTCATTCTAGCCAATTTGACAGGTGTGTAGTGGTATTTCAGAGTTGTCTTAAGTTGCATTTCTCTGATTAATAGTAACTTGGAGCATCTTTTCATATGGCTAGAAATAGTTTCAATTTCTTTGAATTGCATAGACCTATATCTTATACCCCATACTGAAATAAGGTCAAAATGGATACATGATTTGGGCATAAAAGATGCTACCATAAGCAAATTAGGAGAAGGGATAATTTACTTATCAGATCCTTGGATAAGGGAGGAATTTATAACCAAAGAAGAATTAGAGAACATTATGAAAGGTAAAATGGACAACTTTGATTATATTAAACTAAAAAGGTTTTGCACAAACAAAACCTATGGAACCAAGATTAAAAAGGAAGTACAAAGCTGGAAAAAAATCTTTACAGCCAGTATTTCTGATAAAGGTCTCATTTCTAAAATATATAAAGAACTATGTCAAATTTATAAGAATCTGAGTCATTCCCCAGTTGATAAATTATCAAGGGATATGAACAGGCAATTTTTAGATGATGAAATTGAAGCCATCTATAGTCATATGAAAAACTGCTCTAAATCACTATTAATTAGAGAGATGCAAATTAAAACAACTCTGAGATACTACTTCACACTTCTCAGATTGGCTAAGATGACAGGAAAAGATAGTGACAAATGTTGGAGGGGATATGGGAAAACTGGGACACTGATGCATTGTTGGTGGAGTTGTGAATGAATCCAACCATTCTGGAGAGCAATTTGGAATTATGCCCAAAGGGCTATGAAAATATGCATACCCTTTGTGCATATTTGACCCAGAAGTGCTATTACTGTGTCTGTATACCAAGAAAATCATAAAAGAGGAGAAAGGACCACATGTGTAAATATGTTTGTAGCAGCTTTTTTTTTTTAATAGCAAAGAACTGGAAAATGAGTAGATGGTCATCAATTGGGGAATGGATGAATGAATTTTTGTACAAGAATTCTATAAAAAATGATGAACAAGCTGGTTTTAGAAAATCCTGAAAATATTTACATGAACTGATGCTGAGTGAAACAAGCAGAACCAGGAATACTTTGTACACAAGAACAGCAAGAATGTATGATGATTTACTATGAAAGAGTTAGTTCTTAGTAGTTTAGTGAAATAAGGCAATCCCAACAAACACTGGACAGAAAAAAAAAAGATTCAAGAGAGAGAGCTCAGTTTGTTGTGAGATTCTAGCAGTTTTAAGAAAGGACTTTCACCTAGTTTGAGGGCTTCATTCAAGGAAACAAAAAGAGGGTGCTATATAAGGAAAGTTGAAAGTACAAGGGAATGACAGAATTTAAAGAGGGTGAATCCAGCTTTTATGTCTAGTAACGACAACAAAGTTTGCTATTCAGCTCTTTATTCCCTATTATCCCCAAATACATAGGATACATCTAACTGAAAGTTTCATGGTGATCTTCACAGATTATGTAAATGTTTATAATTATTTATTTTATTATATTTGATTCTGTCAGTAAATTACAGCATTATCAAAATTTTCCTAGCCTTCATTCATGTTTCAAATTTAAAAAAGCAATTAGTCATGAGAGAAGAGAATTCCTCACTTTACTATAAGATGTAAGCTGAGTTGATTAGAGAGATTTCTCTTACTAGACTTTAAACTCTGGCGCCCAATGTGGGCAATAAGAATTACTTACAAGAAGAACCAGTAGCGTTCCAGAGCTGTTCGTGAGTAGGATCCTTCTAGAGTCCCTTTGGTAACCTGTAGGAAAGGAAAGGAATAAGAGCCCTGATAAGACTTTTTTAGTTGGAGTAATTAAATGGGCCAATATTTCAAAGGGCAAAGCCAGGAGACTGATGAGAGATTTAAATACCTGTTTTGATTACAATTCTCTTCTCTGTTTAAAAAGTTTACCTCCATGATATTTTACAAGATCAACACCTACTTCAGCCATCCAGAAGTGATAGTGCTGCTTGCATTCTTCAGTGTGCAGACCATGCATTGGGGTGGGGGGGGGCGATAACAGCCCCAAACTAAAAACTGGGAATTGTTAAGGTCAATTCTTTGAGAGCCTCTACAGCTGTGGATCACGTATCTGAAGGAGTTGCAAGGCAGCCTTTGCTGACATAGGTGTTGCGGACTGGGAATGAGATAAATTGGAGGCAGAGGGAAGAGGGGAGAGCTCAGACAAAGCAACAGTCTCTCAGTCAGAGAGGTCAGAGAACAGCAACTGCCTCTTAGTTTCCTTGCTTCATCCTCTCACATGAGGAGATCTATTCTGCATGTCTGGTTTGGATCTCCAGCAGCCATTGTCAGGAGAAAAATAAGGAGATAAGCCAGCAGCAGACCAGGATGGTTGTTGGTATGTTTGTTCTTGAGTATTTCTGAGAAGTACTGTTCATAGCTTGTCATGCCATTCTTCACAGATTTGTGTATTTGGAGTTTTACTGCTACATATTCTATAAATTTGAATGAAGAGAGAAGTATAAAATAAGAAAAGATAATTTTGTTTTTAGACTTCATGTGATGCTGATTTCCAATCATTAATTCATTCCTGTCTTCTGTAATGGCTCCCAATGGGCCAAGGAGTACATAACTCATACCTATTTCCTTGGTATCTCTCTGAGATAGTTCTATTAGCTTCCTGTATGCTGACAAGTGAGGGCCAAGATTTGGCTTCAGGTACTGGATTATGAGTAGACTGGCTTGAAATGCCCTTTTTAAGATTTTTGGCTGCCTTTAGATCTATTTGCCAGCTGTGGTGCTGATTTCCTTATACACCGCCACTTCTGCTTTTACCTGAGCTGACATTAGTTTATGGCACTCCTATTCAGAGTGCTGGCAATTTCAAATCCTTTTGTTGAAGTTCAAGCTGGCGTCTGTCCTCTCCCAGTTTCTGATAGCTTGTGACTTGGAAATTGGAGCTAGTTTCCCTAGTAAAACTCTCTCCTCATCTCTGCAACTTCCAAATTTACTTTAGCTAGCACAGATTTCCCTAGTTTTAACCTTTTACTAGCCTTTGTCATCTCTTTGTTATTTTATTTATTTATTATGATTCTGTACTAGACAGAAGATATTGTTTAGAGAATCATAGTTCATGGTTCATGTTGCGTTTTAAAGGATTTTACAATAATTTCTTTAAAAAAATTTCATACTATAACTTCTTTTGAGGTATTCTCATCATGACTAACTTCAAGAGCCATCATTTTGGGGGTAAAACCACAGTTTGAAATCATTGGAGAGTTAAATATTAGGGGCCTGTCCTTTCTGTCACTGGAAAACAAATATATACATATATGCATACACATAAATACATATAAATATGTAGAGGACAAGTTAATAAGACTTGACAAAGGAATAGAAGTGAAATGTGAAAGAGAGGGAAGAATCAAATATGATTTCAGGGTTTATAGCCAGGGTCAGTAATAATAGAAATTAAGAAAGGAAAAATAAAAACATTTATTAGGCATCTACTAAATACCAGACACTATTTGAAAGAATTTATAACTGTTCTATTTGATCCTTTCAATAACTCTAAGATGTAGATGCCATTATTATCCCCATTTTCCAGTTGAGGGAACTGAGGCAGACTGAAGTTAAGTGATTTGCCCAGTGTGACTCAATTAGTAAGTGTCTGAGGATACATTTGAACTCAGATCTTTGTAACTTCAGTTTTATTACTCTTTTCACTGTACAATCTAGAGTCCTTTGGAGAAAGTAGGAGATGAGAAAGATTTAGGAGAAATGTCAAGCTTAGTTTTATAAATGCTGAGTTTGAGGAGAGAGCCGATTATATAGGTGGAAATATCTAGACACATGATTGCTTAAGTGAGGGGCTTTGTGAATCTGTGGGATAGGATAAGATCATAAACAGGATCTAGAACAGAGTAAAGTCTTGAAAGAAAACTCTGAGAGAAAGCCACTCCTGGGAGACAGAAATGAGATGCACCAGCAAAGGGGACAAAGGAAGGCTCTGAAAGTTAGGAAAGGAGCCATGAGACAGTTGCAGCAAAGAAAACTAGGGAAGAAAGAGGAACTTGTGGTTCCCAGTGAAATATGCCATATAAAGGTAAAAGAATATGAGAATTGAGAAAAGTTCAGTGGCCTTAGCAATTAAGAAATCCTCTAAACCTACATACCTAGGATTTCTAAGGTCCATTCCAACTGTAAAATTTATGTATAAGAGTTCAATTTGTAGACATGGAGTCTTCCCCAAAATTAACCTTTTTCAAGGAAAGTATTATTTATATCCAAATATAGGAATTTATTAAAGTTCTGCTCTAATAGTATCACATCAGCATAGGCAAAGAATTTTATTTATATGGTGTAGTTGAGAAAAAGACTTGGGGATAAAGGTTAAAAATATAGACTAACAGTCTATAAATACATTCAGGGAAATGATATAAATGAATAATGAGAATTCACAGTCTCCAAATATGGTAGGGGTAGGAATAATGGCCTGATACAAAAGAAAGCATAGTTTGTGGACTAGACATGAAAATCTCTTTTCAATCATTTAGAGCATCTGGGCTGTGATGTAAACTCCCTAGAGGGGAAATTGAGGCTTCACCACAAAAGAAATTCTTGCTCAGGCAAAAGAAGTACTTACTGGGGATGAACTAATGAAGAATCTTGAAATTATGAGCAGGCCATGATAGTGAGTGTTTATGATGGAAGTAATGAATAACTTGCTTAATAAGAGAACAGATCTAGAGGTACCATAAAGATGAATGACTAAATTTTTAACTAATGATTCAAGTGGGTCTGTGGTAATAATAATAAAACTATCTGCTATGCAGACTAGATTAGTTTCCTGACATCACCTCTCCAAATAAAGGTAGGTAAGCTTTGGTAAAAAGTTTTCTGATCTGATATCCTAGAGTCATTGTCAATGTCTACTTGCTGCCTAAGGTATAAATAATTCCATTAGGAATTGCTGTGTAGTTATTGTTTCCAGTTGTGTTCAACTTCTGACCCTATTTTAGGGTTTTCTTGGCAAAGATATTAAGAGTAGTCTGCTGTTTCTTTTTCCAGCTCATTTTATACATGAGGAAACTAAGGCAAACAGGGTTAAGTGATTTGCACTGAATCACACAGCTTCTAAGTGTCTGAGGCCAGATTTGAACTCATAAAGATAAGTCTTCTTGATTCCAAGCCTGGCTTCCTATTCACTGCACTACTAATTCCACACCTCACTGTTGTACTAATGACTACTTTTCTAACACTACTTTTTCTAATACAGTGTGGCTAATTTGGTCAGACAAATTTCCTGAAGGGAATGGAAGAGTATCTGCATTAACTGAAATACCTTTACTGAGAACCATTTGTTTACAGCTAAGGAAACCTTTTTACTAATTATTAGATGGCCTATAAATAATTTATTTTGTTCTAGTCCCTACTCGAATCACCAGATAAACCTGTCAGTTCTGTCCTACAATAACTTCTATTCCCACCAAAAGTATTTCATTTACCATCACAAAAAATAAGCAGAACATTTGCTTTCTAGACTAAAGGTCTCCAAACTGGAAATTGGGCCTTCCCTCTAAAGCTGTGGAATCATATCTGGGCTATGGCCTGATCCCAAAGGATATGTGATCAAGCAATTGGAAACAGTTTCAATTTTTAGTTGAGTGCCAATCCCTCAGGGCAATTTTAACGTAAATTAATCTACTAGCAACAGAAAAGCAGATACCAGCAGCCTTTGGGAAAATTTTGTTCTACCACTGCTGGTCCCAGATGAATCTGTGACTGTAGCAAGCATAGCCTTAAAGGATGAGCTTTATAGTCTATTGCAGTATTGATAATTACGGGCTTTGTCTTTCTTCTTTTCATTTTGGGAGACACCAAATGAATTAATCACAAAGGATGAGTAGACATGGATGGAGTAAAATCTGGATAAAAGATTATGCCATATCCCAAAGATTAATCTAAATCCCAAAGATATGATATTATATCAAAGCCATTCATCTTCCAAACTTTCCTATTAACTTTAGGTGATAATGCATACTTCCAATTACTCAGATTTTCCAACTTCTGTCTCACTTTCAACTCCTCACTTTCCCTCATTTCCACATCTGCAGATTCATTTAGTTGCTAAATATTGTCAGTTCTACTTTCACATTTTTCACATCCAGGGATGTACTTGAATCATCTGATACCAGCTTACAAATCAATACTTGATTTGTTGTTTTATTGATTGTTTCGACTTAATAAAGTGATGGGAAAATGTTAAAAATGCAGATTAAAATTAAAAGAGTTGTATTTACATTAAAAGAAGAGAGTCAGTTGCTAAACACTTACTAGCACAATCCTGTTCAGATTTGTCCCCTTCTCTCTATAGATAGCCATTATACTAGTTTTGCCTCTTCACTTCTCACCTAGAGTCAATAATCTCCTCACAGTTCTCTCTGCCTCACATATTATTGTTCAACTATACTATACTTAGTTGTCAAAATGATTTTTGTAAAGTGAAAGTCTGGCCATAACACACACACACACACACACACACATACACACGCATATACACACATGTACACACAGAAACTTTATTGGTTCCCTATTGACTATAGGGTCAAATATCATTTCATCTTTATTTCATCTACTTCTATTTTTGCATTTTATAATGCATATGATTAATAGTATAGTAGTACACACATAAGCAAACATATATTTGGGGTGATCATAAATTTAGAGACTACTATTCTCAGAGCCTGTAATGTCATAGTGGTTTTAAATGACCACAGGACATGGTTAGCAAGTTTTTAGGAAGAACCACTGTCTTTCCTGAGTGTTAGTCACACTAGTGAAACAATTCTTTTTTGCAAAAGCATATTTCCATTTAATTCTGTTCCAAAAGATGATAAAATTATAGGCCTGTTTTAAATCATCTCCTTGATCTTATTTCTCTATTTTATTAAAGCCTTTTATTTTCTAAACATATCCATAGATAATTTTAAACAATTAGCCTTGCAAAACCTTGTATCCTAAATTTTTTCCTCCCTTTCTCCTACCCCTTCCCCTAGACAACAGGTAATCCAATATATGCCAAACATATGCAATTCTTCTATACATATTTCCACAATTATCATGCTGAAAACAAAAAATATCAGATTGAAAAGGAAAGAAAATGAGAAAGAAAACAAAATACAAGTGAACAACAACAAAAAAGATGAAAATATAATGTTGTGATCCATACTCAACCCCTACAATCAATCCTCTCTCTGGGTACAAATGGCTCTTCATCACAAGATTGTTGTAACTGGCTTGAATTGCCTCAGTGTTGAAAAGAACCATATCTGTCAGAATTGATCATCATATAATCTTGTTATTGCTATGTACAGTATTCTCTTGGTTCTATTCACTTCACTTAGTATCAGTTCATGTAAGTCTCTCCAGTCTTCTCTGAAATCATCCTGAATAATAAATTAATTCAATTTTCTTATAGGATAATGATATTCCATAACATCTATATACCATAACTTAGCTATTCTCCAACTAATGCACATCCACAGTTACTTGCCATTACAAAAAGGGCTGCTACAAACATTTTTTGCACACATAAGACATTTTCCCTTTTTTATGATTTCTTTGGGATACAGGCATAGTAGAGACACTGCTGGACCAAAGGGTGTGCACAGTTTGATAGCCCTTTGGGCATAATTCCTGATTGCTCTCCAGAATGGTTGAATAAATTCACAGCTCCATTAGCAATGTATTAGTGTCCCAGTTTTCCCACATCTCCTCCAACATTCATCATTATCTTTTCCTGTCATCTTAGCCAATCTGAGAGGTGTGTAGTGGGATCTCAGAGTTGTCTTAATTTGCATTTCTGTGCTCAGTAATGATTTAGAGCATTTTTTCATATGACTATAAATGGTTTTAATTTCTTCACCTGAAAATTGTCTATTCATATCTTTTGACCATTTAACTTGGATTTTATCTCAATGTTAGCTATTTCTTTTAGCTTTCTGTCAATGAAAATTTGAGAAGGATAACATATAAGACGTTAAGTCACTGATTAAAATATGATAAAGCCCCAGGTCAAGTATAGATCACTGAGCCACTCCATTGAAGACCTCTTTCCATGATGGCATCTAATCATTAAGAACTACTTTTTTACTCCAGTTATTTAATTAGTTCTGAATTAATCTAATTACAACTATTATCTTGTGATTCATAGCTCTCTCTCTTTTCCATAAAAATAATTGGACATTAGTTTTTCTAATAATTCTCTAAAATTTTGATGAATTTTATCTATCACATTTTCCTGATCTAATTGTTTAGTAAGTATATAGTGGCACAATGGAAGAAAGCTCTGGTTCCGGTATCATAGGAATCCAGAAGATAAAATAGCATTTTTGATGGTTACTGTCTGTTTAACTTTGAGCATCTCACTTAGTCCTCAAATTTAACCTTGTCTAAGTCATCAGCCCTCAATTTCTTTATCTATAGAATTCAGGCATTAAACTACATAGACTATGATATGCTTTACAACACTAGAGCTATGATATTTTGAAAATAGCTCTTGAGGATGTCATAATATTATTTTATTGTCATGAAAAAATATGCAAATACACACAAGTATACTTTTGTACACACCTTACACATAAAACAGCATCAGCCTAATTATTTCCCCATATAACAGTTCTTGAAATACTTGGACTATTATATTATAAATACCTAAATTATGAAAAAAATGCTATCTGCATCCAGAAAAAGAACTGATAAATAGAAACATATATAGAATGATTTTTACTACAAACATATATAATATGTACCCACACATACATAGTTGTGTCTAATGATAACCATATCTAGAGTGTGTGTGGGAGAGAAATTTATGTAACTTTATTATATGTTTAAAAGGAACAGAAAGCTGTATTAGATAGATTTATAGTTTCATGTACAATCATTTCTTAATGTTATACTGTGGACATACTTATTTTATTTTGTAAATGAAAAGTAAACTAAAAGAAATTTAAAAAGGAAATACTTGGATTGTTGCTTTATGCTCCATAAATCTGTGTTTTTCAAGGCAAATCTCCACAGTTTCTTTAACATTATCTTTATATGTCATTGACTTCCGTCCTTTCACCAATCTTATTGTCTTCATCTGAACTTTCCCTCAGATTATTATGTACTAGCCTATATCATAATAATGTAATATAAATTATGATACTGGCACAATGTTATACTCACATATGAGCTTGAATAGATTCTGATTCCAAAATAATCACTTTTGAGATTTAGAGCTGTAAGGCATCTTTCAAGTCATTTAGTCCACTCTCCTCATTGATGTCTTCCTCTTAAAGCAGACCTGTCTTTTCTAGAATAAAGCAGAAAGCAATATTTTCTAGTTGAGAATTGTAAAAGGGAGTGAAGAATCTGTAGTTAGAGAGGAGCCAGGGTGCCAAGTAGTAGTAGCTGAAGAAGAACAATGCGAGCATAAAGAAGGGAGCATAGACATTGAGAAAAAACTTTATTTTCTGGGTGTTCACTGAAATAAAATCTCTTACTGACTATTCACTTACTATATTCAATTCAGTTGAATTAAAACATTTATGAGCACCTATTACATAGAAGGCACAGTGCTAGATACAGGGAAACAAAGGCAAAAAAGGAAGATCTTCTGTCCCAAAGTTTACTTTTATCTGGTACCAGAACAAAATTTACTTTCCTCTGCACCTTCCTGCATCCACTACTTTATTTTGATTCTTGGTCCATTCTCCAAAAGGGCTAAACTTTTGGTCTGCTATATTTGTCAGCATGTCTAGAAATAAGATTCTCACAATGCTTATAAAGCAGCAGCTCATATTCAGCCAGATAATACCTCAAAGGAACTACTTGGTCATAACAAGAAATTCACACTAAAAATTAAGTTTAAAACTAAGAAGCCATTTACATTCTCAAAATGTCAGCTATGATATAGTATTCTTTGTGAGTCATTCTCTTTTTCAGGGAATGAAGCTATTTCCCAAGGGGATAATGAGACCCAGCACACTGGCGCCCATGGTACTAACACAATGGGCAGATGTCTGAATACTACTGGCTATGTCCCAGGTGCAAACAATAGAAGACTGGCCAATTTCTACTAAAGAGAGTTTCTGAAGCCATGGTATTGCCTGGCCCAGCCAAAAATGCATTACAGAGACCACAGTTATCCACAACAATCTCACTTCATAAAGAGGGAAAGGAGGTGGAGTGGGGAACAAACAACATGAGCTTATATTCTCTGATGGAGTTTGAAAATTAAATGTTCAAAAATGTCTCTCTGTTCTTTCTGTTGATGGATGGGTTTAAGGTCTATGAAATTTGGGGACTAGTCCTTTTCTGGATTTGATATATTGTGAATGTTAAATGATCTCAAATAATGGTGTGGCTTTGCTCAGTGCTCATGCAGGACAGATACTGTGTACAGATGTTTCTAGGCTTGTTGTGATTTTAAAAGGAATTTATTGATGCTGAAAGTTCTAGGATAACACAAGGTTTAGTAAAATGGGGAAGGGATCATGAAGGAGAAGGGGAAAAGCATGAAGAGTGTTAAGTTTTTGGTAATTATTTGTGGTTATTTTGTTCCTTATCATGTCGGTCATGTTATGGTACCATGATTACATTAGATTAATTAAAGAAATTTTTAAAGTCACTTAACCTCATCTATAAAATGAGTTAAAGAGGGAAATGGTAAATCTAGTATGTTGGCCAAGAAAACCCCAAAAAGGATTATGAAGAGTTGGACGTAACTAAAAAATGACTAAACAACAATTTATTTTATACTTTAAAATAGAAGTTAAATTTAGAGTTTATTTTAAAAATAAATCTTTTCCTGGAATTGAAGGAAGCATGGTCTACTGGATAGCATATTAGCTTTTGAATCAGAAAGACCTAGGTTCAAATATTGCCTTAATTATTTAATATTGATACTGAACAATTCAGTTCACCTTAGTCAGCCAAAATTTCTTCATCTGCAAAATGGAGATAATAACAGCTATAACATTTATTTTACAGGGGCAGATCACACAATGTATGTGAGGTACTTTGCAAAATTTAAAGTGATTAAATAAACAATAATTCTATTATAAAAACTTATAATTATTATAATTATCATTTCTTATTCCTCTCAGCTCCCTCTTCTTCAACCTTACCCATTCTATCAGGATCCAAATGGAGTCTGTGGAAACAAGGAACCATAACAAGAGACATGACTAATTTAGCTCCTGAGCCACTGTGCTGAAGTAACTTTTCAGGATGTTTGAGACCAGAATGATTTCTCCCATCTGATTAAAGCCTTGTGGAAAGAGACTGAATTCTAACTAGGGATTATGAAAAAAGAAGGAGATAGAGACCAAATGAGACTAGAACCTACAATGGGACAACAGGAGGCTGAGACAGAAGTCAGCAACTGAAACAAAGAGTGTTAACTCATTTATAAATGCAATGACAGTAGCATTTAGAATATAGAGAAGATAGGACCAAACAGAACCTAGCCAACTCATCAAAGAATTGATGATCCCCCTGATCAAGACCAGGGGGAGATGCCTGTTCTTTGAGAAATAGCACTTAATAGTGCTGAAGTAGCCACTATTAAGAAAGAGAGAAAATCTTTTATTAAATTTTTTTCCCAAAACGCAAAACATAATGACTGATAACCAAGAATCATGGACTAAAAAACTAAATATAGTCCTATACAGGAAAATTGGAGCTTCAGCAAAATAGAGGATTTGGACATTTCTAAAGAAAATGTCATATTGAGCAGAAACTTTGAATTAATATGATCTAGAGGATAAAGCATTGATTATAGAAGAGACAAGAACAGGAAAGGAGAGGAGATGGAAGGATAGGGGATAAAAGAAGAAAGGAGAGGAGAGGAGAGAAGGAGAAAGAAGAAAAGGATAGAATAGGAGAGGTTAGGCAAAGAGAGGAGAGGAGAGGAGAGAGAGAAAAGAAAGAAAGAGAAAGAGGAAAGAGAGAGAGAGAGAGAGAGAGAGAGAGAGAGAGAGAGAGAGAGAGAGAGAAGAGGAGAAAAGGAGAGAAGGAGGGAGAGAGGAAAAGGAGAGAAGAGAGGAGAGGAGAAGAAAGAGGAAAGGAGAAAGAGAGAGTAGTAGAGGAGAAGAGGGCAAGGGAGAAGAGGAAAAGAGGAAAAAGCCAGTAGATGAGAGGAGATGATGTCTCTTTATATTTGAAAAATTCACACAAGGACTAACACGGAGATTGAGTATACTTTTGTTTTATTTTATTGGTTTTAAGAGGAAAAAGAGATATTTAATTCATTATAATAATGGTACACAATACACAGTAGTAAATGACAATAATAATTTAATATCTGATAAACTAAAAAATCCAAGCTTTTAGGATAAGAACTCAACATTTTACACAAATTTCTATGAAAACTGGAGGAGTTGGCAAAAATTAGTCATAGAAGAATATCTCATACTCTATACCAAGATAAGGTGAAAATAGATAAATTATTTAGACATAAAGAATGATATCATAAATAAAGTTAGCATAGAAAAATGTATTTTTCAGATCTATGGATAAGGGCAGAATTTATGACCAAGTAAGAGATAGAGAAAATAATGAAAAGGAAAATAGAAAATTTTGATTCCATCAAACTAAAAAAGCCTTTGCAAAAATAAAAATAATGAAGCCAAAATGGGAAAAAAAAACATGAGATGGGAAATTTTTTTCTGGTAAAGGCCTTATTTCTCAGATATATAGAGAACTGATCCAAGTTTATAAAAATAAGAATCATTTTCCAGTTAATAAAAGAAGAAAGGAATGAGCAGGAAGTTTTCAGAATATGAAATCAATTCCAATAGTCACATAAAAAATGCTCCAAATCACTATTGATTAATGAAATACAAATTAAAACAACTCTGAGATATCACCTCACACCTATCAGATTCTCTGATATGAAAAAAAACAAAACAAAACAAATGCTGGAAAAATTGGGACACTAACACACTGTTGTTGGAGTTTCAAAACAGTTTAACCATTCTGGAGAGCAATTTGGAAGTACAACAAAAGCACTATAAATTGTTCCTACCCCTTGACCCAGAAAAGTAGTTATAGGTCTGTATCCTAAAGAGATCAAAGAGGAAAGAAAATTATTTATTTGTATAAAAAATATTTATGGCAGCTCTTTTATGTTAGGGGTGGGGGGAGATGCCTGTTCTTTGAGAAATAGCTGAATAAAATGGTGATATAGATTTGTGATGAAATTCTATTGTGCTATAACAAATGATGAATAAGACATTTTCAGAACAACCTGGGAAGTTATATCAGTTTCTTCAAAGAGACATGAGCAGAACCAGGAGGACACTGTACACAGTAATAGCAAAATTGTAAAGATGATCAATTGTGAATAACTTAGCTACTCTGACCAAAACAGTGATCCAAGTCAGTTCCAAGGGATATAATGATGAAAAATGCTTTTTAATTACTTCTAGAGAAAATTGATAAATTTAGATTGAAGAATACTTTTTAAACTTTTTTTTTCTATTTTTACATTTTTTTTTTTTGCAAAGTGGCTAATATAGAAATATATTTTTCATGAGAGAGTTGGGAGTAAGGAAAATAATTTGGAATTCAAAACAACTCAAAATGTGCATTGTTAAAAAAAAGTGTTTCTGTAAAGAAACAGACAAATAGTAATAATATTCATTTCAAGTAATAGGAAATGAAGGCTTCACAGGAAATAATGCAGAAATGTAAGAAAAGTGGCTACTTAGAAGTACCAGATCTCAAAAAATAACCCAATTAGTAATTATCAAAGCAGTTTGCTCCTAGTTTTGATGAGGGTGTAGTAGTAGTGGAGAGGTGTGAAAATTGAAGTGGGAATCCCTTCTGGTTGGCGTACAGATCCAAAGTGAAAGAATTTGCAAACTTGAAAAATCTAAATGGCAAAAGGGATTTTTATTGGCACTGAGAAGCCAGCTTTGCCTCTGGCAAGGTCCTGTCAGAGAAATAACAAAGGTTATCACTGAGAAGAAAATGTCTTTACAGTAGGCAAGAGTCCTGGCAGGCAGCTGTGCCCAGAAGAGAGGTCCCTTTGGCAAAACATAATCCTACTTTGGCCTTCTGCAGTGATTTGGAGTTCAAAATTGTCTTTTATTGGCAGTCTGAGGCTAGGGTTTCCATTGAATGAGATTCCTTCAATGTTGTCAATGCTCCCAGGCCTATATTTCCAGTTGAAAAGAGAGTCCTTATGTTGGAGTTTCAACTCACTCAATATATCAAGCCCAGATCTCCAACTGAATAAAATCATTTTGAAGGCTTTTTCCCAGAGTCTTGGGAATTTCCTGGAGAGGATCCTGGCTACCCCCAAAAGATCAATGGAGAATGATTTGACCAAGATCTCCAATTAAATGAAGCTGCTTAACTTGTCTGGGAAGATATGCTTTCCCAGAAGAGGGCCTGAGACTTCGAATCTCCCTTTTTTTCAGATTAAAGGGGACATAGTTTCAATAAAAAGATGATTAGCAGAGCAGCTTATATGCACAAGACTCAGAAACAATGTTTCATAGTAGCATAATGCTTTATAAACCCAGGGATCCTTAAGTACTAACTCAAGGACTCATCATTTGACAAAAAAAATCTGAATAAACTGTAATGTAGTCTAATAAAATGAGTTTTAGATCTATACTATATCACATTGTTCCAAATCAATATATAAAAAGGTATAAACAATTATATAGTAATCAAATTAGAGGTGAATACCTTTACACCTAGGATTATGAAATATTTCTTGACCTACTGAGGTAAAGAAGACCATAAATAACAAAAAAATGATAATTTTAATTAGATAAAAATGTTTTTGTACAAATAAAATCAATGTACTATTACTTAATAGGAAAACAATTAACTAATTACCTTCAATTCTGAAATTTATAGTCAGTCAATAAACATTTATTAAGTGCCCATTATATATCAGGCATTGTGTTAAATGGTGTGCATAAGTAAACACACTTCTACAAAGAGGATAGGATAATAGGAAATAATTAAAAGAAGAAAGGCACTAAAACTTAGGGTAATCTACATATATAAATTATGCACATTAATCAATATTAATTCTATTGCACCCAAAAATCTCCCATATGTTTAGGATCATAGATTTAGAACTTAAAGCAACCTTGGAAATCAAAATTCCTCATTTTATGGTTGAAGAAACTGAACCCCAGAATCTCATTCACTACTAGGAAGTTTCTGAGGTAGAGGTTCCACCTAGTCTTCCTGACTTCATATATAGCATCTTATCCACTGCAATGACAAATATCACATAATATACCCCTTATTTAAATAGTGATTAAAATATTAAATATAATGGAACCAAAGATGTATCTTTAGGATACTGTATTAGAAACCTTTTACCCCCCCAGATTGACATCAATCTGTTAGCAACTATATTTTCCATTCTACTAATTCCAAATACACTGCTAAGACTTGGTTAAAGGAGATGGTTTTTGTTTTTGTTTTTGTTTTTTTTTTTTTTTGTCAGAGAGATTTTTCTTTGCAGTAGTAGCTCTATTTTAAAAAAATCAATGCTGCATTTTGTTGAGTTGACTAAAATAGTGTGTGTGTGTGTGTGTGTGTGTGTGTGTGTGTAATTATTAATTAAACATAAACACTTAGACACATAAGTAAATATCTATGTTATTTCTTCAAAGAATTTTATTTTCACTGGTATCTATACACTCTTGGACAAAACTCTGAAAACCAAAAAATCTCTAACAACCAGAAGTTTCAAGTTCAGCTTGAAAATTCTACCCCTTACATTTAACTTAAGTTCTAAACATGGTAAAGAAAAAAAAATCACCCATCATTTTTGGAAATATTGAAAGAGAATTATTTCCAACTTTCTAAAGACTTGAAGCCTAAACATATTTGGCTTCACATTTGAACCTTTGTAAGAAATAACCAAATGAATATCAGAAGCTTAAAAAATAAGTTTAGTCTCAATGAGCTCATGAAGTCAGTTCAGTAAATGTTACAATAATACATAAGCAAAGGCTGAATGTATATTGACAATGCATGGAGATAACTCACAATTTTGGTAAGAGTGAAGTATTCATTGAATATTAGGGGATATTAAAGAGGGTAAGAAGCAGGGGAAAATCTCATTTTCTTGCCTTTAAACTCTTGCTTCCACCCCAAGACTGTGTTTGAGGATATCAAACTCTTAAAAGAGAGTAACATACCCTCCTGGGAAATTAGGGATTTTAATTTCAAAATGCTAATTTCCCTTAATCTGAGTCGAGACAGGAGCAAGTAACAAGCAAAGTGAGAAAATGACTGCTTTTTAATCACCAAGAGATTATCAGGGTTTAAGATGGAAACTTTGTGTAGGTTTGCTTACCAAACTGTAAAAGTATTTACAGATCAGATAAGATATTAATCCAATTTGGAGCTCTCTAGTGAGAAGAAGGAAAGTAACTATTTCTAATAAGCTCACTGGATCAGAGTTTGGAAAGGACCCTTTAAATGGCCAGGGTTCTGGTAAAATATTAAAGTTGAGGGGTGTGTGTGTGTGTGTGTGTGTGTGTGTGTGTGTGAGAGAGAGAGAGAAAGAGAGAGGGGGGCAGGGAGAGAGAGGGAGAGAGAGAGAAACAGAGAGAAACAGAGAGAGAGACACAGAGAGAGACAGAGACATGGGCAGACATGGACAGAGAGAGAGACAGAGAGACAGAGAGAGAGAGAGAGACAGAGAGAGAGAGAGAGAGACAGAGAGAGACAGAGAATGAGAGAGCTAGAGAAGAAGAAGAGCAGGAGGAATAGGAGGAGGAGGAATACTTGCCTCTATTTCCCAATCCTTCTTTTCCCTCCCCGCCTTAAGCTCCTGCCCTGTTTTTGAATTATTACTTCTCTGCCTTTGGGAATTTGACAGCCTTATAATCAGTCTTCAAACATTAAAATTCTATATCCAAATTACAATCATTTTCTGAGTATTGTAGCTGCTTTTGAATGCTATCTCATTCTACAGGATGAAGAAACTGACAGAGAGGACCAGAGACTTACTCAGGACTAAAGAGAATGTGGTAATGTCAAGATGAGGTGCTAGGTCTACTAAGTTACAATCCTAGAAAACAGCTAGCATTTAAACAGCACTTCAAGGGACAAAGCAGAAATCAAAGCAGAGTCAAAATACAGCATCTGCTTGAAATAGTTGGAGAGACATAAATTCCTATAAAATCCAAGGAATGGAAAGGAAAAGCAGAATATCTAGTGATTAATAAATTGTTCCTAATCCCTCTTTGTGTCTATTGATTGACTACCTAACACTTAATTGTGTTTTTCTTTGTGTACTAGAATAGATATTTCTTGTTGTTTGGGTGAAAATAGATGGCATAAGGTTTAGAGAACAGCACATGAAATGAAAAGTTGATAATAATCATCATAATTACTGATATTTATATCATTTTTTAAAGATTGTGGAGCATTTTCATTTTATTTGACTCATAACATTTTTGTAAAATGGGTACAATGGGTGTAACTCCTATTCTAGAGGTTTTGAAATTAAATTTCAGGAAAGTTAAATGGCTTTTTTTTGGTTCACACATTTAACAAGTAATTCTTGTAACAATGAATCCATTATCCTGGGGAGAATATAATGATAGAGTCTTGTGTTGGGAGTCAGAGGACTCCATTATAAGTCAAAATTCTCTTACATGTAGCATGTTTGACCTAATACAAAATCAATTTATTTTGACCACTGTTTTCCTATTTGTAAAATGAGGGGGGTTGGGTAAAAAATATTTTTCCTTCTTTAAAGCTATTATCATGCATTATCATACTCTCAATATGGGTCTCTTTTACTTACTGTATAACTTCTGTTAAACTTTGCTAATCTTTTTGAATCTCTGTGGCTTCTGAGGACACTGGAGACAATGATACATTGGAAATAAATTGGCTTTTGTTTGATGAAAATGTGATTTGACCCATCTATCAACAAGCATGAATTAAGGACCTACTATGGGCCCAATACTGTGCCAAGTACTGGGAATACAACTACAAACCAAAAAATTACTTCCTTTAAGAAACTAAATTAAATTGATTAAAGCTTGTAAAATTGTGTGGTCATTTCATGTGTCTGACTTCCTAATTTGGGATTTTCTTAGCAAAGATACTAAAATGGTTTGCCTTTTTATTCCAGCTCATTTTATAGATTAAGAAACTGAAACAAATACAGTTAAATGATTTGTTCAGTTACACAGCTTGTAAGTGTCTGGAAGCCAGATTTGAACTCAGAAAGATGAGTCTTACTTACTTTAGGTCCAGCAATCCTCTGCCCCAACCTAGCAGCCCTGTAATTAAACAGATAAATACAAAATAGGTATGAGTTGATAGATGCTTGAGCTGAATGTTGTGGAGGCATTTCACACATGGTAGAGATGAGAGATGACATCTCATGTACAAGGAACAATAAGACAGACTGTCCAGACTATAGAGTGATTAAAATCAGTCAATAATCAATTATAGAAGGGAATGTTAGGTTATGGCCAGGTTACAAATGGTTTTTAATTTCAAACAAAAACATTTATATTTTGTTTCTAGAAATAATAGGGGATCAGCGAAGTTTATCAAGGAAGAGAGGAAATATGGTCAGATCCAAATGTAACTTGACTAGAAGACAGGAGAACCCAAGGGCTGTGTCTGCTGCTAACTTGCTATGTTCTATTCTATTTCTCTTGGCTTAAAATGTAAAATGAGGGGACTTGGCTAAATGATTATATAAGATCTTTTCCAGTTCCTTCAGTTTAAGATTATGAGTAAACTGCTTTACTTGCCCTATAACTTTTTCTTTCTTTCTTCTTTCTTTCTTCTCTTCCTCCCTCCTTCCCTCCCTTCCATCCCTTCTTTTCTTCGCTCCCTTTTTTTTCCTTCCTTTAAAGTTGGTTCATTCTCACAGTTGATTTGTAAACAGGGAACAATGCTTATTCTCCATATATTTATATCCCTAAGTAGAAGTCTTAAATAAACTAGTCTAATGATAACTGAGGATTATTCCACTTTTAACTGCTTTTGAATGCTGCCTCATTTTACAGATGAAGAAACTGACAGAGAGGACCAGAGACTTAACTCAGGACTAAAGAGACTGTGGTAGTGTCAAGATGAGGTCCTAGGTGTACTAAGTTACAGTCCCAGAAAACAGCTAGCATTTAAAAAGCACTTCAAGGTTTGCAAAGCAGAAATAATCTTCATAAGGGGCAGGTAGGAGGTTCAGTGGATAGAGTACTAGGCTTGGAGTCAGGAAGACATCTTTCTGAATTCAAATTCAGCTTTAAACACTTACTAGCTGTGTGATCCTAGACAAGTCATTTAAGCCTGTTTTCCTTAGTTTCATCATCAGTAAAATGAGCTTTAGAAAGAAATGGCAAATAGCTTTAGTATCTTTGCCAAGAAAATTCTAAATGAAAGCATGAAGATTTAGAATTGACTGAAACCAATTCTTTTTTTTTTTAATTTTTTATTTAATAATTACATTATATTGACACTCATTTCTGTTCCGATTTTTTTTTCCCCTCCCTCCCTCCACCCCCTCCCCTAGATGGCAAGCAGTCCTTTATATGTTGGATATGTTGCAGTATATCCTAGATACAATATATGTTTGCAGAACCGAACAGTTCTCTTGTTGCGTAGGGTGAATTGGATTCAGAAGGTATAAATAATCCGGGAAGAAAAACAAAAATGCAGATAGTTCACATTCGTTTCCCAGTGTTCTTTCTTTGGGTGTAGCTGCTTTTGTCCGTCATTTATCAATTGAAACTCAGGTCTCTTTGTCAAAGACATCCACTTCCATCAAAATATGTCCTCATACAATATCGTTGTCGAAGTGTATAATGATCTCCTGGTTCTGCTCATTTCACTTAGCATCAGTTCATGTAGGTCTCTCCAAGCCTCTCTGTATTCATCCTGCTGGTCATTTCTTACAGAACAATAATATTCCATAACATTCATATACCACAATTTACCCAGCCATTCTCCAATTGATGGGCATCCATTCATTTTCCAGTTTCTAGCCACTACAAACAGGGCTGCTACAAACATTTTGGCACATACAGGTCCCTTTCCCTTCTTTAGTATTTCTTTGGGATATAAGCCCAATAGAAACACTGCTGGATCAAAGGATATGCACATTTTGATAATTTTTTGGGCATAATTCCAGATTGCTCTCCAGAATGGTTGGATTCGTTCACAACTCCACCAACAATGCATTAGTGTCCCAGTTTTCCCGCATCCCCTCCAACATTCATCATTATTTTTTCCTGTCATCTTAGCCAATCTGACAGGTGTGTAGTGGTATCTCAGAGTTGTCTTAATTTGCATTTCTCTGATCAATAATGATTTGGAACACTCTTTCATATGAGTGGTAATAGTTTCAATCTCATCCTCTGAAAATTGTCTGTTCATATCCTTTGACCATTTATCAATTGGAGAATGGCTTGATTTCTTATAAATTTGAGTCAGTTCTCTATATATTTTGGAAATGAGGCCTTTATCAGAACCTTTAACTGTGAAAATGTTTTCCCAGTTTGTTGCTTCCCTTCTAATCTTGTTTGCATTAGTTTTATTTGTACAAAGGCTTTTTAATTTGATGTAATCGAAATTTTCTATTCTGTGATCAGTAATGGTCTCTAGTTCATCTTTGGTCACAAATTTCTTTCTCCTCCACAAGTCTGAGAGATAAACTATTCTATGTTCCTCTAATTTATTTATAATCTCGTTCTTTATGCCTAGGTCATAGACCCATTTTGATCTTATCTTGGTATATGGTGTTAAGTGTGGGTCCATGCCTAATTTCTGCCATACTAATTTCCAATTATCCCAGCAGTTTTTATCAAATAATGAATTCTTTTCCCAGAAGTTAGGGGCTTTGGGTTTGTCAAACACTAGATTGCTATAATTGACTATTCTGTCTTGTGAGCCTAGCCTTTTCCACTGATCCACTAATCTATTTCTTAGCCAATACCAAATGGTTTTGGTGACTGCTGCTTTATAATATAATTTTAGATCAGGTACAGCTAGGCCACCTTCATTTGATTTTTTTTTCATTAATTCCCTTGAGATTCTCGACTTTTTATTGTTCCATATGAATTTTGTTGTTATTTTTTCTAGATCAATAAAATATTTTCTTGGAAGTCTGATTGGTATAGCACTAAATAAATACATTAGTTTAGGGAGTATTGTCATCTTTATTATGTTCGCTCGGCCGATCCAAGAGCACTTAATATTTTTCCAATTATTTAAGTCTGACTTTATTTGTGTGGAGACTTTTTTATAATTTTGCTCATATAATTCCTGACTTTCCTTTGGTAGATAGATTCCCAAATATTTTATGGTATCAACAGTTATTCTGAATGGAATTTCTCTTTGTATCTCTTGCTGTTGGGTTTTGTTGGTGATGTATAAAAATGCTGAGGATTTATGGGGATTTATTTTGTAGCCAGCTACTTTGCTAAAATTATGAATTATTTCCAATAGCTTTTTGGTAGAATCTCTGGGGTTCTCTAGGTATACCATCATATCATCTGCAAAGAGTGATAGTTTGGTTTCCTCATTGCCTACTCTAATTCCTTTTATATCTTTCTCGACTCTTATTGCCGAGGCTAGTGTTTCTAATACGATATTAAATAATAATGGTGATAGTGGGCAACCTTGCTTCACTCCAGATCTTACTGGGAAAGGTTCCAGTTTTTCCCCATTGCATATGATGCTTACTGATGGTTTTAAATATATGCTCCTGACTATTTTAAGGAAAAGTCCATTTATTCCTATGCTCTCAAGTGTTTTTATTAGGAATGGATGTTGGATTTTATCAAATGCTTTTTCTGCATCTATTGAGATGATCATGTGGTTTTTGTTTGTTTGGTTATTGATATAGTCAATTATGCTAATAGTTTTCCTAATATTGAACCAGCCCTGCATTCCTGGTATAAATCCTACTTGGTCATAGTGTATTATCCTGGTGACAATTTTCTGTAATCTTTTTGCTAATATTTTATTTAAGATTTTAGCATCAATATTCATTAGGGAGATTGGTCTATAATTTTCTTTCTCTGTTTTCAGCCTACCTGGTTTAGGTATCAGTACCATATCTGTGTCATAAAAGGAGTTTGGTAGGACTCCTTCAATCCCTATTTTTTCAAATAGTTTATATAACATTGGAGTTAATTGTTCTTTAAATGTTTGGTAGAATTCACATGTAAATCCATCTGGTCCTGGGGATTTTTTCTTAGGGAGTTGATTGATAGTTTGTTCTATTTCTTTTTCTGAGATGGGACTGTTTAGGATATTTACTTCTTCCTCTGTTAGTTTGGGCAAGCTGTATTTTTGGAGGTATTTTTCTATTTCATTTAAGTTGTCGAATTTATTGGCATAAAGTTGGGCAAAGTAACTCCTAATTATTGCTCTAATTTCCTCTTCGTTAGTGGTGAGTTCTCCCTTTTCATTTTTAAGACTAACAATTTGATTTTCCTCTTTCCTTTTTTTAATCAGATTTACTAAGGGTTTGTCTATTTTGTTGGTTTTTTCATAGAACCAACTCTTAGTTTTATTAATCAATTCAATAGTTTTTTTACTTTCAATTTTATTGATCTCACCTTTTACTTTTAGAATTTCAAGTTTAGTGTTTGACTGGGGGTTTTTAATTTGTTCCTTTTCTAGCATTTTTAATTGCAAACCCAATTCATTCACCTTCTCTTTCTCTATTTTATACAAATAGGCCTCTAGAGATATGAAATTTCCCCTTATTACCGCTTTGGCTGCATCCCATACATTTTGGTATGATGTCTCATTATTATCGTTTTCTTGGGTGAAGTTATTAATTATGTCTATGATTTGCTGTTTTACCCAATCATTCTTTAGTATGAGATTATTTAGTTTCCAATTATTTTTTGGTCTACTTCCCCCTGCTTTTTTGTTGAATGTAATTTTCATTGCATCGTGGTCTTAAAAGGATGCATTTACTATTTCTGCCTTACTACATTTGAGTTTGAGGTTTTTATGTCCTAATATATGGTCAATTTTTGTATAGGTTCCATGAACTGCTGAAAAGAAAGTGTATTCCTTTCTGTCTCCATTACATTTTCTCCAGAGATCTATCATATCTAGCTTTTCTAGTATTCTGTTTACCTCTTTGACTTCTTTCTTATTTATTTTCTGGTTTGACTTATCTAATTCTGAGAGTGCAAGGTTAAGATCTCCCACTATTATAGTTTTACTGTCTATTTCTTCTTGCAGCTCTCTTAGTTTCTCTTTTAAGAATTTCGATGCTACCCCACTTGGTGCATATATGTTTAATATAGATAGTGCTTCATTATCCATGCTACCCTTTAGCAAGATATAGTGTCCTTCCTTATCTCTTTTAATTAGGTCAATTTTTGCTTTAGCTTGATCTGAGATCAGGATGGCTACCCCTGCTTTTTTGACTTCACCTGAAGCATAGTAGATTTTGCTCCAACCTTTTACCTTTAACCTGCATGTATCTCCCCGCTTCAGGTGTGTTTCCTGTAAACAACATATTGTAGGATTCTGGCTTTTAATCCATTCTGCTAACCGCTTCCTCTTTATGGGGGAGTTTACCCCGTTCACGTTTATGGTTAGAATGACCAATTCTGTATTACTTGCCATCTTGTTAACCCCGGTTTATGCTTTCCTCCCTTCTTTCCCCTTTCCCCCCTTCCAAGTATTAAGCTTGTGAGCACCCCTTGCTTCTCACAGCCCTCCCTTTTTAGTGTCCCTCCCCCCGCCTTAGAGTTCCTCCCCCTATCTTACCCCTTTCCCTCCCAGTTCCCGTATTCCCTTCCGCTTAGCTTATTCCTTCCCTTTCCACTTTTCCCTTCTCACTTTTCAATGAGATGGGAGAAGTTTCACCATAGATTGAATATGTCTTAAGATTTTTCACTTAAAGCCAATTCTGAAGGCAGTAAGATACCCACTATATTCATCCCCCTCCATTCTTTCTCTCAGATATAATAGGTTTCCTATGCCTCTTCATGAGATGTACTACCCCACTTTACCCTTTTTCTGGTACAATGTCCTTTCCACATCAATTTCTAGAACAAGGTATACATGTATTCTTTATACATCTATATAGTCAAAATATAGTTCCCAAGATTAATCTTTACCTTTTTAGATTTCTCTTGAGTTCTATATTTGTAGATCAAACTTTTTGTTAAGTTCTGGTTTTTTCATCAGAAATAGATGAAATTCGCTTACTTCGTTGAATGTCCATCTTCTTCCCTGGAAAAAGATGCTCATTCTCGCTGGGTAAGTTATTTTTGGTTGCATACCAAGTTCCTTAGCCTTTCGGAATATCATATTCCAGGCCCTTCGATCTTTTAATGTGGATGCTGCCAGATCCTGGGTGATCCTTATTGTGGCTCCTTGATACTTGAATTGGGTTTTTCTAGCCGCTTGCAATATTTTTTCTTTCATCTGAGGGTTCTGGCATTTGGCCACTATATTCCTTGGTGTTTTGATTTTAGGATCCCTTTCAGTGGGTGATCGATGAATCCTTTCAATGTTTATTTTTTCCTCTGTTCCTATGACTTCTGGGCAGTTCTCTTTGATAATTTCCTGGAAGACGGTGTCCAGGCTCTTTTTTTCATCATGTTTTTCTGGGAGTCCAATGATTCTCAGATTGTCTCTCCTGGTTCTGTTTTCCAGGTCTGTTGTCTTCCCCAGAAAGTATTTCACATTTTTCTCCATTGTTTGATTTTTTTGGATTTGCTTGACTGATTCTTCTTGTCTCCTCGAGTCATTCAATTCCACTTGTTCAATTCTGATTTTCAGTGAAGTATTCTCTTCACTCACTTTTTTAAAATCTTTCTCTAATTGTCCCATTGAGTTCTTTTGTTCTGTGGAATTTTTTTCCATTTCGCCAATTTTGTTTTTTAGAGAGCTGTTTTCTGTTTCCAGTTCACTAATCCTATTTTTCAAGGATTTTACTTCTTTATCCACTCTCTCTTTAATTGACTTCTCCAGGCTCTTTTGCCAAGCCTCACTCTGCTTTTCCCATTTTTCTTCTAGCTCCCTTGTGAGAGCCTTTTTAATCACTTCTATGAGGTTCATCTGTGCTGAGGAGCAGACGATCTCCTCCTTTGGGGAATCACCTGGGGACTGCCTGTTTTTAGTCTCCTCAGGATTTAGAGTCTGCTCTCTATCTGTGTAGAAGCTGTCAAGGGTTAAATTCCTCTTCAGCTTCTTGCTCATTCTGTCTATTAATCAGAGACAAACTACCAAGGAAAAACAGAAAAAACTGGAGTCTTTCTTTGGGGGGGGGCTGGGTGTGTTATTGAGCTTCCTCTACAGACTGCAGGGGGCAGCAGTGAGGCACTAGCAGGACTGTGCTGCGCCTGCGCTCTGAGATCCCAGAGCGTGCTGAGTCACTGAGGGGGGGGAAGGGGGGGGCGGCCAGGTCCCGAGAGACTCCAGCTGTTTGCGGTTGTGTTCTTCAGCCCCGGTGTTTTTAGCTTCTCTGCTGGGCTGTTGACTTGCTGCAGGTTCCAAACCTGTAGCGAAGCTCTGCCCGCAGAGACGGCTGCGATCACTCTCCACCCCCTCTCCGGTCTGCTCCCGAGCTCTCACTGCCGCTGCCCTCAGCCTGCGCCCGATCTAAAACCGCCCCAGCCCTCCAGTAAAGACAGACCTTTCTTGGCGGATCTCAAGGATGGCTTCTCTTGGTAACTATTTGTGGGTTTTTTTTCAGTCAAGCATTGATTCAGAGGCTTGTAATGAAGTGGATAGTGAGAGAAAGCGCGGAGCTTATGTAACTGTGAGCCTCCTCTCCGCCATCTTAACCGGAAGTCCTGAAACCAATTCTTATAACAACCTTTGAAATCAGGTATCTTTCTCATCATCATTTTGTTGTTTTCCTTTAGTTAGAAGAAGACCATGACATTAGGGAGGTGATGCTATGGCATTGTAAGTGTATTAGATTTAAGTGAGGAGGGCTGTGCAATGCCACTTGCCTCACTTTCTCCTCTGGAGCTATCTAGGTTCAATGGTCAGATATAGGTCAGGATAACTGGAGATGGTCCTATATGCAGTGGGAGAATTTGATCTTTTTAAAGACTTTTAAAGTCTTTATCATCTCAGCTTGACTAAAGCAATGTCCAATGATTAAGACTAGGTAAGAAATGAGGTATCTTTCACCTACTTAGCACGCACACACACATACACATAAATATGAATACATAAATATATTCATACATCTGTATATACACATAGATATGGATAAATAGATAAATATGAGAGGAAAAGTGCTTCTAATCAAAATAGAGATATTTTAAAAAAATATTCACTCTAGAAATGAGCAGAACCAGGAGATCATTATATACCTCAACAATGATACTGTTTGAGGATGTATTCTGATGGAAGTGGATCTCTTCGATAAAGAGAGCTAATTCAGTTTCAATTGATCAAGGATGGACAGAAGCAGCTGCACCCAAAGAAAGAACACTGGGAAATGAAGATAAACTGCTTGCATTTTTGTTTTTCTTCCTGGATTATTTATACCTTCTGAATCCAATTCTCCCTGTGCAACAAGAGAACTGTTCAGTTCTGCACACATATATTGTAGCTAGGATATACTGTGACCTATTTAACATGTAAAGGACTGCTTGCCATCTGAGGGAGGGGGTGAGGGGAGGGAAGGGAAAAATTGGAACAGAAGTGAGTGCAAGGGATAATGCTGTAAAAAAATTACCCTGGCATGGGTTCTGTCAATAAAAAGTAATTTAAAAAAATATTCACTCTAACCAGTCAAGGCCCAAACAATGACCAATGGGGCTTGGCTTGGACCTATTGTTGGTCAATCATTTTACAGATGAGAAAAAAGAGGCTCTTTGAGTCATTCAGGATCACACATCCATTAAATACATTTGTGACTAAATTTGAAATCACCACTTTCTGATTCTGAGTCCAATACATTGTCTACTACACCACCCAGCTGTCTAAATAGATATGGAAAGAATTCTGAGCTTTTTGTCTTAGATAGCTCAACCACTTGAGCAAGTCAGTGAGTTTGAATGAAAAAATAACAACTATTTATTTAGCTAGAAGTGATAGACCTTGGCTGAAAGACTTAGGAGAAAATTAATGTGGCATACATACTTAGTGGCTTAATTTTCTTTAAAACCCTTTCCTCCCACAAATCCAAAAGCTACATCACTGATTTTTGGTTTTCCATTTACCAATCATTTTCAAACAGAATGCCCTAAAAATTTGTAGATCAGCTTTTTATTGCAAAGATAGAAAAGATTTGTTCTTGGATAAAACCAATTTAACAAGGAACCCATTTCCAAAGCATACAGTGTAATTTTATTTTATTTTTCCACAGGCAAGGTATTAAACACTGGAAGATAATAGTAAAATCCCCCTATTCAAAGTAAGTGTATGATTCATGAAAGAGAGAACAATTTAAAAATACCACCAAATACAGAATTGAAGATTTTTGTCAAATGCTCTTTTTAGTAACTAATTTGAGTCAGGATTAAACATTAAAAAATTCAGTATGGTTAATTTTAAGGTCTTTTCCAGCTCTAAGTTTATGACTAATGAGAGGACAATCAAAAGTAATTTCCTTGATATGATGTCTTATGCCTCCCATTATCTTGGATGGTGAGGTAGAATTAAACATGAGATTATTCTCATCAAAACCACTTGTAATTTTATTCTTCTGTCAAAAAAATTTTTTTGAACTATTTTTCCATTCTATTCATTCATTCATTCACCAATTAATTAACTAGTATTTATTAAGCACCTAATATATGCCAGGCTGGCATAAAGGATGCAAATATAAAGAATCAAATAAAACTAATTTGAAATGAGCTTACATTCTAATGAAAGTAATACATGTAAATATCTATAGCATAAATACAAATATGTTCAAACAATTTAGAAAAGAAGGCAATAGTAGTTCAGGGGATAAAGAAAGGTTTCATAAAGAAGATAGTGCTTTAACTGCATCTAAAAGGAAGAAAGGAGATCTAGAAGACGGAATGAAAAACAAAGTGTCTTCAAGACAGTTGCTCTTGTTCAGTTGTTGCATTGTTTTGACTCTTTGTGAACCCATTTAAGATTTTCTTGGCAAAGATGCTAGAGTGGTTTGTTATTCTCTAGCTCATTTTACAGATGAAGAAATCGAGGTAAATAGGATTAACTGACTTGCTCAGTATCATATTGCTACTAAATATTAGAGGTCAGATTTACACTCAAAAAAGATGTTTCTTTTTGAGCGTAGGCCTGTTACTCTATCCACTGTACCTACTGGAAGTGGCTAATGTGAAGGCATAGAGAGAACAAATGGAATGCCTTGAGTGAGACACAGTTAGGTGGAGTAGTGAAACCTAAAACTTGCAGTCAGGAATACCTAATTTCAAATTTTGCCTCAGACATGTTTTAGCTATATGATTCTGAGCAAATCACTTCTCAGTCTTGGTTTTCTCATCTGGAAAATGCAAATGTAAATAATAATAATAATTCCTACCACACAGTATTGTGAGTATAAAATGACATCGTCTCTGTAAATGTTTTGCAAAACTCAGAGCACTATATAAATGTTAACTGTATTAGCTATTAGAATTTTCATGAAACTTCCTATGGAATGTTGCTTCTACCCTATATCTATAACATAAAACTGTGGCTTTTTCACTCCTAAGATCTGTCAGACACCCATTCCAGGACCCAGGATTCAGGTTCTGACCTCTGTTTGCTCCAGGGCATCTTTTAGTGTTTTAGAAAATTTTCCAAGTATCAGATTCACCTCAAATTCCCAATTCCTGCTTCCTGTTTGGACTCCTTCTTCCTGTTTGGAATCTTAACTTACCTCCTTCCTTCTGTGAATCAAACCTCTTAGACAGTATAGTACACAACATCATCACTTACTATGAAGCTGAACTTCAAGAATTGATTTACAAAGTGTAATCACCTCCCTTCCTCAATAGACTTCAATTCAGGCACAAAAAAAACTTTAGACTCATTTCTTAATGGGTTCATATTCTCAAAGCATTTTATTCTCTTCATCTCAGTAATTCTGAACCATTGATCATTACTGTACAAACCCTAAGCTCCATCCTTTACTCCCATATTTTCATTATCCTTCATCTTTATCCCCACCAATGTCCTGTTCCAGTTCTATTCATCACTTTCATTGTACTCTTTGGAAAATGTGTTGAATAGTTAAAAATCTCATTTTCTTCTTAAACCTTCCCTACTCTAACTTCTGTTTCTCAATGGGACCTAGCTTCTGATGGCACAGCATCTCTAATCATCCTTTCTTGTACTAGCTACATTTTCATTCATATTAGCTGACTCAAAGACTATGATAAGGGAGTCAGAAAATTCTTCAATGAGTTTCAGTACCTGGCTAACAATGTTTCTTTCCGCCTTTACTCCTGTCCTTCAACAGATATATTGTTACTCCCTCAGATACCTTACTTCCCAATTTGAGAAATATCTTACTTTTCATAATCTATTCTACTCTACCTCATATACATATAGATATCATGATACCCTTGAGCTTGTCATCACTCAGAAATATCTTACTTCTATTTTCATTTACTCTTAAATTCTTTTCTTTTATTATCTTTTATCATCCTATCATTCACTCTACTTTATATTCCTTAACCATGTTCTTCAGCTTTATTATGACCTCTAAGACCCCTCCCTCTCATTTCTTTTCCAAGTCATTACTCCCACACTTTTCTCCTTCCTCCATCTTGATTTTTTCAGAGACCACTTCCACTCTCTACCATTCTTTATGTTGAGTCCCTTGTCTCTTTATTGTATCATTGATCACGACTTGTCTAGACACATCCTCAGATGATTTCTACCATCTGTGTTCTTATCTAGTATTCATGTGAAGCTAAATACCATTGTAGAAAATCACAAAACTATGCTGATTGGTTCAGTATTAATTTAGATTATATAATCTCAACTGGGCTCTCTCCAAATCAAGGGTATCTTTTTATATCTCTTTAACCAATTTACTGTTTCATTCACAGTAGCTATTCCAAATATTCTTATCCCTCCTCAGGTCTTCCCTGGGACTTCTAATTTCTACTTTCTCAGTTGAGACATTTACCATATTTGTTGTGGCAATTCAGTGATTTTTTCAGCCATGTTTAAGTATAAATCCCTTTGGGGATTTTCTTGGAATGATTCTGGAGTTTTTGCTATTTTCTTCACCAGCTCTTCTTACAGAATAGGAATTGAGGCAAATAGAGTTAAGTAACTTGCCCAGTCATATAGGTACTAAGTCTCTGGGGTCAGATTTGAGATGAATCTTCAAGTCATCAAGCCCTGCACTCTATCCACTGTGTTACCTAGATGCTCATAAAAAAATGGTCTTATCTCCTCTCTCCTTACCTAACCACTCAAATGTCTCTCCCTAGTATCTTCTTCTTTGCCTGTATCTAATATGAATGGGTAGCCATTCTCCTTAAAAAGGTAAACCCCTCTACATTCATAATTGATCCCATTCCATCCCATTTTCTCCAGCAGATGGCCCCCTTTATTATGCTAACGATCTCATTAATCTTCAATTTCTGTCTGTCTACCAATATCTTTGTTGCTGTCTGCAATAGTATTATATCTCCCCCTTTCTTTAAAATAAAATAAAACAAAATGACCAAAAATAGTACTGCATCATCCCCACTAATTATTGTCCTATAGCTTTTTCATGGCTAAACTTTTTGAAAAAGTTGTCTACAACTACTGCTTCTGCTTCCCTTTTCACTTGCTTCTGTGTTCTCTTTAGTTTTGATTTTTACCTTACACCTAACTAAAATAACTCTTTCTAAACAAACTCATCCCAAAAGCTTAATTGCCAAACTTAATAGCCTTTTCTCACTCCTCATCTTTCTTTGACATTACTAATCACACTCTTCTCCTGGATACTTTCTTTTCTCAGGGTTTTCATAACACTGTTTTTTAAATTCTCTTTCTACATGTCCATTACTTCTCAGTCTTCTGGAACTTTATCCAGGTCATGCCTAATAACTATTGGTATTCTTCTGGGATTAGATCTAACTTTCTTGTCAATTCTCTTTACTCTATCTCATTTGGTAATTCCTGCATTAAAATATCATCTCTATGTAGATGATTCTCTTATCTATATATCCAGCCCAACCTCTCTCCTGAGCTATAATTTCTCAAAATTATTTATTTTTTGGACATCTTAAATTAGGTATTCCCTAGATGGCTTTAACTCTAACTGTCCAAAGCAGAAGTTATTATTCTTTCTTCTCAGATCTTTTCTTCCAGAATATCCCATTATAGTTGAGATCATTATTGCCCTCTCAATCATCTAGGTTCATAACTCAGGAATCCTTAATTCTTCATTTGCATTCACCTCACTTATCCAGTATATTGCCAAGTCCTGTCATGTCTATATCCACAGCATTTTCACTGACCATCCCCAGTGACTGGAATGCTTTCTGATCTTGCTTTTGCATCTTAGTTTCCCTGATTTTCTTCAAGTCTCAACTCAAATCCCCCCTTTTTTATAGAAGGTCTTTCTTAGTCTCCATATATCCTCACTACTAGAATTTCCCTATTGAAATTATATCCCATTTATACTTGCATGCATATAGTTATTTGCAAGTGTTCTCCCCACATTAAATGCCTAATTTCTGAAAGTTAGAATATTTTTTGCTTTGCTGTCAAGGTGTGTGTGTGTGTGTGTGTGTGTGTGTGTGTGTGTGTGTGTGTGTGAAGGTATTTTGCCTTTAATATAGTAGGTGCTCAATTGTTAGCTTGCTTGAAAACCAGTTATGTCTCATGGAAAAATGTAGAAGTCATTGCAATGTCCACTGAAGCTTGAAAGATAGGTTGGGGCTAAAAATGAGGGATTTTAAAAATTAAGTAAAGAAATACAGATGCACCAATAGGCCAGTGGATTTTTTTGAGTATGTTAAGAGATTACACTTATGAAAAATTACTTTGATAGAATGTATATTATAGAAAGATTGGAATGATGAAAACCTGGAGGCAGGGAAATCAGTTAGGAGGCTCTTTAAATAACATAAGGGCTAAACTAAAATATCAGCTATGGTTTGGAAGAAGAATGGCTGATGATATTTGGCAACTGATTACATTTGTTGGTAAGGTTGGACTAAGGTTGAGATGATGAACCCAGGAAGTTAGGATGATTGTGACTTCAATATAAACAGAGAAATTTGGAAGAGACTAGCATTTAGGGGATAGATAATAAATTGTGCATGCATAGAGTTTAAAATTTTTCAAATATGCAGTATGAAATAAATTAAAGGTGATGGTAGACTAAAGCTCAGTAGAAAGATTGGTATTAGTTACGTAATTAGGGAATCATCTTTATGGAAATGAATTTAAGCCAAGAGAAATGAACAAAATAAGACTCAGAATTTTGTGAATTTTTCAATTGTGATTATAAGAATTAGATTTATTTTCTTAGACTAACTACTCTATTATCAAATTAACACAGTTCTTAAAAGCAAGTAAACAAACAAGAAAAAACAGGCAAAAATGTTTAGTGTCATAAAGATATAACTAAGTAACTATATATCTTCTCCTGAAAAAATATATATGAAATAAGACTAAAGCATTTTAAGCTTCATTAAAGCCTAAGACTTTGTTAAAATAAATTAGGAGGCCAACAATTAGCTGGATAATTTGTCCTATAAGAAATCAGAAAAAACACTTTTTTTTTCCACGCTTGAGTTTGTTGTAATGGGCATGAACATCACAACAGGGATGTACTTGTACATTTACACATTTCCAGTACAAGAATCAAGATACTAGTAAGTTTCTGATTCATTACATACCATGGAGTGAACTAGGGGCCTTACAGCAATCCATGAGGTCTCCAGCTTGCTTGAATTGGCTTTACTAAGGAAACCACAGCTCCCTGCTTTGGTCAACACACTCAGCAGGAAGACCAAAAGAGCATGGGTGAAAAAATTCCCCCAAGAACCAAAGCTTTCATTAGAGATCCCTGTGACAAAGCTGCCTCTAATAGTAGGAGAACGTGTCTTGGCTTCTGACATTATTAAATATCCCCATTTTCCTTTACCCACCCTTCCTCACACTCCTAAAGTAGGAGTATGGTGGTAGGAAAGGAGACAACTTGGCAAAGACACTACTGTGGAGAATGGAGAATTTATTGAAATAAATGCTCCTAAATTCAGTGACTCTCCTTGTACTGGTCTTCATATCTACTTAACCCTTTGATAACTTGAACTTTTTATTATATTGAAAAAGGTTCCTGCAGAGCTTAGAGTTAGGTAGGGTAGTAGATGCAATAATATCCTGTTTGACAGAAACAAAATCACATTTAAAGCTGGAAGGATCATTGGGTTTACTAAGGTTTAATGTAAAAGGAATTTTAGGGGCTTGCTATCTAGCTCCCTAATTTTACAGATGAGAAAACTGAGGGGAGGTTGTGACTTATCCAACATCACACTCATAGAGCCAGAGGCAAGATGTGCGTGCTGAAGTTCTGATTAAATCAAAAGCTTCCTTATTGTGCCACAGTAAGAACATATACTTTGGGGTGAAAGGAGAAGTGTGCAGAGATCATTTCACTCAATTCTGACATTTCACAAATTAAGGTACTAAATCTCAGAAGGACTGAGTAACACTGTGTAAGGGATAGAGAAGGGGAGGAGAGAAGAATGGGATACGATTTGGAACTCAAAATTTTAAAAACAAATAAATGTTAAAAATTGCTTTAACATGTAATTGGAAGAAAATGTATTTTTTAAAAATGAAAGACTAAATACCTTGCTCCAGGTCCCACTATAACCAGGGTTCTCTGAATTTAAATCCAGGGCTTTTTTTAAAAACCACATAATGCTACAAATATTGACTCAAGGAGGGTGGTTATAAGAAGATGGAGGAGAAACAGAAAGCCAGGTAAGAATTAAGTCAACATATAAGGCTATGAAAATGAAGAATGTTATCATAGAATATTTAATTAAATATAAATGTAAAAACATATAATATAAATATATAAGTATATTTATTCACATATATAGTAAATTATATATATGTTCAAATGGAAATATATTTATATAGAATATTAAGGTTGGCAAAGAACTTTACATTTGTCACCTAACTTGATGCTTAGGTAGATAGGTGCTATAATTTCTGCTATGTTACAGAAAAGGAAACTGAGGCTGAGCACATTTAAGTGACTTGCTCAGAGTCATATGGACAATGCATATATATGTATGTATATGTATACATGTTTTTATGGACCTGAAGCAAGATTTGAATTCAAGTCTCCCTGATTCCAAGGCCTACTTCATGTACTATATAACCTACTTCTCTCTTTCAAGAATATTGAATATTAATGGCTGGGGAATCTCAGCTATTCTTTCTTTCTTTTTCATTTTGATAAAAGTTTTTTTTTTATTTTCAAAATATATGCAAAGACAGTTTTCAACATTCACCTTTGCAAAACCTTGTGTTCCAAATTTTTCTCTCTCCTCTTCTCCCACCCCCTCCCATAGACAGCAAGTAATCCAATATAGGTTAAACATGTCCAGTTCTTTTTTTTTTTAATTTTTATTTAATAATTACTTTATATTGACACTCGTTTCTGTTCCAATTTTTTTTCCCTCCCTCCCTCCACCCCCTCCCCTAGATGGCAAGCAGTCCTTTATATGTTGGATATGTTGCAGTATATCCTAGATACAATATATGTTTGCAGAACCGAACAGTTCTCTTATTGCATAGGGAGAATTGGATTCAGAAGGTATAAATAACCCGGGAAGAAAAACAAAAATGCAGATAGTTCACATTTGTTTCCCAGTGTTCTTTCTTTGGGTGTAGCTGCTTTTGTCCGTCATTTATCAATTGAAACTCAGATCTCTTTGTCAAAGAAATCCCCTTCCATCAAAATATGTCCTCATACAATATCGTTGTCGAAGTGTATAATGATCTCCTGGTTCTGCTCATCTCACTTAGCATCAGTCCATGTAGGTCTCTCCAAGCTTCTCTGTATTCGTCCTGTTGGTCATTCCTTACAGAGCAATAATATTCCATAACATTCATATACCACAATTTACCCAGCCATTCTCCAATTGATGGGCATCCATTCATTTTCCAGTTTCTAGCCACTACACATATACCTCTTTCTATATGTGGGTGTCTCTCTCTATCACAAGTCTATTGGAATCGTCCTGAATCACCTTATAGTTGAAAAGAGCCAAGTCTATCACAGTTGATCATCACATAATCTTGTTATTTCTGTGTACAATGTTTTCTCGGTTCTACTCACATTACTTAACATTAGCTCATGTAAATTTCTAGACC
This sequence comes from Antechinus flavipes, assembly GCF_016432865.1. NCBI lineage: Eukaryota > Metazoa > Chordata > Mammalia > Dasyuromorphia > Dasyuridae > Antechinus > Antechinus flavipes. The sequence continues at coordinate 153,292,036 of NC_067401.1, forward strand.
TTTCTGAAATCATCTTTTAGCTATTCTTTCAACTCTTAGAGCATACATAGAACCAAAATGGCATCTGACATATATATATATATATATATATATACATACATACATATATATATATATATATATATATATATATATATATATATATATATAGTAAATCTATAAGTCCAGTTGGGGCAATGGATGCCAGTGACTTAGAAATTCTTTTGGCATCTTTCTTTTTCTCCTTGGTCAGGACACACAAAGCAAAGAAACATGAAAATCAGGTGGAAGTAAAATAAATTTTGTCCTCTGATGGGAGTTAGAGGGTTGAAGTCCATTTTGCCTTTATTAGAATAGCTATTTGAAGCTGAGAAGGAAGCTAGATGGGGTATGATAAGGGAAGATTGTTTTAGGCTATGGGCATGTTTCTGAATATCTGATCCATTCCAATAAAGATTCATTAAATGTTTGCTATGTGCCAAGCATGGTTGTAAGGGCTGGGAATAAAATTGTTGAAATATAGTCTTAACCCCCAAGCAACTTGCAGTACAATGGGAAGAAACAAAACACAAAAGAAGGCAGCAAAGTTGCAGGGGCATAGAAGACACCAAAGGGTACCCAAAGGGGCATATTGTTATGTGAAATTGAAACCAGGCAGAACAACTGATGCAAAGTTAAGTGGTTAAACAGACCAGCTTCTCCCTCTATAAAAGGAGACATTGAGGAAAGTTTTTTGTTGTGTCCTCTAGCCCTCCAATCAGCTGAAGAAGAAACTGAAGGAGGTGGTGTCAGTCAAGGATTGAATTAGCTACATAGGAACCAGAGTACCTAGTCTTGTAGTTGTTGGGGTACTTACTTGTGAGGTCTGGCAACTGTGCATTGACAGGACAGGATAAGACTGGGCAGTCCATTACTGATGTTGTAGAGCAGTCCTGGAAAGCATCTTTACTGCAGTTTACTCTTAGGCATGCAGTTTCTGTTTATTCAGGAAAAAGAAATGGCCCTAAGACATACAAACTCCTCTGTCAATGACTTAAAACTGACAGGACCAGGGACAGTGTGTTATATCAAGAAACTGGTGTTATATCAAGAAACCATTCACTAGCTTTATGATCTGGAATAGACCAACTCATCTTTGTAAATAGATCAGTTCCCTGCTTTATAAATAGCATTTGTTACCAAGAAGATGGGTGTTTTCAGAATCAATATTTGTAGTCAGGGACAGAAATTCTCCAATTTGTTTTGATCTATTAACTAAAAAGGGTATGCATTTTAAAGATATTGCATTGCTTTCTCTAAAGGAAATCTTGTGGCAGATGATATGTATGTAGAGAAGTGAGGTTGACATTAGAGGGTGAGTGGAGAGAGGAAGGAGGGAATATTGGGACCAATACTGCTGACATTGTCATCACTGTCATTTCCTATATAATGTATATGTAAGGTCCTCTAAACCTTACAGATGTCACTCAGAACTGAGAGATGGAGGTGACAGGAAGGGGAGATAAAGGAGGGAAGGAGGAAGAAAGGGAGAGAGAGAGAGAGAGAAAGAGTGAGAGAGAGAAAGAGAGAGAGAGAAAGAAACAGAGAGAGAGAAAGAAAGAGGAGGAGGAAGAGGAAGAGGAGGAAGAGGAAGAGGAGGAAGAGGAGGAAGAGGAGCAGGAGGAGGAGGAGGAAAAGGAGGAGGAGGAAAAGGAAAAGGAGAAGGAGGAGGAGGAAAAGGAGAAGGAGGAGGAGGAAAAAGAGGAGGAGGAAAAAGAGGAGGAGGAGAAGGAGGAAGAGGAGGAGGAAGAGAAAAGAAGGAGAAGAAAAGAAGAAGAAAGCAATAAAGGTGGAATGGCAATATTTTAACATGAGTCAACAGTGGCATTAGAGTTAGACTGAATATTTCCATTGTTCTCTAGACATGATCAAGGAGTTTCTATTTTGTGGAGATGGAAATAAATTTGTTATATAGAAGGTAGGTCTCCTCTGGGGAAAAGAAGGGGGATATCTGGAAAAGAATGGCAATGATCATATTCTAAAAGCAAGGGCCAGTCATGATGGAGTATCTAGCTTTCAAGTTAAAATATCAACACTTTGTCAAATTCTCTTTCTCCATTCTTGCCATCAAAATGGATTAAAGTTTATTAAAACATTTTGAGAGACACATGGCATACACATTTAGTAGTCAACTGATTTTGAAATCAGAAAGACTATATTTAAGTCCTATCTCTGCTATCTACTGGTAGTATGACTAATAAATAATTTTACTTCTCAGTGCTCTAGGAAACTAAAAAAGCCTTGAAGTTATATGTGTTAAACTGCTTTACATGGGTAATTTCTATATCAAAGAAATAGATTCTATCCCTATTGGTACTTCACTGAGCTATTAGGAGGATCAAACTAAGAGAACAAATTTGAAAGTAATTTTTAAAACATAAAATCCTATATAAAAATAACAGCTTCTTCTTTCCCCTTCTTTATTCTTCTTTTGTTCCCTTCCTATTACTCTTTGATCTTAACCTGAGCAACATCTTACAATAGCTATTTTAATTATTACTATTAAGAGAATTGTCTTAAAATTATAAGAATACAGATCAATCCTGTTGGCAAATGGTAAAAGGATATGAATGGGCAATTTTCAGATGAAGTCAAAACTATTTTTAGTCATATTTTTAAATGTCCTAAATTGTTATTGATTAAAAAAAGGTAAATTAAAACAACTCTGAGATGCCATCTCATACCTGTCAAATTAACTTATATGGCAGAAAAGGAACATGACAAATGTTAGAGAGGGTATGGGAAAATTGGGACACTAATGCACTGTTAGTGGAGTTGTGAACTAAATCAACCATTCCAGAGAGCAGTTTGGAACTATGTCCAAAAGGCTATAAAACTATACATATCTTTTGATGATCTAGCAGTACCACTTCTATGTCTATATCCAAAAGAAATCAAAGAAGAGGGGAAAGTACCTATTTGTACAGAAATATTCACAGAAGCTCTTTTTGTAGTGGCAAAATATTAGAACCTGAGGGGATGTCCATCAGTTGGGGAATGGCTGAAGTTGTGATATATGAGGATTATGACAAAATTGTATTATAGGAGCAGGCTACTTTTAGAAAACTGTGGAAAATCTTACCTCAACTAATGGAAAGTGGTGAACAGACCAAGAACCAATGTATATAGTATTATCAATATTGTAAAATCAGCTTTGAATGTCAGTTTTTCTCAGCAATATAATGACCCAAGATAATTCTGAATAACTTATGATAAAAAATACTATTCATCTCCAGGGAAAGAATTGATGGGGTCTGAATTCAGATTGAAGCATGAGTTTTTTACTTTGTTTTTCTTGTTTTTCTTTGTTTTCTTTTATAGTGACTAAATGTATAAATGTTTTGCATAACACAACAAAAATAACCTATATGAAAGTGCTTTCCATTCATTCCAATGAGAGGGGGGGGACTAGAGAGAAGGAAGAAGATAAATTTGGATTCAAAATTACCTAAAAAGTATTAAAATTATTTTTATATGTAAATGGAAAAAACAAAATAATTAAAAATAATTATTATTACATTCCATAGAGGAATTCCTTGAGGCTCAGTATTTAGTTCTCCAAAGTGATATTTCAAATCACATTAGCTCAATGGCATTCCAAAATCTGGGTGACTCATATAGGTTCAGAGTAAATTATACTTATAGGCATAAATTTCTTGAAAGCTATTTAAAGTATTATGATGTGTAAACTGAGTACACTATACACAAAAACATACAACTTTTCAATAATGCTGAATGAGATATTTTATTATTGAAGTCATAGTTCTAGTTATGTTAACAAAATATATTTGTGTTTTAAATAATTTTCATTTATATTAATTTTGAGCTCTCTTTTTGTAAACAGAGAGACATGTTGGCATTCCTAAGAAAGCTGATTTCAGAATCTGGAAAACTTAGTTTGAAATTCTATTAGTTATGTGAACATGGATAGGATTTTTATCATAAGTAAGTGTGGATGATTATACTACTGAGAACAATACTCATTTATAGCTGAATATTGCTATTATTTTGTATACAGTATTTTTGACTTTGTTCATGGAGGACTTTCCAGAATTTTTTTTTTCCTGAAAGCATCCTGCTCTCATTTTCCAGAGAACAATAATATTGTCCAGAGAAAACTTCTTTGAAAATTTTTTTAGAATTATTATTGCTAATTGTATTTCTCCCCATTTATTCTCTCTCCATTCATCCTGTCCCTTCTCAAAAATAATTTGCTACTGACTGTTTCCTCCCCCAATATGCCCTCTCTTTTATCACCCTCTTCTCCCTTCCCAGATCCCATTCCCCTCCTTTTTTCCTGCAAGTTAAGGTAGATTTCTATATCCTATTGATATGTATGTTATTTCCTATTTGATCCAATTCTGATGAGAGTAAGGTTCACTCATTCCTCCTCTCTTCCCTCTCTCCCCCCAGCATAAAAGCTTCTCTCCCTCTCTTTTATGTTGCACATAATTTGCACCATTCCACCTCTCCCTTTCCTTTCTCCTAGTATATTCCTCTCACTCTTTGATTTCATCTTTTTAAAAAACAGATATTATCCCTTAATATTCAACTCACATTTGTGCCCTCTGTGTGTGTGTGTGTGTGTGTGTATATATATATATATATATATTATATATATAGTATATACTTCTAACTGCCACAATGATGAGGACATTTTAATAAGTAACAAATATCATACTTTCATAAAGGAATGTAAACAGATAAAAGTTATTAAGTACCTTATAACATTGCTTTCCTGATTATCTCCTTATGTTTTTCCAAATTCCTGTATTTGAAAATCAAATTTTTCATTTAGCTCTGGTCTTTTTGTCACAAATGCTTGAAAATCCTCTGTTTCATTGAATGACTGCCTTAGGTGATTTTTGGTTGCAATCCTAGCTCCATTGCACTCCAGAATATCATATTCCAGGATTTTAATGAAGAAGCTGCTAAATCTTGTGTTACCCTGACTGTGTGAGCAAGTCTTTTAATCTCTTTTGGCTGTAGTTTCTTTATCTCAAATATGAAGAAACTAATGGAATTATATTTTGGAGTGGCTGAGAGAATAAAATGAGATATTTTTAAAGTGAATTGTAATCTTTAAAATATTTTAAGAGTATATATATAATTTGTTATTTAAAATATATTATTTAAGAGCATATGTGTATGTATATACACACATATATAATATATAAACAGAAAAAAAGGCTGAGAATATGGTGTTTATTGGTGGGGCCCTAAGTAACATCTATGTAAGATTAACACTGTTATAGAGTTCCCAAACTATATGAGTAGAGGGATTTCCATACAACAAATTCCCTATGTAAAGAAAATCATAAATCTAGCTCCCCAATCATAAGATTCATCTCAATTAAAACATATTTTGCAAATATAGAAAGGGTTCTTTAAATCTTTTTTACTCCAATATCCTCAAAAATTTTGTATATGATGTTTAGTAATTTCAAGTTTCCATATCCTCTTTTTGTCCTACAACCTTTACAAATATCATCTGTAGAATTTATCATATGTTATACAATAACTTGAAAAAACTATGAGATGTATATGGGTGTATATATCTATTATAAGTATATGTATATATGTGCCTATAAAATGTATGTGCATAAACACATATATAGATCTATAAATAGATTTATATATGAAAGAGAAATATTATACCACAGAATTATCTTAGATTCCAAGGAAATCAGAAAATAACCCTTTTCCATTTGAAAACCTGAGTAGGAGTCATAATAACCCTGTAGATCTGTATGCCATTAGCTGGCCTACACTATTTTTCTTTGTCATTATGTTCCCTTACTCAAAGACAAAGTTGTTCTCTTAATGAAGACATGAGTTATTCTTCAAAACCTCTCCATTTTTTAAATTTAAAAAAAATTGGGAAAAACTAGGTAAAACCAATATAACATAACCATTTCTTCCTCTCATTATTAAGATGATATCCTTATCCATGAATGACATTTAGCCCTACTAAAATCTAAAATTAGCAAGCCAGACAAAATACAGTGAATATTGGTAAAGGTCCTTATGTAGAATGAGAGATAACTTGAAATATTAATTTGTAAATTGTCATCCTGACATATTATTCAAATTGGATTCCCTATTTACTGTAGTTTCCTTTTCATCAGCTGTCCTAAAGCACCTCAGTTCACAGTTTACCATTGAATCAATTGGTTTGATTTTTTTTTTCCCCTGGGTGATGTACCTTAGGTAATGTGGATGGGTCATATCCTCTTGTGTATATGAGAACAGATCTTCCAAAATTGCTAGAAATCTCCTTTGCTTTTACCTATATCATCAACTACACTTATTGAAAGATTTTAAAATGTTAGGATAGATGTGATAAGAGCAATGTTAATATTTCTATCATAACTTTCTTCCCTTCCTCCCCAAAACAGGGGAGGAACAAGTCCTCCCTTGTCAGGGATTAGCCTTCCCTGAAGAAGACAAAGCTATTCAGAGACTGACTGACTCTGGTTTCCCTGATGCAGCTTCTTGGTCATCAAACAGCATAAAAAGACCCAGGCACAAGGAATCTTGGCTTCTCAGACTCATTGGGACTGATACTACTGAGTCACCACAATGCCTTTCACCAAATCCTGCCTTACTGACTAGATGAATTCCTATATAATATTGAGGAGGGCACATCCAGAAAAGGTAAGTACCATTGTTTCCTTGTTGTGTAAGGGCAAAATAGACCTCCTTTTGTTAAGTATTCAATGACTTGTGAGAGTTCTTCATTTTGTCCTAACATTAAACCTGAAGAGAGTGCTTGCTGTCATTGGACCATTTCCAACAGTGAGTAATTAAAATCACTGCTTTCCTTTTAATTTGTTCCTCCAGGGAGAAGCCTATAAACCACAATAACAAGACAAATTCCTTTATTCAATGAGGAAGGAACATTTCACGCCAGGAGGATGAATTTTAACCAAGTTTATTGATTGTGACCAAGAGGAAAGAAAGAAACAAAATACAACTATATCCTAAAATTGGTACCAATAAACCAGAAGTGAGGGAGCATATAATAATTTAGCATAATCTGCATGGGAAGTGTGCTGGAAAGATAACTGGGAGTCTCAACTGATCAGAATTAATACTATAGAATGAGCTTGGAGGGAGTTGTTTACTGCCTTCTCCAACCTACTTAATATAATTCTAGAAAATAAAGGGTAAAATTGAATTAAAGATGTGTGAATGTGCTAAATGAATGCAGAAATGTGTCTTTGTCCTCATTCTTTGAAAATGTAAAGTTATTTCCTCAGGAATGAATGTTTTTGTTGTTTTTGTTTTCATTTGTTTTTTAATTTGAGAAATGGTTTCAGAAGACTATTTCAGTTGGTACTATTTGAGAAAGGTTTCCTTTCAGAAGTCCAACTCAACCTATCTTTCAGAGAACATAGAAAATCTTGTAGACACAGCTCATGCTGAAACTCTGAAAAAAAGTCTGTTGCAAATCATGCGGAAAGTTTTTACTTCTGAACTGGAGAACAGGATGTTTCCAGGATTATGCCTGTATGTTGACAGGGTTTCTCACAACACATAGATTGAAGTTGATTATAACATTAGAGCTGGAAGGGACCTTAAAGATGATGTAGTCATAGTGTCTTAGACTAACCTTGAGACTTCCTAATTCAATCCACCCAATGTAGAGATGAAGAAAATAAAGTCAAGAGAGGTTAATTATATCATTAGCTGGACCATACTATTTTTCTTTCTCACTCTGCTACCTTACTCAAAGACAAATTTGTTCTCTTAATGAATTCACGAGTTATTCCTCAAAATCTCTCTCTCTCTCTCTCTCTCTCTCTCTCTCTCTCTCTCTCTCTCTCTCTCTCTTTTTTTTTTTTTTTTTTACATTTTTGCTTTATACCTTTTGGAGACTATTCATTTCATCTTAAAAACTACATATAAGATTCTGCAAGTTACCAACTGATGAAAAATAGTACCTGATATTGATAGTTTTCAGTCTTTATTCACTCCATCTTTTGTCCACACATATTTTATCCAAATCCAATCCATAACATTCCTAAGTGTGGCTAGAACTGATTAAAATGTAATTGGGAATTATTTAACAAAATAAAAAATACAATAGAACATAGATAATATTAACATGTAGTTTAATTCATTAAATTCATTAATTCAGATTCAGAGACAGATAGAGACTGAGACAGAGACAGAGAGACAGAGACAGAGAGAGGCAGAGGGAGAGGGAGGGAGAGGAAGGGAGAGAGAAGGAGGGAGGGAGGAAGACAGAGAGATAGAGATAGGAAAAGAGACACAGAGACAGAGACATAGGAATAGGCAGACAGAGATATAGATAGAGACAGACACAGGTAAAGAAATACAGAGAGACAGAGAGAACACTGTATTATTATGCAATCATGTCAACTTCCTCTGATCACAGAGTCAATTATGAAGGCAATTGAGTACAATTCTAATATTCATTATGAAGAATATGCAAGCAGCCATAAGATTAAATAGCAAAATAGCTGTATAGCATAGCAATGATTAAAGTCAGTACACTCTTCCAGACTAAGGAGATAAGAAAGTCCATGTCTAACTTGTATCAGAATAATATACTCTGGATTTTGCCAACAAAATTGAATTGATCCAAGCCATATCCATCTAGCCAGCCCCACAGACAATAAATTCTTTTCCATTATGACAACAACAGTTTAATTTGAACTTCTCAATTTTACAAATTATCACAATAAAACCCATGTTTATTTAATGAATTTCTAGTTGAGCCAGGACCAGAACCCATGATTCCTCATTTTTGGTCCAACAGTCTACTACCTATTATATTTTCTCTTTGTTCTTGGCCTCACACCTCGTTTAACTGCTTTATGAGCCAGATATGTTCTCCCTTGTTTCCAAGATTCTTCTTGATAAATAACCCTTTGAGTAGAAAAGGGAGGTTTGAGAGTCATGGTATCAGTCATACAGTGAAGACAAATGAAATTTACCCACAGTTATGAGCCATAGGCAATGTCAGACCTCTATCCAAGGTAGGGTGAGTGGGGAGGTGTCATTAGGCAGTACTATTAGTATGACTGGAAAAAGGCCTAGATCCTTCTGATGGATGAGATGCTAGATTGTATCTGCCTAGTTCCATCCCTGGACCATATTGTTGAAGACAATTACACATATGACTAATGAAAAACAGATGTTTGACTTTGCAAAGAAAAGATGATTCTGTAATATAGATTTGAGTATTCAGCAAATTTTCCCTCTTTTTGCCATAGTTAAAAAAAGAAACAAGGAAGGTCACAGAAAAAAAATTAAATGGAATTTAAACTTAAATTGATCCAATTGTATAACTTAAATAATTTTAGTTTACATATTGAGTACTAAAATATCAATGGTAAGATACCATTTTGCCTCTCCATACATTAGATGATGGTTGACATGTTGTCCCCTAAAAATGTACTTTCAATAATTTTATGAGAAGCTATGGTCTTTGTGAAAATAGGGGTGGCTTTTTATTAAGGGAAGCTTTTCAGGCATTATCATTTTGGGTGATAGTCCCAAAGGAACTATGAATCCTGTCTCTTCAGAATTTAGTTAATGATTTCCTGAAGTGAGATATCTAAATGTTACCTTATTTAGTGTAATTAGCTCATTCTGGTACTTTTCAAACTATACATGTATGATTTAACTAAGGAACCTTGACTCATGGAAATTCACATTATCTTGCAAACATAATCAGCCTGATTAATACAGAAATAATTGTTGACTTCAATTTAGGTTTGACTGAGCAATGTGTTAAGAGTTTTTTCCTTGCCCCCAAATACAATACATCTAAGGCAAACAAGTTGACACATATGTCCCATTATAACCATATCTCATATTTTTGTCATTTTCATGTCTTGGTTATCTAGTCTATCCTCTACACAAGTACCAATATGTGATATTTCTCAAGTAGACATTTAACTATATGTCATTAAATTCCAATGTATTCCTATGATCTCTAGGACAATGTTTTCCTGTTATCTCTAGAACTAAAAAATTCCTTTTTTGACATGTAAAGTTTTCACAACCTGATTTCAATTTACCTTTCCAGCCTTATTACACTTTACTTTTCTTCATTCACTTTATGGTCTAGCTAATTTGGACTGGCTTATAACATTCTATTTTCCATCCCTGTATCTTTGCATAGTCTGTCTCTCATGCAAGGAATATATTGCCTCCATCTCTGCTCTTAACATCCCTAATAACTTTCAAAGCTTACCTTAAGTGCAGCCTTTTACAAGAAATTTTTTCCCTGATCCCTTAGGTGCTACTATCCTCCAAATTTGAGTATGTATACATAGACACATGTGTAGACATACACATGCATGTATTTTGTGTGAATGTGTGTATGCATGTACATATATAATGTATTTGTAAATGTAATTACATGTATATATGTCTTCTCTTCTAATAGAAGGGAAGGCTTTCTGATGTAAGAACAATTCTTTTTTTTTTTCTTTCTATCTCTAGCACCGTAGCATAGTTCCTGGTATAAAAATACTTAATCGATGTTAGGTAATTAATTGATTGGTTGGTTATTTTGAAGTATAATAAGTTATCAAAAGAAATGACAAAGATAGAAATTTTCCAATGACCAATTGCATGGTTATATAAGTCCTAACATAATTACTAACTTTAGAGTCACTGGAGTAAGACATGACAGAATTTCTGAGTGAATTAATTCTTTTTATGAATAACTCATTGAAAAATAAGATTGACTGAAATTGTGTTTTTTAAAGTTTGTTCATAATCACAATAAAATAAAATCTGTGGATAGTTCTTCATTAGATACACAGTTGTATTATTTATTCATCCAGGAAAACATATCAAAATGAAACATGAAGCAATAAACATATCTTGGGTAATATAATTCTTTGTACTTTGGATTTTGAATGTCCTTTCCACAAGTTTTATAATCCACAGCATTCTTTTTTAAAAATAGATACGTATCAATATATCTTATGTTAACACTGCCTAGATGGAAAACCATGTATATCTCCTTACTCTTTGCAAGGGTCCTCAAACTTTTTAAATAGGGGGCCAGTTCACTGTCCCTCAGACTGTTGGAGGGCCGGACTATAGTAAAAACAAAAACTTTGTTTTGTGGGCCTTTAAATAAAGAAACTTCATAGCCCTGAGTGAGGGGGGATAAACGTCCTCAGCTGCCGCATCTGGCCCACAGGCCGTAGTTTGAGGACCCCTGCTAGAGAATCATTCCCTTTAAAAAGGATTTTTTTTAAAGGATGGGGAAAAAAGAGAAGAAAATGCATTAAAATGATTGGCACATTAAAAAAAAATCAAGTGTTATACATTATATTACATATTTGTGAACCTTCTACCTCAACAGAGTAGATAGATTGGGAATTGCATCTTCCCATATTTCTTTTTTGAAAACAAGTTTGTAGTTTGGTAATCCTTTGTAATTTTATAACATTTATTTTCAATCATTTTATGATTGTTATTTCCATTTCCATGATTTTCATCAGTGTGCAAATTGTTTTTTGCTCTGCTTACTTCACTTTTCATCTGTTCATGGACATCTGATCATGCTTCTAGGTATGCATCATGTTCTTTGTTTTCATATCACAATATTTCTCTCTCTCTCTCTCTCTCTCTCTCTCTCTCTCTCTCTCTCTCCCCCCCTCTCTGTAAAAATTAAAGGCTGGATATAATTGTCATTGATTAGGATAGACCATGAAATATCTGATCCAACTGAAACTTCAGGGAGCATTAACATAAGGACTGCTTGAAGGAACTGGGTATGATTAGCATGACAAAGTTTAATTATGGAATATGGACAAAAGAGGGGCTTTGTTTTAATTATCTGTGAATTTTTTAAATTCAGACAAATGAAAAAACTTAATCAATTTATGCTATTTTATGTTGCTACTTTTCAAAATTAAAAAAAAAATTAAAACTAATATTATGCATATATTTTTATGTATATAAGTTGTCTCTTCTGATGGAACATAAGGTCTTTGAGCTTAAATTTAAAACTTTTTTCTAATTTTATTCTCCAGAAACTTGCTTTAAGAAAATAGCTTGCTTTCCCCTTCTATATTTAAATTTTAATCATGGACTTTAGATTTAACATATGAGTCCATTATAAAATTCTTTATATGTCTATTCCTCTCAATAACAGACATTTTACTTCTTTGTTTTTGGAAATTAATTGCATATTAAGCATATTTTATTAGATATATTTGAAATTCCACATAAATTAAATGTGCTCTCAGAAATTCAAATGGCTTGGCTTAACCAGATGACCACCAACCAAGAATCTGAATACTAAAAGGCACATATATTTCTGTACAGTATAAAGTTTCTATGAGGGGTTTGGGAAGGTAAGCCGTGATAGCTATTTTTATGTATTTGCATGGCTGTCCTGTGGAAGAAGGTCTAAGCATCTACATATATCTAAAGGGCAGAAAAGGAGCAATGGTTGGAAAATACAGAGAGATAAGCTAATTGTGATATAATGAAATAAATATCAATAAGATTCTCTTTCTGTCATGGTTTGATTAAATAGTGTTTAAGGTCACTTCCAAATCTGAGATTCTATGACAGAAAAATACGGCTTTTTCTAGAAAGAAAAACCACTAGTCTAGGAGCTGAAAAACCCAATTCTAATATTAGCTGTGACTCATTATTTTAAATGTAATCAGTAGTATGCCTTTCATACAGGAAATGCCCAATAAATAGGATGAAGATATGAATGAATGAATCAGTGAGCAACTGGTCTTTGTTTAGTACTTCAGAGAAGGTTTGGATTAAGTAAAAAAAATAAATCTCATAAGATATAAAATTGAATTTTAACAATTTTTAAATTAGTTCATTTTCTAAGTGTTATAAATATTCATAGAAGCAATGAGTTCAATGTATTTGATTTTGTAGTGTTATGGCAGAGAAATATGTTTTTCTAAATTATTTCATTTTTTAAAAATCTTACTGATGCTTAATTCGAGAATGGGATAAGATTATTAAATTGTTACTGTATCATATCATGAATATCTTTATCCTAATGAGTTAATGAAATTAATAATCATAGCTAGCAATTACATAGTTCTTTAAGAATGATAAAGCACTTTACATATAGATAACTTTTGAAATTCACAACACTTTGGGGTGCCATCCCCATTTTAAAGAGAAGAAAACATTTTAAAAGACTCATCTAGTGTCAGTTTTTGATATAGGATTTTAAATCGGGTTTTCTGATTTATAAATATAATGCTGTTACAACATCACCTAATGTAGATATTTACTTGCTATTTAGAGTTAGGAAATCTTTCATTTAAAAACTTAAGAGACTTAGATGTAGGAACCTCAGAGATCAGTCTACACCTCACTGAAAATTTTTTCTATATTTCTGATGAGGAATCATGAAGACTTGGCTTGAAAACTTCTACGGATGAGAAATCCCCTATTTTATGAAGTACCCAATCAATTTTGGAATAATACAATTGTTGATATATATATATTTTTTCTCCTGACACTGAACTGAAATATTCCTTTGTAATTTTTACCCGTTGCTTTTCATGTTACCCTTTAGGATAAGTAGAACAAATCTAATCCCCTTTCTATTTAACAGACTTTAAATACTTGAAAATTGCTATCATTCCTTCCTCCTGTTACCTCCCACTGCCCTGACAACTAAATCTTCTCTGCAATGAATGTCTAGAGGGCAAACAATTTGATCCTGGTAAGGCATGATTTCCAGCCTTCTCACTGTCTTGCCGGTCCTCTTTGGGGGGCTTTTTTTTTAACTTGCTAAAGTCTTTTCTAGAAAGTAGCATATAGAAATCATTAGAGATGTTGTTTAAGTAAGGCAAATATAGAATTCCATTGCTCCATGTTATGGAACTTAGCAAACATACCATATCTTTTCTTTTTGACATGTTAGTTTGTTTCATTCATTAGAAGGTTGTGTGTAGCTATATGGTTTTGATAACTCATATTGATCTTTTTTTCATTTTCCAGATGTTTTTCACTTAAACTGCCATCTATTGCTGTCCTATTGTGACAGCCTATGTGAATGCCACTGATCTCCCAGTGTAGATTCTTATGTCCATCACTATTAAATTACATTTAACCCATATTCTAGTCTGTGTAGACTTTTTTACTCCTGATTGTTAGCTTAGGATAAAGGTCCATTATATTTATTATATCTGCCAATCCTATGATCATATTGCTTATGTCTTTAATATATCTATTATAGAAATGTTGAATACAGAAATAGACTATACCTGGGAACTCTCATAGTGATCTCTTACCCAGTTGACATAGAATCATTGATGACTACTTTCTGGGAACAGTCAGTTAACAAAAAACATGAGGTAAATAATATAAGGTTAAAAAAAAAAAAGAGTTCTCATTTGATCTTTCCCTCTTGTCCACAAAGATAAATGCATTATCATTGCTTAGCTCAAATGTATCTATGACTCTTTATCTACCCTATTTCATATTAAAAGAGGAAATTAAACTATGATTTATTCTTGAGAAAGACATTATAATTCTTAATGATTACCACTTCCTTTACCAATCACATGCAAACTATTTCTTAAATATTTAACTCCAGAATTGAGTGGATGTCCATCAGTTGGAAAATAGCTGAATCAATTACAGTATATGAATGATATGAAATATTATTATTCTATAAGAAATGATCACCAGGATGATTTCAGAAAGGCCTGGAGAGACTTACATGAGTTGATGCTAAATGGAGTAAGTAGAATTAGAACATTGTACACAGCAACAGCAATGTTATATGACAATCAATTTTGATGGATGCGGCTCTTTTCAACAGCGAGGTGAATAAGGCCAGTTCCAATGGTCTTGTGATAAAGAAAGCTATCTGCACCACAGACTGTGGAGACTGAATGTGGATCACAACATAGTATATTCAGTTTTTTTTCTTGTTGTTTGCTAGCATTTTGTTTTCTTCTCATTTTTTTTTCCATTTGTAATCTGATTTTTCTTGCGCAGCCTGATAATTGTGGAAATATGTATAGAAGAATTGCAGATGTTTAATGTATATTGGATTACTTGCCCTCTAGGGGAAGGCGTAGGGGGAAATGAGGGAAATAAATTGGGAACACAAAGTTTAGCAAGGGTGAATGTTGAAAATTATCTATATCTATGTTTTATTTAATCAAAGCAAGCACACATTCTATCTACTCCCTTCCAGTCAATTATTAAATGTTAAGTGTGCCAGTTTGAGAAAGGGCACAATTTGGTTCCTAGGAGTGTTTCTGTATGGCCTTTGTTCCTTATGTTTAGAAAGCATTCATATCTTCCATTTCTGAAATCACCATATATTGTGAGCACTTATCTGATTTGGGGTTTTTTCTTATACTCCATGCATGCTCTCTTGATAAAATCTTCCAAGCACAGTATCATGAATATTTGATAATGTGAATCAAAATTAATTTTGCCTTAATGTTCTTGTGATGTTCCTGTGATTATTGGCATAGTCCTACAGTGGCAGAATTAGGATTCTGTTACAAAGTGATGTGCAATTTGAGGCAATGTGGTATAGTAGGAACCACATTAGGCTATGACATAGGAAATTTAGGTTCAAATCTTTTTCTTCTCACTTAGAAATTTTGTGTCCTTGAACAAAGTACTTCCCTGCTCTGAGTTTACTCATCTATAAAATGGAGGCACTTAGGCTTATAGGATTGTGAGAAATGAATGAGATGACTATGTGAAATCCCTTTGCAACCACAAAATTCTAGTTAGAATGTAACCAATATTTGTTATTTTGTCATGAAAATGTTTGCCGGTTCTGGTTGGGGCTCTCCTGATAGTGAAAGTTAGTGCTGAGCTCATAGCCAGAGCTCAATGAAGGCTTACAAATTGAAAAAGAAGTAAATCGACACTAGATAGATTTATAGTACAGAGTTGGGATCTGTCCATAGAAAATCAATTGGTAGAGAGGGTCTAAATCTTGTGTTCAACAAATGAGTATGTGCAAATATGTGGCATGCTTATTAGACTAGTGACCTCTAACATCCTTTTATCTCCTAATCTTAAGTTCTATGAGGTTTTTTCCTTAGTCAACTCTCTTGCTAGATCCTCTTTGTGTTGTTTGCTTAGCTGTTTTTGGTCATATGGAGATCCAGTTGATGAGAGATCAGTTTAAATAGGATAATAATTTAAATCATTTCATAGTAACTATGATATGACTAAGAATAGTAATTCCTCCCATTACATGTAGCTGAAGAAATTGAGGCACATAAAAATGAATTTATCTTTGTGAGTGTGTGTGTGTGTGTGTGTGTGTGTGTGTGTGTGTGTATCTAATAGTATTAAATGTCAGCTATAGAAACCTGAGTAAGCAAGTCAGACTCTGGTACTTAAAGGATTTTTAGCAGACTTTCTGAACAGCATTCTATTTAGGCTACCATGGATTCAGTGTTGATTTTGAATCATAAAAAGCTATCTCACATGAATTAAAGCCCAACAAGTGCTTTGGTATAAGAGAGAGTTCAAGGGAATGATATTTTAAAAATTCTTTTTTATAAACTCTATACCTTCAAAATCAAATGTTTTTATTGAGAATACATTTCCAATATGTAGGCATTAACTGCTGTGTTTGGAATTTGATTATATATTGGAAGGATGATATATATAATTTTTAGTAATTTTTAGTATCAGGCACACATAAGAGAACACCAATTTGTTTTCTTTTTCTCTTCCCTCCTTCCTTCCTTCCCTCCTTGCCTCCTTCCCTCCTTCCCTCCTTGCCTCCTTCCTTCCTTCCTTCCCTCCTTCCCTCCTTCCCTCCTTCCTTCCTTCCTTCCCTCCTTGCCTCCTTCCTTCCTTCCTTCCTTTCTTCCTTCCTTCTCTCCTTACCTCCTTCCTTCCTTCCTTCCCTCTTTCCTGCCTTTCTTCCTTCCTTCCTTCCTTCCTCCTTCTCTCTTTCCTTCCTTCTCCTTCCCTCCCTTTCTCTCTCTCTCTCTTCCTTTCTCTCTCTCTCTCTCTCTCTGTCTCTTTCTTTCTTTCCTCCCTCCCTCTCTCCCTTCCTCCCTCCCTCCATTCCTACCTGCCTCCCTCTCTTCAATCCCTCCCTTCTCCCCTCCTCTCTCAAAATAATTTTTTTAATGGGTCAGATTGCTCCAAGGCACAAATGTTAACCTCCCAGTTTGACAGCAAAACAATTGAGTGGTGAGTAAACCAGATTAAAATGTAACTGGAAAATGTTTAACAAAATAAACAACAATATGATGTAACATAGATAACATTAATTTGTGGATTTTTGACTTATTATTGGTCTTAGAGATCATTCTTATTTGAGAATGAAGTTTAGAACTATTGACATTTCCCAGAAAGTTAGGTGCAATATGGATCTTTCACTTTTCCATTTAAGTTAAAATTTATCACTGATTGACTTTTTGATTTAGAAGAATTTGCACATTCTCTTTGTGTCCAAGTTTTTCTAGCTATAAAAAAGGAACGAGAACTGTCCATTATCCATTACCTACTTTTCAAGGTTGAATTGAAAACCAATAGACAGAAAGCAAGTTGAATATGTTGGATTTGGAATAAGATAGCCTAAATGAACCATAGTTTTACCACTAATTAGATGAATAACCTTGGAAAAGTCACTTAACATCTCTAAGTTTGTTTTTTCCTATATAAAATGGAAGTAATCATATTTATATTTCCTTGTTCACGTGATTGTTATGGAGAAAACCCTTTGCAAATTATAACATGCTATAAAAAGTTAATGTCTGTGGTGTGTAAATCTACCATAATTTAAGGCTTGTGTGAAGTTGTCTATATTCATCATGGAGGGCTTCAAACTTTTTGCATGCATAAATAGAACATCTATTCAATCTCTGGGTTACCTCATTTACTCTAATCTGTTCTCACAGTGGGATATCTAGGCCCCAAGAGAAGAACTGCCATTACACAGTTATACTTAAATTCTCTTTTATTCCTATGGGTAATTCATTTGTGGGAAAATATACTTCTCCTGAGTACTTTAGTTCTTGAGTCCTAAATAGTATACATACATCTATGTAAATCTGCCTCTCATAATTATGAGACTTTTAGATCTTAAACATAACCTAATTAGTAGGAATGCAAAAAGAAAGAACATCATTATACATGTTCATATATTAAAGAAACTCAGGAATAATAAATCCTTCACAATCTATGAATAAACCTAGGTCATACTCCACCACCAATGCTTTAATATGTTGCTGAGGATGGGGATGGGAGAGGGTGAGACATGAAATAAGAATACATAGATATAAATTTGGGAATAGATAGGAGAAATTAGGATATGCCGAAGACAAATGACAATAAGAACTGGATTAAAGGGAGAGGTGAACAATATTAAGAATATAAGGGTAAAAAAAGTTAATAAGATAAGGATATTGAAAAAAAATTGCTAGACATCCAGTATTCTTTTATAATAAATGATTATATTCTTAAAGAAAAGTATTAATATCTTGGAAGGGAATGAATTTTTGTCTCTGAGAAGAAAATATTACAGAGCCTGGGTATTAGATTTGTCTGTCTCCATCTCTCTAAATCAATCTTCATCTCTTTGTCTCTGTCAATGTCTGAATGTCTGTCTGTCTATCTTTCTGTCTCTGTCTCTTTCTCTGTCTCTCTCTCAAATACATATAAATTAAATCTGTGAAAACCTACTTGTTTGACATATGATTATAATGTAAAGTGGGATGATCACCAGAACAAAGTGGTTCATATTTTTGCTTGTGAGAATCAGAAATATATGATTAGCAAGATGGCTGAATAATTGTTTTCTTAAAACGCCTGCTGCTGCCACAATCCATGGGGAAAATAAAAGTTAAAGCTGAATCCACAAAAATTCCTCAAAAGGTTTAAAAAAAATTAACAGTATCTCAAATGAGTCTGTAATCTCACTGAATTTGGAGTCTCACTAGGAAAGCAGCAAACATTTATTAAGTTTTTATTATGTGTCAAACACTGTGCTAAGTACTTAGGTTACAGACATAAACAAAAAGAAAGATAGTTCCCGACTTCAAGAAACTAACATTTTAACGGGAGAAAGGCAACATATAAATGGAGATGGAAAGCAGAGGTAGAGAGAAGGTGGCATATGTGTAGGGAAATAGTGGGAAAAAAAATGTGCAGGGATCAATAGTACAGCTGGAAATTTTTGATTTCTAGAAATAACTCACCAGTAGCAGGAGGGGGTCTCTGGCAAGACACAGAGATATTCCAGTGCAGGGAAGCACCCCGCCTTATCCCCTCTCCTGCCTGAGGGAAATAGTAGAGTGAGAAGTCTGAATCATTTAATTGTTCAATTGTTATGTCTTACTTTTGTCACTTTACCAGCCCATCTTTTTCTATCATTTATTGCATCATATAACAGAACTTTCTTGCATCTTACTCACAGTCACACTTACTTTTCCTTTCCATTAAAAAAAATACAAAGATAAGTAAGGATCATTTTTAGTTTTTTTAGGTTTTTTTGAGGTAGTGAATTCCAGATTTTGCTGCTATATAGCAATATCAATAAAATGTTAGGATGAAATAGGTGGTAGTTTGCTTTTATTGTAAAATTGGGGTCCAAATTTATGTGTGTGTATGCTCCTTTTGTTCCACTGAATCCATACAATTTTCCATTGTTATTATTTGTCCCAAGTATATATGTTATCAAATAAACTGTAAAAAGGAACCATTCAAATGTATTCTAAAATCTAAAATAGAAAAGCTTTATTTATTGGATCTATCTTGTGTGGATAGATTGAATAAATTCTTTTGAGGGATTATATATTCCCATCTCTTCTAAGCGGGCTCTATAATTTTTAGCAGAAGTAGAAAGGGACTATGTAGGGTTGAGGGATCATTTTCTATTTTTTGGTTTCTTTCATGGGTTGCCATGCTTGAAAGAAAACAAAATCATTAGCGGGTGGTCCATTTCCTGGCAATGTCTCTTTTTTAAGTTTCTTTTTTTTTTTTAGATTTTACTAATTTTTTTTGTTTTTTTTTTCTCCCATTTGACTTTTGCCAGTATGACTCTTCCTCGATGAGAGACAACATTATTAACAAATGATTTTTAAAAAAGAAAAATAAGGAGAAAAAAGTCACATCAATACATAAAAAAATCTTACCTTATAATTCATGATCTATACTCATGGATTTCAAAAAAGTAGAAAGATGAGAGAAGGTATCTTTTCTTATCTGTTTTGGAGTTGAGCTTATTCTTTAAAATTTTATTACATTCATTTTCATTTAAAACTTCTTTACTTTTTTTTCAATTACAAGATCTATTTCCCCCACGCACACTTTCTACCCCTCCTCACTTAACAACAAATAAAAATATAATTCTCATATTCAAACTTCATTGTCAAGTGAAACAAATTTATGTATTGTTCATGTCCCATGGTTGTGACCTGGATGAATATCCAGCAAAGGAAACTGAGTAGTGGTCAGATAATCATGAGAAGAACATGTAAAGAACATTGTCATGAAAACCTAGAAAGAGTATCAACAAGATAGTTACTGATGGTGTCAAATTCTTCAATCTTCAGAGAGGTCAAAAAGGATGAGGATTGAGAAAATCCCATTAGATATGTCAATTAAGAGATTATGTCTTATATTTATACTCAGTTCTGGCTCAGTCCCTCTTGTCATTACTCCTTCCAACTTGAAAAACCTTTTTAGGAGGTTTTTAGTTGATCACATAATGTGAATGAATCCCTGAGCCAACATGAATGGAGTTATCTTTCAAAATGTCTCATTTTGTTGATAGCAGGAAGAGAATACATGTGCTTCAAGGACCTGGGCTCTCATTGGCAAATTTGTGAGGACATTGAGACAATGAAATAATTTTAACATAGTAGCAACATACAGAATAAACTCACAAAAAAAAAAAAAGATTTTTTGATAGCAATGCCAGATCACGAGGATATAATAGAAAGAAAATGCCATTCAAAGCTACTGCAAAGTAAATATGGAGTCAAAGTACCAAAATTCTGTTGTTGTTGTTGATGTTGTTGGAGTTAAGGGCTACATAAATATCTTGCCTGTGGTAGGTGTTTCCTTAGTCAAAGTGAGATCTGTTAAAGACTTTAACTTAATAAGGTCAAAGTCTCCCACTGTATGCAGGGCCATCTCTAGTCTTCTTGGTCTCTTTCTTGCCACTGGATCCATATGGCCCTGGAAGAAAAAGTGAGGTTCATGACTCTGCACAGTATATTCTCACCTAAATCAATTCACTTGCATGTCATGGCATTACTTCCCTGACGTCTTGGTCTTTAAGAACAAAGGACAAACAACAACAACAACATAAATAGAATTAAGATATTATTAAAAGAAATAAGGAATATTTGTGATTTAGCAGTTAACTCTAGGTACTACATTAGTGACATTGAGGAAAAACTGAGACATTAGAATTAAAGTTGACAGAAATATAACAAGTATAATAAGTGTAGTAGAAAAGTAGTGTTCTAGACTAGATGAGCTTAATGCTAACTTTTATAAAGAACTCATAGATGCTTCACATTCCTGGCAAAGTATTTTAATTCAGTCATGGGGAAAGTAAAAATGGAAAAAAATTCATAAATGAAAGATTATTGATGACTTAGTTTCTGACATTTAACACATCAAACTTTGTAAGAATATGATTGGATCATCTAACAAAGGTAACTGGAAGGATCACACACATACATGAGAATCAAAATACAACAGAAAGAAAGCTACAAACTTTATTTATGTACTAAGAAATCAAAAAAATCTCAAAAAGGAATTAAGAATTAATATATAAGAGGTGAGAAACCTGCTTGATCCATATTTCCCATCCTAGGGACAATAATAAATTTTTAATAGTTCCAGAAATATTTATGGGCAACAGCTTTGCTTCTTTCATCCTGTAAATTTAAAAGGCTGATGATTCCTTCTCTTTCTCTCTGAATTTTGGTCTTCTGAGCTTTTGAAAACCAAACATAAGTTTTTGATCACCAATTCCTTTTCCCATGTGGCCATTTACTTCAGGTAGTGCAAGTAGACTCTTAGGTATCTCAGTTATTGACTTTTGAACTACAGTTCAAGAGAGAACCATCTCTCTGCCTTGACAAAGTTATTCAAGAATATAGGTTCTCTTAGAATGTTTTGCCTTATTTTACTAACCACAGTGTTATATTTCAAAACTCACAGGAGTACTTAATGTACAGGAGTCTCACTGTATATTAATGGAAAAACAACAGAAAAGAAAACCAATTTGAAAAACCTTTTCAAGAGAAAAATATTATAATGCATCTTTGAACAGAGTTCCCTCAGTATCCTAGCTCTGCAGCAAGAAGAAAGAAAACATAAAGTATTGACTTTGGTTACTAGTAGTTTGCCACCCTTCCCTCGACTTTCACAGCTCCCCCCGCCCCCAACCTCATGATTCTGAATTGTAAATGAATGGTAGAAAGGTCTTCATAGAAATGGAGAGGGAATCTATCCTCCTGCAAACACTGCCAACCATTTGTGGTCTTGGCCAGGTCACCATTTCTCTGAGCATTAGTCTTCTCATTTGTAAAATAGGTGATTACCCTAGTTGTTAGTATTCTCTCCCTCTTATTTGAATTATTGTGTATACATTTTTTTCTTTATATATTGAATCTCCCCTCCTCCCTCCAGAATATAAGTCCCTTGATGGTAAATATTTTAAAAAATCTTTGGTAGATATTTGATAGAATACCTTCCTCGTACCAATTAAAGGAGAACGCAAAAGCCCAAACGAGAAATCATTCATTCTGAAGGCCTGATTATGGAGTTCAAATGATTTCAACCATTGTAGTACATTTGAATCTCACTGTAACTAAACTGCCTTAACTTTCAGATGTTCCTCATTTATGAAAGATAGCAAAGGAGCAATTAGTCACTTGGACCTTTAGAGGACTCTTTGAAACAATAGAGAACAAACTATAATTAGAACAAGAGAAAACTGTCAGTTATATTCGTTTGTTAACTTTGAAGGAGTAAATATAATCTCAGAACATCATAATAGGGCTGCATCTCTATTTATTATGAATTTAAGAAGTATAAATAGGATGAAGGGCAAGGTTCTGTCATTTTAACTTAAAGATCATGGAAGACTGCCTATGATTCTATCACTTAACATAATAGCATACCTGGGCTATATGAATAAACTCAAAGTTGAGCTACAAACACAATATTTAAAGAATACATCATGTGATCAACTATAATAGACTTAGCTCTTCCATTCAGTGATCCAAGGCAATCTCAATTAACTTTGGATGGAAAACACCAAGTGCATTCAGGGAGAGACTGAATATAAATCAGCACAAACTATTCTCACTTTTTTATTCTGTTTTTTTTTTCTTTTTTCCTTTTTGTTTTCTTTTGTTCTGATTTTTCTCACCCAACTTAATCCATAAAGAAACATAAAAAAATGAATGTGCATGTATACCCTAAAAATTGTTTTACATGAAAATGGAGAAAACAAAAAGAATAAATATGAAAAAAGAATACATCATGGTTTCCTGGTATAATATCATCACAGTCATAAGAACCTGTTGAGGAAAAATAGTATTCCTCATGATTTCTTTCTGGGCATTTTAATATTACATTTATCGGGATAAGATCCTAGACAAAGTTGCCTTAATTGAATTATTTAATACTATAATAAGACCCATGAGAGCAGCAACTGTATTTTTGTTAAATCCTTGTATGTCTTTCAACCTCTCTTGTTTGTACAATAAATGCTTAATAAGTATTTGTTAAATGAATGTTAAATAGATATGAAATATTTTTACTCAATAAGTATTTTCTGGAAAGACTATGTGTGTAGTAGCACAAATGCTAGATTTGGCCCCAAAAGTGCTGTTTTCAGCTATTGGCTCTGCTCTATACTTCTTTAATCAAATTCCTCAATCATTTTAAATCTTTCTTTCTGCTTCTCTTAATACATCTAGTTAGAGTAGATGATCTCTAGGTTCTATCCCAAGAGTTATAGTTTAATTTTGTTAAATTCTATTTAAAATGTTTTATATTCTTTATTCAAAGAAATTGACAATAAATTATAATGTATAATCATCATGAGCTTTTGGATGAATACAGATTTTCATACATTGGATAAATGTTCCTGTGTTATAAGAAATGTCTAGTATCTACCATATCAATATTATTACTATGTGTTTGTTATTGTTTGGAATTATAGTTAGATAAATTTATCTCTAATAACAAATCTTAGTTTTCTTTGGGATTCAAATATTGTGTTGGCCAGAGCATGAAAACATCTTATATCTATATCTAGATCCATACACACATCTTTATATCAATACTTACACACATGCCCCCAACACACATACACAGTATATAATATAATTTTTGAATCACCATAGCAGCCACAATATTACTGAACAAGACCCATGTTAGAACTCTGTCACTGTTTCTGTTTCTCCCTTTCTCTATTTCTCTCTCTCTCTCTCTCTCTTTTTTTTTCATGTACAATGCATATAAAGCATATGTACACATATAAATTATGTGTGTATATGTAGTACATATAGACATGCAGTCAAGAAAATTTATGTAATTTTTAAAGTAGATCTGTTCACCCTGAATATTATACTTTTCATTGGTACTGATATAGCAAGGGAAAAGGGTGGAAAAAAGAAGATACAATGTAATATAGCGAAAATACAATGGACATAAGAGTCAAAAGACTGGGTCTTTACAGGGATTGTCTTTTGCCTATATTTGTATCCCTAGCATTTAGCACAGTCCTTGACATAAAATAGGTGCCTAACAAATTTTAATTGAATTATTAGCTAATTTTGTACCATTAGATGAGTTCCTTCCCCCCAACTTGTCTTTCATTGTTCCCATTTTGATTCTTAAAGGTCACTTCTCCTTTTAAGGTGAAAACCCATACATAGACCTTTTCAACTTGACAAACTTAATACTTTTGTAGATTTTTCTTTTCTCCTGTATTTTGCACTTTAATGATTTTATTCTGCTTTTTATTTCTCCACAAGAAGACTTTGAAGTCATTGATTCCATTTTTTTTTATCCTGTATTATTATGTTCAATTTTGCAGTATGTTATTCTTGGTCATGAAGTTTTTGTTTCCTTTTTTTTTTTTTTTTTTTTGGTATTCAGAGTTTCCTTTTCCTTACTGATATTTTCTTCATTGTTTTCTATGATTCTCTGTGTTTTTTTTAAGAACTTTTTTTTTCTTCCTGGATGCTCTTTGGCCTAGAAGTTCTGGCATTTAGATATTACACTTTTTGCTGATTTTTGTTTTTTGCTTTCTTATTTTTTAAGTGAGGACCTATATATACTTTCTTTTTTCACTTTTCCTTCTAATTATGAGGAGCTATTCTCTTTTATGATTTTTGAAATATAGTATCTATTTAGATGTTCTATTTTATTATCATTTTACTCGATTATATGTTCTTCAATTTTTATTTTACTGTTTAATGGATCACTTATTTTTAACAATAATTTTCCCAGTCTCCCTTTTTTAGCTTTTGATTTTTCCTTATTTTTTTCTATATCTTTATTTTTTTTTTTTACTTTCTTTGACTTCTTAGTATCTCTGTGGGTTTTTTTTTTTTTTTTGTTGTTGTTGTTTAAACTTAAAATCAGAAAGCACTATAAGCAGAAGACAAATGGAAAATATTTACAAAAAACTATTACAATAAATCATTTTCTCTGTAAAAGCTACTGAAACACCACCTTTGGCCTCTAACACCACAGTTCCTTAGTTATTTATAGAGGAAATAGAAATGGGCACTAAGGAAAACAGAGGTGGAAAAAGTAGCCAGATTGGATCAAGTATATATAGAGAACAGAACCATCCTATAGGAAATGCTTTTAGGAGATTACAATACACAAGGAGAATGTCATAGACACATAAAAATTTGGGATTGTTATTGTTGATAATTGATACACCAACTATCAATCTGTATGTGTGTTCTCCTATCTATAGAAATGTCTTATGAGAGTTATCTATATACACATATTGAAGTAATCCTCAATGAGGATATCAAAAAGAAATAAGTAGTCTTTCACAAGGAATTTCTACTATATTATAAATGATTGAATTTTATGGAGAACATGGAAATCTCATTGTGCTTATTGCTGATCCTGAAAAAAAAATGATTCCGTATAACAAAATACCTCCTTCCTAGCTATTTTGTGACAAATTGTTTCCTGTCGATATATTAACATCATCCAGAGTTCTGTAGATGTAACCACAGAAATAATTTTGTTCAGTGACCCTCTAATTATAAGAATCAATCAGTCAAGCCATGAAAAAGGAAATGTATACTTGCCAAAAAATAGTAGTTATAGCCCTTCCAGCATTCACTATTTTCATCTTTCATTATCTTAACTAATTTGCTGGGTATGACATGAAACCTCATTGTCCAACTGATTAGCCTTTTTCATATTATTCATGATTTGGAATATTTTTCCACAAATTAAATATCTTTGAAAATTGTTTAAAATTCTATTCAGGATTGTTTACTTTTAACTGACCATTTGTAGATAGATAGATAGATAGATAGATAGACAGATAGATAGATGATAGATAGATATATTTTATTTATTTATATTAATAATTAATATAATTAATAAATAAATATTTATAATTTATAATTTATTATTATTTATAAATTTATATAAAATTATAATTTATAAAAAATAAATAATAAATAAATAAATAAATGAAATTAATAAAAATAAATAAAAATAGTTTTCTATGTAATATCTTGGTTATGTTTGCTTACAAGAGAAACTTTTGTAATTTTTAAAGCTTAATCTGCACTACTTATACTTTCTCAAAGTCTGGAAAATCAGCAAAGCAATAAGTTAAGTCCTAATTTTTAGTCATTATTAATTTTTAAGGTAGAAATGTTCAAACTAAAAGTTTAATAATCACCTCTTCTAAGAAGTTAGAACTAGTTCCAGTTCACCTCTATATTTATCTCTGTTGGATAAGAATTAATCACCTACCCATGGCTATGAAAAGTATATGATCCACTTCTCTTCTGTTTTCAAAATGATATGTTGAAAAATGTTGGTTTAAACCTAATTCGCCTGTCTGCTTTCCAGTTTTTCCAATATTTCTTTTCAAATAGGCACTTCTTTCCTAGATAATACTTTTAGGTTGATCAAAAATAGTATTCAATTATTTCTGATTCTGTCTATTTTTTAAACATTAACACATAACATTAATTATTACTGCTTAATAATATAATTTGAGTATGGCAATTCTATGCTGCCCCTCCATCCTGTTCCTACCTTTTTAATGATTTCTCCAGACATGCTAGATCTTTGGTTTTTCAAAATAAATTTTGTTTTTATTTTGTCTAATTCCATGTTTTTTTTTTTTTTTTTTTGTTGTTGTTGTTGTTTTGCTTTTGGTGAGGTTCAGAACTTTCCTTTGTCTTAATATTTGTCAACAGAGCTTTGTCAGTAATCATCACATCCCTAGTTTTAGGATCCTTTCTTCTGATTTATCTATTTGCATTCTGGGTTTTTACTGAATCTTATTTCTTTTGAAATTTTTGTGATTTTAACTTTTAAAAAGAAACTTTCCCATCACTCATTTTCTTTGTTCCTTCCTTCCTTCCTTCCTTCTTTCCTTCTTCCTTCCTTCCTTCCTTCTATATATAAGAATCAAACATTTATTGATAATAAATCATAATTTTGTGACCCTCACATTCAGTTATGAGACTCCACATGGGCTCACAAACTATAATATAAAGAGCTGGACATTAAATCATAAAGATTTTTTACCTTGTTGCTCTCTCTCACTGTCTCTGTCTTGCTCCCTCCCTCCCTCCCTTTTTCTCTCTCTCTCCTATCCATTCTACTGATTTATATATTTTGCATAATGTTAAACATCTTATGTCCTCAGAGTTTGGACAGAAAAGACAAAACAGATTGTATACATGGCTTTATTCCTTCTAAGTAAGTGGACACATATATATGTAAGTACAGTTAGAACTGAGCTCAAGATGGGCATAGATAACAAGGATGGTGAAAACAAAAATCATAGGATGAACTTAGTGGAGTAATCATACAGTCAGTGGTCTTATTCGGTCATTTTTGGGGTGGATTATTTTTCAGAACTGGGAATTGATATGGATCAGTTGCATTGGTTAACTGGACTAGAAGGGGAAGTTGTGGGTTCACTATTTTATTATTTCAAGAAACTTCCAATGGACAAATACTGCAGGAAATTTCTGAAATTCTCTCTTCCTCCTAAGAGATGTTCAACTTTATCTGATTTTTAGGTCAGTCTAGACTCTTCTGAATAGCAAAGGAGCTTGAGCAAATCAAAGTGATTAGTAAAGTCATTAGCCATTCCATTTTTTTATTATTATAGCTTTTAATTTACAAGATATATTCATGGGTAATTTTACAGCATTGACAATTGCAAAACCTTTTGTTCCAATTTTTTCCCTCACCTCCCTTTCCCTCACCTCCTCCCCCAGACGGCAGGTTGACCAATACATGTTAAATAAGTTAAAGTATATGTTAAATACAATATATGTATACATGTCCAAACAGTTATTTTGCTGTCCAAAAAGAATTGGACTTTGAAATAGTGTACAATTAACCTGTGAAGGAAATCAAAAATGCAGGTAGACAAAAATAGAGGGATTGGGAATTCTATGTAGTGGTTCACACTCATTTCTTAGAGTTCTTTTGCTGGGTATAGCTGGTTCAATTCATTATTGCTCTATTGGAACTGATTTAGTTCATCTCATTGTTGAAGAGGGCCATGTCCATCAGAATTGATCATCATATAGTACTTCTGTTGAAGTATATAATGATCTCCTGGTCCTGCTCATTTCACTCAGCATCAGTTCATGTAAGTCTCTCCAGGCCTTTCTGAAATCATCCTGATGGTCATTTCTTACAGAACAATAATATTCCATAACATTCATATACCACAATTTATTCAGCTATTCTCCAATTGATGGGCATCCACTCAGTTTCCAGTTTCTAGCCACTACAAAGAGGGTTGCCACAAACATTCTTGCACATACAGGTCCCTTTCCCTTCTTTAAGACTTCTTTGGGATATAAGCCCAGTAATAACACTGCTGGATCAAAGAGTATGCACAGCTTGATAACTTTTTGAGCATAGTTTCAAATCTCTCTCCAGAATGGCAACATGTATTCACAATTCCACCAACAATGTATCAGTTCCCAGTTTTCCTACATCCCCTCCAACATTCTGTATTGTCTTTCCCTGTCATTCTACCCAATCTGACAGGTGTACAGTGGTATTTCAGAGTTGTCTTAATTTGCATTTCTCACCATTCCATTTTTGCAATAATTATTATTAACTAGTATTTATCTGGTACTTAGAGGTTTGCGAAATTCTTAATTTGTACCATTACATTTGACTTTACAACAGTTTTTAAAAGGTAGGTTCTATTGTTACTTTCACTTTAAAGATGAGGAAAAAGGAATTAGGAGAGATTAAATGATTTTCACAGGATCAAAGAACTAGAACAAATTTAGGGGAGGATTTGAATTTAGCTCTTTGCCTATGCAATTCCTTTTCTATTCATCTACCAGTTCTTCTAGCTATTCTTCTACCAATTCTTCACCTAACTGTCCCCCCTTTTGTGAAACAAGTAGTTAGCTTAGCTTTGCCAGTTTCACATTAAATCAACATTCATCTTTTTTGAGCTATAATATTAGAACACTGCTGGGTTGGTATTTAATACCCAGAGGGGAACCCCTTTTCATGGTCTGATTAGGATGGTGGTAGATTGGCTAAACTGCAAGGGAATGCTTCATTAAATGATCAGGTGTAACACTGATGGGAATATGCAAGAATTTATGCAAGAAATTCTTGTACTTAAAACAAGGTGGATTGAAGTTGGTGAGCATGGAGACAATGGGAAGAGATATTAGATAATGTGACATAGGAACCTTGTGGTAAAAATTCCAAATAACTGTTCTTTAGGCAAAGAAACCAGAGACCCCAAGACAGAGGTCTCTGGGTATGGATAACCTAAATGCAAGGCACTAGCAATGGAGACCAATACTGGAGAATAGCATATAAGATTGGGACTAGGATCTCAAGTTGAAAGTGGCTGAGGAAGAAGGAAACAATCCCATATCATCAGTTTAACTAGTGATTATTGCTATCTAGATTCTGTGGTCAGTTATTTCTACTTGCCAAAGTTCTTCAAAATGATGGGGGCATTTTCTCATTTTCAAGATTCTGGAGTTAAAACCCAGTGACTCACATCCTATTTGTGGCTTTTCTTATAGATCCAATGATTTGAATAGTCTCTTGGTGCTATGACATCCCTTTCTTTCATGAACACTGTTTACTCACTTGTAAATAGTGGGAGAAAAAATAGATTGACATGGTTATAAAGAACCTTTAAGAAAGTCTCTTTTACTCATGTAAGATATAGAGAGCTATGTTGAGAAAAATGTGGATCTTGACTGGAAAAAAGAAACACTGATTTAATGAAAGCCCTTTAATGACCAAATATCATTTTTATCATGCTCAATGATTGTGATCAGTTACTAGCATCCTTGCTGCCAAAATAAAGGAGATTCCAAAAAGAAAATGAAAAAAAAAATCATGCATCCTTTTTCTTTTTCTCCCTTTGGAGAGATTAGGTTTGAAAAAAATAGCACAAGGGGGGAAATGGTGGAGAAGAAAGGGGTGATTGGCGAAGGGGGAACACCAGTTCTTTGCCATGTAGCACTCTGAGAAACATGGGTTGGGGGGGAAGATTTAAGAAGTGACACTTTTGAATGTAAGCCAAAGCCAAGCCATCAAAATGGGACACTGTCTCTTTAAGTGCAAGCCTGCACAAATGAAAGGAAATTAATTAAGTATCCGAGGCTGGTGTGGCGCCATGGAAAGAATACACAATCTGGGTCCTGCATGCCAAATCTGAAATGAAAATGAAGGTGATCCGTCATATTCTGATGTTTTTTTAAGACAGAATATATGTTTTTGAAAGTTGACTAAGCAATTACCCAAATTAAAGACACTGGAAAAGCAAACAGTGGTAAAAATGCTTTAATTTTTTAGAGGGTAAATTAGTTTTAAAAAGTGTGCTTTTTATTATCTTAATGCTAAAAAGGAAAAAAAAAAAAGGAGGTGGAGTGCTTAACTCTTTAATGTCTGCATCCAGGAAAAGTTATTTACTGCAGCTGCCACAGACAGAGTTTCCCAACCCAAAGGAAAACTTAAAACAGGCTCAGACTACCTCCCAGTTCCATAGGGGAGATGTAAAAACATGATCAGTCTGCTTAGTGTGTGGTTAAAGTACCAAAGTCTTTCTTTTTTTCAGCATCTGACTCCGATCTCTCTCAATCCTCTTTCCTTATTTCAAGATGTTTAGAAGAATATTCACTCATCTCACACCAGAATCTATCACTGAACCACCAAAGGAAGGTCTCTGCAACTGGTCAGCTGACTGCACTTTTGTGTTGTCATAATGCTTTGTTAATCACTAATGCTAAGAAGAGAGAGGGATTAAAAAACTGGAAGAGACTCTCTAGGGCAATGAGACCTGTGCTTATTGATCCATTTGGGCAACTTGTTCTTTTTGCCCTTTTTTGGCATCAAACACAGCATAATGCATGTGGTAGGTGCTTACTAAATATTTTTGAATTGTGGAATTGTTATGTAACAATCTCCTTCCTGTATTTTCAACCCAACCAAATTGATCTTTTTTCTGTTCCTCAGATTCACTTTATACAGAAAGTCCCTCACATTTGGAGTATTCTCCATCTCATTGCATGTTTACCTTCATCTCAGAATCTTTTCTTCTTTTAAGATACCACTCAAACATTGCCTTTTGCACAAAGCCTTTCCTGGTCCCCCAACTATTACACCCTCATGCCATTTTTCCTGATTACCTTGTATTTGTTCCGCATATACTTAAAATAAGTAATACAATTATGCATACTTATATATACATATATGCATATTACATGCATACTTATATACTATGTATATTTGTATCTAAGAATATATGTAGCATATATATGTATTATATGCATATATATTTATATTTATATGTACTGTATGGGTTTATATATAAGTATATATTATTCCCTACAGTAGAATATAAACTATTTGAGAATAAGGCTTATTTCATTCTCTTTCTTTGTAACTCTAATTTCTAGCACAGTGCTTGGCACAAATACTTTATAGTCTGAAACCCAGAAACTATGTCCAATGGTCTGACATCTTGGAGATTTGCCTGACCTCTTTGAATGCAGTGCCCTCAGTCTACCTTTTTGGCTCTTTTTTTCTCAGATTCCTTTACCCAAAACAGAAGATGAAACAAAGCTCTCTGGAGCTTTTCTTGATTTAATGAATAGAAGAGGACTCTTCCAACAATTTAGGATAATTGATTTAGAACTAGGAAAAACTATAGAAGTTATTTAAGTCCAAGTCTCTCATTTTATCCACGGATAAACTGAGACACATAAATTAAGTTACTTGCTGAGGTTCACATGACTAATAAGTATTAGTTCAAGTCAGATTTCAAACTAGGTATTCTAAAACAATTTTTCCGTACCTTAATGTTGTTGTTCTTTGTTCCTTTTTGATTTTCTCTTTCTTTGATACCTGTATCCTCACTCCCTGGACAATTTCTGGAAAATCACATTGTTAATTGGCCTTATGTGATTTTCAGCTGAGATAATTTTTGCTGGATTCCTTTTTCCTGATATACCTGTGTCTGACACCTAGCATGATTTCCCATTGGAATGGGAGTCAGAAAGATCAACTTGTCCGATTTGGCATACTGAGAGAGACAGGTCACAAGATGGGCAAGCCCCACTATATGGTGAACTTGCTTTATTCAATTTCAGATGTCTGTAAAAACAGCCTGGATTTTGTCTATGACTCTGTTGACTTTCCTTTGAGTCTCTTAACTTTTAATTCAAATGATTTAGTTTTATGAAGTCCCTCTTTTAATGAACTCCAAGAAGAATTACAGAATGTTAACACAGAAAGGGACTTTATAGGTCATTTAATCCAACATCCTCATTTTACCTTGGATCCAGAAAGGTCGGTGGATGGTAGCTTGCTTCAAATCACACAGTTCATAAATAGTAGGTGTGGGATACCAATTCCAGTCCTTCTCTCTCTGAGAAGGGAAATAGAAGATACTAATTGTCTTTGCATAGTTAGAGAAACTGAGACTCAGAAGGCAACATTAAATAGTGGACTTTGGATAAAGGGCCCTGATATTCAAATCCTTCCTATTACATAATCTAAGGGATCATGGGCAAGTAATTTAATCTATTTGGGCTTCAATTTCTTTTTCTGTATATATACCTCATATATGGTATGAACCTCATGAGATTCAAATAGGAGTGTTTTTAAATATCTATATCTATTTATCCATATGAATAATATATAAATATCAATCTTGACCAAGATTGAAAATGTATAAACATCAGTCTTGACTAAGATTGTTGGTTAATTTGGTGGTGAAAATACATCAGAATCCTTGTCACTGATACAAGAAGAATTATATCCTTTGAGACAGATATATAATTTTCCTGGTTATTCATAACCACTTTAAGGTTCTCACTCTACCACCACTCAGTAATCCTTCCTTTCTTTAAGGTTCATTCATTCCTTATCTGTGATTTAAAATTCTGTGTTGGCTTTTGCATACTTTTGTCCTCCAGGATATGCCCCTTCTTTACACAATGAGTTCAGGGCCTGGTTCATGGATTTGAGTTCTACATTCTTCTTTTCTGTTTCTTTCCTGCACATTGAAAATGCAGAGAATATATCAATTATACATGCTAAATTATGCAAACATATTTACATATAAGACATATGACAAAAAACCAAGAAAAAAGCAAGACAAATAAAGTGAAAAAATATGCTTTGTCTACACTCAGAGTTTATCAGTTATTTCTCAGAGAGGATAGCATTTTTCATTATGTATCCTTTAGAATTGTTTTAATCATTATCTTGATCAGAAATGTAAGTTATTTTATAGTTGATCATACCTAGATGTTGCTTTTACTTTATACAACATTTTCCTAATTCTGTTCATTTTGTATAATTTCATTAGTTTAAGTTACCCCAGGTCTTTCTGAAACTATCTTCCTCATAATTTCTTATAGTGCAATAATATTTCACCACAATAATATATCGGGACTGCTGGGTGGCACAGTGGATAGAACACTACTGCTGAAGTCAGGAGAACCTGAGTTCAAATTTGACCTCAGATACTTAACATGACATGTAGGCTGTGTCACTTAATCCCAGTTGCCTCAGGGAAAAAACAAACAAATAAAAACAATAATATATCACACTTATTCAATCATTCCTCAATTGATGGATAGCCCATCAATTTCCAATTTTTGCCACCATAAAACCAGTTCCCATAAAGATTTTTGTATATATAGGTCCTTTTTTTCTTTTCCTTGGTATCTTTGGAATAAACACCTTGAAGTGTGACTGCTAAGTAAAAGGGTATATAGAATTTCATAGCCCTTTGAGTATAGTATTAATATGCTCTCTAGAATTGATAAACAAGTTTACAATGCCAACAATGGTGCATTAGTGTCCCTATTTTCCCACACATCATTCAGCATCTGTTATTTTTCTTATCTCTTCTTTTTTGTACATTAGCCAATTTGATGTGAAATGGCATCTCAATTATTTCTCTAACCAATTGTTACTTTGAGCATTTTTTCATGTAACTATTGATTTATTCTGATTGCAAATATTCTCTGAATATTTGTCAATAGGAGAATGGCTCCTATGTTTTTTTAAATAAATTTTGCTCAGTTTTAGACATATTTGAGAAATGAGAACTTTATCAGAGATACTTGCTATATTTACCTGCTCCCCTCCCTCCCCCCCAGTTTCCTGCTTTCCTTATAATTTTGGATATATTAGTTTTGTTTGTATATATATATATTTTAGTTTCTTGTAGTCCAAATTATCCATTTTATTTTCCTTGATACTGTCTGTCTCTTCTTTGGTCATAAACTTTCCCCTTATCCATATATCTGACAGGTGCAGTTTTCTTTTCTCCCCTAATTTTCTTATATGTTACTCTTTATATTTAACGATAAATATTTGAACTCTTTTTTGGTATAGAGTGTGAGATGTTGGTCTATACCTAGTTAATTGCAAAATTACATTCCAATTTTTCTAGTGACTGTTCATAAAATGGTTATGAAAGCTTAGATCTTTGGGTTTATCAAGTACTAAATTACACAGTCATTTACAAATGTGATTTATTCCATTGATTCTCTACTCCCCTTTTTAAATAGCAGCAGATTGTTTTCCTAATTTCCACTTTGCAATACAGTTTAAAATCTGGTACGTGCATACCACCTTCCTTCACATTTTTTTTTTCATAGATTCCCTTTTGTTCTTCCAGATCAGTTTGTTATTTTTTCCTTTGCTCTATAAAATGTTTCTTCAATTGGAGGACTGTTGGAATCTTTACGAACTGCTAACTCATTAGAGTTGATAGATTATTGATCTGATCTTACAAGAAGATGTTTTGGGCCAGAACCTGAAACAAGCTACTAAGCTAATTGATACAATGCTTGGGTTCACACCTTTATTCATTGGAGTTCACAAGTATGGGAGATTCACAGAGTAAACTTTGTAACTTTGTGAATTCATACCTCCCTTGAAGCTCTTAGGGCCAGAGAGCACTATGAGAGAAACCCATAATCCCTTTCTATCGAATCCCACAATTCTTCTCTCTCGAATAAATAGAGCTTCAAAGGGGCCAGTTAGAAGAGTTTTCAGAGGAAGAAGCTATGAGTGGAGAGTTCAGCTGAAGATTGAGAAGGCTCTCTCAGAGGCACAACCAGATTCATCTTCATCTCACACCACTGTGGTGGCTGGGCTCTTGCATTTCCCCCACTGAGACCAAGCTGGTCTGAAAGACTCACCAGAAAGCTAGCCGAGCCCCAAGTAAAGTAGACAAGAGATTCATTCCATCTCTGTGCTGGCTGGAGGCTGAAGAAAGCAGAGGCAGAGGCTGAAGGAGAAAACCTTTGGATTTGGAGACATTTGGAGGGAGCTCTTGGAACCAAGGAGAAAGATAGGCCTCTAAAACTCTAGCTATCTGGGCCCAAGGAAAGAGACAAGACTTGGAAGGAGAAATAAACATTTGTATTTTTACTAGCTGGCTGCATTTGGGGTAATTAGTAAGGCTGCCTCCAGAAAACCTCCACAAAAAACCTACCTTCTCCCAGAGAGAACCATTCATATTATTATTATAGTAAAGAAAAGAAGAACACAACAGAGGACATTTTAGTATCACATTAAATAAGTACATTAATCCAGACAGAATTGTTATATTTATTACTTTGGCTTGGCTTATCCATGAGCAATTAATGTTTTTCTAATTCTTTAGATCTGAATTTGTGTGAAAAGTGTTTTGTAATTGTGTCTATTTAATCCTCAGATTTATATTGGTAGGTAGACCCTGTAGTATTTTATATTTTCTGCAGTTATTTTTAAATGAATTTTCTCTTTCTATTTCTTGCTGCTGCATTTTGTTATTAATATGTAGAAATGATAATTTATTTTATTTTATTTTATATCCTGTAGCTTTGCTAAAGTAGTTAATTGTTTCAACAAGTTTTTGAGTGGTTTTTCTAGGTTTTCTAGGTTTGCATATTATCTGCAAAGAGTAATATTTTTTTTTCTTCTTAACTTCCTTCAGTGTTTTTTTCTTGCCTTATTGCTATAGCTAGCATTTCTAATATGATATTGAATAATAGTGATGATAATGGACATCCTTGCTTCATCCCTGATCTTATTGGAATGATTTTTATGCTATCTCGATGAAAGGTAATGCTTATTCTTGGCTTTAAATGGGTACTACTTATCATTTTAAGAAAGGTTCCTTTGATTTCTATACTATGCAATGTTTTTAATATGAATGAGCATTTTGTTTAATTAAAAGTTTTTTTTTTAGCATTTATGGAAATAACCATATGATTTCTCTTGGTTTTGTTACTGATATTGTCAATTATTCTGAATGTTTCCCTAATATTAAACTAGCCTTGCATTTCTGATATAAATCCTGATTTTTGTGATGTATTGTTGTCATTTCTGTATTCCTTCATTCATTTATTCATTTGTTATTGTTACCATTGTTATGGTATCTTAGTAAGATGTAGTTTCTCTACTTATTTCTTTTAACTAGGTCTATTTTACTATTTGGGCAGTTGGAAGACACAGTAGATAGTGCACCAGACCTAGAGTCATGAAGATTCAACTACTTAAATTCAAATATGGAGTCAGATATTTAATAGCTGTGTGACATTGGGCATTTCACTTAACCCTGTCTGTCTCAGATTTCTTATCTGTAAAATGAGCTGGAAAAGGAAGTCCCAAACTACTCCAGTATCTTTGCTGAGAAAACACCAAATGAGTTAACAATGAGGTCACAAAGTATAAGATACAATTGAAAAACAGTGGAAGATCTGGACATTTTTTACTATTACTTTGTCCAAGATCATGCCTTGCCATTTTTTAAAAATTTGAACAAAGCATGATATCTCCAACACCATATTTTAACTCTATACTTCTTTTTGTTTTAAGTTTATTTCTTGTAAAAAAAAAACATATTGTTGGATTCTGGTTTCTAATCTATTATTTCTGTTTTATGGTTGAATTCATTTCATTAACATTCATTGTTATAGCTGCTTACTGTACATTTCCTTCCATCCTATTTTGCAATCCTAGATCTTTTATCTTCTAGAAAATTATTTTCTGATATAGATTATATATATATATAACTTTTTATTGACAGAACCCATGCCAGGGTAATTTTTTTACAACATTATCCCTTGCACTCACTTCTGTTCTGATTTTTCCCCTCCATCCCTTCACCCCCTCCCCTAAATGGCAAGCAGTCCTATATATGATAAATATGTTGCAGTATGATATAGATATTCTTTAATGTGGTAGCTGCTAATCTTGTGTGGTAATTAAAGATTGATGAGAAAATAGGAACAATAGAGAACTACAGCTGGATGGTGCAATAGATAGAGCACTAGGCTTGGAATCAAAAAGTCTCATCTTCATGAGTTCAAATTTGGTCTCAGACACTTAGCTATGTGATCCTGGCCAAGTCACTTAACCTTGTTAGCCTCAGTTTCCTCATCTATAAAATGAGCTAAAGAAAGAAATAATAAACCATTCCATTATATTTGCTAAAACAACCTCAAATAGAGTCACAAAGAATTGGATACAATTGAAGTTACTGGAACGACAACAGGGACAATAAAAGGGGTAAGGTGTGGGAAAAGATAACATGGAACAGAATCACTTGTCTATGAAAAGGGATTTGGCTTTTCAAGGAGAAGGCTGCAGGGGAAGATAGTTGTTGGAAGGTACATGGATGATATGAAATGATGAGGATGAACAGAGCAGAGGGAATTGTCAAAGAATGGCCTAGCTTTTTTCAGCAAAATATAAGTATATTAGTAGAAGATCCCTGGGAAATTTGAGGATTTTTTTTAATATACAAGGTTCAACATAGCTATATATGAGATAGTTAATAAAGGAATTATGAAAGGATTGCCTTATAGTACTAAGTGCGCAACTGAAAACATAAAATTTTACTGGACCCAGTTATCATACTTTTGTGATTTTTTCCCAGTTTCATTAAAATAATGTGTTCAAGGGACAGCCAAGATAGCACAGTAGAGAAAGCACTACAGCTAAGTCTTCCCAATATTCTTCATACACCTGTAAAATAATATGTCTGCAATGTCAGAGCCAACAAAGTTGAGGTGAAATGTGTTTCCATACCACAACAATTTTAGGAGATAAGAAGTAAAGTCTACATGAGGTGGTAGTTGAACTGGAGCCCATATAGCAGCAACACCAGGTATGAGATATGATGGTAGTGACAACAGTAGAAGCTGCTACATCAATTTCAGGAGCTCTCAATCCAGAGACAGTAAATAACTCTAGTTACCAAGGGGATCAGAAAA
The DNA here is from genome assembly GCF_016432865.1 of Antechinus flavipes. Lineage (NCBI taxonomy): Eukaryota > Metazoa > Chordata > Mammalia > Dasyuromorphia > Dasyuridae > Antechinus > Antechinus flavipes. The sequence goes on from NC_067401.1 coordinate 153,331,035, forward strand.
GAAATACATAAGAGATAATGAAGCACAATAAACTTCATGTTACATAATCTTTAGTGGGCCCTCATGGTTATAAGGCAATCTGTTTAGATTCCCCTCATTAACTCATTATCTCATTCAGGCTTACAGCTATTGAAACCTTAAAAAAAAAATTCTCAAACCTTCCATGGATCCTTTGCCCACATACTCTCACCTGAGAATCTTGCTCATATTTTGTTGGAAAAAAAAAATTGAGCCCATTCTTTGAGAGGCAAAATGAAGGTGAAAGTTGATTTTATAAATGTATTCAAGATATTAGTTGTGGAGTTGGGGAAGCATTAATTAGATTTAAATAATTAGATCTAGAGTGGGTGAAAGGAATCAGTGTTAAATAAGCTTACAAGGATAGGAGTCATATTGTGAAATGCTTTAAATGATAGAGGAGTGTGCATTTTCTCTTATAGTCAATGGAGAGTTATTGGAAGATTGTGAGCAAGAGATTAATTGTAAGAGGTACTTTAGGAAGATTATTCTTATTATAATGGTTTGGAGGATAGTTGGAGGGGAGAGAGATTAAAAGCTGAAAGACCCAGGATATTGAAGAGAGTCTAATTAGAGGTATGTTCATTCAATTGCTAAGAAGACAGAAATATAATAGTGGTTAAAAAAAAAAAAGACTTGACATGTAATTTCACATCAGAAAACGGAGAAGGAATAACTGAGAATAACTGATAGTTAACCTAGGCAACTAGAAGGATGATGATACAGTAAAAATAAGGAAGAGTACATAATGCCCAATACTTCTTTCACTGAATAGCATTCCTATTTTTTTTGGGGGGGGGGGCTTAAATTTTTTTTTGAGGAGTTAAGTGACTTATCCAGGATCACACAGCTAACAAATGTTAAGTGTCTGAAGCTGGATTTAAACTTAGTTTTTCCCGATTCCAAGAAGCACTGCACCATTTAGCTGCCTCTCAGTAGCATTCCTGATACCATTTTATGATAATGACATAGAGAGTTGAAGCCAACTTCATTAATTTCTCATTCTACTAATTGTATTTCCATTCACTACAGGAAAGCAAAATCAAAATATAGTGAATTTTAAAACTTGAAATAGAATTGCTCAGGTTATATGAAGGAATGTCCTATTGATAATCTGACTGAATTATGTTAATTAGTGTTTGTGTAATGTATATATGTAATTGAACTGAGTGAAATGGTTCTTTCTTTTTTAAATGGTTCTTTCTTTAGAGAGAGAGGGAGAGAGAGAGAAAGCAAAGGAGGAAATGATAGAGAGATAGAAAGAGACAGAAATGGGGGAAAGACACAGAGAGAAGAGAGGATAGAACATTTTTCTTTTCCTCATCTCTTTCCCTCTTTCCCTAGTACTTTCAACCTCTCTCTTTCTGTCTCTATTTTAAGAGTACAGTGTTTATGTCAGGCTAATATTGGGTCTGTGTAGCACAAATAGAATTTGAAAATAAATCAAAATTTATCTGTGATTTCATCTTTTATATAAGTTTTTTCTTAAACCTTTACTCCCATCCCAAGTTTTCAGGGTACTTTCCTTCTTAAAATTGCTTTCTATTATTTTTTGTAGTTAGCATTTATTGATTTAAGAAGCTTATGCAAATTACTCCATATGTTTTTAAACAATAAGACTTTTTTTAAATCTATTTTTTAAATTTTCCAGAAAAAGTCATCGTTTTAATGCCTCCACTATTATCTTTGTAAATTAAATTTTGACAAAACAAATGTAGAGAAGGCTATTGAAGAAAACCAGTAGCCAAAATGTTTGGTTTTTCTTCTAACCATGGAAAATTCCAGTATTACAACTCAACAAACAAAATTAATGATATATAATTTTATCTAATTTTTTCTCACTTTTTTGGTAAATGAGAAAGGGATAGGAGGAAAAGATTTTATCTCCTCAATCTGTAACAAAATGAATGTTATTCAATAACCAATTTGCCTTGTGAAGGCAAAATATATATGATCATTAGAAGCTCAAATCTAGTACCTGAGAAACTACCCTGGTCATTAGGGATATAGAATAAATAAGGAATAAATAAGTAGAGAGCTCATGAATAAGAGAAAGGAATTAAAACAGTTAAATATAATAGAGGATACAGAAATTAGAAGAATAAGACAAATGCATTTTCTTAGAAAAAAGAGTCTTCAAAAAGACTCTTGAACTAAGAGATTGATGGTAGGAAAAGGATTCTTTTTAACTACAAACTTGTGATAAAGAAAAAGTTCTGGGTAATATGGTAGTTAAGAGAATTGTATCTAGATTCTGGGGGAATCCAGTTCAAATATTGCCTCAGATATCTACTCATTCATGTGGTCCAGAAGTAGTCACTTAACCTGTTCATCTCAGCTTACTCATCTGTAAAGTGGAGATAATAATAGCACCTACTACCCAGTATTTTTTATGGAGATCAAATGAGATAACATATATTATATATAGTGACATATAAATACTAGCTATTATTATTATTATTATTATTATTATGAAGGACAGTTACATAGGGTCATACATGTATATATTTATACATGTCTAACATATACAGAATAGTCCAAATAAATAGGAGAGGTGAGCTTATGTCATCAAAGAATCTTAATAAAAATAATTATTGGAGATAAAATCTTATTCCTTCAGAGAGGAAGAGGTAGAAATTTTTAAAAATTCATAACAACATAAGCTTAATAAATGTGATCATATACATATTTATGAAGACATAGAGGCAGAGAGGGTCTTCATAAGTATATATAGAATTGTCTAAATTATAGTAGACTTTAATATTTTCTTTTAGCATACTAACATGTAAAACTGAAAGTCACTCCCTAATTTAAATAAAAAAAAATTACCAAAGGAAATGAACAGAAACTCTAAAAAAAATTACAAATTTTTATTGTTTCACAACAATGATTAAAATATATATATAAATTAAAATAACTACAAATATTTACCTCACAGTGAGCAAATTAATAAGAATGACAAAGGGTAGAAATAATGCTTATGAAGCACAGAAATGCTATTTGTTTTGGTAAACCTATAAATTGGTCCAAACATAGATGTAGATCGATCTATCTATCTACATATATTTATATCTATAGATATATATGCTTAAAGATTATGGACAATTAAGAAAAATATTAAAAATATTTTAAATGTTCTCATTATGTAATCCATATTTACCATTGCAATGCATATGTCTCCAAGAAAATCAAGATGAAAAACACACATATAAAAAATATAAACATATACATATGTAATACACATACACTATATACACACACACACATATATATATACTTATATGATACAAGGTGTATGTGTATTATATGTGCGTTTGTATTTTTTTTTAATTACATGTAAGTGTGTTTGGCAAAGAATTGAGGGAAAGTATAAAGGAGGTGCTCAATGATTAGGGAATAGCTAAACAAATTATAGCATATGAATGTAAAAGATGATGAATTTGAAGAACTCAGAGAAACAGAAAAGGAAGACACACAAATAGATGCCAAGCAAAGTAAACAGAAACAGGAAAATGGCACAGACAATAACATATAATAGAACAGAAAGATGACTGATATAAAGTGAATGTTGTATAGTTTTCATGATTGAACAAGGTCCTACTGTAGTCACTCTTTAATTGAAGTAAGAACCTGTGAATGTGGAATGTTGATTAAACTTTCAGATGTGTTGTTTGGTTTTGTTGCAATTTTCTCCCTTCTTTTTATGATCTTTGTTAAATAGGTTAGAGTAAGAACATATGAACATAATGTAAAGAAAAGAAAATGCATCAATAAAATTGTATATTGTTGATATGCTGTCCACCACATTGGTTGGAAAGAAAAGCAAACCAAACAGAAAATGTCTTCTCACTGACCCAAGATAGGAATTTCCAGATGCCATCACAGCAGGGTTCATAGAACTTTTCCTACTTCTAGGTGGTCAAAACCATGGCTTTTTCACTAGTCACATATACATTTTTTTTCAAACTTAATAATGTAGCTGATAATTATATGTTAATTTTCTTCCTTGACCCAGGAAACTAGCACATTCAACTAAAGCTTCAGACATTTTTCTTTATTTGTACAGAGAACATCCATTATAGGTTATGAAATAAATTTTTAAGGATAATCTCAGTCGAAAATTGTGAAATTCTCTTATATACTTCATAGTATCATAGAATGTTAGAAGCACTTTGGAAATGATCTAATCTTACTGTTCCATTACAGAAATTAAGAAATCAAGATGAAGATAAAACGAATTTGTCAAAAGTCTTATAGTTAGTTAATGGGTCTTACTTCTAGACTTTGGCTCTCTTTATTCCCAATTAAGCATATATGTTCCATTGTGTTACAATAGTTCCTTTTCAATTATCTACAGTGATGGAGTGAACTCAAAATATGGATAAAAACAAACATATTTGATTCTACAATGTATAGAGTGAATCCAACAGGCAGACATTTTTTAAAAAGAGGAATGAATGTAAACTCCTATGCTTGAGTTCAGAAAATCAAGTGCACAGGTGTAAGTTAGAGAAGACATAATTAGACAAAGTTGTCTGAGCTCAAGTTCAGCTTGATTTTACTAGCTATATAACTGTAATTTAATCACTTAACTCATCTGTGCTCAATTTCCTCTTCTATAAAATGTGGATAAGAACAGTACCTATCTCTCAGAATATTATGAAGATGAAACAAGATAAAATTAGTCAAGTATATTGCAAACCTGAAAACACTATAAAATAATGATGATGATGATGATGATGACACCAATAAAGAATATTAATTGTGATTAATGTAAGAAAAAAATTTGCTGTTGCAGGAGACTACAAGCTCAGTAACAATCAAAAATGCCACAAAAATTTTCTTAGACTGAAAAGTCTAAGCTATGAAAATATTTACATAAAATTATTAATCATAACCTCCCTATGAATTTTTTGAGGAGGAGGGGGAGAAGGAAACTTTGGCTAAAGTTTTTGATGTTCAAATCAGCTCAGAAATTGCATCAGCTGTCAACTCAGCTGTGTATATTTGATATGCAAATCAAAAGTGAAATTAATCAAAGTCCAGCTTTAAGACTCTGAATCATTAAATTACTAAAAAAGGATTTTATCAAAATATTGATTATGTTTAGGAGAAAACAACCAACAACCACAACCACATATTGTGATGATATAACATATTCTTTGAGCTAGTTTTAATTTCCTGAATGTTTACACTAAAAGACAAAATGAGACAATTAAGGAACTGGGTTTATAATCAAAATTAGAAAGTCAATGAATTAGCTCAAAATAAGCGGCAAAAGTAATTTTAAAAAGCTCATTATGTTGGAAAAAATTCCCCCCTGTTGACAATTGAAAAAAATAAATTAATAGACAAAAGGAAGGACTGGAATTTTTTATAAGGTCAATAAAACAATAAACCATTAGCTGATTTAACTAAAAAAGGAAGGAAATAAAAAAAAAAACAATAAAAAAGAAGAAGACAGAGAAACATGAGTAGTCAAGAAAAAGAAATGAGCAAAATTGGAAACAAAAGCTGCTGGCTCTTTTCTCCAGTCATTTATTCTGCATCTTCCTTCCATCCAATGTTAGTTTTTTGTTCAGGTGACAAAATTCTTCTTAGGCCCACAGAACTTCAACATGTAAGTCAAATGCAAATTTTCTGAATCAGTGAGTTTCTATCAATTATAAATAACAAATTAAAATGCTATAAATACATATGAAGGATAGGAAATATTTTCAGATCCAAACTTCAGGAGAATATATGCTATAGTCATCTTTATGATGAATTTTCAGTTTGTAGATTTAGATTTTTCTTTTTTTCTTAAATAGGTGATCTTGAAAACAACATTGTATCAAATTATAAAAATAATATCCTCTGTAACTTGATACATAAAATTTTATTATGCCATTCTACATGTGTTTTAAATGATTCATTATCAGATAAGGTAGAAGATAATAAATATAAATAAGGATTATAAATCACCATCCAGAAGGTGAATCTTCAGGGGTGGCATTTTGCTCTTCCAATCAAAATTGATAAGAAATATAAATATAGTGGGCACTTTAATTCTTTATCTTTCAGTTGTTAATATCATGGATTCAGAGCTGAAATAGATCTTAGAGATCGAAAAGTCCAGTTCCCTTCTTTTACAAATTCAGAAACATGTATGTAACAATAAAACAAGATTGTGTGGTTATAAATGGTTATAAACTTAGCTCTTTTCAACAATGAAGTGATGCAAGGCAATTCCAATAGATTTGTGATGGAAAATCCACAGTGAAAGAGAGAACTATGGAGATGGAATGTGGATTAAAGCATAATATTTTCACCTTTTTTTGTTATTTGCTTGTTTTTTCCTTTTTGATCTGATTTCTTTTGTGTAGCATGATGATCATGGAAATATGTTTAGAAGAATAACACATTTAACCTATAGCAAATTGCTTGTTATCTTGGGGTATGGGGTTGGGGAAGGAGAAAAATTTGGAATACAAGGTTTTGCGAAGATGAATGTTGAAAACTATCTTTGCATGTATTTGGAAAAATAAAACACTATAAAAGAAGAAATATATGTGTGACTCTTACAAAAATGAAGGTTGAAAACTATCTTTACATATATTTGGAAAATTGAAGTACTACTGAGAACTAAAATAAAAATACATAGATGTTATATTTTAAAAACACACATGTATATAAAATATGTGTATATATCCACATATATAGGTATATGTATATATACAAATATGCATAACACACAGACATATGCACACACAGAGGTTCATTGACTGAAATTTTTATAGATAATAATTGCCTCAAGTAGGATTAGAAACCATGCCTTTCTAACTTGGAAGCTCAGTACTATATCAATTATGCCATTCCTTCTCAAATTAATTATGTAATGATAAAGATATGGTCTACTCTGCAGTATTGCTGACTACAGCTTCCTGTTTTCCTAGTAATGTACTTATCAAGGTTGCTTTTGATATATTCATAGATGATTTTCATGATATTTATACAATGTCATACATGTGTTATATAATATCACACATATTGCAGACTTTACATGTATGTATATATAATATATGCATGTAATATATAAAATATAATAAACACATATGTACAGCATGCATATATACATATGCATACATATGGTCAAGAAGAGGTAGAAAGAGCATAGAGCAAAGTACAAAATAGTCTTCAAGTAGGAATTGAGGCAAAGTGTATCAAGGAAATGTATAATGGAAAAAAGAAAATTGGTTGTTCCTATGGCAAAAGTGAAAAAATGCCAAATGAATCTCTGAATATTACCTATAATGTCAGCAGTGAGAAAGGCAATCAGAATGTTGGGTAACCTTTCCCCATTGTCTCCACTATGGGAAATCCATGGGATGACACAGACACAAATCACATAGAATGAGTTGTAACATGGAGGTGTAACCTTTGTTTCTAACTTCTATCTCGCAGAAACTATGGAGGCTGTTACTTTCCCTTTCAGAGCAAGATAACAGCTTTGTTATTGTTTCAATAACTTTAGAAGCTAAGATGAGGGAGAAAAACTTAGCAAATGAGATAATGGATTCATATGAGTATATGAAAATATAAAATCTATACCTCCCTAAATCCTGTCCATAGATCAGTCTAAGTTTCTAGAGGATAGAATCTATATAATCGTGTCTTTATATTCTCAGTACCTGATAAAATGTGAGTGGCTTATGATAAACTTAATCAATACTTCTTGAATTGAATAGAAATCTGAATTTTTCCAGGATTTTTATTTTTTTTTATTTTGATGCTGTTTAGTTTTAATTATTCTCAAGTTGGTTTTGACATCAAGTAATAGATAGAAATTTTAATTCTTCTTGTCCTGTAACTTTTTCTGAAACTTGTTTGACAGTTTATTCCAAAATAAAACTTCAAAAAATTATATGCAGACCTTTTTTTTTCTTTTTATGGTTTTCCTTACCAGACAGTTACAACAGTGATAAATACCCCTGTTACATCATCCCCTCCCCTAATGAATGGGTAGTTGTTTCTTTCCACAGATTAAAATTAATCTCAAGGACAGTCCTTGATTTTGCTCCTCCCTGTTCTTTTTTAGAATGATGTAGAAACAAGCTGAGAAATATTTGCATTTGGGTAGCTTTAAAAAATAAATTTTATTTTATTTTCATTTTAGAGTTTTCTCCCTCCACCCATTAAGAAGACAAGAAAAATAAAGCCCATCACAAATATGTAAGATCATTCAAAATGAATTTACACATCAGCTATGTTGAAAGAAGAGAAAGAAAAAGTGAAAGAAAAAAATTTTTTAACAAGTAGAGAAAGAAAATTAGGAAGAAAGAGAAAGGAAGAAAAAAGTATGGAAAGGAGAGAAACAGACAGAGGAACAGACAGAGAGACAGAGAAAGTCAGACAGAGACAGAGACAGAGACAGAGACAGAGACAGAGACAGAGACAGAGACAGAGACAGACACATGCTCACAAAGACAGACAGAAACAAACACACAGACAGAGAAACATAGAGACAGAGTCATACACAGAGAGACAGGTAGAGAAAGGCAGAAAGACAGTTAGAGAGATAGAAAGTGAGAGAGAAATAGAGACAGAGACAGAGAAACAGAGAGAAGGAAATATACTTCAAGCTATAATTGTTTGGGAACAGGAATTGGCATTTGGTTCCTATTTTGCTATAGTCATTTAGAATCCTAGACTATCTGATTTAGAGCTGCTTCTAGATTATCTAGTCATTTTATTGTAGAGGTAAGACCTAGTGGGATTAATTGACTTGTTGAAGGTCGTATAATGAGAGGAAAGAAGTGATAATGAGAATCTCTAATACTCACTGGCCACTTGCTTTAGGTGACAGGATCTTCAAAGTTTTATAGGGAAATAACAGCTAAGTGTTGCCATCTTTTTAATTTAACACTATTTTTAGGCTCTTGTATTCAAGGCTCAAAGTCACTGCTTGTATTCTGGTTAGGTTTAACTAAAAGAGTCATAGGTTCAAAGCGATAGTGAGAGCAATGGAATGATGAAGAGAATTTCTAATACAGGCACAATATTCTTACAGAAACATTTTGGATCCTTTCATTGAAAGAAGGCCTATATTAGTGGAGATATAGGGAGGCTGAAACCATTTAGGTTACCTCTTTATTTTTTTAGTTAAGCAGACCATGGACAGAACTTCCAGTATAGAAAATGGGCAACAAGTTTTAAGAGCCTTTTAGAGAGTTGTAATGAGAAATCACTACAACCATGGAAGGAGGACCAGAATTTATTTGGTAGTGAACTTGACCTCAAATTTTCTACTTCCAAGATTAGTCCTTACTTAGTCTAAAAAATCCAAACAAAATAGAGCACCAAAAAGTGAGAAAGAATTTGATTAAACAACAATAAATTAATAAAAGCTGTTCTAAATATTGTCTGAAATTATCCTAATTATTGAGAGGGAAACTTGCTTTCATGCAGTGTGACAACAGAAGGTGAATATGACAAGATCATTCAAATATTCTCATTCCATAGATGAACAGTTTTTACCTGCAAAATCTGAGATGTCCTTTGGACATAAGGCCAAATAGTATCTCTAATATGGCATAAGGAGAAATTATGGGACATTTATCATCATATGGGTGTTCAAATCATACTCTCTTGTTCTTGTTCTTCCTTCCTTCTTCCTTCCTTCCTTCCTTCCTTCCTTCCTTCCTTCCTTCCTTCCTTCCTTCCTTCCTTCCTTCCTTCCTTCCTTCCTTCCTTCCTTCCTTCCTTCCTTCCTTCTTTTTCTTCCTTATCTCTTATTATTCTCATGCTTATTCAATCTCATACTTATTAATTCTGTAGGCTTAAACAAATTATTTAACTTCTGCATACCTCACTTCTCTTGTCAGTAAAATGAAGGGATTATACTACATGACTTCTTCCTCTATGTTCTCTCATTATACATTTTTCCAGAACCAAATAGTTTAGTTGTAATGGATATATGTCAATCATGAACGATCAACAGTGTGAAAACTGTGTGCCAGGTACTGAACTACGCACTGGTAGTACAAGGTGGATAAATAACAGTCCCTGTTCACAAGAAGTTCACAGTTTTCATGGTAGATAAAATGCAAACAAGTAAGTAAAAAGATATATACAGAATAGATTGTAGGTAGTCTCAGTTTTAAAGAAAACTATGGAAGGCTTGCTTTCATGTAGTATGACAATGAGAGCTAAGCATGATAAGATCTCTTGAATATTGAAGGAAAAGGGGCAGCTAGGTGGTGAAGTGGATAGAGCACCAGCTCTGATGTCAGGAGGACCTGAGTTTTAGGGTATAAAGCGTCTAAAACCAAATTTGGTTTTAGACACTTACTTCCCAGCTGTGTGATCCTGGGCAAGTCACTTAATTCCAATTGCCTCAACAAGAATATTGAAAGAAGAGAAACTAGGAGATAAAGATGAGAAGGGAGAAAAAATTCTATCATATGGACATGCAATTGTCATGATTTAGAAATAATTTAGGTTTGCCGACAGGATAAGTCTTAAGAACAGCAAAAAACCCCAATAACTATGGTGTTCTTCCTTTTCTTTTTAAAAATTAAAATCAGGCTATCCTAGGAAAATCTGAGATGCAAAGAGCAGTCCAAAGCAAACCTTTTTTTTTTTTTTTTAGGGTATTATATCACTCTATGCACCCTCCAGAAAATCAGTATTAATAGCAACAGCAAGAAAGAGCAAAACCAACTATTTCAATATTCATGCAATTAATGATCATGGGAGAAATGTGGAGTTTCTTTACTTCTCTGAGGCCTTTTTTCTCTACTGGTATGAGAAATGTTAACTGCATTGTGCTCTAATGAGCCATACCCAAACTACTGTTTTCTGGTTCACTGTTTATTTGATTTCTTTATTGTAATGAAAGTCAGATGGCCAGTGTTTACACTAGTAGTGTGCTGGGGGATAAGGCTGGGAATCATTCTAATTAGCTGCAAGTGGATCTCAGATTTAACACAGAGGAAAGAACAAATTTTTAGCAACAATTTTAAATTGAAGTCCTCATTTATTTTCATTATGGCCAGCCAAAAACACAAGCTCATATTTCCTGGAGCTTTACCACTATATGGCACAGAAAACTGCATTTCAGAAGCCCTTTCTTTCTTGTATGCTTCCCTAAAACCTAAAGAATTGTCTGATGTTCATAGCTATATGGATGGTGAATCACATCAAGTCATGTACACAGCTCCAAAATATGATACTAAAGACTAGAGGATCACAGCCAATGTTTAGTTGAGTAGGGATAAGTTAAACATTCTCTGCATTTATCATATGTTCATGTTGGAGACATCCAATTGGTTGATATTTATTTTTTGTCCAGACCTGTAATTTCATTAATGTAGAATGAATTTTCATTTGAAAAAATTCCTCAATCAATAAAAAATGGCAACTGAGCTGTAATTTCTGATCTTAGAGAGTTGCCTGAAATCACTGACAGGTTAGGTGACTGATCTCGTGTCATTCAGCTAGTAAGTATATCAGTGGAAGAATTTGAAAAGCTTTTTTTCTACCTTCAAAATAGTGTAGTAAACAGAGGGTAGGTTACTAGGTTCTTTAAAATGATATAAAATCATATATACTTGATATTAAATGATATATACTTCATGTATAGAATGTCATACCAATATGTAGTAATTTTTTTTTTACTTAAAGTTTAGCCAAGGATACATTCCTTATAGGTGTACTATTAGGAATCAACAAAATTTATAAAAGCTACAACTATAATATTCTTATTAGAATAATCAACAGTGATTCTATCTGTAGGTATATATGTTCGCCGTGAACACATTTTTACTTACAGACATGATTTTAATAGTTTAAAATGGAAAGTTAAATATAAAATGCTTAATGTATTCTTGATTTTTTGTTGTTGTTGTTGAGGCAATTGGGGTAAAGGGACTTTCTCAGAGTCACAAAGTTAGGAATTATTAAGTGTCTGAGGTCAAATTTGAACTCACATCCTCCTGACTTCAGGGCTGCTGCTCTATCCAATGTGCCACCAACTGTATTTTTAAGTAGATGTGTTTTTCAGAAAAAAACAAAACAAACAAACAAAACAAACAAAAAAACAAAGTTGATGGAAATTGTATCCTGGAAGCTTTTTCATTGTGACCCCCTTACTTTTATTTTTTTCCCATTTCTTTTAATTTGGAGATGAAAATGGCCAAGAACACTCCTTCAAAAGAAGACTCCCCAATGTTTGCCACAGATAATTTGGCTAACAGAATTCGAGGACTCTCATTTCCTCTTCTAAGATAGTGTCTTCGGGACCAAAGTTTTCCCTTTGCCCAAGCTATCTGTGAAATAGGAAATTCATATCTCACATTATTGTTATGAGGAGTAGATGAGAAAATGCATATGAAGTGTATTGCAAACATTGCAAAATGTAATAAATAAATATTCTGACAGTTCTGTGATATTAAATATCTGGAATTCCTCCAACAATGCTGATGGCAACTCCTAGATTTTATACCCTTGGTGACACCTATCCATAGTCTCACAAAAGGTCATCCCAGGATTTCTAAGCAAGATTAATTATTTTTTTTCCTTTCAAATTTTTTCTCATTCAGATCATTGTGCACAACAACAGCAATGCTGTAATAATGATTTACTGTGAAAGATTTGGCTACTCTAACCAATATACAATGATTCAAGACTAGTCCAAAGGACACATTGTGAAAAATGCTATTTACTTCCAGAGAGAGAATTAATGAACTGCATGTAAATTGAAATATAATTTTATCACTTCCTTTATTTTTCTTGCTTTGGGGGGGGAACTATAGTTAACATGGAAAAGTGTTTTGCATGATTTCTTTTGTATAATTGTTATTATTTGATTTTCTTATCTTTGGGTGTGGGAAAGGAGAGAGAGAGAATTTGGAACTCAAAATTTAAACAGAAAAGAATATTAAAAATAAATAATAAATTAAAGTATTAAAAAAAAATTCCCCCATTGTCCAGAGATCATCAATAAAAGATTTTGGTGTTCTTTTATCAACTATATGACTTTCTCCTCCTATCATATAGGTCACTGTTAATGTTTGCTTTTACTCTTTTTTGGAATACTTCAAGGGTTATATATTGCAGCCTACTTCCCCATGGACCTTTATGTGATGATTATCTTTAGTTCTTTGAATGCACTGGTATTATCCATTTAATTTTTATATAATTAGACTGAAAAAAATGAGTTTTGAAAAAAACAGGTCTTTCCATTTATCAAATATTGAGCTTTGCATTTCTCCCACAGCATTCTTTCTCTGATCTTTTTGTACAACTAATTGTTCATCTATCTGTTATTTTTTTTTATCAGATATACAAATTATTATATACCTTCTACAGGGTGATCATCCAAGAGCATGTTAAAATCTTAACAACAGACATCTACATGGCCTTTCCAATTTGCATGGAAAAGCCAAATTCCTCTAAATGATTCCAAATGTCTTCCTGCACGTTCCAAAATTTCCTGAAGTTTAATACAATTAGCATGTCATATTCAAACATGAGCCTACAAAACATCACTCCATTTATAGGAAATCCCTTTTCAACCAATAGTCTTTGATGAATCACAGAGGTGAATACTTTTGGTGAGCACATATCTTTTCCTTTTATTCCTTGTTTATTAAGAGGATAATCTAACAATGCTATTTCTGGTTTTGTATCCTCAAAAGAATCACAGAAGATTTAGTTGTATGTATATGAAATACTGACCAAATCTCATAGAAAACATAATTAATTGTAGAGTGGTTAAGAACTCCATCAATGGATGGAGTATCAAAAGTAATGCATATATTCTTGAATTATCAAATATTTTCTTGTTACTATTTCCTTTATTATGATACTTGTTAACCTCCTATCTGGCAAGAAAAGTTTACTATATATTGGCAATTCTTTTCCTATTTGGACTTTATTTACGACAACAGCCATGACATTGGTAAACACCTTTAATGAGCCTATAACATGTAATAGGGGATGGAGGAGTCTCCATAACATCTTTTAAATTTTGTAAAGGTAGTTTGGAAAATTATATAAAATTGTGAACCAAAAATTATGTAACTAAAATTTATCCGGCATTTTTAAGCTTGAGAGAACATTTTATATATATGAACTCATTTGTTATTAATCCAAATTTGTGAGGTAGATCATATTATTATTCCAATTTGATAGCTAAGAAGCAGAGGCTTTTAGATGTCTATTTTTTGAAGTAGGATTTGAACACAAAATCTCCTTATTTCAAATAGAGCAATCTATTATTATTCAACACATGAAATGAAAAGAATGATGGAATGAGTATGAATTTATTTAGAAGTCATGAAGATATTAAGAAGACAACAACAGAAATTGGAAAGAGGAATTTTTAGTACGTTCAGATAAACATATATTTTTTCATTTACAGAAACTCGAGTAAGAATAGATGACATCTAAGGGAGATAGGGTGAAAAAGCCAGACTAGAGAGCTAAGGATTGAATTGACCTGAGAACACACAGATTTAGTGAAAAATTTATAGCATCATAGTATTTGAGACTAAGAACTGGAAGAGACCTTGAGGATTATCTAGTCCAACTTCTTCATTTATCAGATGAAGACCCAGAGATGAAGTGATCCAAGATCAGTTGGGTAGTAAGTGGTAGATTTGGGATTTTTATTGAGGTACTGTAAAAAATAGTCAACTAGTCCATAAATATTAAGAATTTTCTATGTGTCAGGCACAGAATTAAATGTTGGGGACCCAAATATTTAAAAAAAGATAATTCTTGCTGTCAGGGAATTTATAATCTAAAGGGGAAAGACAACATACAAAGGAAAACTAAAAAGGGGAGGAATTAATAAAAAAGTAAGAGGACAACCTAATGGCAAATGAAGAATTGGCTGACCCCTTGAGTCTTTTTAAAATGGAGACTCCATCTTGTAGTTCTCTAATCAGAAGTGCTATTATGGATATTGATCTTACTGAAAGTGTATATGTGCCAAAGCTAATGAAATCTTGAAGGATGATGAGTACCCTGGGAGGGGAAAAGGAGGGAAGAGATAACAGTCCAGTACAAGGAGTACAAGCTATTG
Organism: Antechinus flavipes; assembly: GCF_016432865.1. NCBI lineage: Eukaryota > Metazoa > Chordata > Mammalia > Dasyuromorphia > Dasyuridae > Antechinus > Antechinus flavipes. Next base: position 153,346,123 of record NC_067401.1, read on the forward strand.
TGCGATGAAAGAAGAAATCAGCATGTTAATTTGTATTTATTCTTCAGATACTTAAATATATACTTGTCTGCCTAGATAAAAATTGTTCCATTTTTATGCTTTTATTCCCTGTGCCTAGCACAATGCCAACTATATAGTAGATGCTTATTAAATATTTGCTAATTGACTACTGATGCATAAGAAAACCAGAGTCAAAGATACTAAAACAAGTTTCATGAAACAAAGGTTGACCAATTTCCCCAAAGATTCCTCCAATATCAGGCATAATGCAAACCAGAAAAATGTAACTAGATTTGTGGTAGTGTGCAGTAAAGAGAGATGTCATTAGTACTTACTGAAAACTATGAAGGGAATAATTAGAGGAAATGAATGCACCAAGTGCCTACCCATTAGCCTTTGTGGTTCTGTGGACAGAGAAAGTAAAATACCAAAATACAAGAAAAAGATTAAAACAAAGTTTATTTTGCTCATCATGTGGAAATAAGTTGTTCTTTTTAAATAGAGAAGAAGCTGAATTGCAACATCAGCTCTATGATGCATCTGGAGGGGTGAATTCATTACTGAAGAGTATAGTGTTTATTAGGCCAAGGTCACGGGTTTATTCCACATGGGAGTTAGCCACTAAATAGATTTTCTTTAACTATCTTACTGATGCACCCTGTTGATCACATGAAGACAGTGCACAAAAATAGAAAGATATTGTTGAATTGTATTCTTTATTACAAATATGGAGATAAGCAAAAGTCTGTCTCTTACTCATAGTTGCTTTGTGTATCATTTTGGAATGTGAAACATAAAATGGGAAAAGAATACTGGACTCTGTGCACTAATAGGCTTAATTTTGCCTTGATTACTTATTAGTTATGTGTTTCAATAAATTACTTCATCTCTGTGGATCTCAGGTTCCTCATCAGTAAAATGAGACTGGATTAGGATGACTCATAGGATCACCTCTAACTCTAATATTCTGTGAGTCTTTATTATCTTTTCTTTCAGGACCTTATCAGTGTACTGCAAATTGTTTCAAGTCCCAGAAATCTACCAGCTCCTCCACACACAGAGGCGTGTGGTGACAAAGAGGAGGGACTGGAGGAGGAGGAGAGAAATATAATTATAGTTGATATATAAAACAACACATGTCTCTCAGACTGAATGAAGGACCAAGATGACTCAGCTCACTTATTTTACTTCTTTTGATTTTAAAGGAAAAGTAGATTTCTAATCTATAGCAAAATTCACAACTAATAATGAGTAGCTTTGGAATTTAGAATGTTCCCTAAGAACAAAATACCTCTTTTCCTGAGTTATTAAGTGGCAGTGTTGTTCATTCAATTATGCATAAGACCTTCCTGAAGTTCAGGCCAGCTAAGAACACTGTTTCCTGGTATGGTTGCTAAAAGATGTACTTGCAAATGTATGATTCTAGATTATACTTTAAATTCCAGAGCTGGGATGTAACTTCCTTAAAAAATTCCAGAGTAAATGACCACTTCGTTTAAGATCCAATGATTGATAAAAACTATAAGATGAGCTCTTCTAAATTTCTGGATTTGTGATAATTACTTTCAAATTAGCTTGAAAAAAATAAATATAATCTTCCTTACTTCCATAATGCACTGTTTATGTTCACTGTTGATATTATTTTGAATAAATGTATTGACATGAATGATCCTTATTCTATAATTTCAGAGTAAATGGAAAGGATTTGGAATTACTTGGATGAAGAATAGCTTCCTTTTTCAAAGGCCCATGAAATCTTGACCAGCAGAACAAGCTGAAAATATAATGGAGACTCCAAGGATAATATTGAAGCATCTAGGTGGTATAGTGAGTATGACCAATGGTTTTGAAGTCAAGAACTAAGAACAAGTTCTATCTTAGACACTTGGTAGCTACACTTCTTTTGACCTCAGTTTCCCTACCTATATATAATGGGGAGAATAATAATAGTACCGATCTCATAAGATTTTTGTGAAGACCAAGTGAGATAATATTCACAAATATTAAAGTGATATTATAGAGAGATAGTACTGGTATTAATAATATTAACAGCTAGGTGAAATAATGGATAGTACATTGGGTTGGGAGCCAGGAATTTAGCTTCAGACATTTACTAGCTGTGTGATTCTGGGCAAGTCACTTAGCTCGAAGTTTGCCTCAGTTTCCTCATCTGAGTTGGAGAAGAAAATGGCAAACCACTCCAGAATCTTTGCCAAGAAAAGCCCAAATGGGGTCAAGAACAGTTGGATGACTGAAAACTACACAACAACAAAATTATTAATATTGATAACTATTGTTGACAGATTTCCTGATGAGAAATTTATTTTCAGTATTCTTTTAATAATTGAAGTGATTTGTTTCAGCTTAGAAGCCTATAGAACATTGGAAGGGGAAGAGAAAATTATTTCAAACTTGGCTTATTTTTTTTCAAAATTAAAATGTTACATTTTCCCCTGCCCTTAGTTTCTTTTGGCAAGTATCTCTTGACTTCTTAGTTATTGAGGGGTGGCACTGGGATATAATGCACAGCATGATTATTATAAAAAAAAAATCAAATAAATAAGATTACCAAGTGAATACCAAACACTTGTGGACTATGCCTTTAAGATCTAGCTCAATATTGAGCCAGGAAGAATTTAAAATTCAGCAGTAGTAGCTGGTCAGAGGGTTGTTCTCGTCTCAAGGCCAGTAAAAACTCCAAATGAAAGATCTAATTTATCACATTTTGGGATATGTTCAGGGTACCAAAAAGACTTGTTGGTTGGCTTTCAAAAAAACAAAAAAGTATGGAGGAATCCTGGACTTCCACAGTGCTAAGAATTCCAATTTACTGTTATGAGCAGGCAGAGTTAGTACAGAAAGGAATGTCTCTGCCCCTTCATCCCCTCTCCATGCTCACACACATATGCAAAAAATTTATAAATGATTCATTCATATCTGTGCTTTACCACTTTTCTCTCTTTATTAAGGGAGGAAAACTTAAGTTTGTGGTGGTTCAGTCCCAAATTACAGGAAAAAAATGTTAAGGTAGCCCTAGAATCAGGAAGTTAATTTATACAAGTCTATTGAGTGAATTCAATCCCAGTTAAATTCCCCGTATTTACCAAGTGCTTGCTATGTATCAAGCGCCATACTTTGAAAAAGAAGTATAGAGACCAAACTAAAGCATCTTTGCTTTCACAGAGCTTATATTCTATGGAGTCAATTAATCAACATGTATCTGTTAAGTTTCTTTGAATCAAGAACAATAATAAGTGGTACAGAATAAAAGTAAAGAGGATGGAATAGTTATGATTAATCTCAAGGAGATAAAAAAATTTTGAATTAAAGGAAATGGGAAAGTTTATTGGGTAAACTAATATATTACAAAACAATGGAAGGCAGGAGCACTTGACCTGTGTCCTTTTGTCTTACGTATTAGGTAACTTCAGGTAAATGTACTTTGAAATCCTTTCTAGCTATGAAACTCTGACATCTCAATGTAGCTTCTCTTTTTCTTCATATATTCTTTATCACAGTAGGCTTTGGCATTGTGTTCTCCATCAGGCCCTTGAAAAATGAAAGTAGGCAGAGAACCTACAATGAGCTCCCAAAATGGGATATGAAAAAGTCAGTACTATGAACAGGAGGGTCACAATCTGAAGTTCAGCAATAGAGAATCAAAAGCCAAATCTTTGACTATAATATCACATAGAAGTAGAAGACAGAAGTTCCCCTATAATACTGTCATGCCCAAAATTCAGAGCATTCAAATTAAATAAAAATATTTATAGTATAACCTTTGCCTTATCCAATTCTTACAATACATGATACTCAAACTCATGAACCCATACTATTATAGCACCCCAATAACAATTAGCCAATAGAGTCAATTAGATTTAAGAAAGGGCTTTTACTCAAATGGCAAATCAAGAATGGTAATTATAAAATATTTGCATTATATACTCTGTACATACTTTCTCACAAATATACAATACAGCTCATGAGAAGAATGAAAAAAATTATAGGTGAATGTTTATGACACATTTCTGGCATGAAATGAATCCCTTCTCAGAATAATGTATTAAAGTACACAAAAGTAATACATAAAGTTACAGAAGAAACACATTATATTGAAACATATTTAAAAAACTAAAGAAAAAAACAGAAAAACAAAACAACAGTTTTATTACAGATTAATAACCTTTGCTCTAGAACATGTGTCTCTATTCCCTAGAGACAATGTCTACTACTCAGATGTTAGTTATTATACTAAGGTAGAAGAATGTGGTTAAATAAGGAAAAATAAATTCCCTCCTTTATGTATCAACTATATGTCTCTTTCACAGGCTAGATACTGTTCCCAAATAGTAACTTTTTCAATTCCCACCAAAAAAGTTCTCTTGTAGTACTGAGTTTTGGAAAAGCTCAAGCAAAGTGAGAAGTGAGGAAGAATACTTTAGGAAAAAAAAAAAAAAACAACAAAGCACAAATACATGGCATGAGAGGAAAGAGTATCATGTGTGATGAATATCAAAAAAACAATTTAGCTAGATCATAGAGTGCATGTAGAAGAGTAAATACAAGGAAACTAGAAAGGTAGGAAGTATTCAGATTATGAATGGTTTTAAAATCCAAAGAACAAAAAAAATCTATCTATATATTAACTTGAACATGAAATTAATAGTAAAAGATTGGAATTGATTGAATGCGGGAATGATATGGTCAGAAGCATATTTTAGATATATAACTTTGGAAACTGAGTGGAGTATCTACTTGTTTTAAGAGAGACAAGTTAGAGAGATGTTAGAACACTACAAGCAAGTTGAGATGAAGGTCTAAACTAAAGTGATAAATGTTAGGGCAACATATGAGGGATAATTTTAAAGGTTAAATTGACCTGACATTAAAAAACAGATTAGATACATGGGATAAATATGAATTATTGACTTCAAGACCAAGCAAAATTTTTATCTCTTCATCAGAATTTAGAATTAAGTGAAAATAGTTACAGTGTCAGAGAGACATCACATGTGATGAACAGGAGGGGAAAGGAGGTCTTCAAGGATAACTTTAATTGTTTTCGTGAAATCTGAGGCAAAGCTCTCGGAGAAAGCATGGAAGGAGAGACTGTAATAGGAGTCTGTGGAGAAGAAAACACTTGAAACTCACTATGATGAATGTTATAAAGAATCAATGAGAGGATCTGAAGGTGATTCCTCCATACTTTTTTGTTTTTTTGAAAGCCGACCAGCAAGTCTTTTTGATACCCTGAACATATCCCAATATGTGATAAATTAGATCTTTCATTTGGAGTTTTTACTGGCCTTGAGACGAGAACAACCCTCTGACCTTTTACTACTGCTTCCTGCTATGAAGACTCAGTAAGGATTATATAGCATCAATTTGTCATGGATCTAATCAGGAAAGTTCTAACAAGGAACAAAAAAAGTCAGGAACTGTTTAGTAATGACGTTTCTCAGTGGCCAACACTGCCAGCAATTCAGGTGTATTATCACTAAGTTCTCTGGAAGGTACCCTTAAGGGGTTGGGGTATCTCTCATATCTGCCATTGGCTACAGTCTCCAGCAGTTGTATTTTTTCAATGTTATGGGTACAACTATCCTAGTTTCACTTAACTAGTTCATCTTTATAAAGGAATATTTACTTTAAAAAACCTAGCCAGAACATTTTCTTCCTAATACCTTTGGGAATAATCATCCCTATACTATTTCTAACTCTAGGTAGGGAAGAGCAATGTTTAATAGTTTTAGCTCAGCACTCATATATCATTAGTTTCATCAAGTTCCAAGTTCAACTTCCCCCATTTTTTTTGGGGGGGGGGAATATGGCTTCTCAAGACTCTTCTACTGGACTGGTTGTAATGTACATCCTAAAATTCAAGACTTTTAAAAATGCTGTGGCTCAAGCTCTTTTATCTGAGGATTTTCTACCTAAAACTTAGCACCTAGAATGAAAAAAAAAAAGGATGAATGAAACAGACAAACACCTCAAGCATATTTCTTGGGTACATGGTCTAAAAACAAAGGGAAGATGACCTTCAGGTTCTTCCCCAGCTTAATGCATGGTGTCCATGCTGTGAGTGAAAGAGTCCTTTATTCCTGTGTGCCCCCCCCCAAATAGAGATATAGATTGTGCCTCTCTCTCTCAAATATATTTAAAAACAAAAGTAGCTTTGGCTATGTGGTCAATGGAGAAAGTATACATCTAACCATGTGGAAGGTGAATGAAGAATTTAGGCACTTGTATCAGTCTTCTTGTCTCCAAAATGTGGGGCCCTGACTTCTTCCATATGGGTTTTTACATCTCAGATTATCTGGGCATGTGTTAAACACCCATTATATATATATATATATATATATATATATATATATATATATATATATATATATATATATATATATATATATATATGTTAGTGCCTTGTTATCAATAAATTTTTTATTGCTGTATATATCCCACAAGTACCCAATTGCATTTTTATCCCTGAGTATGAATTATTAGACTGTTCTAGAATGTCCTAAAATGAAGTTATGAGATATATAAAGCTGGGGAGAGTTTGCGCTGTATTTGGCCTAGTGTTTTAAATGCAATAGTAATAGCAAGGAAAATTTTACAAAGCGCGTCATGATGCTAACCTCAAAAGATTAAAGATGAATACCAAAGTACTTCAGTAACCTAAATCTAACATACAAGAATTTATTGAAGTCTTTGAATCAATTAATTTAAATAGATTAAAATATAAAATTCATATTTTAAACCTGCTACATCTGTTGGACTTAATGTATTCCATATACTTAATATCCACTCAATAAAGTATTTGTTCCAAAACTAACTACTTGCAGCTTTAAGGGTATCATTTCATTAAAGTATACTAAGTTAAAAAAAAAAAGTTGTTCATGCTATCTGTATTTCTTTTGACTTTATGGCTTTTCATAATAAAATTAATAACTTATTTTGTATAATACAATGTGATGCACGAAATTCTTTATAGTAGTCCTATTCAAGACCGATTAGCAAGCATTTATTAAATATCTACTATGCATTAGGCACTGTGCTAACCACTGCAAGTATAAAAAAGCAAAAAGTCAGTTCTTGTCCTCAAAGAATCTGGGGGAGGGCAAAATACAAACAATATATATAAACAAACTATAGACCGGATGGATTTGTGATAATCAACAGAGGGAAGACACTAAAATCAAGAGAGGTCAAGAAAGATTGCTTGTAGAAATTAGAATTTTAACTAGTACTTGAAGAAGTCAGGGAAATCAGAAGGTGAAGATGAGAAAGAAAAGAATTTCAAGACATAGAGAATAATCAGTGCAAATGTATGGGAGAATATAGTGTAGGAAGACTAGAAAAGTAGGAAAGACCCATGTAATAGAGGATGGTTAACGTCAAACAATGGACTTTATAGTTGATCCTGAAGGCAATCAAAACACACAAATTTATTGATTGAAAGTGGTGATAGCAGTGGTGGTGGCAAGAAGGATAAAATGGAGGAGAGTATATGACTATGTAGTCAGATAGTTATCTTGAAAACTTTCTTTAAATGGAGGTTTGGGAGTTTAAAGCTCCTCCTATAATCTGAGGCTCTTAGGTCCACATACTTCTTTCCTTGTTGTGTGGAGTTTACATCAGCTGAAAAATCATTAATGTAGTTAATATATTTAAAATATATTCCCTATACTTAAATATACTCATTATATTTTAATTGGGCACAGATTAAGTTTACAATACACAATGCCCCCCAAATATGGTAACAAGTTTAAACTTTAATAGATTTAAGTTGCTCTAAGACTTTTGGGACACCCTGTGCCCCCCTTTTTATTTTTTGGATTTTTAAAAAGTACTTCCTTTATCCTATCCCCTTGTTCTTCAGTTTCTCTGTAATTCAAGCTTTTCCTCAGAAAGAACAGAAAATCATTTGGTTCATTAGTTTTTTTCCCCCCATAACAGAATTATATGCAGCTTGCTAAATAGCGATCCTAGCTCCTTTGCTCTTCAGATGTAGAAGATATAAAATCTTGTGTTATTCTAAATATAGCTCCACATTTAAAAATTATTTTTTCCTAGTAGTTTATATTTTCTCCTTAACTTGAGAACTTAGCTATAATATTTTTGTGAGTTTTCATTTTGAGATCTTTTTCAGACAATCATCATGGATTTTTTTCAATGTCTATTTTACTCTCTAATTCAAGAACTTAAGGGCAATTTTCTTTAATAATTTCTTAAAGTGTAATGGATTTTTTATGGATTCTTTTTAAAATCATAATTTTCATGTAGTCTGACAATTCTTAAATTATTTCTTCTCAATCTGTTTTTCAGCTAAGTTATTTTTCTAATGATATGTTTTTCATTCTTTTTTATTTTTCTCATTCTTTTGATTTTGTTTTATTATTTCTTGATGTGTTATAAAGTCATTAGTTTGCTTTACCAAATTCTAATTTTTCAGGATTTTTTTATGAGTGGTGCAGGGAATAAGTTTCTGGATCTCCTTTTGCAATTGGTTGAATTTCTTTTCATATTTTTTAAAATTTTCTTTCATTATTCTTATTCCTCTCCCCCTTTTAATTTTTAAAGTTCTTTGTAAGCTCTTCCATGAACTTTGGGACTTGTGGCCATATCACATTTTTCTTTGAAGCTTTATAGAAAACTGCTGTGTCTTCTTCTGAGTTTGACCTCTGATCTTCTCTATCACCGTAGATATAGTAGGATGTATACATAGTAGAATGGTTTTTTTCTCTAATTTTTCTTACTCATTTTAATAGCTTATTTTCCCACTATTAATTTTATGTTAGTGTCAGTCTCTGTTTTCAGGGTGTGGGGGATAATGTCTCAGGCTTCATATTATTTTTGCTGCTGTTTTCTGAGCTGTATCTGAGAGTCTTTGACTGGTTCTTCTAAATATTCTATCATCAAAGACCAGGTGTGATCACTCTTTTTTTGGTTTATACCTTAGTCTATAAGTGAACTCAGATACTCCTCTCTGCCCCTAAACTGAGACCAGGGGCCCCAGAACCACTGCCACTGCAAATGCTCTTGCTCCCTGGGGTTCTTCATGTAACTACAAGTGCCAAGTTGCCCATCTGCCCAGAGCTGAAACCAGGGATTAGTTCTTCCAGGGACCACAACCAGCAAGGACCCCTTTCTGTGACCACATTCATTAGCCTGTGCTCACTACTCTTTGCCTATAGCTGAAGCCTGAAACCTTGTATGGTCACCACTCTTGGACCTTATATCCAGTGCCAACAGAGAACTCTCAAAATCTTCCCTTTATCAGCTGCTAAACTTATACCTGGTCTGTTGAAGTGAAAACTCCAGAAGCTGCAAACTAAAGTTATCTCTGGGACTTGCTCTTTGTTCAGTGGCAGTATCTGCAGGAGGGATCTGCACTTTAATCAATTCAGATGACCACACCTGGAAGTCAGATTTTTCCTAATATTCTGCCAAGTTGTCTTAGGCTGGACAACTCCTTTACCTTGACTTTTATTTATTTTAGCTGTTCTATTTTAAATTATTTGTAATGGAATTTTGAAGAGCCAGATAGTTTTCTGCCTTATTTCATCATCTTCCCACAATTCAACTAGGACAACATATTCTCCCCCTTTCTCCAGGCAATTTTGGTTAATTGATTTGCCCAGAGCTACCCAACTAGTAAATGTCATATGTCTGAGGCCTGCTTTGAACTCAGGTTCTCCTGCTGTCAGAGCTGGTGCTCCATTTACCATGCCATTTAGCTGCCTCAAGATGATTTGTTTTTTATTTTTTTATTATAGCTTTTTATTTAAGATGATTTGTTTTAAGATTGTCTTTAAGATCAACCCTGGTTTGCTTATTTGTAAAACAAAATAATGTCTTCTACCTGGTTCAAAGATTGGAATAGTTGGATGGTCAAGAAAGAAAGTCTGTCCTTTGAATGACAAATCTCAGAATTTCTATAATTTCCCAATCCCATTCTACTGCTGTCTAGATGTTACTTGATCTTAGAAGCACCAATTTAGTTATTTCCAGATTCATATTTGTTTGTGGGTCATTCTTTTTAGAAGAGAGGTCAGTTCTTGAAGTTTATTTAATCTGACTGAATAAAGCCTGTTACCACTGTGGAATATCTGCTTAAATTGACAAGCATTGACAATAGTGTTCCATTCTGGAATTATACTCATATAACATACATTTTCGATAAGAAGCACACACACATATGCCACATACCTGAAAATTAAGATGTTTTTATAGAAGACCGTCTAAACATCTAAAGGTTGAGGAAGAGTGCAAATGGGGTAGAACACATGGAGTAGAATTTTATTTGTCTTGAGATTTGTCAGGAAATGGAAAATAATAGCAAATCACACCCATCAATTTCCAGTAACATGAAACATTTAATTTCAGGCCACTGGGGGTTAAACAAGAAATTTTTTTTCTTTACATTTCTTTTTTTTTCTCAGTTTGACATTTAGGCATACTGAATGTTTAAGAGAAATTAAACCTTTTCTTCTCTCTCTAATATGAACTTGGTATTTGGATTTAGGTGTGGGGCTAGTTTGGTTCTAAATGACTGTTTAGTTATCATAGGCCACGTGGCTGAGACCAGTATTTACTGCTACCAGGGTGTATGTGTCCGGGAAAAGGTTGGGCTTGTTCATGGCTTGTGAAAAAAAAAACACCCTGAACAGAAAAGGGAAAAAAAAAAAAAAAAAAAAAAAAGGATTGGATTACAGGTCAGGAAAGATCAGCTTTCAAGTCCTGCTACAGATTCTGCTCTCCATATGAACATGGGCAAATCTTTTAAGTTCTCTTAACCTTCACTTTCTCATATGCAAAATGAGGATATAATAATGTAGAAGATTCAAAATGAGAGAAATATGAATGATAATAATATAAGTGGAAATATGTAATATTTTGTTATTGTTCAGTCATGTCTGAGTCTTAGTGAACTCATTTGTGGTTTTCTTGGAAAAGAAACTCTAGCAGTTTGCTATTTTCTTCCCTAGACCATTTTACAGATTGAGAAATGAAGACAGTGTTAAATGACCTGCCCAAGATCACACAGTTAAGTGTGTAAGGTCAGATTTTAATTCAGGAAGATGATTCTTCCTGACTTCAGGACCAGTACTCTATCCACTGTGCCACCTGTAGTATATAATGTCTAATGTAATATATTTGATATAAAATGTAATGTAATATGTTATATATGATATATAATGTAATATATTGAACATCTATATGCTATCTGTAATATAGGATAGAAAAATATATTATATCCCATTCTTTTATACTTACTCTATATAATAGAATTATATAAACATATATAATACATAGAAAATATATGCTATTATATACATATCATTCAAGTGTTATAAAATGATATGTTTAAGATATTTTAGAAACCTTCTATAGCATTACATCAATATTAGCTTCTCACTTGCCTCATACTCTGACTTACCAGACTATTTTTCATTTCTTTCCCAGTGATCTTAACAACCTGGACATATTTTAACCCTTATGGCTTACTTTTTGGATTGGAAAATTTCTCTCTACTATATCCATAAAGAAAGCACTCAAACAAGACATATTCACTTCTAATTTAGCTCCTAACTGAACAAATTGTCCTCTTTGCTCCCATTCCAGCAACTTTCCTATATTTCCTCTATTAGAATGTCTAACTTCTTTGGGACAAAGGATGTTTTTCTGTTTGCTTGTATCCGTATTGCCAGTACAATGCCTTCTACATAGTAAGTGCTTAATAAATACTTTATCTTATGTAATGTGTTAGGATCCTAGTATTAACTCAATGGAATTGACAGAAGCAATGCTTATTTGTGGTGTTTTTCTTCTTTAAAATATAATCGTTCTCTCTGGGAGCAGGTTTCTTGGGGAGGTTTTCTGGAGGCAGCTTTAGTTGCAGTTGAAAGAATAATCACTCCAAAATGCAACCAGCTGATAAAATGCAAATGTTTATTTTCTCCTTCCAAAATAGCCCAGTTACTTTCTCTTAGTGGCCTATCTTTCTGCTTGGTTCCAAGAGCTCCCTCTGAATGTCTCCAAATCCAAAGGTTTGTCCTTCAGCCTCCAGCCAGCCAGGTGGAAAATGGAATGAATCTCTCTTGCCTCCTTCACATGAGGTTCGGCTAGTTTTCTGGGGAGTCTTTCAGATCAGCTTGGTCTCAGTGGGGGAAGTGCAGGAACCCAGACACCACAGTGTGAATCTGGTTGCACCTCCGAGAGAGGGGTTGTGGGTTTTTGTATCTCCCCAAGTGATCCTGGCTCTCAATCTCCCAGAGTGCTTCTCTCCAACCCCTGACAATGTTCCGAAGTAACTAAGTTGAAGCTCTAAGAGCTTCAATATATATGATCTCCCAAAGGTTGACTCCTCCTGAGGGAGGGATTAAGGGAGGTATGAATTTGGATATCTCATACTAAACTGCTGAAATCTCCCAAACGTGTGAACTCCAATGAGTGTAAACACAAGCATTGTATCAATTCCATTGAGTTAACACTAGGATTCTAACATCTCCCTTGAGTTATCACCTTGTTTCAAGTTGAGTTAACACTAGGATTCCAACACTTATTGGTTCACACATTAGAATGAATCCTTACAAGGTGTTAAGTCATTAGAATTGATAGAAACAATGCTTGAGTTTACACTTTTGAGAATTCACACATTAGCTCACACATTAGAGTTCACAAGTTCAGGAGATTCACAAGTCAGAAGCCCACAATCCCACTCTCTCAGAGGAAGAGTCAACCTTTGGCTTCACACCTTTAAGAGATCATATATAAGAAGCTCTTAGAGCTTCAGTCAGTCAGTTTGGAAGATTGCCAGGAGTCAGAGTTGAGCTTAGAGGCAGAAGCTGGCAGAGGCAAAAGACTAGCAAGGAGAGCTCTCGAACCCAAGGAAAGCTCAAGTGAGTTCAGTTCAGGAGATTGACAAGCTAGAAACTTCAGTCTGGCAGAATGAAGGATTCGGAGGAGGAGAACCAAGATTCAGAGAGAGTTGGAGGTGACAAAAGACAAGCTGCAAGAGCTCTTGGAACCAAGGAGGGAGAGAGGCCTCTAAGAAAGCTAACTGGGTCCAAGGAAAGAGGCAAGACTTAGAAATAGAAAATAAACGTTTGGATTTTATCAGCTGGCTGCATTTGAGGTGATTATTACTTTGAACTGAAACTAAGGCTGCCTCCAGAAACCTCCCCAAGAAACCTGCTCAGAGAGAACCATCATATAGTATAAAAAAGAAGAGAACACCACAGTAGTAGTTTAGTGTTATTAATAATCTCAGGGGATAAAGAGAAGATAAGTTAAAACTTATTCTTGATATTGCCTGTGTGACAATGGATAGATTATAGCTCCTATAAAGATTTGACATTATCTATTCTACTATTCTTCTTTTAGAAGAGAAAGCAAGGTCTAGAGATTTTAATGGACTTACCCCAAATTGCAGAGTAGTGAGTGGTAGACCTGAATTTGAAACAAGAGACTTTCTCTAGTCAAATCCTTCACTCTCGCCCCTCCACTGTTCACAATACTTCTCAGGAACTTCAGACCTACTTCATAGAGTTTAGCTACTGTGATGGTGAAGACAGTTCCTGAAGCTGATAAAAATCATAGCTTCCTGGTATTCCTTAGGAGAACCACTTTTATGATTGTATCTGAGATTAATGTACTTATGGGATTTTGCTTTCTATAAACTGTAAATTGGCTTTAGAGTATGATCAAATTATCAAAAATGGAGGTACCTATGTAGGAAGCAGCAAGGACTTACTTCTGGAAGAAAATGTTCTTGTGTTTCTCTTTCACATATGTGGGAGTAGTCTCTTTCTCCCTGACAGTACAGCAAGAACAAAATGAGACTTTAAAATTGTGAGTCTGGAAAAGATAAAATCAAAATGGTGAAGGAAAGTTGATATTTTTGTCCAGTTCACCCAACCTATTTCCTCCACAACAATCTAGAAGCCACCCAGAATGAATTTTGATCAGTTAAATCAAGAAAAAAGTTACAGGGAGAGAATTTTTCAATTTATGGGGGGGAAGGAAAGAGAGAGAGAGAGAGAGAGAGAGAGAGAGAGAGAGAGGAGAGAGAAGAGAGAGAGAGGAGAGAGAGAGAGAGAGAGGAGAAGAGAGAGAGAGAGAGAGGAGAGAGGAGAGAGAGAGAGGAGAGAGAGAGAGAGAGAAGAGAGAAGAGGAGAGAGAGAGAAAAAAAAAGAGAGAGAGAGAGAGAGAGACTGACTCTCTCCTCTTCCCTCTTGCTTCCAATTTATTTCATTCCCAATCCACAAGGAACACCTGCATCAACAAAGGCTGCTTTGCTCCTTCAAATTTTAAGATCCACAGCTGCGGAGGCTTTCGGAGAGATGACCTGCCTCTTCACTTAGGCATGGTCCTTAACAATTCCTGTTTTTTGTTTTATGGAAATGCAATTATTTTTCCCCACAGCATAGTCAGCATTAGCTGTTATCTAGGTCCACATGCTAAGGTATCTGAGTCCACATGCTAAGAAGTGCAAACAGCACTATAGCAGGTGTTGAAACTTGTGACATGTCAAACTTTCAAATGGAGAAGAGGACTATAATCAGAACAGACATTTTTCATAAGTCTCTCGTCAGTTTCCTGGCTCAGTCCTTTGATATGTTGGCCCATTTAATTATCCCAACTAAAAAAGTCTTACCGGATCTCTTCTCCTTTTCCTTCTCTGCAGGTTACCAAATGAATTCTGGGAGAATCTTACTCAAGAAAAGCTCTTGGGTGCTGCTGCTTCTGTGTTTCTTGTGTTTCTTATGCCCTACACTTGGGTACCATATGTTGTATCTGGACTAGCTCTCTGCAGGATCTTAAGACCAGCTTTGGTCTTAATCGAGGAGTGATGAAGGCAGGAGAGCCACAAGGATAATCAGAGATGGAGTGTCTTCATTTCCAGTCCTCTCAACCCTTAAATACCTCAGTATGATTGCATCATTACATCATACTAAGCATGTGTCAACTAGAGAACTATTATATCATCACATCACACTGAGCAAGTGCTAACTTTAAGCACTCTGCTATTGATATATAAATGCCTTATGCTGTAACTATCTCTTGTTTCAAGTAGAACACAGATGGTCATTCCCAACTTGACTCCTCAGGAAGGGAGGTGAGAACACCAAAGCTAGGTGGGGAGCCAAACCAGATATTGTCAGCAGGTTCCCTCTGGGCTGAAGGGTCTTATACCTTTCCCAGAGTTTCTCCCCCCCCCCATCTGCAGCCCTCTACAAGACAGAGACAAAGACACAAAGAGAGCTGGGCAGGCAGAGACAGACACAGAGACACAGAGAGATAGAGACACAGAGATATAGAAGGACACACACAGAGAGAGAAAGATCTGTGGCCAATGCAGTGAGAGCTGGCTAGAAGAACAGTCTAGCACAGTGTCAATGGAGACATTACCATTATGATGAGGGACATTTTAGCACCCAGAGAACTGAATGTAAGTGAGTGAAGACTGAACACCAGGGCTGAAAGTACCAGGGCAGAAAGAAATTCCAGGAAGCTCTGAGTTCTAGCTGACAGTTCAGTTACCCATTACCCAGTTGTAAGTCACAGTTCCATGGTGAAGAGGAGTAGCCATGAGAAAGAGAGACCCTAGCTGTATAGGGAACAGTGAACATGTTCTAAAATTTAGCTTTGTGGCTTTTAACCCAAGAGTAAAGAAGAGACTCAGTTCTACTCTTTGGTCCTTTATATGAACCTATAATGGAATAGCCAGAACTGGAAACAAAAACAAAGGGGAGTCTAGCATTTCAGGTGCTTTGAGCCTATAGAACATCCCAAAAAACATACAATAACCGAGACCAGCAGCATTTATTGAAGTTGAAATACACAAAACCCAACAGAGTCAAAAACTTAAAAAACTTATGGCAGGTGATTATTGAACAAACCTTTCCCCAATTAATAGCACCAGAAACTTTAAGGTCCCAGACTGTATTCTTAAATCAGAGGAGAGATATACAAAGAGAAATTCAGGTCAGACAATGCCCTTCTAAAGTGAACAGAGTCTAACATTAACAAAAATACATAGTCAAGAAGTAGGCAACAAGGTAAAAAGAACCCAACCATAGAGAGCTGGTAACTAAGAAAGCTCAAGACATAAATTAAAAGATAACAAATTGAAATCAACTATAAGAAAGTCCTAGAAAAATACATAGTGGACACAAGCTCTGAAAGATTTCTTAGAAGACTTAAAGACTTGAAGTCAGGAGGACCTGAGTTCAAATCTAGATCTTCCTAGCTGTGTGACTCTGGGTAAGACACTTAACCCCAGTTGCCTCAGCAAAAAAAAAAAAAAAAAAAAAGTTAAAGAGAAAAAAAATCTTTTATATATATATAAAAGAAATATTGAAGCAAATAATTCCTTAAAAATTGGAATTGACTAAATGGTAAAAGACGTACAATATCTCAATGAAGAATACGATTCCTTAAAACATAGAAGTGGGCAGAACCAAAATAGTTTAGTAAAAGCAGGGGCTCATCTGAATTCTTTCAAATTTTCCTCTAAACAACATTAAAATAATTCCTCAATACAAATTCTGAAGAGCAAGAACCAAAAAAAAAGGACAGGGTGAAACATTTTCTAGTCCAAGGCAATTTAGAAGGTGAGTGAAAAAGGTCTGTCTCACTGGAGTGAAAGTGGAATGCAGTCCAGGACAGGATGTGCCTGGGCAGACTGCCCCAGCAAGTTAGCAGCAGGTCTTGAGAGTGACTGAATCAGTGGCCAGAGAAACAGCTTGTGGAGTTTTCTACTCATATACAATAAGGAGATTGAATAATTGATCAGAAAAAAAGATTTTAGGGGATTCTTTGATGGCATTAGGAGCAAAAGTTTCAGGTTGTAGTTCAGAGCAAAAAGGAGTGCTAACAAAAGCAGGAACACTGATCATAGTTCCAGGGTGTAAAATAATGTTTGTGGTCACTCACAGACCAGAGTACAGGCCAATAAGGAATGACCACATCCCTCCTTACATCATGCCAGTTTAAAGGAGCTGAAAATGTACAAACTCTCAGAACTAGCTTTGAAAACAGCAGTGTTAAGAATCTGAAACTTGGGACACTGCCCTCTCCACCCCAGGAGCAGAGCCAAACTTCAAAATAAAGTTCAAAATTAAAAAATAGGCTTGAAAAATGAGCAAACAGAAAAAAAGGAACATGACCATAGAAAATCTCTATGGTAACAGCTAAGATCAAAATATAAACTCAGAAAAAAAAAATGGAATCAAAGCAGTTACATTCAAATCTACATTTAAAACAAACAAACAAACAACAACAACAACAACAAAACAAAATAAAATTCTAACTTGGTCTTAAGCTTCAGAAGAACTCAAAAAGAAAAAAGCGGTCTGGGATGTAATGGGCTTGAAACTTTTGAGTCCATGCACTGAGGTCAGGACAGCTGAGCACTTGAGGCTAACTACCGATTGGATAATACTCTATGGGCATATGCTTGGAAAAAGACCTGTCCCACTATCCTGTGCTGGCTCAATGATTAGTATATACAGAGAATTGTAGGAGAGGTGGAGTAAGACTTGCCATAGTCACTTTGGAGGGAGACAAGGGAGAAGGAAAGTCGAGGAGATTCTGCTTCCATCCAATTCAATCCTAACTTCTAAAGATCAACAATAAAGGCTAAGGACTTTTGCTTATCCTGACTCTGGATGATTCTAAGGTATCCAGGGTGTTAATGTGGTCATCACATTGAAAACAGAACAAAGAAAGATAATTAAAAATTATGAAACTACCTGAAAGCCATGATAAAATTAAAAAAAAAGCCTAAACCTCATATTTCAAGAAGTTATCAAGGAAACTCCCCCAATATCTTAGATCAGAAAGGAAAAATAAGAATTGAAAGAATTTATCAATCATCTACTGAAAGAGATCCCCAAATGAAAATCCTGGGAATATTATAGACACATTTCAAAGTTCCTAGGTAAATGAAAAATATTGTGAGTAACTAGAAAGAAACAATTCAAACATCTTAGAACAAGCTGAGAATACGGGGAGTTAGACATATTACCATGAATCACCCATAAAATTGAGCATAATCCTTCAGGGGGAAAATGGATATTTAATGAAACAGAAAACTTTCCAGCATTCATGATTAAAAGATCATAACAGTATAGAAAATTTGTCTTTCAAATGCAAGATTCAAGAAAAGCATAGAAAGGTAAGGAATTCAATAAGATTCACATATTTATATTCTGACAGGGGGAGATGATATTTGTTACTCTTGAGAATTTTAGCATTATTAGACCAGTTAGAAGGAGTCTGTGTAAGTAGAGGGCATGAGAGTGAGCTGACTATGACAGAATGATGCCCCCAAAATAAAAATTAAAAAAAAATTGAGGGATGAGAAATGGTGATGCACTTTTTTCTTTCTTTTTCTTGCTTCTATCTTTAAACATGACTAATGTGGAAATTTGTTTTGCATCAATATACATATTTACAAGAGATTCTCTTTTCCTTGCCTTCTCAAAGCATAGGACAGGTGGAGAGAAAGCATTTGGAACTGAAAATAGCAAAGCAAAACAAAACAAACAAACAAACAAAAAAAACCTATCTAAAAAAATAAAATGAGAAGGAAGTCTTAGTGTTTCCTAAAATTCCTTATAGCTCAAAATCTATGATCTTATTAATAATGAATGGAACAGAGAATTTTCTAATGAATAGAATTCCAAAGGCTTATAAGCTTTTTTATCTAATCCATCAATGAATTCTTATAACTTCTAGGCCTTTCTATTTACTCTGCACCTGAGTGCAGAGTATTGCATGTGTTGTCTTTTTTAATTATAGGATGAATTCCATGAGAGCAAAGACCTTTGTGCTTTCCTATTTTTATAGTAATTGGCCAATTGGGTACATAGAAATTGCCTAATAAATGCTTTTTTTTAACTTAAAAACAAATCAAATAAAGCAGCCTGATTGGAACAAACTTTCTATTCTTGGCAGTGTCCAAGGGATAAAAGTCCTGTTCACTCAAAACACAAGAACCCATGTAGCCTCAAGAACCAGAATTGGGCTTTTGTCTGTTTTGTTCTTTTCAATTATAGCTTTGGTAATTACATCTTAAGTTTTGTGAGTTTGAACCATGGCAACAGTGGCAGTGGTATTCCAGGCTAGATTTTGATGCCAGACCAATAAAGAAGCCCTGAGAAGCCTAGTTATTAGATATAAGATTGAGGGGAAGGATGTGTTTTGAAATTGGAACTTCACAGAACTATAAAATGATTGAGAAAAGCTTTGACTTAATTTTACATAACTTCTCATAGATTGAGATGGGGTATATTGGGAGAAAGATTTTGAGGAAGATATGTTTGCATGTTTCTTCTTAAACTATCTTTGAAATTCATTCTCATTTGTAAAAAAAAAAATCTACTAAATGACAAAATAGAACTAGGGTGCTTGGGAATCTTCTGTAATTAGGGAACACCATCATTGGAATATTGAATAATGACAGAGAAGCTAAATATCTCCAAATTCCCTTAAGAGTAATGTTCAATCTTTGAGGAGAAGGGAAATATACCACACTAGGTCTTTAGGCAATATAGACCAGAGTAGTCATTATACCTAAAATGTAGTCTAGTCTACATTTCTTCTTCTTCTTCTTCTTCTTCTTATTACTTTTTATTGGCAGAACTCATGCCAGGGTAATTTTTTACAACATCATCACTTGCACTCACTTCTGTTCTGATTTTTCCCCTCTCTCCCTCTACCCCCTCCCCCAGATGGCAAGCAGTCCTCTAT
The DNA here is from genome assembly GCF_016432865.1 of Antechinus flavipes. NCBI lineage: Eukaryota > Metazoa > Chordata > Mammalia > Dasyuromorphia > Dasyuridae > Antechinus > Antechinus flavipes. The sequence continues at coordinate 153,365,887 of NC_067401.1, forward strand.
ATGTTAAATATATCACAGTACATCCTAGATACAATATATGTGTGCAGAACAGAACAGTTCTCTTGTTGCACAGGGAGAATTGGATTCAGAAGGTAGAAATAACCCAGGAAGAAAAGCAAAAATGCAAACATTTTACATTCATTTCCCAGTGTGATTTCTTTGGGTGTAACTGCTTCTGTCCATCATTGATCAATTGAAACTGAGATCTTTTCTTTGTCAAAGAAATCCACTTCCGTCAGAATACATCCTCATACAGTATCGTTGTTGAAGTATATAATGATCTCCTGGTTCTGCTCATTTCACTTAGCATGTAGTCTACATTTCAAAGGAACAGTATCACTGGTAGGAACAGCCAAGGAACAGCAAATGACTGAGGGAACATGCTTACAGTAGGAAGGAAGGCAAGATAAAGCCCAGATATGGCTAATTCTTGGGTTCATTTTTGAAAACTGGGCCCTGTCTTGCCTGTAGCTTTTAAGTTCTAACTCAAAATTTGTCTTAGGCAGAAAATTGTGAAGTTTGGCTGCTAGATGTTCATCACACATATGAGTAATAATATTTGCCTTGTGTTACTTCTCCATTTGTGTCTTTGCACATAGGAAACACTTGATAAATGTTTCATTCATTCATTTGATCATTCAAATGTTATCCACAGATGTTCTTTGGGAAGACATAACTCTTCAAGAGTATATAGTAGAGATACCCTTTGATCCACTAGTGTCTCTACTGGTTCTATATCCCAAAGGGGTCATAAAAAAGGAAAAGGATCCACCTGTGCAAAAATGTTGTAGCCTCCCTTTTTACAGTGGCAAGGAAATGAAAATTATGTAGCTGCCCATCAGTTGGGAAATGACTGAAAAAGTCATGGTAATTGAATGAAATAAAATATTATTGTATAAGAAATGATCAGCAAACTAATTTCAGAAAGACCTGGAGAGACTTATATAAATTGATCCTAAATGAAGTGAGTGGAACCAAGAGAACATTCTATACAGTGACAGGAAGACTATGTGATTATCGACTGAGATAGACTTGCTTCTTTTCAACAATGAGGATGACTCAGGACAATTCAAATAGCCTTATGATGGTGAGAGCCATCTTCAAGCAGGGAGAGGACTATGAGGACTGAATGTGGATCATAACATAGTATTTTCACCTTTGTTGTTATCGTTTGCTTGTTTGCTTGTTTTTTTTTTCCCTCTTTTCCCCCTTTTGATATTATTTTTTCTTGTGCAGCATGATAAGTGTGGGAAAATTTTTAGAAGAATTGTATATGTTTAACCTCTATTGGGTTACTTGCTGTCGTGGGGAAGGAACAGAATTTGGAACACAAGGTTTTGCAAGGAAGAATATTCAAAACTAACTTTGCCTCTGTTTTGAAAAATAAAAAAGATATTATTAAAAAGAGTGTATATTAGAATAAAAATCATTACCTCTAATTAATGTAAATAACACTTCTCTCTTATTAAATACCTTAATATTTATAAAGTCATTCAAATATATTGCTTTCTTTGCTGCTTTCAGAAATCCTGTGTAGTGGATAGTATATGTATTATTGTCCTCATTTTTTACATGAGAAAACTGAGTTTGGATAAGTTAAACAATTTGCTCAAGATCACATACCCAATGAAAGAGCTGAGTTTAGAAATTCAGAAATTAGAAAATCCAAGGTCTAGCATGTTACCTTCTATATTTTGTTAAACATTATGAAATGTAAGAATCAATTGTTAAGGATATGATCTAGTTGTATCTATTAATAATCTAATTTTTACTAGAGAGAAAGTATGATAAAATTCCATTTCTAGCTAGGGGAATTCAACCCGCAAGTTATAATTATTTGAAGAGGAAACAATAATCACAAGCTTTGCCATGATAAATCCAATTATTAAAACAATTCAATCCAACATTCACTTATTAAGTACACAACATGTAAAGTGACACTAGGTTACACATGTGGCAGATACAGAAAGAAAGCTCTCAAATAATTCCTGTCTTCAAGGAGCTTTCATTCTAACTCAGAAGACCACTCCCAAAGTTGGTTTTTACTCAGAGGTCACATTTATGATGAATCCAAAAGGTAAAAAACAAAAAAAACAAAAAAAAAAAAAAAAAAAACCTTTCAATCATAACTTTTAGGGATAACTGATGATTTTCAGTGGATAAATTAGAAATCTGACAAGACAAGTTATCCAGTAAGAAACCCAATTTTCCCAACTACAAATGTCTCTCCTTGAGAATTACTGTTTTATATTATATGCTTTAATTGTAGTCACCCATTTCTACTTATACACTAAAATAGATAGATGGGTATATGTGAGAGTAACAAACTAGCTCTGGATAGCCTTAATTTTTATGGATAATTTTCTGAATAACTCATGGTTTAAAAAAAAAATCCTTGCCTTTGCTTGAATTACTAAGATAACTGAAAAAAAAGTATATTTCTTAGTCTGAATTTACCATGATTAGAAGCTCACATTGCCCCCATTAAGTAGATTCTTACCTTCCATTTCACTTTCTTCAATATTGCTCTGGTCTAAATTCCCACTTATTGTCCGGAACACTGGCCTTTTGTTTCTTTGTACTCCCACTTCTTCAGTTCTCCTAAAGGAAGGATAGGCTCATGGATAAGTCCTAGTTCCCTTCTCTTTGTTTGGAAAAATTACCAAGGACCTTATAAGGACCATAACACTGGGTTCATATATATATATATATATATATATATATATATATATATATATATATATATATATATATATATATAAAAACATAGGATATGCAGCAAAAAAATCTTTAAGGCACTTAGTGAGCTTTGTTCTTAAAGCAGCATGTAGAACTGTATTCAATTTCCTTCAATGAATCATCTATATTGTCATTTTTGTTTTGTTGTCCAAAATGTGTAGCTCAATTAGTCTACAAACATTTATTGAGTGTTTTCTCTTTGTTGAGCATAGTATAGAACACTGAGGATTCAAAGAAAGACAGAAACTTAGTCAACTCCAAGTCTTTAAAAAGTTCCCATTCTAAATGGGGAAGCAACAAGCAAAGATGACAGTCTGATTATTGTTTTAATTAAAACTAATGGATGTTAGGGGAGAAAAGTATTAAAATTACATTTATTTTACATTGTCAAGAATTGAGGCACTGGCAGGTTATGTTATGTCATGTACATAATCATTTGGGCTAGCACCTTTCAATCAGAAATACACTTGGTGACCCATCAATCTTATTTGTCTTCTTAATGAACAACAAAATCAGTATTATATATAGTTTGATGGTCATAAAAAAGAAAAATTCATTTGCATTATAACTGAATTTAATGATCCAATCAGTTTAAAAAACATATTACTAGGGAAAAAATTTCCTTCATAGGAAATTTCCATTTTCATAATCATTACTCTTTTTTCCTAATTATTATTTTCCCCTAATTATTCTTTTTGAGCTTATACAAATACAGATTATATTTACAAATTTTTCAAGTTGATTTTCTTTTTAGCAAATTTTGCAGTGAAATGAGAACATTTTTGTGCTATCTTTATATTTGTTTTGCTTCTTCAGCTATTTCTTTACATTTTTGGCATTTTAAAACAAGTGTTATAAAGGAAAGGAGGGGGAGAAATGACATTTATGTACAAATAATGCAGTCTCAAAATGCAAATGAGCAGCTTTTATTAACTCCTATTGGTAGGTAATTGATGTATCACATTTATTAGTTCTCCTGTGAAAATGACTATAAATCTACAGAATGGACTGAAAGTCACAAAATCTAGATCTAATAGATACTAACTTTTCAAATTGGCATTAAAAGGGAAAAAAGTTCTAAAATAGTAACACAGAATTATGATATAATCGCTGGGTTGGAAGTTTACAACTAAGATACAAACTCTGACAAATTGTCAGACCCTAAGAAAATAATTTCCCTCTGAACTCCATTTGTTTTTCTTTAAAAATGGGAGTAATGATCTAAGTGTTCTCTAAGGCCCCTTTTAACTTTGAAATGCTATGAGTTTTAATTTTCAAGCCAAAAACTACTATTACCTCTGGTAGAATCCATACTGCCACCAAATTAAATCACATGGTAATCCTTATGTTGGCACAAGATTAAACAAGTAGTAATCTAACCTTAATGGTCAAAATGTCAGGATAAATGAATAAGGAAGAAATGTGGCTATCTGGCCAATATGGGTATTCTTTAGCTTTACTTTCTCAGTTGAGATAAAACTGAATTTCATAATTTTTCCATTCCTTAAAACAATGACATTTCATATTCAAAGTTTCCAGTGACATTTATACTTCATTTAACCCATTAGTATGTGAAAATTTTTGAATATGCAATACTTATGATTACTAATTTATTAAAAGATGATTTCTGATAAAGCCAAGAACAATACATTGAGAGATAAGTGATTATTCCACATGTAGAATATATTCTGTTAGAGTTTCATCCCCCACCATTTTGAAATGAGACTATGAGGCTATTGTTAAACACAAGTATAGCAATTTCCTAGCAATTTTTGCTAAAAATTCATAATTGCGTCAATGCAAAAGATCCTCTTTATGCATTTCTTCATTACTTAAAAAAAATTAACTTAATTTAACAAACATTTGCTAAGCACATCTATCGCCCAAGAGTCAAGATAACATAATGGACAAAGACCCTTCATTGAAGCCAGGAAGAGTTTGATTGCCATTGATCCTTAATAGCAGTGTGATCCTGATCATGTCATTTAAATGTTTTAACCAACCCCCAAAGACTAGAAATGTCAAAGAAACTACATTAAAGTGGAACATTTCCTTACTCAGGATCCATATATCAGTGGAATCAATAGTCTAGTTTTTAATCTCTATAATCTAATCATAAAAGGAGTTATTTCCTAAGCAATTTTTATTTTGGGGTTTATCAAAAACAATAATCAATCAGATTTGATTCTTCCTTGTCTATTTTGTTTTATTTATTTATCTATTTTCTCTTCAATAGTATTTTATTTTTCCAGTTATATGAAAAAGATAGTTTCCAATACTCATTTTTGTAAGATTTTCAATTCCATATTATTTTCTCCCTCTCTCTTACCTTCCCCCTCCGCAAGAGAGAAAGCAATCTGACATACATTATACATGTACAATTATTCTAAACATATTTCCATATTAATAATATTGTGAAAGAAAAATCAGAAAAAGAAGAAAAGCATGAGAAAGAAAATCCAAGCATGCAAACAAAAAGCTAAAATAAATGTGCTTTGATATGCATTATATCACCACAGTTCTCCTTCTAGATGAAAAAGGTATTTTCTAATCCAAGTCAATTGGAACTACCTTGAATCACTGTATTGATGAGAAGAGTTTAGTCTATTAAAGCTGATCATCACATAATATTCCCCTTACTTTGTACAATGTTCTCCTGGTTTTGCTCACTTCACTCAGCATCAATTCATGTAAGTCTGTCCAAGACTTCTGAAATCAACCTGCTCATTATTTATTACACAACATTAACATTGCATTATATTCATATACCACAACTTACTCAGTTATTCCCTAATTGATGGATATCCACTCAATTTCCAGTTCCTTAACACCACAAAAAGAGCTGCTACAAACATTTTTGCATATGTGGGTCTTTCCCCCTCTTTTATGATCTCTTTGGGACACAGCTGCACAATTTTGAAGCTCTTTGGACATAGTTCCAAATTGTTCTCCAGAATGGCTGGATCAGTCCACAGATCCACCAACAATGCACTAGTGTCTCAGTTTTCCCATATGCCCTCCAACATTTATTATTATCTTTTTCTGTCATCATAGCTAGTGTGAGGTGGTACCTCAGAGTCATTTTAATTTTCATTTATCTAATCAATCATGATTGAGAACATTTTTTTACATGACTATAGATGCTTATAATTTCTTCATCTCAAAATTGGCTATTCATATTCCTTGATCATTTATCAATTGGGGAATAACTTGAGTGAATGCTCTATATATTTTAGACATGAGGTCTTTATCAGAAAACTGGCTGTAATTTTTCCCCATATTTCTCTTCCCTTGTAATCTTGGCTGCCTTGGTTTAATTTGTGCCAAAGCTTCTTAATTTAATGTAAATCACATTATTCAATTTTCATTTAATAATCTTCTCTAATTTTTGTTTGGTCATAAATTCCTCTCCTTTCCCCATATTGACAGGTATATTATTTGTTTCTCTCTTAATTTGCTTATAATATCATCTTTTTTATATATCTACTCTGACCTTATCTTTGTTTAGGGTGTGAGATGTTGGTTTATGCCTCATTTATGCCATACTATTTTTCAGTTTTCCCAGCAACATTTGTCAAATAGTGGGTTTTTATCCCCAAAGCTGGAACCTTAAGATTATTAAATAGCATATTACGATAGTCAAGCCACTCTATATCTTAGCCAGTATCAAATGGTTTTGATGACTTTCCCTTTATAAAATAGTTTCAGGTCTGAAATGGCAAGGCTACTTCCCTTTGCATTTTCTTCCATAAATTCCCTTGATATTCTTTACCTTTTGTTTTTTCCAGATTAATTTTGTTATTCTTGTTTACTAGCTTATTAAAATAATTTTTGGACAGTTTGATTGGTAGGGCACTGAATAAGTAGACTAATTTAGGTAGAATTGTTATTTTTATTATATTAGCTCAAACTATCCATGAGAAATCGATATTTTCCCAATTGTTTAGATCTGACTTTATTTGTTGAAAAAGTATTTTGTCATTGTATTTGTATAGTCTTTGGGTTTGTCTTGGCAGGTAGACTCCGAAATATTTTTCTATTGTCTCTAGTTATCTTAAATGCAGTATCTCTTCCTATCTCTTGCTGCTGGGATTTGTTGGTAATATATAAAAATGCTAAAGATTTATGTGAATTTATTTTATATCTTGAAACTTTGCTAAAGTTGTTCATTCTAGGATTGTATAAATATATTATCATTTCATCTACAAAGAGTGATAGTTTTGTTTTCTCATCATCTACTCCAATTCCTTCAATTTATTTTTCTTCTCTTATTGCTAAAGCTTAATACTTCTAGCACAACTGAATAACACTGATGATAATGGGCACCCTTGTTTTACTCCTGATCTTACTGGGAAAGCTTCTAGCTTATCCCTGTTATATATGATACTTGCTGATGATTTTAGATAGGTTCTACTTATCATTTTGAGGAAAACTTCATTTATTCCTATGTTCTCTAATGTTTTATTAGGAATGGGTACTATATTTTGTTGCATGCTTTTTCTACATCTATTGATATATGATTTCTGTAAGTTTTGTTATTGATATGGTCAAATATGCTGATAGCTTTCCTGATACTGAACCACTCCTACATTCCTGGTATAAGTTGATCGTGTTGTATTATTTTGCTGATAATTTGCTGTAATCTTTTTTGTTAACATTTTATTTAAAATATTCACATCAATATTCATCAGGAAAATTGGTCTAAAGTTTTCTTTCTTTGTTTTGGCTCTTCCTGGTTTAGGTATCAGCAACATATTTTTGTAATAAAAGAAATTGGCAGGACTCCTTTGTCTATATTTTCAATTAATTTATATAGTATATAGAATTCATTCATATAGTATATAGTATATAGTATATAGAAAATTTTTTTTAAATACTTGCTATAATTCACTTGTGAATTTATCTGGTGCAGAAATTTTTTTTTTCCTTAGGGAGTTCATTGATGGCTTGTTCAATTCCTTTTTTCAAAAATAGAATTATGTAAGTATTTTATTTCCTCTTCTATTAATCTGGATAATTTATATTTTTGTAAATATTCATCTATTTCAAGTAAATTGTCAGATTTATTGGCATAATTGGGCAAATAGCTTCTAACTATTACTTTAATTTCCTCTTCATTGGTAATAAATTCATCCTTTTCATTTTTGACATTAGTAATTTGATTTCTTACTTTTTCTAATTAAATGAACCCAAAATGCATCTATTTTGTTGGAGTTTTCATAAAAATCAACTCCTAGTTTCATTTACTAGCTCCATGGTATCCTTATTTTTCACTTTATTAATCTCTAAATTTACAGAATTTCTAATTTGGTATTTAATTGAGGGGGTTAATTTGTTCTTTTTCTAACTTTTTTAGTTAAATGCCCATTTCATTGATCTCCTCTTTCTGTATTTTATTCATGTAAGCATCTAGAGATATATAATTTCACCTAAGAAATGCTTTGGCTGTATTCCATAAATTTTGGTATGTTGTCTGATTATTGCCATTTTCTTGGATGAAATTATCAATTGTTTCCATGATTTGTTATTTGATCCACCATTCTTTAGGATTAGATTATTTTGTTTCCAATTAATTCTTATTCTAATTTTCCATGGTCCTTTATTACAGGTAATGTTCACTGCATCATGCCCTAAAAAGGATGCATTACTATTTCTTCATTTTTGTATTTGATTGTGGCATTTATATGCTCTAATATATGGTCAATTTTTGTGTAGGTGCCATGTATTGTTGAGAAAGTAGTATATTGCTTTCTATTCCCATTCAATTTTATCCAAAGTCTATCACAGCTAAATTTTTAAAATTCTGTTCACCTCTTTAACTTCTTTCTTCTTTATTTTGTGATTGGATTTATCATATTGATATGACTGTTATCTATTGATGTAGTTTCTTTCCTTTTCTCTTTTAAATATATCTATTCTTGTTTTTGCTTTGTCTGAGATCAGGATCACTATCCCTGTTTGTTTTGTTTTGTTTGTCGTTGTTTTGTTTTTTTTTAACTTCAGCTGACTCACAATCTGCTCCAGCCTTTTACATTTATTCTCTGTGCATCTATTCTATCAGGATCACTATCCCTGTTTGTTTTGTTTTGTTTGTCGTTGTTTTGTTTTTTTTTTTAACTTCAGCTGACTCACAATCTGCTCCAGCCTTTTACATTTATTCTCTGTGCATCTATCTATTTCAAGTAAATTGTCAGATTTATTGGCATAATTGGGCAAATAGCTTCTAACTATTACTTTAATTTCCTCTTCATTGGTAATAAATTCATCCTTTTCATTTTTGACATTAGTAATTTGATTTCTTACTTTTTCTAATTAAATGAACCCAAAATGCATCTATTTTGTTGGAGTTTTCATAAAAATCAACTCCTAGTTTCATTTACTAGCTCCATGGTATCCTTATTTTTCACTTTATTAATCTCTAAATTTACAGAATTTCTAATTTGGTATTTAATTGAGGGGGTTAATTTGTTCTTTTTCTAACTTTTTTAGTTAAATGCCCATTTCATTGATCTCCTCTTTCTGTATTTTATTCATGTAAGCATCTAGAGATATATAATTTCACCTAAGAAATGCTTTGGCTGTATTCCATAAATTTTGGTATGTTGTCTGATTATTGCCATTTTCTTGGATGAAATTATCAATTGTTTCCATGATTTGTTATTTGATCCACCATTCTTTAGGATTAGATTATTTTGTTTCCAATTAATTCTTATTCTAATTTTCCATGGTCCTTTATTACAGGTAATGTTCACTGCATCATGCCCTAAAAAGGATGCATTACTATTTCTTCATTTTTGTATTTGATTGTGACATTTATATGCTCTAATATATGGTCAATTTTTGTGTAGGTGCCATGTATTGTTGAGAAAGTAGTATATTGCTTTCTATTCCCATTCAATTTTATCCAAAGATCTATCACAGCTAAATTTTAAAAATTCTGTTCACCTCTTTAACTTCTTTCTTCTTTATTTTGTGATTGGATTTATCTAGTTCTGGAAGAGGGAGGTTGAGATCACCCACTAGAATAGTTTTGCTCTTTATATCTTACTGCAACTTACTTGACTTCTCCTCTAACAATATGAATCTTATACCACTTGATGCATATATATCTAATATTGATATGACTGTTATCTATTGATGTAGTTTCTTTCCTTTTCTCTTTTAAATATATCTATTCTTGTTTTTGCTTTGTCTGAGATCAGGATCACTATCCCTGTTTGTTTTGTTTTGTTTGTCGTTGTTTTGTTTTTTTTTTTAACTTCAGCTGACTCACAATCTGCTCCAGCCTTTTACATTTATTCTCTGTGCATCTATCTACTTCAAATGTGGTTCTAGGGGTCTGAATTTTAATCCACTCTTTTGTCCACTTCTGTTTTATGGAAGACTTCATCACATTTACATTTAATTTACATTTATGATTGCTAACTCTGCATTTCCCTCAAATTTTTCTCCATTTATACTTCATCTCTTCTTTTATCTTTTCATTCCTCACCAGTGTTTTGCTTCTGATCCCATGGCCCTTAGTATGTCCTCCCTTCTATCTACCCCTCCTTTCTTGTCCTTTATCCCTTTTACTTATGCCTTCCCTTCTTTCAGCCTTTTCTCTTCCTATGTCTTTGCCTTTTTCCTTTCTACTTCCCTATAATGTAAGATAGATTTCTATACCCAATAAGGTATGTATGTTATTCCCTGTTTGAGCCAAATCCCATGAAATTAAAGTTCAAGCAATGCACATACCCTTCTGTTCTATTCCTCTATTGTAAAAGGTCTTTTGTACCTCTTTATGTGATGTAACTTAACCATTTTATCTTCTCTCTCAATACAATCCTTCTTTCACCCCTTAATTTCTGTTATGTATCATCACAACAAGGTCAATTTATACCCACAGCTTCTGTTTATGTATACTCCTTCTAATTGTCCTAACAAAGATACAATTTTTGGGAGGTGGAGCCAGGATGAAGGAGTAAAGGCAGGAACTTGCCCAACCTCTCCCCCAAACTGTTACAAATGCCTTTAAATAATGACTCTAAACAAATTTTAGAGCATTAGAATACCCCAAAAGACAGAGTAGAACATTTTCCAGCTGAAGGCAATTTAGAAGCTCAGCAAAAGTGGTCCATGACACCAGGGTAGAAATCCAGCATGCTATCGAGAGCCAAGGTACACTATTGCAGCCCCAGCCCCAGTCCTGGCTGGGCCATGTGCAACCTCTGAATCAGCAGAAATATTGGTGACTTCCAGATCTCTTGGCTCAGAGACATCAAAGAAAACCTGAAATATCAGCAGACAAGATCTGTGGAACCTGAGTGGGACCCCACATGCAGTTCCAGTGCCGACCCAGTCCAGACCCCAGTGACAGCAAGGCAGGACTTCTGAATCAGTAGCAGTGCTGGAGGCTTCTGAACTTCTCAACCTGGTCAGAAGATCAGTGGAGAGGATTTATGACAATGGGGAGTACAGTGCTAGCACAGCCCCAATCAACTGATTTGGAAAATAGATCCAGGAGAGATAATTTAAAAATTATTGGTCTATCTGAAAAGTCATGATCAAAAAAAGGGAAAATGTCCTGACATTTTAGAACCAGAGGATAAAATAGAAATTGAAAGAACCCACCGATCATCTTTAGAAAGAGATATTATAGCCAAATTCCAGAATTCCCAGTTCAAGGAGAAGACATTACAAGCATCCAAAAAGAAACAATTCAAATACAGGAGAGCCATAGTTGGGATGAGACAAGATTTAGCAGCTTCTACATTAAAGGACTGGAGGTCTAGGAATATGATATTTCAGAGAGCAAGAGAACTAGGATTGTAACAAGAATCACCTATCCAGCAAAACTGAGTATAATCCTTCAGAAGAAAATGAAACAGGATTTTTAAGCAATTGTGATGAAAAGACCAGAGCTGAATGGAAAATCTGATTTTCGAGTATAGAACTCTGGAGAAGCATAAGGAGGTAATCATGAAAGTGATATCATAAGGAACTTAATAAAGTTTATCTATTTACCATCCCACGTGGTAGGATGATACTTGTAACTCATTAGAACAGTTTCCATATTATGGTAATTAGAAAAAGTATATATAGACAGAGATCATGAGTATGAGTTGAATACGAAGGGATATAATATCTTTTTTTTTTAAAAATGATGAAATAAGGGATGAGAAAGGAATGTACTGTGAAAGAAGTAAAGGAAGAAGTGGAATTGTGCAAATAATCTGCCATAAAAAAAAAAAAAGAAGCAAGAAAAAGTTTTACAGTAAAGGAGAAGAGAGGAAGGCAAGGGTAAGTAAGTGAACCTTACTCTCATTAGAATTAACTCAAATAGGAAATGATATACATACTAAATAGGGATATAGAAATCTATCTTACTCTGCAAAAAAAGAAGGGAATCAGAGAAGAAAAGAGGGGAGTGATAAAAGAGAGGGCATATTGGAGGAGGGAGTACTCAGTAGCAAAACACTTTTGAGGAGGAACAGGGTAAAAGGAGAAAGAAAAATGTGTGTGTGGAGGGGAAAGAGAATACAATTAGCAATAGTAAGGGTAAAAAAAAAATGAGGCAAGTTTCTTTGATAAAGCCTCATTGCTCATTACCAGAAGGAACTGAGTCAAATTTATTAAAAAAAAAAAAATAAGAGCCATGCCCCAATTGATCAAAATGATATCATCGGTACCTAAAGGGCTGAAAGTTCATGCATGTCCTTTGACGTAATAACACCACTACTAGGCATGAATACTAAAAGAGATTTAGGGGAAAAAACAGAAAATAAAAAAAAGGAAAATGATCTTTATGTATAAAAAATATAGCATCTCTCTTCTCAGGACAAAAAAAATTAGAAATTAAGGAGATATCCATCAATTAGGGAATTACTCAATAACCTGTGCTATGTGTTTGTGATAGAATATTATTGTTCTCTGGGAAGTGATGAGCAGGATGCCCTCAGAGAAAGAAAATATCTGGAAAGTCCTACATGCACAAAGTGAAATATACTATATGCAAAGTAATAGCAAGTTGTAAATATCCAGCTGTAAATAACTTTTTTATACTCAGTGTTTTCATCCACAACTATTCTGAAGAACTTATGATGAAAAACCCTATCTATGCAGATTGAAGCACTCTCTATACTCTCTCTTTTTTTAAACTTAATTTTCTTAGTATATATGTATATATTTTACATATACCTTCTGGTTCTAGGATATCAGAATAGTTTTCCTTGATGATTTCTTGAAATATGTTGTCCAGGGTCTTTTTTTTATTATTATTATGGTTTTCAGGAATCCAATAATTCCTAAATTATCTTTCCTGGAACTATTTTTCTAGTTAGGTTTATTTTTCCAATTAGATATTTTACATTTTCTCCTATTTTTTCCAGTTTTATAAATTTTGTTTGTTTCATGATGTCTCAATGAGTCATATGCTTCCATTTATCCAATTCTAATTTTTGATGAACTATTTTTTCAATTAGCTTTTTAAACCTCTTTTTACCATTTGACCAATTCTACTTTTAAAGGAGTTATTTTGTTCAGTGAATTCCACACCCCTTTGCCAAATTTATTTTTAAAGAGTTGGGTTTCTTTAAGTCAATTTTTAGTGATTCTTTTTCCAAACTGTCAATTTTTATTTTCATAATTGTTCTACATGGCTCTCATATCTTTTCCTATTTTTATTTCTACTTCTCTTACTTGATTTTAAATATCCTTTTTGAGCTCTCCTAATAAAATTTTCTGAATCTGAGACCAATTTGAATTCCCTTTTGAAGCTTCACGTCTAGGCATTTTGCTATTGCTATCTTCTTCTAGGTTTGTGTTCTGATCTTCGGTGTTATCTAGTAGCTTTCTATGATGATGGCTCTTTTTGCTTTTTTGCTCATTTTCTAAGGTTAATGTCTATTCATAGAGCACAGGAGAGGCTCCCAAGTTTCTTTTGCAGGGAGGGGATAGAAGCCTTTCATTGGCTTTCCGCACTGGAGCTGGAGATGATACCAACTTTCCCATTGCACAGTGTTTGCCTGGCCTAGTTGCCTTATTGTGTCAGAGTTCCAAGGGTTGTAATTTGCATTTTGCACTTGGATTAGATATCTCACAGCTGGCCTGCTGAGTCTATTTTTATTTTTTTAAAACTAATACCAAATAGTTTTGATTTCTGATTTATAGTATAACTTGCACTCTAGAAGTGCTTCTTATTTCTAACTTTTTTTTCATTGTTTCCCTCCACATTTCTTATTCTTTCAAATGTTTATTTCATTATTGTTTTGTCTAGCACTGTTATAAATTGTGTCCTTGATTGTTTTATTGGTATAGCAATTACACATTAACTTAGAATTTTTAACCTGGGGCCCTTGAGCCTAAATACACACACACACACACACACACACACACACACACACACACACATTTGTATTTCAATGTATCTGTTTTTCTTTGGAATGCTATGTATTTTAATTTATGTATTTAAAAATGTTATTCTGAATAAGGAGTTCATAAGGCTTTCTAAGATTGCCAAAGAGGTCAATGTGAACACCTTGGAAGTTCAGTCCCATCTTAGGTTATGTCACCATTTTAATGATATTAGCATAATCTATCCATGAGCACTAAATATCCTTCCAATTATTTAATTTATTAATTTTTAGGAAGGAAGGATATGAATATTTATTAAGTTGTTAATATGTGTCAAACATTGTGCTTAGTAGCTAAGAATAACAAAGTACATTTTAAATATAACCATCTCAAATATAACCTGTAAGCCACAGTTGTAACAAAAGTATTTTTAAGAATAAACAATGACAATCATTATTTTCTTTCACAATATGATGAATATAGAAATGTATTTAGAAGAATTACACATGTTTTTTCTATATTGGATTATTCGCTGTCTTTGAGATGATAGTAGAGAGGAGAGAGGGAGAAAAATTTTAAACACAAGGTTTGATAAAGATGAATGTTGAAAATTCTCTTTGCATGTATTTGGAAAACTAAAATATTATTAAAATAATAATTAAAAAAATATATGATGGTTGTAAAAATATGCCAATAATATATCTGATCTCATAGCATGTGCAAAACTCCACACCCAGAGTCCATTATCTTTTCAATTATGAGAGGATGGGACATTTTCTCATTTCTTCCCATGCCTGATCCTTATAATTTTGTAGGATTCAATTCCATTTTATTCTTCTCTGTTTACAATTTTTGTATTATTTTGTGGTTTTGCTTGGCACAGTGGAAAGAGCACTGAGTATGAAGTCAGAGGATCTAATTTCAGACTTGACTTTTGATACTTACCATCTGTGTGACCATGGGCAATCACTTAACCTATGTAGTCCTCAGGTTCTCATTTATAAAATGAGGGGCTTGGACTGCATGGCTTCTGAGATTTCATCTAGCACTAGACCTTTGGCTCTTGGGTCCCATTTATATTATTCTAAAATTAATCCATTTGTTTTCTTATATTTCTCTGTATTTCCTATAATTTCTTATAATGTAATAGTATTCCATTATATCTTCACAGTATCTTTAGTGTGCATCCTTTCTCTCTCTTCATGTACCTATGACATTGGTATAGGCTGTCATCATATCACATCTTGCTTATTACGATAACTTTTGGGCTCAAGTCTTTCCCTATTTCAAGTTATTCTCCACCAAGCTGCCAGTGATTTTCCTAAAACACAGGTCTGACCAGTCACTCTTTAGCCAGTGAACTCCAGTGTCCCCATTTTATTTTCAGATCAAATATGAGATGTTCCTTTTGGTATTTAAAGTTTTTCAATGAGTTAATAAGCATTTACTTAATACCTACTATGTGTCCTTTCCTCCCTTTTTAGGCTTCTTATACTTTTCTTTTTTGCATGCATTTGCAAGCAAGTAGGCATATGATGTCAACTTGCTTTTCTTCAAACACTCCCCTCTTTATCTTTAATAGTGGCTCCCTTTGACAGCTTAGTACTTAGCATAGGTTATGACAAAGCTTAAGGAATGATTGCTGACTAGCTGACAATATGCTTAGCTATTCCACAAAGTAGGGTACCTGATTTGTTTGTAGTTTTGTGCTATCATAAAATACATTGTGGTGAATATTTTGAAGTATCAGGGATATTTCTTTCAGTCCTCAAATCCTTTAAAGGAACTTTGGGGTTAAAGGCTATAATAAATTAAATCATTTTTAAAAATCTAATTTCAAAAATTTTTGAATTGTTGGAGTAAATTTTCAACTTCATTAAAACTGTTTTAGTGTTCCTGGATTCCTACAATATCTTCAAAATTATTTCCATATCTTGTTATAATAACCAATTTGTAGGATATGGAGTTAAACCTTAGAGATGTTTTAATTTGGATTACTATTAGTATTATTTTGAAGCATTTTTTTTCAGCCAAATTCAATAGTTTGCAACTCTTCAGAATGATCTGTTGGTGTTAATTAAAATTTTATTTATTGGGAAATAGCTCTTGGTCTTAAGCATTTGTGTTTATTTCCTTTATTTCTTGAAAATATAAAATATTTGATGTTAATATTTTTCTAATCAATAATACCCTTCTTAACATAACTATATTAATTTTGTTCATGAGAAAGGTTTTTCAACTTTGTTGTTATTGTTCTGTAGTCAGTGTCTGACTCTTTATGATCCCATATACCATAGATAGATTTCCACCTTTGATTACCTTCTCAAAACTGTCCAAGTTCGTATTCATCACTTCCATAGTACTGTCTATCCATTGTATATTTTTCCTTTCCTTTTTAATTTTGTTTTCAATCTTTCCCAAAATCAGGATCTTTTCCAATAAGTCCTGAATTCTCATTATATATTTGGCCTTCCAGTGAATAGTCTGAGGTTTTTTTTTTTTTTTAATGTTAAACTTCAAGTCAACTTTTGTACTCTCCTCTTTCAATCTTATCAAGAGGTTTCTTAATTCTTCCTTACTTTCTGCCACCACAATACTATTGTTTGCATATCTGAGATTACTGGTATTTCTCTCAATCATCTTAATTGTAATTTTTGGTTCATCATTTCAGAGTGTAATGCACTCTTTATATAAGTTAAATAAATAAGGTGACAAGATGTAACCTTGTCATATTTCTTTTCTGGTCTTAAAAAAATCAGTTGCTCCGTATTTTTTTCTGTTATTTCTTGTCTGGCATACAGGTTCCTCAAGAAAAAAATAAGATGATATGGTACTCATATCTTTTTGAGGACTTGCCACATTTTGTTGTGATCCACACAAAGGTTTTTGTGCAGTCAATAAAGCAGAAAGAGATGTGTTTGCTTTTTTTTTTTCCTAGAACTCCTTTGCTTTCTTGCTTTCTCTATAATTCAGCCAATATTAGCAATTTAATTTCTAGTTCCTCTGTTCCTTTGAAAATCAGTCTGGTCCATGGTACTGATACCTAAACCAGGTAGGACAAAAACAGAAAAGAAAATTATAGACCAATCTCCGTAATGAACATTGATGCAAAAATCTTAATAAAATATTAGCAAAAATTACAGAAAATCATCTCCAGGAAAATACACCATGACCAAGTCAGATTTATATCAGAATGCAGGACTGGATCAATATTAGGAAAACTATTAGCTTGATTGACTATATAATCACCAAATTAACAAAAAACATACAATCACTTCAATAGATGCAGAAAAAAACATTTGATAAAATTCAACATCCATTCCTATTAAAAACTCTCCAGGGGTCCTCAAACTTTTTAAATAGGAGGCCAGTTCACTGTCCCTCAGACTGTTGGAAGGCCAGACTATAGTAAAAACAAAAACTTTGTTTTGTGGGCCTTTAAATAAAAAAAAACTTCATAGCCCTGGGTGAGGGGGATAATCGTCCTCAGCTGCGCATCTGGCCTGCGGGCCATAGAGAGTATAGAAAATTAGTCTGATCTTCTAGTATTTCTTGGTTCATATACACTGAATCTAAGCTTGCAGAATCTTAAACAGCCATCTTCTGTTTGAACACATCCAACTTACTTTGGTTTGTAGAGCTTATGTTTCAGGTTCCTGTGCAATATTGATCTTTATAGTATGAGACAATTTTTTTTTTATCTCCAGAAACATCCAGAAATAGAAGAGCTTACTTTTATCTTTGGTCCAATTCCATTATTACATTTTTAGTACAGGAGTTATTAGTAGCTACTTTTTGCCCTTTCCCAGTAATCTATTGGATACCTTCTGACTTGAGGGAACTCATCTTCCCATGTCTTATCTTTTATCATTTTAATACTATTTATGGGGTTTTCTTGGCAAAAATGCTAGAGTGGTTTGACATTGCCTTCTCCAGTAGATCACCCTTTGTCAGAATTATCCACTATGACCTGTCCATCTTGGATAACCCTGAATGACATAGTTCATTTTTTCATAGAGTCTCAAGTCATTCTGCCATAACAAAGCAGTGATCAGGAAGGGCTTTAACTTAGTCTAATTTACATGATTTTATCTTTTATAACCTCCCCCAACCATAGTTGTGAGAGGTGCCTCTATCCATTTAATTTTTCAATGAACTGTCTGCACACATCCACACAGACACATGTGTATGTGTGTGTGTGTGTGTGTGTGTGTGTGTGTGTGTGTATGTGTGAGGGAGAGAGAGAGAGATAAAGAGACACAGAGAGATAAGGAGAGAGAATTTGGAAATATATAAATACAAATGTATCTATGTATGTAAGTATAGATGTATACTTACATATATACAAAATATTGCTCTAACTTGATCTCTATTTATCTATATGTATGTATATATACATTGTATTTTAAAATTTATTTACCAGGCTGATTTCCTATTTTCACAGTAGTTCCTATTAAAGGGTTGTAAGTTATTCTTTCAGTTTGTGTTTTATGGCTTATTAAACATTGAGTTATTGAATTCAATTATATTTGATTCTTATGAATTTAATTAGTTTTATTGATCTAATCTCCTATTTTTAACTTATTAATACCTTTGATAATTAAAGCTGTTTATTATAATCTGGCACCTGGAGATTTTTTATTTCATTCCTATGTTTGTTTGTTTGTTTTCATTATATTCCTTTATATTTGTGATTTGTTATTCTTTCATTGTAATGGGCTGAGGCTTGAGTTGATGCACTGAGGTCCCAAGCACATGAGGCTAAATAGTAATTGGACCATACTCTATTAATAGATAAGCTTTCCTTTTCCACTCCCCTGCCTCCACCCACCAAAATCGTCATTTCCTATACAACACATCAGGACTTGCACAAAGAGTGGGTGGGGGCCATTCTCTCTCCAAGCTTATCTATTAATAGAGTATGGTCCAATTACTATTTAGCCTCATGTGCTTGGGACCTCAGTGCATCAACTCAAGCCTCAGCCCATTACATCTTTTTTTTTTTTTTTTTTTTTCAGGTTAAGGGAAAAATCTTCCGGCAGACAGGTTTTATAACCCACCGGAAGGGCAATGTCCAGTGCGAGCAGCTCCACTATCTTTAGATAATCGCCAGGTGATGTGGAGAGACCCAGAAAGTGGTGAATGGAAGGGACCAGATAGGCTAACTGCTTGGGGGAGAGGGTTTGCTTGTATCTCTACAGTGGAGAAGGAATCAGATGGGTGCCAACGAGCCGTATTCGCCTTGTCCATCGCAGAGAGACGGAGCAGACTCTTGAAATGAAGGAGAAGACCCAAGAAATATCGGGTGGTTCTGTTGCTGATTGTGCTCACCATTGAAAGGGTGTGGCAGTTATGGCGTTTGACTCATGGACATAGAAAATCATTGGACTTCAAAACCCTCAGAAATCATTGGATTCTCTGAGACATAAGATTGTTGTAGGACTTTAAAGCCCTCAGGAATCATTGGATTTTCTGAGAAATGATAAGACTGTTACAGGACTTCAAAATCTGCTGGAATCATTGGATTCCCTAAGACATAAAAAGACTTTTGCTGGACTTCAAAAACTTGGGGGGATCATGTGAAGCAATGGACAATAGACTGGTTTTGGACTATCTCTTGGCTGCTGAAGAGGTGTATGTGTGACTGCTGTTTACATACTCTCCTTCTAGGACTTCTGGCAATCTTTTACATCATACTGTTGATTTATATTGTTTGTTATACCGTTACTTGGGTGCATAATTCATGTTTGTTATAACACATCAAGCCTGCACTGACTGTGGGGAGAGTCATCACTAATAGTCTCTGCGTTGTTGCTATGTGCTATGTGTTCCCATGCTGATGGGTTTGTGCATAATAAGACCCTTGAGCCCAGAAACTTGCTAGCAACCCCCACTTCCCTTTGGTGCTTTTCATCTCCCTTCCTGAGACGTCAGGGAGGGCGTGATTATCTCCTTTTTAGTGCTTTCACCTCCCTTCCTGAGAAGTCAGGGGGGTCGTGATCACTTCCTTTTCGGTGCTTTCACCTCCTTTCCTGAGAAATCAGGGAGGGTGTGATCACCTCCTCTTGGGGGCTCTGACCTCCCTGAAGAGTCAGGGATGGCATGATCACCTGTGTTCTAAAACAAAAGAAAGCGGGAGATGTAATGGGCTGAGGCTTGAGTTGATGCACTGAGGTCCCAAGCACATGAGGCTAAATAGTAATTGGACCATACTCTATTAATAGATAAGCTTGAAGAGAGAATGGCCCCCACCCACTCTTTGTGCAAGTCCTGATGTGTTGTATAGGAAATGATGATTTTGGTGGGTGGAGGCAGGGGAGTGGAAAAGGAAAGCTTATCTATTAATAGAGTATGGTCCAATTACTATTTAGCCTCATGTGCTTGGGACCTCAGTGCATCAACTCAAGCCTCAGCCCATTACATTTCATAAAAGATCATTTGGCCCAAAACCATTAAATAATGCCCAATGGTAACACAATTATTATAGCATAAAATGTATCCATCAATTTAGCTAGTTTTTTCTGTTATATTCATTTGATTGAACCATGAGAAATGAATATTCTTCAAATCACTTAATTCATTATTCAGTAAAAATGATTTTGATTAAAGCATTATCATAGCAAAAAGTTTGATAGTTGCAAAGTACTTTGGAACCCAACTGCTGCAATCCATAAATCAAGGAATTCCTATTGTAACATACCTGAGAAGCCCCTGGTTGAAGATATTGAAGGAGAGGAAACGTTCTATCTCTTCATAAATCAACCCATTTATGATTGGATCTAATAATTAAACAGTTTTTTTTTTCCTGACATCAAACATAAATTGGCTTCTTGCCAATTTCTATCCATTGCTCCATATGCTTCTATCTATTAATCTTTAATTTTTAATTTAAGAGTCAAATAAAACAAGTCTCAACCTCTACTATCTAACAATTCCCCAATTACTTGAACACAGTTAAAATTCTCTCTCTAGCCACCCCACACTTTCTTCTTTTTTTTTCAGTATAAAATGTCCAGTTTCTATGAATGGTAACATTTCAAGTCATCCTGATTCTTTCTTCTCTCTCAGCTCTCCTGCCAATCAGTTGTTAATATTGTGAATTCTAAGTGTATAATATTCCTTACATTTCATTCCTCTTCTATTTATTTAGAAGATCACCAACTTAGCTCAAGTATTCATTACCCTTCACCTGGATTTACCAAATTAATCTCATAATTTCTGTCCCCCTCCAACTCATCATCCACACAAATACCAAATTAATATTTTCCGGAACATGTCACTCCATTGCTCAAGAATGTCAAATGATTCTCTATTGCCTCTCATATAAAATACAAACTCTTCACATGCCCTCCCATACTTATTTCATATAGCCACCCTTCATGCACTCTAATCTCCAATCAAGCAGTTACTGAACTCTACATAATATTTCCACATCTGTGCTTTTTCAGAGTTTTCACTTATGTTCAGAATCCTTCTTACAATCCCTATCTTCCTTCATGGCTCATCTCAGGTGACATTTCCTATATGAAATAATTTCTGATCTCTCCATCTGTTAGCATCTTCTAGTGGATAGATTTGAAATTAGAAAAGCTGGGTTCAAATTCATTCTCTACCACATATTTGTATGATATTATACCTATCATTTAACCTATATGGGCCTCAGTTTCCTCATCAGTAAAATGAATGAAGTTTGATTAGATAATTTCCAAGTTCCTTTCTAGCTCCAACTATTATAATCTTACAAAACTGCCTTACTTACCTGTACAAAATTTACATCTTCTTCCAATAAGATGTTTAAAGGCAGGTACTCTTATTTTTGTCTTTTCATTCTCCCATTACCTAGACCATGGTTTTATTGAATGAATATTTAGTGCTTCATGAGTAATACACACACATAAAAGTAGATAGACATATCTATTTGTGCATATATACATATACATACATATACAATATGTATGTATGTATGTATGTTTTGGACCTCTGTAGTTCCCAAACAAAAGAAGACAAAACAAAACCCACAAACAAATCCCTTAACCCCAATAACATCCAAATACATTTTTTCCTTATAATTTCTTAGTCATGCATAATTCCTTAAACATATACTCAGTATGCCTTGATAAGGGAATAATGATGTTACTTGAAGGCTATTTTAATTTTAAAAATCTGTGTGTCTTGCTTTCCTGAATTTGGCAATGACAAATTATTGGATCTTAAATATAATGTTTTTTAAAGTTATGAGTAAATATAATTTGTAAAGTTACTTGCATTATAGCAAAATCAAGCTCTAAACTAATGAGGTAAAGTCAATTAGCATTGAATATTGTGGAATAGCTGAAGGTCAAAGTGTGAAATACACAACATGAAATTCACAATAACTCTAGTAGTGAGCCTGGATGCACTTCTTCTTTGGGAGAATGGGTTGAGGGCCACCACTAAATGATTGATGAGTGTTCTGGATGGATAAGAATGCCAGTCCCTAAAATGTGTAAAATGCATATTTCCTTTTTTCAGCCCTATAAACTACCAATGCATGGTCAGTGTGTTATTTAAAAGGCTGGTAATGTGAGTCTTTGTTAGTGTTTCCCAGTGTTTTATTTCCTTTTGCTTTCCTGGAACAACTAAGGCTAATGAAACCTGACATCTCAGTGCTATAATATGTTGACTCTCCTCTTTTGCCCTTATTATACATTGCAACTGCACATAAAATGTTCTGTTAAGATATTTTAGAATTTCTCCAAAGTGAATAAAGGGCCCAAGGTTATTTGTTTGCTTCTTGAAATGATGAATAAATAGACATTAGTGAAGAACCAGGTCAGAATAAGTAGTTGGATTTGTAATAGTAAGAATTATGTATCTTGTTACAGAATAAATCCTAGAACTGAGTGCAACCTTAGGAGATCATTGAGTCTAGCTCCCAGGATAATCTTTGCTTAAACTACTTAAAGATGAGTAGTTCTCTGTACAATTTTTTTTCAGTATCACTTATGATGAGAAGAAATCAAGAACTATTTTAGTTTTCTATTTATTTTTAGATCAGAGATTATGAGGAGAAAGGGACTTTAAAGGCTAAATAGCTCAGCTCCTCTATACATAGCACAGTGGATAAAATGTTAGACTTTAAGAACATCCTGATTTCTAATACTCCCTCAGGTACTGTTTAACTGCATAATACTGTAAATCACAAAACTTGTCTCAGATTCCTCACTGATGAAAGAAGATATTAATAGATTCTAATTCATAAGATTGTTGTGAGGATCAAGTGAGATAATACATGTAAGATGACTTACAAATCTTAAAACACTATGTAAATTCTTCCTCTTATTATTATTTTACAGATGAAGAAACTGAGGCCCAGAGAGATTAAATTGCAGAGTTCAATATAACTATTGATTCCCTAAGTGATTTTATTCAAATATTGGCTAGTTTCTTCCAGTGTTCTTCTTTGTCATTTTAACAAGTTAATACCAAGGAGACTTAAGGAAAATCATTTCTTTGGGTAGGTAAATTTTTAAAAAGGCATAATTATTACTGATAAATATATTGAAAAGAGCATTGTTTTGTTTATGAGCCCTGTTAGTCCCTTTTTCAAAAACGTTAATGGTTCTGGGACCTTCTAAAAAATACCCTTTCCTGGGTCCAAATTGGTTACCAAGAAATTCACAATGATAGCACACAAATTAAATTGCAATTGTTTATATATTCTGGAAATTTTAAAGTCTTCTTTCTTTTAGATAGAGTGGCAGGATTTCCTTGCCCTAAATGAGGAGGCACTTTGGAGTCAGAAAGGATGATTTCTTGGATTTTCTCCCTTCACAGTGTTTAGAATGGATGGTGATCAAATATGCTTAATATTCAAACCAGGAGACTGAACTTCATTTTATGCCAAGAAATTAGGACCAATATTCACTGAGAAGGAAGAATGTTTGACATTTAAAATGCCTATTTTTTCCCTTGTAGAAGATTACTGAAAGATCTTCCTTGCCTTACAGAAGACATAATTACTCACAAGCTGAAAGAAAAGTCACTGCCAAAACATTTGTATTTTTTCATTTCCTCCTGTTCTCCACTACTGGTTTCATGGGGATCATATAGGATCATTAATTTAGAGCTGAAAGAGATTTTAGAGGTAATCAAATCTAGCCGTCTAATTTTACAAATGAGGAAACTGAGACTCAGAGACAATAAATGACTTGCTCAGGGTAACCTGGTTAGTATTTGTAGCAGAATTCAAATTAGGATATTTCTGACTCCCTTCTACATCCAGTACTTTATAGGGAATAATGATGCTACTTGAAGGCTATTACAATTAAGAAGATTGTGTTTCCCCTTTCCCAGATTAGAGAAAGAGCATTATATTGTACCTTATATTTAATGATATTTAAAAAAAATATATATGGGGAAACAGACAAATAGGAGGGGGAATAGAGAAAGAGACAGAGAGAAAGACACACACACACACACACACAGAGAGAGACAGAGAGACAGAGAGAGGGGTGGGGGAGAGGGAGGGAGAATGACTCCTATATAGCATTTTTGTTGGCATTGGGGAGAAGCTAGCTATTTCAGTTTCAGAAATTAGATTTAGCAACTTCATCTTTCACAAGAGCAAAAGGGATATCAACATTTCACCACTTTCCAGTGGTGATAACCAAGCAATTTGCTGGAAATAAGTGTCACTGCATCAATGGAAATGAAGTTTGTTAGCCATAGGCCAAGGCAATTCCTCAGAGTCCTGCCAGCTAATCAAAGCCAAAGCAGTCTAGTAAAGGGTTTTTTGACAGTCTAAAAAATTGTAGACATTTATTTCCTCTCCTCTTGACACTTGTGTAGGGTTGGGGTTTCCTTCGTAAACCTACTTGGTTTCCCTAAGGGTTGTTCAGTGGGTTTTTCTGACAAATTTATAGTCTTGGATGGATTTGAGATCACAAGATAAAATCTTTGACAATTTTTTTCTTCCTCCATTATTTGAAAACATGTTTTGCTCATTAGGATTGGAGGTCTGATTCCTAAGGTTTTATTATCAAATTATCTAATGAAAAACTTGACACTAAAACAATTCTGAACCTACACCATCTATGGTGTGCTGGTTTGAAGAAACCACAAAACACATTACCAAAAGCTTCAAATATAATGAATCGCCTCAGTGAATGTTTCAGGTTGAGGGCCCCTTCAGACTATTTTTCTTTCCACTTTCCCAAGAAGACATTTTTGTCTAGGCAGATGAATATCTATCACCACAGGATGCAAACAGACAAATGTAATTATTTGGAGCTAAAAGTTCCATTGGCTGAATAAAAATGTCATATGTGCTTCCTTTCACATATGATGCCCAGAGACAGACCTTCATCAGTGGTCAAAAAAGAGGAAATTCTCAAAATTGTTCTATCCTTGACTGTTTTATCAGTTTCATTTGTGAATCAAATGAAAATAATGTATTTGATTTGTGCTGCTTCTATGAAAATAAAGCAATAGTTTGTAAAGTGAAAAATGAAGGTAATATTTTGTTACAAGAAAGTAAAAGGTTGGTTTAACAGATTCACTAATCAGAGAATCTCACTTTTGAAACGTAACTCATAAGCTAGCTAGTCCAACCTACAGTTGAAAAAGGATCCTCTCTATAACACAGCTTTAATATATATACAGAGAGAGCAAAATGGGGGGGGGGGGAGAGAGAGAGAGAGAGAGAGAGAGAGAGACTTTTAAAAGTTTTTAAAAGTTTAAAAGACTTATTAATTCCCAAATGAATAACTCAATTTTTCCTTATTATCATTTTTTCTTGACATTTTTGTGTGTTGATTGCCACTGTCATTTTGGAATATTATCTCTTTTCGGTTTGAAAAATAGTGTGTTCTCCTGATTCGTTCCTCTTATATTATAAACTGTGTCTTCCTTCTTCAACCTCTTGAAATGATGCTTCAATTGTCCTGGTCATCATCATCATCATCACTACCACCACCTCTACCATCTCCTCCTTCTTCTCTACCACCACCTCTTCCTCCTCTTCTTCTTCTTCCTTCTTCTCCTTCTCCATTTTCTCCTTCTCCTTCTTCTTTATCTTCTCTTCCTTCTCGTTCTGCTTCTCCTCCTCCTCGTTGTTGTTGTTGTTCTTCTTCTTTCTTTTCCTCCTCCTCCTTCTTTTTCCATCTTTCTCTAGGTGAAGAGAATTACAAGGACGAAGTTATTAAGCTAAAAACATGTACAATGTATAGCTCACGTGACAGGAAAGAGAAGTCAGATGAGATGAGAATGAAAGACAATGAATTCCAAAGAGGAGAGAGGAAGTGGAACAGATTATTTTAAATGCTGGGTTATCTCAATAGATTTGCTAATTTAGTCAATAGAGATCCATCATTGTTCTTTGATTATAAAAGCATAGGTGCTAGACCTAGAGATGGAAGAGATAATGGAAGTTACTTAGTTTAACCTTCTTGTTTAATAGATGAAGAACATGAGGACCAAAAAAGGTGAATCACTAACCTCAAGTCACAGAGAAATCATACACCAAAGCCAATGACTTCTTGATCCTCTTATTTTAAATTCAAGACTATTTCCACTATATCACAATAAATTTTACCAGGAAAATACTTTGATAAAATCAAAGTCAGAGGATGATTAATCCAGGAGCTTTATTTAGATTGAAATGAAATGGGGAAAGAGCAGAGAAAGGAAGAACCAGAAGTGTGAAAAGGATAGAAAGACCAGAGAGTATGAAACAAGGAGCCTAGTCTCGTTTATTAAGATCCAGTCTTACATATGACTGAGCCTTATACAAGGTTCTGGTTCTTGGGACCAGAGCTAGGGACTCTTTAGTGGAAGAAAAAGAGGACAAGCACCAAGAACCACAATAAACTATCCGAATAGTGTTCTGTGTTGTTACGTTTTCTTTGGCCTCTATCCTGTGGCTCTCATGCTGGTACATACTGTTATAGGACACTGAGCTACCTAACATTTAAATAGAGGAATTAGGCACATGGAGACAAATATTCCAAAGTCAGGTCAGAGTAGACCTGGATTATGTAAAAGCACTCAATGCTCTGAATTAAGCCAAGTTCATGACTATTTTCATTTATATTATAGAGTTCCCAATTTGCAAAGAAGATGTTTTCATGTCTAAAGATAATATATCCCTTACCAAATAATAATAAAAAGTCACAGGAAGGTTCAGTGTCAGAGCTTTTTTTTTTTTTTTTTTTTTTTACTTTTGAGAATTAATTATTTCAGGGTTGACAAATTTGCTGATCAGAGAACTATTGCCCTAACATTAATGTGAATAATGAGAGTAATGGGAACTGGCTATTTTTTTGTTCAGGATTTCCTAGAACTTAATGAAATTCTAGTGATTAGACCAATTTCCTTGGATGTGAATGACAGCAGAATATATTTAGTTTTCAGATATATTATCCAATTTCACAAATATTGTGGAGGATTGAAAAAATCCAAATATCATATTGATGCCCACGTTTCTAGGAACCCTGTTCAACACTGTACCTACAAAATATCTTGGATAAAGGTAAAAACTTCAAGATTCCTTTAAAGTTAGAGGAGCCTTGGGGAATATACTTTTTTTTTTTCTCTTTTTTTCCAGTAAGAAGTTTTCAAAGGCCACTTTCGTGTTAGCTGGACATGGCATTTTTCATTAAGTCAGTTCATATAAAAATTAATTATTTGGTCCAGGAAAAATTTAATATTTGTTATAAAGGATAACTTCTATTGTGGGGGTAGGAGATTAGAGTGGCAAGTTTGTGGGTAGTGATATATACTCTAAATAAGAACATCAACAAAACATGAATTTAATACTTAAAGGAAAACAAACAAAAAAGAAGTTGAGGAAAGACAAATAGAGCAATTTTGTCACTACTTCATTGATTTTTTGTGAATATAGTAGACACATGTTTAAATGTACATGTATATATGTGCATCTTTGTATGCCATATACATATATATATGTGTGTGTGTGTGTGTGTGTGTGTGTACATGTGTATATACACCCACATACAACACTGTATATCTGTCAAGCAAAATGAGTCACAAATATTTATTAAGTTTTTAATCTGGACCATGTATGGTGTTATGGTACTGAGCACAGTTCTTTCCTTCCAATACCTCAGAGTGTAATGAAAGAGACAACGTGCAAATGTATATATGCATATAAAATATCCAGGATAAATTTTAACAAACTTTTAAATGAAGGGATGTGTATATTTGTAGGTATACATATACATTTATTCCTATGAATCTCTTACTTTCTCAATTCAGTTCATCTATTTAAGAGAGAGAGAAGAGAGAAATAAGAAAGAAGTGACAAAGAGGCACACACACATACATATAAAGAGAAACAGAAAAACAGAGAGAGAGAGAGAGAGAGAAGAGAGAGAGAGAGAGAGAGAGAGAGAAGAGTTAGTATGTATAGAGTGCTGAACTTGGATTCAGAAAGACTTGCATTTCTCTTCTTCCTCAAACACTTTCTAGCTGCAGGACTTTGGGCAGATGCAGTTCACACTTTTTAGCCTCTGTTTTCCCATTTGTAAAATATAAATATTAATAGCATCAACCCATAGAGATATTTTGAAAGTCATAATATATGTAAAGGGTTTCAAGCTTCAAAGTGCTTTGTAGATCTGAATTATGATTTTAAATTCATTTATACTTCATAGCAATAACTGAATGTAACTGAAGTTCATAGTTTCTTATGCAACATTCTTTTTTTTTTTTGTCCTTTGAATGCTTTAATATTTGCATTAATTTGTGATTAAGTTCTTTAATCAAATAAAGAAAAGAGAAGGGAGAAGAAAAGAAAGAAAAGAGATGATAGCTGTAATCCTCACAGATTTGGAAAGCTTTACCCAGGTCTTGCCAGCACCCCTGATGCTAGGTGAAATATCTTCTTTTATAATACCTTGTGAACTTACTTCACAGACTGCAGACACTTGTTCCTTGTTAACATTGTGCTATTTGCCAAATCATGAAACAATGATCTGACCAAATAGAATTGGTGCCTTAGTTTTTTTTTTTTTTTTTTTTTTTTTTTTTGGGAATTGGTATCAACTGTACATATTTCTAGTGAACAGTAGTCATTTGAAGAACATATATTATACAGGATAACAATTCTCTGTGAAAAAGGTGAGATATGTGTGTATCTGTGTGTGTCTGTGTGTGAGTACATGTGTATGTAGGATTACTAACTCTTTGCTAATCAGAACATCATCATAGCCACACTTATTCCAATTCAATTTTTGGTATAGCTTCCTATCCTGAGAATTCTTCACAATATATGGAAAAAAAGAAACGTTCAATTCTTTTCTCTGACAATTCTTAGCCCTGTCATCATGGTCCAGTTAATCTTTCTGATTCATAGTTGCCTCATCTAAAAAAAATGGATAATGAAAGAAAAGGATTATTTTGATGACCAGACACAAACACACGTAAGGCAGTTAGCAAATTTCAAAGTTGTTCATAAACTTCAGTAATGATAAAGATCATGGAAATGGTAGTGATGATGATGTTGCCATGATGCAGTTGCATTATCTTTTCCCCCACGTGAAAAGACAGTACAAGTGATAAAACTCTCTCTCCCTAGACCCTATAGTATTAAGTACTGAGAAATTGAGAAGGAACCAAGTACTGCAATGGAAAAAGCATTGGATTTAGAATCTGAAGACTTAAGTTCTGCTGCCTATGTACTCTTGGATCTTGGTTTCATTTATAAAATGATGGGGATTGGATTAAATAACTTTTAAATTCCCTTTCACTATCAGTTAATGTTTTGGGGTTTTTATTTTTTTTAAATAATAAAAAGGAAAGATATTCTAAATATCTTTAGATTATATAGGTTATAGAAACTCATGGAAATACTTCATGTTGGCTGTCATCTTCATGTAAGAGATGTACATAAGTCTAGAGGGTATCTTCTTGAAAAAAAAAATGATGATTTATATAACGGGAAGGCATTTTCTATATTCATTTTCAGAAATTCTCAATAAAATCTTTGGTTTTCAATTACCTAATTAAGAGCTTTTTCATATATTATTATTTCCATTTCCTTTCCTTTATCTACCCTTTCTCCAGAAAAAAAAACTCGTTTAAAAGTGATTTTATTTGATTATTTTTTTTAACTTTTGTGCGGGATAAGCATGGATGAGTAAAAGACAAGAATCTAATTCACTGTGCCATATTTTTGGTTCTCTTTAGGAAAAAGAAAATGGAACCTGATTCATTAATGATTTATTTAATATATTAGTGAATTATCTGAGTAATGGTAATAGGGTATATACCACTAGTGATATCCTTCTTGCTTCCACATTACCATGAGTGCTAGCTCAGTGCTTGGGAGTTTAGGGTGTAATGTAGCCTGTGACTACTTCCCACTGGCCTTTTATAGTCCAACATTGAAGAAGTCAAATATTTTAGAAATGACAAAATAATACCTTTATTGACCTCTGAGCAGTCAGTCAGTCAATGAGCACTTATTAAGCACTTAGTCAAACACTATGCTAGAAGCTGGAAGAACTGGTGACTTTAGTTCATTTTTAAAAAGAAGTGACCTGCCTTTAATCATTTTTCCTCTTTTCTTCTTGGAGGTGGCAGATAGTCCATTCAGATTTATCTTTAAAGGGGTGAGCAAGGAAGATGTCTGTCTTTTCTCACATATAGGTAGAATTGGCAGTTGCTCCTGAACAACAGACTGATATTATTCTGAATGAGCTAAGTCTGGGTTTTAGGACCCCTGGCGGCCTTTTTCACTTTGTTTCCTTTTTTTTTTTTTTTTTTTTGAACATGGTGTCCAAACAGTGATAATGAATTGGACAAATCCTGTCTTGGAGGCAACACTGAAAAATCTACTGATTAGAAATCCTGGGTCTCTTGGAAGCAGATGATGGGAGGAAGTAGGGGAAATTGTTAAGTAAAGAGGCCTAGCCTCTGTCTTGGCTGGCCAAAAAGACATTTACAAGGAGTAAGACAACGCAGGGAGGAGGTGAAGCTTACTAATGCCTATTTACCAATACCCCTAACTACTTCATGTTGCGATATTTATTTCAATCTGGTAAAATATGATATTATTATTATTATTATTATTTATAGTTTAAGTTTCTGTTAGTGCATGATTCTGAGAACCTTTTGTGTCTAACATTTTATTTCTTTTATGTGGAGAAAAAATTGTTTCAAAGCTGATTAATATTTTATGTTGGACATCTTTCTATTCCTTCTTTTGGAGGTGACCCTAGAGCCAAAACTCCACTTTAATAATATTTTACATAAAGAGATGGGGTCAGAATATATAAAGCTAAAAGGCTGAAGAAAAGAACCATATTTTTAGACTTTCAGATTCCCCAAGGACTAAACCTAGCCATCACTTGTATGGGTTCAGAGAAAATGATTCCTTAGTGGAAAATCAGAGAATGCAGCTGTTTATGACTAGCAGTTACTATAACTGCTAGATAAGATAACTCTTAATTCTGGTATTTCTGTATTTAAAAAAAGAATGAATTTATGGGTCTTATTCCTCTAGGCATACTTAGTATAGCTCCATTTGGAGTCAATTCTATTCTTCATAGTTCCCAGCATAACCAAATTTTGCATTTAATATCTATGTACGTGAATATCTATGTACATCTGTAGTTAGTTGTATATGTGTCTTGGTGCTTGACATATTGGGTTATGAGCTCCATGAAGACAGGGTCTCATTTCCTACTTCCTCTAACTCCCCACAGCACCTGGTTCAGTACTCTGTGAGCAGTATACACTTAATCAGTGTTGTTGACTGACTGACTGATGGGGTGAGGGAAGAGAGGCAGAAAGAGGAGCTGAGTGTTTCCAAGGCCTTGTAGCTTTGAGTTGTGTCTTCTACAGGATGACACAGATTAGTTGCCATACTTTGGAATAGTCTTTATCTTAAAATGCTGATGATAGTACAACTTTATTCTTTACTACTTAATACTTTTCTATCAGTCAAAGAAGTAGGAATTAATTTTCAAATAAACTACTGTCACCCTGTTTTCTCTTGGGTTACTTTATGACAATAGGAGCCATAGCATCTATAGTAATAAAGGACTTGAGAGCTCACCTATACCATTATCTCAAACAATATCAACATCTTTACTAGCATTCCTAAAAGAATCTGTCTGAATAATTGTGGTTATGGGGAGGGAGTCTTATTATATTATTTACTCTCCCATTACCCATTTGAATAATTTTAGTAGTTAAAAAGTTATTTCACACATTAAGCTGAATCTTGCCTCTGGTCATTGATGCTGGATCTGTCCTCTGGTGCAAGAGAATAATTTTATTCTTTTTGTCACAAGTAAGCCTTGTTGCCTCAGTCACTATGAATTGTCTGGTAGTTAACTGGTGATTGACTATATATGCACATGTATTATGTTACAATCACTATGCCAACTGAATTCAGGGGCTACAGAACAACATTTGAACATTGTTAAGAAATTTCTGAAATCAGGATTTTGATTGTGAGATTGGGTGTTAGACTATAGTGAAGATGGGTAATAGGCTAATGTTGGAATATATTAAGGAAGTATGTGTGTGTGTGTGTGTGTGTGTGAGAGAGAGAGAGAGAGAGAGAGAGAGAGAGAGAGAGAGAGAGAGAGAGAGAGAGAGAGAGAGCAAAAGACAGAGAGAGACTTACAAAGATAGAGGCAAGGAGATAGAGAGAGATCAAAAGATAGAGAGGGTTAGCCTTGAAATGAGGAAGACTTAGGTTCAAGTCCTATCTTTGACACATAGTGGCTGACAGAACTTGTACTCCTCATGTCACCTTTCAGTGACCAAGGTAACTTACTAAGATTATACAATTCAAAGAAACTTCATTAGCAGAAATAATTGTCTTACCTGAGAATTGTCTAAACCAAAGAAATCACAGATCCGTTACTATCAATGCATGTATGTGCCCATTCATCAAACCAACCCTACACACTCACAAATATGTGTTTATGTGCATGTGCAGATATACATTTTTGTAAATACTGTTGAGTAGATTTATGACTGATTCTGTAATATATAACTCACATATATACAAATATGTGTTTATGCATATGTATATGCAAATTTGATCAGCTACTTATATGTATAATATGATTAGATTTGTAAGACTGACTATACTTATAAATTTTATCTAACTTAGTGATAGATGGGTATATACATATCTATATCTATATCTACACATATATACATATAGGTAATATTCTTATGCATGCATGCATATATTTTTATATATGGATACATGGATATACACACATATATGGTTATTAGCAATGTGGAAAAGTGTTTTCAAAATGTTTACATATGTATGTGCAAACAGTCATATATATGTGCTTACACACACATGTATTTCCCCTCTACTCCCAACGAGCTGTACTTCTTGGATTTGATATCATCATCACCATATCTCTTAGGAAATTAGGAAATCTTAGGATTCTTCTTATCCCCAGGAAACTTCATCATGGAGGTTACCTGGCACATAGTATATACCAAATAAATGTTTGTTGAATTGCATGTTTCTACGTAAGTCAGACAGATTGACAAATGATAGATAGATAGGTCTCCAGCCCTTTGTAAATGCATTTTATCCTTACCCAAGTGTCTTCATCCAGAAATCAGAATCCTACTCTCAGACACTTAGCTAACCAGTCACAGTCAATATCTTTGTTTCCTTTGTAAAGCCCCTATGATGCAAGTATTGATTATGGCACTTCCCCTATCTCCCTCCCCCTGATCCCCCCACCCCCACTATTTCTTGTTCAGGATTTCATAATACTTTACAATGCTTCTAGATTTCATTTGACTTTCCTTCCAACATTTATTTATCAGAGAATATCAGGTTTGACAAGTCTTGAGACTTGAATTCTCTGTTACAGTTCCACATATATAACCCCAGGAAACCAGCAGATGTTCTACTGATGCCTCTCCTGATTACCACAGCTGGAAGTGATCTCTCAACATCTGGACTCTTATAGTACATAGTATATACTACTAATGATATTTGCCACAAATTGTCTTACATTGTGAATATGTATTCTCCCCATTATTGGACTATAAGCTTCATGATGACAGGAAGTATAACATATATCTTTGTATATCATAAAACAACTAACAATGTATCTCAGATATCAAAAAAGCTCAATAGATAGTTGCTCAGGGGGTAAGTAATACAAATCAACCTCTAACTGAAAAAAGCCCCAGGTATTTGGAGAGTGAAGTTTTTGACCAAGAGATCTTCCCTTCTATCACATCACTCAATCTACTATAATATCACTCTTGGAAGATGAAAGGCAAGGGAAAAATAAGCCCCTACTCACTTATTCAGGTCTACTCTGCTTTGAAAAGGGGATTTAGTCCCTGGTTTGTCTCATTTCTACCAGCTTTTGTCTAGAAATTAAACCCAGGATTATTGGCTTTAATTATCTGATACTTTTACATTAATGAAAAAAGACAACTCAGAGCCATAAAAAATTCAGTATTCGGAAATATGCAAGATGTGGTGTGTTATCAAGAACACATTTATTTATTTATTTATTCTTTTACTTGGACTGGATTGGTTTCCCTTTAAGAAGACAAGGAAGCTAGCCTCAGGTTTGGATTGGATTGGAAGATTAAGTCTTAAACCTTTGGCATGATTTTTCTGTCACTCAGTCAGCTTGCATTTACTTATTTCATCTTCATCTCAATATTATTTCTCATCATTTATCTCCTATTTTTGTGACTTTTATCACCAGTTGGAATTTGTATATTGCTTTAAAGTTATAAATTCTTTTAAAAAGAATTTTATAAAAATTCTTAGAATTACAAAACAGTTCTCACACAAATAAAGTCAAATCTAAACAATTGGAAAAAAATATGAATTGTTCATGGCTAGCTTGAGCTATTATAATAAAAATGACAATTCTGCCTAAATTGGTCTATTTGTTGAGTGTCATACCAATCAAACTGCCAAAACATTATTTTATAGAACTAGAAAAATAATTTTAAAAAATTCCTCTGAAAGAACAAAAGTTCAAGAATATCAAGGGAATTAATGAAAAAAAAAATACAAAAGATGGTGGCTTAGCAGTACCAAATCTAAAACTATATTATAAAGCAGCAATCATCAAAACCATTTGGTACTGGCTAAGGAATAGAATGATGTATCTGTAATGGGCTGAGGCTTGAGTTGATGCACTGAGGTCCCAAGCACGTGAGGCTAAATAGTAATTGGACCATACTCTATTAACATATATGCTTGGAGAAAGAATGGCCCCTGCCCACTCTTTGTGCAAGTCCTGATGTGTTGTATAGGAAATGACATTTTTGGTAGGTGGAGGCAGGGAAGTGGAAAAGGGAAGTGGAAAGAGAGACTGCTGGCTGGCGTCTTGTCACAGCTGCTCGCATTGCTATCACGACCACCCTTCACCTCCAATCCCCCTCTGCTAGCTGGCTTCCTGTTGCAGCTGCCCATATTGCTATAGCAATCCTTCTTCACCTCTACTGAGAATAAAGATTGAAGATTTTTCCCTTAACCTGAATTCCTGACTCTGGCTGATTTTAAATACATGGTCATCCCAGTGGATTAGTAGAATAGATTAGATACACATGACTCAATAATCAAAGTCTATAGGAATCTAGTATTTGATAAACTCACAAACTCTAGTTTTTCACTATTAGACAAAAATTGCTGGAAAAATTGGAAAATAATATGTCAGAAACTCGGCATAGACCTGTCTCACACCCCACACCAAAATAAGGTCAAAATGAACACATAAATTGGGCATAAAGGATGATACCATAAGCAAATTAGGAGAACAAGGGATAATTTGCCTATCAGATCTTTGAAGAAGGAAGAAATTTATGACCAAAGAAGAACTAGAGAACATTATGAAAGATAAAATAGACAACTTTGATTATATTAAATTAAAAAGGTTTTGCACAAATAAAATCAATAGAAACAAGATTAAAGAAAAAAGAAACAAGATTAAAAAGAAAATACAAAATTGGGGAAAATCTATATTGCCAGTATTTTTGATAAAGTCCTCATTTCTAAAATATATAAAGAACCATATCAAATTTATAAGAATATAAGTCATTCATCAAATGATAAATTGTTAAAGGATATGAACAGAGAATTTTCAGATGACAAAATTAAAACCATTCATAATTATATGAAAAATGCTCTAAATTACTATTGATTAGAGAAATGAAAATTAAAATAACTCTGAGATACCCTCACACTCCTCAGATTGACTAATATGACAGGAAAAGATAATAATGAATATTGGAGGGGATGCGGGAAAACTAAAACCCTAATACATTGTTGGTGGAGTTGTGAAGTGATCCAAACACTCTGGAGAACAATCTGAAACTATGCCCAAAGATTTTTAAAACTATGTATACCCTTTGAATCAGCAGTGCCATTACTAGGTCCATATCCCAAGGATTCATAATCCTTAGATTATGAAATTATGAAATCCTTGAATCATAAAAGAGGGAAAAGGAACTACATGTGTAAAAATATTTGTAGCAGCTCTGTTTATGGTAGCAAAAAATTGGATAACAAGTAGATGATCATCAATTGGGGAATGACTTTACAATTTGTGACATATGAAGTTAATGGAATATTACTGTTCTATAAAAAGTGATGAACAAGCTGATTTTAGAAAAGCCTAGAAAGATTTACATGAACTGATGCTGAGAAAAACAAGCAGAACCAAGAATATGGAATACATTGTACACAATAACAGCAATAATGTGAGATGATCAACTATGAAAGACTTGGTTTTTCTCAGTGGTTCAGTTATCTAAGGCAATTCCAATAAACTTTGGACAGAAAATGCCATCTGCATCCAGAAAAAGAACTAAGGTAAGTGAATGTAAATCAACACATCTAATGTTTAATTCTTTTCTTTTTTAATTTCTCCCATGGTTTTTCCCTTTTGTTCTGATTTTTTTCTTCCTACATAACTCATAAAGCAATGTATGTTAATAAATAAATAAATTTTAAAAAAGGTTTATAAAGTTCTTTGTAAATATTATTTCATTTTATTCTCACAACAACTTCAAAATTAGATGAAATCCTCAATTATGAATGGAGAAACTGAAGCAGACAGATTAAATAATTTACCTATGGTTACCCATCTAGTATCTGATGCCAAATTTGAATTCAGTTCTTGCTGACTTCAAGTTCAGTTTTTTTTTTCCATTGTCTATGTCTAATAATACATGTATGTAAAAATCAGTTAAATATTCAATAAGTACCTACTATGTCCCAGAAATTATACTAAGCCCTTAGGGAGCTCACAATCAAATGCAGAAAATATTATGCAAACGAGATATAGAGTGGCAGTTGCATAGCATGGTGGAGGGAGCACCAAGCTAACCTGAGGTCAAGTTTGGCCTTGGATAACTACAAGTTATGTGACCCTGGACACCTCATTTGTAAAACAGGGATAATTGTTGTTCATTCATGTTTGACATTGTAACTCCATGGACCATATTGTCTGTAGGACAGAAAATATTATAACAACTTAAACCACTACACCTTGGGATTTCATTCAGTATTCTGTATAAACTCTTAGTACATTTACTTGTTAGCTTTGGCTTCTTAAAATGCAAGAATAGAGAACAATTTGAATTCTCCTAGAGTAAGAATATAGTCTTCAGAGAGACCCGTAGCCATGCATACAGCATGGCAATTAGAACTAGATTTGGGGTGAGAAAGACTACCTCTGACACTTACTGGCTTTGTAAGCATGGGAATATCACAATCTCTCTAAATTTCAATGTTTGCATCCATAAAATTAAAACAGTAGTATTTAGTATAAAGAATTGTTATTTGGATCAAATAAGATTATGTGTGTGTGTGTGTATGTGTGTTTGTGTGAAGAAAAACTACACAAAGATTAGTTTTTACTACTATCATTTATGCAAAATTTTGTTTATTCAATGTTGTGTGTGTGTGTTTTGGAGACAACATTCTCTCCCCCATTACACCAAGTTCCTTGAGACCAGGTACTGTGTTTTGTTGTTTTTGCTTGACTTTATATCCCCAGCCCTTAGCCCAGTTTTAGAAATATAGAAAGTACTTAGTATTTGTTGAATTTGCTTGCCTTTCCTCTTAGGACTTGGTACAGGATACTATACTGAGTAGCATATTGAGAATAGTAACAATTGTACACCATCAAAAAGTGTAACATTATCTTTATTGTAGTAATTTCATTGCAACTCCTACTGTGCATATCTGCTCATTCTTCATAATGTGTTCACACATCACTCTTATATGCTCATGAATAAGAAAAATTAAAAAAAAAAAAGACTAAAGTAAGACTTCTTATGACTCTGCACCTTCTCTGTGGCCCCATAGCCATGGTTAAATATTTTTAAATTTTCTATTTTACTAGCTGCCAGAGAAAATAGCATAAAATGGAAACATTTCTTGAAGTGATGCTATTAACCAATCAGGGGTAGTCACTGCTGTCAAATCTATGCTGTGAGAGGCCATTTTGGGGAGCTCAGAATCCTGGAGTGGTTGTCCACTGGGGGTATGTAAGTTTGAGCAATTAAATGACTTGTTAGCTACAAAGGTCTGTAGATTTCAGCTACTTCTCAAAATCTAGAAACCCACTGTGCACTATTATGAATTGGCTTATCCAACAAGTTTTGTGATTTTTAAAGGGTTTTGTTGATTTATTTAGAGAGCTTGGTCCTATTTGGGTGTCATAAACACAGTAAAGAAAAAGAACCATTGTAAATTCCCTAGTCCCAAGATAATCAAAGGAACCAGAGAAAGATTTGTAGCAATCTAGATATATCAAAAGAAAATGAAGATTGGCAGGGGAGCAATATTGGTGAGTGAGATTCACTGAAGTTTCACAAGGCAGTCTGACATTTAAATTGCAGGCAGCCCTGGGACTGTTCCAGGAGCTGCCCACAGTTGAATGCAGTTTTGATCATTTGGCAAGAATGAGGTAGGGTAAAGAGAGGGGGGAAAAAAAGAAAAATCAAATTATTCTCGGAAATCATGTTTAATGTAGAAATCTGGTTAATATTAAAATACAATCTGCAGTTTTCATGTATTCTATTCCTCAAGGAAAATATTTCCTGTTCAAGGGACAGGAGCAGTAAGTGGTCCGTTATTACATCACTTCCTATGTCAAACCCAACTAGCATTCATAATGTCTTACCATATTGATAATGTTAATTACAAAATGATCTAGTTTTTTCCCTTTCAGCTAAAGGTCTGGGCAATATTCCAATCATATGGATCAATTTAGCTTCAGAATGCTCTGGCCAAACTGCTATTTCATGAGCTATGTAAGACATAGCATTTCCCCATGCTTAAAAATGGGAGCCCCTTACTCTGCCCTCTACTATAACTCAACATCACATTTCCAAGAAAGCAGATTTTTTGATAGGAAAAACGAAAGCATCCTAAGGGACGTATACTCTCTATAAGACATAAATTAGTCAATTACATCTCTTCTAGCAGTGGCATGGATAATAATGCTCATTTACATGCTACTTTTCCTTTCAATAACTCTGTAAGTTAGGCAGTACAAAGACAATAAGCCCCATATTACAGGTGTGGAAACTGAGGCCTGATGAGATGAAGCAACTTGCCTTGACCACACAACTAATAAAGGTCAGAGTCAGTATAAAAAGCCAAGTCTCTATATTCAAAGTTCTTTCTATCATCACCTCTCCCTTTTCTATTTTGCCCCCAGAGCTTAAATTGTTCATGATGCCAGATACTGACATGCCATCTTTTAACTACTCCTTTAGGAGGGATGTTTGACAGTGTTACACTACTATGGATAACATGGAAGAAGTTTTCAAAGGCTCTAGATTGAATCTTTGATGAACTTAATGTTGCTTTATGGGATTATAATTGTCAATTTGGGATACATTCAATTGTAAGAGGAGCCTGATCACTGACCTTACCATACCCAGGGAAAGGTGAAGAAACAAATGATATTTAAGTGCTTACTATTTCACCAAGTACTATTTGAAGTGCTACAAATACAGCAAAGTGAGAATCCCTCACTTTAAGGGATTCTCACTTAAGGAAATCCTCACTTAAGGAGTTCATATTCTAATTTTGGGAAGATAACATATTTGTGGGACTTAGTTGAATAAAAAGGCCTAATGATCTTTAGGGTATATTATAGTTACATGGTAATACCTATGGATCTACAGGGGGTAACAATATCACAGATATTAAGTACTAGTTGTCTGAAAAGTATACTAGTAGGACAGATGGTGAGGCCATATGTTTCTTGGTGTATTATAAGCAAGAAAGTGGGTAAACCTAATAAATAGTTCTCCATCTTATTAAAGGAATTAACGGTTGGTGACATCTTATTTATTCACTGGTTATGAGTGGATACATCTATTTTATAATTAGGAGCCTGGAACGGTCTGGCCCATAGTCATTGGCAAGTTCTGAATTGATACAAGAGTAAGTTGAGGCCTTGGTTCTCTCCTTTAGAGGTGGAAATAGGGAGAGGGTTGCCTCCAGTTGGAAAGTAAAAAAGGGAAAAAGACCTTGCAAGGAAGATTAAAAAAAAGGGAAGGCCCTCATAAGATCTTGACAAGGAACAGATGAGTGTAAGAGGACAGTCACCTTATAAGTATGCTTTTCCTAGCCCTCCATTGTTCCATGAGAATTAGTTATTAAGTGAACTAGAGTGGATGATGGGAGCAGTTAAGGAATGAGGTAAGAAGGATTAAATAGAGGGGGAAGAATGCCTTGGAGTAGGGCAAATAACCATGGTATGACTTGAGGCTAGAAAAGAGAGAAGGAAGAATGGGCTTGGTCTTTCTTCTTATTCCACAAAGCTGATCTTTTGAAGAGATTCTAATGGCTGACACAAGTTATGAATACAAAAACATCAGGTGAGCAAAGGAATTTGAAAAGGAACCTAAGAGATGATCAAATTCAATTCCTTCATTGTAGAGACTAAGAAAATGAGATCCAGAGATGTGTTTTGTTCATGGTCACCCAATTAGTGACAGACACTAGACAAGAGCCCTAATATCTTGCAAAAATAGAATAATCACATTTTCCTAGATTTCCAATAAATGTAAATACCTCAAAAAAGAATTCATTGATCTTTCACTTATGTTTTTCTAACTTAAAGCTATTTATTCCCACTCTGCTCTGTTTGGGCAAGAGGTAATGAGAAAAGAGAAAAGATAAGAGTACTTTTAAAAAGAAAGGAAGAAAATAATGAGGAAGAGAAAGAAGGAAAAAGAAAAAGAAAAAAAAATGGATAATAGGGAATGGACAGAGGCATAATCAAAGTTGTAACTAACACTTCTTCTACCCAGGCAATTGTCACAATCCACTTCAGGGCTCCAGGTAGGCCTGGGATCTATTCCCTAGGTCTCAAGCTAGAGTTCTTGCCATTGTCTTCCCTTTCTACACCTTACTTTTAGTATAATTTCAAGGGTAGCATGAAGCTTACTTTCATTTGGTTGTTGTGGATAGCAGGTAGTTATCATTCCATTAGAGAGAGAGAGAGAGAAACCTGGGGATAGCTACATGTGGTATAACAACATAAATAACAGCAAAGGGCAGAAATCAAGACTTCTTTCTGCATCTTTCATTTAGTTTTAACTTCCTTAGATTCATATCTCATTACAAGAATGCCTTCCTCACAAACTGGTTAGAGCATGAACTATGTTTCAAAATCAAAAGAGACCTTCACTGGTAAGAATGCAGATCAACAATTTAATTTGAACAGAAACAAAAACCATTAAGAGGTCCAACTCAGAACTACACATTTGTAGTGATGATTAGGATTATGAATGGAAAATAAACTTCAAAATGATGGCTTGTGTGCTTATCACATAGCAATCTCAAATTAAATAGAGTATATAATCAACCAAGCAAGACTTGGAAAGGAATCTTAAATCACCCAATTTAATCCCTTTCTTTGCAGAAGCAAAAACTGAGGTCCAGAGGAGAGAAATGATTTATCCAAGAAAGACTGTATCTAACAGAGAAACAAATTCTTAATTAAAAATGGGAAATATCTGAAAAGCTAAGACAATATATATTTTCCAAGAAATTATATGGACAAGTGTCAAGACTTCTGGAACCTTGATTTACATTTCTACTTTTTGTGTTTTGATGCTTAAAGACAGCCAAAGTAAGAAACAAAACTCCAGGAATCCAGACTGCAAATACTCTTGTGTTAAGGATAAAGTTTTCCCCTACCCACCCACCCCCGGGTCTGTTTGTTCTGCTTTTAGATAACATTCTTTCTAGAGTTCCAGATTGAATCTGTTGAAAGAATGCTTGTACCTTTTCATGGTTTCTGGATAGTGAATGATAGGATATAAGGTATGTTTAATCATTTCCCAAGATATTTCTATGTGGATTGATGAGCACTGTTGATGTTTAAATTATTCTCTAATAGAAATAATGCAGAATAACCAAATTATGATAATTGGAAAAAAAGGCAAGTAGCTACCTCATTCCATTAAATGCTTCCTTTTCAGAAAATACGTATTGTCTCAACTTATCAGGTTATTTCCCATTTTTAATTAAGAATCTGCTTCTCTGTTGGAGAACATTTCTCAAAAAACTGGGACAGCCTGTTAACAGTTTCGGATCTTTCAGAATTAAATCCAGAAAGATTTTGCTTAACTTGGACATATCTTCCTGTACTTAGTAAGGTGGTCATTAAGGTCTAATGTTTGAATAATTGATCCTGTCCATCAAATTCACTAAATCCATTTGTCATCCCAGAAGCTATATTATATACCACAAAGCCCCAGTTTTGTTCCAGACTGAACAACAGTTACTTGGCAGCAAGAAAGAACAACCAGAAAATCAATTCATTGCATTTTTGTTTATTTTTCTCTTATGAAAAATGAGTTAATTCATTTAAAATAATTCTCATTTTATATTAAAAAGAAAAATATATTAGTAGCCACAGTAGAATTTAGCTTAATACTGTGCCCAAAGAGGACCCCACTCAGAAAAAAATGAAATCAAGCCCATACAGTTCTGGACTTGTGAGTGCCATAGAAACATATGTTCTTTGTATGTATCCATCATGATCATTGTTCACTCTGTTTGTGTTCAGTCTTCCCGGAGATCTTGTATATAAGTATGGGAGAGTGTAACCCAGCTTTATAAATAGAATTTTTTATATTTACTACTATTCTTACTCCATTGTTTTAATAACTCATTGCATCTACCTGCAAATCCTTAGATGGAAGCATTCTAGGGGGAGTCTTATGAGCTTTAGTTTTAAAGGAAACATCAGTGGAGTAACCTAGAAACTGAGGTAGTGGTTTTCCCCTAAGGACACAGTCTGTGAATGAGACTATATATATTGTAGATATAGTCCAGAGGTGTCTGTCTAAATTCATTCACATCTTATGAATAAACTATCACAAGGACTACTGTAGTAGAAAAAAGCAGTTATCCAAATGAGCATACACAAGAAAAACTGCTTTTTTCTCAACACCTATCCCACCCCTTGAAACTATATAAGCAGAGATGTGTGTAGGTAGAAAGAAAGATGACAGAAAGCAAGCAAAATGATAGTAGTACATCCCACTCATAACAACGAAACTCATTTTCCAAGTGTCTGTGATGGAGTGATAATGATGAAGTTAACAAGTATGTTCCCAACCACTGTTTCAGTGAGAGGTTCTGCCTTCTACTTTTGAACATCTAGACCCTGGAATGATAATTTTTTTTTTTTTTTACACATGAGAATTACTTGATAAATATATGTTGAATTGGGATCCTTTGATTTGAATCAAATTGTATTGAATTGCATGAATATTATGGAAAAATGAAGGTAGTTACATAGATTGAAGGAAGGAAAAAAATAATAGAATTAAGAAAGAATATATTTAAAATGAATAACATGACTTGTATTCAGTCTTTTGCTTAATTATGTCAAAATTATGTTAATTTTTCCACATGTGACTTGAGTCAGTTTGATATATCTGGACTTGGAATCAAGAAACAGATTTACATTACTGCTTTAGATTTTTACTACCTGAAGGATCATGGCTGTTACAACCTCCTAAACTTCA
This sequence comes from Antechinus flavipes, assembly GCF_016432865.1. Classification (NCBI taxonomy): domain Eukaryota; kingdom Metazoa; phylum Chordata; class Mammalia; order Dasyuromorphia; family Dasyuridae; genus Antechinus; species Antechinus flavipes. The sequence goes on from NC_067401.1 coordinate 153,409,999, forward strand.
GTTTATTTATCTGTTAATGGAGATTAGTACTAATAACTATAAATCCTAAACAGAGTACCTATGGAGATCGAATAAAATTACATATATTAAACATTTAATAAATATAAATTACTATTATTAATTGATAAAATTATTAGCAGATTTAATAACTAAAATATTTAAACTTCAAATATGTGTGTATATGTATAAAGGTATATGCATATATATATTTTTTTTCTATACACATATATACATATATTTCTATATATAAATATCTACATCTATATCTAGTTACATGTATATAAACACACACAAATATCTTTTTATATAAACCTATCAGTCTATTTTTGTATTTATAGTCTTCAATTACCACCTAATTTGAAAAGGATATCACTGATAATATACCTAAAAATGGTACCATCTATATATTTTCTACTTGTTAAAGTTTTAGATTTATAGCTATAACCAGCATTTAATCAATCTGGATGGGGGAGAGGGAGTTATTCATAATATTCAAAATTGAAAAGTGCCTGTCTGTTCTACCCTCATCATTTTAAAAGGGAGAGGCCCAGACCCTGGCCCATGTAACTAGGTCCAAGGTCACATGGCTACTATGGAAGCAAAGTTATAATTCCAATTTAGATTTTTGTATTCCACATCCTGTGGTTTTTCTATTATACCACACTTCTGAGGCTACTATTTAATACCGATTAAGACTGTATGATTTGCTCAAGATCATAATAGATTCAAGTTAAAGTTATTTTTTAAAATTGTAGACTCACTGATTTTTCTTTTATATTATTAAAAGTTTCTTTGAAGATCCACTATTTATCCATTATTTTCTTGTGTTTGGTGACATAGAAGAATTGTTTTTCCATAAATTCAGTGTTGTTAAATTGGCAATGTTCCACAGCTTCTTCCTTGTCTCCCTCTATTTTCTTCTCTCTGTTCTTCTTTTAATACTTATTGATTGCATGTGAGCTTTGTTTTAGAAACTGAAGGAGTCATAAAGGAAATGCAAAGTTGGTCATAATTTCAATCAGGCTCATTTAGTGAGGCTCTTTATGGATTAATGACAATCATATTAGTAGAAGAATATAACAAATTTAAAAGTTAAGCATAAAGGTTTACCAGTATTGCATGTCATACCACATTTAATTGAGAAATCATATGGTGGGAAAAACTCAACACTGAGAAACAAGATACATGAGTTCTAATTTTCTTTTGTCATTGACTTGTCATCCCCTGTTTCTAGTTTTTGTGTTGGTATGTAGTGATAAGTAAATAAGCATTACACACACGCGCACACACACACACATACTCCTAACCTATCTTTTTAGCAATATTAGAAAAATTTGTTAATGCATCTAAAGGCACCAGACTACTGAAAAGAGAAGCTCTTTAAAAAAGAAAGTTATTTGATAAATTATCATGATCTATCATGAAATCTAACTAAGTTTGTAATTGCCCTAGAATGTACTAATATTCTTTGGGTTATTACTACATATACATTAATTTTGCCAAACATAAAACAAATTGAGGGAGACATTTAGATTTTCTTTCCAGATGGTCTGAAAGCATCAAGGTCAGCCTTCAAGAAAGCCTTCTCCCTCTTAGACAGGTTTTAAAATTTATCACCCCTCATTCAGGTTATAAAACTTATTTCTGGTGATCTCTTCCCCAGTTCCCTTCCTTATAATCCCTGGCAAAAGAAATCTTGAATTCTAAATTTTTCTGTTTTCATGTCTTAATCTGAATAACTTTTAACCACCATCTATCTGTCCTATATGCTTTTATTTGGGGGGAGGGGAGGAAGGTGGTGTAAGAGGAAATGGCATTCCAGATTCATATAATAATAATTGAAATAATACAAACTATAAGGATAAGTAGAAGGCAGAGAGTTTTCATTTTTTGAGGACGTTACACCTAGTTTCTATCTCAAAATTTCCTGAGCACTTAAGCTCAAAAGCAAGCTTTTTTAGGGTCCAATGATTGGAACTTTGCTCCAAGGTGCCAAATTTAGAAGACACTGCTTACACTTATAGTCAATTCCAACATGAATCACATATAAATCAATAAGTATTTATTAAGCACTTTACATTTGCCAAATACTTCACCAAACTGAGTTTACAAAGACAAACATGAAAAAGTCCCTATACTCAAGAAATTTAATTTAAAAAAATTGACAGCTAAATTCATATTATATGCAAATAAATGCATAGAAATTAAGGAGAAAGTAATGACAGTGGGTTAGCAAGGTGGTCCAGTTGATTAGAATATCAGTTCTGGCATTAGGAAGGCTTCAATTAAAATCTGGCCTCAGACACTTACTAGTTTTGTGATCCTGGTCAAATCCCTTACCCTCTTTGCCTCAATTTCCTCATCTATAAAGTGAGCTGGAGAGGGAAATGGCAAACTGCTCCAGTATCTTTACCAAGAAAACTTTATTGTGATCATGAAGTGTAGGACATGACTGCAAAATGACTGTATAACAAATAACAAATAAAGAAAAAAATAGAGGAGTCAGGAAATACTTCTTGAATAAAATTATGTTTGAACTAAATCTTGATAGGAGCTAAGGATTTCAAATGATTGGAGAGAACATTATAGACATGGGGCCATCCTGCGGAAATATGTGGATATCAATGATGGTTCATGTATGTTGAAAAGAAGTACACTAGGTTTGTTAAGGCATATTTTGTGTGAGAAGTGACATGTGCTGAGCTCAGACAGATAACCTGGAATCAAAATGTGTAGGACTTGGGACAGCAAATAGAGGAGTTTGGATGATTTCCAAGAAGTAATGGGGAATTTGTGAGCAGGGGAGTAATATAGTCAAACCTGTGCTTTTTGTAAATTTGGTCAATTGGATCAAAGTGGATCAAAAATATCAAACATTATGTGGCAAGCTGCATGTATCCAGTAATGGCCAATTAGAATATAATTGAGAAATATTTAATGAAATAAATAAAACAAGAAAGCATAGATAGCATTATATTTTAATACTAAGTCACTATGGAGTCTGAAAAGATCCTTATATATAAATTAGTTACCCCTGTATCTATAGAATTTGACATTACTGGTATGAAAAATAGTTATGAAAAGGAGAAAAATAGAGGTTGAAGACCAATTAAAAAACCATCGTAGTAGTTTAGATTTATTTAAAAAAAAATAATGAAGACCTGAACATAGGTTGTAGTGTGAGTATAAAGAATAGAATGAATATGAGAAATTTTGAGGATATGATTTGGGAACTGATTGAATGAGGGGCAATTAATTGTGAAGAGTTAAAGATGACTCCCAGATAGTAATCCTTAAAGGATTGAAAGACTGGTGGTGATCTTGACAAAAGTAGTGTGATTACAAGTGAACCTAGAAGAAAAATAAATAGATTTTGATATATATATCTTAGATTTGCAACATTTATGGGGCAATTTTGTGGGTGATGTGGGTTTATCTGGCAGAAATAAAAGGAAGAGAAAAAGGTTGGATGTGTAGATTTGCAAAATATATTGAATTTTTCTTAATCTTCATTTCTTTAGAGTTCTTTCTACAACATTTGACAATTTTGTCCACCTCTCTATCCCTGATAATTCTCAATTCTCTGAATTTTTGTGATACTTCTCTCTTCATTTTCCTTTTATCCTCATGAGCACATCCTCAATCTTCTTTGCTAGTCCATAGTCTATTTTGTTTAGTCATTTTTCAGTTTTTTCCTGAGTCTTTGTGACCCCATTTGGAGTTTTCTTGGCAAAGACAATTAAAGTGTTTGCCATTTTCCTCTCCAGCTATTCTAGTTCAAATCCTCATTCTCACTTACCTGGAGATAAGTAATTGCTTCCTTTCTGCCTCAAATCCTTCTCTCTAAACTATCTTCCACAAATTTTTCAAAATGATTTTCCTAAAGTTTAAGTCAAGTGTTGTTCCTCCTCAATAAACTCCAGTGGCTCCCTATTGACTCTAGGGTCAAATGTCAATTCTTTTGTTTGGTCTTTAGAATCTGGCTCCAATTCACCCTCCCAAGCCTTTGGGCAATATACTTTACTTTTCTTGACACACTATATAGTACAGAGAAACTGTCTTTTATACTATTCCTCTCAGACTACATTCCATTTTTAGTGTTTTAAGTCATTTCTCTGGTTTTCTCTCATTCTTGAAGTGCAGTCTACTTACCTACTAAAATTTGTAACTTTCCTAAGCTTTTCCTATCCCTCCCACCACTAATGCTTCTACCTTAAACAAAATAGTATATTGTTTATGCTTACATATGTATATTATATATGTACATGTACATATGTATGTGTGTGTGTATACACACACACACACACACACACACACACACAGATTGCTGAGAGAGTGTTTAGAGAGAAAACAGGAAAAGGCACAGGAGAAAATCCTGGGATATACCCAAGCTTAATGTCAAGAGCATCACTAGTCTTTCAGTCCTTTAGGATTACTGTCTGGGAATCATCTTTAAGTCTTTAGGTCCAGCACTCTATTCACCTAAACTGCTTTAGTATATGTTGAAAACAGAATCCTATGTCATATTTTCTTAAGAACAAATCCCGTGTTCTATTTCTGAAAGTATTATCTGCCTCATAGAAAGAATAGAATTTAATACTTGGTAAGACCAAAAATTTCATCCAAATATATGCTGGTCCTCATTTTAATTTATCCCCCTCAAACATCTCCTTTCCCCCATGGCAGTCTGGTTTCCTGGGGTCTGTTTCTCTTCACCAGAGGGCTATATCACATCAGCCCATTCTACCCCACAACTGAGGGCATGCAATATGCTTTGTGTTGCTTGGTCTGGGTGCAGGAATGCCTAGTTATAGCTTAGCTCATTAAATTTTTCAATATTTTCCAGTATTAACTATGATGGATTTTCATTAGTTTTGAACCTACTGAAATAACTATGAGACCCAGTGTATCCAATAAAAGGGGAAATGGGGGTGGGTAAGGAAAGAACAGCTTCCTTAAGACATTTACATTTGACTTAGGAAAGCTGGGCCTGTGCCCACTACAGTGAAATGATCAGCCTCACGGCTCAAAGTGATTTTTCTTAAGGTGTCACTGCCACACACAATCACGGTGGTGTTCTCTCTTGGCCAGGAATGACTTTGCTGATCTTCCAGGACTCTGAAACCCACGCCCTGGACCCGATTTACATCCATTTTTTTTTTTCCTGCCAAAGTGAAAACTGCAAAAAGGCACACGTGTGCTCTTTCCCTTTCCCAGCTCCCCTCAGTAGAATAGCTCACCTCTAGAGGAGACATCCTCCAATTTTGAATTTCTCCTGGCAGAATTCCCCAGATGGGATAGGGAAAAGAGGAGGAGACAAATACAAGGTATTGATGGGGAACAAGTAAAGGAGAATAAATCTTCATAGAACACAAGTTGAAGCTGCCAGACAATTATACCTTCCTAAATTTTGAGGCCAAACTGCTAGTTTAAAACTATGAGGAAAAAATAGGGGAGGAGGAAGGCAAAGGAAAGAAGAATGGAGAATGAGGGTGGAAAGAGGAAAGAAGGGTTAGAGACAGACAAATAATCCAAATTACCTAGAGTTGTTAGATGCTGAAAGGGTTTTTTTTAATAAAAGCATTTTTTTTTCATGTATATTCAGGCTTTGAAACAGATGGTTCTGAACAGGACAGATCCTCTTCCCCCTTCTGTATTTCCCTCTGTTAATACCAAGTTCCTTGGATCATTTTTGGAAGGGACCTAATGTTTAGCAACATTTTGTTGTTGTGATATTGAAATATATCATTAAAAAAAAAACAAACAAACTATAAATCCCTAAACCATAGGAAATCCTTTGAGAGACATATCGAAAATTACATAAATCAATGCTACCAGTATAGAAAAAGATAAGGTCATGGAGGAAACGATCTCTATTACTTAGACTATTTGAAAATGGAACCAAGAAGAACAATGATTAAAAAAAAAAAAAAACTAAAAAGAGTTAACTTCTCCATTAAGTACAGAATTATAGAAAAAAACAACCAGAAGCCTGTGGAGGCTAGGGAATGGGGAGAAGGAGATTATAAAAAACAAACCAAAGTTTGGAAAATGAAGCTAGGAGGTACTCCAACAAAGATACATCAGGGGTTTCATCACTGTGAGATTTGGGAATATGGACTTACCACTAGATCTTATTTTTGGTCTTCTAGAATAGAAGCTAGGGACAGTGTCAAATGCCAGAGGACACTGAACAGAGATAGAGAGCCCAGCAGTATGCTCCTTGAAAAAGTGGAAGCCAAAGTAAGAGATAGGAATTTGGGTACTTATACAATGGGGGATGAGGAGGATGAGGGGAAAGGGAGGAAAAGGAAGCATTCTGTAGGAAATCTGACACCAAGATCTTTAATATCTATATAGTACTTACCAGGTCCATAACAGAAAGAAAGAACCATATACTGATTGGACATGGTGTAAGAAAGAGATAAAATGTTTATAGTAGACCACCAAGAAATTGAAAGAGAAATCAAAGATTAAAGCAGAGAAAGGATGAACCCTACTATAATCCACCCCTCCCTGAATGGCAGTAGTAGCTAATCTAGAATTGGAAGGAAACAAGAACAGGGTAAACCCCTTCAAGAGTGTTAGAGAGAATAATTCCTGCCTTGGGCACAAAATTCAAATCCACACATAATGTAAAGGGTATAAAGGGTGGATCCCACTATCAGTGACCCCTCCCTGAATGGCAGTAGTAGTTCATCCAGAATAGAAAGAAAACAGGGACAGGATAAACCCATCCAAGAGTGCTAGAGATAATGGATTTTGCCTCCGCAACAAAGTTCAAATCCATGCCCTAAAACTCTAAATATGAACAAACAAAACAATATAGAAATATATAACTGTATCAAGAAGTCTCAAGTTGAGGAAGTCAATGATCTTTGCTTGCCTTTTTGCTGGTTCATATTTTATCAACGTTATGAATAAAAGTTCATATGATATGCTCACAGAACTTGCAGACAACAAAAACTAAGAGTAAGACTTAAGATAACTAATGATCATCAGGATCTAAAAGGATTTTGACATGTTAAGGGACTAGGTTGGATTTAAAAAGATGAAATTCAATAGTAAAAAATGTAAAGTTTTGCCATTGGGTACAACTTCACAGTAAAAGATAGGGAAGGCATGATTCAATATCATATATTCTAAAAAAGATATGTAGGGATTTTAGTCACTTGAAGACTGTGGACATGTCAGCTGCCTAATATAGAAGCTCCCCAAAAGCTAATTTAATCTTGGATTACGAACCTGTGAGGGTAAAACATAAAGAATAATCTTAAGGAAGCCAGATAGTGAACATTCCTATCAGTGTTATGCTTATATAAGTTCCTGGGTTTAGCAAAAGGGGATTTTAGAGACCATGAAGTTCAAAAATCTCCATTTTACACACAAGGAAACTGATGCACAAGGTGATCAAAGTAACTCACCAAAGTCACATAAGAAACTATCTTGAGTAATTTCAAATGGTTTCTACCTAGATTCCTGGCAATCTCTTACTGTGTTTGGGATTGTACTGAGTTGCTCTACTTTTCCATCTTTGACTGATTGATCTTTTCTACCCTAAAATCCCTATTTGCTACTTGGCCTGGTACCAAATGAGATTAAAATCTTGTTCTCTTAATACCTTCAAATTAAGCAACTTCAACTTTTCTGTTTCTCTTCTTTTTCTTTCTTTCTTTTTTTTTTTTTATATATAGCTTTTTATATACAAAACATATTCATGGGCAATTTTTCAACATTGACCCTTGCAAAAAACTTCTGTTTCAACTTTTCTCCTCCTTCCCTCCACCCCTCCCCTAAATGGCAGGCAGACCCATATATGTTAAATATGGTAAAGTATATATTAAATACAATATATGTATAAATATGTATATACAGGTATCTTGCTGCACAAGAAAGATAGGATTTAGAAAGAAGGTAAAAATAACCTGAGAAGAAAAAACAAAAATGCAAGCAAACAATAATAGAAAGAGTGGAAATGTTATGTTGTGGTCCATCCTCATTTCCCAGTGTTCTTTCTCTGGGTATAGCTGGTTCTGTTCATTACAGATCAATTGGAAATAATTTGGATTTTCTCATTGTTGAAGAGAGCCAATTGGTGGGCATCCATTCAATTTCCAGTTTCTAGCCACTATGAAAAGTGCTTGTTTGCTTCTTTTCAAACCAATACATTGATAGCTTCTTTCTGAATTTAGATAATTTCAACATTAATATATTCAGTTCCCCAAATTATGAAAACCTCAGTCCTCAGTCTCTCAGTATAATTTGAAATCAGATTGCCACCCATAGAATCCTATGTTTTCTCTTAGCAAAAAAAAAAAAAAAAAAAAAAGAAAAAGAAAAAAGAAAAAAGAAAAAAAAGAATATGAGCCTTGGATACTTTTCTTTAGATTTTTGATCAACTTCCTTAGCATAGCTTGACTGGGAAAGCTCTAATGTTGGAATGTGGAAGGCCTTCTGCCTATTAACATGTTGGTCAAAGCTTATGAGTGGTGTCTTTATCCCAGGAATATTCCTGATTCTCAATCAAATTCCTGCAGACACTTCTGCTTGTAATAAAAGGCTCTATTTGGAGCTCACTAAGTAAACCTAAGGTATTCCCTCTCCATGCCTCTTCCCCCCAAAAAAAGGAGTGTTTTGCCATTCTACTCTGGCTGCATGACTACAAGTCTTCTAGAAAGAAGTTGTCTTGAACTTCCAAGCCTTTCAATTTATTTGTATTCAATAATTTTTGTTTAGTGGGATATATGTAAGATTGTTTTTGTCTATGAGCTATTTATTATCAGAGAAATTCCTGAAAAGCTATGTGAGAAAGGTGTGAGATTTTTAGGTTACTTGGATTTTCCTAATGCTGACTTCAGCCCCAGAAATGCTCAGTAGTTTTAATAAGGCTCGTCTCCATTTCTCCCATCTCCACACCTTCATTCACCATTATATTATTGCCATCAATAGATTTTCCTGAAAGTCCCTTCTTCAGACTCACCCCTTCATTAACTAGTTTGTTCTGTTCAGTTATAGCCCCAGGCCTTAGGGTGGGAGTGAAAGAATATATATTTTGTGATAACAAACAGACTTCAGACTTGAACTTCCAAAAAAGTTACTCTAAACAATGGGAAAAAGGGAAATCATTTTGCCTAGAAAGTTCTTCCAGATCAGAAAAGGCCCCTAGGGAGTGTAATTTTTTTAAAAAAATAATTACTATTTCTGAAATACCTCAAACCTGGAAGATGAAGCCTTTGAGCCCTTATAGCCACAAGCTGCTTACAAGTAAGCTTTACTTTACTATCAAGTAAAAAAATACATCCATTTCTTCCTACTTCTTTCACTTCTCATATTTCTGTCTTTAGAAATGAACTATAGCTTACTCTTATATAAATGTTTAACACCAGTGGTTCAGCCATTATCAAAACAATATTTATATAGGACTTTTAAATTTTCAAAGCACTTCACATTGAAAAAGGCTCACTATTTACAGGATGAAAATATCTGTGTCAATCTAGTTTATGTGAGAACAGGACAAAGTGGAAAAGCATACTCCTGTAGCCAGACAACCATATTAACATAATATGTGTCTTTCATTAAACTGTATAAAATATATTCATTAGTTTATGTTGTGCTTACTATTTGTATATTACTATATTTATGTGCCAAAATTTGTTTAGTCATTCTCTTATTGATAGGTAATTATTTTCCTTCCTTCCTTCCTTCTTTCTTTTCTTTTGATTTCTTGCTATCACAAAAGTGTTGCTATAAATATTTTGGTGTATATGGGAACTGATCAAGATCAAGATCAAGATCGAGATATCCTTGGTGTATAACTAATAGTAAGACTTCTTTGTCAGAAAGAATTGATATTATCTACTTCATTTTTATGATTCCAAATGACTTTCCAAAATTGTTGTATTGCTTCACAGTTTCATTAAGATTTCACTAAAGTGCCTCTTTCCTCATGTTCTCCAACATTAGATATTGTCAGAATATACTCTTCATGACACTTGGCTTCCTTGTTGTTCCACAAATGAAATCAAATCAATAAAAATTAAATGTCTACTCTGTGTCAAACACTGGGCTAACTTCTGAGGATATAAAAGAGAGGCAAACGATAGTCCTCATCCTCAAGAAGTGTACAATCTAATGACAAGACACTCCAACTTAGCTTTGGGCATTTTCTCTGGAATGTCCTCCATCCCTTCTAACTCCTCCTATTAACTTCATAATTTCCTTTAATTCCTAATTAAATTCCATCTTTTACAGGCTGCTTTTCCAAAGTCTTCCTATTTATCCTGCATATATTTGGCTTTGGATATACTTATTTAAATGTTTTATCCCTCATTAGATTATAAGCTCCTTGAGGGCAGTTATTGTCTTTTGCCTCTTTTTCTATCTCATGCTTAACACAATTCCTGGAACATAGAGAGTATTTAAATAAAAATCAGATGGATAGCCTGGGAAAGTACTGAGGGGGCAAACGAGAGTGGAGGTTTCACTAATGAAGAAGAATAAGTTTAAGAGAGATGAGTCATAGAGATGGAGTGATAACAGGCTGTGGTTACAAAAAGGAATGTTAGATTTTTTGATTAAGAAAGTAGAATATTTGTGGGTAATGGTGGGAACCAGGTGTGACCTTCTCTATATGTGATTGAGGTAGAATGAAGGAGTGGATCATGAGATTTAAGCATACTAAAAAAAAATGGGATGGTAGGGAGTTAGAGGGGCAGCAATATAGATATTAAAGTCCTCTAACAAAAGAACAGGATTTCAGGAGGAGAGTGAGATGGTGAGTCAGATGCTGAATTCTTTGAGAAAGGAAGCAGAATTATTTGAGAGCTAATATACAACAAGAGTGATGACCTGAATTGTGTGGAATTTTTAATTGGGTGAATTTGAAAGAGAGTTTACAAGTGATAGTAGTGAGATTGTAGAAGTGACAGTAGAGACGAAGGAGTTTTCCAACTCCCTTCCAGAAATAATGTATTGGGGAAGAGGATAGAAATGAAGGCACAGCCAGAGCTAGAAAGGATAGTCAGGGATGCAATGTTGTTAGGACAGAAGCTGGTGAAAGTGAGGATTAGTGAAGACGAGTATAAGAGAAAAAGATCTACAACAACACAAAGATTGTTCTATATGTCATAGGACTTCAGAGAACATAGTAGAAAGCATAAAGGATAAGTAGCTCTGGAGTGGGACGTGAATGGGATAATGTTGAGGAGACTAGGGAGAGGAGAATATGAGATTAGAATTATTTGTTTCTTATGTGGCCAGTGAATGATGAATAAAAGGATAAGGAAAGAAATATCTATAAAGAGATAATTACTTTTAGGAATAGTAGGGGATGACAGATGATTAAAAAAAAAATTGCATTCTCTAAGGAGTATTCTTACTGACATGAGCCAGGGGTTCAAACACTTTAGACCTATAAAACAATAGAAAAGTTAGCTTGAAGATATTGGTATAATTTGCAAAATTAACACATGGCATTGTCCTTATAATATTGAGGTATTGAAGAAGTAAAATGCCAGATCAAGAATCTTTCCATATCACTTCCAAGCATTATTTTTATTTATTTATTTTTGCTGAGGCAATTGGGGTAAAGTGACTTGCCCAAGGTCACACAGCTAGGACGGATAAGCGTCTGGGGCTCAGGTCCTCCTGACTTCAGGGCTGATGATCTAACCACTGCACCACCTAGCTGCCCCTCCAAGCAGTATTCTTTAGTCATATTCAAATCTTATTGACACTGTATGGGTTTTCTTAGCAAACATAATAGGGTGGTTTGCCAGTTCCTTCTTCAGGAGATTAAGGCAAACAAAAATTAAGTGATTTGTCAAGGTCCCAGAGCTGGTTTTGAACTCAGGTCTTCCTGATTACAAGTTCAGCATTCTATCCACTGAGCCCCTAGCTTCTCAAATCATCTAGGTGCCTCAAACATGAACAGTGTACCCCGGAAATATCTCAGATGAACCCGTGTGGGGGGATGGGTGCAAGATCCCCTTTTCCAACATCGTCAGGTGCAAAGAGAAAACATCTCTTTAATCCCAGCCGGGAGAGGCCCAGATACACCTGGAAGTCATCCCAACTCTGCCATGTGTTCCTGGAACCTGACAGCTTCCAGCTTGTCCAGGATTTAAAAGCAAAAGACTCGAGCCTTCTCATTGGATAGACTAAAAGGACGTAACCATCCTTGACCAATGATCATCAGTGTTGTTTGCCTCCCACAGGTGATGTCACTTCCTGCAACTTCCTGTATCCCAGGGTTCAAAGTACATCACTCTAGAGATCATGTGACTCCCCCCCCAGGGTCCCAGCTCTGGGAACAGGGATCATGTGACTCAATACTGAACATACCTCATCCAATCAGTCCTGTTCAAACCTCTATAGAATTATATCCCCTTAAGGTCTATCCTCCCAACCTGAAACACTAAGTTATAAATGGGAGTCAGAGGAAATAATTAACTTACACTCAAGCTATTCTATGAGTGCATATTCTGAAAACTATAATTCATGAGATGTCACTGCTGTGCTTACCTTTAGGTGTCCGTGAGTTGACTTAGTTCAAAGCAAAGGCATTTACTGTGAAGATACCCTAAGAACAACAGTAACAAAATACTCCCACCAAAAACCCAGGATCCCCTCTCACAAATAATACCAAAAGAAACTATTCAACAAATCTCTGCAGAATGCAATAGTAAACAAATAAATTCACATTTATAGGGTACTTTAAAAGACCAGCATTAAACATCAGATTTTTTTACTCTTTCTAAGCTTAAAAGGGAGAAATCCCTATGCTCCAAGTTCAAATCTCCCAAATCTGCCAAATGCAGTAGAGTATTGTTATTCTCTTTTTATTGACTAGTAAATTGGCTCCAAGAGAAAGATTGGCTTAAATTCCACAACATAAGCAAAAGAAAATATTAAGACCAGAAAATACCATTCCCTTAAGAAAACTTGACTTTCATAGGTTGAACTTTTGAAATCTGCTTATCAACTGATTTTTAGGAACAAATATCCACCTCCTTTTGGCTAACATTCTATGCTTAAACAGAATGGCAAAATGGATAGAGGATCAGCCTTGTAATAAAAAAGCTGAGGATTCAACACCCAGATCTGAGACAGAATAACTTTATTATTTGTGGGAAAATTACATGGTCTTTTAGTGCCCAAGGCAAGACTCTTAAGGTAAAGGTTGTTAAAAATTACCAATCTGCATTGGTGGAGGTACTTTCCACATTGATGAGTTCCTTCTTCTCTCCCTTCCCCTCCCAAATGCATTTCACTACTAGATTGCCTTTTATAGAACAGAGTTAAACTTGAAATTTTAACTAATAGAAGATAATCAAAGACAATTTACTACTTGTACTTTTCAAGACATTATTCCTTGCTCTAGGGTTTTCCCTCTAATGAAAGATAAATGATGGGTTATGAGTCATTTATCTCTATCTACCTTCCAAAGCTCAACCATCAAACCTTTTAGCAAAAGAATTTGAAGTATGTATTGCTGACAGAGAGGATATGCTGGGAAGGCTCAGAAACAAAAGATATCTGAGGGTTAGTACATGTTTTTCTTTTGTTAGTTAAGGTGGGATTTCCTTTCAGAGAAAGACTGAGCCTGCTTTGCTCTCAGAAGGTTAGCTAAGCAATGGGAATGATTATCAGTTTGTCTTCAGGTTGAAAATCATTGTAGTAGGGATGGTTTTAATATTCCTAATATTCTTGCTTAATTTGCTCTCAGATTTCATTAATAAATCTTGAGCTGTTTATTGTTTCAATATTAAGAAATAGAATACAGAGAAGTTAATAATTGGTAGGAGGCCCAATCCTTAGGTCATTTACATACTTATGATTATTAATTAGATTCTGTATAAAATAGGAAAAGCCTGCTATCTTGAGTGTGAATTAGTGATTTCTAGCATCTTCTAAGATCTTTTAATTAATTTTATTTTCTTCAAGTTTAGTGGTGCACTTTTGCAATTCCTGCTTCCTGGTAAGCTGAGACTAGTGAATTTGGTTAACTGAAGCCCTTCAGTCTGACCACAGTATGGTGAGTCCCCAAGAAGGAGGTTGTCTGAGTGCAAATTGACCCAAATTAGACACACAATAAACCAAAGCTTTTGTGCCCAAATAAGTATTGGCTATTGTACTTCTAGCCTGGGCAAGGTTGTAGTGGATAGAATGCCAGACTCAGTAAGGCCTGAGTTAAAATATAGACTCAGATAATTACTAAATGTGAGATCCTAATCAAATCATGTAACCATTTTTTGCTTCACTTTCCTCTCTATAAAATCAGGATGATAATAGTATACTTTCTTTCCAGGGTTGTAAGGACCAAAGGAGATGACATTTTCAGTTGTATTTGACATTCCATGATCCCACAAAGTATTTTTGTTTTTGTTTTTTAACAAAGATACTAGAGTGGTTTGCCATTTCCTTTTCCAGCTCATTTTGTAGAAGAGGAACTGAGGCAAACATGATTAAAGGACTTGCCCGATATAAATATTTGAAGTCACATTTGAAAGATGAGTCTTCCTGATTCTAGACATGACACCATATTTACCATACCACCTAATTCCTTAATAAATGCTAGCTATTACATGCAATATATGTGTGTGTGTATCTGTATATATATATATATATATGTGTGTGTGTGTGTGTATATATGTATATATATATATATATAACATACAGAACATATGACATGGCAAAGTTCTCTCCATAAATTTGAGATTGGATTTATATGTTTAGATTAATATATTCATATGTGTATAAGTATATATACAAACATATCCATGTACATATAATCCCTCTATGAGTTCAGAAAAATAACATTCAAGTCAGAAAATAAACAACATATAAATCTAGGAGGGCTTCTGTCCACAGAGTCAAAGAAAATGTTATCTCTTGGGTCTTGTAGTATGTTTCATGATGAATGAGTTAAAGATGAATGATTTCTAAGTCTAATTGACCAAGATGGAAAGAGATTTCATAGATGCAATGAGTTAGTACATTTTCTTATGCTAGTCCCTCATTGCCTCTGGAATGTTCCCATGTAGTTTCTGAATAAGTTGGGATTTGTCCAGGGGAAAATAGGACAATTTCCCATTGGCCAAAAGAAAGCTATGCTTTTTTGTTTGTTTTATTAGCTTTTCTTTTTACTTTACATTCATTAACCTCCCTCCCTCTGTCATTGGCCTTTAAGATTTGAGTAAAAAAAAAAAAAAAAACAGTGTATCAGGGTGTATTACATTCTATATCTGCTGGCCCCCACCTTTCTACTGAAAGGAAGGAGATGTATATTATCATCATTTATCCAGAGATTTTACTAATCATTATAACCAATTGGAGCTTAATTGCCATTTGGGATTATATGTACAGTATTTTGTGAAGTAGAGAAACTAGGAAATTGGAAAGATGGCAAGGACCAGAGCAAGTAACTTTAACCAGTATATATTTATGTGTATGTACATGTGCACACGGGAACATTTTGTGTGTGTGTGTGTGTGTATATATGTGTGTATATATATATATATATATATATATTATATATATATATATAACATACAGAACATATGACATGGCAAAGTTCTCTCCATAAATTTGAGATTGGATTTATATGTTTAGATTAATATATTCATATGTGTATAAGTATATATACAAACATATCCATGTACATATAATCCCTCTATGAGTTCAGAAAAATAACATTCAAGTCAGAAAATAAACAACATATAAATCTAGGAGGGCTTCTGTCCACAGAGTCAAAGAAAATGTTATCTCTTGGGTCTTGTAGTATGTTTCATGATGAATGAGTTAAAGATGAATGATTTCTAAGTCTAATTGACCAAGATGGAAAGAGATTTCATAGATGCAATGAGTTAGTACATTTTCTTATGCTAGTCCCTCATTGCCTCTGGAATGTTCCCATGTAGTTTCTGAATAAGTTGGGATTTGTCCAGGGGAAAATAGGACAATTTCCCATTGGCCAAAAGAAAGCTATGCTTTTTTGTTTGTTTTATTAGCTTTTCTTTTTACTTTACATTCATTAACCTCCCTCCCTCTGTCATTGGCCTTTAAGATTTGAGTAAAAAAAAAAAAAAAAAAAACAGTGTATCAGGGTGTATTACATTCTATATCTGCTGGCCCCCACCTTTCTACTGAAAGGAAGGAGATGTATATTATCATCATTTATCCAGAGATTTTACTAATCATTATAACCAATTGGAGCTTAATTGCCATTTGGGATTATATGTACAGTATTTTGTGAAGTAGAGAAACTAGGAAATTAGAAAGATGGCAAGGACCAGAGCAAGTAACTTTAACCAGTATATATTTATGTGTATGTACATGTGCACACGGGAACATTTTGTGTGTGTGTGTGTGTGTGTGTATATATGTATATATATATATATATATATATATATATGTGTGTGTGTGTGTGTATATATGTATATATATATATATATAACATACAGAACATATGACATGGCAAAGTTCTCTCCATAAATTTGAGATTGGATTTATATGTTTAGATTAATATATTCATATGTGTATAAGTATATATACAAACATATCCATGTACATATAATCCCTCTATGAGTTCAGAAAAATAACATTCAAGTCAGAAAATAAACAACATATAAATCTAGGAGGGCTTCTGTCCACAGAGTCAAAGAAAATGTTATCTCTTGGGTCTTGTAGTATGTTTCATGATGAATGAGTTAAAGATGAATGATTTCTAAGTCTAATTGACCAAGATGGAAAGAGATTTCATAGATGCAATGAGTTAGTACATTTTCTTATGCTAGGCCCTCATTGCCTCTGGAATGTTCCCATGTAGTTTCTGAATAAGTTGGGATTTGTCCAGGGGAAAATAGGACAATTTCCCATTGGCCAAAAGAAAGCTATGCTTTTTTGTTTGTTTTATTAGCTTTTCTTTTTACTTTACATTCATTAACCTCCCTCCCTCTGTCATTGGCCTTTAAGATTTGAGTAAAAAAAAAAAAAAAAAACAGTGTATCAGGGTGTATTACATTCTATATCTGCTGGCCCCCACTTTTCTACTGAAAGGAAGGAGATGTATATTATCATCATTTATCCAGAGATTTTACTAATCATTATAACCAATTGGAGCTTAATTGCCATTTGGGATTATATGTACAGTATTTTGTGAAGTAGAGAAACTAGGAAATTAGAAAGATGGCAAGGACCAGAGCAAGTAACTTTAACCAGTATATATTTATGTGTATGTACATGTGCACACGGGAACATTTTGTGTGTGTGTGTGTGTGTGTATATATATATATATATATATATATATATATATATATATATATATATATATATATAAAACCTTCCCCTTGTTGCTTTGGTAGATCAACTCTAGAGTAAATTGAATTTAAGTCCCATTTACCAAAGAATTCCTGGTGTTCAGATCCTCCATAAACCTCAGATTTCTGGGCTTTTTCTTAAACATTATACACATACATGTATAATGTAATGCATGTAGGTACATGTTCATGAACATATGCAGACACATGTGTATGTGTGATTTTATATGTGAGTATATACTTCTCTTAAGTTGGATGAATATTTGGCAACAAAAATAATTGCAATAAAAATCTTTTTCATTTTTTTTTTCTGATGAAAATTCTTTTTTGTCCTAGATAAATAGTTATACGAATCACTTCAATGTCCTGTTCAATCTTAGCAGAAATAGTTGAAATTATGCTGCTGAGGAGAACATTAGTGGGTAATATGATACAAGGTAATATAACAAAAAGAATGAATTGGTGATCCCAAGCTATAACTTCATATATATTATATATATGTTATCATATTGTCAGTATCAGTATCATATAGTCAGAGGAAATAGATGGCATTGTAAATAGAGTGCTGAGTCTAGAGTAAAGAATGTTCATTTTCCTGAGTTCAAATCTATCCTCAAACACTTATTAACTGTATGATCCTCAGCAAGTCATTTAACCTTCTTTCCCTTGGTTATCTTATTTGTAAAATGAACTGGAGACAGTAAACATTTGACAAATCAGCATAGTATTATTCCCAAGAAAATCTCAAATGGGGTCATAATCAGACATCATTGAACAACAACAAAAATCATCTTGTTATAGATTGAGACTTGGAAAGAACCTTAAAGGCCATATAGTCCATCATCTGTAACTTTTATTTTAAATTTGAGGAAACTGAGTTTCAGAGAAGTTATAACTTACCTATAATACAATTGTTTTATATATATATAGGAAATGATAGAGCCAGAATTTAAACTGACTTCAAATCATTCAAGAGTTTGAGTTTTTAACTGTTCAATATCATATAAACAAAAGAGCCAGGTGTTTGTTTTTTTAAGACATGTTTATCTATGTCTTATTCACATGTAGACAATCTTGAGTGGGATCTTCAGAAAAAAAAGAAGCTTATGTTCCATCTTAAAATCAAAACCTCATGTATTTTAATTTTACTATTGAAACCATTTGGATATGATTGGGTGTGGTGATATTGTCTAGTATGTTCAAAGGACAATACAGTATGTGGGTGTAAATATGGCAAACCCCTTCAGGGCATCTATCTTCAGTAACTTTAGTTGCCAAGACTGCCTCACCACACCCTATCTTCAATTATTTGGCAGTTCCAATGTAGAATTAAAAGCTCTGAAATCAATGGTTGGGTATAAGTTGATTTGGATATGAAATGTGTGTGTGTGTTATTTTAGCAGTATGAGAGTTCTGGTATGGAAACTCCTTTTACTGCTACAGAATAGCAACTCATTTATAATTCCATGTGTAATTTATAAATTCTGGAGAGTTGCTCATTACACTGAGAGATTAAGTAACTTTCTATTTGCTAATGCTCAGTGCTTTAATATTCTCACTAGTCTTATGTTAGCTAAGGCTAATATTCCTATCACTATGGCAAATAATATAATGGACAACACTGATTTTATTCAAGTCCCTCTCTTTTATTTATTTATTTGCTATAAAGGCCTGTAGTCATTCACCATTACATTTGATATTGGCTTTTTGTTTTGGGTAGATACTATTCACCTTATATATGGGAAGGTCCATATATTTCCACAATTTTTAGTATTATTAACAGAAACTGGTATTGAATTTTGTCAAAAATATCTCCTGATATAATTATGTGGCTTTTGTTATTTTTTGTTATTGATATGGTTTTGCCTTTATTGTTTTCCCCATAATAAAGCAACCCTGAATTCCTAACAAAAACCTAACCTACACTCCTTTGTTAATATTTGCTTCAATGCTCATTAGGGTTATTCGATCTTGCCTTCTGTCTCATTTCTTGGCTTCCATCTGCATTTTCTGGATGTTCAATGTAAGTGATAGCTTTAGCCCTATCTCTATCCATTTCTATTTGTGCAATTTACTGATCAGATCATAGTTTTGTCCCTACTGAAGCTGCAACAGGCTAAACTGGTTTTTGGAAATCAAGATTGATTCAGGTTACCTAGAGGGCCCTGGACAACTGTCTCTTCTCTATATCCTTAATTCTCTGTTTTGATCACAAAATATTAGAAATAATGCCAGTTTTGGGGTCTTCTGTAAAGCCTCCTACAACATCCTTCTCTGATGCCTCTTCTATATCTCAGACTCCCTGGGCAAACTTCTTCCAGTAATTAACTTTGTTATCTTCTTCAGAGGAATTCATGCTGGCTTCAGAACACTTGGAGGGTCCTAAAATATATAGTCACTGCACCAGGCAGATGAATTTCATTTTATAGTGATTTAAAGTGATCTTTCACTCCTCTGCTGTTGCTTTTATAGGTCACTGTCAAGAGTCCACTGACCTTAAGCCAGAGATTTTACCAGAGATTGTCCTTTGTTCAGGCTTCCATAACACATCCCCTCCTCAGAACAATCTCAGACTTCTGGCCTTTAACAACAATAAAACAATCAAACAACCAAACAAAAAGCCCTGGACTAATTGGAGAAGTCTATTCCTTTTGGTTTCATTGAGCATTGCTTCATTTGCAACTTTAAAAAATCTTGTTGTGAAGGAGGTTTGACAAGCAAATTTGGCTTAGCTAGAATTTTTAATATCCCCATCTCTTCAAAAAGTATCCAGTTCTTTCTACTCGTAACCATCTTAATTCAGGTGTTCATTTCCTTTCATTGGAATTACATTAATAGTATCCTACTTGTTTTTTACAGTTTCAGTTTTTCTCCTCCTTCAATCTACCTTCCACACAGCTGTCATAACAATAATCCTGATGCATAGGATCTGACTATGTCACCTCTCATCCCAGGAAGAAACGTCAATATCTTTTTGCCTCTTGGACAAAATATAAATCCCTCTTTGATTTTTAAAGCTCTTCTTGATCTGACTCCAGCCTTCCTTTCTTGGTGGATCATACATTATTGTCTTTCACATAGACTACATTCCAGCCAAACTACCTTGTCTAATTATACCTGGATAATTATTTTCATCTACAATCTCTGTGCATAGATTTCCCTGTGCCTCCATCCCCCATACCAGAAAAATATTTCTTGCTCACTTACCTCTTACACTTTCTAACATCCTTCAAGTGTCGCTTATGTGTTACCTCCTAAATATACTCTATCCTGATGTCTTGGTTACTAATGTCTTTCCCTTGGAAAATTATATTGTAGGGGCAGCTAGATGGCATAGTAAATAGAGTACTGCCTCTGGATTTAGGAGGACCTATGCATATACTTATATATATTTATACATATATGTATACACATGCAACAACATATTTGTATATATGTACACATATGTGTTTCTGTGTGTATGTGTATATATGCATATGCTTGCTAAATTACTCAGAAGAAGTTCAAATTTTTTAGAGATTCAGAGTTATTAAACATACAAAGTAAGGGTCCAGTTAAGCCAATAATTCTTTCAAGTACAGACCTCTTCTATTATTTCCCACTTGATAAGTTTGTATTATAATTTGCAGCTACAAAGGAGAACCTTGGCAAACCTGTTGACAGATGGATTCCAAAATGGGAGTGACTCTTTAATCTTTCAGCTATTCTCTCAGTCTTTCTGCAAGAGCAAACATCAGACTAGTCCCAATGCAGGCAGCTGCTTATTGATGTTTGACTGTAGGTGGCAAGACCCCTGTGAACTAATCATCAAGCATAAAAGCTAGTCCTGTCCTGGAGAGCTAGCTAAACATCCTATTTCAAGTGGGAGTGATTATAGATTCTGATACAGAAGCTTTGAGAAAGGTTATGGGTCATTGGGGATATTAGCAGACCAAAAGACTCCCAAATAAGTAAATTTTATCTTCAATTGGTTATTCCCTTTTCTCCTGCACAGAATTCCCACTTTTCTTAATGTGAATAGCACTCTGTCTTTCAAATTAAAAGTAAGAATGGCAAAGACAAAAAAGCATAGTTTATAGTCATATATCACTTTAAGATTTGCAGAGAGCTTTACAGGATCATTTTATTTGATCCTCAGAACAATCTGTTGAAGTGAGTACTATTATCATTTTTGTTTTCTATAATTTATGCGAGGAAATAGATTAAAAGAAGATCAATAGCTTGTCCAGAGTTATAAAATTAGTAAGAGTTTGAAGAGAGATATCAGTGCAAGTTTTCCTGACATGAAGTCCAATGCACTATTCATTAGAGTACATTGTTTCAGAAACAATCAATTTATGAGGTAAAAGAACAAGGTGGAACCAGTATCTTAAAGTTATGCTCTATGCTGGTTTTTTCTCCTCTCCCCCATTAAAGAGTGGAGATCTTTGCTTGAGATTTAACTGATTTGCAGTATTGAGGCTTGGGCCACTAATATAGCAATTAAGAGTTCTATTTCTATAACTGAAGCTTCTGACCAACAGCCATCTGTGTTTCCCCAGTTCGGGGAAGCCAGTCTCAGCAGAATCAATGTGACAAACATTGAATATCCTTTCCTTGTTATATCCAGCATTTTCTTAATGCTAAATGGATTAGAAGTGTCCCATTTCACTCTAATATTAGAACCTAAACTACTTGAGGACAGCCTTGACTCAGGTCTTTCCTACAATAGTTTTCCCTCCCCCCTTTTCCTCCTTCCCCTCCTCCTCCTTCGTAAAGCTGTACATTAGTTTAACTGTTCTGGAAAACACATTATCTTCCTTCATGGACTCATATTCATTCAAACTGACTCCTGTCTCCACACTTGTGTACTAACTGCTACCCATATTGGAAAATCACTCAATCCTCAACTTATTAGACCCCATCTTTCAAAAGATAATATATTCTATATGAAATCTTTCTCAATTCTGCAGACTGTTGATATCTTCCCTGCAAAATTACTATTTATCTGCTTTGTATCTATTTTATATATCCATATATCTGGACATATTTGATATCCATCTATAGATCTATAGGGTATATTTATATCAATGTGTGTGTTTATACTCACATATATGTATGTTTATACACACACACACATACATATGTTTGTTTTCTCTGATTGATAGAATATAAATTCCTTGAGAACTCAGATTGTTTCTTTTTTTACCCCTTTGTATTTCCAGTGCCTGCAATAGTAACTAAAGCCTAGTAGACCTTTAATATATTCCCATTTATTGATCAACTTAGTTTTTAAAGAAGTGTGGGCTTGACCAAAATAACTTTCAGGGATGAAAGGAGGGAAAGTCTAAACCTGTGATTTCATTACTAAGGGAATTCCAAGATGAATAATTTATTTACTGATGCAGATCTTGACTTTACTATATAACTTTAGAGGGTTATCTGGAATACATCCTTCACACTTTTATATGTTCTGCACTTTTTTGTATGCATTCTCCATGAATTTTTCAGTTAAGATGTATGTAAAAATACTTTAGAAATGGCCCTGGATGTTTGAAGATTGTCAGTAGAGTTGGAAATCTAATATACACTATGATTCTAGAAAAAAAAAATTTGAAATTTGGAAGGTGATAGAGGTGATATTTCTTGCCCCACCCACTATTTTTCTAATATCCTTCTAAATAATTAAAAGATGATAATTTCTATAGATAAAAGCCTCTCATAAGGTAGAATATAGTGTATGGATACCCAGTTCAAAGAAAGGAGATAGCCAAAAGGGGACATTAATAAACTAAATTCTCATGCTTGTTGGGAGAACAATAAAAGTAGCATTTAATTCAATGGAATTAGGACCATAGGAATGTGCTGTAGTTGATAAACTCATGACAAAAAGTGTTGGGTCAGTTGTTTTAGGCACTGCTTCCCATCTTAATGAACTTGGTGTTAACTCTCCTCTCCTGGTTGATGTCAGGATTTCATGGTCTAAGAAAACAAGCAACTCTTGCCTCCAGGGCTCCAAAATACCAATTTGTTTTTCATGTACCTATCTTTCGTGGATGAAGCTCTCTGATTTTGCCAACTTCCTTTTAGTTCATTGATTCATGAATGCTGATGGCAGTTTCAGACAGTGGGTTATGGAAAGAACATTGAACTTGGAGCCAGAAAACTTAGGATGAAATTCTACCTTTGATAATTTTTTTTACCCATATTTCTCAGGAAGTCACTTCATCAGTTTGGATCTCAGTTTCTTCAAATGGAGGGGACTGGATGAAATGATCTCATCTAAATACTTTGATTCAATAAGACTAGAGTTAGAAAGTTAAATCAATATTTATTTAACACCTCCTTCATGCAGATCCCTGCATTGACTCCAAGAGAGATATAAAAATATCACCAAACAGTTATCAGATTAAATGTGCATTAATAAGCCAAGGCAATTCTTTTTGAGAATCATCCCATGATTTTGCTAGCTGCTCTGCAGATCCCCACCTAGTTACTCTCATTTCTGAGATGCCATGATTCTTCGATCATTTACATTATTTAGTGACAAGCTAGGAAATTAATAGGGACATCACATTTCTCCAAACATGATCTGTGAACATGGAACTACTTTTAGCGCTCTCTTCATTGCCCTTTCACAGAGACAGGGAAAACTGAATTGGAAGGTAGTTGATTGGCTGCAGAGCTTCCAGGGAGTTGGAGGTTGGAAATTGTAGACACCTGGGCTGTTACATTATCATAAACTTCTTTTATAGCCACAATTGATGCTAGATGAAAGTTGCTTGGAAAAGTTGGTGGAGCTCTGCAGGTGATGGTTTATAATGACTGTGATAAAAAGAGAGCTAGGAGGCAAAGCATAGAAAGCTTCGGAAAGTTCAGAAGAGATCCTTATCACCATCAGACAGCTGTTTATTTTCTTAATATGATGACCATTTGTGTAGTTCTCAAAGTTCTCCCCATGGAGGAAGAAGGAGAGTGAAACACAGAGAATTGCTTCTATCATTATTTTTTTCTTTCTGTATAATTTTTGCACAAAGCAATTTTTGCCAGTGAAAAGTTCCTTCCAGGATACTGTGCACCTGTTCAAAGGATTGAATTCCTCATTCTTTTGTGCAAAACAGATGGGGGAGGGGAGAGAGTGTCTTTAATATTATCTATATGTTCCTCCACCCACATTCTGCACCTGTTCCTTTCAGGAGCTGACTAGCAAAATATCTTTATTATATAATGACCTTCATTCGAAATTCCACTTATGAAGCAGTGGTTACAAATAACAAGAGCACAATATTACTCAGACTATCAGTGTTACTAAAATCCAAACATCATGGAACAATGTCTATTTTTAATCATGAGAGCAATTCTCCATAACAACAGCAATTCTTAGGAAATTGGACTGCTTCTCTTAAATGCTAAGATCAGGTTACGTGTTCTTTCATACAAGACTATATGTCTGATGCAATAGTAGCTCGTGTCTCTGGCACTATGATCACTTTTCTTTTCTGATGTTATTGCATACAAGCATTAAAAAACACCTTACGCTAAACAAATCATTAAATAATGTAGTATAGTAGATGAATGGTCCAATTTGGTTTTATAGTTTGATGTAACATCTGTGATACATTTCAGGCAAATTGAGACTCTTTAATAACCTATACCATATTCAAAACATTAAACATGAGAAACCGTGAGGATTACTGGAAAGAACATGGATTTGGAGCCAGAAGACATGGGGTGTGCCATATAAAGAAGGCTTGAGCTTTTATACACACACGCACACATATACATATATATGTATGTATGTATATATATATATATATATATACACACATACACATGACATATGTATATCATATACAAATTATATTGTGAATGTATGTATATCTATGTATTTGAAGTTTAAATATTTATATAATATGCTACTCTAAATGTATATAGTATACTTGTGTGCATCTATACACATTTATGCATATATATACATGCATATATATGCTACACACTTACAAATATATGTGCATGTTTAAATAGACAATACACATATATAACATTATATGTGTGTGTGTATATATATGTATATATATATACCCAGATATGTATAGATCCATATACATACACACAAATATGCATATTATATATATACACATATATTTATAAGCATTTTATGTATATTTAAGTGGGTTGTATATAAACACACACATAGATGTGCACAAACATATTTATATAAGCATAAACAACTTATGAATGGTATTTGCATTTTTCTTGGTATCTAGAGAGGTATGGACATTTTGATCATACATTTTAGCATTTCCAAATAACCTGCCTTTTAAAAATATTTTCCCTCTATCCTTTTTCATTCTAAAAGTATCACAAAGCAATATTCTTTTCTGTCATAGCTCCTTATAGATCTTAGGTCAGGCATGTAAATGTGTTTTAAGGGTAAAGAGGTACACAAAAATGATGATGAAAGATGGAGAAGAGAAAAAAGGAAAAGTTTAGCAAAAAGAGGAGGAGATTGTGGCAGTAAAGAGGTATTAGAGAGTATGCAAAGAAGATAACCAGGATGGTGAAAATCCTTGAGCTCATCCCACTGTAGACCCATTGAAAGAATTCATGTTTAATTTGGAGGGGGAAAAGACTTCATGGGGGAACTTGATATATATATATATATATATTTTATGAAAGGATGATTAGACTTTTTCTTCTTGATTTCAAAGAACAGCAAAACTGTGTAGAATCACAAAGAGACAAATATAAACTTAAAGAAAAGCTTCCTAAAGATTAGAGCTATATTCAAAGTGGAACAGGTTACCTCAGGAAATGGTTTCCCATTTATTGAAGTTCTTCAAGAAAATATCAGATGACAACTCTTTTTTTTTTCCCCTGATGCAATTGGGGTTAAGTGACTTGCCCAGGGTCACACAGAACTAGGAAATATTAAATGTCTGAGGCCAGATTTTAACTCAGGTTCTCCTGACTCCAGAGCTGGTTCTCTATGCACTGCAACACCTAGCTATGTGAAATTCTTGCTCATATGTTGCCATAATCTTTGAGATCCCTTCCAACTTAAAATATAGAATTCTTGAGTCTGTATCACTGTACTAGGCCTGATAGGAGAATATTTCAGGAGTTTTTTTTTTTCCCCTTTTCTCATAAAACTTGTAACTTTTAATTTAGAGAGCCTATTTTCTTGGAACATATAGAAAACCAGCAAGTTTAATTTATTGAATGTTCTGCAAACATGTTTTCAAATAAAATTGGGAAAGGAAGAGAGAAGGGACTCAATTTAGGTATAGAATTGATTTTAGTTCATCTAAGTGAATTTCATTCCCAACAATTGTGCACAAGTCTGAAAGAAACAAAATCAAACAAATGCAATGGAAATTGGGCAATAAATTATTTTGCTCCACAGTGAAACAGGGAAATCATGCATGGAAGAGTTTGAGCCATGCTGTGATGGGATAATATGAACTATGGTCTCTTTTCCATCATTATAGGAGCTTACTGGTTCAAGAATGAACTAGTAAGTTCAATACCATTCTCTCTTGAGACTGTCAAAGTTTCTCTCAAAGAGACTAGTTTGAATTTATGTCCTACTTTCCTAATCCTAAAACTACACTAGGAGACTAACAAAGATCCCATAAATGATGAGTAAGATAAAAATGTTGCTAAGATGGAGTAGAGCCCTCAACTCTTAGTTGACTTCATTTGCTTGGAAAATCCTCATAAATGCTATCCTGCTGGTAAAGTCTTAAAACATTAATATCACAAGGTACCAGGCTTGTTTATTTTTCCCCCATTGTAATATTTTAAGTCTGTGGCTATAGTCTTGACATTGACTTCCATAAAAATAACTGTTTTACTGCTAAACCAAAAATTCTTTATATAGCTCTAAAGTGAATAAACTCTGTTGTTATTTATACTCCAAAGTTATTAATAAAGTGGAGAAGCTTTGATCTTGTATAGTTAAGAGGCTATAACCTGTAAATTAATTTTGCCTGGGCAATTCAAATTTGGTGTGAACAACCTAGAACTTGGAGAAGGAACAATGTCAGCTGTTTTCTTGATATTTTTCTTTCTCAAGAAAAACAGTTCTAGGCTTGAAAAGAGCTACATATATATATATGTTTATAGAATAGAGCAGGAAGAATATTGGTGGGATAATCTAAAAATCATCTTACCTGTCAAAGTTTCAGTTTAAATGAGGGGCTTTCTCCAAGTTTTCTCCCAGTTCTAGCATTCTATAACTATAATTCTATGATACATTCTATCTAGATTATCTTCTCTGAACTCCTTGATTTTTACTATTTTTTAAAAAAATGGATTTCCTTCTCTCACTCAAATTAGTTGTGAGGGGGTATCCATAGGATTGATCACATTGATCTCTTTCTTATCATCACTGGATTTTTGACCTGTTCTATTTCTACCCTGGGTCAGTTCACCTCTTTCTAGTTAGCTTGATACTCCTTTCCCCTGATCCTAGGAGTATACCATATTATTGTCACATTTAGTTCAGACTTCCTTTTAGCTTAGCAGTTAATGCAACCGATTGTGGATTGGAAACAGGAAAACTCATTTTCCTGAATTAATGTCTGGTCTCAGATATATATTAGCTGTGTGGCCTTGGGTAAGTACTTAACCCTGTATGCTTCAGTTTCCTTATCTGTAAAATAAGTTGAGGAAGGAAATTGCAAACCACTGCAGTATTTTTGCCAAGAAAACCCCAAAACCTACGAATCAGACATGACTGAAATAGTGGAAAAAGAACACCAATGAAGCTAAGAGTTCATGAGGTACAACCACATCAACTTTTTGGTTAGCAGAAGTTGCAGGCAAATTCTGTTAATCTTTCTCACTTCTAATTTTGACGTTCAAACAACAATAACAACAATAACAACAGAAGTTGATTACATCAGGATAAATAGAGTCACTATGACATTTCCTAAGAAATTGAAGGACTATCATCAGTGGATGCATAGGGATTGGTTAGCTCTCACTGAAAAATGGAGGATCAATTTGGAGAACTCTAGAAACTTTCAAAGTCCCTTTTTGTTGTCAATACCTATCTTCTTGAATATAGTTACATTTATTTTCTCACTAAACTTAGAATACAAATAAAAGGCACTATTAGGTGTTGGAGATATAAAAAAAAGTGGGAAAATAAATAACTCTATTTTCAAAGAGTAATGGAGAAATGGAGAAAAGGAGAAATTCATCATGTAAATAATTCTGAGCAAACAAGATAAATAAAGGATAAATTAGGGATCGTTTCACAAGGAAAGGCCTCCAAAATAAGGAAAATTGGGAATAGCTTGTAGATGTGACCTTAGCTAAGTTAAACTGGAAAATTCACAATTTTCATTATTACTTAATGAATGTTTGATTATTGTATTTCTCTTTTGAAGTTTGTTTGTTATTGGGTAGAAGTTTCTGATGGGTGTATTGGACCTGTAATTTCACTGTTGTAGGGAATTCTGAGTGAGGAAATTCCCAGCAATACAGATCAGTCATTGTTCTGCAACTTGGAGAATTAAAGATATGCCTTGGTCATGTAGAAGTCAAATAACTTTAATGAATCAGTGTGTTTCATAGGGATTTAAAGGGATTTGGACCTAGGTATTTCTGATTCCCTATTTTACTCTTAAAATTCTTTACTTCAATACATATCAGTTCAATGAACATTTATTAACGTTCTTTTTCTCAAAGAGATGAAATACAATAGAGGATGGAGAAGTTTAGTGATAATATATATATGAAAAAGTGTAATTAAAAAGGCAGAATGTGATAAGTGCGTAAGAGAAGTTGAACCAGATGATATAGAAGATTCAAGAAAGAAAGAATCATTTATAGCCGTTAGGAAAGGCATCAGGATGAAGATATTGTCCTGAAGGATTTGAAAGATTTCAGTAAATAGAAAATGGAAAGATGTCTTTTTCAGGCATAGGATATGCCTTGTGGCAGTTCATAAAATAGTAAGTCAAAACTGAGTAACAGAGAGGAAAGCCTGAAAAGTTTGAATACCAAAAAAGTAATTAATGTGAATTAAGGAAAGAAAAGTAGGTAATCTTCCTAAGTGCAGATATCAAATAAAAATTTCCATCAAAAGAAAACAAAATAAGTTGAAGAAATGACAAATTTTCCAAGATGGAGAAAGAATCCCTTACCTCTAAAGGCATTCCATTCCATTTCATTGTTGAAGAATTCTAGTTAAGAAAAAGTTTTCCTTGATACAATGTTGAAATTAGCCCCATTGTTCCTGATTCTGTGAATATAACTATCATATGCCAAGTCTTTTCTTCTTCTATCGTGGTGGCCATACAGAGAATTTCATTAACTTTTTTGACTATCACAGTACATCACTGACATATTGAACTTTCAGTCCTCTAAAATCCTCAGATTTTTAAAATTATGTTTCTTTTTTTTTCCTGGTTATCTACATATCTATATATCTATGTATCTATATATCTATAGCTATATCTATATCTATATCTATATCTACACACACACACACACACACACACACACACACACACACCTTTATGAAACTCATTGGGGAAGAAAAATCAGAACAAAAGGGAAAAACCAGGAGGGAGAAAAAACAAAAAACAAAGAAAGTGAACATAGCATGTGCTGATTTACATTCATACTTCATAGTTCTTTTTCTGTATGCAGATGGCATTTTCTATCCAAAGTTTTTGAGATTGCCTTGGATCACTGAAGCACTGAGAAGAACCATATTTGATCATTACAATCTTGCTATTCATGTATACAATGTGTTCCTGGTTTTGCTTGTCACTCAGCATCAGTTCATGTAAATTTTTCTAGGCCTTTCTAAAATCAGCTTGTTCATCATTTTTTTAATAGAACAATAATATTCCATTATTTTCATCTACCATATTTTATTCAGCCATTCCCCAATTGATGGGCATCTACTCATTTTGTAATTATTTACCACTTTTTACACATATGGGTCTTTCTCTCCTTTATGATTTCCTTGAGGTACAGACCCAGCAGTGACACTCTTGGGTCAAAGGGTATGCGCAGTTTTATAGCCCTTTGAGCATACTTACAAAATGCTCTCTGGATTGGTTGGATCATTTCACAATTCTGCCAACAATGTATTAGTGTCCTAGTTTTCCCATATCCTTTCCAACAATTATTATTTTTTCCTGTCATCTTAACCAATCTGAGAGGTATGAGGTGATATAGCAGAGTTGTTTTAATTTGCATTTCTTAAATTTTTCATATGACTAAAGATGGTTTTAATTTCACCATCTGAAAATTGTCTGTTCATATACCTTGATCATTTATCAATTGGGAAATTTTGATATAGTTATTTATATATTTTAGAAATGAGGCTTTTATCAGAAATACTGGCTAAACATTTTTCCCCCAGCTTTTTAGTTCCCTTTTCATCTTGTTCATGTTGGTCAGATTTTTTTTTCCAAAGCAATCATTATCTTCCATGTCTTCCCATTCTTATACTCATGAAGTTTATTTTATTTTATTTTTTTTGTTCCTAAAGTCCAGGCTTTTCATCTATCCCTCTTGATTTTTATCTTATATGATTCAACCTAGTGCTTCAATATATGATCTCTTTGGTTCTTAACTCTATCATCAGTTTCTTTAGCTTTCTCTTCCAGATTTTTGTTATGAACAAATTTCACGAACATCCCATCTACACCTTTATTCAAATTATAGCTAACATATTACACAGCACAAATCCTTGAGAATATTCCACTAAAAGCCTGTGTCATGTTGATATTGAACCAGTCCAGATATTTAATCACTTTTGAATCTATCTGTTTGTATTATTCAATCAATATCTCAACATTCCCTCCCTAAAAATTATATGATATTCTTTATCAAAAGCTGCTTTAAAATCTAAAGCAAACTACAACCAAATGTATTGGGAGCAATATCTTGATACCTTACTTACATGCAAGTTAGGCTAGTTTTTCCTTAAAAGATATTAAAACCGTCCTGAAATTTGATTGTTTTAGGTCACGAAAGATATTTCCTGGTTTCCAGAGTATAAAATAACACTGATAGCTTTGCCTTCCCGGTGAGTCAAGGTTCATTTAACTGCAATGAATAACTGAGAAACAGGAGCTGAGCTCAACGAAATTAAGTTCAAATATCCTTAATGTATATCTTGGTTGAATATTCTGCCTCTACTACAATTCAGTAAATCTTTTGTTGCTAATTACTAAATGGAGTATCACATTTTATTCCAATACTGAACTTAAACTACTAGAGGACTATCCTGAGTCACACTCAGTGCAGAATACATGACATTCTCTTCATCCAGTGTTTCAATAATCCTGTCAAAAAAATGAAATTAGATGAATTTGGCATAACCAATTCTTATTAAAGCCATGTTAATACTTTGCAATCATCATCTTGTCCATGTCTAGATATTCACCAAACATCTTATTAATGATTGATTCTATATTTTCTCAGGAATCAAGATCAAACTTAATTTTTGTTCATATACTATTTTTTGCCCTTTTATGAAATTTAGACAGCATTCTCCCTTCTCCAATTTTGAGTTTTACCTGAGAGTGATTTAGTTATTACAACTGCTAGACCTTTCAGTACTCAACCATGTAATCTATCTTAGGTGATTTGGATTCATTAAAGATAGGTAGGTGTTCTCTTACTTTTTCCTTCTCTTGTATATAAATTGCTGTTTGATATTTTTCCTCTGTCATTTCCAATGTCAAAATAATCCTCTTTTTCAAAGAAAAGATAATCTAATGGGAACTGAGCACTTCTGCCTTCTCTCTGTTATCAAGCAAGACTGTTTTTGCCTTTGTATATCTAGTATTAAGCACAATGCCTAGTATGTAGTGGGATTAATAATGATTTGATGATTTCACTTGACTATTTGATCTGCTGCTGCTCTACCTTCCAAATAGTACACTTAGAAACTATTCAAGAGAGTATATAAGCCATTTAGCTTGGCATTTCCTAGACCCACATGTTCTCTTCTTCGCCCAATTCTTTTTGCCTTTCCCCCAATATCTATCCTAGCCAATTTGCTAAGATTTGTAATAAAATCAAAACTTCTATTTCCTCTGGAAAGAGCATGCAAATTTATTTCCCTACTGTTTCACTTACCATCTTTGTTATTACCTTAACTTTTCCCCCTTGATACCACTCCTCTATTGCTGTTTTCTTTCTTAGATTATATCTGTCTCACTTAGGTATGTGTATCAAGAGTATTAGCCACATAGTGAATGCTTAATAAGTGTTTCTCATTCATTCCTTCATTCAGATAACTACCCATCCATTTACTATAATAACATGAGACATTATAGGAGTCATGACTAAGAAAGTTAATTTTGGTCTAGAGAATCAAAGGGACTACCATGAAGGTACAAACATTATCATCTCCGTTTTAAAGATACAAAAGGTCATTTAAGTAGTAAATGGTAAAGCTAGCAAAGAAAGGCAGAGTTACTGACATCAAGTTCAAGACTAATTCCCACTCAGTCCATTGAAATTTCATGCCTTAAACAGCTTCAGACAAGTACTACAGAGGTTACACTGCAATTACTCCAGCCGCCCAGACAGCCTCTCATGTCCCCATAAGAATAAAAAGAAAACAAGGGTTTTTGCTGTAAATTCATTTTTATGGAAGCGGTCAAATCACATGGCCCTCTGTTTGAGTCTTTAGTACAGTAATAAAAACAAAAGGGGTAGACAGCTCCCTGTAGGGGGGAAAGGCAGAGGAAGAAAAACACACACACAATCAAATAACCCACCTAATGAAAATGAGTTTGAAATGGGAGTCAGGTAAGTGCAAGAAGCTAAGGCTTTTTCAGGAACCTTTGAACCTATGTTCAGCCCATCTTTGATAAGTCTGCCCTTTAGACTAGTGTAAAAGTGAAGAGGTAGGCACATTGTGATTTCTTAAAGACAGGATTCCTACTCTTTTTCTTATTCAGACATCAAGATAAGTATGAGGGATGTTTTTATTGAAAAACCTCTCAATTTCTGATATTTTAGTACCCACTTTCCCCCAAAGTAATTCCTTATTTATTCTGATCCATTTCTCTGTATTCTGGAGTTAAACATAACACATCATTTTAGTCTCTCATTTTGCTCACTGATTTCAAACAACAAAGTGGTACCATAGCCAACTCTGACTTAGAATTTTTGTATTTAAAGTTAATTCTCTTTTTTGACTAAAACTGAGTTGTCAATTGGTTAGAATTCTTGCCTTCTATCAGTATAAACTTGTATTCAAGTCTTATCTCTCCTACATATTAGTTATTTATGGACAAATCATTTAATCTCTTAGTGCCCTAGTATAAATGAAAGGAAATTTGCCAAACCAGGGACAAGTTTGCACATCAGGAATTCTTAACAATGATGATATTACCGATTACACTGAAAACAAAAAGAAAAGAGAGGGAGGGAGAGAGTTTCCATATTCATAAGTCATAAGTCATAGTATCATAGTCTTAGACATGGTGCCTTAGAAGACATCTTGTCAAATTCCTCCAATTTAGAACTAAGAATTTATAAGTTAAATGACTTCTCCAAGGTCCAATAGGTATAAAGTTAAAAAACTAAAGAAGTTTTAGAATTTTTTCTCATTAGGAAACACTCTAGGTTTTTTTAATTATTGATTTTATGGCAATTCATGTCTCTCCTCTCCACCCACATCCCTTTCTCTCTCTAGAATCATAAGATGAATGAATGATTATTATTAAAGTCTATTGGGATTTAAAATATTCCTTTGTTGATTAGTTGGATATTTTGCTTTTCATCAAAGGTTTCCCAGTAAATATTCAGTTTCAAAGGGGCAAATTTAAATATTATAAGAGAGAGCCTATGATGGTGTTGTGTAGTAGTTACAAATACAGAGAAATATTAATTACATTTTAATTTGATTTGGACCAGCACTCAGAAGTATTGCCTGCGCTGATTATTTGATATTATCTGTTGTAATGGATACAGTCAGTCTTTGAGCTAAGAGGAGTGGGATTCAATTCCTAACTCTGAAATAGTGACTATATGATTCTGGGGAAATCACTTAATTTCTTAGCTTCTAAGACAATTGAGAATGCAAGTACCAGGGAAGTTATTAATCCTCATTGGTATGTGTAGTTTTTTCTTTTCTAAAATATGATGGTTATCTGGGAGCAGGTTTCTTGGGGAGGTTTCTGGAGGCAGCCTTAGTTTCAGTTCAGATCAATAATCACCAATCAATAAACATCTTCAGACAGAAGTTAAAATCCAGTCCTTTATTGTCTCTTCCAAAATAGATCAGTTAGTTTTCTTTGGTTCCGAGAGCTCTCGTTGCTAGTCTTTTGCCTCTGCCTCTGCCTCTGCCAGCTTCAACCTCTCCTCTTCCAAATCCCCAGTTCTGCCCAACTGCAGTCTCTAGCTTCTTAATCTCTGCCACTGACTTCTGCTTTCTCAATCTCTTCAAGTTATTGACTGAAGCTCTAAGAGCTTCTTATATATGATCTCTTAAAGGTGTGAACCCAAAGGTTGACTCCTCCTCTGAGAGAGTGGGATTGTGGGAGGTGTAAACTTGTGAATCTCATACTGAATCATGAAATCTCCCAAACTTGTGAACTAATGTATGAGCTGATGTGTGAACTCTCAAAGGTGTAAACATAAGCATTGTTTCTATCAATTCCAGTGACAACACCTTTTAAGGATTCTAATAGGTATGAAGTCTATTCTCAGCGAAAATTCTCTATTGCAATAAAGAAAGAAAAAAAGAAAGCAGAAAAAAAAAGGTGGAAGGAAAAAGAAAGAAAAATGAACAAAGAAAGAGAGAAGCAAAGAAAGAAAAAAACAAAAATAAAATTAAAGAGAAAGAGGAAGGAAAGAAAAGAGGAAGGAAGAAAAGAATGAAGAAGATAATGATAAAGAAAAGAAAGTAAGGAAAGAAAGAAGGCTACATTGAACCAACAAATGAAGCAAATATTTCCAAACAAATACTTTGTTCTTCTCCAGGCTATATATGTGATCTCAAATTTTAAAAAAATTAGTTATTAAACTTTGAAACCCATTATGTTAAAAAGTATGTTTCAAAGTCAAGCCTGTAGCTTCTCATTACTAATATGTAAATTTGAATGGTGATTCTAGAGACTACTATAAGATTCTAGAGACTACTTCAGTAATATAGCCTTTTGATTATGATTGAAATAAGAATATTATATAAAAGATTATGATACAGATAATTTTTGTTCCACTGAACAGTTTATTTATGGAGGCCATATTAAAAAAAAAAGCAAAACTTAGTGAATTTATAGATTTTAAATTGAGATGTGTATTTGAAATGTCCAATGAAAATGATAAATTGATTATTATTGAGCCTAGCAAAACTGTTCTACTGAATTCATCCAAAGAAAATGTATACATGCCAAAAATGATGTAATTGATTTTACTCAATGATACTAAAACAAGAAAACTAGTGAATTATATAAAAGACTTTAGAAAGAAAGGGTAAAATTGTCAAAAGCAAATTCACAATTGGGAAAAAAAAATAAAGCCCAGAAAAGTATTATATACAGATAAATTCACATCAAACTAAGTCATGTGTTTGTGTTTTTTGAGAGTGGATCAAGGACTAAAATCCACTCATTCTTTGTCATCTCTTTAAAGTCTTAAGTTCCTTCAAAAGAGCTTAAATGGCTCTTAAAGCTTAAAAGCTCTTAAATAGCTTTTTTCTAATATCTTTGATAAGACATCTGCAAGAACTTCCAAATCAAGCCCTCTGTTAACTTCCTTATTATTCAAAGATACTAAACCCTTTACGGTTAATTTGGCGGGCAAGTTGATGTCATCCTTCAATTATTATGCTTACTCCATATACCTATCCAGTTTGCCAAATGTGGTTATTTCTATTAGAGAAATATGGATGAAACATTGAATAAACTGATGAAATGAGAGTCAGGAATATCTGAGTTCAAATATAGCTTCAGAACATTAATGCAAGTCATTTAACATCAATCTGCCTCCATGGCCCCATCTCTGAAATTGGAACAATAATAGTACTTGCCTCAGATTTCTGAGGATAAAATGATGCAATATTTGTAAAGAGTAAATTATAAAGTAAAACATAATTGTAGACCACCCATTTCCTCATTCTTTTCTCTTTCTCTTTTTGTTGTGAGAAAGAATTAGAAACTGAGAGAATATTAATAAGTTGTAAAATGACTAAATTATAGTAAAGGGATATAATAGAATACTACTGTGCTGCAGGAATGATGAAGGAGATGGTTTCAGGGAAAAAAAAAAAAAAACAAAACTAGAAAACAAAACTGGAATGAAGTAATGAAAATTAAGTGAGCATTGCCCAGAGGAACAATATATATAATAGCATCAATATACTAAAGATAAACAATTTTGAACAATGTAGTAACTTTTATCAGCAAAGTGACTAACTATAATTCCGAAAACTCATGATAAACTATCCTGCCCATATCTAAATAGAGAATTGATGATATGAGTTGTTGTCTTTTCCTCCCTTCCTCTCTCCTTCTTTCCTTCCTCCTTCCTTCCTTCCTTCCTTCCTTCTTCCTTCCTTCCTTCCTTCCTTCCTTCCTTCCTTCCTTCCTTTCTTCCTTCCTTCTTCCTTCTTCCTTCCTTCCTTCTTTCTTTCCTTCCTTCCTTCTTTCTTTCCTTCCTTTCTTCCTTCTTTCTTCCTTCCTTCCTTCCTTCCTTCCTTCCTTCCTTCTTCCTTCCTTCCTTCTTTCTTCCTTCCTTCCTTCCTTCTTTCTTTCCTTCCTTCCTTCCTTCCTTCCTTCCTTCCTTCCTTCTTTCTTTCCTTTGTTTTTCTTTCTTTCTTCTAACATGATGATTTGTTTTTCATGAGAAAATATATTTGTAAAGCTTTTGATTTACTTGCTTTCTCAGTATATGCAGTAGGGGAGAATTTAGAAGACAAAATTAAATTAAATTAAATTTAAGTAAAAAATAAAACATAAAATGTGGGGGGCAGAGCCATTATGGTGCAGTAAAGGCAAGAACTTTTCCAATCCACCCCCCAAACTATTCCAAATTCCTTTAAATAATAACTCTAAAACATTTTAGAACATTAGAATACCCCCAAAAAGATGCAGCAAAACATTTTCAAGTTTAGAAACTCAGCAGAGTGTGACACCAGGATGGAGTCCTGGGGTAGGACACTCCATGCAGCTCTCAGCCCAGACAGCCCAGAGACACCAAAGAGGAACTGGAAGGTCAGAGGAAAAAGCCTGCAGAACCAGAGTGAGTCCCCAGTGCACAATTCCAGCACAGGCCCTCCCCAACGTCAGCTCTAGCTCCAGCCCAGATCCCAGAGTCAGCAAGGTTGGACTTCTGAATCACTAGTAGTGCAGGAGGCTTCTAGATCTCTCAGCTCGGGGACACCAGGAAGGACTCAGAAGGTTAGTGGAGAAGGGCTGTGGCAATGGGGAGTGAAGTCCTAGCACAGCCCTAATCCACAGAGTCCCATGCCTGCCCCTGCAACTAGATCTTATGGCTATACTGGGGTGGGGATATAGCTAACAGCTCTAGGGCAAAAAAAACTACTTGCGGTCAGAATCCTAAATGGATTTTTGAAAACAGTTGCACTAAAACTTTGAAGGTTGGGTCAATGCACCCTCTACATTGGAAACAGAGTCCTACTTTAACAAAGAGTTTGAAGGCAAATAGTAGCCTTAGGAAAATGAGCAAAAAAAAAAAATGTTTCTGATCATTGAAAGTTATTATGATGACAAGGAGGATCAAAGCATTCAGAAGATGACAACAAAATCACAACTCCTATATCTACAGCCTCCAAGAAATATAAGATTTGGGCTCAAAGAGGAAATAACGTACATACTAAATAGGGAAATAGAAATACATTTTATCCTGGAGGAAAATAAGAGAGGAATGGGATAAGGGAAGAAGGAGGGTTATAAATGAGGCTGCATAGTGGAGGAAGGAGTGGTAGTAGCAAAACCTTTTTGAGAAGGAATAGGGTGAAAGGAGAGAGGATAAATTGGAGGAATACAATTAGCAATAGCAATTGTAAAAAAAAAAAATCAAAGCAAGTCTCTTTGATGAAATATTATTGTTCTCTGGAAATGATGAGCAGTATACTCTCAGGAAAAAAAAAAAAGAGAGAGAACCTAGAAAGTCCTCCATGAACAAAGTTAAATATACTGTATACAAAGTAATAACAATGTTCTGAGATGCCCACCTGTAAATGACTTTGCTATTCTCTGTACTACAATTATCCTGCTGAAGGACTTATGATGAAAAATCCTGTCTATACTCAAAGAAAGATATAATCAAACCTGAATGTAGATCAAAGCATCTCTCTATCTCTCTATTTTTAGCTTAAATTTATTTTGAGGGTTTTTATTGTCATGAGTGTGGGAAATCTATGATTTCTTTCACAACTTGACTATTATGAAAATGTTTTGCATAGCTTTACACATGATTTTTAAATTATGGGTGGGGATGAGGGAGAGAACCTAGAACTCAAAAAACTTTAAAATAAATATTAAAATTATTTGAAATGTAACTGGAAAGAAATCAAAATAATACATTTTAACAAAATAAAAAAGATAAAACAACCTGAAAAAATACCTCTTAATTAACTAATCATTTACTGAAAAGAAGAGTTTTATGATGAGGATAAGAGATAGAAATAAATATTATATAGCATCTATCACATACCAGACCCTATATTCCTCATATTACCTACCTAGAAGCTCAAGACCTATAAAAGGGCTAACCTTAAGGATATGCAATTGAGTAATCAATGAAGATTATATAGGGAAATTGTAGAAAGTGTACACTACAACATTGCAGGCCATAAAAATTTAACAGCAACCACATACCTTGCAAAGCATGGCCCCCTGTATTTAGAATTATACATCAGAAGTTCACTGACTTTCACAGGTTCACAGACAACAAAATTTCCATACTAAAAATATACACTTCATCATCAAGTACCAATGATCTTATAATGAGTTTGTGGTAACAGATCATAAATGTATTTATTATATCATATGGGTATTTGTGTGTATGGACAAGTCATTTAACTTCTGCCTGCTTATTTTTTCAACTCTAAATAATAATATCTAATTCCTAAGATAGATGTGAGAATGAATGAGTAAATATTTATAAAGTACTTAGCATAGTTCCTGGCATATAATAGTTGCTTAATGCATCTTTGTTCCCTTCTTTCCTTCTCATAAAAGAATAATAGGATAGTGTTTTGTCCTTGGATCATTTCTCTCTGAACTCCATCAAAAAATGAAAATGAAATAATAACAATAATAATACTAAAAGGTTCTCCATGGCTGATATTCAGCTCTCTTTAGCCAACTATATGCCATCAAATGACTGAATCACATTGAATTGTTTGTGGAAACGGAAAAGCTTAAGATGGCAATTTGGGATTAGATCTTTTCCTTTGGAAATTGCAAAAGCTTTATCTTTAAGGAGCCTGGATTTAGTAATCAATGTAGATTATTCAAAGAAATGGTAGAAACTGCAATGTATCATTGAAGACTTAAAAGAGTAATAACTACTGAATACATAGCAAAACTAGAATTATTAACAAGAAGCCCACTATCTTTCCTAACCTGATGAATAGTGAGCCTTCATAGTTCAACTATAGAAAAAAATTCAAAATGTTCTAGAGATATTTTGCACAATATTTTGTGCTTGAACTAAGCAGTCATTATTCATTAATTTGTTACTCATAATCACCTGGACATTGTTTCATATTTAAGAATATATTTTCAATAATATTTATATTTTAACAGGTGTTGTCATCTTAAATGCATATACTGAATAGACTATAGGAAATAAAAAATTTTCAAAGTATAGAGACTTTACTAATGAAATAAAAATTATATATAGGAACAGGATGGGACACACACTATCCCCATCCTACAACAAACTATTTGAATGATACTGAGAAAACCTCCAGTGAGCTTATAAAGCTTATAAGTTATAAAAGTAGACAAAATAGCTTCTTATTGTAATTGAATAAAAGCATTGTATTTTATTCAATTACAATAAGAAGCTATTTTGTCTACTTTTATAATGGTTCATAGAACATCAAGCATAAAGATACAATAATAGAAGAACAATCTGTTCAGGCCTATTTCTACCTAACTTTATCTGTAAGGATGAAAATGAAGTTATCATAATGATATTAATGATAACAGAATAATAAAAAGGTAGATTATTAATCCAGGATTATTTCTATCAAAACCTCATCTATAAGGATTCAAATGATTTAATGATAACAATAATAATAGCAATAATAACAAAGAGCAGCATAAAGACTTGTTCTCACATTGTTTCTATCAGAAGCACACTAACAAAAATCAGAAGAATGGGAAGCTAATATTTATATGAATATGAATACAAATATTTATATTAATGTTTATAAAGAAAACAGATATAAAACTCTTGCAGATGGATTTTTTCTTAAAGCCATGTTGAATGATTCTTAATTTGCTGCATAATCTAACTTTGTTCTTTTATTCCTTTGTTCCTCCAAAATGGTTGACTCAGAGAACAACAACAAAATTTTGATTTAATAACTTAAATAGCTAAGGTAAAACTTTTAAAAACATCAAAACCCTAGGAACCTAAATCATACCCAATGCCTTCTTCTTTATGGTGAGTACCAGGATCTTTAGTGTTGCAGAATATTTAGGTTGCCACTCCAGCCAGAAACAACGGGTTTCTTTTAATTTGCCTCAGCATGGGGAATGTTTTCTTGCTTTTAAAATACTACCTTGGTATGAAGATTATTCTCCATGGATTCTGAGTTTGAGACAATAAATAAATAGAACCTTTGGGGAGTGGGATGTAGCATGTTTTTTCTTGTTATGGTTGTTCAAGCAGGATCTCTCCAACCTTTGATAGTTCAGCTTTTATTTGAGAAATTGTGGGTCTTTTCCATTGATGGGTGAAAATTGACTGAGAAAAAGCAAAAAAAAAAAATCCATTTTCAGTTGATGTCTGCATGCTTGTACTCACACATGTACATCACTTTACTAGTCCTCTTGACCTACATAAGCAATCTTGAAAAAATAGTAGTTCATACTTATAAATTTATGAGTATACATGAAAAATGGGGAGGTTATGAATTATGGTTGTAATTAAGCATGTGGGCATGCAGCAGGGCAACCACGCCAGGACTAAAAGCACTTTCCTTTTTCTTTCCCACAATTTCTTGCCAGAACTGCCTACTCAGATTAGACAGAATCAGTTCTCACTTTTAGATTTACCTTCCTGTTCAAGTAGCCAACAGCAAAGGGTTCCCCAAAATTGTGGCAATAGGCAGTATTGGCATTCATTCCAGATGAATGTTAACTTTGTGGGTGGGTATGTTTTTCTTAATGAATGGGCTTAGGTGAAACTTATTCAGAGTAAGAGCACTGAATTGATCAGTGGGACAGAATCACCTAACATGTTGACTCAACCAGGAATAAGAATAGGTTCTCTTACTAGAGCTATGCTTTCTTATGTCTTCAGTATTTTACAATTAACTCATATTTAATAATTTTCGATGATGTGTGATTTACCTAAGCTAAACGTTCACAGAACAGAAGTGTTGAACAGGAAGTTGATACTCGAGATACACAGGGAGAGAATAAGGGACCACGTGGCAATTCATTGTAAATTTATGCCACTGGGTCCTGATGAATCACACCCAAATTTTCTGAAATAATTGGCAGCTATGATTGCTTAGATATTATAAATAATTATTAAATAAATTGAAAATTAAAATATAGAATCAGAGGAAAAGAGAATGTACTAAATACGATCATATGAGGAAAATTGAATGAGAAAGAAAGAACAAGGAATCCTTATGGGGCCTGAGAGAGGAGAATTTCCAAATCTTTTAAGTCACTCTACAGATGAACTCATATGTGTGCTTCCCAAATTGAATTTGAGCCCCTTAAGAGCAGAGACTGACTCATTTTATTTTTCTTTCTTACTTGTTTTTTCATCTTATTTGTATTCCTTGTGCCTAGAACAATGTATGTGGGTATTTAATAAATGTTTTTTCACATATTTCATGCATTAAAATTCCTTAAATTTTACATAAATGTTACATAAAATTTGTTTTTGTGTTGTTATTAAATGTGATGTTTCTCATTTTGTTTTTTTTTTAAGATAGCAGAAAATAGGTGAGGTTCCATCATGCTGGAAAAAAGGAAGATGTTCTAATTAAAAAAAAATAGGAGAATAGAATCTGGAAATTATAGACCAATGAGTTGGAATTGGAGTTCAAAAAAATGTAAAATATCAATGGTATCAATGAACATCTAGAAAAACGAAGTATTGATCACAAAGAGCCAGCCAGCACAACTTCAAGAATAGCATGTCTTATTTATTATTATTTTTTAAACAAGGTCCCTAAATTGATAGACCAGAGAATATATGGCTATTTTCCTAGAATTGGGGAAAGCATTTAACAAAGTCTTTTCTGCTTTATTTGTAAGCAAAAACAGATTAATCTATGGCAATCACTGTAGCAGGTGTTAAAAAAAAAAAGAATTGTACAAAATTATATTTCAAATTTAAAGGAAAAATAGAAGTGCAAAAATTTTCCTGTTATATCTAGTGGCACACCCTTTCCTATAACACCTTGATCTCTGTGATGAATGGGTTCAGACAATACAATTTCTACTGAGCAATGTTCCCATCAAATTCACATCCAAACACAACTTTCCTGAAGGATGAGTTCTGTCTCAACTCTTGCTAGGCTGGATCCTGAAGTTCATTCCTGAGGTATAAATCCTGTGCTGTTTGCAAAACCTGGAATGGAGTTGACACTCATAGGATGAGCAATTCATACCAGTGACTTTACAAAACTCTTGTTTCATCCTGTTTCCACACAAAATTGACATCTTCCATTAGGCCTTTATATTTTGAAAACTTTTCACTCCATGTAATTTGGAGATTAAGATTATTTGGTTTGGTGGTATTTATTAAAAAAAAAATCATTAATGCCAGTTGCAACGATCTTGTGACGAAGAGAGCCATCTACACCAAGAGAGAGGACTGTGGGAATTGAATATGGGAACACAACATTCTCACTCTTTTTGTTGTTATTCACTTGCATTCTGTTTTCTTATTCATTCACTTTCCTTTTTGATATGATTTTTCTTGTTCAACAAAAGAATTATATAAATATGTTTACACATATTTGATTTAACATATATTTTAACATGTTTAACATATAATTAGATTGCTTGCCATCTAGGGATGGGGAGAGGGGGAAGGAGGGGAAAATCTGAAACACAAGACTATGTAAGGGTTAGTGTTGACAAATTATCTGTGCATATGTTTTGAAAATAAAAAGCTTTAAAAATCAAGAAAATAATTAAATTGTTATGGATCAGAATGACTATGGGTAATGTTTGTAATGAGGCTGCCAATTAAGAAGTATAGTTGTTTAACCCCATTTGTTTCAGTTTCCTCATTTGTAAAATGAGCTGAAGAAGGAAATGGGAAAAAAAACCCACTCTAGTATCTTTGTTAATAAAACCCCAAATGGAATCATGAAAATTCAGGCACAATCTAAAATGACTCATTATCAAATAGAACAAAAATCTGTTAAATTCTGAAGTATATTTTGGGTTTTACATTTGTCAGAGAGACTGTATGGCATAGTAGATAAAGACATGACCTCATAGTTAAAAGGACTTTGATTTAAATCCTGCCTGTTGCATGTACCAGCTGAGAAACCCTCGGAAAGCCATTTGTCCTCCAATATTTTCTTTTAGTAGTCAACTGTCTAATAAGAGTATAATTTTAGCGTGCCAACCTTTAATGGTAGATAGAATTTCCTCATCTGGCAATTCCCTATATCAATAAAAAAATTATAGATTTCTCTCCTTTTTAAATCTCTATCCTCTCATTTGTAGTAGAATTTGCCATCTGTTAGATTTATAAAGGATAGTATCATTCTGGTGT
This sequence comes from Antechinus flavipes, assembly GCF_016432865.1. Taxonomy (NCBI): domain Eukaryota; kingdom Metazoa; phylum Chordata; class Mammalia; order Dasyuromorphia; family Dasyuridae; genus Antechinus; species Antechinus flavipes. Next base: position 153,454,245 of record NC_067401.1, read on the forward strand.
TTAGCTACCTAATTATGTACTTCATTAATAATAGCTGATGCAGTTTCACAATTTGCAGGGATTTATATTGCAGTTTTCACTACTTCTTTACATATTTTTCCCCTAACAAGAAGCCCAAATTTCCTAAGGATAACTTTTCTATAATCCTCTTCCCTTTTTTGGAGGTACATTGAGTTCTACCCCTTCATTTTATTTGTCTTTGTTTTTTTGGCCAAGCAATTGGAGTTAAATAACTTGCCGAGAGTTAGACAGCCAGTTAGTGTCTGAGGCTGGAATTGAATTCAAGCATTCCTAACTACAGGTCGACAATCTATCCACTATACCATCTAACTGCCCTAACTTTCTGTACTTTATGGTGACAATGGCCTGATGATGAATTGTTATCATCTACTGTTCATTTCTATAAATAAATCTGCACAACTCAGTCATTGGTTTAGCATTTATTCATTGAAAATATAGTTAGTTGTGTTCATATGACTATCATGTTTGAAGCACCTTTTGATTAATTCTTGTACCTCAGATATTTCAGAGATTACATTTTGAAATAATTCATTTTTGGTCACCTTTGGACAAATCTAGAGGTATAAAAAGGTTATTAGATCTACTAGGAAACAAATACAAATACTTCCTCCCAAAAAATCTCTCTGGCAAGAAGTTTAAATTCTAATGGGTTATCTCTACATATAAAATTATACTGCATGTAAAATTGTATGTTTGTATATACACACAAACACATACATATATATATATATTTATACACACATATATACACACATTAAACACACTTTATAGATACACATACACATATAAAATCTTATATAATTGTGTACAATTATATTACATGTAAAACTGTACATGCCATAAGTATAGAATGTAATAAGTCCACCTACATATGTACACACACAAAGTAGGCAAACACAAAGTAGTTTGGGAGAGAAGGAATTACCAATGAGGGGATAAGAACAGACAAAGCAAAAAAAGTTATATGAGTTGACTCTTAAAGCAATACAGAGAATAGGTGAAGTAAAGTTTAAATGAAGTACATTTGAGTAAAAGGAGATAATGAATTAAAAAGTATAGAAATAAGAGCTAGAATGTTGTCTAAAGCAAATAGAAAGAAAGCCAGTATGGCTTAATTATAGAAATCAGAAGGAGAGTAATGATGAATGAGCCTGGAAAAAGAGATTGGCTTGTCTAAAATTTAAAAAACTATACAAAGCAGATAATATTTTATCTTAGAGGTAATAACCAGTAGAGCTGGTTGAGTAGAAGACTCACAGAGTCAGCTTATGCTTAAGGAAAATTAACTTGGCTGAAGTGGGTAAGTTAGATGAGAGCTGAGAGATACTTGATGCAGTAAAACCAATACATAATCAAGAACTGATGAGAGCAATATCTGTGTAGGTGGAAAGGAAGTGTTGGATATGAAAGATGTTGTGGAAATATGAACAGCAAAGATTTCCAACTGATTGGATGTGCTGGAGCTAACTTGCACAAACTGTATATATTTGTTAAATTTTCAGTGTAAGCATATATATCTTGGATTTCATCAAATACTAAAAGTTACTGATTTTTTGTTATTTTGTTTTGTTTTGTTATTGATGGTATAGACTTAAGAAAGCTGATGGAGACAACACTAATAATGCAGATTAATTTAAAATGTGTCATTTCCCCCCATGCCGCCATGCAAGAATGGATATTAAACTACTCGAACAGAGTAAAGGGTCAAAGATAATGATAAATTTAAATATTAGAGACAACAAAAGAATTATAATGCCTTCAAAATAATTGAGATTTGGAAGAGGATAAGGTTAAAAGATATATAATGAATGCAGTTTTATACATCATGAGTTGAAGATGTCTCCAGGATTTCTAGTTTGAAATATAGGATAAGCAATTGCATATCAGGACCTTATGTTTAGGGTGACATTGGAGGGAGGAGTCATTTATACAAAGAAAATAGTAAATATATAAATAGTTATAGAACATGGGAGCTACTGAGATTACAAAAGGAGATAGCAAAGAGGAAGAAGAGGACTCAGAACAGAACTGGGGGAATAATCATGGTTAGACACTGGTATGACTAAGGACAAAACGGTAGGAATGAACCTGGAAAACCCAGAACAGGTAGTTATTAGGAGGAGCAGGTAGTAAATAGCATTAATTGTAAGGACTTAGGCCAAGAAAAATTGAGTGAGGAAAAACCAAGAGATTTGTCAATTAAGAGATCATTGCTAACTTTCAAGAGAAGCTCATTCATTCATTTTATCAATAAGCATTTATTTATTGTAATTTAAAAAAGACTACAACAAACAAAAACAACCAATCAAAATATTTAGAGACTGAAATAGAGCATCAGGTTCAAGGAATGGCAAGGAGGCCAATGTTCCTGGATTACAAAGTACTGATTGAGTGTAAGATGCAAGAATCTTGCAAAGGTATGAGAGTCAGGGAGTAAAGAGGTTTAAATGTCAAATAGAGTACTTAATATTTGATGCTAAGATGCTAGGAATTTTCTGGAATTTTTGGGGAAAATGGGTGACATGGGAAGCTATTTACTATAGGAAGATTAATGTGATATCTGAGTATAGAGAAAAATTTGAGACAGGAAGATCAAACAACAGGTTATTACAATAGTCCAGGTATAAAATGATGAGTGCCTGAACCAGGGTGATTATAAAGTCAGAAGAGATAGGGGGGTATAAATGAAATATTGTGAAGGTAAAATAGGCTTTGGAAATAGATTGAAGGTAGGGGAATGACAGCAAGTGAAGAATTGGGGATAACACATTGGGTACTTGGGAAACTGGTACGATGGTGGTACCCTCGACAATGATAAGGCTTAATTGGGAAGGTAATAAGTTTAATTTTGAACATGCTGAGTTTAAGATGTTTACATGACATCTAATTTGAAGTGATTAGTAGGAAATTAAACAGTGATATGACTAAGCAAGAAAAGTTAACTAAGAAGAGATCAGGTAAGTAAGAAAGAAGCTTGAAAACTCAGAACAGATAGTTACCAGGAGGAGAGGGTAGTGAATAGCCTCAATTATAAGGATATAGGTCAAATAGAATTATGAGCTTATAACTTCCCCCTATCCCCAGCATAGTAGATGGAAGATTTAAGGTATATTTGCAGAAATTTGTGCTGGCTTTCCCAGACTGCATTTTCTACTCTGGGCAATAAAGGGTACTCTACTGGGTCATTTACTTGTGTTTATGATGGTTTCCTTCTGACTTTTGGGTAGTCTATTTGTGATCACATTGGCTTCTCTCGGAGGCAAGACAGATTCATTCCAACTTTCACCTTGGTGCTGGCTGGAGACCTTTGGAAGAAGAGAAGCCAAAGCTGGCAGAGGCAAAAGATTAAGAGCAAGAGCTCTTGGAATCGAGCAGAAAGCTAGGTCTCTAAGAAAACTAACCGGGCTATTTTGGAGGAAGCAATAAAAGATCTGAATTTTTAACACCTGGCTGCATTTGGAGTGATCTCTGAACTGAAACTAAGACTGCCTCCAGAAAACCTCCCCAAGAAACCTGCTCAGAGAGAACTATTATATTTTAAAGAAGAGAACACCACGTTTTGGTGGCACAATATATCTCCCTGCCTCCATTGGCTTAAACATTTACCATTTCTTTGTTTGGTGTCCCTAATGAAATCCCTCTCCCCTCCTCTCTGGACTTTTGATTATCTTCATGAGCTATTCTGGTCTGGATGAAAAACTTTCTGATCCATTTTTTAGCTTCCTTTATTATTGGTCTTCCTAGAATAATTTTCTGATAATTACTTATTTTTTGTGAAATACCTAGTAAGAGAAATGATTATTAATAACCAATGATTTTTCAGTTAAGAGATCATTGCTAACTTTGGAAAGAAGTTCAGTGAGTCAGTCAATTAGTGTAGAAGATAGAAGAGAAAGTAGGATTGAATAAGGAGATTTGAAAATCATTAATATAGTTGAATAATTGTAAGCCTGGAAGCTTATGACAATAATAAGTGAAGGCAGGATAGAGGAATGAAGAGAGAGTGAGTAGAAAGGACATGAAATCAGCAAGTACAGAAAATTTTTTCCAGGGAATTTGGCTAAAAAGGAAAATAAAAATATGAGATGATAATGTGAAGGAAAGGTTTTGTCTAGTCAAGGTTTTTTAGTGTTACAGGAGAATTGGGTTTGAAGAAAGAAGAAGCCAATTGAGAGTTTAGAGATTTATTAGAAAACAGGAGAGATAAATAATTAAAGATAAAATCTGCTGGAGAAGATGGGAGGAAATGAGCTGGATAATGATCTCTGGTGAGAAGGAAAAAAATAGTTCAGAATAGAAGATGATATCAAGGAGTTTTGCCATTGCCATGCTTTGATGATATTTATCAGTCTTTTTCTTACTTCTTGATGAGGAAGTCTTAGTCTTTCAATAGATTTTGTGGAGTGAGGAGAGTGAAAAGCCTGGTATTCTATTAACTTCATATAGATTTTTGGTTGGTATTGTTTTCTATTTTACTATGTCAAAATCCAAAAAAGAGTGTTATTGGGTAGGTGTCAATTTCTCTAAAATTATTCTTTCTACTAGGTAATTGGCTTCAGGAACCAAGTCAGTGTCCTTACCATGTTTAGCTTCAGCTTTCTCCTAAGGAGTCCAAAAACAGGGCAGTCTCTATCTTTTTGCTTGTTTTTTGACTAAACAATACCAGGTTATATCTAAATATTGCCTTCCTCTGTTGGTTCAATTTTATGTCTTGAATTAAGCTCAAAGCCTTTAGTCTTTCTTGATGGGCAGTAAGTATTTAAAAGTTATTGGGTCCAAACAATCGTTTGATATTGGAAAATGTTTCCATGAGATGACATAACTGTTTAAAGTGTTTCTCAGTGGATTCATATAACTTGACATCATTCATGTGTATCAAATGATTAATATGATGTTTTGGTATGATTCCCTCATTGACTTAAAAGCTATATTCATTTTTAGGATTTAGGATAATGGATTTAGTGCTAGGGAAAATCATATCAGACTAAATCTGTCTCCCTGCAAGATCCCACATTTTATACCAATTGTTCCTACTAGTTTTCCTAGAAGGAATGTTTTAAATAAAGATAAGTTTTCTACATGAATCACACATACTTTAGGAAGACTTCCATTTAAAAGGTCAACCTGAAAAATTATAGAAAAGAAGCCTAGTGTGGTGATTAAAAAGAATTGAGAGACAGTTTCTAGATTATTTAATCATTTTACTAATAAAAAGATGGTCATTTAGCAGTTTCTCTTACACTAAAGATAATCATAGTAATGGGCTTACAGTTTTATATGTCCTTCAAAGAATAGGTGTTCAATGGGGGAACAAGAGTGATATCATGTCACCCTTGGATAAAGAAAATATCTCTATACCCATATCACCCCCAGGCTGGGGAAACTATTTAAAGAATTTATGATGCATAAATGCCTGAGCAGAACACAAAGGCTGTTCCACGTGGGTAGAGTTTTGAACAAGAAAGTTAGCCCAATCTCATTATCAGAAATGTCCTTCAAGAGACTCAACTTTTAAAAATTAGAACTTTAGAAAAAAGTTGCCACTCTGGATCTCCCCAGATCATTGGTTATTAATAATCATTTCTCTTACTAGCCATTTCACAAAAGATAATTATCAGAAAGTTACTAAGAAAAATACCAAGGAAACCATCATAAACACAAGTAAATGACCCAATTGTGAAAGGTGGGAAGAGAAGGCAGGTTGGGAAAACGAGCACAAATTTCTGCAAATATCTACTTAAATCTTCCATCTACTGCTCTGGGGATGGGGGAAATTATAAGCTCAAATAATTGGGAATTTGAAGCTAGATCCCAAACAGCAACTACAAAGCACACAAGTTATGGAATCCAATTCACTTGAATGTCATTGGCATCCCCTTCCTGATGTCATGGTCCTCTTTGGAAATGAAGGACAAACAACAACCTCTGTGAATAAAGCTGACTCACAAACTGGAATTGGTCAGTTGGAAGATTTGCTTCTTTCCCCACCTCTCCCCCTCCTTCTGTCTTTCCTTCCTTCCTTCCTTCCTTCCTTTCTTCCTTCTTCCTTCCTTCCTTTCTTCCTTCCTTCCTTCCTTCCTCCTTCCTTCTTCCTTCCTTCCTTCCTTCCTCCTTCTTTCCTTCCTTCCTTCCTTCCTTCCTTCCTTCCTTCCTTCCTGTCCTCTTTCCTTCCTTCTTTCCTTCCTTCCTTCCTTCCTTCCTTCCTTCCTTCTTTCCTTTCTTCCTTTTTTCCTTCTTTCCTTTCCTTCTTCCTTTTCCTCCTATCGACATAGGGTATCATAACCTTACCTACAGATGTTCTTAAGAAACAAAACAAAACAAAACAAAACAAAAACATTTCTTTTGCATTTCTCAATCCTCCCAACATATCTTGGGATTTATTGGCACACATTTTTTTTTTTCCTTAAGGACCATGCCTTAAACCAAAACCAGTCTGATTCTCATTGACCACCAACTGGTCCTAAGCCAAGACCCATTGGTCATAGCTTGGATCCTGATTGACTCAGATTAAATGTAAATAGCAATCATTTCTGCTTTGACCAGAAACCTTGAAGATCTTACTCTCCCAGATTTATTTATTTATTTTACATAAACTTACATAGTTTATTTGTTTGTTTTTGGACTGAGTGAAAGAAGAGATTCTCTGCCTCAATTGCTACTTAGCCTTAATCACTGAATGGATGTGACCTCAGTCAAACTGAGACCTGTTGAAAACCTTAGGTTAAAAAGTCCAAGATCTCCCATTTCATGCAGGACTATCTCCTGTCATCTTGACATATATCTTGTCACTGGACTCAGACGAGTCTGGAGAGGAAATTAAAGCAAGTTACTTTGCATAGTCTTCTCTTATTTAAATTTAATTCACTTGCATGTCATGGCATCACCTCCTTAATGTCATGGTCCAAAGGGCAAACAATAATAACCCACAGTCATAGCAAGAGATAAGACCAACTCTGGATTTAGAGCCAGAACAAGGGCGGTTGTGATGAAGGAATAAGACCAGAATAATATACAAGCAGTGTCTGGATTGGATTAAAAAAAATCCATAGTTAAACCTGGAAGAAGAAAACAACCTACAATAAGTAGGAGAGACTGAAATGGGGAACAATAAAGGGGTGGATCAGCGGTGGGGCTTGGCTTTAAGAACTTTAAGAACAATAGTGTGGAAGAAATGAAACAAGGGATGAAAAATTAAATTAGAATTGAAATGAGGTTTTGAGATAATGGGGAAGAATTGAAAAATTAAATAGTAGAATAGAAAATGTAAAAGACTTTCCTTAATTATTAAACTCCCTGAATTATGCCCCAAAAGTTACCAAACTGTGCATACCCTTTGATCCAGCAGTGCTACTACTGGGCTTATACCCCAAAGAGATACTAAAGAAGGGAAAGGGACCTGTATGTGCCAAAATGTTTGTGGCAGCCCTGTTTGTAGTGGCTAGAAGCTGGAAAATGAATGGATGCCCATCAATTGGAGAATGTTGAGTAAATTGTGGTATATGAATGTTATGGAATATTATTGTTCTGTAAGAAATGACCAGCAGGATGAATACAAAGAGGACTGGTGAGACTTACATGAACTGATCCTAAGTGAAATGAGCAGAACCAGGAGATCATTATATACTTTAACAACAATACTGTATGAGGATGTATTCTGATGGAAGTGGATTTCTTTGACAAAGAGAAGATCTAACTCAGTTTCAATTGATCAACAATGGACAGAAGCAGCTACACCCAAAGAAAGAACACTGGGAATGAATGTAAACTGTTTGCACTTTGGTTTTTCTTCCTGGGTTATTTCTACCTTCTGAATCCAATTCTTCCTGTGCAACAAGAGACCTGTTCAGTTCTGCACACATATATTGTATCTAGGATATACTGTGATATATTTAACATGTATAGGACTGTTTGCCATCTGGGGGAGGGGGTGGAGGGAGGAAGGGGAAAAAGTCGAAACAGAATTGAGTACAAGAGATAATGTTGTAAGAAATTACCCAAGCATGGGCTCTGTCAATAAAAAGTTATAATTATTTTAAAAAAATATTAAACTCCCTGAAATATAGGATGCAACAGGGCAACCAAAACTCAGTGACTTCATGGGACAAAAAGCAATATTAAGCAATATTATAACAACATCAAATGATTAAGAGGAAAAAAATAGAAGAAAATTTAAGGTATCTCTTGTTAAAAGTGATGGTGAAAATAATAATAAAAAATAGCCAAAGAAGTAAAATAATGATTAGACCCCTTAAAAGCAATGACCAAGAAAAATCTACATACCAAAAAGTTCTAAAATGTAGAGTTAAAAAACTATCATAAGAAAATTATGTGGATCCATTGGATATAGAGTAGAATATGATTATATTAAAGTATACACAAAAACAATGAGGACTTAATTACTCTGTGCATCTGAATATAGGGGAGTAAAGGGGAAAAATGAATCTTTGGCAAAATCAAAAACTGAAATCTTAACTGTGTCACTCTCTTACTCAATAAACAACTATGACTCCCTATTGTCTTTAGCCATAATTTTAAGTTCCATTATTTCTATTTTAAAGCATTTCCCAAGCTACCACAACAAACTTGTATATTACTCCTGCTTTAAGCACTCTACAGACTTCCAAGCTGACTTAGCTATTCTTTACCCATGACCTGCCATCTCCCATTTCCCTACCTGAATGTTGGTTCTTTTCTATGCCTTGAATGCATCTCCACCTCAAGTCTCTCTGTTAGAAGCCATTGTTTTCTTCATATTTCTGCTCAAACAAGCTCAAGCACTTTCTATACAAAGATGTAGACTTTTGATTCTCTCCAATTCAGTTAGTATATATAGTGTCCCTAAAGTCTTACTTTAGTTTTAATAATTTTATTATTGTTTGTCCTTCCTTCTCCAAGAGGACTATCATATCAAAGAAGTGATACCATGACATGCAAGTGAATTGGATTTAAGTGAGGGAAGGCCATGCAAAAATCACCTTCCCCACTTTCCTTCCAGAGCCATCTGAGTTCAGTGTCCAGATACAGATCAAGATGACTATAGATGGCCCTGAATGAAATAAGTAGCTTTGGCCTTTTTAAGCTAAGTTCTTCAACAATTCTGTTTGACTGAGGTCACATCCATTCAGTGATAAAGGTTAGGTAGAAATTGAGGCACAGAATCCCCTCTTTCATCTAATACAAAACAATATAAATAAATAAATAAATGTATCTAGGAGGGGAAGACCCTCAAAGTTTCTACTCAAAGAAGAAATGATTGCTATTTATATTCATAGACTAAAGTCCCACTAAGACTTTTGGAAAACTTGGCATTTTGTAAATATGCCTCACCTGATAGAATGAAAGGAAATTTTTTGAATGTAAATGCTGTTTCATTTTTCTCTTTTCTAATACAGTGTCTGTTAGGAAAAGTTTACTAATTGATTGATTCTTTATTCAGTATCATGAACTTGGTTCTTGAAAATGAAGAAGTGGTGAGATCCTAGACAATCCAAGGGCAAAGATCTTAGAAAAGCAAGATATATATATATATATATATGTGTGTATATATGTAATAAAATTCTTTATGCACCTATATCCTACTTAGTCTTCACCTAGCTTAACAGATAAGGAAATTGTCCTAATGATCAAAAGTTCAAAGTTAGGAATGTGAGAAAGAAAGGTAAATTAGATTGTAGGTAATGGTAGGTTCTAGGAGTTAACAGAAACAAAGACCTTTGGCCTTGGATTTTGAATACTTACTAGAGCCTATTGCTCCATCCCTAGCATTCTAGCAGGCATACCCATAGCAGTTTCAGGATTTTAAAACCCACAAAAAACTATAAGAAGTATAGATTCTGCTTCCTTATAGCTTCTAAAAAAAAGTATATGTGGGGAAAGCTTGAGTTTTTGTTTGTCTTTCTGAGTTTTTAGGTGAAAGTTGTTTTGATTCTTAGTAAAAAAACACAAAGAAGGAACAAGAAAAGAATGGGCAACAGAAAGATTAAATCTCATCAGCTAAGAAATTCAAAAAATCTGTATTGGATATGTCAAAATGGGCTCACAAGTAAAGAAGGTAATAAAATGACTTAGAGAGACTAGCGTGAGGGTCTTAGCATCCACAGTTTTCCTTCTCTCCAGTAAAGCATGGCTAAAACAACACAAAGTCCTGGAGTGTACTAATTTTTCATGCCAATTTTTGGGTATAATATGTGTGTTTTATAGACCTGGAAAACCCACAAGAGGCTGCAAATTGCTGACATTACTGTCTTTGAATCTAACAAAGCCTATTACCATGTTATTTGCGGAAGGGGAAGGAGGGAGGGAAAGATCAGTTTTCTAGGTACCCAGAGGAGTTTTTCATTCTAGCTACTGAAATAATGAACCCTAAAATCTGGCTCTGATGAAAGTCATTTCAATATCTCATTTCTAATCAAGATTTTTTTTATTGTATCATTTTTTTATTAAAGCTTTTTATTTACAAAACATGCATGGGTAATTTTTCCAACATTGACTCTTGCAAAACCTTTTGTTCCAAATTTTCCCCTCCTTCCCCTCACTTCTTCCCCTAATTGGCAGGTAGTCTAATACTTGTTAAATATGTTAAGATGCATGTTAAATCCAATATATGTATTATTATTTTGCTTCGCAAGAAAAAATCTGAGCAAGAAGGAAGAAAAAGAAAAAACTGAGAAAGAAAACAAACGCAAGCAATAACAACAGAAAGAGTGAGAATGCTATGTTGTGGTCCAAACTCAGTTTTCATGATCCTCCCTCTGAGTGTAGATGGCTCTCTAAGTGGAAATGATTTGAATCATCTCAATGGTGAAGAGAGCCACGTCCATCAGAATTGATCATCATATAGTCTTGTTGTTGTCGTGTATAATGATCTCCTGGTTCTGCTCATTTCACTTAGCATCAGTTCATGTACTTCTCTCCAAGCCTCTCTGAAATCATCCTGCTGGTTGTTTATTACAAAACAATAGTATTCCATAGTATTCATATATCATAATTTATTCAGCCATTCTCCAACTGATGGATATCCACGCAGTTTCCAGTTTCTTGCCACTACAAAGAGGGCTGTCACAAAAAGAAGTATTTCATGAGTAGTACTGCTTCTTGAAGAAATTGATTAAGCAAACCATTCTGGAATTTGTCTCCAAAGAAAGCAAAATCATGTCAACTGATGGGAAAGATGGATTTAAGAACAAAAGCATTAAATTTGCCATTCTCTACTAATACAGAGATCTATTCAGATAATTCAACACTGAACTAAAAGACAATTATTTAACAGCCACCAAAGTATTTTACATATTGCTACAAGTAGTGTTACATTTATTTTGGGAGTCAGCATGATATTGTGGATAGAATGCTAAATCTGCAGTCAGAAGGACTTAATTTGATTTTAATCTCAAACATTTAGTAGCTGTGTGACCATAACCAAATTATTAAAATTTTATGAACTTCAGTTTACTTATTTTAAAATGAGGAGGTATGGGTTACTAAATAGTGCAGTGGATAGAGCACTGGCCCTGGAGATGGATAAAAGTTCAAATATGACCTCAGACACTTAACACTTCTTAGCTGTGTGACCCTGGGCAAATCACTTGCTTTGCCAAAAAAATGAGGGGATTGAACTCAATGTACCTCTAAGGCAACTTTCAGTTCTAATTGTACAATCCCTAGGAAGACAATTAGTTTCTCTAACAAGAATCCATTCTTCTTGAAACGTGACCAATCACCTTAGAGATAGGAATGATCATTGAAAAACAATCAGGAATGAGACCACCAAGAAAGAAGAGTAGTTATTTTCTCTTTATTGCTGATATTTGGGGTTTTCTTTACAAAGATACTTAAATGTTTTGGCATTTCCTTCTCCAGTTCATTTTACAGAAGAAGAAACTGTTTTCCAAGAAACTGGAAAACAGGGTTGGGTGACTAGCTTAGTGTCATAAAACTAGTACATAGATTAAATTTATATTCAATGAGGTGAGTCTTCCTGACTTCAATTCCAACTACTCCATGCACTACAGTGTCATCTCACTACAATCTCCTTTCCCCCAAGTAGCCACTTAGTCTCTCGTTCTCATAAACTGTCAAAATTCCCAAACACAAAAATTATAAAGAGGAGATGAAATAATTACAGCTGTCCCCATAAGTCAGGACTCAAAGAAATATTAAGAGGGAGTAGCCTGATGAATTAACATTAGAGAATCCTGATTCTTAATTTTTAACATGCTCACTACACACAATATTCCTTTAAACAATCCCTACTCTTTGGTAGGGCAGTACAAGAGGATCCATGGATGTGTGTTATAGGATCTACTCAACAATTTTTTTCTTCTGTTGCAGTCTTGTAAGTACACCAAATTTCCTCTCTTCTCTTCAATTATGTGTCAACACACAATAGTTGATGATTGCTATTCTTTTTTCTTGAAGAAGACAAAAAATGATATCACTCGGTTGGGGTCAAGGTACAGTGTGTTCATCTGTGGCTGATCAAACCAATATGAGCTTGGAAAGCTCATAAGTTAGGCACAAATAGTCCCTATGAAAACTTAGAGCAGTAATGACTTAAATTTTGCACATCTCACATTTCTTTTGAGATTTCTGTGCCAGTGATTACATGGAATATGTGCACATTTGTATCCATAAATTATATCCATAAATGTGCACATGTTCTATTTTAGACACTGGCACAGGACTGCCCAGTATGGCATGCCTGCATCAAAGAAGACAATAAGCAATAGACTTCAACTGAGCCCTTAACCTCCTCGTAGAGTGGGTGGAGGTATTAGAAATAATTTACAGATAGCAAGAAATGGTCTCTATATGGAAATAGGATAAAAAATAGGGAAAGTTCTATAATTTGAAGGCTATTTACAAGGCCATTAAATTTGATATTTGTTTTCAAGAGAAAAACATTAAGATTAATTTTCAGGTGTAATTTTCATCACATGCATTTACCCCACTACAATGTACGTGGCACAATGGTTGGAATGAGACCTGGAGTCAAGAAAATCTGAGGTTGAAGCTTGCTTAAACACTTACTATGGAGTACAGCTGAGATGGTAGAGAGCAGACAAGACTTTTCTGAGCTCTTTCTGATTTCCCTCAGAATCAACACTAGATCAAGCCTCTGAATAGATTTTGGAATGACAAAATCCACAAATACTTAGAGTGGAACAATTTTCCAACATAACATATCTTGAAAAGATTTCAGGAAAGGTCTGTCTCAATTGGGCAGGAGGAAACATGTCTCAAAACAGGCTAAGTGCTGGGATACCCAGGGAAGAGAGGCCCCATGGAGAATCAAACAGGACTTGGCCAGGCACACCCTATGCAGTGAGAAAGCCTGCAGTACCACTGGCCCCACTGGCGCTTACTAATTTTTGTGCCAATTTTTAAATTTAATTTTTTAACATTGACCCTTACAAAACCTTGTGTTCCAACTTTTCCTCTCCTTCCTTCCACCCCCTGCCCTAGATGGCAGGTAGTCCGATACATGCTAAATCTGTTAAAGTTTACATTAAATATGATGTATGTATACATATTTATACAGTTATCTTGCTGCACAAGAAAAATCGGATTTAGAAAGAAGGTAAAAATAATCTGAGAAGGAAAACAAGAATGCAAGCAGACAATAACAGAAAGAGTGGAAATGCTATGTTGTGGTCCACACTCATTTCCCATAGTTCTTTCACTCGGTGTAGATGGTTTTCTTCATTACTGAACAGTTGGAACTGATTTGGATCATTTCATTGGTGAAGAGTCACGTGCATTAGAATTGATCATTATATGGTATTGCTGTTGAAGCGTATAATGATCTCCTGGTTCTGCTCATTTCACTTAGTTCATGTAAGTCTCTCCAGGTTTCTCTGAAATCATCCTGATGGTCATTTCTTACAGAACAATAATATTCCATAACATTCATATACCACAATTTATTCAACCATTCTCCAATTGATGGGCATCAATTCAATTTCCAGTTTCTAGATACTACATAAAGGGATGCTACAAACATTTTTGCACATATGGGTCTCTTTCCCTCCATTAAGATCTCTTTGGGATATAAGCTCACTAATAACACTGATGGATCAAAGGGTATGCACAGTTTGATAACTTTTTGAGCATAGTTTCAAATTGCTCTCCAGAATGGTTGGATTCATTCACAACTCCACTAACAATGCATCAATGTCCCAGTTTTCCCACATCCCCTCCAACATTTGTCATTATCTTTTCCTGTCATCTTAGCCAATCTGACAGGTGTGTAGTGGTATCTCAGAGTTATCTTAATCTGCATTTCTCTGATCAACAATGACTTGGAGCATTTTTTCATATGACTAGAAGTAGTTTCAGTTTCTTCACCTGAAAATTGTCTGTTCATACCCTTTGATCATTTATCAATTGGAGAATGGCTTGATTTCTTATAAATTACAGTCAGTTCTCTATACATTTTGGAAATGAGGCCTTTATCAGAATCTTTGACTGAAAAAATATGTTCCCAATTTGTTGCTTTCCTTCTAATCTTGTCTACATTTGTTTTGTTTGTACAAAACCTTTTTAACTTGATATAATCAAAATTATCTATTTAATGATGAATAATGATCTCCATTTGTTGGTCACAAATTCCTTCCTCCTCCATAGGTCTGAAAGGTAAACTATCCTATGTTCTTCTAATTTATTTATAATCTCATTCTTTATGTCTAGATCATGAACCCATTTTGACCTTATCTTGGTATATGGTGTTAAGTGTGGGTCAATGCCTAGTTTCTGCCATACTAATTTCCAATTTTCCCAGCAGTTTTTGTCAAACAGTGAATTCTTATCCCAAAAGCTGGGGTCTTTGAGTGTGTCAAAAACTAGATTGCCATAGTTATTGACTATTTTGTCCTGTGAATCTAACCTATTCCACTGATCAACTAGTCTGTTTCTTAGCCAATACCAAATGGTTTTGATGACCTCTGGTTTTTAATATAGTTTTAGATCTGGTACAGCTAGGCCACCTTCATTTGATTTTTTTTCCAATTAGTTCCTTTGAAATTCTTGAGTTTTTGTTCTTCCAGATGAATTTTGTTGTTATTTTTTTCTAGGTCATTAAAATAGTTTATTGGGAGTCTGATTGGTATAGCACTAAATAAATAGATTAGTTTAGATAGCATTGTCATTTTTGTTATATTTGCTTAACTATTCCAAGAGCACTTAATATTTTTCCAGTTGTTTAAATCTGACTTTATTTGTGTGGAAAACGTTTTGTAGTTTTGCTCATATAGTTCATGACTTTCCCTTGGCAGATAGATTCCTAAATATTTTATACTATTGACAGGTATTTTAAATGAAACTTCTCTTTGTATCTCTTGCTGTTGGATTTTGTTAGTGAGATATAAATGCTGATGATTTATGTGGATTTATTTTTTATCCTATGACTTTGCTAAAGTTATGGATTATTTCTAATAGCTTTTTAGTAGAATCTCTAGGGTTTTCTAAGTATACCATCATGCCATCTGCAAAGAGTGATAATTTGGTTTCCTCATTACCTACTCTAATTGCTTTAATCTCTTTTTCACCTCTTATTGCTGAAGTTATCATTTCTAATACAATATTGAATAGTAATGGTGATAGTAAGCAACCTTTTTTCACTCCTGATCTTATTGGAAATGGTTCCAGTTTATTCCCATTACATATGATGCTTACTGATGGTTTTAAATAGATACTATTGACTATATTAAGGAAAAATCCATTTATTCCTATACGCTCTAATCTTTTTAATAGGAATGGGTGTTGAATTTTATCATATGCTTTTTCTGCTTCAATTAATTGATTTATTTCTGCATTAATTAGTTGATTAATAGTTCTATTTAATTATTCTATTTCTTTTCTAAAGTTAATTGTTCTATTTCTTTTTCTAAAAAAGATGCTATACCATTTGGTGCATATATGTTTAGCATTGATATTGTTTCATTATCTATGCTATCCTTTAACAAGATGTAGTTTCCTTCCTTATCTCTTTTAATTAGCTCAATTTTTGTGTTTGCTTGATCTGAGATCAAGATGGCTTCCTCTATTCTTTCGACTTCACCTGAAGCATAGTAGATTCTGCTCCAGCCTTTTACCTTTACTGTGTATGTATCACCCTGCTTCAAGTGTGTTTCCTGTAAACAACATATTGTAGGATTCTGGCTTTTAATCCAATCTGCTATCCTTTTCCACTATGTTGGAGAGTTCAACCCATTCACATTTATGCATATTGCATATTATGCAATACTAATTCTGCATTTCCTGCCATTTTATTAGCCCAAGATTATGCTTTTATCTTTCCTTCCCCCATTATCTCACTCCCCAGTATTAAACTTATGAGCACCACTTGCCTCACTCATCCCTCCCTCTTTAGAATCCCTCCTTCCCTCTTATAGTTCTTTCCCCTTTCTTAAACCTTTCCCCTACTATACAGATATATACTATACAGATATATACTATACAGAAATAGTATTTTATTCTATTTTTTTCCATTCTATTTTATTCCATTCTATTTAGCCTAAGCCTTTCCTTTTTACTTTCCCCTTCACTTTTCAATGAGGCGGGAGTAGTTTCTCTGTAAACCAAATACGTCTAATATTTTCTCTTTGAGCAAAATCTAATGAGAGTAAAAATCACACAAAGTTCATCCACCTCCCTTCTTGCCTCAGATATAATAGGTTTCCTTTGCCTCTTCATGAGATGTAGTTTCCCTCTTTTTATTCCACTTTTCCCTTTTTCTGGTAATCTCTTTTCTACTTCTCATTCCTTTTTTATAACAGTAAAATCAAATTAAGCATGTACTCTGTATGTATAGTCATACCAGAAATGCAGTTCTCAAGAGTTCTTTTTATCTTTTTATACTTCTTTTGAGTCCTATATTTCGAGGTCAAATTTTTTGTTTAGCTCTTTTTTTTTTCATCAGAAATAAATGGAATTCATCTGTTTCATTGAATGTCCATCTTTTTCCCTGGAAGAGAATGCTCAATTTAGCTGGGTAGTTTATTCCAAGTTCCTTTGCCTTTTGGAATATTAGATTCCAGGCTCTTTGATTCTTTAAGGTGGACACTGCTAGATTCTAAGTAATCCTTATTGTGGCTCCTTGGTATTTGAATTATTTTTGCTTTTGGCTGCTTGTAGTATTTTTATCCTTGATCCAATAGTTTTGGAATTTAGTCACAATATTCCTTGGAGTTTTAATTTTGGAGTCTCTTTTACTAGGTAATTAATGAATTCTTTCAATAGCTATTTTACTACCTGGGCAGTTCTCTTTGATGATTTCCTGAAAAATAATATGTAGGTTCTTTTTTTCACCATGATTTTCAGGGAATCCAATAATCCTTAGATTATCTCTCCTAGATTTATTTTCCAGGTTTCTTGTTTTCCCAAGTAAATATTTAACATTTGTTTCTATTTTTTCTTTTTTTTTCTTTTCTTTTTTTTTTTTTTCTTTTTTTGGTTTTGCTTGCTTGATTTTTGATGTCTCCTTGAGTCATTCATTTCCATTTGTTCAGTTCTGATTTTTAATGAATTATTTGCTTTATTTACTTTTTAAATTTCTTGTAGTATTTGTCCAATTGAGTTTTTAAATGAGTTGTTTTTGCTCCATGGAATTTTTTTTCATTTCACAATTTTTTTAAGGAGTTATTTTCTTTTTCCAATTCATAAATTCTATTTTCCTGGGAGTTGTTTACTTTTTTCCAATTCATAAATTCTCTTCTTCAGGGAGTTTTTTTTTTTCTTTATCCATTCTATCTTTTAATGAGTTATATGCCTTATCCAGACCCTCTTGCAAGGTTTTCCTTTCTTTTCCCCATTCTTCTTCTAACTCTTTTTAAAGATTCTTTTTAATTTCTTCTATGACAGCCTTGTGTGGTGGGAATCAGGTCATATCCCCCTTTGGGGTTTCATCTAGAAACAATCTGTTTTTCGTCTCCTCAGGGTTTGAAATCTGATTTCTTTCACTATAGAAGCTATCTATGATTAGAATCTACTTTGCTTTTATAATCATTTTAACAAAAAAAAAAAAAAAAAGAAGAAGAAGAAAAAGAAAGAAAAAAAAGGCTGTGGTCTGCTTTTTGGGCAATGCTTCCAAGCTTCCTCAACAGACAACAGGAAGTGGCAGCAAAGTGGTAGCAGAAAGGCAGCAGTTGAACTGTGATCAGTGCTTGTGCTAGGATCAGTCTGATTCATTCTCGGTGTTGGGTGGGTGTGGCCAGGTCCTGTGAGACTCTGGTGCTTTGGCGTATCCTCTTTTCTCTCTTTGTTTTTGTTGGAAGTTTTATAACTTCTCTGCTGAACTACTGACTTGCTGCCAGGACAAAGTAGCCAACACTGTGGTAGAGTCCTCCCCCCAAAGATTTTTTGCCTACAGAGACCACCCCCCACCCCTAGTCTGCTCAGCTTTAGCTGTCCTTTGTGCTCTGCCTGCTTGCCTAACTGTGCCTGCCCCTGATCAAAACAGATCTTTTCTGGTGATTTTTGAGATTATCTTTTGTTGGTAATGTCTTGTACTCCCAATATTTGTGGGTTTTGACAGGTCAGCACTAATTCAGAGGCTGAATTTCGTAAATAGTTTGGGGGTAGTAGGAAGCTCCAAATGAAGCATGTGTCCTCTCTGCCATCTTGGCTCCACCCCCCAAACTACATTTTATAAAGAGGCACAAAAGACCTATAACAATTGAGGGGAAGAGGGAGGGGTAATTTTTGAGCCTTAATCTCATCAAATTTGACTACATATTTAGTTTGGTATAGAAACTTGTCTCACTCTATATGAAAGTAGAAGATTGAAAGAAAGGGGAAGGCTAATAGAAAGTAATGAAGAAGTAGAAGGGAAAGAAATACAAAAAGGGGGAAGGGCTGAAAAAAGAGAGGGAAGATTGAAGGAGGTGGTGGTCAGAAGCAAAACACTGATGAGGAGGGAAAAGGTGAAAGAAGAGAGAAAAATATAACTTGGGGGAAATAGGATGACAGGAAATATAGAATTAGTAATTTTGACTGTGAATGTGACTGGGATGAACTTGCCCATAAAATAGAAGTGGACAGCACAATGGGTTAAAAGCCAGAATCCTACAGTATGTTTTTGTAAGAAACACATCTGAAGCAGAGAGATACATACAGAGTAAAAATAAAAGTCTGGAACAGAATCTATAATGTTTCAGCTAAAGGTAAAAAAAGCAGGTGTAGTGATCCTGATCTCAGATCAAGCAAATAGAAAAAAAAAATGATCTAATTAAAAGAGACAAGGAAGGAAACTACATCTTGCTAAAGGGTAATAATATCATAGATAATGAAGTAATATCAATTATGAAAGATAATGAAGTAATAACAATATTAAATATATATGTGCAAAGTGGTATAGCATCCAAATTCTTGGAGAAGTTAATCAAGTTGCAAGAAGTAGACAGCAAAACTATACAAGTGGGGGATTTCAGCCTCCCTCTATCAATCAGAACTAGATAAATCTAACCACAAAACAAACAAGGAAGAAGTTAAGGAAGTGAATGGAATTTTAGAAAAGTTAGGTTCGATAGATCTTGGAAAAAATTGAATGGGAATAGAAAGAAATAAACTTTTTTTTTTCCTCAGTGGTATATGGAACTTACACAAAATTTGACCATGAAGGCATAAAAACATCACAATCAAGTGCAAAAAGGCAGAAATAGTAAAAATGTCCTTTCCAGATTATTATATAATAAAAATCATATGTTATAAAAGATAGTCTGCTATTTGATAAATCAAAAGGCTCCAGCATCTGTGAGAAAAACTCACTATTTGACAAAAATTGCTGGGAAAACTGGAAAAAAAATTGGCATTGATCAACATTTAGTACCTTCTACCAAGATAAAGTTGAAATAGATTCATGATTTAGATATAAAAGGTGAAACTATAAGCAAATTAGGAGAACAAAACATAGTTTATTTTTCAGATCTGTGGAGAAGGAAGGTATTTATGATCAAAGAAGTAGAGAACATTATAAAATGCAAAGTGGATAATTTTGATTATATTAAACTAAAGCAAAGAAATTACTGCAGTCAAGATTAGAAGTGAAGAAAAACTGGGGAGAATTTACATTCAATGTTTCTCATTTCTAAAATATAGAGAGAACTGACTCAAATATATAAGAATACAAGACATTTTTTAATTGATAAATGATCAAAGGATATGAACAGGTAATTTTCAAAAGAAGAAATGAAAGCCATTTCCAGTCATATGAAAAAAATGTTCTAAATCACTATTGATTAAAGAAGTACAAATCACACTTCTTAGATCTGCTAAGTTGACAGGAAAAGATAATGATAAATATTAGAGGGGATGTGGGAAAACTAGAATATCAACACATTTTTAGTGAAGTTGTGAAATATTCCAACCACTCTGGAAAGCAATTTGGAATTACGCCCAAAAGGCTATAACATTGTGCATATTCTTTGACCCAACAGTTGTCACTACTGGGTCTGTATCCCAAGGAAATCATAAAGGAGGGGAAAAGACCCACATGTGCAAAAATGTTTGTAACAGCCCTTTTTTTTTTCCTTTTTAAAAAAAAATTTAATAGCTTTTTATTTACAAGTTATATGCATGGGTAATTTTATAACATTTACAATTGTCAACCTTTTGTTCCAATTTTTTCCTCTTTCCCCTCATCTCCTCCCCAGGTGGCAGGATGACCAATACATGCTAAATATATTGAAGTATAAATTAAATACAAAATAAGTATACATGACTAAACTGTTATTTTGCTGTACAAAAAGAATCGGACCCTGGAATACTATACAATTAGTCTATGAAGGAAATCAAAAAATGAAGGCGGGCAAAAATATAGGGATTGGGAATTCAATGTAATGGTTCTTAGTCATCTCCCAGAGTTCTTTCACTGGGTATAGCTGGTTCAGTTCATTATTGCTCCATTAGAACTGATTTAGTTCATCTCATTGCTGAAGATGGCCAGGTCCATCAGAATTGATCATCATATAGTATTGTTGTTGAAGTATAATAATAATCTCCTGGTCCTGCTCATTTCACTCAGCATCAGTTCATGTAAGTCTCTCCAGGCCTTTCTGAAATTATCCTGTTGGTCATTTCTTACAGAACAATAATATTCCATAATATTCATATACCACAATTTATTCTGCCATTCTCCAATTGATGGGCATCCACTCTGTTTCTAATTTCTGGCCACTACCAAGAGGGCGTAACAGCCCTTTTTGTAATGGCAAAGAACTAGAAAATGATTGGATACCCATCATTTGGGGAATGGTTGAGTAAGTTGTGGTAAATGAATGAAATAGAATATTATTATTCTATAAGAAGTGATTAGCAGTCCTATTTCAGAAAATCCTGGAAAGATATGAACTGATGCTAAGTGAAGTGAGTAGAACCTAGAGAGCATTGTACAAAGCAACAACAAAATTAAGTGATGATCAACTGTGATGCACTTGGCTGTTTCTAACAATGAGGTGATTCAAGGCAATTCCAATAAACTTGTGATGGAAAGAATCATCAGCATCTGGAGAGAGAATGATAGGCACTGACTGTAGATCACAGAATACTATTTTCTCCTTTGTTGCTGTTTGCATTTTTTTCCTTTTTCCCCCTTTGATATGTTTTTTCTTATGCAGCATGATAAATATGGAAATACATTTAGAAGAATTGCACATGTTTAACCTATATTGTATTACTTGCTGTCTAGAGGATATGAGAGGTAGGGAGGGATTGAAAATATTCCAGAACACAAAGTTTTGCAAGGGTGAATATTGAAAATTATTTTTGCATGTATTTCAAAAAATAAAAATCTATTATAAAATTTTAAAAAGTACTTACTAGGGCTATTAAGATGAACAGGTGAATCTCTTTGAAAATTAAAATGCAAAAATGGACCCATTATTATATCATTGTTATTATACTATTGCTTGAACTTAATTAAAATCTACATGATGAAGGAGATTAAAATCTAGAGGGTAAGCACCAAGAAATAAGCACCAAGAAATAGAGTCAGAAGCTGTGGGGCAAGCTTGTCCTAAGCATTTATTTATCTATAAATTTAGATAAAATCTAAATTTAGATTTATTATTTAAGTAATTTTCCTCTGGTACTTTCTGACATTCCTTTCAAGACCCTCTCTCCTAAAACAAGAAGAAAAAAAAAACAAACCCTAAAATCCCCCCAAAGTACCCTCCTCCAATGTCATATGCTTCTCTTCAAGACTTTATTTATTTGTTTATTTTGCTGAGGTAATTGGGGTTAAGTGACTTGCTCAGGCTCACACAGCTAGGAAGTGTTAAGTGCCTGAGGCCACATTTGAACTGAGGTCCTCCTGAACTTCAGGACTGAAATATCCTGGTGAATGTCAACTGCACCACCTAGTTGCACCTCTTTACAAGACTTTATCCTGGTTACTCAGGATTCCCATACTTGAGTCTGCTTTCATGGATACCATTCCATTCACTTAAGCAAAATTTACTTATCCTCTGTTGCAATTCCTAGGCACCAATAAACAAATACACTGCTGGGTTTTGTGATAACAGGCTAATGTGTTACTTCTGTCAAGTATATTATTTATAATTTTACAGGTATTTTCAAAACTTGAAGCCTAGGAATGAAACAACAACAACAGCTTAAGTGGCTACCCTTCCATCTATGTAAAAATTTTATGAGAGTTTTCAATACAGAATTGAGAGGGCTTTTAAAAATAGTTTTTTTGTTGATACATTTCAGGATTGCCATCTGGATTGACTCTGATTGAATATAAACAGCAATCACTTCTGCTTTGACCAGAAATCCTTAGGATCTTCCCTCTGTTGGTTGGATATCCTTTAGTACTCGTCTATGCATTTTTAAAATGTTCTTGAAATAAAATTACCACTTAATAAATACTCTATCTCAATGTCTTTATGTATCTATTTACAGTGTTTATAACTAATTCAGTCAGAGGTACACCAGAGGCAGAACTTAAAAAGAAGAAATGTGGACAGAATGCTAACAGGATATTTCAAAGTGTTTGTTTTGTTTAGTTTTTCACTACAAATTTTCAAAGAAAGGAAGAACCAGTTGTTCAATGCTAACATTTTACTGGTGCTGCTACATACAGAATGCCACCAAAAAACTAAAGATGAGCATGGCATAGAAGACAAACAAGAGATATATTGTGGATATATCAAAGCTATAACATATAACCAAGAAGAACTTTCAAAGAGAAATAGAAACAAAGGTTTTATCAAGGACTTACATGGAGGGAAGAAGAAAGTTGCTGGTCAGATGGCAAGAGCAAGAGATGACAAATGCACAACTAGATTTCATCACTAGCATCCTTATGACATCAGGAGAAATTGAGAATGCTAGCTTATTGGGTGTGTGCCCCATAGTGGAGTCTGGTCACATAAGATCGACAGTCATAAATAAGTTGTGATATGAGTTGTTGGAGGGAAAGTCTCAAATCGATGAAATCACAAATCTACTTGAGTATTTTAAAATTTATTTTTGCTTTTAAAATATTATTTTTTATTTTGAGTTCTCTGACAAAAGATAGAGGAATGCTTCCAACTTCAAAACTCTGAAACTATGATTAGTTACTAGAACTGAGATTTGAAGTCTTTCCATTTTTTTGCATTAATGTGACAGGAAGACAGATAGATAAATAGACAGATAGACAAATAGATAGACAGATAGACAGTTGGATGGATGGATGGATGGTACAGCTTGGAGTCAAGAAAATTTGAATTCAAACATTATTTCAGACATTTATTAGCTGTATAATTCTGGGCAAGTCAATTAACCTGTTTGCCCCAATTTACTCATCTGTAAAATAAAGAAAATAATGATTGAAACTACTTCTAAGGTTTCTTGTGAGGATCAGATGAGATAATTGTAAAGTGTAATTTGTAATGTAAAGTATAAATTGTAAAGCTCAATGACTGGAACGCAGTAAGCTCTATATAAATGTTAATTATTGTGGAATACATACATACCTAAATACTTGTATATGTATATGGCCATATGTTGGTATAGATGAACATGCATATATGTTAAAATTGTTTTGTAGAATGGTTGGGCCAATTCGTCATACTTGCTATAGCAACATGAATTATTGTGCTTGTCTTCTCTTCCCAATTTTTGTCTTCAGAATTATTAAATTTAACCATTCTGTGTCGCAGAGTTGAAACATAAAGTTCCCAAAGGCAATCTGAAAATTCTTTCACTTAGTTCTTGGTTTGAAATATTTAGGCATCCTGGGCAACTTTCTTATGTCATTTCCTACATTATGATGTTCAGTACTTATTTTAAATTATTTTCTTGTTTTCTCTGAGACCTATAATACTTAATTTTTCTTTAGCATTGCTTTTTGACATTGATGGTTTTAGCTTATATGCAGATCATATTTTTTAACATAGTTTTTTTTTTTTTCAAATTTGCTGATCTCTTTTTTTCTTTAAAAAAAGGTTATAGATTTATTTTTCCAATCTATTATTTTTGCTGCATTGAGTAGTATAACTCTGACATATATGTATCCCTAAGTTTTTTCCCCTCTTTTTTGTTTATCCTTTGAATCATCCTGAAATTCTTATTATGATAACATGCACTCTTTTTTTTTAAAATTTTTATTTAATAATGACTTTATATTGACACTCGTTTCTGTTCCAATTTTTTTCCCTCCCTCCCTCCACCCCCTCCCCTAGATGGCAAGCAGTCCTTTATATGTTGGATATGTTGCAGTATATTCTAGATACAATATATGTTTGCAGAACCGAACAGTTCTCTTGTTGCATAGGGAGAATTGGATTCAGAAGGTATAAATAACCCGGGAAGAAAAACAAAAATGCAGATAGTTCACATTCGTTTCCCAGTGTTCTTTCTTTGGGTGTAGCTGCTTTTGTCCGTCATTTATCAATTGAAACTCAGGTCTCTTTGTCAAAGAAATCCACTTCCATCAAAA
Organism: Antechinus flavipes; assembly: GCF_016432865.1. NCBI lineage: Eukaryota > Metazoa > Chordata > Mammalia > Dasyuromorphia > Dasyuridae > Antechinus > Antechinus flavipes. Next base: position 153,479,185 of record NC_067401.1, read on the forward strand.
TATGTCCTCATACAATATCGTTGTCGAAGTGTATAATGATCTCCTGGTTCTGCTCATTTCACTTAGCATCAGTTCATGTAAGTCTCGCCAGTCCTCTCTGTATTCATCCTGCTGGTCATTTCTTACAGAACAATAATATTCCATAATATTCATATACCACAATTTACCCAGCCATTCTCCAATTGATGGGCATCCATTCATTTTCCAGTTTCTAGCCACTACAAACAGGGCTGCTACAAACATTTTGGCACATACAGGTCCCTTTCCCTTCTTTAGTATTTCTTTGGGATATAAGCCCAATAGAAACACTGCTGGATCAAAGGGTATGCACAATTTGATAATTTTTTGGGCATAATTCCAGATTGCTCTCCAGAATGGTTGGATTCGTTCACAACTCCACCAACAATGCATTAGTGTCCCAGTTTTCCCGCATCCCCTCCAACATTCATCATTATTTTTTCCTGTCATCTTAGCCAATCTGACAGGTGTGTAGTGGTATCTCAGAGTTGTCTTAATTTGCATTTCTCTGATCAATAATGATTTGGAACACTCTTTCATATGAGTGGTAATAGTTTCAATTTCATCCTCTGAAAATTGTCTGTTCATATCCTTTGACCATTTATCAATTGGAGAATGGCTTGATTTCTTATAAATTTGAGTCAGTTCTCTATATATTTTGGAAATGAGGCCTTTATCAGAACCTTTAACTGTGAAAATGTTTTCCCAGTTTGTTGCTTCCCTTCTAATCTTGTTTGCATTAGTTTTATTTGTACAAAGGCTTTTTAATTTGATGTAATCAAAATTTTCTATTTTGTGATCAGTAATGGTCTCTAGTTCATCTTTGGTCACAAATTTCTTTCTCCTCCACAAGTCTGAGAGATAAACTATTCTATGTTCCTCTAATTTATTTATAATCTCGTTCTTTATGCCTAGGTCATAGACCCATTTTGATCTTATCTTGGTATATGGTGTTAAGTGTGGGTCCATGCCTAATTTCTGCCATACTAATTTCCAATTATCGCAGCAGTTTTTATCAAATAATGAATTCTTTTCCCAGAAGTTAGGGGCTTTGGATTTGTCAAACACTAGATTGCTATAGTTGACTATTCTGTCTTGTGAACCTAGCCTTTTCCACTGATCCACTAATCTATTTCTTAGCCAATACCAAATGGTTTTGGTGACTGCTGCTTTATAATATAATTTTAGATCAGGTACAGCTAGGCCACCTTCATTTGATTTTTTTTTTTCATTAGTTCCCTTGAGATTCTCGACTTTTTATTGTTCCATATGAATTTTGTTGTTATTTTTTCTAGATCAATAAAATATTTTCTTGGAAGTCTGATTGGTATAGCACTAAATAAATACATTAGTTTAGGGAGTATTGTCATCTTTATTATGTTCGCTCGGCCAATCCAAGAGCAGTTAATATTTTTTCCAATTATTTAAGTCTGACTTTATTTGTGTGGAGACTTTTTTATAATTTTGCTCATATAATTCCTGCCTTTCCTTTGGTAGATAGATTCCCAAATATTTTATGGTATCAACAGTTATTCTGAATGGAATTTCTCTTTGTATCTCTTGCTGTTGGGTTTTGTTGGTGATGTATAAAAATGCTGAGGATTTATGGGGATTTATTTTGTAGCCAGCTACTTTGCTAAAATTATGAATTATTTCCAATAGCTTTTTAGTAGAATCTCTGGGGTTCTCTAGGTATACCATCATATCATCTGCAAAGAGTGATAGTTTGGTTTCCTCATTGCCTACTCTAATTCCTTTAATATCTTTCTCGACTCTTATTGCTGAGGCTAGTGTTTCTAATACGATATTAAATAATAATGGTGATAGTGGGCAACCTTGCTTCACTCCAGATCTTACTGGGAAAGGTTCCAGTTTTTCCCCATTGCATATGATGCTTACTGATGGTCTTAAATATATGCTCCTGACTATTTTAAGGAAAAGTCCATTTATTCCTATGCTCTCAAGTGTTTTTATTAGGAATGGATGTTGGATTTTATCAAATGCTTTTTCTGCATCTATTGAGATGATCATATGGTTTTTGTTTGGTTGGTTATTGATATAGTCAATTATGCTAATAGTTTTCCTAATATTGAACCAGCCCTGCATTCCTGGTATAAATCCTACTTGGTCATAGTGTATTATCCTGGTGACAATTTTCTGTAATCTTTTTGCTAATATTTTATTTAAGATTTTAGCATCAATATTCATTAGGGAGATTGGTCTATAATTTTCTTTCTCTGTTTTCAGCCTACCTGGTTTAGGTATCAGTACCATGTCTGTGTCATAAAAGGAGTTTGGTAGGACTCCTTTAATCCCTATTTTTTCAAATAATTTATATAACATTGGAGTTAATTGTTCTTTAAATGTTTGGTAGAATTCACATGTAAATCCATCTGGTCCTGGGGATTTTTTCTTAGGGAGTTGATTCATAGTTTGTTCTATTTCTTTTTCTGAGATGGGACTGTTTAGGATATTTACTTCTTCCTCTGTTAGTTTAGGCAAGCTATATTTTTGGAGGTATTTTTCTATTTCATTTAAGTTGTCGAATTTATTGGCATAAAGTTGGGCAAAGTAACTCCTAATTATTGCTCTAATTTCCTCTTCGTTAGTGGTGAGTTCTCCCTTTTCATTTTTAAGACTAACAATTTGATTTTCCTCTTTCCTTTTTTTAATCAGATTTACTAAGGGTTTGTCTATTTTGTTGGTTTTTTCATAGAACCAACTCTTAGTTTTACTAATCAATTCAATAGTTTTTTACTTTCAATTTTATTGATCTCACCTTTTATTTTTAGAATTTCAAGTTTAGTGTTTGACTGGGGGTTTTTAATTTGTTCCTTTTCTAGCATTTTTAGTTGCAAACCCAATTCATTGACCTTCTCTTTCTCTATTTTATACAAATAGGCCTCTAGAGATATGAAATTTCCCCTTATTACCGCTTTGGCTGCATCCCATACATTTTGGTATGATGTCTCATTATTATCGTTTTCTTGGGTGAAGTTATTAATTATGTCTATGATTTGCTGTTTCACCCAATCATTCTTTAGTATGAGATTATTTAGTTTCCAATTATTTTTTGGTCTACTTCCCCCTGGTTTTTTGTTGAATGTAATTTTCACTGCATCATGGTCTGAAAAGGATGCATTTACTATTTCTGCCTTACTGCATTTGAGTTTGAGGTTTTTATGTCCTAATATATGGTCAATTTTTGTATAGGTTCCATGAACTGCTGAAAAGAAAGTGTATTCCTTTCTGTCTCCATTACATTTTCTCCAGAGATCTATCATATCTAACTTTTCTAGTATTCTATTCACCTCTTTGACTTCTTTCTTATTTATTTTGTGGTTTGATTTATCTAATTCTGAGAGTGCAAGGTTAAGATCTCCCACTATTATAGTTTTACTGTCTATTTTTTCTTGCAGCTCTCTTAATTTCTCTTTTAAGAATTTAGATGCTACACCACTTGGTGCATATATGTTTAATATAGATAGTGCTTCATTATCCATGCTACCCTTTAGCAAGATATAGTGCCCTTCCTTATCTCTTTTAATTAGATCAATTTTTGCTTTAGCTTGATCTGAGATCAGGATGGCTACCCCTGCTTTTATGACTTCACCTGAAGCATAGTAGATTTTGCTCCAACCTTTTACCTTTAACCTGCATGATTCTCAGATTGTCTCTCCTGGATCTGTTTTCCAGGTCTGTTGTCTTCCTCAGAAGGTACTTCACATTTTTCTCCATTGTTTGATTTTTTTGGATTTGCTTGACTGATTCTTCTTGTCTCCTCGAGTCATTCAATTCCACTTGTTCAATTCTGATTTTCAGTGAAGTATTTTCTTCACTCACTTTTTTAAAATCTTTTTCTAATTGTCCAATTGAGTTCTTTTGTTCTGTGGAATTTTTTTCCATTTCGCCAATTTTGTTTTTTAGAGAGCTTTTTTCTGTTTCCAGTTCACTAATCCTATTTTTCAAGGATTTTACTTCTTTATCCACTCTCTCTTTAACTTTCTCCAGGCTCTTTTGCCAAGCCTCCCTCTCCTTTTTCCAAGCTTCCCTCTCCTTTTGCCAAGCCTCACTCTGCTTTCCCCATTTTTCTTCTAGCTCCCTTGTGAGAGCCTTTTTAATCACTTCTATGAGGTTCATCTGTGCTGAGGAACAGATGATCTCCTCCTTTGGGGATTCACCTGGGGACTGTCTGTTTTTAGTCTCCTCAGGATTTAGAGTCTGCTCTCTATCTGTATAGAAGCTGTCAAGGGTTAAAGTCCTCTTCAGCTTCTTGCTCATTCTGTGTAATAATCAAAGACAAACTACCAAAGAAAAACAGAAAAAACTGGAGTCTTTCTTTGGGGGAGGGGCTGGGTGGTGTTATTGAGCTTTCTCTACAGACTGCGGGGGGGGGGGGAGAGGGGGGGGAGCAGTGAGGCACTAGCCCGACTGTGTTGCGCGTGCGCTCTGAGATCCCAGAGCATGCTGAGTCACTGTGGGGGGGAGGGGAAGGGGGGGGGGGGCGGCCAGGTCCCGAGAGACTCCAGCTGTTTGGGATTGTATTCTTCACCCCCGGTGTTTTTAGCTTCTCTGCTGGGCTGCTGACTTGCTGCCGGAGCAAAGTATCCAGTCCTATAGCGAAGCTCTCCCCGCAGAGACGGCTGCGATCACTTCCCACCCCCTCTCCAGTCTGCTCCTGTGCTCTCACTGCCGCTGCTCACTGCCGCTGCCCGCTGCCTGCGTCCGATCTAAAACCGTCCCAGCCCTCCAGTAAAGACAGACCTTTCTTGGCGAATCTCAAGGATGGCTTCTCTTGGTAACTATGTGTGGGTTTTTTTTCAGTCAAGCATTAATTCAGAGGCTTGTAATGAAATGGATAGTGAGAGAAAGCATGGAGCTTATGCAGCTGTGAGCCTCCTCTCCGCCATCTTAACCGGAAGTCCAACATGCACTCTTGATATTCCATATGATTCTATGTTTTACTGGAATTGATTTTCCATTTGCCATGCAATATTCAGTAAGATTACTTTGTAAATTCTTTGAGGACTTAATATAGTTGTACTTTTCATATATGGGAGTTAGGAGCACATTATTCCTTGATCTGGAAAATTGACATACTGTTTTTTTATCTTTTTATGGCCAACGGAGAAACCTAATCATTATGACATTAAAAGAGAAAATATGTTAATATTGTACAACACTATACATGTATTTTATGTATTTATGACTTTGTAAACTTTTTCTGTGTCATGTGCTGACTGTTGCATGTTATCTGCAGCTTCTACAAAACTCCCTCCAAATTCCCCTTTAATTTCTTATGCCAGTTCATAACATATCAAACCCTCAATGTAGAAAGGCACAATATAGAATAGATAACTATACCCATCCTTCTTTTTAGCTTTAAGATGCTATCTATTATTTTGTCTGCATGTATTCAGAGTTTTTATTGTATTTTCTTCATCTTGTATTTAGTATTTCAGCTTTTCCCCCTTATGTTTCTCCATAATTCACTTTCTTCTTACTATTTCCTGGTTGGATTTGATCCCAGGTCTAGGTTGCAAACCATCTCAGCTTTTAAGATCAAGCATTAATTCCAATTGTGTAATTTCATCTCTTCCAATATACCAGTGGGGGAGATTTTCTGGTCAGATAGGTCTTCTCAAATCATTTCCCATAGGTAATTTTGAAACCACTTATATATGTTAATTGACCATTTCTCAAAGTTTCACATGTGAAGGCTTAAAAAAATTCTGGTGATTATAATAATAACAATTATTCCATGTAATAATTGTTGAATTATTTGAATATAGTTTTGGACCTGAAAAAATACCAATCTTTAAAACATTCTTCTTCTGAAATTATAAAACAGTATTAAGTGGCAAATACAATCTGTATTCTGATGAATTTTTATTTAGCTTGCCAAAATCTGGCTTTATGAGTAGCTATTTGATACCCAGAGTACTCTATGAATATGTCCCATATGCCTTTTGCTCCCCCACCCCCATTCCCAAATCAGGAAATAACATTTGGCCAAGCATAAATGGAACTTGAACCTTTAAATGCTCTCAAAATGAAAATGGATGTGAACTTGGCCAAATGTATTGTCTCATCTCTGTTCAGCTTTTTTTTTTTTTTTACCACCTGGCAGGGTTAGATCAACTTAATTGTTTATGGCATCCTTCTGGACTAATGAATATTTCTAATAGATTGTTGTACTTTAGAGCCTACTTTATGGAAATGTAAATCAATTCTCACATTCATTATATAAGCATATACTTTTTTTTTTTTTGGCCTACAGAAATACCACTGAGATATTATATTCTCCATAATGGCTTATAATAGGCTACTGTGGTGGTCTAATGGGGGCAACTGTGGGTGGGACATAGTTAATTACTTGGTTTAGGGACCTATGGAAAAAAAAAAAGCAGCACTACCACTTGTTTCATGTGACTGAGCTTCAGTGAATCTTCTTAACTTTTATAACAAATCACTTATGGAACCCAATTTTAATTCTTTCTTCCTCCTACCTCCAAATCACCTTGACTATAATTTGCATTTACTTAGTGGGGTAAAAGTTGTTTCTCCCTCATAAACGTAAGCAATTTGATATGGCATATCCTTTTAAAATTTTATTTTTATCTTTCCATCTTAATAGTATTTTGATTTCCACAATACTTGAAAAGATAGTTTTCACCTTTGCCAAAGTTTGCATTACAATTTTTTTCCTTTTCTTCCCCCACCTCATTCCTAAAACAATAAGCAATTTGATAAAGGTTAAACATATGCGATTCTTATGAAGATTTTCCATATTCATTATGCTGCACCAAAAAATTATATAGATCAAAAGAGGAAAAAAAAGATGAGAAAGAAAAAAAAAACACAAGCAATCACACAACAACAGTAACAAAAGGTGAAAATACTATGTTTTGATCCACATTCATTCTTTATAGCTCTTTCTCTAGTGTAGATGGTACTTTCTATCCTAAATCCATTGGAATTGCCTTGAATCACTGCATTTTTGAAAAGAGCCAAGTCCATCACAATTGATTATCACATAATCTTATTAGTATGTACAATGTTCTCTTGGTTCTGTTCACTTCATTAAGCATCAGTTCCTTTAAGTCTTTCCAGGCTTTTCTGAGATCAGCCTGTTTGTCATTTGTGATAGTGCGATGATATTCTATCACATTCATGTACCATAACTTATTCAGCCCTTCGCCAAATGAGGAGCATCCATTCTAGTTCCTTGTTATATGACATATCTTAAGAATAGGAGGAAGGAGTATGAAAAATCAAAGAAAATCAATTTATAGACAGTCAGGAGAAGTATTTTTGAAGTCCTCTACTCTAATTCCCTCATTTTATATAAGAACAAACTAATTAAGTGGCTTTCCCAATGTTAGCCAGGTCGTAAGTAGAAGACTCACGATTAAAACTCAAATCTTCGGACTCCAAATACTATTTTACCCCACTATACTATATAGCAACCATAGAGTCTATATGGTTCTCTCAGAGTTCATAGCACATTGTAGAGTGAGCCAGAAGTCTATGGAATTATGGCCTTTAATATCAATAATTGTTAATAATTTATCATCATTGCCTTTTTGTTATATGAGCCAATAAGTAGTTAAATAATATGTCTAGAGACAATAAGCATTTGTAAAATAAATATTCATGAAACTCTCAGAAATGAGAACTTGATTGACAGTGCTGATTTTTTATTTCAAAGTGTTTATGTCCATAAAAAATTGGTTAAAATTTGCTACTATTTGTTGACTAATATTTGGTAACAGTTTCTACAATAAAAAGTAGTATCTGAATTTGGAGAGTAGAGTCTTGAAAAAACTAAAAATTGACAGAAATACATACATATATATATACATATATGCATAGGCACAGACATAGACACACACACATATATGTTTCAACTAATAGAAGTCAGAACTGGGATTATAGTAAGTGAATATCTAAGCAAATAATAGCTCTACTCCATATTCTAAACACTGCTAAAGAATAGAGTTTTCAGAGGAAGGTGTCAGAAATCTAGATAGAAAGACAAGATAAAGAACACGAAAACAATTCTAGGCAATAGGCTAAGTTCTGATATTAGGGTGGAGTTTAGAGAAAGGAAACAGCAGTAATTTGTTCTCTCTTTTGTTTTATATTAGCTGCCAGATAAAGACCTTCCCAGGGCCTACAAATGTTAACTATACATAGAAAAAAATCAGTGGACTATAAAGAAATTCTTCAAATAAATGGGAATACAGAAAGATTTTAGTTGCTAAGAGTTAGCTAGTAATAAGTATAAATATAAAATCTCATACCAAAAAGAGTATTATCTCAAAAAAATGATTTCATCACCCTCACTAAATTGTTAGGTAGGTATACACCTAAATATACCAATAGGTATACACAAAGTTTCTGAAAATTAGTTGGTGATAAATAGAAGAAACTGACATTCTCTTCCATATAATAACTTTAGGGTGCTCCTTTTAGCCAATATCATGCTTTCATGTAAGACTATACAACTAACATATAATCTTATGTGCATTAAACATATGACACAAGTCAGTGTCTGATATAGTGCTTATTATGAACTACAGATTTATTTTTTTTCTCTGTATATTATGAATAGGTAAGGGAAATATAGTATTTATTGTTTATTTTCTTTCCTTGTATATGTATATGTATGCGTTTGAGGGCAAGACTAAAATTTTCTCAGTAAGATATTTTGTGCTTGATTTGGAATCAACAATCTGAATCATAACTATACTTTTATATCTTCCTCAGAGTGAAGAAAATAAAACAAAACACAAAAATAGGTATATTATTTTCATTTTGTTATACAAACTTCTGTAAGTTACTGCTATTTTAGAATCTTGGGTGGATGGGGATGATGAAGGGGGAAGAATTATGAGTAAGGTGGAATTATAATAATAGGTATTAACATGTATGTAAGCATATATATATGCATATATATATGTATGTATGTATGTATATTCATGTGTGTTGCCTAACTCATGGTGAGTCTGGTCTGAGATAACAGAGTTTGAATAGGTCAAAGGTAGAAGGATTTTTGATGAGATTTTAAGTTGGAACATGATAGACAGTATAGTTCCTTAAAGGAAAAAAGCCAAGGTTCAAATCTTGTTTCTTATGGTCAAGTCTCTCAGTCTCTCAGTCAGCTCTCTAAGACTGAGGTAGACTAATGATATCACAGATAATTAAAAAAATCATTTTCAGCAACTCTATGAAAATATCGTGAGTTATGTTTTCTCACATTTGCAAGATTAGGTTTGGCAAGAGTGGGGAGGGAGTAGAATGTGGTGTTAATCACTCCCCTCCTTCATGCTGTGACTTATTTTCATCAAGTCATAAGAAAATGAAGAAGAATTAGGGGAAAAGGTTGTTTATTTTATTATTATTATTTTTACAATGATACTCAGTACTTCTTCACAATAATTTTATTCTGTCATATAAAAAGCAGCATTCCTTAATGAAAAAGCATATAATCATATGGATTCACTCAAATTACATTTTGGAAATAAGCAGAGAAGGGGGGAAAGATAATTATCTATTAAAATAATAATAATAACTATAAAACCCACTAAGTAACTTGAAAAGGTTAGAAAGGGAGTACAGATAGAAGCTAGCCTGCAATTAGTAACACATAAAAGGGAAAAAGCCTTATTCTAAACATTCAGTCCTCTTTTCCTCTAGTTGTCATAACATCAGTTAATTTATAAGATATTTCTCTTATATTAATTGTGACCCTATAACTAACTGTCCATATAAATCATTTTACATGTATTTCAGTCCTTAATTGAGGCTAAAATAGATGCTATACCAAGGGCACATATCATTTTACAAGATTTTGTAAATTTGGGAAATAAAAGCAATTATTTACTCCTCAAGAGCTGTCTCTCTCTGCAATTTCAACTGAAATTACTACGAAGCAGGAAAGGATTGTTCAGTTATACTGTGGGGAGGGAGATGACAGCAAAGAGATTTGAGCCACACATGTCTCACATTAGAGATAATAGGTATTCCCTCTCCCCTTAAGGTACAATGAGACAGAAAGAGAGTATTAGAATTTTTGTCATTTATAATTTCCTAAAGGCTTCAACACAGAAGAAGGTTAAAATACAGGAGAATGGAGTGGCTTAAGAGCAAAACCAATCAAATAGTATGAAAATTCTCTAGAAATGTTTAGAGGAACTTTTCCTCCATCTTTTGAGAATTTATGCAACGGACAAGCATTAGTTCATGTTACATAGGAAGCAATTCAAATCATCTCACCAATATGAATAGAATCTGATTTTTTGTTAAATTCTCTCATCATCATCATTATCATTATCATTCTTTTTTGTCATTGAAAGTTTAAAACCTTATAGTCAGAGCCAGAAAAAAACAACATGCACAAAGATTAAATTATTGTGAAGGTGGAATAAACATATTAAGAATGAGATTATGTGAGGAGGTGAGATGACTCTGTGTTTATGAATCTGGGCAACTGGAAGGAAAGTGATGTTCTTGATCAAAATATGGAAGTTCAGAGGAAGAGTGGGTCTGGGATTGAAAGATATTGAACTATATTTTGGATCTGTTGGTTTTGAGATGTTTAAAGGAAACTCTGGTCAACATGTTCAATAGGCATTTGGCGACATGAGCCTGGATATATAAATCAGGGAACCATTTGCATGGAGATGATCATTGAATTTTAGAGTGCTGATGAGGTTACTGAGAGTCTGAGGCCAAAAAATGATAGGACTCATGAAAGGGCCTTGAGGAATATTCAGATATCAATGATAATTTAACAAAATAGAATTGACAATGAACAAGCAGACGTGAGAGAGTTCCCAGAATCCATTGCCAAATGCTTCAGAAACATCAAGTCAAATCAACAAGTACTTTTTGAATGCTTAGCATATATCTTGTATTAATTGTATTAATTTTTTTGCTTGGAACTCAAAGGAAAAAAGGCCTGGGTTTCAAGGAGATCACAGAGCACAGCATATGAACAATCATGTACAAACAAATAATATACAGAATAAGTTAGAGATAATTATGAGTGAAGGCACTAATATTAAGGAGGGAAAAGAAATTGAAAAGCTTCTAATTGAGACTTCAAGGAAGCTAGAGAAACCAGGTGGCATGAGGGATAGCCAGTAAAAATGCCTGGAGTTCAGAGATAAAGTCTCATGTGTCAAAAAGGATAAGGAGTGAGGAAAAGGCATTGGAAAAATCCATTGCACTTTGTACTCACTCTAATACTTTCTGTTTCCCACCCTACCTTGGCCTTGTAGCCAAGAATGTGGACCAGTGGAAAGATGGAAAATATAATTTTTTTAAAAAGTGTTGACAATATACCTTTTTGTATATGAATTTCTGTGTTCATGAAATCTGGCACCAGGGCAGAGACACCCAGATAAATTCTTAAGTGAAGTTTGGTAACACCAACCTGGACAAGGGCCCTTCTCACATATGTTTTACACATAATGTAACCCTATAAATCAAACTACTCAGTGCATAAATTTCATATAAAAAGCAAAGGCTGTGAACAGTTGGTGGAAAGGGGGAATCAAAAGCCCAGGAATCAATACTGATTATCATTTGGACCATCAGCAGCAGGCAGAGAAAGCAATTGCCTTTGAGGTGTGATGTGAAGGGTGATGAAAACCTCTTTCTCCCAAATAATCTCCCCATCCTTTCACTTCATTGATCTGCAACTGTGCCTGAAATACCATGCATTAATATCTTTTTTTATTTTGTTTCAGGATCCCTTATTTGGAAGGGGCAGTGTATAAACTAAGTTAGAGGTTAGTAGGGGGTTAGTTATCTTATTTGCATTTTGGTTTAGGATCACATTTGATCAGCATTGGATTCATCAACCAATTACTAAAGGTTCATTTATTTAATGACTTAAAAACAATGCATATTTTATTTATGCTTTATTTTGCTCTTATTTCCCAATGATTAACCACACTAAAATACTTACTCTTCTTTCTAAAAAAATTAGTATAGTTTAACAAAGCCAATATATTGATCAAATCTTTCAATATGCCTATCTTAATCACACCTGTAATATCCCATAATTGTTCTAACAGACCTGAGATCATGCTTGATCACCAAAAATGTGAAGTTTGAACTGATCACTATATTCATGTTAATTTTTTCCAATGTTGTTTTCCTTTATATCATTGTGATCACTGCAAAAATTATTCTTCTCTTATTGCTTTTAATTTAGCCAATTTTCTCATACTGATCCTGTGATATAATATTTTATTGTTAAGGGTTCTTAGGTGTGGAGATAAGAAGCAATTTGATGCAAGATCATATGCAGAATGCAGTCCCAGACCTAGAGCTCCTGACTTTAGTTAAATCCATTATTTTTTTTTTAAAGTGCAAAATTGTATGTGACAATCATCCTCTTAACCCTTCTCAGAATTATTTCCCTGTGTGACAATTAGGAGTAGCATTCTGGGAACTTCAAATTTATTTTATTCATGTTCATAGAATTCAGAAAAGTAAGATACATCTGATATGCTTTATAAAAGGAAAATGAAAGTCAGTTCTGTGAATCTAGAAATTTATTTTTGACTTTGCACTCTTCAGTGTTTGTTAGTATGGTTCAGTTGTTTTCAGTCATGTCTGACTCTTCATGACCCCATTTGGAGTTTTCTTGACAAAGATTCTGGAGTTGCTTGCTATTTCCTTCTTCAGCTCCTTTTATAGATGAGGAAATAAAGGAAAACAGGGTTAACTTATTTGCCAAGGATCATATAGGTAATAAGTGTCTGAGGTTAGATTTGAATTCAGGAATATTGTCAACCAATCCTGGCACTGTGTTCACTGTACCATCTAGCCATTGTTTGTTATCCTTCTGAGTTTGTTGTGATCTACAAATTTGGTGAGCCTGCTCTCTGTCCCTTAATCCAAGTTATTAATAAAACAAGGGTGTATATAATAATAGCCCAATTTTCTGTGTTGATCACCTTGTCATTTAATCTCTGTGTCTTTTTGTATACCATTATTTTTTCTTCTTCATTAGCTCCAGCCATCCCCTCCTGAATTTGAAGAGATTGGGTTTATCTTCCTCTTTGCCGTGACTATGGAGAGCAAGGTATAGGAACAAATTTTTTTTTTGATGTCTCATGTGGATCCAAGTTTGTCTCAAATATGTGCCCTGAACTGGGCAAGTTTATGCCTGAAATAAACTGTCTCCTAGTTTTTATGTTTTAAATTGATTATCCAGAATCAACTTTGGGGTAGATCTATCTAGAGGCAGCCTTATGAATTTAGAAAATCCCAAAGTTTTATTGAAGATTCTATCAATGTTTGTAGGTGAATGGTGAAAGGAGTAGTGACAACAAAGTTATTATTGCCATCATTGATGGGATTTTTTTTTAAGAGGCAATTGAGTCAAACTAAGAACAAATGGACACAAAATGATAATCCCTCAAGGACAGCATTATGTGATGGAGCATAATCTCTTGTCCTGGAAAAGAAAGATGATTATGAATGCAAAGAGGGACTTGAATCTATAAGGTACTGAGGTCTATGTATTAACCCTTTGTTATACTTGTATCCTACATATGTGTGTCACCAAAATACTTTTCTAAGTTTGAATCTATTTGTTCCACCAAACCATAGTTATTTTTTAAATATATTATATTCTTAGTTATTGAGGCAATGTTTTCCCTACCTTAATAAATGTCTTGGCTAGAAACTAATGAAGTTAACTACTTGGTTGGTTACTTTTACATATTGGTAGAGGATTAGGAGGTTGTTCCTAGAACTCTGGGAGTATGATTAGTAGTAGCTACTCTCTGTATATCTTACTCGCAGAGAGTGAACTCAAGTTTGAAAATCAGTTAGTGCTACAATAAATTTCTATTACTGACAATTTTCTATTTCTAGCTCTATGTCTATATTTATGTCCATATCTCTGAATCCCTATTTATAGCTACATATGTAATCAACAAATACTGCTATTGGGAAAGTTTGGAAGTGTAGAGAGAAGAAAATGTAGAAACATAGTCTCTTTTAGCTCCTTTTCTACAAAGAAGTGCTAACAGAAGAGATTCTTTATAAGACATATCTTGCTCTCTTTGAGCATTCCAGGAGGTTTGACCTTTTCTTGATTTATGTCTCACTTCAAAAGACAGAGTCTCAGAAGCAACTTTGCTTTACAAACAACTCTTTTGAGATTCATGTGGTTCATCTATTTCTTTTTTATCACGCTTATAATAGTTAATTTCAATGAAAAAGAAAACATTGAGGATCTTTTTTTCTTTTTTTTTTTTTTTTTTGTTGAGAAGGTTCCCAGTTTTGGGAAAATTTAAAATTCTGGACACAAGTTTAAACCTCTAATCTATTCAACCCTGTTATCTAACTAGGGCAGCTGGGTGGTGCAGTAGATAGAGTACCAGACCTAGAGTCAGGAAAACCTGAGTTCAAATGTGGCTTTAGATACTTAGCATATGATCTGGGGCAAGTCACTTAACCCTGTTTGCCTCAGTTTCCTCATCTGTAAAATGAGTTGAAGAAATGGTAAATCAGTCCAAAATCTTTGTGCTCCCCCCTCCCCCCAAAAAAACCCTCCAATGGGATCACAAAGAGTCATTTTTTTGATTCGAGGACCATATATCATCAGGGAGGTTATACCATGACATGTAAGTGAATTGGAATAAGGGAGTGCTGTGCAATGTCACCAGCCTCACTTCCTGTTCTGGAGCCTTCTGGATCCAGTAGCAAGTTATAGATTACAATGGCTACAGATGGTCCTGATTACAGTAGGAGACCTTGGCCGTTTTAAGCCTGAATAGGTCTTGGTTTGCTGAGAAAACCCAATCACTGAGGAGGACTAGAATAGAAATGAAGTAGAGAATGGCCTCTTCTATCTAAAAAAAAAAAAAAAATCAATCTAGGAGGGAAGACTCTTAGGGTTTCTGGCTAAAACAGAAACAACTGCTATTTACATTTACTCAGGTCAACCAAGGACCAAATAATGACCAAAGAGGGCTTGGCCTAGGATCTCCTATAAGTCAATCAATGAGAGTTTGAGTGATTTGGGTTTAAGGCAAGGTGCTAGCTCATAAACCACAAGATATCTTTCAATATTTCAGTGATCAAAATTCACTTTCTTGTGGGTAGAGCACCTGCAGGTAAGTGTATGATATCTTTGTGGATATAGTGAAAAGGAGGAAAAGAAGAAAAGAAAAGAAAGGAAAGGGAAAAAAAAAGAAAAGAAATGGAAAGCAAGGAAAGAAAAGGTGAGAAAAGGAGAGGAGAGAAAAGTGAAGTAAAAAAAAAAAAAAGAAAGTTCAGTTCTTCCCACTATAACTTAGTCAAATCAACTCTGCTTCTCTCCACTCTCACACCACTTTTAGGGGAAAATTCATACACACACATCTATTTGTGTGTATGCACATATAATATATATTATGAATATATATATATATATATATTTTAGATATAATACATGGCATATGTATGTATATATGATAAAATTATCTGAATGTATGAACACTTGTAGAGATACATGCAAATATACTGGTCACTCATAAATTACATGCATGCATATACAAATGTGAATGTGATATATATGTGTATATGTATATGTATAATATTAGTTCAGAGCCTATCATACATACAGTAACAGCAAATCTTTAACATCTAAAATTTCCCCTTTTGCTGTCATAATTAAGACCTCATTAAGATTCCAATAAAAAAATAAAGAAAACTATTTTTTAAAAGGAAAACAGAAGTGTCCACAGTGTTTCTTTCTCTCCCTTCATGTTAAGCTACTAAAATATTTGCATTTGAAATTCCTTCCTGAAAATAATTCCAAGTCAAATGTAAATATAACACTTAGATTACTCTCAGAAGAACATTCATTCTGTGAATAATCCATTCAGATTCAGAATAATAACAATAATAATAAAAAGGCAGAACGCAATGATTTTATTTGACTTCATTTTATAATCTGATAGACAATTGATATTAGAAATCAATCAACAAGAACTTTTTAAGTATCAACTAGTATATATGCCAGGTATTAGAAACAGAAACTACAGGTAAGTATATGAAAGTATGTAAGGGGGTAGTGGCTTCTCAATTCCCACATATATTTTATAACTTTTTCATTCCAGTAATACAGAACTCATGTATTTCAGAAAAAGGCAGTCCAAAATATGCATATGCAAATATATGTACACACCAGCAAAAAGCACATTCCAAGAACAGATGTAGGGAAACTTATGAGATGTGTAAAGTCTCAATTTAAAAAAAAATTATATTCCTATCATCAAGTATTTTAAATATGGTACCAATACATGTAAATTTAATTATATATGTTTATATATATACACACATATAAATATACAATTATTATGTTCAACTATATGAATAATTATAAATAATATACATCTTGCACAAAAATGATTTGAAATGATGCCATGAAGATGAAATAATATTTGATTTAAAGTTTGTGAGATTAAAAAAAATTTTTTTCATCAAAACATAAAAAGAAATGGACAGTTGCTTTGGCCTTCAGGGAATTATAGAAATTATATATAATTTATTC
The DNA here is from genome assembly GCF_016432865.1 of Antechinus flavipes. Classification (NCBI taxonomy): domain Eukaryota; kingdom Metazoa; phylum Chordata; class Mammalia; order Dasyuromorphia; family Dasyuridae; genus Antechinus; species Antechinus flavipes. The sequence continues at coordinate 153,495,773 of NC_067401.1, forward strand.
TTAAGAAACCTTGAATTAGTGATTAATGTATATTACAGAAGGAAATAATAGAGATTATGTTTCACAAGATCATAATTTGCAAGCTATCTAGCATCTAAAGAATATATAATATAGCTCCAGTTGAAATAACCCTTCTCATGAAGTCTGGATATAGTTATTGTTCCTTTAAGACAGAAAGAATGGATTCTTGAGGACTGATAGAATTAGTTGTCATTTTGTGAATAAGACTGCAGTCTGTCCATCAACAAGCATTTATTAAGGACTTACTATGTGCCAAGAGGCTTCAAAAAAGAATGTAAATTGCTTACAAAGGAATTTTGAAAAAAATTTAGAGATATTTTGAGAAAAGAAGATTTAATTCTTATTCTATGGAGAAGTTACTATAAGGAAAAGAGACCTGGAAAGATTGTATTTCTGGTTAGGTATGCTTGTCCATACCTTGTAAAGTGGTTAATTATTTCTTATTATTAATATACTGCTTATATCCTTAATATCTTCTTCTAGTATTTCCAAAATGTGTTGATATTCATATTATCCAAATAAACAGCATGAGTTTATGATGCTTTTTTTTTAATACACCATGAGCACAAATCTTAATTGTCTCAGAGGTATCTGAAGTTATGTCAATCTATTAAAATATTTCTTGCTAGCTCTAAAAATCTTTTCTTGACACATATATTATTGCCTAGTGTATATAAAATTGTCTTGAAAAAACTTTCATGGCCATAAAGCTAAATGCATTGAGTAGTACCAATTGCCTTTTTGTATCTTGGTATGTGAGATAAGTGACATTCCAAAATAGTATACTATAACACAGTTCCAACTTCTATTACTGTTGTTGTCTTGAAGAGACTGGCACTTGATTCTTTGGAATCACTACTTTTTTTTTTTTTTTTTTTTGGCATGCTTCACTTCTCATAGGTCCAGAAAACCCCCCAAAACTTTCACACTATGATTCCTGTTCCAGAAAACAACAACAGAAAAATAGCAACAAATTTTCATTTAGCATCTACTGAATGCAGACATTATTGAGATAATGGGACAAAATGACAGGGTACTTTTATAGGATCTAATTTGTCCCTACTTCTATAATTACAAGGTCATATTTTGTAAGAGGTGTGTTGTTGCGGTTGAAATTCAATGGCATGTCTGGATTTAGAGAAAACAAGTTAGCATCCAAAGGGAAAAAAAAAAGTCTTTTCCCCAGGAAGAATATTAAGGATGACTGAAAGTTTTCCATAGTCATAACTAATGCATGAAAAAAAAAAACTTAAATAAACCAGATTCTTCCAGACTGTAAAGCAATTTTCTAAAAGAAAAAATTTTCCCCTTTCCCCTTTCCCTTCCCTTCCCTTCCGTTGCCTTTTCTTCTCTTCCCTTCCCTTTTCTTCTGTTTCCTTCTCTTCCTTTCTCTTTCTTTTTCTTTCTTTTTCCTTCCTTTCTCCTAATTCTCTTCTTTTCTTTTTCACTTTATCTTCCCCTTCTCCCTTCCCTTCCTTCCCTTCCCTTTCTCTATCTTTTCCTTTCCTTTTTCCTTCCTTTCATTTTCTTTTTCTAATTTTCATTTTCTTTTCTTCTTCAATCTTGAGATTGATTAACTAATGTGATAGTACTTTCATCAAAAGAAATTTGCAAGGTGGAAGGAGGAAAAGGAAGGGGGAGATGATGAGTTCAGTTTTGTATATATTAAGTTTTTGGTGTTAATGGAATATATAAGAGAAAATTTCAATTAAATTCAAGTAAAGAAAAGTTGGAATGGTTTGTCTAGATCTCAGATTTTAGCTTTGGGATTCATATTCATAGAGCTATAATTGAAGCTATTTAAACAAAAGAGAGCTCCACAAGCAAAAATATATATAGAGAGAAAGCACTGAGGACAAATGCTTGAGACCAATCTTCAGTTTCAAGGCAGGAACAACAATTTTGATTCTATTTCCCCCTCAATTAATTTTTTTCTATCTCTAGTTCTCTACTAATAAAGTTATTTGAAATAAAAATTGATCTTTGTTGCCTCTATTCTGTTAACATACTTACTTATCAACTCCATGCATTTTGTTTTTGGATTCCAATATTTCTAGAAATTTTTCTCTCCTCAATTTATTAATAACATTTTAATCACTAAATCAAAGTGTATTTTCTCAGTTCTCATTTTCCTTGAACTTTTAGCATTTTATCGTTTGAATTTTGATTACTCCCTACTGAATTACTCTCTCCTGGTTCTCTTTGTACTTATATAATTGCTACTTCTACATATTTGCTATGTCCAAAAATACCCATTCGGTATTGTATGTCTATCCCCCATCTCAGGAGATGGATGGCATCCTTCATCAGCATCTTCTGTAGCAACTGCATTGATTAGAGTTCTAAAAGTCTTTTAACACTTAAAAAAACAATGTTTTTATTATATGATTGTTCCATTGGTTTTTGCTCACTTTACTCTACACTAATTCATACAAATCTTCTCAGATTTCTCTGAAACAATCTCTTTCATCATCTCTTAAAGCACAATATTTCATTACATCCATATGCCATGATTTGTTCAGCCATTCCCCAACTGATGAGTATTCCCTTTTGTTTCTAGCAATTCGCTACAACAAAAATGCGGTTATGAATTGTTTGTACACATTTCTCTTTTTCATTCTTTATTGATCTATTTGAGGTATATAACTAAAAAGAATTGCTAAATCCAAGATTATGCATAATTTAGGCCATCCTTGTAATGTACATATTCCATCGAGATAATCAGTAAAAAGACTTGTAGATTTATTCCCCTCCTCTTCTTATGTTAGCTGGATTAATTTACCAGAATAGAAGCAAATTGCAAAAATAGCTTTCATATAGTCAATAGTGACCTGGATTCAGTCAGGAATATTTGAGTTGAAGTCTTGTGTCTGACACATTGATGGAAATAAATGATTGTAAAAGTATATTCTGAAGTGCCAGATCAAGTATAGTAAGTATTAAAAATTGTTTATTCTCAATTTTAATTTACTGAACAGACAATAGGCCCAGGAAGGTCAAATAACTTACCCAGTCACATATGTAATAAATCCATCTAGGATGAAATTTTTGATGATCCCTACTGCTTTGAACTTGGAAGCCAAAAAGAATTTAACTCAGAAGAGAAGGAAGTGGGGTGACAGAGGAGAAGGAAAAAAAGGAAAGTGAAAACATATAAAGCTGTCTTGATTGTCTAGAGGCACCTGAAGAAGCATAGGATTCCTTCTGAGAACTCTTATCTTATGATGTTGGATACATAATATTAATTAAAGCTTATTGAGTATTTGAGTATCCATTGGTAGGTAACACAATGGTTCAGAGTCTAGGAGGCAAGATCACAAATGTGCAAGAAGTCAGAGAAGAGGGGATCATAAAAGAAGGGAACTATTAAAATAAAGATAAATCATGTTGCTTAGGACGGCCCTATTTGTGGAACCTGGACTTCAAACCCTGGAACTTTTGAGCAGAAATAGAAGTCAAGGCAGTTAGGGATAAAAGTGTGTAGTAGAGGGGTGGGAAGAGTTTCATTTGTTGGCTAAATTGGCATCAAAAATTATTTCTGTCAAGTCAATAAAAGGACAAGGAGATAGAGCAATGACAGGGATCATAAGGGGACAGACTATTTATTGTTGCTATTTTTAGTCCTATCCAATTCTTCATGGTCTATTTGGATTTTTCTTGGCAAAGATATTGGAGTAGTTTGCTAATTCTTTTTCCAGCTCATTTTACAGCTGAAGAAATGGAGGCAAAGTTAAGTGACTTGTCCAGGATTATACAGTTAGTAAATATCTCATGGCACATTTTAATGCAGGTCTTCCTTACTCCAGGTTTAGTGCTGCACTACTGGTACTGGTACACTGCTCCTGTACCACTTACTAGTGGCACCACTATACTACCTAGCTGCCCCAATATTTTTTTTTTATTTTTGAGTATTATGTTCTCTTCCTTATTGCCACCCAAAATTAAGAAATCACATGTGAAATTATGCAAAAGATTGCCATAAAAGACAAGATATAAAAGAAAACATAGATTTCCCATCCTCAAAATAAAAACCCTCAAGAAAAATTAAGCTAAAAAGAAAGAGTGAGAAAGAGGGAATGCTTCAGTTGTCATTCAGCACAATCAGTTCCTTTTCTGGGATATGTATAGGATTTTTCATCATAAGTTCTTCAGAGCAGTTGTGGATGAATGTACTACTGAGAATAGCAAAGTCATTTACAATTGGTCATCTCAGAACATTGTTATTATTTTCTATATAGTACAGCTGGAGTTCATGGAGGACTTCCAAGTTTTGTATTATTTTGTTTTGTTTTTTTTTCTGAGAGCATCCTGTTCATTATTTCATCACAGTTTATTGTGGCATTTCTCAATTGATGGATATCCTCTCAATTTCCAACTTTTTGCCCTGAGAAGATAACTGCTATAAATATTTTTTGTACATATAGGTCATTTTCTTTTTTCCCCCCAAATTTCTTTTGGTATGCATGCCTATTAATGGTGTTGTTAGATCAAAGGATATGCATGAATTTATACATTCTTTGGCAATAGATCATATTTTTTGATCATTCATCAATTGAGGCATGGCTATTATTTTTATACATTTGAATCAATTCCCTCTATGTCTAAGAGATGAGGCCTTATCAGAGAAAGTTGTTTTGAAAAAATTTTAAAAATTACTATTGCTATGTGTATTCCCCTTCCAACCCCCACTCTTGATTTATTCTTTTTCTTCTTTCATCCTGTCCCTCCTCAAGAGTGTTTGGTTCTGACTACTCCCACCCCCAAAATTCCTCCCTTTTATCACCCTACTCTTCCTTCCCTTATCTCATTCCCCTCTTATTTTCCTGCAGAGTAAGATATATTTATATATCCCTATTGAGTGTGTATATTATTTCCTCTTTGAGCCATTTCTGATCAGAGTGAGATCCACTCATTCCCCCTCTATTGCCTACACCACTGTAAATGCTATTTCTTGTCTTTTTTTATGGTAGATAATTTGCACCATTGCATTTCTCCCTTTTTCTTTCTCCTAGTACATTCCTCTCTCACCCCTTAATTTCATCATTTTTTTAAAAGATATGATCCCTTCATATTAAACTCATACTTGTACCCTTTGTCTCTGTCTCTGTCTCTATCTCTGTCTCTCTGTCTCTCTTCATCTCTGTCTGTCTAAATATATATATATATATATATATATATGCATATATATATATATATATTTTCTAACTGCCATAATAATAAGAAAGTTCTAATGAGTTACAAGTATCATCTTCCCATGTAGGAATGTAAACAGACACATTTTATTAAGTTCTTTATGATATCAAGATTCCCTGATTATCTCCTTATGCTATTATAGAGTCCTGTATTTGAAAATCAAAATTTCAGGTCTGATGTTTTCATCATAAATGTTTGAAAATCTTCTATTTCATTGAATGACCACTTTTTTTCTCTGAAGGGTTATACTCAGTTTTGCTAAATAGTTGACACTTGATTGTAATCCTAGGTTCATTGCTTCCCAGAATAACATATTCCAAGCCTTCTGGTCCTTTTATATAGATACTACTTAATCTAATGTTATTCTGTCTATGGCTCCACTATACTTGAATTGTTTCTTTCTTGATGCTTGCAGTATTTTCTCCTTGACCTGGAAGTTCTGAAATTTGGCTATAATATCCCTGGGAGGTTTTATGTTGGGATTTCTTTCAGGAAGGGATTGGTAATTATTATCAGGATAGTTTTTCTTGACAATTTCTTGAAAGATGATGTCCAGGCCTTTTTTTTTTTTTTTCTTACCATGACTTTTAGATAGACTAATAATTTTAAAATTATCTCTCTTGGATCTATCTTCCAGGTTAGTTGTTTTTCCAATGAGATATTTCACATTTTCCTATTTTTTCTTCTTTTTGGTTTTGCTTTATTGTATCTTGATTTCTCATAAAGACATTAGCCCACATTTGTTCAGTTCTATTTTTTATGGAATTATTTCCTTTAGTGAGCTTTTATATCTCCTTTCCCAAGTGACCAATTTTGCTTTTTAAAGGCTTTCTTCTCCTCATTAGCTTTCTGTATTTCCTTTTGTACCTCTTTCAATTCTTTTCCTATTTTTTTTTATCTATTTCTCTTACTTGATTTTCAGAGTCCCTTTTGAGATCTTCTTAGCCTAATTCTTATTTTTCTTAGAGGCTTGCATGTAAGAGTTTTGACTTTGTATTCATCTTTATCTAAGTGTGTGTTTTGATCTTTCTTGTCACCATAATAACTTTTAATGATTAGAAACCTTTTTTTTTTTTTTTTGGTTGTTGTTGTTATCTGCTTATTTTCTTAGGCTATTACTTGGCTTTTAACTCTTTCTTAAAGCAGCTCTGTGGAGGACGCCCTGTCCCAAGCTTCAGAGGTTTTATGCTGCCATTTTCAGAGATCCTTTTAGGAACCTTGAAGATAAGCACTCTTTTCTGCCCTGGAGTTATTAGGAGTCTCCCAAACTCATTGTAGCTGCAAGATAAAGTGTACTAAAGTTGCTGGGGCTGGGGCTGTGCTGGTTCAACCTGTTCTATTACTTTACACTGGACTCCCATCCCTTTGCCATAGACCTTCTCCACTGACCTTCCAAGTTATCTCTGGTATCCCCAGGCAGAGGGATCCAGAAATCTTTTACACTGCTGCTGATTCAAAGGTTCCATCTCATTGATGCTGAGGTCTGGGCCAGGGTTAGGGCTGGGACTGGATCAGTGTTGTGCTGGTTATGGCTTGTATTGGGATTGTGTGATGGAGTCCCACGCTGGTTTCACAGACCTTTTCTGCTGACCTTCCAGACCCTTTTTGGTGTCTCTGGGATGAGAGGTCTAGAAGACACCAGTACTGCCACTGATTCAGAGGTCAGCGTGAGTCTGGGGCTATGCTGATCTATCCTGCACCAGTTCTGCATGCTGGTTTCCCATCTTGGTGTCACATACTTTTTTCTGCTGATCTTCTAAGTTGTCTTCAGTTGGAAAATGTCCTACTCCTTCTTTGTGGATGTTCTGATTCTCTAAAATTTATTTAAAGTCATTACTTAAAGGAATTTAGAGTAATTTAGAGGAGAGGTTGGGCGAGTTCCTGCCTTTACTCTGCCATCTTGGCTCACCTCCTGCCCCAAGATTTCATTGAAGCACCCAATTAAAGTTCCTGTATCACTGATTCCAAGGATCCAAATGGTTTCCTTGATTGAACAATTGTAAAATAAATAGCTCCTCTGTGGAAGGAAGTGTTTATTGGTCGCCATAAAGTCTCTCCATTCTTCAGTTCAGGCTGCATAGTTGCCAAAGATATTCCTAAAGCACATGGCTGACAGAGTCAATTGCTTGTTCAATAAACTACAATGGCTCCCTATTACATTAAGGATCAAACAAAAACTCTTTTGTATAGTATTTAAAACCCATTACAGCCCGGCTTTAGTTCATTATTGTGGGTTTATTATATATAAATTTCCCTTTCATTCATTCTATGGCCAAGCCAAATTGAACTTCTTGCTGTTCCTCATGCAGAACATTCCAACTTCCATCTCCATCCAAATACATCTAGCCATTATGCTATTATACACACACACACACACACACACACACACACACACATATGTATATGTATGTATGTATATACATACAGATAGGATCCTATATTTGTATCCTATATATCCTATACAGGTTGTCCTATATATTCCTTTTTGCCTCCTCAAAGACTCCTTAGCTTTTGTTGAGTTCAATTTAATTTCCATCTCTTAAAGGAAGCCTTTCCTTATTCCCCTAACTGCTAGTTCCATCTCTCAGAGAAATCAGTATTTATTTATTTTATATGTATTTTGTATATTTTCCTGTACATATCTATTATCTCCCTGAATAAAATGTAATTTTAAAGGTATTATGCCAATTCTTTGTGTCATGACACATGAACTTGGCACATAGTTGTCAATTAATAAAATCTTGATTAGTTGACTGATACATTGATACTTCCTATTCCACTGGTCCCTCAACAGTGGAGGAACTGTTTGTTCTTTTATGCTTTTTTAAACTGAATACAAGCACTGGAGACTTGGTGTCTGGGGACTATTAGGGTACAACGTGTATGGCCAACAACATTACCATTAGAAGAAACTAGTGCCAGAATAGGTGTGGAAGAGGGAATCTGTCATGGAAGCATTAGATTTATTTGTAGAACTGCCCCCTATTAAATAGTGATGCAAGCAAATAACATTTTCTACAGTGTACAGCTTATGGAAATTTCAGAAATGTCAAATATTTGATTTGGTTCTGTGCCTATTCAATATCTTGCACATTTCTAAGTTAACTGTCTTTAAAATGGAATGTAGCTATGATTCATTTTCCCATTACCCTCTGGACCAAGAATTCAAGAAAGGTGCTATAATTTTATAATTTTATCAGTCACCTCAATCAATCTAACCCCCTAAAATCTATTCCCAATGCAAGTGTCAGAGACATGGGGTGTTTTATGGGGACAGTGCCTTGTGGGGATGGCATGTCTAGCTCTGTCTGGACTCTCTATCCCTTTGCTCTTTCAACCATAATGGGAAGGCAGGGAACATAGACTTTTTTACTTATGTGACTTTTTGATCTAAGCAGCTAGGTGGCACCTCCATAGAGTACTGGTCTTGAAGTCAAAAAAGCCTGAATTCAAGATTGCCTCCATTTCCTCTATTGTAAAATGGAAGTAATAACAGCATTTACCTCACAGGATTGTTGTGAGATCAACTGAGGTATCTATAAAGTACTTAGCACAGTGTCTGGCTGATAATAGGAGCTTAATAAATACTTGCTACCTTCTACTTTCTCTTACCTATAGACTTCACAGTTTTTCCAATTTAAAAAATCACAAAATCAGTTAATTTTAGATTGGCAAAAGACCTCAGTAGCCATCTAGTCTATCTATATCAGATTGATATAAAATAATTCCACTACAATTATTTTTGTCATTATAATTTAGATTTTCTTCAAAATTATATTTAAACTCATATCCTCAAAGATTCCATAAAGATTGATATTTGACCTGTCATACTCTAAGGTTCTGTTTCTTCTTTTTTTCCCTTATTTAAAACTCTGAACTTAAGAAATAAAGTATTTTCATAGCAAAGTGGAATAGAAAAAAGAAGATTGCACCTGAAACACATGGACACATATGTATATATATACACACATTTGTGTATATACACACACAGACACACACAGACATTATATATATATATATATATATATATATATATATATATATATATATATTTGGATTATACATACATATACACATGTGTATGTATAATTTAACCAGGTCTAATTGCTGCTTCTCACACACAATGCTCCATCTCTTATCTCTGTCCCTTTATATTGGCAACCATTTCTTGAATGCCCTACCTTCTGATTTCTATCTCCTAGATTCTTAGCTTCCTTTAAATCTAAATGAAAATGTTATCTTCTATAATAAACCTTTATGAGTCAATGCCTGAGTCCTCACACTTTTTAAATAGGGGGCCAGTTCACTGTCCCTCAGACTGTTGGAGGGCAGGACTATAGTAAAAACAAAAATTTTGTTTTGTGGGTCTTTAAATAAAGAAACTTCATCGCCCTGTGATGAATGAGGGGGATAAACGACCTCAGTTGCTGCATCTGGCCTGCGGGCTGTAGTTTGAGGACCCCTGCAAAGGTTTCCTTCCTTCTCTTTATGTGACTTTTGCGTATCTTTTAAAATTATATTCATGTGTTCTCTTCCTCCAATGTAGCTTATTTGAAGACAGGGACAATTTTTGTTTTTAGTGGTATCCCTAGTGCTTTATGATAGTGCCTGACGTATGGGTGATATTTAATTTTTTTATTGATTGATTGATTTCTTCTGATATATACTACTTCTGTGACCTTGAACAAGTCACTTAAACTCCATTATCCAAAAAATAGGTTTGAGTTTTCTCATCTATTAAAAAGAATTTTGGACTAGATGGTTTCTGAGAGCCTTTTCTACTTCTAAATATATGATTTTATAAATAGAATAGCAGACAAAGAGATAGCAAATCTAGGTTCCACTTGGAAAGGATTTTGTTTATCCTGCTAACATATCAATAATTTTATTTATTTTACATGGCTTCAAATATATTTTTTTCTTTTGAGCAAGTCTAAGTGACCCATAAATAGACAGATTGACTTACAAATTACTTGCAACACACCGTCAGAGAAGCATTGAAAATAGTTGCGATTCTTCTTCTTTTTTTTTTTTTTTTTTTTTTTTTCATTTTGGTCTCAACTAAGTTATATATTGAGCAGCAGATTAGCTTCCTTAGCAACTGCTGGGTAGCTAGGAGCATGTGATTTCAATCAAATTAAGATTCCAGGACAATGACTTAATCCATATCACTAACAATTTGCTTCACAAACCAATTGCCCAAATCTCTATCCCTACACATCTTCAGCTTTATTATGAATGGGGTGGGTTGGGGAGGGGGGAACATGAAACAAACGAAAGATTACCACCACCAACAAAACACATGACAGAGGATAGAGAAAAAAAAATTATATTTGCAACCTTATCTTGTAGCCTCTTTCTGCATTATCCCCACCAACATGAAACAGACTATCAATAACATTTGGACTAAAATTTCCTGTATCTTGAAAACCTACAAGAATATATATAGAAACAATAAATCCTGGTGAGTGACAGAGTATGAATAAGCAGGAAATAGTAGTCTCTTGGGACAGAAATGATCATTCTCATTCTACTCTTTTTTTATCATCAACATCATTACCATCACAATCATCATCACCATCATCATATATAGCACTTTAAGATTTGTAAAACATCTGACAAATAACATATTATTTGAATCTCATAACAATTTTGAGAAGGGAGTGGATATAATTATCCTCATTTTGTTGTTGTTCAGTCATTTCCATCATCCAAGCTCTTTGTAACACTTTTTTGGGGATTTTCTTGGCAAAGATCCTGGAATGGTTTGTCATTTCCTTCTCAGCTCACTTTACAGATGAAGAAACTAAGGCAAACAAGTTAAAGTGACTTGCTCAGGATCACATAGCTAGTAAATAACTGAGACCAGATTTGAATTTACTGTGTTTTATCCATTCAGATTATTTTTTGTTTATTTTGCTCCCATTAGGTATGGGAAACTCAGTGCTAGGAATAAAAAGATGAATAGAATGTTACTATAAAAATCACAGTCTAAGCAAGGGATTTGATCAGAAGTGTGCTGGGTAAATATTTAACAACTAGTACTCTGTAAACAAACAAAACACCTGCAGCTATTTATGTTTAATCAGAATTATTGACATTTTCTCTATCACTTTCTTAAATTTAGACAATCAATAAAATAATACATATAACCCTGATATGTAACATTTGTGATTTTCAAATTTTAAATATTCACACTGAAAAATTAACGATTAGCTTCAGCCAACATGAGTTGATTCTGGAATAACCCTGAATGTGACATATTCCCCAAATGACTTTTGCTTCACTTTTTGATACCAAACTCTGATTTTATCAGTGTTGGAAACTCCTGATGTAAGAAACATCTCCACCATTGTAGACTAGACACTTGTCTGCAATGTATAGCTTTAGAGAATTTTCTGGAGTCACAAAGAACTTTAAAGACAAACCTATTGTCCAATGTGTCAGAGATAGTAATTGATCATAATATTTTCTTATCCTAAGGGTAACTTTTGAGAACCTGCAGTTCTAAGTTAAAAAAAAAAACCCTCAGAGAACATCATTATTCTTTGCCATAAAGAATCAAGAGTACTATGGGATTGTCCAACGGTTCACATATGAATACAAAATGCCAAGTAGAAGTTTGAGAAATTCTTTGACTAAAATGTAGGATGTAATATTGAATAGCAGGCAAAAAGAGTTCAAACATTTTAAATAGGGAAACTTCTGAAGGCTTTTAAGCATAGTAGTGACATGACCAGGACAATAAGTAAGGAATAAACATAATCATTTACATGCATATGAAAGCTTAAGATTTATAAAGTCTTTTACATTACATTTATATTGTCTAACTTGAAACCCATCATAGCTCTGTGAAGTAAATAGTATAGCTATGCATTTACTCAATTTGTATTTGTATACAGAAGGAGAAAAGTCAATGATTTGGCCAAGTTCAGGTAACTTGCAAACGCCAGAGGTCAAATCTGAACCCAGATGTTTCCAGCTCCAAATTCAGCTCTTTATCAACTACCCCAGACACTGATTTGAAGATTAATGACATGGAAGGTTGGTTAGATGTTTGTATGCAGAATGGATTGGAGGTGTGAGAGTACATAGGCAGCAAAATATGAGTAGAGTATGGAGTATGGAGAGTATAGAATATACTGCTGAAAATGTTAGCAGTGGGACTAGAGAAAAGATAATGGGTATGAGAACAACCTAAACAAATCACCTGTTTCTAAACAAGGCTTTCAAAAGGAACTTTAAACTAAAGTCTCCACAATTCAGTGACACATGGGAAGTATAGTACGAACAGATGCAAAGTGAAATGAGCAGAAATAAGAAAATATGCAGAATGACTACAAGAGGTTAAATCTGTTGTACAGACCTTGAATAGAAATGGATCCCTCCAGGCTGCTTATTGACTTAAAAAAACACAAACTAACATCGACTATGCTACATCATTACTTAAAATTTAATTATTAATAACAATCATCAATAATCAGTCAATTAATTACAATTAGTTACTTAATTATAATTAAATAAAATGTTTTAATCTGGTTTGAGTGAGTCTCAAGTTTTGAGTACAGCTAGAATTCTGTAGGTAACAAATTTGACACCTTTTGGAGTAAATGGGAAAAAATGACACTAAAAAGAAGGCAGCCAATGAGTAATTAGAAAAACAATAACAGCATCAATGCTCCTATAGAACAAATAATGAAACCATACTCTGCTCTCAGCAGAGAATGAAGGAATTACTATAGCAAAATGCATAAATTATCAGATATTATTGCATTTATAATCCTGTTTAACTTTTTCTTTCTTTCTTTCTTTCTTCTTCTTCTTCTTCTTCTTCTTCTTCTTCTTCTTCTTCTTCTTCTTCTTCTTCTTCTTCTTCTTCTTCTTCTTCTTCTTCTTCTTCTTCTTCTTCTTCTTCTTCTTCTTCTTCTTCTTTAACAAAGGAATGCTTGACTTCAAAGTGAGACTGAGTAGCTATATATGTTGAAGGGATATTTCTGGAAAAAAACAAATATAAAACCAAAATTATCAATTAAATTACTTTTTACAATGTCATTAATGGACTTCAGGTACAGCAATGAATTTTAAGTTTAGGAAGTAAAGGACCATAAAGATAATGTAGATGGTTTGTCTTTTTACAAAGAAGAGAGAAGATATGCATTTTAGAGGTCATTGGGAAGATAATATTCTTATCTTCTCCTGGCTTATTTACAAACTAGGGAACTATTTAAATAAATAAATTAAAAAAAAAAAAGATTCAAAGGATGTGATTCAGCCCCAAAATTCGCTGGACTGTCTGGCATTTGATGTGCAACAACAACAACAAAAAGTTCAAAGAAATCAAAGAATATTAAGATAGAGGTCCGGCTCTATTATGGGAGAGAAGTGGCTTGCAGAAGATAACATAAGCAGAGCAGAACAAAATCACTTTGCCCTCACTTGTTTATCATGACTTCTTTGAAGACAATTATAAATATAATTATCGGTTCTTTTTTGGTATCAAGAATAAAGAAGAGGCACATAACAGGAGGGTATAATGAATAAAGATATACACACATCATAGAGGTATTATTATTATTATTATTATTATTATTGCTGAGGCAATTGGGCTTAAGTGACTTGCTCAGGTTCACACAGTTAGGAAGTGTTAAGTATCTGAGGCCAAATTTGAACCGAGGTCCTCCTAACTTCAGGGCTGATGCTCTATCTACTGCACTACCTAGCTGTCCCTATTATTATTATTATTCAATATATATTTTATCTACTATTTTTTATCTATTATGCATCTATTTATCTATCTGACTATTATCTTAAAGACAGTGAAATTGGGATGAAGAGCTGTTAAATAACTTAGCTAATGTCACTCAATTAATGTCAGAGATGAGATTTGAACCCAATATTTTAAAAGTACATGAAGAAAATTTCCAATGAAAATTTATGTTGTCAGAGACTACAAACAAAGCTGTTTGGACAAAGCTGTTATGACTTCTTATCTCTGAATACAATGAAAAATAACTAGTATCTTCACATATTTATTTTTACATCATAAGAGTTCAATTGACATACTTTTAGGAAATCAGGAGAAAACATGGACAACAAGTATGGACTACGGAGCTATGCCGTTATGCAGTCAGTGAAATATACTGCTAGTTTTTTCAAAGTTTCCCATTGTCTTTTCCTAAATAGTAGATTTTTTTTTCCTTTAAAGACTATAAAGCACTTTGTTAGTTTCATTCAGGTCATTTTTGCCATATCACCAGCACTGGGACAAGTGAATTCATTTAGGTTAGGAGGAAGTCAGAGAAGCAGCTTCTGGCACCCCTAAATACTGCCAAGGAGGGACAGCTAGGTGGTGCAGTGGATAGAATACCAACCCTGAAGTCAGGAGGACCTGAGTTCAAATCTGGCCTCAGACACTTAACACTTCCTCTATGGCCCTGGGTAAGTCACTTAACCCCAATTGCCTCAGCCAAAAAAAAAAAAAAAATATATATATATATATATATATATATATTATATATATATATATATATATATATATATATATATATAGCCAAGGAAACATCCAATACTCTTTGGTAGTTAATTCTTAATTGTATCAATGTTCTAGTATAAAGGACTGCTATAATGAAAAAAATCAACTGTTTTTCTTTCACAGCCATATATTCTTTAATTCAACATGATGATGAAATAAAGATGCATGGCTTTTTTTGTCCTTCTCTCCCAAAGATTCATTTCTGAAATCTCTAATCTCTAGCCAAAGAGCACTCCACTGAACACCCCTGCATTCAAAGGATGTATTTTATAACAGAAGAATACAATATGCAACCCATAAAATAACCATTGGTGGAGAGCAAACACCTCTACATTTACCATATGATAGGATTAGAAAATATATATTTACTCTTATTATGACACATATGGTTCCACTTTTGTACTCCTGTAGATCTCCTGGACTAATGACATAATGCCATATGTCCAATGGCAAAGAATAATGGCACTGACATGTGTTCATTCAGTCTTCAACAAACTGAATCATTTGTCTGCAGTTATAAAACATCATTCAAGTGACCCTATAAGCTGACATCTACTTACATATTGTAGGCATTTGGGACAAAATGTTACCCATTTCTTTCTTTTCCTTCTAAATGTAAATTTTAAACATGAAAACATTTACAAATACAATGTTCTTTGGATATTGGGGAAAGGCTAAATTGGCTGAGTACCAGTTGTAGCCATGCTTTTAAGGTTGGCCCTATGACACTTTCAATGTGTCAATGATGTAACATGTTACAAGGCCATCGTGATCATGTAACATGAAAACAAAGGTTTGCGGGCAGGGCACAGGCTACATGCTAACTCTTGAAAAACACAGTTATCTTATATGGCAACATTTATTGTTTATTCAACAAAGACCTCTGGGTCCAGGATGAAAGTGGTAATACTTTCAATCATTTCTATAGTCCTCACGTGGTTGCCAGTTAGGTCTCTGCTAAGGAAAAAGGGAAATTATAAACCAAACTGAAACAGTCAGGATGGTACCAACATGTTTTCTTGTACCAATATCTAGATTAGCTAGACTTCTGATTAATATGGTGAGGTAAAAGGCCACAGAAAAGTCATGCTTTACCACATAGACCCTAACAAACATCTAAAATCGACTCCTAACCAGACACCATTTAAGAAATTTAAAGATTAGCTGCAATTGGAGCCTTCTCCCACCCCAAACAGAAAATATCAATCATAGGAAGAGGGGGCCCATTAGAAAAGCAAGAGTAAACAGATAAATAAGTTGAAGCCTATTAGCAGCTGGATAAGAGATGCCCTGGAGTGCCCATCAACTTCAAAGGTCGGTATCTGGGTATAGAGGTCAAAAAGTCCAGAGTTCACAGTGCTCCAGGGATCTTGAAAATCTATAGTCCTATGACCCCTTTGTCCATATATGTAGAGAGATGGAGCCAGCATGGTTGTGACAGCAACATCTAAGGAAGTTGAAAATCCCCATCAATCTGACTTATGGTTTTCTATAGGGCAAGGGATCATCTGTTGTGTAAATAAAGAATTGGGAGACTGGGATGCTCAAAAGGGGAATTCTTACAAAAGTTAAAAAAAAAAACCTCAAAAAACCTCAATACTCTTACTGCTCTGGCAATAGATATAGAACCAGAAGACAGAAGGCCACTGATCAGGATTCTGGACCCATCCTGACCCCTGCAAGCTGGGACTTCATAGCAATTTGACTAGAGATTATCCAGAGTATCCTGGAGAGCACAATTCTAGGATTCTGGATGATGCATGGGAGGAAGGGACCTGCTAAAACATCTGAGAGCTCTAAATGTAGACATATCTCATTAAGTGGAAGCTGCAGTCTGAAGCCTAGGAAATCAAAGTTCTAACTTTGTTAAGACTAAACATGACCCAGCAATATCATCCAACAGTGTGAGAAAAAGAAAAAAACCCTGGAACAAAATCCAAAATTATGAATTGAAGATTGAAGTGTGAGTAGATAAAATAAGATTCTGAGCATTATAAATAAACATTATGCGCCAAGTCAAACAAATATTAACCTAGAAGAAGAAAGAAACTCCACAACTTTAGAGCATATTTTCTTTATTTCTTTTTTTTTTTCCTGAGGCAATTGAAATTAAATGACTTTCCCAGGGTCACACAGCTGGGAAGTATTAAGTGTCTGAGACCAGATTTGAACTCAGGTTGATCTGACTTCAGAGCTGGTGCTTTATCCACTGTGCCACGTAACTGTCCCTAAGAGTATATTTTCAATGGGAAAAAAAATCTTAAATATATATGAATACCTGAGTGAAATAAAGCAAGAGTTTTGTATAATGAAATTATAAGTGTAATAAGTTTTCTGAAGGAAAAAAAATAAAAGAATAAATTCAAAAAGTAATAAACTTTAGTAACAGACTTTGAAATTAAAAATATAACCTCTAAATCCATTAAGAAACCAACTAAGGCATTTATTTCAAAGACTGCAAAGGAAAACAAGAAGTATTCAAAAAAATGTTAAAAACTGAAAAAAATAAGAGAGCATATCTACTATTTAAAAAAAAAAAACTTGCCTGGAAAACAGGCAAAAACTTTAGGACTATCAGTCTTATTAGAAATCATGAACAAAAAATAATCTAGGTATAATGTTATAAAATCATTTATAACTGCTCAAACTTATTATTAGAACCAAAAAAGCAAAGTGAAAACAATGAGAACTCACTATTCATCAATTTCAAGACTCCAAAATTAAAATTCTCAGAAACAAAATATACAAAATCCAGAGTTTCCAATCAAAGAATATAACTGGTATTCTAAAAGAAAGAGTTCATGTATGAGGGAAGCAGTAAATCTTTGAAGGAGAAAAATCTTGGAATATTATATTTAAACCAACAAAGAATAAAGGCTCACAGAATAACTTACCCTGTAAATCTGAAAATAATTTTTTATTTTTCAGTTATGTCTAACTCTTCATGTTCTCTTTAAAGTTTTCTCCAAATCATAATGGTTTGCAATTTCCTTCTTCAGATCATTTTTACAGGTGAGGAAACTGAGGCAAACAGAGTAAATTACTTGCCCAGAGTCAACTATTTAAGGCTAGATTTGAACCTTCAAAGATGAGTCTTCCTTACAGTACTTTATCATTTATGCCATCCTCCTGCGCTGTTATATATTATAATATGAAAATTATTTTTTAGTGAAATGAGGGATTTTAAAGCATTCATTATAATAAAACCAAAGATGAATAGGCACTTTGAAATGCAAACAGTATAGTCAAGAGAAACCTAGAAAAGTAAGGATTATTTGAACAATTTAAGGAGATAAATGCTATGGACTATATACAGATATTATCAAGGATTCAAAGGAATTTTTAAAAAATGTTTTGGTTCATATTTCTATAAATGAAAGAGAAGAAGAAAAAAGGATGCAATGGGAAGAAATGAAGAACAGAATGAGTTTACTCATAATAGGAGTGCATAAGAAAAATGAAAAATATGGAGAAAGGGGTAGAAGGTGGAGTAATAATGTGACTTATTTTTATCAGGTTGAACTACTTAAAGGAAGGTTGAACACATATATAAACACACAGAAAAACAGGTGGCTATTGTTTTTAATAGAAGCACATTAAACAATTGAAATAATAATGAAATAAATGAAATAACAAAGGCAATAAAAATTTTAAGAGGGAGCAAAGGTTTGGAAGAGGAATAATCATAAGCAAAACAAACTTCAACTTTGAAGACTGGGTCTTAAAACATTTATTAAAAAGGGGAAAAGATTAGAAGGGATATAGAAAACTGGAAACAATCTTTATAGCAAATATCTCTGATTAAGGTATCATTTCTCAAATATATACAGAAACGAGCCAAATTTATAAGAATATAAGCCATTCTCCAATAGATCAATAGTCAAAGGATATAAATAGGCAATCTTCAGGTGAAGAAATCAAAGCTATCAGAAATTCTCTTTTGATTAGAAAAATGCAACATAGAACAATTCTGAGATACATCTTTATACTTATTAGATTAGCCAATATGACACAAAATGAAAGTGATACATGCTGGAGAGAATGTAGGAAAATTATGATAACTAATACACTGCTATTCAAGTTGTGAACTGATCCAGCGATTTTGGAAAGCAATTTGGAATTATGGCTCAAAATCTATAAAATTGTGCCTACTCTTTGATCCAGCAATACCACTACTAGGTCTATTTCCCAATGAGATCACAAAGTAAGGGAAAAGGACCTATGTGTGCAAAAAATATTTAGAGCAGCCCTTTTCATGATAAAAGAATTTTGGGTATTAAGGCAAAGACCATCAATTGGAGAATGATCTAAGAAAAGTCAAAAGTTAAAAAGGCATAACTGAAGAGGGAAATGTGCTTATCCATAAAGGCATCAATATAAATAAAATAATGTCCATATATACATCAAATAGCATGTCATAAAAATAATTGAAAGGAATAAAATAACTGAACTGATAAGAGAAATAGATAGTGAAACTATAATAATTAAGAACATTAGTATACTTCCTTTTGTAACTTAGAAAATTACAACTAAAAGATGCCAATGATTTAGTACAACCAGTAAGAACAACTTACATGAATAACACAATGTAAACAAAAATTAATTTTGAAAGGTTACACAATCAAATCTGTTCCTATTTTGCCTTCTCCTTCAATAATTCTAAAGACATCATCATATGTTCTGAGTTGGAAAGGACTTTAAAAATTACATTGTCCTACTAATACATTGTTCCTAGAGTTGTGAACTGATCCAACCATTCTGAAGAGAAATTTTCAACTATGTCCAAAGGGTTATCAAACTGTATGTACCTTTTGATCCAGTAGTGTCTTTCCTGGGCCTGAATCTCAAAGAGATCATAAAAAAGGGGAAAGGACCAATGTGTGCAAAAATTTTTGTAGCAGCCCTTTTTGTAGTGGCAACAATCTGGAAACTGAGTGGATGCCCATTAGTTGGAGAATGGCTGAATAAGTTATGGTATATGAATGTTATGGAGTCTCATTTTTCTATAAGAAAAAATCAGCAGGATGATTTCAGAAAGGCCCAGAGAGACTTACATGGACTGATGCTTAATAAAGTGAATAGAACCAAAAGAACATTGTATACAGCAACAACAAGATCATGACAATCTGTTCTGATGGAAGTGGCTCTTTTGGTTCACACCAATTCCAATAGACTTGCTTTTTATTTTTTTGCTGAGACGATTTGGATTAAGTGACTTGTCCAGGGTCACACAGCTAGGAAGTGTTAAATGTCTGAGGCCAGATTTGAACTCAGGTCCTTCTCACTTCAGGGCTGGTGCTGTATCCACTACACCATCTAGCTACCCCATTCCAATAGACTTGTGATATAGAGAGCCATCTGCATCCAGAAAGAGGATTGTGGGGACTAAATATGGGTTACAACACAGTATTTTCACCTTTTTTTGTTGCTGTTGTTTTTTTTTTCCTTTTTGATGTGATTTTTCTTGTGCACCATGATAAATGTGGAAATATGGTTAGAAGAACTGCACATGTTTAACTTATATTGAATTATTTGCTGTCTAGGGGAGAGGGAAGGGAGGGAGATAGGGAGAAAAATTTGGAACACAAGGTTTTGCAAGGGTAAATGCTGAAAACTATCTTTGTATATCGTTTGAAAACTAACAAAAAAGAAGAATAGTTCTAGTAATAAAATAGCAATAAAAACTACATAGTTCAATTCCTCCATTTTATAATTGTGGAAACTAAATCAAAGATAATTAAAATGTTTCACCCAAGGGTGCAAAATATATAGAAAAGCCATGATATGAATTTTTTTTGAGACTTCTGACTCAAAATGGGGATGGCTCTTTCTTCCACAACACATGGAAAGGCAGCCATTTGTACTGAGTAAAATAAGATATTCAATGAAACCAAAGTGTGAGAAATGAACTGGTGTTATCTGGATAAAAGAAGGATACATATGATAGTGAATAGACAGTAGTGGAAAGAATGGAATGACTTTATGGAAAGTATGGGTTGAGGCTGAAGCTGGTACAACTTCCAAATATACTATATTGGAGATTAGATCTTTCTCCATATCTTTAGAAGCAGCTGATAGAGTAATAGAGAGAGTGCTAGTCAGGAAGTCCTGAATTCAAATCAAACTACAGATTAACTGTAAGACCCTGGAAAAGTCACTTAACATGTGTTGATTAATAATACTAAAACCTTAGTGTTCAAATTGTAAACTACTGATAATAATACTCCCAAATCCCAGGATTCTAAGCAGCAAATGAGATACTTGTTAATTCAAAACAATCAAATAAACAAACAAAAAGGAACAAACACAAAACCCCTTTCACGATGCCTGAAATCATGGAAGAAGATGCTATTATATAAATACTTATTTTTCTTTCCTCTTGTATGTACATCAAATTGAAAAATAGTATTCAATGGTGGTTCGTTAACTTCTTTATAGCCTATAAGCCACACGTCATGTTATCTATACATTATACTTCATCTCTTCAATCAAGATTTTGAGCAAATTTTCCACCCTCCTACTTCCTTCCCCATTCCCCACACCTTGTGATTGGAATGTTCTCCTTTATCTCTGTTTTTTTTTTTTTTTTTTTTTTTTTTTTGGAATTCCTAACTTTTTTCAAAATTCAATTTGTACATTCTGATTCTCTAAGTACTTTTCCCTCTCATACTGTTGAACATTTAAATTATTTTTTTATGTACACACTATATTCCCCTAAATGAGTGTTTTTGTTTTTGGCATTTTTTAAATCCCAAGTACCTTGCAAACTTATTGTTATACTTTTAACAAATGTTTGTGGGTTAAATTTAATTTAACTAGAGGAATTAAAAATACTAAAACTAGTATTCAAATCAAGCATAGTATATCTTATTTGTATTTAAAAAGCTGTTTTTTGCTCTGAAATGTGTCTTTAAATGTGAGATGCCTGGTTCTGTACCCTCGGTACCTCTTTATTGCCCTTGCCTTTTTTTTTTTTTTTTGACAACTTATGAATTGGAAGAGCTAGAGTTAAATATTTTACTATGGAGCCTGATGGTTCATGGAAGGGTAGTAGAAGCATAATAAAAGTGAAATTACTTAAATTAATATACAGATTGAGTGCTATACTAAACAAATCATCAATGGAAAACTTTATAGCTGTAGATAAAGTAATAGCAATTATTTTTGGGGGGGAGGGAGAAACAAAAGATCTTGGATCTTAAAGGAAATAATCAGAAAAGTATCAGTGAAGTATGTACAAAATTATTATACTTTAAAGTATGGATTCTTACCTTAGAAAATATTTTGATGACTACATTTAAACATAATTATTTCCCCTTGATCATTTAAAAAGACATCATTCCTCGAAGAGGTCTATATGCTTCACCAGATTGCTATAATGTTTCAAGACACATATGTTAAAAACAAACAAACCTCCAAGTGTAATTTTTAGTGACTGTTCCACACTATCTTCCCCATATAAAAAACATGATTCAGGGTCCTCTAAGGCACAGAGATCTCATAGACTAAGCACAGTACTGGGGGTCTAATTTTGAATCAAAAGAGTTTCTTCTCTCTTTGGCTTTTTGAACTTTTCTGCAGTTAATCATTAAATATTTTCTATGAAGAATGAACAAAAATTATCCCATACCCAATATTTTTTCTTGATAAAAGATGGGGACCCTATTACTCATATATGCAGAAACTAATTTTGGGACTTTATTTTGAAGATTTTTTTCTAGATTAATTGCAGAAAGGTTCAAAAAGCCAAACAGAGAAAAAATTCAAGAGAGAAGAAACTCTTTTGATTCAAAATTAGACCATTTATGTACAAGTAAAAGTTTTTCATGAATAAATCAATGAAGATAGGATAAAAAGACAGAGAGTGAGAAAAGTCATACCAAATATCATTTTAAAAAGTCATATCTAAGCTATGTAAGAAATAGACATAAAATAGACACCAATGCTTCTTAGATAAGTGACTGAAAGATATGAGCAGTTTTCAAAAGGATTACAATTTACAAATAACCAAAGGAAAATATATTCTACAATATCAATAGTGAAAGAAGTGGAAATCAAAACAGCTAAAGTTATACATCAAAACTTGAATATTTTCAAAAAAGATAAGCATGAGAATAATCAATATTGGAAGAGTTGTGTGACGACAGGAACACTAATACATGATTGATAAAGCTCTGAGTCAATTCAAAGTTTCTGGCTATCAACTTTGAGTTTCACAAGAAAACTGATTAAATTTTCCATACTCTTTGAGCCTGTGTTCCCACATTCGAGTATATAACCCCAACAAAACTTTGAAACATTACTAGCAACTCTGTGGTATTAAAGAGGTAGAAACAATGGATTGGCATATGGTTAATGAAAAAGACCATGGTACATGAATGCACTGAAAAATTATTTTAAGATAAGAAATGATAGATTTTAAGGAACATGGAAAAACATGGGATGATTTGTATGAACTGATAAAGACTGAAATATAAAGAACCACAAGAACAATATGTCAAATGACAATATTAATGAAAATATAGTTTTAAAAAAAGTTGAATTCTGCACAACCAAAACAGGATGAAGGTCCTAAACAGAACAAATAATGAAATATAATGAGGGTTTTAGGTGAACAAATTGTATTACAGATGCAATTACTTTATTGAGTGTTTATACTTAATTTATTTCCTTGATACAAAGAAGGACTTATAATGGTAGATGGTAGAGGTCCATAAATGACTGTGATATAAATGTAAGAAACACATTATTTTTAATTTCTAAAACATTTCATTATATTATTAATTTCATTTACTTATTGAAGGCCTCAGATTCAAAAGGAGAGCTAGAAATAGAAGCTAAATCTCCTGATTTCTAGCACTGTGTTCTTTCCATTAGGCCACATTGCTTCTCAAGCTAAAAATAATTTAGCCTAAGGCCTTCTTCCTCCAGTCTCCTTTCTCCCCTCCCCTAGACTCATATTTGCAGGAAAACCAAGCAGCTACTGATGTTTTTTCATACGTTACTCTGAACCCTGTTGACTTAGAGTGGGAAGGAGCCTGACAGACTTGACAGGAGCCCAGATGGACATTGCTTGAACAGCCTGGCTTGGAAAGAAAGCATAACTGACTAACAACCCAAGCCCCAGAGGGGCCTCATTCAAAAGGAGTAAGCATGCTGCAGGTCAGGATTAAGGTGGCTTGGCAGAGGCACAAGGGGGGAAATGCATAGCGCCAGCCCCTACTAGGACTGGCTGATTTGTACACTTGGTGGCTTGAAAGGTAAACATTTTGCTACATCCTGCTAGTGATTTCTTTGCCCACTCCCTGAGGGTTTTTTTTTTTTTCAACTTTCCTGATTTGTCTCAGATTCAGAAATCCTTTTCATGAAGACTAATTTCCACTTTACCTCTACATCCAAGGTTGGGGGAATCACCCACCAGGCAGACTGTTTGAAATGTCAAAGGATCAAAGTCACCATTTTCCATCCTTGTATTGTCAAGGGTGTTTCCTTGTCCAATGCAGGACTATTATAGGTGTGGGTTTAGCACCAGAGTAGAAGCTATTGGACTGGAGAATATGACCAATGGAGTGTACAGGGAGCAGCTAAATGGAGAACCTGGAAGATAGCCTACAACCTCTCTGTAGTAGCTTTTACAAATGAGGTGAGGTTTTTGGTACAATCATTTTTCCCTGCTTGACATTTAAAAAAATTAATAATCAGTAGATAAGAGGATACGCTGTTCAGTGGGTAGACAGACTGTCTCAAGGCCAGTAGAATCTTGGTTCAAGTCTTAGCTCTGACATATATAAACTGAGTGATCCTGGTCACTTTGTGTTCTGAGCAATTTTTTGAAACTATCAATTGCAGCAAATATACTGAACTGAATTGATAAAAGGAATTTTCCTTATAGTAATTCTATTAAACCAAAGAAATCACAGTTCCATCCCTTACTGCTAATCAATAGGCATGATACAGTGTGGCAGAGTGAATAGAGAAAAGACCTGAGTTTGAGTCCTATGTCCTGACAAAAATTAGCTCTTTCAATGTGGGTGAGTCACATTATCAGATTGCTCTCTAAGATGCTAAATTATAAACCTGACAATCTCTATCATTTTGGGAAATCAATGAAAACACAGGTTCTTATATAGAAAATTAAAAAGTCAACACACCCTTGCTTTCTCTTTGTATATCAAGGTCTCTTAGATCTTCATTAGACCTTTAGACTCCTTATATTACCAACTCCAACCCTTTCCATACTGGCCTTTAGGAATTTAAATATAATAGCACCTACCTACTGGAGATGTAGTACAAATCAAATGAGATTTATAACATTGCAAACATTAAACCTCTATGTTATTATTTTTATTATATTGATACCAAATGAGAGGAATCCTTTTTTGTGGAGATACGACCAGACAACCAATATTTTTGCAGGTTCTCAGGTCTCTATTTCTTCTAGCTATGGAAGAACTAGAAATGACATTTTTCAACCCTAGTAACGTTCTTTTATACTGGCAAATAACTCAACATTAGTAATAGATATGATTTAATCAATAGAAATGGCATTAAAGTAGAGGCATTAATATTTCCAATGTCACTGTAGCCTAACAGCCATTGGATCTTTCCAACTGATTCACAGCAGAAACCTCCTCTATGTTTTGTCTCTCCTTATTAGGAGGTGAGATACTTGAGATGAGGATTGATTTACTTTGTTTTGGTATTTTCAGTGTTTCATTTTTTAAAATTGAAAAGGTATTTAATACTTTTTTCATTCATTTACATAATCAGATTTCATTAGAAAAGCCTCTAATATATTTCTCATTTGTTGATATAAGAATGTGATTTCATACTTTTGCTATTAATGTTTTCCTATATTTGCTATTAATATGGTTCTTCTATAGATCTTATGTTCCTCTTATTATTTAGGTTCTTCATATGTTTGGTAGAATTCATTTGTGAATCCAGCTGGCCATGGAGATATTTTTTTAGAAGTTCATTGATGACGTTTAATTTTTTTTTCTAAAATGGGAATCTTTAAGTAATTTATTTCCTTTTCTGTTAATCTGGGCAATTTATATTTCGGTAAACATTCATCCACTTTGGTTAGATTGTTGGTTTCCTGCCATACAGTTGGACAAAATATATCCTAATTATTACTTTAATTTCTATTTCATTAGTGTTAAGTTCATCTTTTTCATTTTTGAGGCTGGTGATTTGTTTTTTGTTTTTTCTTTCCTTTTTCTAATCAAATTAACCAAAGGTTTGTCCATTTTATTGTTTTTTTCATAAAACCAACTTTTAGGTTTTTTTGACTAGTTCAATAGTTTTCTTAGTTTCAATTTTATTAACTCTTCTTTGAGTTTCAGAATTTCTAGTTTGGTATTTAATTGGGGTTTTTTAATTTATTATTTTTGTAGCTTTTTTAGTTGCATGTTCAATTAATTGATCTCCTCTTTCTCTATTTTATTCATGTAGCTATTTAGAGAAATAAAATTTCCCCTAAGAATTGCATTGGCTATGTCCCTTAGATTTTTGTATCTTGTCTCATTATTGTCATTCTCTTGGATGAAAAATTTTTCTGTGATTTGTTGTTTGACCCACTCATTTTTTAGAATTAGAATATTTAATTTCTAATTGGTTTTTGGTCTTTCATTGGCCCTTTATTAAACATAATTTTTATTGCATGATGATCTGAAAAGGAAGCACTTACTATTTTTTCCTTTCTTCATTTGATGGTAAGGTTTTTATGTCTCAATACATGACCAATTTTTGTGTAGATGTCATGAACTGCTGAGAAAAAGCTTATTCCCTTCTGTCTCTATTTAACTTTCTCCAGAGGTCTATTATATCTAGGTTTTCTAGGATCCTATTAACTTTGGTTTCTTTCTCGTTTAATTTGTGGTTAGATTTGTCTGATATTGAGAGGGGAAGATTGAGGTACCTCACTAATATAGCTGTGCTGACCATTTTATCCTGTAACTTAATATATTCTCTAGGAATTTCTATGTTCTACCACTTGGTGCATATACATTTAATGTTTACTACTTCATGTTTATGATATCCTTTATCAAGATGTAATTTCCTTTCTTATCTTTTAATTAGATTTATTTTTACTTTTGTTTTATTTAAGATCAGAATTGCTACCCCTGCTTTTTTTTTTTTAACTTCAGATGAAGCATAATAAATTCTGTTCCAGCTTTTTACCTTTATTATGTATGTGTCTCTCTGTGTCAAATATGTTTCTTATAAACAACATATTGTAGGATTCTGCTTTTTAATCCACTCTGTTATTCCCTTCCATTTTATGCAAAAGTTCATCCCATTCACTTTCAGAGTTATGATTAGGAGCCCTATTTTTCCACAATCCCATCTTTTCCACTATCTTATCTTCTATCATCCCCGTCTTCTCTTACTTTTGCCCCTAGTATTTCTGCCCTTCCTTTTATCCAGTCCCTCCCTTTTCTGTCGTCTTTCTCCTCCTACTTCTTTATAGAGTTAAATAAATTTCTATAGCCAACTGAAGAATTAAGTTATACTCTCTTAGAGCCAAAACTGATGAGATCAAGTTTCAGACAATTCTCACCCCCTTCCCTTTTTTCCCCTCTATTGTAACAGGTCTTTTTACTTCTTCATGTGATCTAGTTGTTCCATTATACCTCCCCTTTCCTCTTCCAGTACAGACCTTTTATCACCCCTCAATGTCTTTTTCTTTGATATCATCACATTAGAGTACATTCAAAACCACATCACAATGAAATGATGACCCTGTCTGACCTAGTAACAGATATAATTCTCAAGAGTTCCAGATATCATTTTCTCATCTAGTGACATAAATAGTTTAAACTTTAAATAATATATTTTCCCCTGCTTACCTTTCTACACTTTTCTTGAGTCCTGTGTTTGTAAATTAAATTTTCTGTTTAGTTCTGTTTTTTTTTTTTTTTTCAATAGAAATGATTGAAAGTCTGTCACGTCATTGAAGATCCATTGCTTCCCCTGAAATGTGATGCTCAGTCTGGTGGGGGTAATTAATTCTTGGTTGTAACTTTTCCTTTCCTTTTGGAATATGGTATTCCAAGCCCTCTGATCCTTTATTATAGCATCTGCCAGATCTTGGATCCTGACTGTTATTTATTAATATATGAATTGTTTTTGTCTGGCAGCCTATAGCACTTTCCCCCTTAGATTGTAGTTCTGGAGTTTTGCAACAATGTTTCTTGGGATTTTGTTGTGTGATAGCTTTCTGAAGGCAATCAATGAATTCTTTCAATGAGTATTTCCCCTCTGTTTCTAGAATATTGGAGTAGTTTTCCTTGATGATTTCTTGAACAATGCTATCCACGTTCTTGTTTTGGTAATATCCTTCAGGTAGAGCAATAATTTTAAAATTATCTTTTCTGAATCTATTTTCCAGGTTAGCTATTTTTCTAAAAAGGTATTTCATATCTTGCATTTTTTTTCATTCTTTTAATTTTAACAGATTCTTCATGTCTCATAAAGTCATTAACTTTCATTTGTCCCATTCTAGTTTTTAATGTGTGATTTTCTTCAATTAGCTTTTGTATCTCTTTCTTCAGTTGGTTAATTATATGTTTGACAGTGTTGTTTTCTTCATTGAATTTTGTTTGCATTTGGCCATTTTTTTTTTTTAAGGAATTGCCTTCTTCTTTCAAACTATTGGCTGTCTCTTACATCCCTCTCATTTCTTGTCTAATTTTTTTTCTTCTACCTCTCTTATTTTACTTTTAAAGTATTTTATGAGCATTTTATGAGCAAGGCTTATTGGGCTCGAGACCAATTCATATCCTTCTTTGAGATTTCTTCTGTGGACACTTTGTCCTGTTCTGAATTGGTACTTTGGTCTACCCAGCACCATAGTAGCTTTCTATGGTCAAGGTTCTTTTCTGTTTCTTGCTCATTTTCTTTCCTTTTCTTTTAGTAATTCCTCTTTTTTCTTTTTACTTTTATGGTTGAGCTCTGCTCCTGGGATAAAGGGGGCACTGTCCCAAGCTTCCTGTGCATTTCTAAGCCTTGGGCTTAGGGGACCTGTGTGTTTGCAGAGGATAGTTTTACCTGCTCTTTTTTTGGAATCAGCCTGATTTCCCAGAGTTTGCCTTCTGAGCTGGGACTGGAGGCTGCCCCAATGATTTGCCCCTCCAGGGACCAATGTTTTAAATTGCTGTGGTAAAGACCCTCTCACAGGCTTTCCCAGAGTATGTCTGAGCTGGGCTGAACACCCTTTTCACCCCAGTGAGACTGACCTTTCTTGAAGTTTTCCCAACCTATCTTGAACTGGAGAGTGGTTTCATTCTGGCAAACTCTGTTCAGAGACTTGGTTTCATGTGTTTTTTGAGGAAAACTGAGTGAGCTCAAGCAGCTTTCTAACTTCAGCCCACCATCTTGGCTTCATCCCTGCAAGTTCTTGTTAGATTTCTTTAAATTTATTTTAGATAATTTTATTAGATTTTTAAAATTCCCACTTTTAATCTATCAATACAATATTTTTTTTTCTTTTCAATCTGTATATTTCTTCTCTGATTTTTACAATTTCCACTTATAAAATTCCATTTGAGTTCTCTCCCCCAACCTTTTCTGGCATGAGCAAGTTGGTTCACTAGATCAATCATGGTTAATGTTCTCAAGGTTTTAGGATCTACTCTGTGGGTGACTACTCTCTAAATATTTACATCTTTTATATTTCACCTGTTTCCTTTCCCTTTATAGTCAATAAACTCAGTTCTTTAACAAAGGGAGTTTCCTCACATGGCACAGTAAGAACAAAGATAACAAAATATTTCCCTAATATCCTAGACTACGCTTTCCAAAATAAATACAAAGTTCATGGAGGTTAGAAAATGGGTATGATTAAAAAATAAAAAGCTTTAAAAATCCAGTAGCAGCTCTAAAACAAGAGAAATAAATTAATAAATAAAAGTTCTCCTTCAGAAAGTAACCATATGTGCAAAAATGTTTGTAGCAGCCCTTTTTATAGTGGCAAGAAACTGGAAACTGCATGGAGGTCCATCAGTTAGGAAATGGTTGAATAGGTTATGGCATATGAATGGTATGGAATATTATTGTTCTATAAGAAATTATGAGCAGAATGATTTCAGAAAGACCTGGAGAGACTTACATGAATTGATGCTAAGTGAAATGAGCAGAACTAGGATTTCAATGTACACAGCCATAACAAAATTATACGATGATGGATATGGCTCTTTTCAATAATGAGATATTTCAAGCCAATTCCAAAGATCTTTTGATGATGAGACCCATTTGCATCTAAGGAGAGGACTGTGGAAACTGAGTGTGGATCACAACTTAGCATTTTCTCTTCTTTTGTTGTTGTTTGCTTGAATTTTATTTTTTCTCATTTTTTTTCCTTTTTGATCTGATTCTTCTTGTGCAACAAGATAATTGTATAAGATATATATATATATATATATATATATATATATATATATACACACCTATATATTGGATTACATATATTTTACCATGTTTAACTTATATTAAATTGCCATGTAGGGGAAGGGGTTAGGGAAAAATGGGGAGGGGAATTGGAATCCAAGGTCAATGGTGAAAAATTATCTCTATATATGCTTTGAAAATAAAAAGCTTCAATTTTTTTTAAAAAGAAAGAAAATGGTTATGAGTTTCAACTTCAGTGAGATGAGAAACATCTATGTACAAGAAAATGTACAATTTCAAAACTGTAGGTTCTCAAAAAACTTACTTTCTCTGAAAGATCGTCAAGAAATTTGACTGGCAAATATTAATTATAAACAAATCATTCCATTGTTCATTAGGGCTGCTTCTGTAAAGGGCACATCTGATGTGGATGAGTCAATTCATTACTACTTTGGGTCAAGTAGGCCACTTGTCTAGTTAACTGCATCTTCATGGGCTTGACTAATGCTGGGCTAGGTCAAACACAGCCAGAGAGACATAGAAGGCTTCTATTAAGAATAAAGCAGATGTCTAACCTTCTAGCTTTTCATAAGACAGAGCATCAGTACTGGGAAAGGTCAAATCATTAGATAATTTGTGCTCACTTTTTATTGAATTTCTACAGTCCTTATCTCCTTCAGCCTCTTACTCATTTAAGTATTACTAAATTCATTTCTAATGAAGTATTATAATACTCTTTTAAATAAAAATAATAACTTTAGTTGAGGAATGGCAAAAGCCTCACATTTTTGATTCTTTTAATTCTTAGATTTGCTATCTTTAGGTATGAATTCTCTACTCTTATTGACATGTATTTCCTAGCTCAAAGTTTTTTCTCTCAAGGAGGGAATTCTATGTATGGTACAAAGGCCAATTACATATTTTTCTATTTTCCATTTTTATTAAAGCTTTTTAATTTTCAAAAGATATGCATGGATAATTTTTCAACATCAACCTTTGCGAAACCTTGTGTTCCAATTTCCTCACCCTTCTCTCCACCTCCTCCCCTAGATAGCAAGTAATCCACTATATATTAAACATGGTAAAATATATATTAAATCCAATATATGCATACATATTTATATAATTACATTGCTGCACAAGAAAAATCAAATCAAAAAGGAAAAAAAATGAGAAAGAAAAAGTGTAAGCAAACAATAACAAAAAGTGAAAATGCTTTGTTGTGAAAAACACTCAACTCCCATAGTCCTCTCTCTGCGTGTAGATGGCTCTCTTCATCACAAGTTCATCGGAACTGGTCTGAATCATCTCATCGTTGAAAACAGCCACATCCATTAGAATTGATCATTGTGTAATCTTGTTGTTGCCATGTATAATGATCTCTTGGTTCTGCTCATTTCACTTAGCATCAGTTCCTATAAGTCTCTTCAGGCTTCTCTGAAATCATTCTGCTGATTGTTTCTTATGGAACGATAATGTTCCATAACATTCATATACCATAATTTATTCAGCAATTCTCTAATTGATGGGCATCTACTCAGTTTCCAGTTTCTTGATACTACAAAGAGGGCTGTCACAAACATTTTTGCACATGCGTGTCCCTTTCCCTCCTTAAAGATCTCTTTGGGATATAAGCCCAGTAGAAACACTGCTGCTCAAAGGGTATGCACATTTTGATAGCCCTTTGGGCATACCAAATTGCTCTCCAGAATGGCTGAATTACTTCATAACTCCACCAACAATGTATTAGGGTTCTAGTTTTTCCACATCCCCTCCAACATTCATCATTGTAGCCAATCTAAGAGGTATATAGTGGTACCTCAGAGTTGTGTTAATTTGCATTTCTCTGATCAAAAGTGATTTAGAGCACCTTCTCATATGACTAGAAATGGTTTTAATTTCTTCCTCTGAAAATTGTCTGTTCATATCCTTTGACCATTTATCAATTAGGCCAATTATATTTCATGGACTTTTTATGCAAAGAATAAATGAGAAGAAAATTATTGAAACTGTCTATGGCCTGGGTCCAGTATTTCATTGGATTCTTCATATTTGTTGAGCTTTGAATAACTTATGCACTTTCCAAGATGTAAAATATTCTCTTTACATTAAGAAAGTATCCCCATTTTATTTTAGAATTATCAACATCAAACTCTGTTAATTCTACCTCCCTGTGTTACACACACTCTCTCTCATACCCCTTCTCTTACTTTTCCCTGACATTGCTTTCTTTATTTCTTAATTTTAGTTTCATGTAATTCTATGTCAAACTTTATGCATGTATTCAACCTGTTTCTGTATGTTACTGTACTTAACTTTGTCTGTGACCCTTAAAGAAATTTGGCTTTTGAATGTCTCTTTTCTTCCCATTAGAATATAATCACTTTATCATTATTTAGTCTCTCTTAATTGCTCGAGTGTATTTACCTTTCTAGATTTATTTTGACTTTCATGGTTGTATTTCAGAGTTGGCACCCTACTCTGTTTTTTTCATTAGGAGCTTAAAAGATCCCTATCCTGTTAAAACTTTATTTTTTATTTAGGATTATATTCATTTATAACATAAACTTTTATTGATTTTAATTCTTTACTTCTTGCCTTCTAAACCATTATACTCCAAGATTTTTTTCTCCCAATCACCATTTAATTTTCTATGATGCTCATTTTGGATCTTTAACACATAAAAATTTTATTTCTGACTTCCCTATGTTTTTTCTTTGACTTATCTAACAATTTGAACTACTGCTGAACTGAAAAGACTGGGATTTTATGCCCTCCCACTCTTTTTAAATCAGATCTTCTGCTAAGAACCCAAATAAATATATATTGAATTTATTGCTAGAGGAATTCCAGATCTATAATGAGAGGGAAGAGTATTATTTCCTTACTTCTTAGCTTTTGTCACTTCTAATCTAAAGTCCCAAAGTAAATGCTACTTAAAGCTCAGGTTTGACTCATCTCTGAAATATTCAGATTTTAGATTTAGTTAAGAGAGTTATTCAGTTCTGCTTTTAAGACAAATATCATTAAGAAAAAAAATAACAAAAAATAATAAAGAAATGACAATACTATAGAGTATTGCCTTGTTCTGGAAATTTGATTTTTAAGAAATTAAACTACAATGTAGAGTCCAAATAATTTCCTCCAGGTTCATGTCTTTTAAAAAAACAGGTTTCTCTGACTATCAGTAAGCTCTAACTGAAGGGTCCCGGATCCCTATCTATCAAATTTGCAAGATAGTCTTTCAAACTGGATTCAATATTTTATCATTTATGCAAAAAAAAAGAAAAATAAAACAGAAGCAGCATCCAGGAAAAGATAATGATGAATGTTGGAGGTAATGTGGGAAAACTAGAACACTGATACATTGTTGGTGGAGTTGTGAATGAATCCAACCATTCTGGAGAGCAATTTGGAATTATGCTTTAAAAGTTATCAAATTGTGCATACCCTTTGATCCAGCAGTGTTTCTACTGGGCTTATATCCCAAAGAGATCTTAAAGGAGGGAAAGGGACCGATATGTGCAAAAATGTTTGTGCAGCCCTCTTTGTAGTGGCAAGAAACTGGAAACTGAATGAAGCCCATCAATTAGAGAATGGCTGAATAAATTATGGTACATGAATGTTATGGAATATTATTGCTGTGTATGAAACAACAAGCAGGACAATTTCAGAGAGGCCTGGAGAGACTTACATGAACTGATGCTAAGTGAAATGAGCAGAACCAGGAGATCATTATACACAACAATAACAAGATTTTATAATGATCCATTCTAACGGACATGGCTCTCTTCAATAATGAGATGACACAAACCAGTTCAAAATGTTCAGTGATGAAGAGAGCCATCTATATTCAGAGAGTGGACATTAGGAACTGAGTGTGGAACACAATATAGCATTTTCACTCTTTTTGCTGATATTTGCTTGCATTTTATTTTGCTTCCCTTTTTCTTGCTTGTTTGATTTGATTTTTCTTTGTGGCATGATAATTTTATAAACATTCATGCATATATTGGATTTAACATATATTTCTACCAAGTTTAACATGTATTAGACTACTTGCCATCTAGGAGAGGACATGGGGAAGGTGGAAAAATTGGAACACAAGGTTTTGCAAGGGCTAATTTGAAGAATTGTCCACACATATGTTTTGAAAAATAAAAACCTTTAATAAAGAAAAAAAAATGGCTGGGGCACAAGCTCATCATTTTATGAGCAGTCCAAACCTTGCAACATTTGGAATCTTTTAAATTTGGCTATATCCTTCCTGGGCATTTTCAGCATGTGGTTTTAGAAGTTAAACATTAGATTCCTGCAACATTCACTATGAGCTCTGATTTTAATATTGATGTTGAAAGGCTTTTGTATGTATATGTGTATTCATATGTGTGTTCATATGTTAAACATTTTGTGATTCTTAAAAATATGACTTTTCCACATGTAATATTGTGAACTGTTTTTTTTAAATTGTCCCCAAGCCCAACTCACTGTCCATTAGCAAAGTATCTTAGAGAAGCATGAAATGAAGTACTAATTTAATATGCTGTCTATCCAAATGCCTATTGCATTTTATTCAGTTAGCAATATGTATCCACTTGTTATTTCTTGTGTGAATGTCTAGGTTGCATTCATATTCAAGGAGATCAGGACTATACTATCTGCAAACCAGAGTGTGAACACTAACTCTTGATATGCTAGGAAACCCTATTTTCTTCAGATTCTGTTAAAGACTCTTTCTAAGATACTGAAAAAAGAACATTTTTGATGACAGTCTTTCTCCTCATTTTATACCTTAAACAAAGGATCTGAAAACATAGTTATGCTTGTGCTTGTATTCATTAAGAAACTTGATTATATATCTGTATATAGATAGAAAAATACAAATATAGATAAATATGCACAAGTGCGTGTATGCATGTGTATGTGTGTGCATATTAGCATGAAAAATTTTTCTGGAGTAAAGCTTTTGGCTGAATCAAAATGCTTTTTGTTTCCATGATCCATAAAAATTGAATACCAAAGGATCTTGTGTATTCAATATCTTTTAGACAATTGTATGGTTGTTATAAAAATAAGTAAAAATGAATAAATATCATCAATGCCATCTCAGGATGGTATATGAATACAGCTATGAAAAAGCTCTAAAGCAATAAAAGGGAAAAGTGAATTGTTAGTTGATTTAGTGTTATATTAATCATTAATATTGTTATATTAATTGGTGACTGGGAAAGTTCTAAAGTATTGTCCATTATACAGAACAAGACAAGCACAGAACACATAAAACTGATTACTGTACTGATGAACTTTTCTGGACAACCAGATTTTGATAAAATTTACCATAAACTCTTATGATGGACACTATCAAAGGCCTTGGCCAGATCTATAGATGTTATATATAGATTTCTCTTGCTATTTCTCATGGAGTTGTTGGGTAGTAAACACTACATCAACTATTCCTCAGCTCTTCTGAAGCCACAGGGGCTGTCAGGTATATATTCTTTTTCCAGGTATAAGATCAATCTATAATGTAGACTCTGGCAAGAAGCTTTTTTTTTCATATCAGCTTCAACTTATTTTTTTTCCTTTTTTGATAAAGCTTTTTATTTTCAAAACATATAATTTGCAACATTCACTTTTACAAAACCTCGTGTTCCAAATTTTTTTCTTCCCTTTCCCCCACTCCCTGCCCTAAACAGCAAGCAATCCAATATATATTAAGCATGTGCAATTATTCTATACATATTTCCACAATTATCATGTTGCACATGCCTAGAGTAGGCACAGACTATTAATTAAACATTCCAGGGAATCCTTGGGAGGAATGGAGTTGGAAATAGCTATAGCAATGATCATGTAATATTGAAGACTTATACCTCTCGTGATCTTGTATTCCATTTAACTAAACACAATAAAACTTCATGGATGCACTCTTGCAGCAAACACTGGCATTTATTTGATAGAGTATATGATTGTTAGGGAAAGAGACAGACAGGATGTGAGAGTGACGAAGAGAAGGAAAGGGTGTCATAAGATATGATGGGGTACAGAAAGGTTTACATTAATTGGAGTATGATAAGGTGTATAGATTAATGAGAATGGGATAAAGAGGGAAGGAAAGGATTCCTGGGTAGAAGGAGGTTAAGTAATAATAAGAAGGCAAATTAAGGAGTAAAATTAAAGTAAAAGAGTTAGCAGGGAAAGGGAATAAAAGATATATATAAACACTACAACAAAGATCAGGATTAGAATTTATATTAAAAAAAAAGTAAGGCTAGTAATCATTGATCTTAGACAAAGTCAAATTTTAAAAAGATTCAATTAATGAAGAAAATGACATATGTCAGCCATATTAAAATTGTTTTAGGTGCATATTTATATATGAGTAAGTTCATATGTGTTTGTGTTTGAGTATATGTAGGTATGTTTGCATTTAAGTGTATATATGTATATATAGATGGATATAGATATACGTATGTGTGTATATATGTATGAGTATATGTACGTATATATATATATATCTATATATATACATGCACATATAGACACAACTACAGCTACATATGCACACACACATACGCACATATTCATATATATATATATATACATACATACATATATATTTGTGTGTATATGTATATAGAAATATACCTGTAATTAATAGTAGCCTGCTTTGGAGAACAGGAGAGGGGATGAAAGGGAGAAAAAGAATAGAGGAAAAAGTACACAACAGACAACAAAAGAATAATCTACAATATTTTGAATTCCCCCTAATGATCTGGTGGGCACATGACAATGTTCTTTTTTGTTTTGTATTCCTTTTCTATTTTCTTTTTTCTTGTGTTTTTTTTTTCAAATAAAAAAACACATTAATCTTGATAAGTTTAGTGGAATTTTGTGAATGGAATATGACTAACATTTTACATAAGTCTGTGTTTTTAATCATTGGTATAAATTCTTCCTATATTTAATCTAATAAATAAGGAGGAGGTTAACAAGATACAAGTTGTTTATCTTTTACTGAATATCAACAAGGGAATAGGCTTTAAGCAGTATATGTTAATGTTCATTAAATATTCACTGGAGACATTTTGTTAAAGCTCTAACAACCTTTTCCAGAATTAAGATTTTAGAAGCAGAATGTTAAGAATGATTTTCTATATCCAAGAAAAAAAAAGTATATTTTATATAGTTAAAAAGTAGAGAAACTTGAGGAGCCATACTTAAGCATTTTCTACCTTTCCTCTGGAGTCAAAATCCTTTCGTGGACAGCAGTAATGCCATTATAACAGGGGCCAAAAACATTAAAAAACATTTTAAAGTTACCACTGAAAGGAGAGAGTGGTACATTTAGACTCTTCTTTCTCCATTAATAGAGTTACCAGAGATGCCTTGTCCCCTTTTGGGTCATAAATTGAGACATCACTCAGCAGTTGTCCTGGCAAATTTCCCCCAGAAAGGCCACTTATGAAGTGACTAATAGCAGCAGAGTCTAATTTACTTAATGTTTTAAGCCATTGGAGGGGAGAGGTATAGAGTGGGATTAGGAATGGAATCAGGTAGGAACCACAAATGTCCTTAGACAGAAGGCCCAGCTCAAGGTTGTTCCATAATCTCCCCTGCTTCCCTTCTTCTTTTTTGTTTTTTAACAAAAGAGACAGACAGACATACAATGTATATATTATCTTGTAGGAATCAGGAAACAAAACCCAAATCCTAAGATCAGAAAACACATTAAAAAGCCAAGATCCATGTAATCTGGAATGAACATTACCCCACAAGCTGAGTTTCCTAAATGTATGAGGATACTCCAAAAGTCAGGGAGGAAGAGAAGATTATAAATGTAATGTAATATGCATTTTCCCTAAGTCTGGAAAACTGAGCTTATTGGAATCAGTCCTTAGCTCTAATACTGCTACTAAACTCTTTCTACTTCACAGATCTCCTCCTAAATTAACCTTTTCCTTTAAGTGCTTTATGCCAGTGAAGAGAGTTCACTACTCTATGAAGAAAGTTATTAAAAATTCTACTTTGGGGAAGTTTATTTCATAAGAAGAATGGAGAATGATGCTCCTCCATAATAAGAGAATGAACTCTATTTTCTGAAGGGGTATTTTTTTTTTTTGCCTTGTTCTTTTTTTTCCCCTCGTTCCTAGGTTTTCAGGCACACCAGTGTAATAAGATTTACTGTATGGAGCCTGGTAAAGTGATGACAATCTTCTCATATTCTTCATAGTTAAAGCTCAACTTGTTTTGCTTCAACTCTATAGGTCAGTTATGTCTATAGGCTATTGTTTAAGCTAACCAGGACATGATCCTAGAGATTTCATAAGTTTCCAAGTCCAAGGGACAATTCCCTACTGCTATAATAGCAAGTCTTAGCCTACCTCTAGGGAACACAATTCAGGCCGGTAAGATTAATCCATATCAATTCTAGATTCAGTGATGTAACAAAAAAAGTACTTGTTTGAAGATGTTTGAAGACCTAGTAATCTTCTTTTTGACTTTTTGAATCCCCAAAAATATGGATTATAATTCAGTTTATTGGACCATTATGAAAGCAACCCAGAGAACAAGGTGACTCAACAAATCTGAGATACCATCTACATTGTGATGGGCTTCTTGAAGTATTTTTTTGCCCCTGGATATGCAGTCTGGGTTGAGGGAAAGTGCAGCATGTACTGAGAATGAATTCCAGTTAGAAGAGGGGAAGGGGGGGGGGAGCAGGGAGTGGTTGAAGTGCCAGTGTTTTTATGAGTGTAAAGTCACGTACTTGGGTGTTTCAGTGCCAAGGGGAATAAAAAAAAAAATAGGTGCCTTAAAGCAGAAATGACCACATTAAGCAAGAGAGCATTATAAGAAATATAACTAGTGGGAGCAAGGTTGTCCTGATAGGAGATTTTTGCAAAATGACTAATTTCTGGGGAAGAAAGTATCAGATTTTGCTTTCTTGATGGCTATGAAAAAGTCCATTGATTATACTAATAGTTGTTTCCCACTTTTCTTTCTTATTTTACTTATCTTTTATGTACTCTGAAGTTAGATGCTTTGAGAAAAGCTAGTTGGATAATCTCACACCATTAGAATAGCAAAATGAGAAAAAGTGGTATGGAACTGAAAGAGACAGAGACAGACTCAGAAAGACAGAGATAGAAAGAGATAAAAGAGATAGAGAGACTGAAACAGAGACAGAGATTTCTTTTATCTCATATTTTAAAGGCACAGCATTTCTTTGTCATGCAACGATATAGGCATTAAATAAAAGTAATAATGGATTAAAACTATAATTTTTATTAAATCATAATGAGAAAGTACTTAATAAATGTTAGATTAGCTAATTGTAGCAACTTCAAGAGATATTTTCAGTCCAATTTATTGACTCACAAAAGATGTAGATGCAGTGAGAAACTGCTTTCATTGGTTAAAAAATTAAACAAAACTCCATTTCTCCCCATCCTCCAATGATTATGAAAAAGTCTTATTGATAACCAAAAGATTGACACTAAGAAATATTCCACAATAATATGGACACCCTATATAATAAATAATATATAATACCCTAATAAAACTAGTAGTAATAAAACTACAGAGAATATGTACAGCAATAATAAGTATCCAGAATATGGATAAATGGAGAGGAGGTGAAGGAACGAAGACAGAGGTGGGGAGAGGAAGAGAGTGAAAGGAAGGAGAGGGGAGTAGAGGGGAAGGAATGGAAGGGCAAGAGATAGACAAACAAACAGACAGAGAGGGAGGGAAAGTCCCAGAGACAGTGAGACAAAGACAGAAAGACACACACACACACACACACACACACACACACACAGAGAGAGAGAGAGAGAGAGAGAGAGAGAGAGAGAGAGAGAGAGAGAGAGAGAGAGAGAGAGAGAGAGAGGCAGAAAGAAGTTTAAAAGATACAAGGAGAGAATTTAAATATAAAATTGAACTATTAAGAAATTAGAGCAGAAAATCATTAAGAGTAAAAGAGTGATCATTCCTCATTTAATTCATATTTTGGATTGAACATTCTTTGGGAGTTATAAGAAACAAAGGGCATGATTGCTAACAGTCAAGATCAGATGTACAAATCTTCAGCTACTAATCTCTCTGCATACTATATCAGGTAATAATTCCAATGATCATATCAGTGGAAAGAGTTCACCCCAGAAACCCTGGGGCATAACTCTTACCTAGCATCATATATAATCCAAAATCCCTCAGGAAACTCAAGGGCAAACAGAAATGGAACATTTTCCTCTATTTTATCTGCCATCCCTTTCTTAATTCCATCTTTGTATTTTATCTAAAAGGAGGCAGTTTTTTAAAAGGGTAATGGCCCCCACTGGAGATTTATAAGCTGGAAAGACTTCGGCCCTCTCCAAAACAGACACAAGGAGTTGAAGTATTGAGGGTGGATTGAGTTTAAGTGCTTTTAGTGTTTATTTGAGTAAAACAGGTCCACTTTTCCTACGTTTACCTAATGGTGTTTCAGAGAAAGAGTGGAAAGTTTATAGCAGAGAGAAATCTTACTTACTGAGGGATTTGTGTGACAGGCAGTCACTGAATCAGACAAAATAAATTAACAAAAATTTAATTAGCTTGTATCATTCTTGTCAAAGCTGACAACTAAAACATGGAGAAAAGATCATGTTTTTCTCCAGAGAGTGTTTTATTTCTTTTCCTCATCTGAAAAGAAACTTTAACTTATACA
This sequence comes from Antechinus flavipes, assembly GCF_016432865.1. Classification (NCBI taxonomy): domain Eukaryota; kingdom Metazoa; phylum Chordata; class Mammalia; order Dasyuromorphia; family Dasyuridae; genus Antechinus; species Antechinus flavipes. Next base: position 153,536,620 of record NC_067401.1, read on the forward strand.
ACTATTTATAGATTTTACACGGAGTGCTGTTTCCTGCATTTCAGGAAGGTTCAAGAGTTAAATCAAAAATGGTCTGGGGGACTTAACTTCTCCCCAAGCCTGTCCCTACCCCCATCTTTTTCTTTACTTGAGAACCCCAGATCTGGTCCATTAGCTCAGTCATTTTTGCATGTATTTTCTAAGAGGGAATTCAGCCACATACAAAATCTATCCAATGAATGGGCCAATTGCCATGACTTCCATTTTCTCACTGATGTCTTATAACTTAGTCCACACTCCATTTCAGAGAAGAAAATATTCAGAAGACTACAGCAAGAATGATGAGGAGATTAGTCAAATGAGAGGAAAAATATAAATGTGATCTATTTAATGGAAATACTCAAGTTACTAGTACAGAGATGAGTCTGGTTTGATTTTTTCAATATAAGGAACTACCAAAATTTCCTAACAGAAGTGCCCTGCTAATAGGAGGTAGGTCCTTTGATCATGTCATTTTGGTTTATATGGTCATTTCTGCATTAAGACATCTGAATACCATAATTCCTCATAAAACTCATCTTTGTCTGAATAACTAAGTCTTGGGAAGGTACCAAAGTCACATTGAAGTTAAGATGTATGCCCAGGGTAATTCAGAGAGTATTAATAGAATCGAATAATTCAAACTCAGGTATTTTTAATTCTAAATTCAGCATTTTAAAAAAATTCACCACTTATACTGTTTCAACTTATTATAGCTAATATATATTGATAACTATTGCCATCCATCCCTTCATGGATTTCTGCATAACCCTTGTCCCTGCTTCTCATAGGAGCCAAAGCTATTGCGGTACAGAAGAACCCTTGTGCAAAGGATGTGAAATTCCTATCACCTGTAGAAATTAATTCCTGAAAATTACCCTATGATGCTATTATTATTATTATTGTTCATTTATATCTTGGTCTAGAAAGACCTGAATTTAACTTGTACCTTTGGTATATTTATACTAGCTTAATAACCAATATATATATAATCAAGTTATATACACACATATACATGTATGTTTATGTACAAATACATATATTTTATTGTTGCTATTTTCTCATTTCAGTCATGTCTGTGTCTTTGTGATCCCATTTGGGGTTTTCTTGGCAAAGATACTGGCGTGGTTTGTCATTTCCTTCTCTGGTTCTTTTTACAGATGAGGAAACTGAGGCAAACAGGATTAAGTCACTTGCCCAGGGTCAAATAGCTAGTAAGTGTCTGAGGTCACATTTGAACTCAGGTCTTCCTGACTTCAGATCTGGTGCTTTATGTATCAGCTATATATATACACACATGTAAAAATAAAAAAGATATATGCATATACCCACATATATACAAACATATATAAAACAAACACATATATATGATGTCATTTTGAGATTTTTAGCACTAAAAAGCAAAAGACCATGTGCTGTGGGAATGACAAAGTGGCCATGTTCTATGCTACTTACATTCCAAGGAACTAGAGAAGTGATTTCTCTTTTGTACTTATAATCAATAGTACAGAAGTTAGTATTTCATTTTTCTCTTCATATGTCACTTATATCAACTTTGTCTCCACAATGACAGAGTAAAATCTTTGAGGTCAGAGAGTATATATTATCTACCTCAAACAAACAAATTTTACAATTATCAGTCATCATTTAGCACAATAGTAGTTTAAATGAAGAGGAATTGTTCCATTAATTATTTGTTTGAAATTTTTTTAAAAAACTGGCTTTCTAATGAGGGATTAACAGCAATTTACACAACATCATGGACAATTCAGGATAATCCTTATATATTAGTCATTACTTATATATTCCTAGTAAACAATAAATGGAAATGGAAGAAATGAAGGCCAAGGAAACAAAAAGGAGGAGTAAAGGAAACAAAATTTTTCTTATAAGAAACCCTAGGAATAAAATAGATAATCATTTTGCTTTGGGGAATAATATTAGAAACATAACAATCTAAAAAAAATTAATTCTTAAGATACCATACTGATTCTACAATATGGCATTAAAAAATTGCTTTACCTACCCTTCCTACCTCCCCCCCAACTTTGACTATCCCTTCAATCATTCCCTTTTCTGTTTCTCTACTAGGGAGAAATATACAGTGAACATTTACTTAACAATTAAAACTTAATAGCAAAACTTTCAAAGTGGTATTGGGCAGAGAGTCAAAATCTACATTTTAAGAAAGTGTTTTAAGAACATATAATGAACAAGAGTCTGTATAGTTTTTTCTTCCTTTTTTCTGGCTTGGCTATATGTTTTTTGTTGTTCTTATTATTGTTTGTTTTAGTAACATGTAAGAATGATCATAGGGATTAGCTAATAGACATCCTCTTTAGACCTTTTGCTCCTGGAAATCTCTCCATTTTTATATTATTTTTTATTTTTCATCATTTCCATTTTTAGGGCTTCCCATTTCAATGGCCAAGAATATGAAAATAAAGAGAAAATGCAATGGGAATTTAAATCTATGATCCTGAAAATTATTGTTGTCCATGGAGGCAACTGAAAGAGATTGGGTTTTAGTGTGCTTCATCCCTAATGGCATTAAATATTCCTAAAAAGGGTTGCAAATTTTAATTACACTCTATTTTGCAAGTTTTTAAACTTATAATATATCCAAAGATATAGCCTCCACATCTGTATCATCCACAGAACTATAACAAAAGAAAGTATATTCTGGACTTGCAATGAGAGGTTCAGAATTAAAGAAAATGATAGTGGAGACCTTCCATTTTGGTCCTTGGCAAAGTGCCCAATACAAATCCAGATAGAGGAGACAGCTCCATTACAGAAACAAAACTGATTTCCTTTAACTGGTTAGGGATAGGGGATTTTAAATTTTCCAAACAAAGTTCTGGTTCTTTCTCTAAACACCTCCTCAGGGCATGTTTACCATCCTTAAACTGACAGAATCTTCTAAATGTTAAACTGCACAAAGACTTTTGGAATATATATTATATATTTAACATAGACATTATGTCCTCCTCTATGTGAACCAAATGTGCCTCATTTTACCATTTCCCTAGAGTTCTCTAGTACCCTGAAGGTCTTTCTTTCTTTCTTTCTTTTTTTTTTTTTTTGAGGGGAGAGAAGTGTCTCTCATTCTCTGCTATTGACTACTAGAGCCATTCTACTGATTATGTTTTCTCAGTTTTAGATGTTCTAACATGCTAGGTCCATTTAATGGCAATATAATATTCACTTCAAATGTACAAGAGCAAACAATCAAACATCACTTCAATGCTCCAGGGGACTAATATCCCCGTTTCCTCATACCATTTCAGAATCTAGGAAACAGTTTGACTCAGTTTCTATATATCACGAATCCCAACAAGTTTCAAGTCCTAACTCTCACCCCCTCCTTTTTTTTTTCCTCTAGGTTTATGTTCCAGGATCTTGGAGTTTCACAGCTTCTCTCATAGACTGGCTGCAGTAAAGAGTTTAAAATCTTGGACTCCAGGGTTCCTGTGACTTAAGCTCTTATATCTAGATATCTAGATATCTATTCCTTGTACTTAGAATTGAAAAAGATGAAACAAATTAAAACTCTAAGTCTGGGTTCTATGACTTGGGGTTGTGGTAGGCCTCAGGCCCTTCCCACTTATTACATGGCATCACATCTGTGAGCAAATAAGTTTTAGATTTGGCAGGACAAGAGAGAGATTTTCCAGTCATAGAAAATTTAAAACATAGCTAGTTCCACCTATACAGTCAATAAGTTTATAGCAGAACTGAGATTCAAAAATATCTCAAGAGGCCGAAATAATATCTACATCTTATAGGATAAAAATCTAAAAGGATGATATATTAAAGTCTATCTTGGAGCTAAAAAATCAGTTAAATTTTTTTTTTAAAATTTTTTATTTAATAATTACATTATATTGACACTCATTTCTGTTCCGATTTTTTTTTTCCCCTCCCTCCCTCCACCCCCTCCCCTAGATGGCAAGCAGTCCTTTATATGTTGGATATGTTGCAGTATATCCTAGATACAATATATGTTTGCAGAACCGAACAGTTCTCTTGTTGCGTAGGGAGAATTGGATTCAGAAGGTATAAATAATCCGGGAAGAAAAACAAAAATGCAGATAGTTCACATTCGTTTCCCAGTGTTCTTTCTTTGGGTGTAGCTGCTTTTGTCCGTCATTTATCAATTGAAACTCAGGTCTCTTTGTCAAAGAAATCCACTTCCATCAAAATATGTCCTCATACAATATCGTTGTCGAAGTGTATAATGATCTCCTGGTTCTGCTCATTTCACTTAGCATCAGTTCATGAAGGTCTCTCCAAGCCTCTCTGTATTCATCCTGCTGGTCATTTCTTACAGAACAATAATATTCCATAACATTCATATACCACAATTTACCCAGCCATTCTCCAATTGATGGGCATCCATTCATTTTCCAGTTTCTAGCCACTACAAACAGGGCTGCTACAAACATTTTGGCACATACAGGTCCCTTTCCCTTCTTTAGTATTTCTTTGGGATATAAGCCCAATAGAAACACTGCTGGATCAAAGGATATGCACATTTTGATAATTTTTTGGGCATAATTCCAGATTGCTCTCCAGAATGGTTGGATTCGTTCACAACTCCACCAACAATGCATTAGTGTCCCAGTTTTCCCGCATCCCCTCCAACATTCATCATTATTTTTTCCTGTCATCTTAGCCAATCTGACAGGTGTGTAGTGGTATCTCAGAGTTGTCTTAATTTGCATTTCTCTGATCAATAATGATTTGGAACACTCTTTCATATGAGTGGTAATAGTTTCAATCTCATCCTCTGAAAATTGTCTGTTCATATCCTTTGACCATTTATCAATTGGAGAATGGCTTGATTTCTTATAAATTTGAGTCAGTTCTCTATATATTTTGGAAATGAGGCCTTTATCAGAACCTTTAACTGTGAAAATGTTTTCCCAGTTTGTTGCTTCCCTTCTAATCTTGTTTGCATTAGTTTTATTTGTACAAAGGCTTTTTAATTTGATGTAATCGAAATTTTCTATTCTGTGATCAGTAATGGTCTCTAGTTCATCTTTGGTCACAAATTTCTTTCTCCTCCACAAGTCTGAGAGATAAACTATTCTATGTTCCTCTAATTTATTTATAGTCTCGTTCTTTATGCCTAGGTCATAGACCCATTTTGATCTTATCTTGGTATATGGTGTTAAGTGTGGGTCCATGCCTAATTTCTGCCATACTAATTTCCAATTATCCCAGCAGTTTTTATCAAATATTGAATTCTTTTCCCAGAAGTTAGGGGCTTTGGGTTTGTCAAACACTAGATTGCTATAATTGACTATTCTGTCTTGTGAGCCTAGCCTTTTCCACTGATCCACTAATCTATTTCTTAGCCAATACCAAATGGTTTTGGTGACTGCTGCTTTATAATATAATTTTAGATCAGGTACAGCTAGGCCACCTTCATTTGATTTTTTTTTCATTAGTTCCCTTGAGATTCTCGACTTTTTATTGTTCCATATGAATTTTGTTGTTATTTTTTCTAGATCAATAAAATATTTTCTTGGAAGTCTGATTGGTATAGCACTAAATAAATAGATTAGTTTAGGGAGTATTGTCATCTTTATTATGTTCGCTCGGCCAATCCAAGAACACTTAATATTTTTCCAATTATTTAAGTCTGACTTTATTTGTGTGGAGACTTTTTTATAATTTTGCTCATATAATTCCTGACTTTCCTTTGGTAGATAGATTCCCAAATATTTTATGGTATCAACAGTTATTCTGAATGGAATTTCTCTTTGTATCTCTTGCTGTTGGGTTTTGTTGGTGATGTATAAAAATGCTGAGGATTTATGGGGATTTATTTTGTAGCCAGCTACTTTGCTAAAATTATGAATTATTTCCAATAGCTTTTTGGTAGAATCTCTGGGGTTCTCTAGGTATACCATCATATCATCTGCAAAGAGTGATAGTTTGGTTTCCTCATTGCCTACTCTAATTCCTTTTATATCTTTCTCGACTCTTATTGCCGAGGCTAGTGTTTCTAATACGATATTAAATAATAATGGTGATAGTGGGCAACCTTGCTTCACTCCAGATCTTACTGGGGGGGTTCCAGTTTTTCCCCATTGCATATGATGCTTACTGATGGTTTTAAATATATGCTCCTGACTATTTTAAGGAAAAGTCCATTTATTCCTATGCTCTCAAGTGTTTTTATTAGGAATGGATGTTGGATTTTATCAAATGCTTTTTCTGCATCTATTGAGATGATCATGTGGTTTTTGTTTGTTTGGTTATTGATATAGTCAATTATGCTAATAGTTTTCCTAATATTGAACCAGCCCTGCATTCCTGGTATAAATCCTACTTGGTCATAGTGTATTATCCTGGTGACAATTTTCTGTAATCTTTTTGCTAATATTTTATTTAAGATTTTAGCATCAATATTCATTAGGGAGATTGGTCTATAATTTTCTTTCTCTGTTTTCAGCCTACCTGGTTTAGGTATCAGTACCATATCTGTGTCATAAAAGGAGTTTGGTAGGACTCCTTCAATCCCTATTTTTTCAAATAGTTTATATAACATTGGAGTTAATTGTTCTTTAAATGTTTGGTAGAATTCACATGTAAATCCATCTGGTCCTGGGGATTTTTTCTTAGGGAGTTGATTGATAGTTTGTTCTATTTCTTTTTCTGAGATGGGACTGTTTAGGATATTTACTTCTTCCTCTGTTAGTTTGGGCAAGCTGTATTTTTGGAGGTATTTTTCTATTTCATTTAAGTTGTCGAATTTATTGGCATAAAGTTGGGCAAAGTAACTCCTAATTATTGCTCTAATTTCCTCTTCGTTAGTGGTGAGTTCTCCCTTTTCATTTTTAAGACTAACAATTTGATTTTCCTCTTTCCTTTTTTTAATCAGATTTACTAAGGGTTTGTCTATTTTGTTGGTTTTTTCATAGAACCAACTCTTAGTTTTATTAATCAATTCAATAGTTTTTTTACTTTCAATTTTATTGATCTCACCTTTTACTTTTAGAATTTCAAGTTTAGTGTTTGACTGGGGGTTTTTAATTTGTTCCTTTTCTAGCATTTTTAATTGCAAACCCAATTCATTGACCTTCTCTTTCTCTATTTTATACAAATAGGCCTCTAGAGATATGAAATTTCCCCTATTACCGCTTTGGCTGCATCCCATACATTTTGGTATGATGTCTCATTATTATCGTTTTCTTGGTGAAGTTATTAATTATGTCTATGATTTGCTGTTTCACCCAATCATTCTTTAGTATGAGATTATTTAGTTTCCAATTATTTTTTGGTCTACTTCCCCCTGCTTTTTTGTTGAATGTAATTTTCATTGCATCGTGGTCTGAAAAGGATGCATTTACTATTTCTGCCTTACTACATTTGAGTTTGAGGTTTTTATGTCCTAATATATGGTCAATTTTTGTATAGGTTCCATGAACTGCTGAAAAGAAAGTGTATTCCTTTCTGTCTCCATTACATTTTCTCCAGAGATCTATCATATCTAGCTTTTCTAGTATTCTGTTTACCTCTTTGACTTCTTTCTTATTTATTTTCTGGTTTGATTTATCTAATTCTGAGAGTGCAAGGTTAAGATCTCCCACTATTATAGTTTTACTGTCTATTTCTTCTTGCAGCTCTCTTAGTTTCTCTTTTAAGAATTTAGATGCTACCCCACTTGGTGCATATATGTTTAATATAGATAGTGCTTCATTATCCATGCTACCCTTTAGCAAGATATAGTGTCCTTCCTTATCTCTTTTAATTAGGTCAATTTTTGCTTTAGCTTGATCTGAGATCAGGATGGCTACCCCTGCTTTTTTGACTTCACCTGAAGCATAGTAGATTTTGCTCCAACCTTTTACCTTTAACCTGCATGTATCTCCCCGCTTCAGGTGTGTTTCCTGTAAACAACATATTGTAGGATTCTGGCTTTTAATCCATTCTGCTAACCGCTTCCTCTTTATGGGGGAGTTTACCCCGTTCACATTTATGGTTAGAATGACCAATTCTGTATTACTTGCCATCTTGTTAACCCCGGTTTATGCTTTCCTCCCTTCTTTCCCCTTTCCCCCCCTTCCAAGTATTAAGCTTGTGAGTACCCCTTGTTTCTCACAGCCCTCCCTTTTTAGTGTCCCTCCCCCCGCCTTAGAGTTCCTCCCCCTATCTTACCCCTTTCCCTCCCAGTTCCCGTATTCCCTTCCGCTTAGCTTATTCCTTCCCTTTCCACTTTTCCCTTCTCACTTTTCAATGAGATGGGAGAAGTTTCACCATAGATTGAATATGTCTTAAGATTTTTCACTTAAAGCCAATTCTGAAGGCAGTAAGATACCCACTATATTCATCCCCCTCCATTCTTTCTCTCAGATATAATAGGTTTCCTATGCCTCTTCATGAGATGTACTACCCCACTTTACCCTTTTTCTGGTACAATGTCCTTTCCACATCAATTTCTAGAACCAGGTATACATGTATTCTTTATGCATCTATATAGTCAAAATATAGTTCCCAAGATTAATCTTTACCTTTTTAGATTTCTCTTGAGTTCTATATTTGTAGATCAAACTTTTTGTTAAGTTCTGGTTTTTTCATCAGAAATAGATGAAATTCGCTTACTTCGTTGAATGTCCATCTTCTTCCCTGGAAAAAGATGCTCATTCTCGCTGGGTAAGTTATTTTTGGTTGCATACCAAGTTCCTTAGCCTTTCGGAATATCATATTCCAGGCCCTTCGATCTTTTAATGTGGATGCTGCCAGATCCTGGGTGATCCTTATTGTGGCTCCTTGATACTTGAATTGGGTTTTTCTAGCCGCTTGCAATATTTTTTCTTTCATCTGAGGGTTCTGGCATTTGGCCACTATATTCCTTGGTGTTTTGATTTTAGGATCCCTTTCAGTGGGTGATCGATGAATCCTTTCAATGTTTATTTTTTCCTCTGTTCCTATGACTTCTGGGCAGTTCTCTTTGATAATTTCCTGGAAGACAGTGTCCAGGCTCTTTTTTTCATCATGTTTTTCTGGGAGTCCAATGATTCTCAGATTGTCTCTCCTGGATCTGTTTTCCAGGTCTGTTGTCTTTCCCAGAAGGTATTTCACATTTTTCTCCATTGTTTGATTTTTTTGGATTTGCTTGACTGATTCTTCTTGTCTCCTCGAGTCATTCAATTCCACTTGTTCAATTCTGATTTTCAGTGAAGTATTCTCTTCACTCACTTTTTAAAAATCTTTCTCTAATTGTCCAATTGAGTTCTTTTGTTCTGTGGAATTTTTTTCCATTTCGCCAATTTTGTTTTCCAGTTCACTAATCCTATTTTTCAAGGATTTTACTTCTTTATCCACTCTCTCTTTAACTGACTTCTCCAGGCTCTTTTGCCAAGCCTCCCTCTCCTTTTCCCAAGCTTCCTTCTCCTTTTGCCAAGCCTCACTCTGCTTTCCCCATTTTTCTTCTAGCTCCCTTGTGAGAGCCTTTTTAATCACTTCTATGAGGTTCATCTGTGCTGAGGAACAGACAATCTCCTCCTTTGGGGAATCACCTGGGGACTGCCTGTTTTTAGTCTCCTCAGGATTTAGAGTCTGCTCTCTATCTGTGTAGAAGCTGTCTAGGGTTAAAGTCCTCTTCAGCTTCTTGCTCATTCTGTCTATTAATCAGAGACAAACTACCAAAGAAAAACAGAAAAAACTGGAGTCTTTCTTTGGGGGGGGGGGCTGGGTGTGTTATCGAGCTTCCTCTACAGACTGCAGGTGGCAGCAGTGAGGCACTAGCAGGACTGTGCTGCGCCTGCGCTCTGAGATCCCAAAGCGTGCTGAGTCACTGAGGGGGGAGAAGGGGGGGGCGGCCAGGTCCTGAGAGACTCCAGCTGTTTGCGGTTGTGTTCTTCAGCCCCGGTGTTTTTAGCTTCTCTGCTGGGCTGTTGACTTGCTGCAGGTTCCAAACCTGTAGCGAAGCTCTCCCCGCAGAGACAGCTGCGATCACTCCCCACCCCCTCTCAGCTCTGCTCCCGTGCTCTCACTGCCGCTGCCCTCAGCCTGCGCCCGATCTAAAACCGCCCCAGCCCTCCAGTAAAGACAGACCTTTCTTGGCGGATCTCAAGGATGGCTTCTCTTGGTAACTATTTGTGGGTTTTTTTCAGTCAAGCATTGATTCAGAGGCTTGTAATGAAGTGGATAGTGAGAGAAAGCGCGGAGCTTATGCAACTGTGAGCCTCCTCTCCGCCATCTTAACCGGAAGTCCAAAATCAGTTAAATTAATATAGAATGAGGAAAGCATAGGTAGACAGTTCATGTGAAAAAAAAGACTGAAGATTTGTATTTCTGCCTGTTCATCACAATGAGTCAGCATGAAACAAATGATGCCAAAAATGTTAATACACAAGGGAAAATACATAATCATCAGAACCAAGAAAGTAGCATTCTGTAATGCACAAACCATATCTTGCAATGGTTCAGAAGAACTGGAATCATGCCATAAAGATTCATTTAAGCAATAAGCAATAATTAATTTGAAGAAGACTTTGGTTGAGGTTCAGGGTGTTGATTCATAATAATTGTTTTCAAATATTTGAAGTATGTGGAAGATAAATAGAATTTGCTTTACTTGACTATTAGGAAAGCCACATAGACTAATGAATGGAAGTGGGGAAAAAGAGATTTGTAGTTTGATATAAAGAAAATTGAAATGGTCCTGGGCTTCCCTACTGAATTCATATATATATAGTATTGAAAAGTAGCAGAGGGAATTTATATTCCAGAATGCTTTTTTTTTCTCAGTTCCTTCCCATTTTGAGATTCCATAAATTCTATTCTCACAGAGTGAACTTTAGACATGTTCTAAAGGAATTAGTCAAGAACCTAAGAAATTGGAAAATTCTTATCTTTGATATCTCACAAGTCTCTTTCAATGTTATACACTTATCATCATTAAATCTTTAATTGCTCGCTTTTAAAACAATAAACTCTAAACAGATGGTAGAATAACAATTTATTGCTCTAAACTAGGTTCTGGTTTATGAAGAGTTAATGAGTCAAATCAGAAAGCATTTATTATGTAATTGTTGTGTCAGGCACTGTGTTAAACACTAAGGATATAAAGAAAGAAGGAGGGGACAAAAATCAATCCTTGCTTTCAAGGAATTCATAGTCTGATGTAGGAGAAAACATGCAAATAACTATGTATAAACAAGATACATAGAGGATAATAGTATAGTATAGCAAATAGCATAATAGTAAATCATAATAGTAAAGGGAAACCATTAAGGGGGAATCAAAAAAGCTTTCTTATAAAAGGTGGAATTTTAGCTAAGACTTGAATGAAATCAAAAAGATTAGAAGGAGAAACTAAGAAAGGAGAGTATTCCAGGCATTGGGGCAATCAATGAAAATGCCCAGAGTTAAGAGAGGTAGTATCTCATGACATGCAATTTCCCTTATTTTACCTCCTTTTCCCTCTTCTTTCAGTATGATTCCCTTTCCACCTCTAATTTCTTTTTTCATATTATCATAATAAAATCAAATTATACCCGCATTTTCTAACTATACCCATAACAGAAATATAGTTCTGAAAAGTTCTTTCCTTTTTGTCTTTTTATGCTTCCCTTGAGTTCTGTGTTTGGAGATCAAATTTTTTGTTCAGTTCTGATCTTTTCTTTAGAAATAGATGAAATTCACCTATATCATTGAAAGCCCATTTTCTTCCTTGAAAGATAATGCTCATTTTAACTGGATAGCTTATTCTTGAATGTAATCCCAGTTCCTTTGCTTTTCGGAATATTAGATTCCAGACCCTTTGATCCTTTAAGGTGGAAACCGCTAGGTACTGGGTAATCCTAATTGTGGCTCCTCAGTATTTAAATTGTTTCTTTCTGATAACTTGCAATATCTTTTCCTTGGTATAATAATTTTGACATTAACTATGATATTCCTTGGGGATTTAATTTTGGGTCTTTTTCAGGAGGTGATCAGTGAATTCTTTCAATGACTGTTTTGCCTTCTGATTCTAAAATATCAGGGCAGTTTTCTTTTGTGATTTCCTGTAAAATAATCTCTAGGTTCTTTTTTTAGTTATGGCTTTTTCAGGAAGCCCAGCAATCCTTAGATTGTCTCTCCTAGATCTGTTTTCCAGGTGAGTTGTTTTTCCTAGGAGATATTTCATATTTTCTTCAATGTTTTCATTATTTTGTTTTTGTTTGACTGATTCTTGAAGTCTTATTGAATCATTCAATTCCATTTGTTTAATTATAATTTTAATGTATTATTTTCTTCAGTTACTCTTTTTAGCCCCTTTTGCAATTGGCTAATTAAATTTTTTTGTTCATTGCAGTCTTTTCCCATTCTTTCTTGCAATGATCTCATTTCATTTCCCCATTTTTCTTCTTTCTTTTAAGATCCTTTATGTTGAAACTATTTCTAGTCATATGAAAACATGCTCCAAATCACTATTGATCAGAGAAATGCAAATGAAGACAACTCTGAGATATCACTATGCACCTCTAAGATTGGCTAAGATGACAAGAAAAATAATGATGAATGTTGGAAGGGATATGGGAAAACTAGGACACTGATACATAGTTCACATACTGTGAACAAATCCAATCATTCTGGAGAACAATTTGGAAAAAAGTTATCAAACTGTGCATACCTTTTGATGCAGCAATGTTACTACTGGACTTATATTCCAAAGAGATCTTAAAGGAGGGAAAGGGACCCACATGTGCAAAAATGTTTGTGGCAGCCCTTTTCATAGTGGCTAGAAACTGGAAACTGAATGGATGCCCATCAGTTGGAGAATGGCTGAATAAATTATGGTATATGAACATTATGGAATATTATTGTTCTGTAAGAAATGACCAAAAGGATGATTTCAAAGAAGCTTGGAGAGACTTACATGAATTGATGCTAAGTGAAATGAGCAGAACCAGGAGATCATTATACATGGCAACAACAACACTATACGATGATCAATTCTGATATATGGGATTTCAACAATGAGTTGATTCAAACCAGTTCCAATAGTCCAGTAATGAAGAGAGCCATCTACACCCAGAGAGAAGACTGTGGGAACTGAGTGTAAACCACCACAGCATTTTTACTCTTTTTATTACTATTTGCTTGCATTTTGTTTTTCTTCTCAGGTTTTTTTTTTTTTCTTTCTAGATCTGATTTTTCTTATGCAGCAAGATAACTGTACAAATATGTATACATATATTGGATTTAACATATAATTTAACATGTATTGGACTACCTGCCACTTAGGGGAGGTGATGGGAGGAAGGAGGGGAAAATTTGGAAGAGAAGGTTTTGCAAGGGTCAATGCTGAAAAAATTACCCATGCATATGTTTTGTAAATAAAAAATATATAATTTAAAAATAAATCCAAAAAAAAAATTAAAGATCTTTTATGCAATCTTTGAAGAAAGCCTTGTGAAATAGGGACCAGTTCATATCTCTCTTTGGGGCTTTTTCTGGAGTTGTTTTGCCTTTAGGGACCTCAGGATTTTAGGTCTGTTCTTCTATCTTTCCATAAAAGTTGTCTATAGTGAGAGTTCCTTTTTTTGTTGTTGTTTTTTATTCATTTGTTTAAGGCTTGAGGTCTGTTCCATGCAAAGGAGTGACACTGCTTTAATTTGCCCTAGGGCAGTTCTGCTGATTAATCTCTAGTGCTGGATAATGGCTACTAGGTTCAGCATTCTTCCTAGGCTCAGTGGTTTACAATTTGTTTTTTACAAAAGGCAAATCTGCTAAACTAGCTGCTTGCAACCAGGACAGAGTGGCTTAAGAGGCTCACAGAATATTCCCAGGTGCATGGAAGCCACAATACTTTGACTCTCTGCTCCAGCTTCTTGCCCCCGTCTCCCTATGCTGTGGTCTGGGTTTGACAGACTGTTCCCCTGCCTGATTGAAACAGATCTGTTCTGATGTTCTTCTAAGATATCTTTTGGGAATGTGTTGTACTCCAAATATTTGTGGATTCTTTGACTTTTAAACCAGTTTAGAACCTTAATCTTCTGTTGGTTTGAAAGAAAGTCAGAGGAGGTTACAGAGAGTCGTGTCTACTCTCCACCATCATAGGGGAGAACAGAGTATCTCATATAAAGGACAGAAAAGATACGAATGTCACCAGATCTCATAATCCATATAAAAGTTAAAGGAAGGCGGGGAAGGGGGGAGAGGGAGAGTTGAAGTTTATAAAGAATTAGAAACTAGAAAGGTAGGAAGGGATCAGGTTATAAATGGCTTTAAATACTTAAAAAGAGGATTCCAACCAGCAACTCATCTTTGTTTTCAGACAAAATAATTTTTTAAAAGTATTAAGCATAGTTTGTGTGTATGTTTGTGTGTGTGTGTGTGTGTGTGTGTGTGTGCACGTGCATGCGCAAGGAATTGTCCTAGGCACTAGAGATAGAAAGACAACAGGAAAACAGCTCCTCACCTCAAAGGGTTTACATTCTATTTAATTATTATCATTGAAAACATTTGTAATTTGTGTTTTACAGGTTGCCTACCTTGCTAAATTTAGCAATTGAATTATTGACTCCTTACTTTGATGATTGAAGATCCTGAAATGAGTTAATGTTATTAGTTTAGTAAAGAAGATATATGCCATCGAACTGAAGGTATCCTGACCCCAGAATGCTCTTTTCAAAACTCTGAAAAAATATTTGCTCATATGCATCTGCTGTTCTGTAATTTACCTTTTTCTCACAGAAGTTAAGTTATTCTAGGCAGAGTATGAAAAGCCTGGTTAGTAGAAATTTTATTATTTCAGAAGGCCATCTCCAAAGATCTGAGAGGAACTGTTCATATGGCATTCTGACAGATGATAAAGTAAGCTGCTAAGAACTTCTGAAAAAGAAAAAAAAAAGGAAAATAATGACCCACTGGAATCTTGATTTTATAATGCAAAAGTTATTTTTTTCTTCCTTTTCTCTTTTAAAGGAATTTTCTATGGCAGTTTTTTTTTTTCCTGAGGGGATTGGAGTGGAAAGTAGAGGAAAGTTTCTTGTGTTAATGTTGCCATGAACACATAAAGTCACATTAAGCACATTGGATTCTAAGGACAAGTTCCTGAATCCTGTTCAAAATGTTGACAGTCACCAAATGTGCGAGTGGAAATGTGTTCTCAACTTCAGTCAGAAAAAAAACAAAACAACTATATTTTTAATCCAAGTTCCCCCATTGAGATTTTGCTTATTTCTTTAGGAGACAAAAGAAAAGTGGGGTCCAGGTGTCGATTTCATTTCAAGTGTGGGTTAAGGTTAGCAATAGTCAGCTTAATTAGGACAATGGGAGCTAAAAGCCAGCAAAGAAATTATAGACAAAAACTTAGAATGCTGGAAGCAAAATTGGTTCTATTCATTTTAGTCACACACATCACTGTCACCTTGGTTAAGCAGAAACTATGTCAATGAAAAGACCATCAGTCTCAGCATCTCTGCAAATTCAAAATCTTTCCACTTTTTTTAAATTCCCTTTCTTCCTTTCTACTTCATTTTGTTTAAATTACTCCAAGTTGCAGATTCTTTATTCCAAGTGTTATATTTTCTGAAGGAAGAAGTAAAAGGGAAGAATGATGTATGGTTTCAGTCCTTTGAAGGATAGAAACTATACATTCATCTATTCCTAAAACAATCCAAACTGGATTATTAGGATCAAAAATTCTCTTTAGCTGAATAAACTGGTATAGGAATGGAATGGAATTATATTGTGCCATAAGAATGATGGTATATTAGAAATTCTGGGAAAAAAAAAGATTTGTATAGACTTATATAGAGTAAAGTAAATCCAGGAAAGCAATCTATACAATGACACAATATACAAATAAGAACATACTAAAAATTAATCAAGCTAAGATGATGTGACAAGTATTGATTCTAGAAAATATATGATGAAATATATTTCCTGACTCTAGGTAAAGAAAGAAGTGTGATATTATGGCTCCAGAATGTTCTACCTGCTGTGAAATGCTATAGTTTTGTTGATCACTTTCATTTATTTATTTGTCTGTTTATTTATCTATCTATTCACTTATTCTTTATTTTTTTGTGATAAGAGAATTTGATGGACATGATATATTCCCAAAAGGCATGCATAAAATAACAACAATAAGAATCACCACCACCACAGCAAATATAATATGCATTAGGATATTAAAAATAAACATTTCTTGGATTTTTTTTGTAAATAAAAATTCCACCTTCAAAAATTTTCAAAAACTTTAGAGTCTTTTCTCAAAATTAAGATTAAAGAGAGAGACACAGAGAAAATGAGTTATGTCAACTTCCAAGTCCTATAAAATGTTAGGACAATGTACTCCATCTTCTCTCTGAATCACATTGTAATCTAATCTCTCAGTAAGGTCATCTTCATAAAGCCTGATAGTATCTTCTTGATTACACATGTATCCTAAAAATTAACAACTTCCTCAATGACTGAATATTTTTCTTAGAGGCTTTCTAATATTTTAATGCAATAGTATTGACTAGGAACACTCCCACTAAAAAACTGCCTTTGAATTAACATATAGGATATATATATATATATATATATATATATATATATATATATATATATATATATGAACAATGAATGAATGATTGAGTGAATAACTGAATAAATTAATGATTACATAAATAACTCTCTTTATAATATTTTCAGATCCCACAAAACATTAGCACCCTGGAAAATCTGGGAACTCCAAGCTTAATATATAGTCCCAAGAGAAAAAAAAAAAGAATCAAGATTACAAAGTGTTTTCTTCAGAATAAACTTGTGAGATACAGTATAAGTATTCTTATTCTTGTTTGGCATTTCAAGACCATCACAATTTAACTCTGTACTTTCATTTTAGAGATCATCTACAATAGTTTCTCTGTAACTTCCTTTCTCTCCCCGCCTAGCCATCAGAATTACCCAACTTTCTTTTCTACAAACCTGACTTTCCATCTCTGGCTTCTATACCTTTATAAAAACCTGGAATTTCTGAAATATATATATATGTATATATATATATATATATTTGTTAACTGTTCAATGACTGCCATTAACGCTATCTCCAAGAGAATGCAACTATTCCCATCCTTGGAAAGGAATTTAGAATTGTACTAAAAATGAATAAAATATCTATACCTTTTATCCCAGAGATGCTACTGGTAAGAATATACTTCAAGGAGATCAAAGATTGTTGCTACAAAGATCAACATATTTGTAACAGTATTTTATTTTATTTTAGCAAATATTTGGAAAGATAGATACTATTGACTATGAAACATCTAAATAAGTTGTGGCATATGATGTAATGAAACATTACTATACTGAAAGAAATAATGAATATGAAGGGTGTGGAGAAACAGGAGATAATGGATATAAATTTATGCAAAGTATAATGAAGAAAACCGAGAAAAATATGTGAATAACTTAGGATTAATAAAAAATAAACCACACCTTCCTCTTTTATTTGCACAGATAAAGAACTAAATCTGTAAGGGCTATCAGACTTTCTTTTAAATATTAGTTACTTCTACTGAATTGCTTTTTCCCTTTTTTTTTTACTTTAATTGTTACTTGTAAGGAATGAGTCAGTAGGGAAGAGGAGAGGAAGAACATACAGTATTTGAAAATGAAGATAATATAATATATATTATATATATATATATATAAACATATATATATATAAATGAAGATAATATAAAAATAAATGATATGTGATTTTAAAAAAAATTACTGATATAATATTCTCATCCATAGGCTTACATTACAGAAGTTTATATATATATATTGCAATTAAAGTAGAGTCTTTAATTGCAAGTGTTTCTTTATCCATG
The DNA here is from genome assembly GCF_016432865.1 of Antechinus flavipes. NCBI lineage: Eukaryota > Metazoa > Chordata > Mammalia > Dasyuromorphia > Dasyuridae > Antechinus > Antechinus flavipes. The sequence continues at coordinate 153,554,454 of NC_067401.1, forward strand.
TATGAAGGAAAATAAGATTTTAATGTCTCAATTCATTGATCCATAAAGGTCTTTAGATACATTCCTTCATATCATAGTACCTGCAAATAGAACCATTCAAATATGCTTATCCCACAAAATAAAACACAGTTATGTAGGGGAGAATATTTAATTAAAGAGGACTTCAAACAATCCTGTTGAGAAAATAAGACTTGGATCAAAGCTTTAAAATACAAAGATTTGCACTATCAAAAACAACTAAACTGGAAAATAGAAAGCCAAGAATTTTTTTCAATAATTTGAGAAGTATAATGATAATTTTATTATTAAATTTATCATAATAACTATAATCACAATTATTTATTTTATCAAAGGAAAAAAAAAGATTAACTTCTTTTCAGTATTCTTTGATATGGAAATGTGTGCATTCTTTCCATTACAATTATTTCAATCTCAACCCTTTCCAGTATTTCTTGAATGCTTATCTTCATTCAGGTTTTATTTTTCATGATCTTTTTCTGGAAGACCTATAATTCTTGGATTATCTCTTCACAATTTTTCTTCAAGTTAAGTATTCCTCTTTTAAAGAGATCTCATATGTTCTTCCAATATTAGTTGTTCCTTTCATTTTTTTCTATTATGTTATGTTTGTCTCTTGAATTTTTTGCTCTATTTTAGTATTGATATGAATATTGTCTCTTCTTTTGTAACATTTTCTCTAGTCTCTCATTAGATTTTCTGATTTTTTTTGTTGTTATTGTGCTCTAATGTCTGTTCCTGAATTTGTTGTCTGTTTATTTTTGCTTGCCATTGATTATTCCTAAGAATGAATCAGGAATTTCTCATTCTTCCAATATCAGAGGCCTTCTTAGAATTTGTGGTGCTGTCTTCACCTTCCCTAGCAGACTTTGTCTCAATTGCTTTTATTGTGAATTCTATGTTGATAAATTGCTCATTTATCTTTCTCAATGAGTTTTTACCTTTGTTACTGATTTTCTTATTGAGTCTTTACTGAAAAAAAATATGCTTACTGTCAATCATTTCTCTTCATAAAACCCATAAATTTCCTTAGAAATTTCTGCCTTTTTTGAGTGACTAGTTATAAAACCCATATTTGAAAAATATTTATTAATGTCTGTTCAGAGGGTAAAAGTGACATTTTTAACACTTCCATACACCTAAACTTCACTATTCTTTCTGTACTTGTATCCTTAAAGTAGGCTGTAAGAGCTGATAGCAAAGAATCTGGGGTAGAGTCTCCCAGACTGCTCCCAGATGCGATAAGAAGTCCTCACAATTAGGTCTGTTTCTAATTCCTTTCCCACCACCATCAGCTGCTTTTTTCTGTCAACATGAATTACTTTTTGTCAATATACTTACGATTTCCTTCCTCTTCTTTCTCTTCCTCTTTCTTATCCCCTGGTTTCACAACTGTCTCTTTTCCTTTCTCTCTAGCCTTAAGTTGGCCAAGTAACTCCTCTTAGTACTGGATTTCCCAATGGGATATATTATCTATATTAACTTTAAAGACTGGATAAATAAAATTATAACAGATATACAGATTATGGGCTGAACTGTGTAAGCAAGACATAAGGCAGCAGATAGGGAAGTCCAATGTGTTAGTGCCTTCTCTTGACCTTGTATTTGTAGTTATGGCTTGAATATCACAAAAGGATTAACTCCAAAAGCTGAATGTCAAAAATTTTAGCAGACTCATGGTAATAGTTGGACAACCAATGTATACTTAGAGAAAGGAGGATTGGGAAAGCTGAGAGCAGCTGGAACAAAAGGCTAGTGAATTAGTCTTTGATTTTTTTTTTCATTTTGTGGAGCAAGAATTCTTTATTGAGGTAGCTATGTAGCACAGCAGATAGAGTACTGCATTTGGAATCAGGAAACAGTGAGTTTAAATTCTTTAAAGGACATTTACAATGTCAGTGACCCCAAAGATCATTTAACCTCCTTTTTTCTCAGTTTTCTAATATATAATATAGGAGTACTTCAGAGGATTGTTGCAAGATTCAAATGGCATAACATACATAAAACACTTCGCAAACTTAAAGTGCTGTGTAAATACCAGTTATTACAATTGTTATTAGGTATTTTCACACATCTGTTTTCTTCTAGTTGAGAAGTTTTCCAAATTAAGGAGCTATTTTTGATTTTATTTTTGTGTTTTGGGGGAAGGTCACTCCCTTCCCTCCTAGGAGACATCAAAATCTGCCATCTTTCCAGGATTATCTCCGTGGTGTTTTTATCTTTTTCTTTTAACTGCAACATGCCGGTATATTTACTAGAGAAAAATGTGATTATACAAAGAACCTTAGAAATTAGTCTAAAAAAAGTGAGATTATTGCTGGATGGGGACATGACCTTCAAATTTCTCCCAAAGGTTTTTATGTTTAGGCAAGAAAAGAAGAGCAAGTTAGAGGATAGCTTCAACATGTGTGTTTCAGTTTGCAGGTTTCACTTCCCTTTCCACATTCCTTTGTCATTCTTAAAGACATACAATAAAAAATAACCCAACATCTGTGGTTGATGCTTTAGCCAAGAATTATATTTAAATGAATTCTACCCTTCCTGTGCAAGCATTTCAACAGTCTAATCTATAATAGAGAAGAGGAGGGGTATTAAAGAGGTGGAAATTTAGATAAATATACAATAATTCTAACTAATTAATAGGGCTAAGTGGTTCATGTTGGCTAAAGGAAATTTGCTGGGGTGAAGAAGAGGAAATAAAACAAATGGAGTCTGGGTAAATTTGCTCTGGGCCTGTTCATAGTGCCAAAAACTTATTTCAATAGATGCCAACATTAGAGAATTCCTCGAGGGAAATTCTTGTGTTGGGAAGGAGGGTGTCCTATTGTTTCAGAAAAATGCCTTTATATTTCAGGTCACAACACAGAACTCTGATGAAATTGGTTTACAGAACATAATTCTTGTCAACCCACTTCCTTCTGAGAATCACAGAATATAAGAAGTAGAATAGCTTTATATATTTTGGAGTCAAGTTTGACCTCCCATCCAATTCATAAATCCATTTTAGAGAAATACCTCATACATCTTCATCCAGCTTCTTTTTTGAATATTTCTAAGGACAAGAAGATCACAGCTTTATGAGGAATCAGTTTCTTTGTTGGACATGTTTCTTAAATCAAGCTGAGACACTAACATCCCAGTTATGCTTTCTAGAACAGCTCTATCTTTTATACAATAGCCCTTCAAGTATCTGAATATAAATATTATGTCTCACTCATTCTTCAACAATCATATTTAAAACTTATTGTTTGCAAGGTAATGTAGTAGATATACAAATATGGCTAAGGCATCGTTCCTAAACTCAACTAATGTTAATTCAACTTAACAAGCTTTTATTAAATATATGTGCTACACACTATACCAGTGACTGAGAATAGGAAAAAAAAAATGATACTCTTCTTATTCTCATAAGATCAAGTAGAGGGATAAGGCATACAAAATAATTATAATGCAGTTAGAAAGGGATGTTTTTTTTTTCTTTCCATCAAATATGTAACTTCAAAATGAGAGGGAGCCTCTGTATACTAAGAGAAAGCAATATCTTATCTTCAACTTATAGTCTTAGGTAGTTTCCAAAGGGTACTGAGAAGCTAAGGGATTTATTCAGAATCATATTGGTAGTTTATATAAGAAATAATACTTGATGTAAGTTCTTCCTGAATTGGAGGCTGGCTTTCCATGCACTATTTCACACTCTCAGTATGCTGAAGAAAAACATATATAGATTAAAAAGAAAAGAAGACATTAGTAGTTTAGAGAGAAAGGGAATACATTTAGATGGGGAATATTGAAAGCTTAATGGAGAAAATGGCATCTGAGTTGAGTCTTGGAAGAAAAAAAATTATAATAGTTGAGAGAATGAAAACATAGGGGCATGGAGGTTGAGGAGGGTTATGTGCAAATATATGGGGATGGGAGAAAACAGAGAAGGTAAAGACTAATAGAAAGACTGACTGGAGGGTATAATATATAAAAAGTGGTAATGTGAAATAAACTGAGAAGGTAGATTGAAGCCATGAAAATTTTCTTCTGCAAGTTAAACTAAGAATCTCCTTTTTTTCATTCTATAAACCATGAGAAGTGATTGGATATTTCTGAAGCAATGACTAACCTGATTAAACTTGTGATTAATGTGATTACTTTGGGAGGAGTGGAGACAACAAGATTAGGTTGGATGCTATGAAGATGTTCCAGAAAGAAGTAATAAGATCCTGAACAAATACTTCTTGACTTTAATTGGGGGAAAAAAAAAAAGTGGCCTGCAGTTTCAAAGGCTAATGAAATATTCATGACAATGGGAACTAAGGAAGAGTCAATGAATTTATCAGTTTCTGAAGAGCATTAATGTACTTGAACTGAATTGCTTTAGGGGTATTCTATGGGAGAAGTGAGTTTGTACTTGTTTGATGAATGGAAGGGGAAAGTTTTAAGGGACTGCAAATAGATTATGAATCAAAAGTAAGCAAGAAAATAAATGCATTCTTAGGCTTTCACAATAGAAACTAGATTCCAGATGGAGGGGAGGGGATACCCCTATCATATCCTGCCCTGGTCAGACTTTATCTAGAGAATAGTTTTTTGCAATGGGAGTTAAATCTTCAAGATCTTGGAAAGCTGAAACATGTCCAATGGAGAATTATAAGGAAGACCAAGAATCTAAAGAGCTATAGAGTAAAATGATTGATTGAAAGAATGGAGAAAAATAATTCTAAACACCAGTAAACAGGTGACACATGAAAACTTTGCTCAAATATTTGAATGGTTATCACATAACACAAAACAATACAGAATGTATTTGGCATTGTCCCAGAAAATGAAAGTAGGAGCAAGGGAAGAGGTTGAAAAGGGATGGATTTTAACTTAATGAAAAAAAGGAAAAAAAAATTCCAAAGTCAATTATTGTTGTTCTTTTGTAAGGAAATAAATTCTCCCCTCACTAGACATTTTGTAGTAATAACTGATTGCTGTTCATAGAAGGATTGACAGTTTGACTGACATCTAAAGCACATCAACTTGAGATTCTATGATTGTGTGAGTTGATGATGTTGAAGTGGAAACATGAATATAGATTAAATTACAAGGGGGAGAGAATAAAGGGAAGTGGCAAGACCAATGGACATTATTTTTCCAGTTAAGGAGCTATGGGTATATTTGTATACAGAATTTATTCTTTTTAAATGGTATTTTTTCCCTAGGAACTTTAAATAGAATTTTTTTTTTTACCAAGTTATAGGTAAAACATTTTTAGCATTAATTTTTTACAATATTTTGAATTCTAAATTTTCTCCCTTTTTTTCTTCACCCTCTCTCCCTTCTCTTCCTCCAAAGAGGGTAGACAAGTTTGATGTAGTTTCTGCATGTGATATGATTTAAAACATATTTCCATATTACTTACAGTTATTAGAAACAGATTAAAAGAAAAACAAACAAATAAACAAAAAAGTAAGTGAAAAAAAAAAGATCTTCTTTTTTTTTAATCTGTATTCAGAGCCCATCAGTTCTTTGCTTAAATATTTATATATACATATATATGTATATATATAACATTTTGCTTTGGGAGTCCTTTGTACTTGTTTTGGATCATTATGTTGTTGAGAAGAGCTGAGTCATTCATAGCCAATCATCACACAATGTTGTTGATAATATCTACAATATTTTCCTGGTTCTGTTCATTCCATTTTACATCAGTTCATACAAGTATTTCCAGGGTTTTCTGAAATCTGCCTGTTCATTATTTCTTATTGCATAATAATATTCCATTATATTCATATACTAAGCTTCATCGACCATTCATCAATTGATGGAATTTCCCTCAATTTCCAATATTTTCCTACCATGATAGGGCTGCTATAAATATATTTGGACATCTAGGTCCTTTCCCCCTTTTTAAGCACTCTCTGGGATATAGACCTAGTAGTGATTTTGCTAGGTCAAAGAATATGCACAGTTTGCTTGTCCTTTACTCAACTCACAACTCCAACAATAGTACATTTATGTCCTAATTTTCCCACATCTTTGCCAATATTTATTGTTTTCCTCCTTTTCTTGGTCATGTTAGACAATCTAATAGATGTGAGATGACATCTCATAGTAGTATTTACGTTTTCAATTTTCTGATCTAGTAAATTAGGTTATTTATATTTCCATAAGTATCCAACAATTTTCCTCAGGTTATTAGATTTATTGGCATGTAATTAGCCAGAAACATTCCTAATTGTACTGATTTTACCGTTTTCAATCTTAATGCTGGATATTTGGTTTCTTTCTTTAAAAAAAAAATCAAATTTACTATTGGCTTATCTATCAATCCTGTTGTGTATGTGTGTGTTTTGAAAATAAAAGCTCCTATATTTATTTATTATCTTAATGATTTTTCTACTTTTAATCTTATCAATCTCATCGTTGATTTGCAGAATTTCCAATTTGGTGCTCAATTGGGAATTCTTAATTTATTTTTTCAAGGATTTTTTTTTTTTTTTTTTTTGCTGTATGCCCAATTAATTGATCTGGTTTTTTTTTCCACTTTGTTGATAGAAGATTTAGAGAAATGAAATTTCACCTAAATACTGCATTGATTATATTCCATAATTTTTTTTATGTTGTCTCATTGTTATCATTTTTTAAAATAAATTTTTCATTTATTTCTATGAGTTGTTCTTTCATTCCATTGCTCTTTAGCATTAGGTTATTTTAATTTCCAATTAGCTTTTAATTTATCTTTTCACTACTCTCTGTTAAAAGTAATTTTAATCTCATTATTATATAAAAAGAATACATTTGAAATTGGGGGGGGGGGGGGGAGGAAGGAGGAGGAGGTGGAGCCAAGATGGCAGAGAAGAAACACACATCATTCTAAGCTCTTCTTCTACCCTTACTACTAATTACTAAATTCAGCCTCAGAAATAGTGCTTGACAGGTGAAATCCACAAATATTGGGAGTGCAACAGATTACTAAATGAAGATAATCTGGAAGATCACCAGAAAAGGTTTGTCCTGATCGGTGTGAGCAGGCCAACAAAGGCAGATCCAAAGGCTAGCGCACTAAGCTGACTCAGTCAGGTTGGGTTTCCATGGGTGGAAAATTTGCAGGAAGGCTGCTCTGCTTTAGTTGCAAAATAGTAGATCAGCAGAGAAGTTAAAGCCAAAGATAGAGTGTACTCCAAAAAATGACAGAATCTAACAAAATCTGCCTATACCCACCCAGCACTGGAAGTGACTCAGCACAAACCACAGCATAGCTGTGCAGCTCGGATTCTGCAGCATGGGGCTGTTACCGGGGATAATCACACTTCTGCACAACTGGGGTCTCAGCCTGGGGCAGCCACAAATCTGCACAGCAGGATGGCTCTACCTGGGGCAATAGAACTTCCCCAGTTTGCTACTCTTAGCAGCCCATTGCAGGACAGCTAATGTCCATATATCTATCCCTGTTCTTCAAAGGAAGCTGGTAACCTTCTTGCCCTAAAGGCAGACCCTAAATGCCTTTAAAAAAAAAAAAATGAGTAAAAAAGCCAAGCTTATGCTAACCATCAATGGCTTCTATAGAGAAAGAGAGTAGATTTTCAACCCTGAGGAGACTAATAGCAGACAGCCTCCAGACAAAACCCCAAAGAGGGATGTAAGCCGGTCCCCATCACACAAGGCTCTCCTAGAACAAATTATAAAAAGATCTTAAAAGAGAGATAGAAGAAAAATGTGGAAAGTAAAGAGAAGCTCTACAAGAGAGTACAGAAAAAGCATATAATTCACTAAAAGAAAAACTTGATAAAGTGGAAAAAGAAAACAACTTCCTGAAATGTGAATTGGAAAAGGTAAGGAACTCCCAGGAAGTGCAGGGGGAAAGAATTTATGAATTGGAAAAGATAAAGAACTCCCAGGAAAGTAGGATTTGTGAATTGGAAAAACAAAGTAACTCAGTTAAAAAAAAATAGTGAAATGGAAAAAAAATCCATATAGCAAAACAACTCATTTAAAAACTCAATTAGACATATACAAAAAGAAGGAAAAAAAAAGCTAATGAAGAAATTAACTCATTAAAAATCAGAACTGAGGATGAATACAGAGAGGCTTGGAAAGACTTACATGAAATAATGCTAAGTGAAATGAGCAGAACTAGGAGCTCATTATGTACTTCAACAACGATACTGTATGAGGATGTATTCTGATGGAAGTAGATTTCTTCAACAAAGAGGAGATCTAACTCAGTTTCAATTGATCAATGATGGACAGAAGCAGCTACACCCAAAGAAAGAACATTGGAAAATGAATGTAAACTGTTTGCATTTTTGTTTTTCTTCCCAGGTTATTTTTACCTTCTGAATCCAATTCTTCCTGTGCAACAAGAGAACTGTTTGGTTCTGCACACATATGTTGTATCTATGATATATTGTGACATATTTAACATGTATAGGACTGCTTGGCCTTTGGGGGAGGAGGTGGAGAGAGGGAGGGAAAAAATCGGAACAGAAGTGAGTGCAAGGGATAATGTTGTAAAGAAAATTTTTTTCAAAATAAAAAAATACTTTTTAATTAAAAAAATCAGAACTGAACAAATAGAAATAAATGATTTGTTGAGATATTAAGAATCAGTCAAGCAAAACTAAAAAAAAAAAATGAAAAATAGAAAAAATATTAAATATCTACTTGGAAAAACAACAGACCTGGAAAATAGATCTAGGAAAGATAATCTGAGGATTATTAAACTTCCTGAAATTATGATGAAAAAAAGAGCCTAGACACTATTTTACAGGAAATCAACAAAGACAACTGCCCAGAGATAATAGAATCAGAAGGTGAAATAGGCATTGAAAGAATTCATTGCACATACTTCTAAAAGAGACTCTAAAATAAAAACTGTAAGGAATATTGTGGCAAAATTTCAGAACTATCAGACTAAGGAAAAAATATTACAAGCTGCCAGAAAAAAAAAAAAAAAGAATTCAAATACTGAGGTGCCACAATAAGGATCATTCAGGATCTAGCTGCTTCCACATTAAAGGATTGAAGGGCCTGGAATCTGATATTCTGAAAGGCAAAAGAACTTGAAATGCAGACAAGAATAAACTACCCAGCTAAGCTGAGCATTTTCTTCCAGGGAAAAAGATAGACATTTAATGAAATAGGTGAATTCTATCTGTTTCTAGTGAAAAAACCAGAGCTAAACAAAAAAATTTGACCTCCAACTATAGGACTCAAGAGAAGCAGAAAAAAGTAAAAAAAGAGCTCTTGAGAACTATATTTTTGTTATGTACATACATAAAGAGTGCATGTATAATTTGATTTTACTGATATAATATTAAAAAAGAAGAAAGTAGAAATGAAAAGGGGATAGTATCAGAAAAAGGGAAAAGAGGGGATAAAAAGAGGGAAACTACAACCTACAAGGAGGCAAAGAAAACCTATCATACCTGAGGGGATTTAGGGAGGGGAAGGAACATTGTGTGAATCTTATGCTCATCAGATTTGGCGCAAAGAAAAAAAAATTGACATGTTTGGTTTACAGAGAAACTTCTTTCACCTCATTAAAAAGTGTGAGAGGAAAAGGAAAAAGGAAACAAGTATTAAGGGAAAGATATAAGAAAGGAGAAGGGATTCAAAGGGGGTGGGAGGGATTCTAAAGAGGGAGAGGTTGCATGAAGCAAATGGTGCCCTTAAGTTTAATATTGGGGAGGAGGGTAAGGGGGATAAGAAAAAGAAAAGCATAATTTGGGGATAATAAGCTGTCAGGAAATACAGAATTAGTCATTTTAACTGTAAATGTGAATGGGATGAACTTTCCCATAAAGCAAAGGCAGATAACAGATTGGATCAAAAGCCAGAACCCTACAATATGTTGTTTACAGGAAACACATTTAAAGCAGGGAGATACATACAGAGGAAAGGTAAAAGGCTGGAGCAGAATCTATTATGCTTCAGGTAAAGTTCAAAAAAAAAGGGGGGGGGGGGAGATAGCCATCCTTATCTCAGATCAAGCAAAAGCAAAAGTTGAGCTAATCAAAAGAATTAAGGAAGGAAACTATATGTTTCTAAAGGGTAACATAGACAATGAAGGAATACCAATACTAAACATATATGTACAAAGTGGTATAGCACCTAACTTCCTAAAGGAGAAGTTAAGAGAGTTGCAAGAAGAAATAGACAGCAAAACTATAATAGTGGGAGACATCAACCTTGCACTCTCAGAATTGAATAAATCAAACCACAAAACAAATAAGAAAGGAGTTAAAGAGGTAAATAGAATATTAGAAAAGTTAGGTATGATAGATCTTTGGAGAAAACTGAATGGAGACAAAAAAGAGTACACTTTCTTCTCATCAGTTCATGGAACCTATACAAAAAGTGATCATATATTAAAACATAAATGTTGGAGTTCAAATGTTGGATTCTTGTTCTTCTATAAAATATTATAAAAGTTCTCTCTGGGTGCCTTCCCTGGAATCAGGATTTTGTCGGTCCCTGTTCGGGCGCCAAAATGTGGTGAGCTTTTTCTTCTCAAAACTCAGCCAGGTGATAAAAGTTCAGATCTTTTATTATCTCCAATATAGCCTGGTTAGCTTAGAGATCTATCTCTCTGCTTGGTTCCAAGAGCTCCCTCCAAATGTCACCAAATCCAAAGGTTTTATCCTTCAGCCTTTGCCTCTGCTTTCTTCAGCCTCCAGCCAGCTCCACTCTTCATGTCATTCGGGTGAAATCTCTTAAAGTGCTCTGTGTCTGCACCAGAGTGCTCCTCTCCAATGCAGCTGAACTCTCTTCTGCCACCAGCCAGCCAAGTGGAAAATATTCTCCTTTAGCTCTCTCTTCACTGGCCTTATATCTCTTCTGAGAGAATGGGATTATGGGTTTTCTCCCATAGTGCTCTCTGGCCCAAAGAGCTTCAAGGGAGGTGTGAACTCACAAAGTTACAAAGTTTACTTTGTGAAGCTGGCATACTTGTGGATTCCAATGAGTAAAGGTGCAAACACAAGCCTTGTCTTAATTAGTTCTACTTAGTACCTTGTTTCAGGTTCTGGCCCAAAACATCTTCTTGTAAGATTAGATCAACTCTAATTAGTTAGCAGTTTGTAAAGATTCCAACACATAAAGACCTCAAAATTAAATGCAGGAAGGCAGAAATAGTAAGTGCTTTCTTTTCAGATCACAATGCAATAAAAACTACATTCAAATAGTAGCTAGGGGTAAATAAACCAAAAAGTAATTGGAAACTAAATAATCTTACCTAAAGAATGAATGGGTAAAACAGCAAATCATAGACACAATGAATAATTTCACCCAAAAGAATGACAACAATGAGACAACATACCAAAATTTGTGGGATGCAGCCAAAGCAGGAATAAGGGGAAATTTTATTTCTTTAGAGGCTTACTTGAATAAAATAGAGAAAGAGAAGATCAATGAATTGGGCTTGCAACTTAAATAGCTAGAAAAAGACCAAATTAAAAACCCCCAATCAAATAATAAACTTGAAATTCTAAAATTTAAAAAGAGAAATGGACAAAATTGAAAGTAAAAAAAAAAAAAAACTATTGAATTAATAAATAAAACTAAGCATTGGTGTTATGAAAAAAAAAACCAATAAAATAGATAAACCCTTGGTAAATGTGATTAGAAAAAGGAAAGAGGAAAATCAAATTGTTAGTCTTAAAAATGAAAAGGAGAACTTTTCACCAAGGAAGAAGAAATTAGAGTAATAATTAGGAGTTACTTTGCTCACCTTTATGTCAATAAATTTGATAATCTAACTGAAATGGATGACTACTTTCAAAAACATAGGCTTCCCAGATTAACAGAGGAGGGAGTAAATTGCTTAAATAGTTCCATTTTAGAAAAAGAAATAGAACAAGCTAATAATCAACTCCCTAAGAAAAAATCCCCAGAACCAGATGGATTTACATGTGAATTCTACCAAACATTTAAAGAACAATTAACTCCAATATTATATAAACTATTTGATAAAATAGGGAATGAAGGAGTCCTAGCAAATTCCTTTCATGACACACACATTGTACTAATACCTAAATCTGGTAGGTTGAAAACAGAGAAAGAAAATTATAGACCAATTTCCAAAATCTTAAATAAAATATTAGCAAATAGATTACAGAAAATCATCTCCAGGATAATGCACCATGACCAAGTAGGATTTATACCAGGAATGAAAGGCTGGTTCAATATTAGGAAAACTATTAGCATAATTGACTATATCAATAATCATATGATCATCTCAATAGATGCAGTAAAAGCATTTGGTAAAATCCAACATTCATTCCTATAAAAACACTTGAGAGTATAGAAATAAATGGACTTTTCTTTAAAATAATCAATAGCATCTATTTAAAATCATCAGTAAGCATCATATGTAATGAGGTTAAACTGGAACCATTCCCAACAAAATCAGGAGTGAAACAAAGTTGCCCACTATCACCATTACTATTCAATATTGTATTAGAAATGCTAGCTTCGGCAATAAGAGTTGAGAAAGAGATTAAAGGAATTAGAATAGATAATGAGGAAACCAAATTATCACTTTTTGCAGATGATATGATGGTATACTTAGAGAACCCCAGAGATTCTACTAAAAAGCTATTAGAAATAATCCACATCTTTAGCAAAGTTGCAGGATACAAAATAAACCCACATAAGTCATCAGCATTCTTATATATCACTAACAAAATCCAACAGTTAAAGTTACAAAGAGAAATTCCATTTAAAGTAACTGCCTATAGTATAAAATATTTGCAAAATTATCTGCCAAGGGAAAGTCAGGAACTATATGAGCAAAACTACAAAACACTTTCCACACAAATAAAGTCAGATCTAACCAATTGGAAAAAAATATTAAGTGCTCTTGGATAGGTTAAGCAAATATAATAAACATGACCATACTAACTAAACTAATCTATTTATTTAGTGCTATACCAATCAGACTCTTCCCAAAAACTATTTTAATGACCTAGAAAAAATAACAACAAAATTCATCTGGAAGAATAAAAGGTCAAGACTTTCAAGGGAACTGATGAAAAAAAAAATCAAATGAAGGTAGCCTAGCTGTACCAGATCTAAAATTATAATTTAAAGCAGCAGTTACCAAAACCATTTGGTATTGGCTAAGAAATAGACTAGTTGGGCAGTGGAATAGATTAGGTTCAAAGGACAAACTAGTAAATAGCTTTAATAATATAGTGTTCGACAAACCCAAATACCCCAGCTTTTGGGGTAAGAATTCACTGTTTGACAAAAACTACTGGGAAAATTGGAAACTAGTAGGCAGAAACTAGGCATTGACCCACATTTAACACTATACACCAAGATAAGGTCAAAATGGGTTCATGATCTAGGCATAAAGAATGAGATTATAAATAATTTAGAAGAATATAGGAGTGTTTACTTCTCAGACCTGTGGAAGAAGAAGGCATTTGTGAGCAAAAAAACCCTAGAGATCATTATTGATCACAAAATAGAAAAATTTGATTATATCAAATTGAAAAGCTTTTGAACAAACAAAACAAATGCAGACATGATTAGAAAGGAGACAATAAACTGGGAAAATGTTTTTACAAAGGTTCTGATAAAGACCTCATTTCCAAAATATACAGAGAATTGACTTTAAATTATAAGAAATTAAGTCATTCTCTAATTGATAAATGATCAAAGGATATGAGCAGACAATTCTCAGATGAAGAAATTGAAGCTATTTCTAGCCATTTGAAAAGATGCTTCAAGTCGTTATTAATCAGAGAAGTGCAAATTAAAACAACTCTGAGATACTACTACACATCTCTCAGATTGGCTAGCATGACAGATAATGATAATGCTGAATGCTGAAGGGGATGTGGGAAAACTGGGACACTGATACATTATTGGTGGCATTGTGAATACATCTAGCCTTTCTGGAGAGCGATTTGGAACCATGCTCAAAAAATTATCAAACTGTGCATACCCTTTGATCCAGCAGTGTTACTACTGAGCTTATATCCTAAAGAAATCTTGAAGAAGGGAAAGGGACCTGTATGTGAAAAAATGTTTGTGGCAGCCCTCTTTGTAGTGGCCAAAAACTGGAAACTGAATGGATGCCCATCAATTGGAGAATGGCTGAATAAATTGGGGTATATGAATGTTATGGAATATTATTGTTCTGTAAGAAATGATCAACAGGATAGTTTTAGAAAGGCCTGGAGAGACTTGCATGAACTGATGCTGACCAGGAGATCATTATATACTTCAACAACAATACTATATTATGATCAGTTCTGATGCACATGGCTCTCTTCAACAATGAGATGAACCAAATCAGTTCCATTTGTTCAGTAATGAATAGAACCAGCTATACCCAGCGAAAGAACTCTGGGAAATGAGTGTGAACCACTACATAGCATTTCAAATCCCTCTGTTTTTGTCTGCTTGCATTTTAGATTTCCTTCACAGGTTAATTGTACATTATTTCAAAGTCCGATTCTTCTTGTGCAGCAAAATAACTGTATGGATATTATACATGTATTATATTTAACATATACTTTAACATATTTAACATGTATTGGTCTACCTGCCATCTGGGGGAGCAGGTTGGGGGAAGGAGGTGAAAAATTGGAACAAAAGGTTTTGCAATTGTCAATGCTGAAAAATTACCCATGCATATATTTTGTAAACAAAAAGCTATAAAAAAAATTCTGGCTAGTTCTTAAAAAAAAAAAAAAAAACAGAATACATTGAATATTTATGTCTTTTTACACTTTATTTTGAGGTTTTTGTGCCCTGTGTGTGTGTGTGTGTGTGTGTGTGTGTGTATCATATGCTGCTGAGAAAAAAAAAAAGTTTAATTCCTTTCTGTTCCCATTCCATTTTCTCCAAAATTCTGTCTTATCTAACTGTTCTTGTATTCTATTTGCCTCCTTAGTTTCCTATTTGTTTTATTTTGGTTAGATTTATCAATTTCTGAGGGGTAAAGTTAAGTCCATCACTTGTATAGATTTGCTGTGTATTTATTTCTTCATGTAACTTAACTTTAATAATTTTAAAGTTACTTTAAAATTTAATATCACTTTAAGAATTTGGATGCTATACCACTTGCTGAATATCTGTGCAGCACAGATATTGCTTCTTTCCTTATCTCTTTGAATTATGTCTATTTTTTGTTTTTGTTTTTTTTCTGGGATCAGAATCCCTCCTCCTCCTCCTCCTTTTCCTCCTCCTCCTCCTCCTCTTCCTCCTCCTCCTCCTCCTCCTCCTCCTCCTCCTCCTCCTCCTCCTCCTCTTCCTTCTTCTTCTTCTTCTTCTTCTTCTTCTTCTTCTTCTTCTTCTTCTTCTTCTTCTTCTTCTTCTTCTTCTTCTTCTTCTTCTTCTTCTGATACTGCTGCTTCTTTTTCTGCTTCATCTGAAATATAACAGATTCTACTTTAGGCTCTTTCCTTTATTCTCTGTGTGTTTCTCTGCTTCAGGTATTTTTCTTATAAATAACATATTTTAGGATTCTGGTTTTTTATCTGCTCTGCTATCTGTTTCTTTTTTAATGGAGAGTTCATTCCATTCACATTCATCATTATGGTTACTATCATATTTGTATTTCCCTTTGTAGTTCCCTTCATCTTATTCCTATTTGTCCTGTCACCTTTTTCCTTCACCCTTTGCTACCTCATCAGTGTTTTCCATCTGTGTCCTGTCTCTGATAATCTGCCTTCCCTTGTCAGTCTCCAAATTACTATCCCTTTATTTTAACTCCTCCTCTACTACTTTCCTGTCAGGTAAGATAGATTTCTGTATTAAATTAATTGTCTTTTTTATTCTATTTTAAGTCAATTCTGATGAGAATGAGATTCATGTAAACTTTATAAGTTACCCTCCCATCTTTCCCTGCACTGCAACAGGCCTTTCATGCCTCTTCATGTGAAATATATGCCATTCTACTTTTCTTTCCTTCTGTACTCTGTGTATTCCTCGTTTTCATCCTTTATTTTTTTTCATTCCTTCAAATTCAACTTATATCTGTACTTTGTGTCTATGTATATTCCTTCTAGATGTACTTTTAGTGACACAATTTTGTAAAAAAATTACAAGTATCATCTTTCCATATAGAGATGTAAGTAGTTTAGTTTATTTAATCCCAGGTTTTCTTTTTGCTTTTCATCTATTTATATTGGAGATAATATTTTTGGTTTAATTCTGGTCTTCTTCTTATGAAAGCTTGAAAGCCTTCTATCTCATCTAATTAGCATTTTTCCCCTTGATGCATTATCCTTAATTTTTCTAGCTAAGTGTTTTTGGTTGTAGTCTTAGATTTCATGACTTCCAAAATATCATGTTCCATGATCAGTTATTCTTTATTATTGCAGCTATTAATTCCTGTATGATCCTGCTTGTGATTGTATAATAATTGAGTTGTTTCTTTTTGACTATTTATAACATTTTATTTACTTGACCTGACAGTTCTGAGTTTTGGCTACAATGTTTCTTGACATTTTTACTTAGGGAATCTCTTTACTGAAGTGATTGAGTTATTCTTTCAATGCCAATTTCCCCCTCTAGTTCTAGTTTATCAGAGCAGTTTTCCTTGATAATTTCTTGAAAGATCCTGTCCAGATCCACCTTTTGATTATGGCTTTCAGGTACTCTAATTCTGGTATTCTCTCTCCTGGATCTATCCAAATCAATTGTTTATCCCATGAGTTATTTTATATTTTGTTCCATTTTTTGGATTATTTTGATTGATTCCTCTTGTTTCAAAGAGTCATTAGCTTCCACTCGTGTAATTCTAACTTTTAAGGTGTTGCTTTTCTTTTTCAGTTAACCTTTACTTTTCCATTGGCTAATTATAGTCTTCAAATATTTTTAAGCATTTTCTTCAGTGGATCTTTGAATTTCCTTTTCCATTTGGCCAATTCTACTTTTTGAGCATTTTCTTCAAGCTGTTGACTCTTTTTTTCAGTGTTCTCTTGCATCACTCTCATTTCTTTCCCCAATTTTTCTTCTACCTTTCTTCACTTCTTGCTATCAAAGTCATATGATCTGATATGCCTCTTTTTTGTTTTATGACTTGTTTTCCCATGTAATCAGGAGAAATAAAATACTATTATTTTTTAAATTTGTTAAAAAGATGTAAATAATATAACTAAAGACAGAAACAACATTCAAAATCACCTCAAGAAGCCACAATGTTAGGTGAATGTTACAAGATGTTTATAGCTTTCAAAAATATTTCCAAGATAACAAAAATTCTGTAGTATATATAATGAAGACCAATAGAAAGCTCTGTATCTTAACACAATATCTATATCTATATCTATGTCTATGTATAGATGTTAGCTGTATGTATATTGTCTATACACATCTACACACAAATGTAGATAAAGATATAGACATAGGCATAGATATAGGCATTAGAATTGCATAGGAATAGACATATCTGAAATTATATCAACATGCAAGTCCTTCCAATTCTAGCAGTTGAGAACTAAAGCCTTAGACTCTGGCAAATTTTAATCTTCTGTAAATCCTAAAGATAAAGCTTTTAGTAGGCCACTATTTCAGCAAAACAGTAGGTTTTTTGGTCTTTGTCCTTCTTCTGAACCCAGTAAGTAATGTAGTGCAGATGTATAGGAAAGTGAATTGATAAAAATTTAAATAGTAATAAATTCCCCAGATTAATTAATTAATTCTGTCAGATACCTATATATGTGTGAGATTGCCTTATGTAGGATCACTCTTCACTCTGCAAATAAAGTAAAATGGCTAAATCTTCAGGAGTTTTTTGTCACTCATGTCAACTGTTTTGTTTCTCACTTGTCCTTCATAAAATTGAATGTTATAAGGCAAAGCTCAGGAAAGCAGGAAGTTAACAACCTAGTATAATTGAAATTCCTTTCAGATCCTAATCTCCTTTCAGTCAATTCTTTCTATGTTTTTTCTATAATAAACTTATTCTTCAATTTCCCAATTACTTTCATTTTCTGTCTCACATACATTTTTATTGCTTTCTCATTCTTGCTTTAACTTCACTTCTCCATCTTCATAATCTCTATTCAAGTGTTAATCATTTAAATATACAACTTTCTTTTGCTTTCAAATCCCTAATACCTCTTTTTAAAAAAAATATCTTGCCAAATCCCAATCTTGAATTCCTCCTCGTATCTTGTGTTGTAGAGTATACTTGGAGAAAATCATAAAACTGAACTGATGTTGTTTAATCTCAACTGTATCTTTACCTTTTATATCTCTATTTAACTATTAATCCTCATCCTTCAGATTATTTCTAACTGTACTTTTCTCAAGAATCATATACCATCATCTTCCCCCTCAATTTCAGTTGAGAAACTCATCCCACGTTGATTGAGGAAATAGATCATTCATCATGAATCACTTTTCTTCTATAAATTTTTGAAGTCACTAGACATTATTTCCTCTTTACTTAAATCTCTAGTAGAAAAATGAATCTTCTCTTCATCAAAGGCAATTCCTTTATTAGTTACCCATGCTCTCCTCTTTTCCAGTTTTCTATGGAAAACTGATCCCTTTATTTTATATTCTGCAATTTTGCTAAAGATGTGAATTATTAGGTTTTTGGATGGTTTTCTGGGATTTTCTAGGATTCTTTAAGTATATCATCATCTACAAACAGTGATACTTTTATTTCCTTATTGTCTATTGAAATTAATTTCCTTTTCTTTACTTATTCTAAAGCTAATACTTCTAGTATAATGTTGAATAATAATGGTGATAATGGGCATCCCTTTTCACCCCAATCTCTTAGGAATACATTCAGCTTCTTTCCATTACAAATAATGCTTGCTATTGGTTTTAAATAGATGCTGCTTGTTACTTTAAGGAAAGTTGCTTTTATCCATATGCTCTCTAATATTTTGAATAGGAATGAATGCTGCATTTTGTCAAAAGCTTTTTCTGCATCTACTGGGATTATCCTATGATTTCTGTTGATTTTGTTATTGATTTGGTTGATGATGGTAATAGTTTTCCTGATCCTGAACCAGACCTGCATAACTGGTATCAATCCTAGTTAGTTATAATGTATTATCTTATTGATAAGTTGTAATATCTTTGCTAATATTTTATTTATTTATTTTTCCCCATAAATACTCATTGGGGAGTTTGGCTTGTAATTTTCTTTCTCTGTTTTGATTTAAGTGTCAGTGCCATATTTATGTCTTATAAGGAATTTGGTAGTACTCCTTCTTTACCTATTTTCCCAAATAGTTTACATTGTACTGGAATTAGCTGTTGTCTAAATGTTTAGCGGAATTCACTTGTGAATCCATATGACACTGGAGATTTTTTCTTAGGAAGTTCATTCATGACTTATTTAATTTTATTTTGCTAAAATCAAACTATTTAAGTATTTTATTTCCTCTTCTGTTTAAACCTCTTCTGTTTATATTTTTGTAAATATTCATCCATCTATTGTAGGACTTGCTGCCATAGAGTTGAACAAAATAGCTCATAATTATTGCTTTAATTTCTTTTTACTTGATGGTAAGTTCAACCCTTTTATTTTTGATGCTGGTAATTTGGTTTTTTCCTTTCCATTTTCTGATCAAATTAAGCAAAGTCGTATCTATTTTGTTAGTTTTTTTTTTTCATAAAACCAACTCTTACTTTGTTTATTAGTTCAATAGTTTTCTTAGTCTCTGTTTTATTAAACTCTCCTTTGAGTTTCAAAATTTCTAATTTGGTATTTAAATGGGGGTTTTAAATTTGTTCTTTTTCTAGCTTTTTAAAATCACATGCCTAATTCATTGATCTCTTTTTTTATTATATTTATGTAGCTATTTAGAGATATACTATTTCCCCTCAAAACTGCTTTTGCTGCATTCCATAGGTTTAAGTATGTTGTCTTATTTTTGTCATTTTCTTGGGTGAAATTATGGATTGTTTCTGTGATTTGTTGTTTGAATCATTCATTCTTTAGAATTAGATTATTTGATTTCCAATTGGTTTTTAATTCCCTGGCCCTTTATTGGATATAGTTTGTATTGCATTGTAGTCTAAAAAGGAAGCATTTACAATTTTTGACTTTCTGCATTTGATTGTGAGGTTTTTATGCCTTAATACATAGTCAGTTTTTGTGTAGGTGCCATGTACTGCTGAGAAAAAGTGTAATTTTTTTTTTCTGTCTCCATTCAATTTTTTTCCAGAGGGCTATCATATCTAGGTTTTCTAGGTTTTTTAACCTCCCTAATTTCTTTCTATTTTATTTTGTGGTTAGATTTGTCTGATTCTGAAAGGGAAAAGGTTTCAACCTTCAACTTCAGTCCTCCATTAGAATAGTTTTTTTTTCTATTTCTTTCTGTATCTGGCTTATAATCTTCTCTAAGTATTTGGCTGCTCTATCACTTGGTGCATATACATTTAGTATTATTATCACTTCATTATTTATGGTACCTTTATCAAGATGCACTTTCCCTACTCATCTCTTTTATGTTTTTATTTTTGCTTTATCTAAAATCAGAATTGCCACCTCTGCTTTTTTAAAATTTCAGCTGAAGCATAATAGATTCAATTCCAGCTTTTTATCTTTACTCTGTATGTGTCTCTCTGTGTCAAATGTGTTTCTTTTAAACAACATACGTAGGATTCTGTTTTTAATCCATTCTGCTATTTGCTTTCATTTTATAGGAGAGTTCATTCCATTTGTGTTAATAGTTATGTATTCTGTATTTCCCTTCATTCCATTTTCTCCCCTGTATATATTTTGGGCTCTCTTTCCACTTTGTCATTAGTACTGTGTGTTTTTTACTCACCCCACCCACTAACTTATCTCCTATCCCCTCTTCCCCTTCTATTGATAGTATTTTTTTTACCCACTCTACTCACTACCTCATTTGTTATCAACCCTTCCCCCTTCTTTTACCATTTTTCTAGTGTTTCTGCTCTCCCTTCTATCCTATCCCTCCATTTTCTTTCCTCTTTCTGAAGGGTTCCCTCTTAGAGTTAAAACTGATAAGATCAAGCTTTAGACAATGCCCATCCTCCTTTCTTCTTTCCCTGGATTTTAATAGGTCTTTTGTGCCTCTTTCTGAAATCTAATTGTCCCATTGTAAGTTCCATTTCTCATTTTTCTAGTACAGACCTTTTCCCACCCCTTAATATCTTTTTCTGTGATATCATCACATCAGAGTCCATTTACAACAACTCCCTCAGTCTATGAGATGTCCCCCTCTGTCTGTCCCAGTGTCAGATATAGCTCTCAAAAGTTACAGACATCAAGGTGGATAGAGCACCAGCCCTGAATTTGGGAAAATCTGAGTTCAAATTTCAAATGTGGACTCAGCCACTTAATACTTCCTGGCTATGTGACCTTGGATAAGTCACTTAACCCAAATTACAGAGAGAGAGAGAGAGAGAGAGAGAGAGAGTGAGAGAGAGAGAGAGAGAATGAATTACAGCTATTGTTTCCCACCTAGGGAAGTAAACAGTTTAATCTATATCTATCTATCTATATATTTGTTTTCTCTTTCCTTTTCTCTTTTTATGGTTTTCTTGAGGCCTGTGTTTGTTGAATAAATTTTCTATTTAGTTTTTTTTTTCAATAGAAATGATTGAAAGTCTCTTACTTCAATGAAGCTTCATCTCCTCCCCTGAAAGATGTTCATTCCAGCTAGGTAGTTAATTCTTGGTTGTAACCCCAGGTCCATTGCCTTCTGGAATATGCTATTCCAGGTCCTTTGATCTTTTATTGTAGAAGCTGAGAGATTCTGGGTAATTCTGACTGAATTGTTTTTGTCTGGCAGCCTGCAGTATTTTTTCCTTGAGATTATAGTTTTGGACTTTTGCAACAATGTTCCTTGTAGTTTTCCTTGTGGGATCTCTTTCCAGAGGTGATTGATGGATTCTTTTAATGAATATTTTTGTTTATTTTCCAGAATACTGGGGCAGTGTTCCTTGATGACCTCTTGTAGAATGTCCTTCAAGATCTTTTTTTGGTCATGGCCAAAATTTTAAAATTATCTCTTCTGGATTTATTTTCTAATTCAGCTGTTTTGCCAATGAAGTATTTCACATTTTCTTCTTTTTTTCATTCTTTTTAGTTTGTTTGACTGATTCTTGCTGTCTCACAAATTCATTGACTTCCATTTGTTCTGTTCTAGGTTTTATTGTGTTATTTTCTTCAGTTATCTTTTGTATCTCTTTTTCTATTTGGTTAATTTTACTGTTTAAAGAATTGTTTTCTTCAGACAAATTTTTCCTTCCTTTTCCAAACTGTTGACTCTCTCATGCATGCCTCTCATGCATGCATGCTTTCTTTTCTCATTTCTCCTTTGACCTCTTTTATTTGCCTTTTGAAATCTTTTATGAACATTTTCATAAATTCTCTTTGAGCTTGAGACCAAATTGTATTGCTATGTGAGATTTCTTCCATGGACATTCTGTCTTCCTCTGTGTTTGTGTTTTGATGTGCCTTGTCACGATAGTAATTTTCTATGCTATTCTATGCTAAAAGCCAAGGCTATTTTCTGTTTCTTTCTCTCATTTTCTTTTCTTTTGGCTTTTCTTTTTTTTTAACTTTTAATATGGTGCTCTTCTCCTGGGATAAAGGTGGTTTTGAACACCCTTTTCACCACAGTGAGACTGACTTTTTTTGGAGATATTCCATTCTATATTGAGCTGGAGAGTATTTTCCTTCTGTCAAACTCTATTCAGAGAACTGGTTTCATGTGGTTTTCAAGAGAAACTGGTAGAGTTTGAATAGCTTCCTGACTTTACTCTGCCATCTTGGCTGCTCCCCTCCAACAAGGGTACAAAGTCTTAATCCAGAGTACTATCACTAAATTAGTTGTTATGGGCCAAAACTCTGAACTTGAAACAAGGATTGTTACAAGGTGCTAACTCAGTGGAATTGATGAGACAATGGTTATCTAGGTTAGCATGATGATTAATAGTTATCTAAGTTCAATATGATTGAGTTAATCTTAGAACAAATAATGTTTTTTTGGTGATATAATGATTGGTTTATACTTAGTGTAGAACATATAAGAGCATATATGGCTGAGACAAGCTCAGCCAGGATGGGACTGAGAGACAGAGACATTCTATCTTTGGTAAGCTCCTGGTGGCTCTCCTGAGGGACAGAGAGAGTCGGAGACAGAGCCAGAGACAGACTCAGAAGGGCTCGGAGAGAAACTCAGACTCAGAGCCAGATTCATTCACTCCATCTCCTCAGACTCTCCTCAGCTTCTCCACTGAAACCAAGACTCTGGAAGATCTTTAAGAAAACTATCCGGGTCCCAGGCAAGGACACTAGTTGTGAAGGAGATAATAAAAGATTTGGACTTTAACACCTGGCTGTTCTTGTGGTGATTACTCTACTGAAATGAAGGGTGCCCAAAGACCTCCAAAAAGCAAGAGAGAACACTACAGTTAATGGAAATAAACTGAATTGCCCTACCTTCTACCCTAGATTTTATAAAGCAATGAGCAAAAACTTAATACAAAAGTTCTTAGTGAATATTTTTGAGTTGCATGGAAATTGAAAGGATGCTCATCAATGGCAGAATAGTTCAATAAACTGTGTTATGTGTTTATGATGGAATATTATTGTTCTATGGGAAATGATGAGCAGGGCACTCTCAGGAAAAAAATAACACCTGGAAAGTTCTCCTTGAGCTCAGGCAAAGTGAAATATACTCTATCCAAAATAACAACGTTTGGAATGACCAGTTGTGAATGATTTTGCTATTCTCAATTGTACAATTATATGTGACTACTCTGAAGGACATATGATGAAAAATCCTATCCATATTCAGAGAAGGAACTGATTGTATTTGAATGCAAATTGAAGCATATTCTCTCTCTCTCTTTCTCTCTCTCTCTCTCTCTCTCTCTCTCTCTCTCTCTCTCTCTCTTTCTCTCTCTCTCTCTCTCTCTCTCTCTCTCTCTCTGTATATGTGTGTGTCTTTCTCTCTCTCTCTCTCTCTCTTTCTCTCTTGGTTTTAAGGTGGAAATTCTATTTTTTTCACAACCTAAATTTTATGGAAATATTTTGCATAACTTTACAAGGAGTTTCTTAATTGTGGTTGGGGATAAGGGAAAGAATCTAGAAATCAAACATTTTTTTAAAGTTTTTTTTTAAAAAGATTTTAATGTAACTGGGGAAAAGTATTAAATAAACAAAATTTGAAAAAAAGAAAAAAAATTGAGTTAATTGCTAGATCAGAAGTAGTAGCCTCTTGAAGATACTGTTAAGAACAAGAAGAATTTTAATAAGATAATGTGAAATAGGATAAACCTATTTTCAAATTGAATTTAATTTCTTTCTTTTCCCATCCTGTAAACAATTTATACTTCCTTTGTTACCTTAATAGGTCTTGCCAATTGGTTTCTAGCTATTTCATGAGCTTGGGAATTTCAACTTGTCACCTCTCCAGTTTTTATTTGTGAATGTACCTCAGGTGCCAGCAAGATTAGACAATGTTTGTGGCTTCAGCTAAAGTTAAATAGAGGCAAGAGCTTGCTGTCTCCTACAGATGAGGATGCCAAAGAATAAATGAATAGTCAAAGTTAACCCAAGTTTCAGCTTGTTGAGATACACACTGATTAGTTGACATACACTTTATTCTCAGGGTAAGTGATTGTTCTAAAGAAACACTATGCAAAGTACTTGATTACTACAAATATCAAATCTCAAGCTATTTTTGTTTTTTATTTGTAAGACAACATGGATCTTATTCAATGGTTCAAAAATGAGTTGTTATTTTCTTAAGCCCACCAAAATGAACACTTAAAAAACCCTAAATTTGGCTACTAAAAAAAGAATGAACCCTTGATGTATAAGTCAGAATTGCCAGCAGAACATGTTTAGTGTTATAACAAGGCTCACAAGGTCTCTCAGGATCCAACCTATTGCATTTTATCCACTCAGTACTTTCTGATACCTTGAAGGGTTTGGTGAATCTTTCCCCCTCCCCCACCATGGTGTAAGTTCTCATTAGTTCTTTTCTTCCATTTTAGCATCCCATTTGGTGGCACTTCAGTTTCATTTAACTACTTAATGTCAGATTAGCTTTTTACAAAGCATTATTTACTTTATGAATATAGAAGAACAAACATACTAACTTTCCCCCAATACTTAGGGGGCATAATCTTTTTTATACTACCTTTTTCTCTGGAGAGGATGGGAAAGCCTTTAGATTCAGAATTTAGCTCAGCTCCTCTATAGCATTAGTCCAATCATGTTCAAATCCAGACCCAGAAATTATGACTTCTACATCAGCATTTTCAGATCCTGCTCCGATGGATTCAATACCTGGTCTTGATTCTTGGACTTAATGCATCCCCATTACATAATTTTCACTTGCTGCATCTAGAAAAGAAAGAAAAGGGCAAGGACCTAGGCCCATTTCTTGGGGTTGCATATCCTAAGTGGATGAAGGAAAGGAGATAAGATTCATATCTTCCTCATTACCTTATGGAATAACTGAAGAAGTCCATTGCCCCAAATGAAATGTTGCAGAAGCCACTCAGACATTGTGTGAGACTATTTTAAAGATGCTGACTATGTCAGTTATACAGATAAGGTAGTACTGATTATTCAGTCATGTTTTAGGTCTTCAGTCTTGCTCAAAGTGTGTCTCTTATCTTCCAGATGAATGATGGCATCTTAGGTGATCTGAACATATAGTAAATTCCAATTAGAGTAGAAAGATCAGCAGACAAAGAATAAAGAGACATAGGTTTTATACTCAGCTCTACATCTAAATAGCTTTATGACTGACATGGACAACTTCTTTTTCTTCATCAGGAAAGTAGGTCAGAAATGTTAAAGTATTTGTCTATAATCATATAGCTAACAAATATCAAAAGAAGAATCGAGTTTTTATTTACTTCAAGTTCAGCTCTCTTTTCAACATACTTTGTGGGGTTTGGATTGGAAAATATCTTAAGGTTCTTTTTAGCCCTAAAATTCTGTATCTACCACATGTGTTAAAAAAATAGAAAAATTGTCAGAAAGATCTCTCCTTTAGCAATTTTCTCTTCATTTTTTGAAAATCAAATGTTGGCTTATATGCAAAAAAGATAGCCCAACTCCTTGCAAGGATAGAAAAGATACCAAAAGAGGAAGTTGCTGGGGATTTGAATTTTTTTTTTTACTTAGAAGAAATATTTTTGTTGGTATGCTGATAATAGAAAAGAAAAAGGAGCAGAAAAATTTAAATTAATGGTTCTGTATCATGATTGTATTATGTTCAAAGGTAGTCTATACATATATACACAAACATATATGTTCACATGTTTAGGTATGTATGTATATACATATAATATATTCACATATTATACATAGATATATATATTGGAGTCTTGGATAAGTGGGGTTAGCTTGGCTCAATTTTGAGGATCTAATATAATCCTGGTGGCTGGGAAGAGGGGTATGAAAAGATTGGATGAATTTAGGTTCATTTCTCATTTTGGAAGATTTTAAAATAAACCTTTATGTCTACATGTTACTTTTGTACATAACACAACTATAATAAAAAACCATTAATAGATTTTACTGCTTTTTTTCTTTTCTATTATTAGTACACCAACAGAAATATTCTGTCTGCATAAAAACCATTCAGATAATTCCATAGCAAATCCTTTTTAGATTACTCTTTTCCTTCCCTGCTCCTCTTTCTTTTTTCCTTCTTCTTGATCCTTTTTCATCTTTCTCTCATCTCTCCTCCTCTTTCTCTTAATTCTCCTCTTCTTCCTCTCTCCTGTCTTCTCTTTTCCTTCTTGTCTCAATCTGGTATCTCTTTTCCTTATGTACAGCTTGATCTATGAAAGTGAATGATGGTAAAAAAGAAAAATAAAGGTGATTCACTATAATTTTCTCTTTTCCATAAGATTAGTGATTTCAAAATCCATGTGAAAAAATATCATTTGTCTTTTTGCTTTTTATGAATTTGATATGCCCAATAATGGTTATTAAGGTGTTTCACATTTAAGCAAGATAAATTTATTATAAGGATATATTCTAGATAGATAATTTCAATAATTCCATTTGTCCTTCCCATTATTTCTAAAAGTATTGGCACATTACTAAGTCAGCAACTAAATAATTTCTAAATTGTAGGACAATATGAGTAGCTTTTGCTGCCACAGATGCTACTTTCACACAAGAGAGGTGCCTACTTCTGAGGATGTTTCCAGGACAAGTTAAAACATAAAATATTAAAGGGTTATGCAACAGTTTGTCATAGAGTGTGAAAGCCAGACAAGGCTTTCAAATCAACCTCTGAAAATGGTAGACTGACTGCTGTCCATCTGGGAGAAGAGATAAAAGTGCCATGATTTGTCACTATTTCTTCCCGTGGAAGTTTCAGAGGTAAGTAGACAAACCTGAGCAATGGAAACAACATCCTTGCAAAGGAAAATTTATATAGAATAAGAAAACATATGAAAGAAGAAAATCTCTGGAATAATATGTATAAAAGGGAGATGGGAAAAATCTGAAGAACAAAGAAGCCATTTTCCAAAGAAATTCTATGAGAAGTTAACTCCCTGATTGGAGATGAGGCCCTGTGGCATAGCTGGACACAGAAGTTGTTAATGAGCAATAAGCATTTCTCCTTCTTCCTTAGGCAAGATAGAGCAGAAACAAACAAAAGAAAAATCATCGTCTTCTGAAAACAAAACAAAACCAAGCTGAAATTTAACACATTGATGCAGTATTTTCTATTGAAAATAATCTTGATTAAGAAGCAGCAAATCCAAGGCAAGGTCTCCTTTCCATGACTGATGGTCATAATCAAAGGTAGACTGCCAAAATGAAATTGGGTTTTCTTAATTTGTAATTTGTTTGAGCTGCTCAAACAAAACTAAGTTGTAGAATAAGATCAAAGAAGAAAGCATTAAGCCCATCTCTGACCTAATTTGATTTTATTTCTAGAGAGACCATGAAAAAGTGCCAGATTCATAATTAGTCCAACAGCTACAAAAGCAAATGTGGTAGATGAGTTGAGCAAGAAGCATCGATAAATGGAAGTCGAGTATTTTTGGGCTGTTAGTTTGGTGACAGAAAACATCCCCACTTCTCTAAAAAACAAACAATGATCATAAGTGATCAAGCCAACTTCTTTGGGTATTTTTTTTGTCCTAAGACTAGAATTCTGTCCTTAAACTAGAATGATCACTGTACATCTTCACTTTTTTGGAAGTCAATCTGTGTTGTAGAAGAAGTAGAATGGAGTATGGGACTATCCCTAGAAACAAAAAAGGTGTAATGTGAGTTATTTCTTTTATGCCAATATTCTTTATACCAACTTAAAATCAACTCTTGACAATTTCTATTTGTTATAGAGAGTTAGATAAATGAAAAACAAATTTAAACAAACTGTTCTCTAGAATGGTTGGATTAATTAACAACTCCACTAGCAATGCATTAGTGTTCCAATTTTCCTACATCTTTTCCAAAATTTATCATTTTATTTTTCTCTCATATTAGCCAGTCTGGCAAGTGTGAGGGTGGAACTTCAGAGTTTTTTTTTAAGTTTGCTTTTCTCCAATCAATAGTGATTTTAAGCATTTTTTTCATATGATTATAGATAGTTTTGATTTCTTCATCTGAAAACTGTCTAGGCAACTTTCTAAGATTGTAAATGCTTTTTAAAAATATTTTTATCAGTGTCTCAGATAAATTTATAAATGGGATGCTAAACACACAATTTATTTTCAATACAAAGCTGGGGGAGAGAGAATTCTTAGAATGTAAGACTACTAAAGGCTTGATAAGCAAGGATACTATGTTAGATTTAGTAAGATAAAATTTAACAGGGGTAATTACAAAGCTTTATATTGGGGTTCAAGAAGTATCTTTGCAAGTATAAAATGCAAGAGGAATACGTGGCAGAAATAAACTTCTAATTGTAAGCTAAATATGAGTAAACATTGTGGTGTGGCAGTCAGCAAGTGAATGAGATTCTAAGCTGCATGAAGAAGGCAGAGATTCTCAAAGCAAAGAGGCAACAAGCTCTTTTTAGACTATTGTGTTTGTTTCTGCGAAGTGTAGCTCAGAAAGGAAATAGTCAAGTTGGACAGTATTCAGAACAGGCCAGCCGGGATTATAAAGGGTGTTGACCAAATGTCATTTGAAAACTGGTTGTAGGAATTTGGAATAATTAACCTGGAGGGAGGAAGGAAGGAAGGAAGGAAGGAAGGAAGGAAGGAAGGAAGGAAGGAAGGAAGGAAGGAAGGAAGGAAGGAAGGAAGGAAGGAAAGAAAAGAGGGAGGGAGGGAGGGAGGGAGGGAGGAGGGAAGAGAGAGGAAAGGAATATATTCCTTTCCTTATTTTCCTTCCCACTCAGCCCCTGAATTTTATCTTTTCTTGCTCTCATGTATTACTTCTTAATGCCTGTGCCTTTTTTCTGAGATTGCCTTCAGTTTACTTTTTATGTTTTTTTTTTGCATGTCATTTTTACATTATCTTCCTCATTAGAATGTGACTTTCATGTAGTCAGAGACTGTTTTTGCTTTCTTGTGTGTGTGTGTGTGTGTGTGTGTGTGTGTGTGTGTGTCCAAGGTGTAGCATAGTTGTGGGACATAGTGAACCCTTAAAAAATAAATGTTTGTTTACCACCTTACTTCAACTCCCTTGCTGAAATACACCACAGTCTACTCAAGAAGATGGGGTGAATACAATGAATGAGTCTGGGCTTTTCATCACTTACAATTACATTTCACCCAGTAACTTTTGAGATAATGGATGAATGAGATCAACAGGTGGGAATTAAGAATTTTTTTTTTCTTTTCTTATTTTGTTCCAATTTTAAACAGAGTGGCAAAATCTTTGAGATGGAAGGGATCTTAGAGATTAAACTGCTAAATAATATGAATCTTTTAATTAACAGAGTACATTAGTAACAAAGAAAGGGCTTGAACCCTGCTCTCCTACTTCCTAACTCAGGGTACTTTTCATTCTGATGGTTTTTTAAGCTACTGTGAGTGGGGGAGAGAC
Source organism: Antechinus flavipes (assembly GCF_016432865.1). Lineage (NCBI taxonomy): Eukaryota > Metazoa > Chordata > Mammalia > Dasyuromorphia > Dasyuridae > Antechinus > Antechinus flavipes. Next base: position 153,584,401 of record NC_067401.1, read on the forward strand.
AAGGCATGAGTTCCTTCATCCTAGATTTTTAAATTACATCCTGATTTCTTCAGAGGGAGTCCAGTTCTGCCTTCTAGTTGAGAAGGAAAAAAGGGAAAGGAGTTACTGCTACTTTAGGAGACATTATCTAATTGCCAAGGACAAGTTATTTAAGTGTCAGAGTTGTACTGATACGAAAGCAGTTGATATAGTGGGAAAACCTGAGTACCCAGAGTCTAAACACTTAAGTTCTGGGAATAGCTTTGTTACAAACCATAGTTATGTGTCCTTGGACAAACCATCTCCTTTTTCTGCTCATCTGTGAAATGAAGGGTTAGACTTGATTAGATATTCTAAATTAAGGTTTGCACTCCCCCTAGGAATTTATGAATAAATTAGATTTCATGAGGTCCATGAACTAAGATGGTGGGGAAATTACATCTTTACTTCCACTAAGCTGTAATTGAAATTTAGTATTATCTTCTTTCATTTAAAAAAAAATATAGATAGAAAAGGTCACAACATTTACCAGATTGATGAAAGGGTCATGAGATATATTAAAAAAAAATGTTAAAACTTTTTGCATTAGAGGTACCTAAATGGTACAATAGATAGAGTACTAGGTCAAAAGTCAGGAAAAACAGAATTCAAATCCAGCCTCAGACATATAATAACAGGATGACTTTGGAAAAGTCCCTTAATCTCTATTTATTTATCTTCCTCAACTATAAAATGAGGACAACAATAACACCCTCCTCAGAAAGTTAGGAGATGAAGCAACATCAAAAATGTTAATTCTTTACTTTCATACTACTCACAATAATTTCATTTACTAATGCTGTACAGTCTGTTTCAGTTCTGGGATGAGATAATTCTCCCTTTCTGTAACCATTTGGTTATTCTGAGAAGCAGAACTGGAGCGGACTTGTATAATAGGGGCAGATGTCACACAGGTGTGACATCAGATGTGATAACAATTCCCATTTATAAAGTTTTGAGTTTTTCATAGTTCTTTCTTCACATTAATCCCAGAAGAGAAAATATCATTATCTACAAAATGGTAAAGCTATGATCACATAACCATTAAGTATTTGAAGCTGATTTAGAACTCAGATGTCCTGATTCCACATAAAGTAATTTTTTTGATGACTTACTTAAATTTACATATTGGTCAAGTAGCAGATTAGGTACTACTGGACCTGAAGTCAGAAATATCCAAGTCAAATCTAAGTCTCACATAATTTCTCTCTCTGTAATATTGTATAAGTTATTTAACTTCTGATTGCCTTAGTCTTCTCATCTGCAAAGTAGGAATAATAAGTATACCTATTTCCCAGGATGAGGATTAAATGAGATGTTTATAAAATGATTAACATATTATCTTGCACATAGTAGGTAATTAAGGAATAATTCCTTTTTTCCTTTCTTTTTTTCTTCTTTCCTTCCTGCATTCTTGGTCTTCCCTCCTTCTCCCTTTCCTCTCCTCTCCTCTCCTCTCCTCTCCTCTCCTCTCCTCTCCTCTCCTCTCCTTTTTCCTTCTCCATTCTTCTCCTTTTTTTCCTTTTTTCTTTCTTTTCCTTTTTCTCCTTTCTCCTTTCTTTCCTCTCTTTCCTTTCATTGTTCTCTTTTTCCCTTTTTTCTTCCTCCCTCCATTTCCTACCTTACTGCCTTCTTTCCCTTTTTACTAGTTGAAAAAAGTTATTTTATTTTTTTTTACTCTTTTCCCAAAAATTGTTAGTAGAAGAGTATTTTAATACTTCTGTAATCGATTAAGCACTGAGTTATAATGGCAATTATGGTGTAGACATGTCACCAAGATAACTTACCATCTTTTGTTTACTAATTAGAGTGGTTTAATTTCCTAACCTGCTGTAATTTTAAATAACACTATAATTGGAGCTGCTCCTATTCTTTTTTTTTTTTTTTTTTTTTTTTTGTTGTTGTTGTTGTTTTGCTGAGGCAATTGGGGTTAAGGGACTTGCCCAGAGTCACACAGCTAGGAAGTGTTAAGTGTCTGAGACCACATTTGAACTCAGGTCCTCCTGACTTCAGGGCTGGTGCTCTACCCACTGTGCCACCCACCTGCTACACTCTCCTATTCTTTTGAGTCCTCCAAAGAAACCAATCTCATGATTCCATTTCTGTAGCTGACAGTAGCTTCATGTGTAAATCTGGTAAAAGGCTACATTTGGATTTTTAAAATTCTGCCATAAATTCCTCTCAAACCAAAGATTTATTTCTCAGGAGGGTCATCTCTGTCACTTTTATTGTTAAATAAAACAGTTGATCTTAAGGTTCTAATAGAATCTGCTTTATCCGAAGGCAGAACTCAAATCTAGAAGCTATTCCCAGACTATGCAACACAGACATTTTTTTTAATGCTCAGAAACAGTCATTATCACTCTTCTAAAATATTTTTGATCTCTATACTGAGTTGAAAAGCCATAGAACCAATTACCCTGGCATGGATTCTGTCAATACAAAGTTATTATTAGCTAAAATAAAATTAAAAAAAAAAAAAAAAAGAAAAGCCATAGAACCTAATCATCTCACTTTCTATGAGTATGATCCTGAATAAAACACTTATCCTTCCTAGGCCTCAGTTTCCTCCTCTTACAATTTAATTCACTCCAATCCAACAAACTTTTATTAAATATAGATTAAATACAAGATACCGAGTTGGAACTTGGGTGTACAAAAGTAAGAAAAAAATGTTTTTAATCTCAAGGAGTTTGTGTTATTAGGGAATTATAATACATATTTTAATAAAACATAAATAGATAAAAATATAAAACATAAGGAAGAGATTGGACTAGACTTCTAAGTTTTTTTTCAGTTCTAAATCTATATTTTTATGACATTTCAGTTTCATAATCTTAATTCTATCCTGCTAATTTCCAAATGTAATTAGTAATGAAATATCAAATGTAGCATGTCAGAAATAGACCTAGAATTTCATACCCCAAACCAAAACAAGGTTAAAATGGGTATATGATTTGGGCATAAAGGGTGATGCCATAAGTAAATTAAGAGAGCAAGGGATAATTTACCTAACAGATTTTTAGCAAAGGAAGGACCAAAGAAGAACTATAGAACATTATGAAAGGTAAAAAATGTATAACTTTGATTACATTAAATTAAAAAAGATTTTGCACAAACAGAACCAAGAGGAACAAGATTAAAAGAAAAGTACAAAGCTGGGAAAAAAATTTTCAGTCAGTGTTTCTGATAAAGGTCTCATTTCCAAAATATATAAATAATTGTGTCAGATTTGTAAGAATACAAGCCATTCTCCAGTTGATAAATGGTCAAAGGATATGAATAGACAATTTTCAGATAATGAAATTAAAGCCCTCTATAGTCATATCTACCTACCTATCTATCTATCTACATACAATAGGTTGTCTATATCCACTTCCAGATCAGTTCCAGGGTGGTTAGAAGTACATGCTAATCCAAAGAAATAGGGGCCCCTGAGAAACAGTATTCTTTGCAGTCTCAAGAGATCAGGAATTAAAGGAACAGTAACCTCATTCTCTCCAGATAACATCACCTTGAAGGCTCTGAAAACTTCCAAACTCTCATAATAATCTCTATAACTGTAATACAAAAAGTCTGAAGCTTAGGACTATTATATCACATGACTACCCTTTTTATCAACATGCCAGAAATAGAGAACAACTTTAATATTAAATTTAATATAAAATTTAAAAGTCAAGAAATAGGATGAAAAGTGAACAAATGATAATAAAATGGACCTGATCAAAGAAAATACTGTGGTGACAGGGAAGATCAAGACACAAACTCAGATGAACACAATGATGTCAAAATAGCTACTGTCTCAAAAGAAAAATATGAATTTGAGGGGGTGGAGCCAAAATGGTGGAATAAAGTCAGGAAGCTGCTAGAGCTTTGCTAGTTTCCCTTGAAAATCACATGAAATCAAGCTTCTGAACAGAGTCTGATGGAATGAAACCACTCTCTAGCTCAAGATAAATTGAAAAAACTTCAAGATAAATTAGTCTCACTGTGGGGTGAGGTTGTGAATGCTCCCTAATGTGATGACATCAAAGAAAAAGACATTAAGGAGTGGAAAAAAACTGTATTGGAAAAAAAAAGGAAATGGGAGGTTATAATGGGGCAATTAGTTCACATGAAAAGGTGCAAAAGACTTATTACAACGGAGGGAAAAAAATGGAAGGGGATAAGCACTGTCTGAAGCATGATCTCATCAGTTTTGGCTTTAAGAGATAATAATTTAATCATTCAGTTGAGTATAGAAATTTATCTAACCCTAAAAATAAGTATGAGGAGAAAGAGAAAGAGAAAAAGAATAAGGGAGAGACAGTATAGAAGGGAGAGCAGAAAAACTAGGGGATAAGGCAAGAGAAGGGAGGAAGCATCTGTAGAAGATAAAGTAGTGGGTGAAGTGGGTTAAAAAAAAAAAAAAAACACTACCAAAAGAAAGGAAGAAGAGTGATAGGAGATAAGGTAGTGGATGGGGTGGCAAAAAAAAAATCCCACATAAATAAGGATAAGGGGGAAATACTGGGGAAAAATTTTATACAGGGGAGAAAATAGAATGGATAGGAATATAGAGCATGTAATCATAACTGTGAATATGAATGGAATGAACTCTCCCACAAAATGGAAGCAGATAATAGAATGGATTTAAAAAAAAAAAAACAGATTCCTGCAATATGTTGTTTACAAAAAACACATTTGACACAGAAAGACACATACAGAGTAAAGGTAAAAAGCTGTAACAAAATTTATTATGCTTCAGTTGAAGTAAAAAAAAAAGTAGGGGTGACAATTCTTATCTCAGATAAAGCAAAAGCAAAAATACAGTTTATTAAAAGAGATAAGCAGTCCATCTTGATAAAAGATACCATAAATGAAGAAACAGTAACAATATTTAATGTGTACACCAAGTAGTAGAGCAGCCTGATACCTGGAAAAGATTGTAAGCCAATTACAGAAAGAAATAGACAGTAAAACTATTCTAGTGGAGGACTTCAATCTTCCCTTCTCAGAATTAGACAAATCTAATCATAAAATAAGCAAGAAAGAAATTAGGAAGGTTAATAGGATCCTAGAAAACCTAGATATAATAGATCTCTGGAAAAACCTTAATAGGAAAAGAAAGGACTACACCTTTTTCTCAGCAGTAGATGGCACCTACACAAAAACTGACCATGTTATTAGGGCATAAAAATCTCACAATCAAATGCAGAAAGTCAGATATTGTAAATGCTTCTTTTTCAGACCACAATGCAATACAAATTATATTCAATAAGGGGCCAGGGAATGATAGACTAAAAACCAATTGGAAATCAAATAATCTAACTCTAAAGAATGAATGGGTCAAACAACAAATAACAGAAACAATCCATAATTTCATCCAAGAAAATGACAAAAATAAGACAACATACCCTATGAAATGCAGCAAAAACAGTTCTGAGGGGAAATTGCATATCTCTAAAAAGCTAAATAAATATAATAGAAAAAGAGATCAATGAATTAGGCATGCAATTTTAAAAAGCTAGAAAAAGAACAAATTTTAAACTCCCAATTAAATAAAAAAATTAGAAATTTTGAAACTCAAAGGAGGGATGAATAAAAGAAACTAAGAAAACTATTGAACTAATAAAATAAACTTTGCTTACTTTGATCAGAAAAAGGAAAAAAAAAAAAAACCAAATCACCAACATCAAAAATGAAAAAGAAGAAGAAATGAACGGAATTTGAATTGGCAATGAGGAAACAAATCTATCAATCTTCACTAGAAAATTATCCAAAACATCCTGGAACCAAGTCACAGCTTTAGCAAAGCTGCAGGATATATATATATATATATATATATATATATATGTATACGAAACACAGCCATCAGCATTTCTATATATTGCTGACAAAGCCCATCAGGAAGTTATAGAAAGAGAAATTCCATTTAAAATTATTGTAGACAAAATAAAACACTTGGAGGTCTAATGCCAAGATAAACCCAAGAACTATATGAATACAATTACAAAACACTTCTCAGACAAATAAAGTCAGAGCTAAACAACTGGAAAAATATCAATTGCTCATGGGTAGATGGAGCTAATACAATAAAAATAAAATTTCTACTTAAATTGGTCTACTTGTTCAGTGCCATACCAATCAAACTGCTAAAACATTATTTTAAAAAACTAGAAAATTAAAAAAAAATCATCTCAAAGAACACTAAGTCAAGAATATCAAGAGAATTAATAAAAAAATATATAAAGAATAGTGGCTTAGCATTACCAATACTAAAATTATATTTTAAAGTGGCAGTCATCAAAACCGTTTAGTACTGGATAAGAAATAGAATGGGATCTAAAATTATCCCAATAGACTTTGGACAGAAAGTACCATCTGCATCCAGAAAAAGAACTGAGGAGAGGGGTGACAAAATATACTGTGCTTTCCAGAGTCTCCACGTTGGGGTGTCAAAAAATACCATCAGAACTAGCTCTCTGGAGCACCTTGGGACCAGCCCAAGTCCGTGGTCTTAGTGGTGGAGTGATGAAGGCAGGAAACTCATGAGGATGTCAAAGATGGAGTCCATTTATTTCAAGTCCTCTCAGCCCTTAAATACCTTAGTATAATTACATCCCTACAGCACACTGAGCATGTGCCAACTGTAGAACCATTACATCACCACATCACCACAGCATTTTGTGTAAGTGCTAACTATGGTAGCATTACATCACCATAGTACACTGTGTATGTGTTAACTATAAGCACCCTGTTATTGATATATAAATTCTTATCATAAGTATCCCTTGCTTCAAGTAAAACACAGATGGTCATGCCCTCCCTGACTTCTCAGGAAGATCTAAGAGATCTTAGGGGAGATGGGGAGCCAAACTGGACATTGTTAGCAGGTTCCCTCTGTCTGATGGAAGTGGATCTCTTCAATAAAGAGATCTAATTCAGTTTCAGTTGATCAAGGATGGACAGAAGCAGCTACACTCAAAGAAAGAACACTGGGAAATGAATATAAACTGCTTGCATTTTTGTTTTTCTTCCCGGGTTATTTGTACCTTCTAAATCTAATTCTCCCTGTGCAACAAGAGAACTGTTTGGTTCTGCACACATATATTGTATCTAGGATATACTGTAACCTATTTAACATGTATAGGACTGGTTGCCATCTGGGGGAGGAGGTGGAGGGAGGGAGGGGAAAAATAGGAACAGAAGTGAGTACAAGAGATAATGTTGTAAAAAATTACCCTGGCATGGGTTCTGTCAATAAAAAGTTATTAAAAAAAAAAAAAAAACCGCTTCCCTCTGGGCTGAAAGGTCTTATACCTCACCTAGCATTCCCCCACTATCTGCAGCCCTTTACAGAGACTAAATGTAAATCACTACATGCTGTGTTAACTTCTTTTTTCTAATCTCTCCTATGGTTTTTCCCTTTTGCTCTGATTTGTCTCTCCCCACATGATTCATAAAACAATATGTATTAAAAATAAATAAACTTACTAAAATAAAAAAAATTAAAAACCAAAATTATGAATTTGAGTCAAGAAGAATTTCTGGAAGAAGTTTAAAAATGAATTTTTAAAAATCAAATAGAGAAAAAAGTGGAAAATGAGGATATACCCTCAAGTAGCTTTCATTTTGCTTGGGATCAGTACATTTATAATTAAAATAAACGCATACATGATTACTTGAAGAAAGAACCAGAACTAACAAATAAGAGGTCAGGAAAACTTGACACAACATGGTATGCCTGCATTAACAAATCTCTGAAAAGAGGGGATAATATGCAGAATTGGAAGAACTTAATTCAAGTAGGACAGTATGTAAAATAAAGAGATATTGATTGGTTGTTGTCCTTTTTTGAAGAGGGTCAAAATGACATCATTATGTTAGGGTCAAGTACAAGTAACTGTGGTTGATCTGATCAATACAACCAGACAACTTTGGGTGGCTTTTTCTTTAAATTGATATTATTTGACATAAGCTAACTATGTTTTAACAACTATTTTCTTTTTCCTTACAGCTTTAGGTGGGAGATCTAATGAGTGTTTTTAAAAAATGCTGTACATTTTGGTTACAATTGTAACAATTACAATTGGTTACAAATAGTCTATATGAACATTTAGAATGGAAATGTCTCTAATTTGTACATCTCACATTTCTTTTGGGCTACTGAAATTCTGCTTTATTCATAGATTTTGCTCATAGCTCATGAAAGCACCTTCTTTCATGCAGGCATGCCATACTGTGCCAGTCTGTCCTACATCTTACAATCAATGCCAAAGTTCTTCAGACCTTGAGACTGTTCTTGTTCATTTCTTCTGACCTCCTGTAGATTAATAATATTATAGGAAACATGTATGTGTCTATATATGATTTTAGTCCAGTACTATCTCACTCTAAGGGGAGCAGATTGATCATGCTTCTGATTCCAGTCTTCAGCTTACCCTCCGAGCAGGAAAAAAAAAAACCCAAATAAAAAGAAAACATACACATACATATATACACACACACTCAAACTTCCTTGGAGATGGAAGGAGATGTTAGATATGTATAATTTACCACATGAAAACATTACCCCTCCCACATACCACCCCCATAATATATGTGTGGGAACACCTTCAGTAGAGAGGAATGGCTCAAATTTGCCTGTTATATTCATAGATGGAATATATTTCCAAGTTTGCTACTAATGAATTCTATTCTTTGTTTATGTAAAAGTAAAAAGATATGCTAGGGTTAGGGTTGAAAGACTAGAAATTGTGATATTTCAACCAGAGCACCACAGAATTATCTAAGAATTGGGAAAGATTAGAAAGAGCCTGAATTTATATTTCTAGCTGTCTGTTGGTACATATGTATCCTTGGGTGTCTACATTTTGGCATTATTTAAATGGATGAAAGTGAGTTCTACCCAGCAATAAAAACACCCCTGACAGGGTAATGTTCATTTAAATAAACAGTCTTTAATGAGATCTGTTATTACCTGCTATTTTGTCATGCCTCAACATGCTGTCCTGAGTCTAATGTTTCTAAATGCAATCATAAATCTTTTTAGCCTAATCTGTTTCAGAAAATTTGAGCTAATGTCTCTCATACTTCATAGTAAATTATAACCAATATTGCCACCTGTGGTTGAACTGAAATTTGTCCTGGATAAAAGAGAAATGCTGCACAATCATTGACTAATTTTTGTAATATATGCTTTTCATTTTAAAACAACAGTTGTATCTATATAGATCACTGATGGATATATATTAAAGTGAAGTATTTCAATACTTTGCTTACTTAATAATAATTACTTCTGGGATGTGGTTGCCTAGGCCAATTTTCTCCTGCCTTTCCACTAAGGGGCCCCTCTGCTCTGCACATAGTCCAGACAGTGCTTAGTTCTAGAGAAGCCTGACCACCAAGAAGGATAGTCAGATTTTTTTTTTTACACTCATTAGGTCTCCTATTTGAGTGCTCTAAGGAAAAAATAATAATTCTTAAGATTCAGATTGAAAGAAAAGCAACAACAAAACAATCAAAAGAGAATGTGGCTAAATTACAAAAAAAAACAAGATTGGCATTAAAGAAAATACTTCTACCCTACTCTTTTGCAGAGGCAGAAGCTTCACAGGTGAAAAATTTTGCAGATACTTTCAGACTTTTTCTAGGTATTATTTGTTTGATTTCTTTTTCTTCACATCATTATTATTTTTGATATATTGGATGGTTCCATGGGAGGGAGGAAGGAGATGTTGGAATAAATTATTATGCTATAAAGACAGAAAATATCAAGAAAATTTAATTTAAAGGAAACTCCTCAAATACACAGCTCCCCATATACCATGCATGTCTCTGTCTCTCTCTATGTCATGCTCTCTGTTTTTCTATGTCACTTTTTTCTCCGTCTTTGACTCCCTGTCTCTGTGTTTCTGTCTCTCTCTTTGTGTTGCTGTTTCTGTCACTGTCCCTGTCTCCCTGCTCTTTTCTGTCTCTCTGTGTCTGTCTTTCTGTCTCTTTGTGTCTGTCTGTCTCAGTCTCTCTGTCTCTTTCTATGTCACTGTTTTGCTTTGTCTCTGTGTCCCTGTCTTTCTGTCTCTGTAGGTGTTTCTCTGGTTTCTCTCAACCCAGAAAGTTGATAATGGAGATATGAGACAGAAATTCAAGATGCATTTGATAAAGATTGAAGAGGTAAAGATAGAGAAATCTTGATAAATATCTATATAAATATAGGTCTATATATAAATTCTATATAGAAATCTATCAATCTATAAAGGTAGACAGAAATCAACAGATCTTTACAGAGAGATTAATTTCTCTATAGGTGTATCTAGAGGCATCTATTGATCTCCCTCTATATATCCATCTATGCCTAACTAAGATAGACTCTTGAATTTCTGGTTCACCCTTCCATTCTCAGCTTTTATTTGGAAGTTTCTTCCTAGATGCTTTGCCATTTTTTCCAGCCTAAGTACAGCTAATACTGTCTGTTTATAAAAGAAAAATGAATGTTATTAATAAGTGATAAAGGGGCAAAAGGAAGAGAAAAAAGGGATTAAACAGAAGTGGAACCAGGAATAGGATAAAAAGAAAGAGAAAGAGAAGTGAGATTATAGAATAATTACTTGTAAGTGTGATTGATTTTGTTACTGTTGGAAAACTTTGTGGTGGGGGAAAAACAGCCAGAGGAATGAGATCTGTGATTTCATTAATATTGAGAGTTTCTAATATGATATCTTACCATTGCAATTTGGGACCTTCACTGGAGCTTGTAATCATAAAGAATAGGTTACTGTGAGGTACCACCTACTTAAAAATCATTTTACATAAAAATATTTATTTTGTTCTGACCTTAAAATATAAAACAAACATTTCTATAATATAATAGAATAGCAAAAAAAGGAGAGATAATTGTATCCATCATGTACAATCAACAAGGTGTTCCTGATTCCAAGGTTAGGTCTCTATTCATTATCACTCTACTTACCATTGTCTGAAAAACTACTTATTAAAATATCCATAAATAAATAAAATTAAACTCACAACTCCCTCCTTTCTCTTTCTAGACTTTTCTAAAGCTGTTAATGACACCAACTCTGCCTCAGTGACTTAGTTTCATAAACTCAGGCATTGTTTATTTTTCTTTCCCTTACTCTTTGGTACTTAACACAAGGCCTTACAAATAATAAATATTCAATAGATGTTTGATGATGATGATAATGATAATGATGATAAGATGATGAATATAATACCTTCCACCAGATGGTCTGAAAAGAGTCAGTCACTGAGTTTTGTTGATGCATTCTTCATGAAGCATGCATCCCTTCCTTTTGATTCCCATTGCCACCTGCCTATTTCAGTCCATACTTACGTCCTACTTGGACTATAACAAAATCATAGATAAGTTCTCCCTTTTACCAATCTCTCTTTCTTCACATAAAAGTATATACTATCTTACCATTCCCAAGACACAGGTTTTAGGGAATCAGTACTTCTTTGATCTCTTCCAGATCAAAATCTATGATCCTGCAACATTGAGTGTTTCTTCCCTCCCACTTTCATATGGGATACCAAGGCAGTCTGACATAAGACACAAAATCATAGTCCCCACTGATATATTTCCCTTTACTAATAAGAAGATGTAAGTTCAAATTAAAACTGTTTAAGAGAAACAAGAAAAATTGCAACATAAAAATTCCTCAACATATGTTGACTAAATTCTCCACTTAATATTAACATTATCAGCAGCGAACAAATGGAACATCCATGGAGAAATACATAGATCATATGTATGATTGGAAGGTATATACCTAAGGGGAAAAAATTAACCAGGGCAGAAAACCTACATTAGTATCTGGCTACCAAAATCTTTTAATGACATCATTACACTGATCCTGCTTGGTTTGGTCTCCAATGATCTTACACGGCATATAGTTTCTCCAAAGCAGTCAGGCATGGCATTGTATTGTTCCCTGCTTATGTGCCTTCTGTTGACCTTGTGGTTGTGGGAAACATATCTTCATGGAAGTAAAGGTCTTATTTCTGTGCTTATTGGAAATAATGGAATCCTTATGTAGGGGACAGTCTCTTTTGGTATAGATAACAGAGGCTTAAACTTTTAACTCTTTTAGAGAATTAGAAATCTCTCATACCTGATTTCAGATGAGGCAAATTTCTCACATCCTTTCCCTTTATAAGGAGAATGTATAATTTCAGAATTTTGGCCGTGGTCAGTTTCCTTTCTCTGTAGAGATCTTCCAAAGCTATTTGGGTCTCAGGCATGCCCCAAACCCCTGACAATGCTTTTGGTCTTGCAAAGAAATTGAATTTATTATTTTCCCTTAGCCTCCTCTCTTCAACTTTAAGATTACTGTTGAGAGCATCATCATCCCACAAATTAGCCATGTTCTCAGTTTACATATTTTTCTTAACTTGTCTCTGTCTGCCTCTATCTCTGCTTTTATCTTTGTCTCTCTGTCTGTCTCTCCCTCTGTGTGTTCTGTCTTTGTCTCTGTCTGTCTCTCTCATACTCCATATTCAATCAATGGTCAAGTCCTGTTGTTTTTGCTTTTATCCTTTGTAACACCTCGTATACCCACTTATTTCCTCTAAGCCTGGTATAGGTCCTCTTCATCTTGGAATTTCATGAGGTTTATATATCCATCATTATAATTTTAGCTTATTCCACAACCAATAATAATACTTCTAGCACTGTTACTATCAACATTATTTGCAGAGCACCTATCCCATGTACAATACTCCTTTGCTGGTGAAAAGTATAGTAGAATTAGATTGTATGTGAGCGGAATGTATTGTGGTTTATTATCCTTGTAAGTTAGTTATGCTACTTGGGTCTGTCTATCTAGATCTGACTACAGAGAGGCATGGATGTCTACAGTCTTCCCTACCCATTCTTCTCTGAAGGTTACTTTGATTCCTTCTAAGAGAGAAAACAAGAAATTGTATCCAAAATTTAGTTTTGCTTACCTCAGAGAAGGAGTATGAGACTAGAATTATTTATCTGTTGCCTTAAATATTGTTAGTCTGAGATAATTTTTTTATGTTTAAGTTATGTTCCTAATCACTTTCCCTTAACAAATAAGTAGTACGCCAAGTTCTATATCCAAAGGTTGAATCATATTCTACTGCATGCTAAATCCACAATGAACTTACAGCAAATAAACCCATTTATCCAAGATGATAGTAAAAAGAAATCAGAAACTATACAAATGAGATTATGTCCCAGACAATACAAAACAAATGTACTCTTCCACTGGGGACAAATATCTCAGTTTAACTAAGATTGTCCTAAATCTTATCCAAGGAGAAATTCTTTAAGTCTCTAGTATGGAAAGCAGAGGGTAGAAACATGATCCACATATTGGTTTCTCTATGTAATAATTTCCCTTCAGACCTTTGAAGAGTCTGTCCTCTATCAAAGCTGGAAGCCAGAAGACAAGAATTTCTCTTTCCACAAACTTTCATCAAGTCCATCCCTCAATTCAGAAACAGAACATTTTTACACACTCAATTTTTATTTAATATTTTCTCAATTTCATGTGAACAAAAAAGTTAACATTAATTTTTAATATTTCCAATATTTAATATTCTCAATTACATGCAAAAAACTTAAGATTTTTTTTTAAAATTTTGAACTCCAAATTGTTTTTCTTCCTCCCACACTGAAAGCAAGCAATTTGACATATTAGACATGTGTAGTCAGGCAAAACACATTTCCATATAAATAATTCTGTAAAAGAAAAAAAAAGCAAAACCAGAAAAACAAAGAAAATAAAGAAAAAGTGTATTTGATATGCATTCAGGTTCCACCAGTTCTTTCTCTTTTTTTTGGAGATAGATGTCATCTTTCAGGTTAAGTTCTATGGAATTTTCTTGGATCATTGTATTTCTGAGAACAATTAAGTTATTCATAGTAGAAAATCATACACTATTGCCATTACTGTTTCCAATATTCTTTTAGCCACTTCACTTTGAATCCTTTTGAATTACTTTGCATCAGTTTATGTGAGTCAATATTTCTCCAAGAGCATCTTTCTGATCATTTCATAAAGTGCAATAGTATTTCATCACAATCATATACAACCACTTGTTCAGCCATTCCTCAATTGATGGACAGTTCTTCAATTTCCTATTTTTGACAAGATTTAAAGAGCTTCTATCAATATTTTTGTCCCCAAAGGTGTTTTTCCTAATTTTTTTTATTTCTTTGGGAAACAGAACTAGTCTTGGGATTACTTGGTCAAAGGGAGTGCCTATTTTAATAACCCTTAAGCCATAGTTCCAAATTGCTCTCTGGAATGGTTGAATCGGTATATAACCTCACCAACATTAGGATTTTAATTTCCCCACATCCCCTCTAAATTTGTCATTTTCCTTTTCTGTCATATTAGTCAATTTTTTATATTGATGAAAATTGATAGTGATTTAGAGCATTTGTTTTTTCATGACTTGGGTTTAGCTATTCTCCAATTGATGAACATACCCTCAATGTCTAATTCATTGTCAACAGAAAAAAAAAAAAGCTGTTATAAATATTTTTTGTACACATAGGTTCTTTTCCTTTGATCTCTTTGGGATAGAGATCTAGTAGTGATGCTGCTGGATCAGAGTATACACAATTTTGTAGCCTTTGGGCAGAGTTCAAGTTACTTTCTGGATTTCTGAGATCAGCTCACAATACAACCAACAGTCAGGTAGAGAGTTTGGAATACTTCACCAAAGAAAATATTTCTGTGCAAATGGTCTTGGAGGACCAAGTTGCAAGTAATTTGTACTATTGATGGCTGCTATAATTTTGTCTCCCTTCACACATTCTGTAAATAGATCATCCTTTCCTGACATGTACTTTGATTGCTAGGAAGCAACAAGATATCTTAATGATACAAACTGGAAGTAACCCTGTTATTATGGCCCCCAGAGCAAATATCACTTTCAAGAATAAAGATACTCAAGCATGACACATTTTCCTTTGACAAGAACATTTGTACTTTCATTTTCTTGCCATTTTTTATAACATTGCACTGAATGACTGAATTCTCCTTCCTTCCTTTAAAGCCTTACCAGTTTTAAGTGTTGGGAAAACCCAGAGTGCAGTTGGTGGTAAATCTTTCTGGGATAAGGGCTTGTTAGGGTGTTCATTCTTCTTCTTGTGGAGTGAGAATGATACATTCTGATCCATCCTAAACAGTGTTCTTTTGCTGATGTCTGTCTCTAAAATGGTGCACAGCATCTGGTGCAGAGCTGATGGGGTCAAATAATGTTCTCACCATTAACTCCAACCACCAAGCTGTTGCAAGTCCTCGGTGTAGCCAATACAAGCAAATCAGGGCCAAAGAGAAATTTCTCCTCATTATTAAACCAAAATCTAAGTACTTGTCTGTCTGTAAAAACAGAGTAGAAAGGAACAGTGAAACCAGCAAATAGGGTCTGAGGTTTCAATAAATGTCAGGGAGCGTCAAGTTTGTTTGCATTACAAATTATTGCTGGCTGACAGTCATTACTTTACAACAAATGATTGCTGTCAAGTGAAAGGGGGAGGGGAAAGACTCTCAAATGATAGCCAGAGGGAAACAGAAGTTATCAAATACTATAACAATCATAAAAAGTTACAAGAGGGACTTTGATGTTTTTTGAGTCTTTCCATAAGATGAATCTTTAAAAAAAAGTAGTTCAAGTGAACCCAACTTTTTCCACAAAACTTTCTGTGACACATAAATTGAATAAGAACATGATATATAATAATGTCTTTCTCACTTAAATATCTGAGAATGATTTTTTTAATTATAAGGTGAAAAGTCAGTTCAAGATGAACAGCTAACTCAGTGATCTATAAAAATAGACACTAATAGTTTCAGTGGATCCTTAAATTTGTTTTTCATATTACTTACATGTTTAGACCTCCTCCAAAAAAAAAACCCAAAACAAAACAAACAAAAAATCTTGGGAGTTATTGTTTCACTCTTGCAGCATTTGTGAATATGACTGTTGTAGTCTATTCTATTGTCGTGAGGTCAGGGAAGATTCTTTGATGGAAGTTATACTATTAGTCAGCAGAAAGAAAGAATAAATGGGAAAACAAAAACAGACAAATAAACATTGAAGTGAATAATAGTGCCATGTCTGCACCCAGAGAGAGGATTGTGGGGACTGAGGGGAGATCACTACATATCACAACATTTTTTTGTTGTTTTTGGCTTGCATTTTATTTCCTTTCTCATTTTTTAAACTTTTTTTATCTGATTTTTCTTGTGTAGTATGATAATTGTGGAAATATGTATAGAAGAACTGTACATGTTTAACATATATTGTATTACTTGCTATCTAGGGGAAGAGGTGGAGAAGGTAGGGAAAAAAATTTGGACCGTAAGATTTTGCAAGGGTGAATGTTGAAAATTATCTATGCATATGTTTTGAAAATAAAAAGATTCAATAATAATAAAAAATTGCGCCACGTGTCTTCATTTCCAACTACCAGAAGAGAAACTGGAAATATAGGGATGAAAGTCAGATAGTTGAATTTTCATGGTAATAACAACTCCTACTTCTTTATTCCTTTGTTTCTAAGATGAGTTTCAATCCTTTGTTTTCTTCTTCCCTTTCCTGATCTGTCTCTCTCAGAGGGGCATAAAATATCATTATAAATTAGGAAAGAGAAACCTAGAACAAATGACTTGTTCAAAAGTGTCTAAAGAGATAATGACAAGTCTAGAATTAAAATAAGATTTCTTCTGACTCCAAATCGATGAGTTTTTCCAATATGCTTATTTCTGAAGCAAAGTAGTAATCTAGGGTCATGGAACATGAATAAATCCACATTCTATAAATAAAGTTCAGGGATCAAAATATAACTTTGCCTTTGGAAGTCTACAAGTACCAAAAAACACTGACATCCATTTATTCAGTTTGATTAATTTAATCTTTGAGCCAATTTCCTTGTCTATAAAGTGAGGCACTTCGAAAGATGACTTCTAATTTCCTTTCCAACTCTAACCCTGGATGACTTTTAATAATTAGTAATTATAAAAATATTTTGCTTTTCAGTTTATAACCCTGAAAGTGCTGTGCTAAAGTACTTTATGTAAAAATCGTGCTTCTTTTTATTCAATCAAAAAAATGTGTGTCGTTTCCAAAAGAAATGCTATATTTATAGATCTTTGAATTGGAATTTTCTTTTTATTGTTTATGTGTTTGACTTCATATCTTCCTTTGTCTATCTGTCTCTACAAAATATCTTGTGATGTGGGATACTTTATTTCATTACTTATTCTTTCTTTGGTGATTTCAACTGACTATTCTGCTAAAATCCCTCCATTTCTCCCCAAAAAAGCATAGAATAACTCTTTTTATGAATATCCATCTTTTTTCATTAATAATTAAAATCAGTTTTCCAGGGTATATCCAGGGTTCTAGCTTTTGTTCCCTTGCTTTTTGGAATGTAATATTCCATTTCCTCCTTTAATCTTATGCTATTTGAATTCCTTTGCATTTAAATTTAAAAGTTGAGGTGGGGGGGCTACTTGCAGAATTTTCTACTTACCATCAAAATTGTCCTGTTTAATTATTTTTAGTCTTGGACTTTGGCATGCATATTTGTTTTAGTTTTCATTTGCTTTCTGGAAATAATCTGTTTATTTTCTTGATTGTCACTTTGTGTACTATATCCAGAAATTTTAAGCAGCTTTATTATATTGTTTCCTGCATTATGGTGTTTAGGTTTTTCCATGTGTTGTGTTCTTCATTAGATCCATGATTCTTATATTGTTATTATATGCCCTGTCTTCAAAATCAATTGTTTTGCTTTATATGAACTTCATGTTTTCTTGTCGTTTTTTTTTTTTAACATTGTTGCCTCTTGATTCCTTTCTATTAAATTTTTCTTTAGTATTTTTTGTATTCAAAATGTGGTAGTCATTCTTTCACATCTGTAGAGAAGGTCAGTATCATGTGATCAACATTTTCTAATTTACCAAATGAATGCTTAAATTTTGCATCTAGTGTTTTAAATTCTGGTGTGATTTTGTTCATGATTTCTTCTTTTTTGAATTTCAATTCTCTTTCGACCAGATCTGGATTCTCTTGTGGTTGTTCTGTACTTTCTTGGAAATTAGCAGGATTCTGTTTTTCATGAAGAATTATTTCAATTTCTTTTATAATATTTAACAAACTGTTGTATTATAATTGAGTAGTCTATTCTTATTCTCTCTTCTGATGTGCTTGTATTTTTTTTGAAACTTTATATTGGACTTTTATTTATTTATTTGTACTACTAATTACTCATTTTCTAGTTCTTTGATCTTTGCTCATGGATACATCTCATCCCATCCGATCAAGGTCATACCTTAAAGCTTCTATAAATCTCTTGCCGGAGGGATATAGATTAGATTTAGTCTGTCATTCCACTTTCTTTCAGTTACAGCCACTTTTGCCCCCTATTCTTCCCATACATTTCCTTTCATTTTCGTGGCTTGATTGTGAAGTAGAGAAGAATAGTAAATATTCTGAGCAGAATCTTTGTAGTTTTGTGTGTTCCTGACTTTAGTCCAGGATCCAGTCAGAAGGCCACATGTTTTACTTACTTTCCTGTTCCTATTCAGTCATATGTATTGGTTACATATGTAGATCTTTGCCTCTGAGGTTGGAAGAATAAGTACCAAGATAGACCCCATAATAAATCTGTGAATCAGCCTTGTGCCTATTATGGTGCAAGATTATTAGAATTACTCATCAAAATTGCAGAATTTGCACATGGAAATTCTAGACATCTTGTTTGGTAACACACATTCATGTCATTTTATCTATCATGAATGATACCCCATTTTTGGAAAGTAAAACTTCAATTCTCATTTTCAGCACAATTCCTACTTTATGCTCACAAAAGAAACAAGAGTAGGGAGGTAGTAATATCTTTAGTAGGAGTAGACTACTCTAATTTACAATTACATTCCAATAATTTCACAAGAAACTACCAATACTTTCTCTCTTGTAAAACTACAAAATAGTCAGTCTTTTCTATTCAGTTTTTGATTTGAACTGAATTTTTGATCTAATATCATGAAATCAGAATGCATGAAAAATATTTCTAAGCTGGAAATTGTCAGGTTCAAAGATAAATATATAGTAGCAATTTGGGTTAAATTGTTTGGTGTCCTGATTTATTTGTATGCTATTGATACAAAACTGACTTCTAAGCTGCTCTTCCCCTTTTTCCTCTTCTTGCATCTTTCTCCCATCCACTCCTTACCTCTTTTCTGGGCAGGTATCCAAGAAAGTCTAATTCCTATATTCTCTTTCTTGACGAAAATTTTTATTGTATGGAGTTTTGTTTTTCTTTCCTTGAAATTATGAAAATTGAATCTTAATATAGTAAAGCTCTTTAGCAAAACAATACTTCTTCAGACTGCATTAAGGACCATGATCTCAAAACCACAATCAACATCTCTACTCATCTGACAAATGAATAGTTGGTTCATGAAAATTTGAGAAAGAATGAAATAAAATAGGTAATTATTCAACTGAGTTATTTATTTTTCAACAAGTGACAGTTATATTACACAAAAATAATTCAGGGCTAAAGAGAGAATTTTAAAACAGTGTTATGCAATGAAAAGAACATTAAATTGGGAGTCAAGACATGAATTTGAGTCTTAGGTCTTTCATTAACTAGCTCTATGACACTGGGCAAGTTACCTAATCTCTCTTTCATTTCTTCATTTCTAAAATGAGTTTTTTCTGAGATCTCTTCTATCTTTTACTGTCTGTATATTTATGAATGATTATGATGATGAGATATACTAGAATCTTGTTTCCTTTTACCACTCTAGTCCAATGTCTTTGACTATCTCTCCCAATTCATTAAATCATAAGAATTAGATTTAGATTTTAAAGGTTACTTGTAGTGTGCTTTCTAGAGCTCCCATGTTGGACTAGCTCTCTGGAGGACCTCAGGGCCAGCCCGAGACTTTAGTCTTAATGGAGGAGTGATGAGGCAAGACTTTTGTGGATGGTCAAGAATGGAGTCTGTTTATCCAAATGCTCTCATGGTTATATACCCTAATACCTTTCTATACCTAAAGCAACACTGCATATGCACCACATAAACAATTTGCTATTGTATGTAGATTACCACTTGGTATCAGTCTTTGCCACCTGGTATCACAGGATTCTTAGAGGTGTAATTTTTGCATGACCCTATGTATTTGTAAAGTATTTTACTGGGGCAGACTCAACCTCCTCTTTCCCACTATAAACAAAGACTAAGATTTCATAAAAATATGCCTCTAGAAATTATTTTAAGGGTACAAAGCAAACTGTGATCAATAAGACTAAACAGAAATACCATGTAGTCCAGAATTGAACAAGAAGATGATTAGAAACTGATAGGCATTCTGAAGTAGACTGAGCATCAGGAAACCTTTTTGGTTTCTATATTCAAAGCCTAAAGCCATACTCAAGAAAACGTAGTAATAAACCTAAATGAAATCTAATTTACTTTTAACATTAATGAAATCTTAGTCTTTGCTTATAGTGGGAAAGAGGAGGTTGAGTCTGCCCCAGTAAAATACTTTACAAATACATAGAGTCATGCAAAAATTACACCTCTAAGAATCCTGTATTCAGATCTTTTGTTAGAACCACAGCAAAAGGTAAGGCCAGCCCCAAACAGGACAAAAAGTTAAAAGAAGTGAAAGAAACATCTTATTCCCCATAATTGAGATTCATTGAGGAAAAAGTAATTTTTAAAAATCACATACTCTGATGGACAAAAGTATAGGGAATTAGCATTATGAACCTCTGTCTTATCTGAAGGGGCTAAGAAATGGATACACATACAAGCAAAGTTTGGTGTAAAACTAAATTAAATTTAGCATGGAAATAGGTAGGAACTTAGAGAATATAGAAAGGAATTTAAAGTAATCATTTCTGAATACTTAAATTACAGATTTCTCATGTAGATTCCATTTTTGTTCTTCCTTCACTTTTTTTGTAAAATGAAAATGGGAGAAAAAGGAAAGGAAATTTTTAAAGAAAATATGATGATAGAGTGAAAACAAAATACGCTATACTGTCACAGAGATTGAGATAAATGGACTTATAAAATGTAGAAGGATGGATTAGAGAGCAGAAATCAATAATATATTATTTATAAGAAGCACATTTGAAGTGTAAATATTCTATAGTATAAAATTTAGGGCAATGCAATAGAAGTTACTTCACCTCGAGTAAAATTCCTAGTGTGGGAGATGTCTGAGAAAGATTTGGAAACCAGCCTTAACGATTATCACCATCAAAGGAAGAGAGTCAGAAAGAGAGCTTATAGGGGACTTTAGAAGAAAACAAAAACTACTAAAATCGTTAAATATTTCAAGTAGAAAACTTCATGAAAATCTTTGACCATGAATAGGTAAACAAACAGGGAAGAGATAAAGAACAGAAGGGAATATGCAACTAAATGAATCCAGATATCTATGAATATAAAAGAAAAAAAAATTAATCAACACTGTATGGGAAAGAGCTCCCTGTGGATTCCAAAGAAAATTGGAATAACATTAGGATATTACTGAGTGATTTAAAAGGGAATTAAAAATTATGAAAGCAAAGTTTATTGGCTATTCAGCATAAAAAATGCATAGGATAGAAAAAGTGAATTTATTGTTCTAAGCATCAACAAATAAACAAAGGAATAACCTGTTCAGAATGTCAAAAAACAAAATTAAAGAGCATGCAGGAAGAAGAGAATAAGAACAATTAACACTAAAAGAAAACCTGATCTTATACAAACAAATTATATTGATTTAAAAGACAGAATGAATAGACATCTTGATATTATAGTTATGCCTGAAGAATATGATTAAGTCAAAATGCCTGAACTCCATAATGCAAGAAATAATATAAGAAAACTAACCATAATGTGTCAGAAAACAAAGTTTCAGTTGAAATAATTTTTCCCATAAAACACACACATACAAATAACAACAATAAGAAACACACAAATAAGACTCAGAAAAACTCATAGAACATTTGAAACATGATAGGTAGATGACTGCAGTTAGATCTGCACATCCTAGTAGATGCCACATTAAAAAAAAAATTCTCTCTAGCCTCTACTGTCTTAAAGCCAAGTATTTTATTTTGTACCCCTCCTTCAAAGTTTTCAAGTAACCATAGCATGGTTTGAGGACTCTTATTTCTGTCACTGGCACAGATTTCATTGCTTGTGCTGAGGTCTAAGAAAGCAAGCAAGGCTCCTTTTAACCATTTATCATCGAACTGGCTTAAACACAGGAATATTTACTTCAGAGGTAAAGCAATATATATATATATATATATATATATATATATATGTAAACATTTTAAACATTTTTCCCAACAGGTCCTAGTTAACCTCCTACCATCTTGATTTCTGAGAAGGAAAGAAGGATTTAGTTCAAAATTAACCAAATCCTGACATAGTCTTTTTAAAAATTATATTATTTTATTTTTTCCCAAATGCATGCAAAGATAGTTTTTAGCATTCACCTTTGCAAAACTTTGTGTTACAATTTTTTCTCCTTACCTTTCTGACCCCTCCCCAGGACAGCAAGCAATCTGATGTAAATTAAACGTGCAATTCTTCTAAATTTACTTCCTTATTCATCATGTTATGTAAGAAAAATCAGATTAAAAATAAAAAAAATCAGGAGGAAAAAAAAGAAGCAAACAAACAACAAGGTGAATATATTATGTTTTGATCAACATTCAGTCTTTATAGTTCTCTTCTGGATGCAGATGACACTTCCCCTAACCCTTAGACATTACCAGAAGAAGAAACAGGATTATCTCAGTCAGATTCATTCAGATTCAGCTTTATCATTTGTGGAAAGAAGCTATTCCCAAATATATGGTACTCTTGTCTGTCAGAAACTTGTATCTGTCTCTGGAATTTCTGATATGAATACCTCCAATTTAAATGATTTAGGTGTATACCAAGCATTCATAATATCAATATATTGGTACACATTTTTCAAGTTGATTTTAATATATTATCTTGCCTAAGCTTTTAATAACTCAGTGAGACAGGTACTGCAGATATTAGTATCTACCTTTTATGGTTGAATAAATTGAGACTCAGAGGAATTAAGTAACCTGTTACTCTGTAGTTAATAAAATGGCTTCTCCCCCATAATTACAAATGAAGAAAATAGATCCAGACCTCCTAGATATTCAATCAATGGCATAATTTATTTGTTCTTCCTTGAATTGTATTCAATCCCTTTCAAGAACCTCATGTATCAATCCATTTGATGAATCAAGACTTCAGTAAGAATATCTAAAACTTGTATTTATATATACATATTATTCCCTGCTTTCATTTTACTTCTGACTTTGCTAGTTTTTTTTTAATTAATAATTCATTTATTTTGTTGGGAGAAACATTTCAGTACTTCTTGGGTGGAAAAAATTTGGCAAGTAGAAAATCCACAGTGGATAGTTAAACATTACATAGATTAATGCCCCTCCCCCATCACTTGTTTAATGGATGAAATGCATTGATTGCTTTGAGAATTATGCTGAGGTCTACAAGTTATGAGCAAAAATGTCTGATTTGACATTTTTTAATATGTCTGCACCACACCGTATCCCCAATTACACAACAACCCCACCAAAGCAGTGCTGAGTGTTCCCATTACAGTAGTAACATGTTCGAGAGGCTCAAATTTCAGGACAATTAGCTTCTGGCTGCAGTTTATTACCCCATTTGAGATTTAAAACATAGTGGGGTTTTTTCATTGCATTCCAATAATACTTAAGTGTCTGAGACTCACACTTTAAAACAATAATAGAGTGACAAATATCTGTCTGGGGTTTGACCAATGTGATTTGAAGCAAAACACACAAACAACACCCCCCTCCAAAAAAAGGAGGGGGAGTTAGAGAAAATGGGGAAGTCTAATCAAATAAATGCTTTATAAATGATCACGTGGTCGGTCAAAGTGTCTATATAAACAATGCTTTTACAAAAAAAAAAAAAAAAAAAAAAAGACAATGTCTCCTAATTCATACTTGATGACATCAATGGCAAAGATACAGTTTTGGAAAACTGTCAACTTTGAGATCCATCCAAATCTCTTTAAGATGTAGGAGAAATTGAAACTACAGTTTGTATTGGTCCAAAGTTACCAACTGTTATTATATAGAGTAGATAGATTAAAAGATTATCCAAGAATGTGTATAGTCCTCATTTGTTAGAAAACATGTGGTAATAAAGACATGACAAATTCTGAGAGATCATGAAACATCAAAGGCTATTAAAAGGCACCTAACACAGTAAAGCATAAAATATCTTTTGTTAATAATGGTGGGGGATGCAGCACTAGATATGATATGGCAAAAATGATGACCATAAAACAGTAAAAATCACTCATATTAACTTAGCAATTTAAGATTTACAAAATAGTCTTATTTATACCAATACACTGAAGCATATTTTTGAGTTTTTGCTATTATCTTCATTTTATTGCATGAGGCATCTGAGGATCATAGAGATAAAATGATCAGGATCATACACAGCTATTCATAGTTAGCTAAGATGACAAAATGCAGAAGGAACAGCAGCATAGAAATGAATTTAAAACATTCCTTATAACATCCTTCCTCAGATTGTCAAATTGCAGAGTGTTCTTTTTCTTAGAAAATCAGGGACTGATTAACTGGTTTGAGGTTCTCTGTTACTTTGGCTTAAGGTTTTTCTTATGGTTTCTGAGATTTCAAATCCCTATCCTAGACATATAATTGATGATTACTGTTCTCCTTTTCTGACCATCAATTGGTAGCATTTGCCTATGTAGGAAATAAAATCTGATCTCTTTCCCCCAATTCATGCAGACAAGCAGTTTAATCTCCAGAAGGGAAATCCTTTTCCACTTTAGGTTACAGGTATAATCTTAAAGGTTTGGGAAATGGTTTTTACAATGCAATCACTCTAAAGCCCCCCTTCTATGCATCCCCTTATTATAAATTTGCAATTAATATCTCCTCGATGTGATTTGTGATGCCAATTTGGTTTTTTTAAATGGAGTATTTGCTAAGAATGAATAACAAGGATTGAAGCAGAATATCCTAAACCAGCAGTTAACTCTTGTTAACCATCTCAAGTATTGAGGAAAATAGGCTCAAATTTAGAATGGTTGCTATAAAACATTACTCCTAACAAGATTGTTTCTGGATAAGGCATACAGATGAATAAGTCTTTTTCTTGCTTTCAGGACACAATATCTTTGCTACCAGATTGATTGACTGACATGCTGAGTAAAGTATTCATTCCTCACCAGACTCTTCACCAGACTCAGCTACTAGTTACTAGCAGGCTCTATAACTAATTTCAGTTGCTGGGCCTCTGATTGACCTTACAAAGCTCATATGATCACAACCTACTCTGTTCTGTCTCTGATGTGCATTGACCTAAGACCAAGAAAGAATAATTATAACAGTCATATACCTGTTGCTTTCTTAAGCAGGTAAGCCAGCCCAACGGAAGCATAAAGGCTTCCCGAAATAGAGACAACAAGTAGCATGATCCAGACAAGGCAAACCATCACTACACTCTTGACCACCATCTCCTCTCCTATCCTAATGGAGATAACTCAAGACCATGACCCTATTGGCCTTCGGTGTTGCATTGCTTCTATTCAGTGCTATCAACATTCATCTTGGAAACAAACCCTTTGGAGGTACAATCTGGTAACTATTATAGTCATGGCTAAAGAATACCCAGAAAGAAGAGTTCTTGTCATCAACATTTTCAGATGGTTTGAGATAAGAACATGATATGCTTTTATTAATGCAAATTATGTTAAATAGACATTAACATAGACTTTGCCCTGGTAGCCAAAGGATTGTTGGATTTTTCCATGTGACTTGCAGTTGAAACTTTTTTTTCTGTGTGTGAATGTGAGTTCTTTGAAAACAAATGCTTTTTTTATAAAGGAAGAAAAATTAGCAGAAGTAGAAGAAGCAGAAAAAGCAGAAGCAGAGAAAGAAGAAGAAGAAGAAGAAGAAGAAGAAGAAGAAGAAGAAGAAGAAGAAGAAGAAGAAGAGAAGAAGAAGAAGAAGAAGAAGAAAGAAGAAGAAGAAGAAGAAGAGAAGAAGAAGAAGAAGAAGAAGAAGAGAAGGAGAAAGAGGAGAAGGAAGAGGAAGAGGAGAAGGAGGAGGAAGAGGAGGAGGAGGAGGAAGAGGAGGAGGAAGAGGAGGAGGAAGAGGAGGAGGGAAGAGGAGATGGAAAGACAGACACACACAGAGAGAAAGAGAGAGAGACAAAGACAGGAAAAGAGAGACAGAAAAAGACAAACAGAAGCAGAGGCAGAGAGGCAAAGAGACAGAGAGAGAGAGAGAGAGAGAGAGAGAGAGAGAATCTGTTTGAACCTTTTGTATTCACACTTCGTTCTGATACCATAGTCAGTGAAAATACTTTTTATTACTATATGATAATCATCATATAGTAATCTAATAGGGAACATCAATTTTTTTGACAAATTTTTATTGATTTTACTTTCACAGTGTCTCTTATATTTGTCATCTCTCCACTCACAGGTCAACTCTTCCTCAACTTTCATTCAGCTCTCAACTGGATTATTAGTATAACCTTGTGCTATATTTCCCTGACTCCTCAGTTGCCAAATAGATATTCCTAAAACACAGTTTTAGAATTATTTCTTAAAGCTTCTTAAGGTTTCTAAAGTATTTTTTTTCATAATAACTGTTTTTTTTTTAATGGTGAAAGAGTTACCTGTTCACTAACACTCCTTTGTCTCTTGGTGAATTCTAATGCCTTTCTGTGTGCTTTCTCAGGGTGTTTTGGGGCAGAGGTCATTCCTCACCTGCAACCCAGTTAACCTAATGATTTAGTTCAGTCCTTATATATTCACCAGAGAACACATGGATCTATAAGCAAATTATTTCCAAGGAAAGCTGCTCAGTTGCAGCTGTATTTTGTGGCTGTAAGTAAATCAGAGCTATAAAATTTACTCTTTGGCCTACTGAGAAAACTACTTTTGGTTTCACTGTAAAAAAAAATCCATTAAAACCTCAAACAATGTTTGTATTTTTGTAACCAATGAGCTTGTCCTTAAAAACAATATCAATATAAATAATGTTTTATGAGAGAATGGATTGAACTAGGCTCTGACATAACTTAAACCAAATGGGGCTCTTATTAATGACTCACACTAGGCCTCAAATCAGCCATTACTGATTTGTGCCAGCTAGTCTTAAAGAATCCTATTTTCCCAATAGTCATGGACTAAAAAAGAATTTCCCAAACGATTATTATGAGAAACCTTGTGTTTTTGTGATTTGTTGAATGCAGGTCCAGGGATAAAATTCAGGGTGTCAATATAAGTGCTATTAATTAGGCAGTCAGTTTAATGAATCTTCTAGTCAACTAGATATGAATATAAGGTGTGAACTTTTGTCTAGAAAGGCATTTCCCATGAAATTAGACTTATAACCCTAACACCTTATGGAAAGAACACGCTAATTCCTTTCATTGGTCCCCAGCACTTAGTACAGTACCTAGCACACAGTAAGTCTTAAATACATGTTTATTGATTAACCAACTAGTGCCATTGCCTTTGTCTATCTTTATGAAGATTAATTCCCAACTCTTTTCAACAATGTGGTGATTCAAGGCAATTCCAGAAGACTTGTAATGGAAAGTACTATCTTCATCCAGAAAGAGAACTATGGAGACTGAATGTGTATAAAAGCATAATATTTTCACTTTTGTTATTGTTTCATATTTTTTTCCCTTTTGATTCGATTTTTCTTGCACAGCATGATAGATATAGAAATATGCTTAGAAGAATTGCACATGTTTAACCAATATCGAATTGCTTGCTATCTTGGGGATGGAAAAGGAAGGCAGAGGGAGAAAATTTTGTATCAAAAGGTTTTGCAAAGGTGAATTTTGAAAATTATCTTTAATAGGTATTTGAAAAAAGAAACTATTATTAAGAAAATTTTAAAAAGAAAAAAAAAGATTTTTTTCCATCCATATTATCAAGCTATGAAATGGTTTGACCCATTTTATTTCTATTTATTTCTTTCAATTACATTTCCAGACGAAAATGCAATACAATAAGAAAGAGGAGAGAAAGATTCTTCCTTCCTGCCCCTCCACAACCCAAAAAGTAGACAATTGATATTCTCAGGAGAAGCTAACAGAGAGTACTTCCTGTGCTTGCTGAGGAGAATATGAAAGAGAAAATTGTTCAACCTCCAATACCTAGTGATCTTCATTTTTTTCTGAGTTGCTAGGCTAGTGTTGCTGAGAATGGACTTATCACAGATGATAGTTTTAAAGCTAGAGTAATCCTCAGAGGACATTATGTCCAACACTTCATTTTATAGATTGTGAAAATGAGACACTGAGGTGAAGTGACTTACCCACATTAATATATATAGCAAGGGGGTCTATAATACACCATGCCACCTATTTGCCTCAAACTGAAATTTTATGTAGGCTATATCTATTGATATTTATTATATTCAAAATTAATATGTCTTAGTAATATAATGAAAATAATTTTGATGTGATGGCCCTGTAAAGGGTCACAGGAACTCCTAGAGGTTTCTGGACAATATTTTGAGATCTACTGCTCTACATTCAAGTCTCATGACCCAATATCCCATCTGTTATCATGCCTTGGAAAGCTACCATGTATTACTGGCAATTTGGTTATCTTCCCTATTTCTTTATATTTCTTTTATATTGCAAGTCACTACATATTGTCTCTCTGAGGCTGTTCCTTTCATAATTAATGAAGCACACAATTACTGTACACAGTGTATTACTTCCACCATTACTTTTTTTTTTCAAGTGCTGCTCAACAATTCTATAAAACTAGTTACAAAACTGTACTAACTGCTATAAAATCTTAATTGGGACCTCTCTACAGTTAGGGAATTCTTTTGCAATCCCTGTCTCCCATCAATTAATTATTTCATTAATGACAGTGACTTTTCCAAACTTTTTTATTCTTTTTCAAACCTCTCCTACCATCTTTCCCACTATTCTGTTAGTTAATAACCTTGTTGAATGTTCTCCTTTACTTTCTCCTCATCTCAAATCATTCAGATGTCTTCCACCAAAATTTCATCATTCATCCATACCTGTCTCACATGAAAGAGGTAGTCTATCATTTTTTGTTAAGTCAATTCCCTGCACATGGACCTTTAACTACTTTCCATTGCTTCTTCTCAAACATATTGCCCTATATGTCATCCCCACTATCTCACTACTCTTCAATATTTACTTATCAAAGCATTATAAGTCCATATTTTCCTGCCATACTTCAAAAAACCCACCTTATTTGTTTTCACCATCTTCACTAGCTATATGTCTATGAACTTCCAACTTTTTATGACTAAAGTCCTTCAAAAAGCTGTCTACAATAGATGATTCACTTACTTTTACTCTCTTTCAATCCCTTTGCAGTTTTTCTTCTTACTTTATTCAATTGAAATTGATATAAGAATCTTTTAATTGACAAATCCAATCATCTTTTATCAATCCTCATTCTTCTTTACATTTTTTTTTTGCAGTTTTGGATACTATTAATCACCTTCTTCTTCTATCTATTTGACAACTCTCAATCTCCTTTGTTCTTTATCACTCCTACTAATTGTGAATGTACTCCAAGTTTCTCTCCTAGGACTTATATTGTCTCATTGATTTCATCGAACTACCATGGATTCAATTATCATGCCTATGCAGATGATTCTTAGATCTATTGATCTAGTCCTAAAGTCTTTCCTGACCCCCAGTTTCTTATCACTTCCCAACATTAAATAAAATAATGTTTCTTGTGCAATCTGCAATCCAGAGAAAACTTTGGAAACTGAAAGTGCAAGAAAACACAGTATTTAAACTTTTTATTGTTGCTATTGTTTGTTTGCTTTTTGTTCTTTCTCATATTATTTTTTCCACTTTGATCTGATTTTTCTTGTACAGTGTGATGGAATGTTTGGAAGTATGGAACTAATGTTTAGAAGAATTGCACTGTTTGTTGTCTTAGATAGGGAGAATGGAGGGAGAGGGAGAAAATGTTGAATATAAGCTTTTGCAAAGGTGCATTTGGAAAAGTAAAATATTGTTAATGAAAAAATAAAGGAATGCCTTTACCTAATGAGATGTAAGAGTGCTTTAAATATATAGTTTTAAGTAAGGACCAGCTAAATCCTGATGTTTCCAGCAGGATTCTCTGATATATGATAAAGACTTGAGAACTTTTTAGCTAAAGCTGATAAGAGACCAGCTAGAAAACAATAATAAATTAGTATGTCCTCAGGTGTTCATGAATTTTAGAAGTTTAATTGAAAGGTAAAATTAAGATAAGATTGGTGAATAAAGGTAAAATTAAGAAGACTAGTTAATTATCCTTAGCTTGGGAAGATGGATTTAGCTGGCCCTATTTAGCCATTGACCTTTTTTTTCTAACAGATAATACTTTCTTTGTAGTAACCAAACTTACCTCCTTTTCAAGAGAAATTACTCTGTAAATAGATGAGGAAATATGGACAGGGCAGTATGACACAACATCAGTTCCATATCTTCTGGATAAACAAACAACAACTTTTAGCTCCTAAGCCTCAGATCAAAATTTGCCCTACATTGGAAGCTATATTATTAAAATAGGAAACTAATATCATTTAAGATCTCTCTCATTTAGCTACTATACTTTCTATGGCTAACTAGGGAGGAGAATTGTTTCTCTCTTGACATTCAGACAGAGAAGGACCACCATTCACTGTTTCTTTTTTTCCCCAATGATATTTTATTTTCTCAAATACACTTACAGATAGTTTTCAATGTTTATTTTTGTAAGAGTTTGTGTTCTAAATTTTCTCCCTCCTTCCCTTACCCCCCTTCCTCCCCCTCGCAGATAGCAAGCAATTTGTTATACGTTAAGTATCTTCTCTGTTTCTTTACATTTCTTTTATATTGTAAGTCACTAAATACTGTCTCTCTGAGGCTGTTCCCTTCATAATTAATGAAACACAAAATCAGAAGCAGTTATGATAATTTCTTTATCTTGCTGGCACTGGAATATGTTAAATGAAAAGTGTAAAGAACCAGATGACTTTAGAACAGGGACGCACTTTTACTGGGAAGAAGTGTTAAAAGGTGAAAAGAGTGGGGAGGGCATATTTTCAATGAAGTCAAGCAATCAAGATTCCTTTTCTATTCATCTTATTCACACATTCATAGAGTTTTGGCGCTCAGTCATGATACATGTGGCAGCTCTGATGTCAGAAATCCATTGGTTTTTTTTCCCTCTTTGGTATCGTACTTTCCTTGGATTCTCCTAAAGCTGAAAACAGGGCACATATCTCTCTTGTAATAACCTCTGCTGAGAAAACTACTCCCTGTTTCACATTCTCTTTCTCTCATGAAGCTGCCCTCCAGAACATTCTAACTATACCGAAATTGTCTCCAAAAGCTTGTTCCACTAAAAAAAGACATATTCAATTTAGATTTCCTAGATTTCCTGTGAATTGAATTGAATTGTCTTGTTTTCTTTAATGATCAGTTGAAGCAGAATAGATTTAAGTCATTCATTCAAGAACAAGAAAAAAATCCCTATTTTCCCATGTGATATATGGCATATCTATGATCATATATAATCTTTTCAGTAAGCTTATTATTCATGGGCTTTAAACAAAGAAGCTAAAACAAGATAGGTCCAGGTATCAAAACATTTTCCTTCTATTGACTTGGCTATAATAATCTCAAATTGTTGTACATGGAACATCATGAATAGAAAACTTTTCCAGGATATCCTAAAGCTTTGAGCCTTAATATTTACACACCATTGCTTGTAGACAATTCTGTTATTTCCAAAGAGGAAATCCAAGAGGCATCCTGGGATAGAAGGAAACACTGCAAATAGAACTAATCATTTCAGAAACTGTCATGGTGAATTGGTAGTATTATTTATGGACCAAAATTAATTTCCCCTTTTCTTTTGCAAAACAATTCATGATTGTCAAAACTTGGTTAACTAGGACACACACACACAAACAGAGCCAGAGAGCCAGAGTCAGAGGTAGACACACACACACACACACACACACACACACACACAGAGAGAGAGAGAGAGAGAGAGAGAGAGAGAGAGAGAGAGAGAGAGAGAAACGGAGAGACAGAAACAGAGACATTCACAGAGATGGCAGACAAAGAGAGATAGACAAAGACCAAAACACACATACACAGAGACTAGAGAAACAGAGACAGAGACAGACACTCACAGAGATGGCAGACAGACAAAGAGAGGTAGACAAAGACAGAGACAGAGACAGAGAGACACACACAGATACAGACACAAGAGAGATAACAGAGACAAGGAAAGATGGGGGGGAGAGAAGGGGAAAGGAGGAAAGGCAGAGAAGGGGAAAGGGGGTGAGGAGGAAAGAGGAAGAGGAGGAGAGGGGGAAAAGAGAAGGAGAGAGGAGGAGAGGGGGAGAAGAAGAGAGGAGGAGAGGGAGAGAGGAGAAAGAAAGAAAGAGAACCAAAGACAGAGACAGAGAGAATGGCTACAATATGAACAGAAGAGATTTTATAAAAACAGATTTTTCCCATACATAAGCAGAGATCCCATAGAATAAAA
The DNA here is from genome assembly GCF_016432865.1 of Antechinus flavipes. NCBI lineage: Eukaryota > Metazoa > Chordata > Mammalia > Dasyuromorphia > Dasyuridae > Antechinus > Antechinus flavipes. Next base: position 153,617,046 of record NC_067401.1, read on the forward strand.
AAACCCTCAAACCCTTGAATCTATGGCGAACCTGGTAAAACTGGATATAACACATTATTTCCAGATGATATTTCTGACCTTTTCTGAACATTTTGGCTAAGAGACTAGGCTTCCACTTTTAATTTTAAATGATTTTTAAGCCTCTTTTAAATATCATAACATGATCTCATCTCATTCCCAAAGGTTAAATGTTTTGCTTTTTCATAGGTGCTTCCCACTTTTTCAAAGCGATTTTATATTCATGTTTATTTCCATTTTATGAGTAAGGAAACTAAAGCATAGGGCAATTCAATGATTTGTTTAAGGTCACAGAGCTGAATATATATGACAGAATCAGGACCAGAATCTCAGTCTCCCATATCCAAATACAATTTTCCTCTCATTAGATAATATTGCCCCTCAGCTATAATATCTATCATTTCTAACTTGTAGTTGGATGCATTTTGGGGGAGGTAAAAATAGGGTTTCAAATGTAATAAAAAGTTTCATCATTCATTGGACCCTATGCCATAATTCTGAATTTAAATGTACTTTGCTGTTATACGGCCATTTAAGTCATGTCTGACTATTTGGGACCACATTTGAGGTTTTCTTGATAAAGATACTGGAGTAATTAGTTATTTCCTTCTCCAGTTCATTTTACAGATGAGGAAACTGAGATAAATGGAGTTATTTGCCCAGGATCACATAGCTAGTAAGTACTGGAAGTAGGATTTGAATGCAAGAAAATGAGCCTTCCTAATTCCAGGTCCAGTATGTTATCTAACGGCCCTAATACTTAGTATAACTTTAATTCAGTTCATATTTATTGGAAGTATTAGGGATTATTTCAGTTTATTCCACCCAAATTTGTATGATAGAAAATATTTTTCTCAAATTTTTGTTTTATCCAAACTGTTTTTACTTAATTCTCTTTATAAAGACATAAAATTCTCTTGAAAAAGAAATGTTGTTAAATACCTTCAATAGACTTTATTGATATCTTTTTATGTTTATATCAATATTATATCATGCATTGTAACTAATATAACACTTCCACTTATCCAATCTTCGATTTCATTAATGTTCATTCATAATGCAACTTTCTAGGAAGTATTATTTCATTGCCTTTCTTACACCTTACTTTCTCTAGAATTCCCTAGAATCTATGATGGGTATTAATTCTGGATGGAGTCCATAGAGTTCAGGGAAAAATAGTATTCTATAATCCTGGTCTAGGTCCTAATTCCATTCTTTTATTTTTGTCATCATGTATCCCCCTTTGCTGTCATAGAATCCTTCCTAAGACCTGACACTTCCCTTTTAAACTTTTTTTGTGTCACATTCTCACTATTTGATGGGAAAAAAAGAAAAACTGTTGGGAAAACTGAAAAGCATTTACACCAATGTCTCCCATCATACAGCAATATAAAGTCAAAATGGATATATGATTTAGATCTAAAGAGTGAAATCATAAGCATATTAAGGGATCATAGAAAATGTTACTTGTCAGATATATGGATAAGAGAAGAATTTATGATTAAACAAGAGATAGAGTATAATAAGATATAAAATGGATATTGATTACAATAAATTAAAAAAAGATTTTGAGCAAACAAAACTAATACATCCAAGATTATAAGGAAAGAAAGAAATTGGTAGAAAATAACCTTTTTAAATAAAGGCCTCATTTCTCAAATATATAGAGAACTGACTCAAATTTATTAAAAAATAGTCTTTCCTTAGTTAACAAATGGTAAAATGATATAAACACAGCTTTCAGATGAAGAAGCCAAAGCTATCTATATTTATATAAAAAAATGCTCCAAATCACTATTGATGATCAAAGAAGCAATAGCAAACATTAGGAAAGGTAAAATGGACAACTTTAATTACATTAAATTAAAAAAGGTTTTGCACAAACAAAACCAACAAAAACAAGGATAAAAGGGAAGGAAAAAGCTGGGGAAAATCTTTACAACTGGTATTTCTAATAAAGGTCTTACTTCTAAAATATATAAAGAACTATTCAAATTTATAAGAATACAAGTCATTCTTCAATTGATAAATGGTCAAAGGATACGGACAGATAATTTTTAGATGACAAAATTAAAGCCATCTATAATCACTAATGATTAGAGAAATGCAAATTAAAACAACTCTGAGATACCACCTCATACTTCTCAGATTGGCTAAGATGACAGGAAAGGATAATGATAAATGTTGGAGGAGATGTAGGAAAACTGGGACACTAATGCATTGCTAGTGGAGTTGTGAAATGATCCAACCTTTCAGGAAAGCAATCTGGAACTATGCCTAAAGGGCTATAAAACCATATATACACTTTTACCCAGAAGTGCCATTATGGGGTCTGTATCCCAAGGAAATAATAAAGGAGAGAAAATGACCCACATGTGCAAAATGTTCTTTTTGTGGTAGCAAAGAATTGGAAAAGGAGTTGAATTAGTGAATGGCTGAAAAAAGTTGTGGCATATAAAAGTAACGGAATATTATTGTTCTATAAAAAATGATGAACAAGCTAATTATAGAAGGGCCTGGAAAGATTTACATGATCTGATACTGAGCAAAACAAACAGAACCAGGAATACATTGTACGCAACAGCAATAATGTACAAAGATCAACTATGAAAAACTTGGTTTTTTTTTTTAGTGGTTCAATAATCCCAATAAACTTTGAACAGAAAATATCTGGATCTGCATCCAGAAAAAGAACTAAGGAGATTGAATGTAAATCAACATATACGATATTCACTTCTTTTTCATTTTTTTAATCTCTCCCATGGTTTTTCCCTTTTACTCTTATTTTTTTCTCTCAACTTGATTCATAAAGCAATGTGTGTTACAAAATTAATAAATTCACAAGCATAGTGATTAGCATATAATATGTACTTAATAAATGTATGTTGTATAAAAACATTATTGATGAGAAAAATGCAAATTAAAAATAACTCTGACTTACTATCTCACATTTATAAGATTATGAAACTAAAAGAAAAGAAAATGACACCTGTTGAAGGGGACCATGAAAAATCCAAGTTACCAATGCACTATTTGTGGAATTATAAACTTATCCAACCATTCTGGAGAATAATTTGAAATTGTGCCCAAGCCCTTTTTGCAGTGGCAAGATATTGGAAACTGAGTAGCTGCCCATCAGTTGGATAATGGCTGAATAAATTATGGTATATGAATATTATGGAATAAAAAATGACCAGCAGGATGATTACAGAGAATGCTAGAGAGAGTTATATGAACTGATATGTAAAGACACACAACACTTCAGGTTCCAGAGAGGTAGGTCTGGTACCTTTAATTAACGACAAATTGTCTGTAGAGGCAACTAGGTGGATAAAATGTAATGTCTGTCTTTGAGAATATCTGAATTCAAATTCTGTCTCAGATATTACTAGCTGTGTGACACTAGGAAAGGTACTTAACCTTTGCCTACAGTTTTCTCATTTGTAAAATAGTGATAAGAATACAATACACCTCCTTTTAGTAAGGATGAGATGAGATTTGTAAAGTGTATTGCAACCTTTAAACCATTATTTAAATGTTTGCTATGATGATGATGATGATAATAATGGCTAAAATTCTTAATGAGTATATCTATTTATAGAATAGAGTGCATTGAAATCCTACTAATCTGTAGGATTTAGTTGGATTAGTCTTTAGAAAGATTGTCCCAACTATCTGATTACCATTCAATTGGGAGAGCTGAAATAAACACTGGAAAATTTTGTCAATTTTGTACATTTTAGTAGTCATATTAAAAAAAAATCCCCCATATTTTATTACTTCTGTTTCTGAGTGTTTAAATACAAAAGGCCAGCTTCATCTTAAAATAAACTTAAATAATAGCAACAATCACAAAAAAATTAACAGCCACAAAAGTCTAAAAGTTCTATCTAATTTATGTCCAAACTGACTAAAAGAGAAGAATAAATATATTGCTAAACAGCAAGTTTTTATATGAATCTCTTACTAATTTGTAGGTGGAGAATAATCAGTGTAGGAATACAGACTTAAAAGCAGAAGGGCCCTTAGCGTTTCTCAAATCCAAATACTTTAAGAATGAAAAACATTACCTAAAGTCACACAGTTTGGAAATAGGTGAGTTAGGATTCAAAGCCAGGTCTCATAACTTTACATTTAAGCAATCTTTCTATTCTACTGCTTTGGATCTCATTAACTGCTACATGACTAATTTTTTTTTTCCATGATGAAAAATTATTTGTTACTGTAACTTTAGGAACATTCTGATTTTTGTACCATGCTAAGGAAGTCACATGACAAACAGAAAGATAATTTACACTAGAAGCTAGGAAACTATCATCTTAACTCTACCCCACATAATGTTGGTGTCAAAGTGCTTACCATAATAGCCAGCATGTAGTAAACATTGTTGTAGTTGACCAGTCATGTCTGACTCTACATGACCTCATTTGGGGGATTTTCTTGCCAAAAAAAAATAAATAAATAAAATAAAATAAATACTGGAGTGATGTGCTTGTTACTTCTTTCTCTAGTTTACTTTACAGATGAGGAAACTGAGGCAAACAGGGTTAAATGACTTGCCCACAGTAACACAGTCAGTAAATATTTGAGACTGAATTTGAATTCAAGAAAGTGTCTTCTTGATTTCAAGTTCAATAATCTACCCAGTGTGTCACCTAGTTGCCCTAGTAAGCATTACATAAATGTTTATTCTCTTCCCTTTTTCCACTTTTCTCATATAGAGTTGGCCATGACTGCAAGAGACCTTAGAAGCTATCTAGTCCAGATCCAGAGAGAGAAATTGTCTTGACTAAGGTCATACAATAAAAATAAGTGGCAGAACTGAAAGTTAAATCCACCTTTTCTATCTTTAAGCCCCAAATGACCACATACTAGTGGACAAAATCCTAAATCTGGAACAGAATCTAGATCCCAATTCCATTGTTATCTCTTTTCTCTGTGGCCTGAGGTAATCACTTAATCTAAATTTCCTCAATTGTGAAATAAACAAGTTGAACTTGGTTACTCTGAGGCCCTTTCCAGGATTAAATGTATAGATCATTCATTTAAAGATGGACATCATTTTTAGTAGGTGTGTTACTAGGGTAGATGGACTAGAAAGTACTTTCCTTATAATTACCCTGTCAAGTAGGCAATAAAATTATTGCTATTCCACATTTTACTAATTAATTTACTAATCAAGTAACTAGCCTAGGAAAAGAGGATGTGTTAGAGCTGACATTTAAGCCCAGATTTCTCCAAAGTACAAAGTAGGGCCCTCTTTTCTTAACAACACAGACTTACCCATATTTACAATAACCACAATATGTGTTTTGTAAAAAAGCATAATACCGAATTAATGCTGATCTATCTCTCTGCTTCATTTTGTAACTGTGTCTAGCAATTACACAGTAAAATTAATCTTTGTGTACAGCCAATCTGCAAATACAGGTCCTAAATATTATGGGTGCTCAATAAATATTCATTGATTTGACCCTAATTCAGATAATCCAGGAAATTCTAACAAAAAAAAAAAAAACATACAGAATAATATGGCAAAGAAATGGAGGGGAATTTGTTTTTTTGCCATTAGTTATTGGTATTTATTAAATTATAGACTGCTAGAGTTGGAAAGCAGGTCAGAGATTATTCATCTAACTCTGTTTATTTGGCAAATGAGGAACCCTGAATCTAGAAAAAAATGGCCTTGACTCTCCACCTTTCCTCCTGTGCATAGATGCAGCCATCCAACTGTGATTTAGCCAAAACATTTAGCCAAAAACTAGAAGTATTATGTGGGATATTAGCCAGAAGGAAAATGCTTAATTACAGTTTCAATTCTGACTTTCCCAATGATTTGTATAGCTTCCTTTCTTTTCTTAAAAAGACTAGAACCCTCAGGGGTGGAAATTTGGGAGATAGCTTATAAATTGTTTAAACCTTTAATAATATAGTGAATGAAGAAATCTCCCACCTAGGTTCCTGCCAGAGCTGATTAGAATACAGAAAGGCCTCTCAGGCATCCCTATACTCCCTTTATACATCTACTTCAATATCTGTTTCCCTGTGCTTTAGTTTCCAATCCCACATATTCATTCTGATATGTTTTTTTATTTCTTTGGCTATCTAGCTCCTCCATAAATCCCTGAATTCCTTTTATGCATAGATATGTTTGTATAGGAACAAAAGAATTGACCCTGATCCAGTGAATGCAGTTTCAGATGAGGTATTCTGAGAGTTTTATCGAAAAGCATATTGTTGGATGTTCAGTTTTTTAAAAAAATAAATGGCCTTCTAAATAATTGGTTATCTATCTTCAATTGTAACAAACTTCTCTGTTGACCCTTTAAAAAAAATTAGACTTCTGGCTAAATATTCAACACATGTTGTTATCTTTGTACAAGTAGCTTACCTAAAAATAAATAAATAAATAAAAAAGGGGAAAGTCAGTAAATCATTCCTCTGTGATTAGACACTTTCAGGTCCAATTTGTTTCTGTCTGTGTTTACCAAAAAAAAAAAAAAAAAAAACAAAAAAAAAAAACTCCTTAAAAGCCCCTAAAAATTCAGAGAATATCACCTTCTCATCACAGGTGACTGATTGTTTCACTTCAAGGTGGCTAGGGTAAATTATGTATGTCAAAAATAAAGATAGCTGATGTTCTCTTCTTCCCACATTAGTCAAAGATGTGTTCTGTAGTATTATTATATTCCTGTTACTGAGAACAGGAAGCAGATCTTAGATTCTGTGTGAACTTGCTTAATTTCATCTCCAGATATCCCTCATAAAGCAATCTTCTTTAGCTAGTTGACCACCAAAACAAAACCACAATTTACCCCTGCTACAATCCCTATTATTTTGACAATTCTGATTAATATTTAATAAATCAGACATCAGTTTTTTTCTTCTTATCCTGGTACTTAATAACAAATTTCCCCTAGAGTTCTTTACAAAGTATCATGGTGACAGTCCAGGCCTGGGTACACAGCCTTCTTTTTATCTTCAGAATCTGATATCTAAGAGCTAAAGCTTCACCAAGTAAACCATAAAATTACAGTAATATTCTAAAGGTTCAGAGTGAAAAAGACTCGATTTTTCAATTTCACGGTGAATACCAGAGTAAAAATTGAATGAAACTTTCCACATTTGGAGAAGTAATGGAAGGTGGCAGGAGGAAGAGGATGGAAATTGAGGGTGAACTCCAATAGCTTAATAATGTCGGAGAACTGGCACAATATACTCCCTGGAGAAGTCTATAAGAAAGTCAACTCTCTTTCTGATTCTGGGAAATGAGAAGGGCTGGGAAATGAGAAGTAGATGGCCCTATGAGCATCTTGAGAACAGGGACAGTTTTTGTCTTTATATCCTACATTATTAGCACAGGTCCAGATATATAGTGAATACTTCACAAATGCTTGTTCAATTGATTTGACTCAAAAGACTTTTGAGTTGGTGAAAATGTTCTTTCTTGATTGAAAATGGAATGTTTTCCATGCCTGAAATGGAAAACTATGTGGAGGCACTGGCCAGAATACAATCGTCATGAAAACTTTACCTGCTGCTATCCACATTTTATTATTGCTGCTGTTCACTAGGATATGGCTACATTACCACATGGATGTTGTCCATGAAGTTTTCTTGACAAAGATATCAGAGTAGTTTACATTTCTTTCTCCAATGTATCTTCATTTTACAGATGAGGAAGAGATAAATAGTGGATAAATGACTTGCCCAGGGTTAAACAACTAGTAATTATTTGAGACCAGATTTGAACTCATATCTTCCCAACTTCAGGCTCACCTGCACCACCCAGCTGTGCTATTATATTTTTTAAATGATATTAGAAGTGAGAGAAAACAAATTAAGTAATTGTCAACATTAACTTGTTTAGATTGGCAAGTAGTAGTCTCTCAAAGTATTTTTGGGACAGGAGTCAAGAAGATCTTAGTTCAAAAACAGCTCCAGTCACTTACTAGCTATGTGATCCTGAGAAAATCTTTTTTTTTTTTTTTCTCATCTGTGAAATGGAGTTGATAATAACATTTACCTCCCAAGGCTATTGTGAAGATCAGCTGAGATAATATCTGTAAAGTATTTAGCACAGTGCCTGGTATATAGTATATACTTAATAAATTCTTATTTCATCTATCCTTTCCCATCTTACCTCCCTCCCTTCCTTCCTTCTTTCTTCTCTCCCTTGTTATCTTTCTTCCTCCTTTTCCTTTCTTCCTTCCTTCCCTCCTTCCTTTCTTCCTTCCTTCCTTCTTTCCTTTCTTCCTTCCTCCCTTCCTTTTCCCCTGCCTCCCTCATTATTTCTTCCTTCCTCCTCTTCCTTTCTTCCTTCCTCCATTCTTTCCTTCTTTTCTACTTTCCTTCTTTGCTTCCTTCCATCCTTTTAGATCTTTGAGTCTGTACTAGATAAGGAAAAGGAAAAAAAAAAGCCTTTGAGTGTACAATTTAATCCAAGAAATACATATTAAATACCAAGTATATGGATGGCCCTGATTTAGGACTTATCCTTTAAATAAATATTATATATTATATATATATATATATATATATATATATATATATATATATAATATATATATATATATATACATTTATACCTATCTACCTATTTATCTATTAACAAAATTTTATTTTCTCTTCTTCACCATAACTTCATAGAAAGCAAGAAAATTGAAAACATTGTAAAACAGTCAAGCAAAACAAATTTGGCTTTTAAGTGTGTCTTTAAAAATATGTATAATTTGGACAGGAAAAATAATGATAAATGTTGAAGAGGATGTGGGAAAACTGGGGCACTAATGCATTATTGATGGAGTTGTGAAATAATTCAGCCATTTTGAAGAGTTCTTTGGAACTGTGCATATCCTTTGATTCAACATTGTCACTACTGAGTCTACATATGTGGAAGAGATTATAAAAGAGTGAAAAAGATCCACATGTACAAAAATGTTTGTAGCAGCTCTTTATGTAATAGAAAAAAATCAGAAATTGAATGGATGCCCATTAGTTGAGGAATGTCTGAATAAGTTATGTAATGTATGTAATGTATGTTATGTAATGTTACATGTATGTAATGGAATGTTAGTTTTTTTTTATAAGAACTGGTGAGCAGATTGATTTAAGAAAAGTCTGTAAAAATTTCTATAAACTGAAGTTGAGTGAAGTGAATAGAACCAAGAGAACAGTGTACACTATAATAGCAAGATTATGAGGTGATCAGTTATAATAGAGTTAGCTCTTCTCTACAATACAGTGATCCAAGAAAATTCCAAGATACTTGGGATGGAAAATGCCATCCACAGTCAGAGAGAGAACTATGGAGATTGAATAGGTCCTTAAAACAATATTTAAAACTTACTTAATACCTAATCATTTCTTATAGCTAAGTTCTTTTATAAAAAATGGTTTCATTTGAACTTCACAACAATCTTGGAAGGATGGTGCTATAATTAACCCCAGGTCACAGCTGAAGAAATTGAGAGAAATAGAGATTTAGTAATTGACTCAAGATCATATAGCTAGTAAGTGTCTAAGGCTGATTGTTGGGACACTTAAACTTTTCAATACAATCACAGAATGGCAATACTTGTTGGCTTTTGCATGTCTCTGGCATCTTTACAAAAGTATTAGAACAATATTTCATCTAATCCACTTCAACAAGTATTTGTTTAATCCTACCCCATGGAAAGCACCAAACTTCTGCTGAGAAAAATTAGAAATGACAACTAGTGCCTGACCTCAAGAAGCTTGATTATACTGTTTATAAGGTCATATTGGTCCCAGTGAAATTTATATTAGAAAAGTTTTTTAGAAAAAATAAAATAAAAAAAACATAAATCACTGAAATGAAGTGTATATCCTATATTTTTATTGGTTGGCATTTTATTTCACAAACACAATGACCTATACACAGTAAGTTGCTCAGTAATATTTTGTTTAATTATTGAATGAAAGTAAATTACCATGATTATGGACAAAAACCATTTTATATGATTTCTTTAAATCCTAGGCAATGTTTCAAAACTTAGACCCCATGAAAATGTTTTCTTCTCCATCCCTATTTTTAACTTCTCTATTTTTGCAGTATTGCTATTTATGTTTCCAGCTGTCACAACTGTTTAATGATTCTTTGTTGGGCAACATGAATCATGGCCCTGCTATAGAGCAGTTAAAGAGTTTTCAACAAAACACTGGTGAAACAGTCAAGCCAAACAAGTTTGAAAGGGCTGGATTGGCCTTCTGTATCCTAATTAAAAGTAAATTGTTTTCATATATACAGACAAGAGTCCATAATTCCATGAACCTACTCAGATGACAAAGTATTAATAATATTTATGGATATTGGTAGAAGGGGATAAAATGCTAAGAATGAAAGAAGTAAAACAAAACTCACCAGAATCTGTCAGCAATTTCTTTTCTACATTTAATTGCAATCTGATAAAGAAAACACACACACACACACACACACACACACACACACACTGCCACACAAACATACATATATACACACAAGCATATTCTCACAGCCTTGGTCTACACAGAGCTCAATTATCACTGTTAGCAAAGTGGGTGAGAGGAGAGAAAGAAAAGCACCAACCTTATGAAATAATATTGTCCCAAGTCCTATTGTTTATTTTCAATCAATAAACCAAGGTTTTTCTTTTCTTTTTTAAACATAGAGTCCTAAGAAAGATTAGAAAGTACTGATGTTTATTTATAAGAAATATATTCTGGTAGTTAGTCATGATGAAAGATGGCCTTTCTTTTCTTCCATAAATGTAGGCAAACCTACATAACAAATGTCAAAAGAAACCAAGAACCACTGATGTACAATCCTTGCCAAGTCATCAGAAACCAACAGTCACCACCAAGTGGGAATGTCTGCTTAGTCATGTGGTATATAACTGGAGTCTAATCAACAACCTAGCCAAGTTAGCTGTCAGTAGTATGTATTATTGGGGCACTGGGAATAGGAATGAATATTGCATAACGCATATGCATTCAGCTCTTGGCATTTATGATAAGCCAATTTGTCCCTGAGGCAGCATCCAACCTCCTATTCGGATCTATTTTCCCAGTAATTATCTCTCTTTACCTCAATGTATTGTTGATGCTTCCTGGACTTGTTTGGAGTGTGAAGGTTAATGAACTGGGTGTGTATGTGGGAAGCAAATTATGCCCTTAAAGGTTGTTGATCATTAAAAATATTATTTTTATATTAGTACTATAACTTTGGGAACTTACTCTACCTATAGGGATAAATAAGCAATTGGAAACTGGGAACAAGTATTTCAGGACTGGTTTATCTAATAGGCTTGAGATCCTAAAGTGATTGAATGAGAGATAAAAGAAATTTTTGAAATTATCTGATTAAATCTTAATGTGTTTTTTTTTAAATATTTTAATATATTTAACCTATATTAGATTGCTTGCTCTCTAGAGGAGGGGAGAGTGGGGAAGTAGGGGAGAAAAATTTGGAACACAAGATTTTGAAAAGGTGAATGCTGAAAACTTTGATGTATGTGGGGGGGGGACCTTGAAAAAAATGTTTTGATAATTTTATTTCAATATAAGTAGAACTGCCAAAGGGATCCCTGTCACACACACACAAATGCACACATGCACACACATGCACACACACACACAAATTAAAAAACTCTCAATTGGATTAACCCCTCATTTTATAGAAGAAGAATCTGAAGTCCAGAGAAATGAAATTTATATGCTTGCTCCAGATCACAGACAAAATAAATATCAGACCTGAGATTAGAAATGAGATGCTCTTACAACTAACTCAGGGTTGTTTTCACTTCTCAATGATTGGTTATTTAGTCAGTAAATTTATATCTTTAAAAGGCTACTAGATCAAACATTCGACATTTTTAATAGGTTATATTAGGTTAACAATCAACTAATACTGAGTGACACTTGACTGTTCTTTACATCTGTACAGTGTCACAATAATAGATAGAGGCTGGATCTGGATTTAGAAAAACCTGGTTTGAACCTCCCTGTAACATTTAGCAACTCTATCACCCAGAAAAAAAATGTATCTATTTCTCTTAGCTTCAGTTTCTTCATCTATAAATTGTACAAACAATAGTTGTTAACTTAGTATTTTTTGTAAAGCTCTAATGTGATAATATGCACAAAATACCTTGCAAACCTTACAACTGTTAAATGTATATTAGATATTATTATTAAATTTTTCCTGCATCCATCTCCTAAAACACACAGACACATATACACCGATCAAATCTATTGACTGTTTTGATGATGCAGAGATAATCTCAGAGAAAGTAGTCATTGTAAATTACCTCCTGATTTTACTTAATATCAGTAATGAAATTTGAAAGAAAAGAATATTGACATATATCACTTCATCTCTTAGATCACAATGGCATTTCAAACTTAATATTTCCAAAACAGATTTTATTAGTTTTTCCTTAAAATATACTTCTTTTCCAACCTTTTTTCTGAATTCTATAGAGACCACTATTCATTAACTTTTGCAATCTCATCATTATCATTCTTCCTCAATCCAATCAATTTCCAAATCTTATTATTTCTAACTATACATTTGTATATTCTTATATACATTCATTATATATTAAAGATTATATACATTTATACACTTCAGTCTATATATACAACTACCACCTTAGTCTACACACTAAGTATCTATCTCCTAGACTTTTGCAATAATTTCCTAACTGATCTCCTAGTCTCAAGGTCTTCTAAGACTAGTCCATCCTTCACCTTATTACTAAAAGGAATTTCCAACTATACAGGTCTGTCTATAATAACTCCATCTCCCTAACCCAACTCCCATCCCCATCAATAAAGTGGCTTCCTGATACCTCAAAGATAAAATGCAAAATTTCCTGTTAAGACCCTGCCCAAATCTATCTTTTCAATCTTATATATTGCTTTCTATAAGCAGCTTTTTGCTGCTTCTTGCACTTGATAAACTGTCTCCTGGCAGTTCAAAGTCTCACCTTTTCCAAGACACAACTGAGTTTTTTAAAATCTCACATTTTTAACACAGTAAAAATTCTTCTACTAAGTTTCACTCCCTTTACAAAGTTAAAAAAAAAGATACACAAAAATAAAATAAAATTGAAATAGAAAAAACCCTTTAACAAGTAGAAATGTTATCACTTCAAATCTCAAAGAACCATAACTTTATATATCTTGTATTATAGAAGGTGACTCTTCAGTAGATCATAAGCTGTCTGAGAGCAGGGTCTACTAATGTGACATAAAATAGGCACTTAAGAAATACGTATCGATTGATTGACTGATGTCTATTTTTATTTATTTATTTATTTTGGTACTCAGTGAGGTATAAAGCCTGTTCTAGATATAAAATGCTGGAAAATTTTGTGGAAGCCTTAAATTATTATGTCATTTTTCACTAGTGTTATTTTATGGAATGTAAGTTCAAAATTCCACAGTTAAAATTATCATCTTCAAATATCCTTTGTCAATTTCTCTTTTTAATCATATTATATTGGAGAAAACAATATCTGTTCATGTCAACTATGAAATATCAGACACTTGAACTATTAAATCTTTGGCTAGAGTTAAAAGTTTTGTTTTTTAAAGGTTGCAAAATGAGAACAAAATAAAATAAAAAGAAATTTGTGTTCTGCTAAAAAAAAAAGTATTTTTTTTTAATTTAGTTTAGCACTCTCATTTTTCATATGAAAAAAATTGAGGCCAAGAAGATTAAATGGCTTGTCCTGAAATTCTGGTATTCATATTTGTAGAATTTTAGAAAGAATCCTGGACTAGAAGAAGCCCTGAAGTCAAATCCTCACTTTGTTACTGAATTACTAAATTACTATGAGCTGTTCAGTTGCATTCTACATCAAATGTAACAGTTGGAGAAATAGATCTTTAAAGACATTTATTATATTGTGTTTTTTGGATAGGCATTTGGGGTTAAGTGAGTTGCCCAAGGTCACACAGTTAGGAAGTGTCTGAGGCTGGATTATAAACTCAGGTCCTCCTGACTCTGATGCCAGTGGGCTATACACTATGCCATTTAGCAGCCCCACAGAGAAGTAGATCTTGATGTATTCATCTAGTTCTAATCTTCTAGGAGTGTCAGTTTTCTTTAGAATAATTGAGCTCATTCTTTCTTGCAATAGTATTCCATTATATGCCATATATAGGATTGCACAAACAATAAGATTATGCAATTAACAATTCTGATGGACATGGCTCTTTTCAACAATGAGTTGATTCAGGCCAATTCCAATAGAATTATGATAGACAGAGCCATTTGCATCCAGAGAGAGGATTGTGGAGATTGAATATGGATCACAACATAGTATTTTCACCTTCTTAGTTGTTGTTTGCTTGATTTTTGTTTTCCTTCTCATTTTCTTTGCTTTTTGTTCTGATTTTTCTTGTATAAAGTGACTTGTGCAGGGTCACACAGCCAGGAAGTGTTACGTGTCTAAGGTCAGATTTGAATTCAAGTCTTCCTGAGTTCAGGGCTAGTACTCTATCCACTACACCAACTAGTTACCCTAACCACATATATTCTTAAGGTTTTCCTTGCTTCCTCAAAAGCAGGGGTCCTCCATGTGCATAGACAAACTGGGAGATTATTAGCGAGAACAAATGCTGGGCTGTTATGAAAACTTTCAAATTCACCTCTGTGACTTTCCCTTCATTCTTCCCATCCCCACCCACAGATTTTTCCCTTTTCTGGGAAGCTTTGAACAACTACCTCTCCCTTCTAAGGTACTCTGAGCCCCAAATTTAATCCCAGTTATGCTGCAGAAATCCAACTTTCTAAAAAATGTAATCTATGCATGTTGAATTCCTAGACTCTTTAAAATAGTTTGAATTTGAAAAAATATGTTATGGAGAATTTCTGGTAGATATGGTAATGTGAAAGGTTTAACTGTATGGAATAGAGAGAGATAAGGTGAATAATTTGTAAGAATGTATGAATTCTTTTTCTGTATTTTATTTTTATTATTTCGGTGTTTCCCCTATGACTTGTAAAATATGTGCAGGTTTATATTTACTTGAGCCTTGGCCAGCTATAAACACATCTACTTAATCTGAGCTGATGACATTTATCAGTATTTGACATTTATCAATATTTAGTCTATTAGCTTGACCACTATCTGCTTGATTAAGGCTGAAGGCCTGATTTTCTGTTTACAAGAAATCAGATTTCAGGAAACAGAAATCTTCCATTCCAATCTCTCCGAATAGCAACAACCAATTAGATGCCTCCCCCTCCCCTTCTCAATGCTCTCTTCCTTGTGATTTCTTGTATAAAAGCTATGTATCTTTACTACTTCTTTAGCCCTTCTACCACGAGCTTTCTCTTTTTTATCTCGTGATGGAATGGTTCATCCTCCAGAGATTTTCAACAAACAACTTTTCTGCTTTTTACTGAATGATTTCTGAGTAGTCATTTTGGGTAAGGGTCTTCTACATCCCTAACAGAACCAGTCCCTGATTTCCTAAGAAAGATAAAAATAAAAATGAGAATCCCTGACCTGCTTCTTTAAGTAAAGATTAAAAAAAAAAAGTATAATAAACTCCCCAACTTATCCTGTATTATTCAAGAATACCAGAAGTCTATGGCCATTCTTGTCAAGGAATACTGCAAAGTAGTCCAAAGTCAATTTGATCCTTGATAATTAGGAAACAAAGCCCTCACAATTTAGATTTTGGGCCTGTCATATTGTGCCACAGTTCCCTTTTAATGTCCTGACACAGTTTCCCTAATTGTCTTACTCAGTTACTCTGCCTCAGGTTATAACCATTCCCTCTTAATGTTTGATAGGATAAAGATCTTATATCTTAGACATCATTAGAATATCAGGAGCCTCTTCAGTACCTCCATTCATTAGGTCATCCTAGGTGCCCCCTCCTTCTCCCCCCCCCCCCCGTTAGGTTATCCCCATCCAGGTACCTCCCCCATTATGTCATTGTTATTGTTACCCTATAAAAGAATCTTTTATAGAGACATTCACTGCTGGATTCTTGGAGATGATAGTCTCATTCAGCCCTGGGACCAAACATGGATCCATTTGGCCCTAATAAATCTCTCCCATTTAATAAATGATTAAAGACTCTCTAATCTCTATCTTGCTCAGTTTCTCTGGCATTACAATTCTGACCAGCAGATTAAATCCCTTCATGTGAGAGGATGATAACAATACTAGGAGACTGAGAGACACTTGCATTCTCTGACCTCTCTCCTCTTTCCTCTTGCCTCCAATTTATTTCTTTCCCAATTCACAACCAACAGCAAAGGCAGATTTGCAATTCCTTCAAGTGTGTTGATTTATAGTTGTGGGGGATTTTGGAGAATTGACCTGCCCTTCACATTTAGATGTGGTCCTTAACACAGGACAGTCCATTTTTGGTAAAGGAAAAATATGTGAATTTTGTTTGTTTTTGCTTTATTATACTGATTTGTTACAAGGAGTGAAGTTAACACAGTTCCTACTATGTAGTAAGCACTTGATAAATATTTATTGAATGATTGACTTTTCCATATTGGAGGTGAGGAGTAAAAAGGAAAAGGAGCTAGCCATACTGACATCAAAAGGAAAAAAAAAAGACATTTTTAAGATGCCTAAAAGAAATGAAAAGGAAATTAATAAAGAAACACAGAAAAACATGACAGATTTGAAAGTTATGCATTGAATTTATTAGTCTTTTAAAAAATATATACATAATATTTTTAGATATAATTCTCTTTGTTATATTTTATATTCAAATGTACTTTTTAACTGTGTTCTTTAAACTAAGGAAGAACTAAAATTACAAAAAGAAAAATAAATAAAAAATATCAATAGCTATATAAAAATTATCCAAATTTCTAATAATACAAAAAATGCAAATTAATACAACTACAGAGGACTGTTTGCCATCTACTTAATGTAACAATATTAGTTTGGGATTGGAAAAGCCACTTCAAACATAAAAATTAATAATGAACTTTTTTGGAGCATAAAATTATAATTGCTTTGCTAGTAAAGGAAAAAATAAATATGTCTATTCAACATAATTATTATCATATGTGATTTTTATTTTAATATCTAGTAAGCTAACTTATTTTATTGTGTGTTATACAAACATCCTCTATTTTATATTATGAATGATGAAAAGAATTACATTTTTTTCCTCTTGGCAGGGTTAATGGGAAACAAATAAATGATTAAAAAATTATTAAAAATAGGACAGCTTGACTCTATTATCTGCCTTTTATATACATTAACCTATGGGTAGTTTTTAGAATCTAGATTTCATAGTTTATAATGAAACAGGTAAACATAATGTCCTTCAATACAATGCAGTTTAATTAGTTTTGAAAACTCTTTTGGAATATCAATCAACAGATATTTCATAAGTGATTGTTATGTTCAGGCAATAAAGATTTAGAGACAGAGATTATATTCTATTACAATGTAAGGGACTGAAATAAGATGAGCTGAGTCATGTATAACATCAAAAATATTTTCTTTGCAGAATCATTTCCAATTAGTTCTGTTTTTTTTTTCTGATTTTGTGTCTGAGAAGAAAAGATAATACATTTTCATCTATTCAGAAAAAAATTCCATAAATCATTGATACTATTAATAATAGGGTTTGGAGGGTGGCTACCTTATCAGAAAAAATGCTGAATTTAGAATAAGGAAGATAAATTCAAATTCTATAACAAACAGTGAATAACTAGATGACCCTAGACAAGACATCTAAACCTTCTCTGCCTCAATTTCCCCATTTAAAAATTAAAATAAAAACCTTAGCACTTAGTTTTATGATAATCAAATGGCATTCTGTATGTAGACCAATTTGTAAGTCGTAAAGCAAATAAAAATATTAGTTAATATTTTATGGATATTTTATTATAATACTCAACACCACCAACATCATTAGAGAGGAAATGATAAAACAGTATTTATATTTTTCCAGGCACCAGAGTCCCTTTGTTCCATTGATGTCTTCCTAACTGCCAGAACATGTTTTTTTACCTTACTGAGGTGAATACTTGATTTATCCTAACTCCAATTTAAGATGCAACCTGGCAGCTTTAAGTGTTTCCCTATAGGCAAGTTTTTCTGGTGATAATGCTAAATTTAAGTAGTTAACCAGTCCAACCCATAAAATATAATTTTGGGTTTTTTTCCTCCTGCAGATGATGAAATTAACATCTTTGTGGCTTTAACTTTTTGTGCCTTTTCCTTATCTTGATAAAGAAAGATATAGCATTAAGGGGAAAAGAGAAAGTTGGGGAGAGGGAAGAAGGGAGAGGACAGAAGGGAAAGAGAAGGAAGGAAGGAAGCAAGCAAAGAAGGAAACAAGCAAGGAAGGAAGGAAGGAAAGAAGGAACAAAGGAAGGAATGAAAGATGGTTGGGGACATGAAAGAGGGAAGAAGAGAAGGAAGGGAAAAATGAAAGAAAAAAGAAACAAAAGTAAAACAAACAAAAGAAGACAATTATAGGTCTAGACACTGGAAATAAAGGGTTCACTATTCTTATAGGGCTTAGGAGTAGTTACTGGAAATGAGAAAATGTGTCATTTCTAAGTCTGCAAACTGTTGAAGTATCCATTTAATCTGGAATACAGAATGATGAATAATGTATCAATTATGCTATCAATATTCTTCATTTGCTATACATATGAGAACCAGAATTTTTCGCAAGGGCAAATCTCAAATATGGCTTCTAATATCTCAAATCACATATGCCTTTTACTAGGCCTTCATCAGAAAGTAATACATAGTGTATGCATATGTATGTTGTATGTTTGTTTTTGTGCATAAAATTAAAAGTTGTGTGAATAATTGAAACATCTGCATTTATAAGAAAGATGGAATGCACCAAAAAAGAGTAGAGTTCTTTGGGCAAAGGAATTAATACAAGTACCTTCTGAATAAAATAATTTCAGAGTCACTATTAGAGATATTTAAAATGACATGTGAACCTTTATCTAGATGGTTAAACAAACTAATTATATCAAGAGCTAGCCTTTGGCACCATCCTACATAGATGCTCTCTTCTCCACTCCCAAATTCCAGTTGGTAATTGTTTTATCTACAAAGTGACCAAAAAAAAAGGTTAAAAAAAAAAAAAAAAAAACAAGGACAAAAACAAAAAACCTTGACTTAGTATGCAAAGGTTCTTATTTGCAAAGAATATTGTAGTGACAATGAAATAAACCTTTATTAAAACTATCAAAGCAACAATTACTCTATTTCAGGCCCTTATCAAGTGTCACTGGGAAGACTTCAATAGCCTTTTTACTTATCTCTCCAAGTCTTGCTCCACTGTAGTCCTTCCCCTTCACAGCTGATTTTTTGGGGGGTCTAAAGCTCAGCTATGATCATGTCACTTCCTTACTCAATAAATTCCAATTGTTCCCTATTATTTGTATCAACTATAAATTTGTCTACTTGGCATTTATAATAATACTTTATCACCTGGACCCAGCCTATATTTCCAGCCTTATATATTACTCTCTGTGATACTGTTCCTCTTAAATGGTATTTAATATCTTAATATTGCCTGTCTCCTTGATTGTAATGTATTCCCTCTTTTTAATCTGTCTTCAAATCTTTGGTTTTCTTCAAGACACTCAAGTGTTAACATTTTCATAGGGTTTTTTTTTTTTTAATTTTTCCCATTTCTTCTTAGATTTCTCCTCCTCCTCCTCCTCCTCCTCCTCCTCCTCTTTCTCCTCCTTCTTTTTCTTCTTCTTCTCCTTGTTCTCCTTTTTCTTCTCCTCCTCCTCCTCCTCCTCCTCCTCCTCTTCCTTCTCCTCCTCTTACTCCTCCTCTTCCTTCTCTTTCCTCCCCCCTCTCTCCCCCTTCTTCTCCTTTCCTCTCCCTCCCTTCTCTTTCCTCTCCCTTCTCTCCCTCCCTCCTCTTCCCTTCCTTCTTCCTCCTCCTCCTCCTTCCTCCCTCCCTTCTCCCCTTCTCCTCCTTTCCCTCCCCTCCCTTCTTCCCCTCCCTCCTCCTTCTCCTGTCTCCCTCCTCCCTCCGCCCTCCTCCCCCTTTCCTCCTTCTCCTTCCTCCCCCCTCCTCTCTCCTCTCCTTCCCTCCTCCTCCTTCCTTCTCCCCCCTTCTCCTCCTTCCCTTCTCCCCCTCCCTCCTTCTCCCTTCCCCTTCCTTCTCCCCATCCCTCTTCCTCTCCCCCTTCCCCTTTCCCTTCTTCCCTCCTCCCTTCTTTCTCTTCCTTTCTCCTTCTTCCATCTCTTTTCTATCACATTGTCCAGAATAGAAAATACTTAACAAATGCTTGCTGATTAATTGAGGAGGCATGGGGAGAAAGGAGGTTTAACTGAAAAGTGAATTGTCCTCATATTTGACTTACTTCGTTTATTTGAACCTTTATAATTCAACCCTCTGGATTTTGTCAAAGTTCTGTAAAAATATCACTTGGTACCACAAAGAGGGAACTATTTGTTGAGAAGGTAGTGCATAAAAGGCCTTGGTTTGATTACAGAAGTTAAGAAATATGATCAAATTCATGAATGACTGATTCCCATAAAGACAGAGACTGTTTTCTTTGTATCCCCCAGTGTCTAGCATAGTGTTTCACACATTGCAGGCTTTCAGCAAACATTCTCTAAATGAATTTATGATGTAGAGATTTGACACATTGTCTGGTCATGTTTTTCCAATAGCTTCCTGTTTTCATATCATTCTTTATATACTTGGTACCTCTTATCACTCCGTTAACTTATAAAATGACAGACAAATGCTATATGAGAACACTAATTAATGAAAATCAGAAATTGGGGTTAAGATTATGTTATGCATACTTGTTAGAAATCTGTATTTTTACTGAAGGTGTTTTTGTAAATGGTGGAAAAGGTTTTACAGCTATAAGTTGTATGTATTTGTTATTATATCATCCCAAATATCCAAGTATTTATCAATATCAAAATTTAGCCAACCATCCTGATTTTTATATGTATAAATATATTCACACATATGTATAAACACATGCAGGCATAATACTTTTATATATTTCTTAACAGTTTGATAACTGACTACATTTTCAGCTTTAACCCAGATGTTTAGTATTGTGTAGAAATTGGTACATATAGATTTCTCAGGATTGTGAAAGACATTCTCATCTATATTTTTCCATTTGGAACTATGAAAGAAGTAACAGATATGTGTTAAGCATGTTACAATTTATCATTGTATAATGAGGGCTATCATCACTTAATAGTTGAACTTTCAAAGTGACTGTGACTGAAATAATTCATCATCCTTTGGACAACCTTCTGGTGATGAGTTTCTTCAAATCTGGCTAACTTGGTTTTTGGATGAATTAAACATTCCGTTCCCATGCCTCTCTATTAGAAAACTTTTCAGTTAAGTAGGAAGAACTTGACATAACTTATGTTTTCTTGATATGATTAATGCTATTGGAAAGAGTAGGGATAGTAGATCACTTGTGGAGTTTTGAGCAGCAGTGGGAATAAAGCTAAGTCTAGAATTGATAGGAAGAACTTCTTGGATTTTAGGGCCACCAGGCTGCCTAGGGTGTGGTAAACCAGCACAGATTGGAAATGGCACAGATCAAGGCCTGAAGATGGTTTGAAAACTTTCAGTCTGAATGAGAAAATAGAGAGAATGGGGAATAGAGACAGAGAGAGAGACAGAGACAGACAGAGAGACAGAGAGAGATAGAGACGGAAAGAGAGAGACAGAGACAGAGACAGACAGACAGAGATGGACAGAGACAGAAATAAAGAGAATCAGAGACAAAAATATAGAGAATCAGAGAGATAGAAAGAGAGATACAGAGACAAAGAGACTGAAGGACAAAGATATATAGAGAGAAACAGACAAAGAATGAGAGAAAGAGACAGACAGATAGTTGGGGAAGACAGAGACAAAGGCAGAAAAATACAGGGGGAGAAAGATACAAGATTAATTTCTAACCATGCAGAGAAGAATATTGTGGGATAAAGTAATTTATCCTAAGAAACTGATAACCATTTTAGGTTTCTAAAATCAATTTAAACTGCCAATTTGAATAATTTTTGTCTTTCCTTAAGGAGCCCAATCCAGTGTTTTTTCTGGAAAAAAACCCAATCTATATCTATATATCTACATCTTTATACACATACATACTTTCTATCTGTCTGTCTATCTCTCTATCTAATCTACCTCCCTGTCTGTTTGTCTTAGTGTGTGTGTGTCTATATCTGTGTATATAAAAACATACTCATAGGAATAATAATTACATAGTTAATATTCTTGTATAAGCAGCCTAGAATAATGAATAAAGTTTTCTTGAGGTTAGTAATTATTTAATCAATCAATTTTTAGACCTCTACTATTTGCCCACTATAAGCTGCTCACTGTAGTAGGGTATAGGAAAAACAATGTTAAAAATAAAATATTACCTTTCCTCAAGGAACTATATTCTATGAGCAAATGATGTGTAAACATGTAAATCTAAGCAACATGAAGACAAGGTAAATATATAATAATTTCACTGTAAAAGTTTATGCTTGGAGGGATGTGGGGCAGTCCAGAAAGGTTCCTGCAGAAGGTAAAGTTTAATCTGAGTCTTGAAAGAAACTGAGCAGAGCTGAGGAGTGATAGAAGTTGAAGCACCATGTGTGAGGAGCATGAAAGTGAGTTTTATATATTAATGCTACAAAGAAATTTCGGATCCAAACTTTGGAGGACATTAAATGCTGAATTGAGGAATTTATCTTTCATCCTAGAAGTTATATGGAACTACTGGGATATACTGAGCAGGAGAGTGTCACAGACAAAACCATGTCTACAAATATCATTTTGGAAGGTTCATAGAGATTAGATTAGAGGGGGAAGAGATTTGAGGCTGGGAAAATAATTAGGTGGTTATTGTAACTGTCCAGCTGAAAAATGATATAGGACTGATCTAGGGTGGCAACTACATTGAATGAAAAAAAGACGACCAATAGAAGAGAGATTGGAGGTATAAAATAGGTAAGATTTAGAAAGATTGAATGTGAAGTATAAAGGAAAATGACGTCAAGGATTATTTTTTATGGTTGTCTACCTGGTGATGTTAAAAGTGATGATCCCCTTAACAGAAACAATGAAAGAAAAAGAAGCCATTTTGTGGGAGAAGATTTGGGGATATAAATTGTAGATGTGTTGAGTTAAAGCACTTCTGGTTCAAAAAGGTGATAAGTTGGTGATAAGTGGCTAAAGGAAAGAAACTAGGATTGAATATATAGATCTTCGAGATATGTGCATAGAAATGATAATTGAACCAATCCTTAGGGACCAATGAGATTACTAAGGGAAAGAATAAAAAGAAAAGAAAATTCCATATAGAGCGTTGGTAACACACACACACACACACTCTCAAATCTTGCCTCTGTCATCTGCCATCTGTATGACCCTGGATAAGCTCTATGTGCCTCAGGAAATTCTCTGGGACTTATAGACCAGCACTGCTTTGGTAGAGGCAGCTTTTATTTTAGCATTTTCCCTGCAATAAAGGATCTTTTTTTATCTCTGGTGCTCTACTGGCCTAATAAGGAAGCTAGATTGTACAGCAAATTGAGACTTGAGGCTGGAGTCAGAAAAAATGTGAGTTCAAATCCAGTTTTAGAAACTTACTAGCTGTGTGATCCTAATCATGTCACTCAACACTCAGTTTCCTCATCTGTTAAATTAATTGAACGAAATGGCAAACCACTCTAGTATCTTTGCCAGGAAAATCCCAAATGTAGTCATGAAGAGTCAGACACACTTGAAATGACTGAATAATAATAAGAGCAACATTGACTTAACAGTTTTGTTAGGCAAAGGAGGGTGGAAAGTTCTAAATCAGAACATCCCGATTGGATTTTTGCATTACCTAGAATAGGATTGGGCATAAAATAGGTGGTTAATAAGTGTGAGCTAAGAGGGAAGATTTATGAGGTCTCTAGTTCTAAGGTCTTAACTTTTGAATAGAGCCTGGGGTCTGGGTTAGAGGGTGAGAGAAAAGATCAGATGAATACTAACACCTTTTGGCTTTGGTCAATTCCTGAGATCCCAAAGTGCAAGAGTCAGAGTGCCCTCTGGGGGTATCTTTGAGCCAATGCATAAAAGCTTTGGAGGTCCTTGCCAGCCCCAGTTCTATGACATTGTGATCCCTAGCCAAGGTCAGAAAGGGATAGAGAAATAAATGTCCATTTGGAGAAGTAGAATCTCTCCCAGATCTAATGTGAATCCCTGCTGGTTCATTCCTGGAACTATTTCAACAGACTATTTTTTAAAAGAACCTGACATTTTTAAATGGCTTTCGTTATTAAAATAATAATTTTATAGTAAGTTGTTAATTTTCACCTGCATAGTTATCACTCCATCCCTCACATTCCCTAATAACAGATTACTACTAGAGCTGTTAATGCTTAAAACATTTTCTATTACAAGTGAGATTCATAACGTGACCTCCCACATCCTTTAACAGGATCTTTTTTAAAAAAATGTTTCATGGTTTGTTTTGTTTTTAATTTAAAACAACCTTAGAACAACAACTTTATTCTGAAGGTCAGGGCAAGATTGGGAAGTTGACCAGATCTCATCTAAACAAACAGTGAAAGGATTTCACATATCTTTTATTATAATTTATGTACATCTAATCACAGAGGGAGAGCTCAGAAGCCAAATAGTCCAATCTTTTAATTTTATAAATGAGGTAATTGAAGCCTAACTGATTTTCCCAAGATCAGAGAAGAAATAAAAATCTGAGTTGCGATTTGAACCTGGATTCTCTGGCTCCAAAGCCAGAGTTCTTTCTACTATATCATATACCATCACCTTAGACTTTAAATTCCATGAAGAATTATATATTTTTATCCTCCTCCCCCCACACTTCAGCACTCAGTATATAGCATCTAACACATATTAGGCACTCAATAAATATTAATTAGATGATATAAATTTGTTTAATTACAAGCTATTGCTTGCTAACCATAAAGTACTAAAATTATGTTGGGAATAATATGATTTGTATTCCAAGCCTTTGACACTAATGTTTAGTAATTGAAAAGTCCATGATGACCCTGGGAAAAAAGGAGAAAAAAAGAGATGATATCATATTTAGACTCTAATACTTTAAAGACTTTCATAAAGAAGGAATTTATAGAGATTTGTTCTGTATTGCTCTAAAGATCAGCATAAAAACCAATGGGTAGAAGTAAGAGCGAGGCAAATTTCAATTCAATGTAATAAAAATACCCCATTGCTTAAAAATGTTCAAATAAGGACTGAGTGACTTATAATACTGTGAAATATTTACTGTTAAGTGACTGATTATTTTCTTATTTCAAGTTCTGAGATTTTTGCTCATTAACTCAACTTGATTTGTAATTGATGACATTTCTAACTTTCTAGGAGGAGGTTCTGGAGAGATGAGAGGTAGGAAGGGAAGAAAAATGTGTCTTATTAAATACCCTTAGAATAGTTCTATATCCTTGGACACATGGAGGGGAATAAAAGGGAAATTTTGATCCCCAGTCTCCTTACTTCAGCTATAGAGAAGAGAGGGATAAAGCTTAAAGTAGACCCTACATCTAACCCTCTGAAAAGCTCTTAGGATCTTTAAACTGACAGATCTAAATGTATTGTAAGCAGAGGTTCTTGCATGATCTTAAAAAGTGAACTGGAACACTTTAAAAGCCTTTCAAAGAATTCAAGAAGTTATTTTGTTTTGTTTTGTTTTGTTTTGTTTTAAAGAAATACTCAGAGAACCATGGTTATTGTTACTGGGAAAAATTTTATATCATCCCTCCCCTCCCAAATAAGTGGAAAAAGTAAAAAGTTCTCTGAAAATGCAAGTACAAGGTACAAGGTTCCTTTTCACTTTCAAAATGGGTAAAGTACTAAGCTACTTCTCTAGGCCTCTGAATCCCTGTTTTGGGGGTCTTAGGGAGCAAATCTTGTTTCTTTGGTATACAAAAAAGAAATTGATTTTGGAGTGATGGGAAAGAGAAAGGAACATTTTTTTGGTCCTCATGTGATTTTATTTTTTTAATATTTTTTATTTTTAAAATGCATAAAAAGATAGTTTTCAACATTGACCCTTATAAAACCACTTTGTTCCAAGTTTTTCTACTTCTCTTCCCTACCCCCCCCCAGACAGCAAGCAATCCAATATATGTTAAATGTGCAACACTTCTATACTTTTTTTTCTCATTTATCATGTTACAGAAGAAAAGTAAGATTGAAAAAAGGAAAAAAAATGAGAAAAAACCAAGCAAACAACAACAAAAAAGATGAAAATACTATGTTGTGATCCACATTCAGTCCCTACAATCCTCTTTCTGGATGCAGATGGCTCTCTCTATCACAAATCCATTGGAATTAGCCTAAATCATCTTATTATTGAAGAGCTACCTCCATTGGAGTTGATCATCATATAATCCTCTTCTTACTATGTACAGTGTTCTCTTGATTCTATCAGGTAGTGTAGATTTCTCCAGGCCTCTCTAAAATCACTCAGCTGATTGTTTCTTATAAAACAATAATGTTATATTACATTCATATATCATAACTTATTCAGCCATTCCCCAACTAATGGATGTTCACTTAAATTTTCAGTTTCTTGCCACTACAAAAAGGACTGCTACACACACTTTTGTACATTTGGGTGAGAATTCATAAGTCCCTTCATTTAACAAGTTCCAATCCTCCCCAAAAGTGGATCTCCTTCTCTTGATATTAAAAACATTTTTGGTAATCAGTGAAGTGAAATTGCTCATAGCAGAGGAGAAGGAATTGTCTCTTCTTGAATCAACTGGTCTCAGGATCCTATTTAACACCTTGAGGTAAACATACCTGTTAGTTGTGGAAGTCTAGAAGCTCTTGGAACTTCATGAATACCCCATAAAAACAAGGAGTGGCCTAAACTCAGATTTTGCTAGTTTATCAATCCAGGGAGCTTTTTCAGAAGGCTATAGAGCCAGGGTCTACTTTAAGCTTCATCCCTCTTTTCTCCAAAGTGAAATGAAGGGATTGGGGATCAAAATGTTCCTTTTGCTCTTCTCCATGTAAATAGGCATATAAAACAATAATAGGGTTATTTAATGGGACACATTTCTCCCTTCCTATCTCTCTTTTCTCCAAAACCTGCTTCCAGAAAGTTAGAAATTTCATCAATTATAAATCAGTTGAGTTAATGAGAAAAAAATCTCAGAATTTGAAGTGTTTATTTTTAATCATTTAATAGTAAATATCACCAAAGTTCTGTCCTGGGTTCTAAGATCTCTTTCCTTTCTCACTATATTCTTTTACTTCATGACATCATTAATTCCCACATGCTGAATTCTCATTTCTGTGAAGATAGCTCATAGATCTATATGACTAGGCCTAGACTTTTTTAAATAGCTTTTTATTTACAAATATATGCATAGGTAATTTTTCAGCATTGACAGTTGCAAATCCTTTTGTTCCAGATGGCAGGTTGACCAATACATGTTAAATATGTTAAAGTATAAGTTAAATACAATATATATATGTGTGTGTGTGTATATATGTATATATATCATATATACATATATATATGTGTGTATGTGTATACATGTCCAAACAGTTATTTTGCTATATAAAAAGAGTTGGACTTTGAAATAGTGTACAATTAGCCTGTGGAGGAAATAAAAAATGCAGACAGGCAAAAATATAGGGATTGGGAATTCTATGTAGTGGTTCATAGTCATCTCCCAGAGTTCTTTCCCTGGGTGTAGCTGGTTCAGTTCATTACTGCTCTATTGGAACTGATTTGGTTTATCTCATTGTTGAAGTGGGCCACATCCATCAGAATTGATCATCCTATAGTATTGTTGTTGAAGTAAATAATGATCTTCTGGTTCTGCTCATTTCACTCAGCATCAGTTCATATAAGTCTCTCCAGGCCTTTCTGAAATCATCCTGTTGGTCATTTCTTACAAAACAATAATATTCCATAATATTCATATACCACAATTTATTCAGCCATTCTCCAGTTGATGGGCATCCACTCAGGTTCCAGTTTCTGGCCATTACAAAGAGGTAGGCCTAGATTTTTTTATGAGCCCTGGAAAAGTCCAGATTAAAACCTTGATAGAGAATTGTGTTGGTAGTGGGGAGGGGGAGAAAGTCCTGTCTCCTCCTACTTTTCCTCACTACTTGATCAAAAGAATTCCTTGCAAACTTTAAAAAGTTCACTGTTTTCAAAGAATAGCAATGACTGATAGAAATGTTGCATTGGGAGCTAATAACAAACGACATATTAAGGAACTTAATGAGGATTTTGGAAAGGCAAAAAGGTATTCAGTTGTGAAAGAGCATATCCTAAACTTTTGTGAGGAGATTTTTATACTGTTTTTTTATACTACCTTAATAAAGCTCCCTTTGTAAAAAAGCCAAATAAACAAATCAAAACCAACAAGAACCCCTCCAAACTGATTAATATCAATTAGCAAATTGACATTTTGTCAATATCAAGTATTCAAATGATAGAGGGGAATATTAATGGGGATTCATGACTAATAGTGTTAGAAAATCATCACCAATCCCTCCTCAAAATTATTCCTCCCTCCCCCAGAATTTTAGAAGGGAAGTAGCCAAGTGGCTTCTAGCGATGGTATTCCAAAATAGTATTCTAAAATATTCTTGATGTCAGGGCCTGTTTCACTTTT
Organism: Antechinus flavipes; assembly: GCF_016432865.1. Lineage (NCBI taxonomy): Eukaryota > Metazoa > Chordata > Mammalia > Dasyuromorphia > Dasyuridae > Antechinus > Antechinus flavipes. The sequence goes on from NC_067401.1 coordinate 153,645,730, forward strand.
GCCTTTGTATCTCAAGAACTTAGCACAGGGCTTTGCTTATAGTAAATGTTTAATAAATATTAATTTATTGAATGATAATCATATGAAAGGATCAGTATTTTCCAGGGTCATCTATTTTCCTGACCTTGTCATGTAGTTTAACCATATATATATATATATATATATATATTATATATATATATATATATATATATATTTTTTTTTTACAGGCTAGAAAGCTGTCCAAAAGATTTGATTATCTCAGAATGCTAAGATTCAGACTGTTTCTCTAATAATGCAGCTTCTTGGAGGCCTTTGGTTACATTTGGTTTCATGTTTATATTAGGGTATAAAAATGTTCATACACATGGAGGCAAGATCTCTCAGTTTTTGACATATCTTCCAAAGTTATATTGATCAGAATTTGACTCAGAATATTTCTGTATAGTTGTGAAGAGGTGGGAGAGGATGGCTATATCTCCCCAAACTAAGTGATGCAGTGACTTTGTTGAATATCCTTCCTATGTTTTGGCTATGTAAACTTCATATTATTGACAGCTGAATGACCTATGAGTTTCTTGTTTCATTCCAATATTAAATCTAAATAAACGGGGGCCAGTCTGAGTCAGGTTCAGTCTACTATAAACATAAGTCCCTCAAGTGAATTTATTTAATGAGATTATTGTCTTATATTTAACTGAGATCAAGGAAGGAATGAGAATTTTAATTGAAATTTGGTGGAACAGAGAAACTATTGGGGGAGAGGTTCAACTTAACCCAGATGCTAAACTAGGTACTTTGGATAGCATTTGACAGTATTGGGGCATAAGGTTTCTAAAGGGAAGGGAAAAAAGTGAGAGGGGAGAGAAACTACAAAATTAGAGCTTCATTGAACTATTTTTTTTAAAGTTATGGGGCTTGAAGTTAATGTCCTTTATATTCTTTTCCAGATCTAAATTTCATATACTAAGGTTCTGTGATTACACGATATTTAAGATCTCTTAGAGTTTCATGCATCTATGAGTTTATTCATTTTGTATAAAAATGAAGATAGCTTGAGTAGTGAAAGTTACTTAAAATTTCTAAACCTCAGTTTTCTTTTTTGTAAAGTGTAAAAGTTCTCTGTTTCAGTTTTCTTGGAGGTCTCTGGGAGCAGCTTTCTATAATGTTCTTCTCTAAAGTATAATGTTCTCTGGGAGCAGATTTCTTGGGGGGCTTCTAGGGGCAGCCTTAGTTTCACTTCAAAGTAATTAATCACCCCAAATGCAGCCAGGAGTTAAGGTCCAAATTCTTTATTGTCTCCTTCAAAGTCTATGTCCTTTACTTAGGGCTTGGCTAGTTTTTCTTAGAAGCCTTTTGTAGTCTTGATTCCGAGAGCATAAGCTACCTTCTCTGGCTTGTGAATCTGCTCTACTGAATCCTGGCTGAGGCTCTGAGAGCTTCTAGTGGGCTTGTAGTCCTTTAGTGGGCTTGTCCTTCTGGCCCGGAGAGCTCCTTGCTTATATGCTGTAAACTGAGTACACACCAATCATTATATCACTAGGAAACCATTATTTGTTGTAGGATTAAATCAATTCTGAACTAGATTTAATAACTGTCTCCTCAATTCCACTTAGTACTTTGTTTCAAGTTCTGGCCCATAACATCTTCTTGTAGGATCAGATCAATCATACTGAACCATGCTAAATTAGATAATTACTGTCTCTATCAATTCCCATTGTCTTAGCACCTTGTAAGAATCCTAACAGATTTCCTTTCAGTTCAGTAATCACCAGAAGAGTAGCCAGGAGTTAAAGTCCAGATCCTTTATTATCTCCTTCCTGGAGCTAGGCAGCTTTCTAGAAAGCCTTTCCAGACCTGCCTTGGTTTCAGTGGGGGAAGTGCAGGAGGCCAGGCCAGCCATCAGGAAGATTGAATTGAATTTCTCCCCTTGGTTCTGAGACCTTAAGCTCCTGCCACCAGTCCTTTGTCTTCTCTGCCTCTGTCTCTCTCCAAATGAATCTTGGCTAAGGCTTCTAGCTTATATGCTCTACACTGAGTATAAACCAATCATTATATCACTAGGAAATCATAATTTGTTTTTTTTTTTTTTTAAGTTTTTTTATTTAATAATTACATTATATTGACACTCATTTCTGTTCCGATTTTTTTCCCCTCCCTCCCTCCACCCCCTCCCCTAGATGGCAAGCAGTCCTTTATATGTTGGATATGTTGCAGTATATCCTAGATACAATATATGTTTGCAGAACCGAACAGTTCTCTTGTTGCGTAGGGAGAATTGGATTCAGAAGGTATAAATAATCCGGGAAGAAAAACAAAAATGCAGATAGTTCACATTCGTTTCCCAGTGTTCTTTCTTTGGGTGTAGCTGCTTTTGTCCGTCATTTATCAATTGAAACTCAGGTCTCTTTGTCAAAGAAATCTACTTCCATCAAAATATGTCCTCATACAATATCGTTGTCGAAGTGTATAATGATCTCCTGGTTCTGCTCATTTCACTTAGCATCAGTTCATGAAGGTCTCTCCAAGCCTCTCTGTATTCATCCTGCTGGTCATTTCTTACAGAACAATAATATTCCATAACATTCATATACCACAATTTACCCAGCCATTCTCCAATTGATGGGCATCCATTCATTTTCCAGTTTCTAGCCACTACAAACAGGGCTGCTACAAACATTTTGGCACATACAGGTCCCTTTCCCTTCTTTAGTATTTCTTTGGGATATAAGCCCAATAGAAACACTGCTGGATCAAAGGATATGCACATTTTGATAATTTTTTGGGCATAATTCCAGATTGCTCTCCAGAATGGTTGGATTCGTTCACAACTCCACCAACAATGCATTAGTGTCCCAGTTTTCCCGCATCCCCTCCAACATTCATCATTATTTTTTCCTGTCATCTTAGCCAATCTGACAGGTGTGTAGTGGTATCTCAGAGTTGTCTTAATTTGCATTTCTCTGATCAATAATGATTTGGAACACTCTTTCATATGAATGGTAATAGTTTCAATCTCATCCTCTGAAAATTGTCTGTTCATATCCTTTGACCATTTATCAATTGGAGAATGGCTTGATTTCTTATAAATTTGAGTCAGTTCTCTATATATTTTGGAAATGAGGCCTTTATCAGAACCTTTAACTGTGAAAATGTTTTCCCAGTTTGTTGCTTCCCTTCTAATCTTGTTTGCATTAGTTTTATTTGTACAAAGGCTTTTTAATTTGATGTAATCGAAATTTTCTATTCTGTGATCAGTAATGGTCTCTAGTTCATCTTTGGTCACAAATTTCTTTCTCCTCCACAAGTCTGAGAGATAAACTATTCTATGTTCCTCTAATTTATTTATAGTCTCGTTCTTTATGCCTAGGTCATAGACCCATTTTGATCTTATCTTGGTATATGGTGTTAAGTGTGGGTCCATGCCTAATTTCTGCCATACTAATTTCCAATTATCCCAGCAGTTTTTATCAAATATTGAATTCTTTTCCCAGAAGTTAGGGGCTTTGGGTTTGTCAAACACTAGATTGCTATAATTGACTATTCTGTCTTGTGAGCCTAGCCTTTTCCACTGATCCACTAATCTATTTCTTAGCCAATACCAAATGGTTTTGGTGACTGCTGCTTTATAATATAATTTTAGATCAGGTACAGCTAGGCCACCTTCATTTGATTTTTTTTTCATTAGTTCCCTTGAGATTCTCGACTTTTTATTGTTCCATATGAATTTTGTTGTTATTTTTTCTAGATCAATAAAATATTTTCTTGGAAGTCTGATTGGTATAGCACTAAATAAATAGATTAGTTTAGGGAGTATTGTCATCTTTATTATGTTCGCTCGGCCGATCCAAGAGCACTTAATATTTTTCCAATTATTTAAGTCTGACTTTATTTGTGTGGAGACTTTTTTATAATTTTGCTCATATAATTCCTGACTTTCCTTTGGTAGATAGATTCCCAAATATTTTATGGTATCAACAGTTATTCTGAATGGAATTTCTCTTTGTATCTCTTGCTGTTGGGTTTTGTTGGTGATGTATAAAAATGCTGAGGATTTATAGGGATTTATTTTGTAGCCAGCTACTTTGCTAAAATTATGAATTATTTCCAATAGCTTTTTGGTAGAATCTCTGGGGTTCTCTAGGTATACCATCATATCATCTGCAAAGAGTGATAGTTTGGTTTCCTCATTGCCTACTCTAATTCCTTTTATATCTTTCTCGCCTCTTATTGCCGAGGCTAGTGTTTCTAATATGATATTAAATAATAATGGTGATAGTGGGCAACCTTGCTTCACTCCAGATCTTACTGGGAAAGGTTCCAGTTTTTCCCCATTGCATATGATGCTTACTGATGGTTTTAAATATATGCTCCTGACTATTTTAAGGAAAAGTCCATTTATTCCTATGCTCTCAAGTGTTTTTATTAGGAATGGATGTTGGATTTTATCAAATGCTTTTTCTGCATCTATTGAGATGATCATGTGGTTTTTGTTTGTTTGGTTATTGATATAGTCAATTATGCTAATAGTTTTCCTAATATTGAACCAGCCCTGCATTCCTGGTATAAATCCTACTTGGTCATAGTGTATTATCCTGGTGACAATTTTCTGTAATCTTTTTGCTAATATTTTATTTAAGATTTTAGCATCAATATTCATTAGGGAGATTGGTCTATAATTTTCTTTCTCTGTTTTCAGCCTACCTGGTTTAGGTATCAGTACCATATCTGTGTCATAAAAGGAGTTTGGTAGGACTCCTTCAATCCCTATTTTTTCAAATAGTTTATATAACATTGGAGTTAATTGTTCTTTAAATGTTTGGTAGAATTCACATGTAAATCCATCTGGTCCTGGGGATTTTTTCTTAGGGAGTTGATTGATAGTTTGTTCTATTTCTTTTTCTGAGATGGGACTGTTTAGGATATTTACTTCTTCCTCTGTTAGTTTGGGCAAGCTGTATTTTTGGAGGTATTTTTCTATTTCATTTAAGTTGTCGAATTTATTGGCATAAAGTTGGGCAAAGTAACTCTTAATTATTGCTCTAATTTCCTCTTCGTTAGTGGTGAGTTCTCCCTTTTCATTTTTAAGACTAACAATTTGATTTTCCTCTTTCCTTTTTTTAATCAGATTTACTAAGGGTTTGTCTATTTTGTTGGTTTTTTCATAGAACCAACTCTTAGTTTTATTAATCAATTCAATAGTTTTTTTTACTTTCAATTTTATTGATCTCACCTTTTACTTTTAGAATTTCAAGTTTAGTGTTTGACTGGGGGTTTTTAATTTGTTCCTTTTCTAGCATTTTTAATTGCAAACCCAATTCATTGACCTTCTCTTTCTCTATTTTATACAAATAGGCCTCTAGAGATATGAAATTTCCCCTTATTACCGCTTTGGCTGCATCCCATACATTTTGGTATGATGTCTCATTATTATCGTTTTCTTGGGTGAAGTTATTAATTATGTCTATGATTTGCTGTTTTACCCAATCATTCTTTAGTATGAGATTATTTAGTTTCCAATTATTTTTTGGTCTACTTCCCCTGCTTTTTTGTTGAATGTAATTTTCATTGCATCGTGGTCTGAAAAGGATGCATTTACTATTTCTGCCTTACTACATTTGAGTTTGAGGTTTTTATGTCCTAATATATGGTCAATTTTTGTATAGGTTCCATGAACTGCTGAAAAGAAAGTGTATTCCTTTCTGTCTCCATTACATTTTCTCCAGAGATCTATCATATCTAGCTTTTCTAGTATTCTGTTTACCTCTTTAACTTCTTTCTTATTTATTTTCTGGTTTGATTTATCTAATTCTGAGAGTGCAAGGTTAAGATCTCCCACTATTATAGTTTTACTGTCTATTTCTTCTTGCAGCTCTCTTAGTTTCTCTTTTAAGAATTTAGATGCTACCCCACTTGGTGCATATATGTTTAATATAGATAGTGCTTCATTATCCATGCTACCCTTTAGCAAGATATAGTGTCCTTCCTTATCTCTTTTAATTAGGTCAATTTTTGCTTTAGCTTGATCTGAGATCAGGATGGCTACCCCTGCTTTTTTGACTTCACCTGAAGCATAGTAGATTTTGCTCCAACCTTTTACCTTTAACCTGCATGTATCTCCCCGCTTCAGGTGTGTTTCCTGTAAACAACATATTGTAGGATTCTGGCTTTTAATCCATTCTGCTAACCGCTTCCTCTTTATGGGGGAGTTTATCCCGTTCACATTTATGGTTAGAATGACCAATTCTGTATTACTTGCCATCTTGTTAACCCGGTTTATGCTTTCCTCCCTTCTTTCCCCTTTCCCCCCCTTCCAAGTATTAAGCTTGTGAGCACCCCTTGTTTCTCACAGCCCTCCCTTTTTAGTGTCCCTCCCCCCGCCTTAGAGTTCCTCCCCCTATCTTACCCCTTTCCCTCCCAGTTCCCGTATTCCCTTCCGCTTAGCTTATTCCTTCCCTTTCCACTTTTCCCTTCTCACTTTTCAATGAGATGGGAGAAGTTTCACCATAGATTGAATATGTCTTAAGATTTTTCACTTAAAGCCAATTCTGAAGGCAGTAAGATACCCACTATATTCATCCCCCTCCATTCTTTCTCTCAGATATAATAGGTTTCCTATGCCTCTTCATGAGATGTACTACCCCCACTTTACCCTTTTTCTGGTACAATGTCCTTTCCACATCAATTTCTAGAACAAGGTATACATGTATTCTTTATGCATCTATATAGTCAAAATATAGTTCCCAAGATTAATCTTTACCTTTTTAGATTTCTCTTGAGTTCTATATTTGTAGATCAAACTTTTTGTTAAGTTCTGGTTTTTTCATCAGAAATAGATGAAATTCGCTTACTTCGTTGAATGTCCATCTTCTTCCCTGGAAAAAGATGCTCATTCTCGCTGGGTAAGTTATTTTTGGTTGCATACCAAGTTCCTTAGCCTTTCGGAATATCATATTCCAGGCCCTTCGATCTTTTAATGTGGATGCTGCCAGATCCTGGGTGATCCTTATTGTGGCTCCTTGATACTTGAATTGGGTTTTTCTAGCCGCTTGCAATATTTTTTCTTTCATCTGAGGGTTCTGGCATTTGGCCACTATATTCCTTGGTGTTTTGATTTTAGGATCCCTTTCAGTGGGTGATCGATGAATCCTTTCAATGTTTATTTTTTCCTCTGTTCCTATGACTTCTGGGCAGTTCTCTTTGATAATTTCCTGGAAGACAGTGTCCAAGCTCTTTTTTTCATCATGTTTTTCTGGGAATCCAATGATTCTCAGATTGTCTCTCCTGGATCTGTTTTCCAGGTCTGTTGTCTTCCCCAGAAGGTATTTCACATTTTTCTCCATTGTTTGATTTTTTTGGATTTGCTTGACTGATTCTTCTTGTCTCCTCGAGTCATTCAATTCCACTTGTTCAATTCTGATTTTCAGTGAAGTATTCTCTTCACTCACTTTTTTAAAATCTTTCTCTAATTGTCCAATTGAGTTCTTTTGTTCTGTGGAATTTTTTTCCATTTCGCCAATTTTGTTTTCCAGTTCACTAATCCTATTTTTCAAGGATTTTACTTCTTTATCCACTCTCTCTTTAACTGACTTCTCCATGCTCTTTTGCCAAGCCTCCCTCTCCTTTTCCCAAGCTTCCTTCTCTTTTGCCAAGCCTCACTCTGCTTTCCCCATTTTTCTTCTAGCTCCCTTGTGAGAGCCTTTTTAATCACTTCTATGAGGTTCATCTGTGCTGAGGAACAGACGATCTCCTCCTTTGGGGAATCACCTGGGGACTGCCTGTTTTTAGTCTCCTCAGGATTTAGAGTCTGCTCTCTATCTGTGTAGAAGCTGTCTAGGGTTAAAGTCCTCTTCAGCTTCTTGCTCATTCTGTCTATTAATCAGAGACAAACTACCAAAGAAAAACAGAAAAAACTGGAGTCTTTCTTTGGGGGGGGCTGGGTGTGTTATCGAGCTTCCTCTACAGACTGCAGGGGGCAGCAGTGAGGCACTAGCAGGACTGTGCTGCGCCTGCGCTCTGAGATCCCAAAGCGTGCTGAGTCACTGAGGGGGGGGAAGGGGGGGGCGGCCAGGTCCTGAGAGACTCCAGCTGTTTGCGGTTGTGTTCTTCAGCCCCGGTGTTTTTAGCTTCTCTGCTGGGCTGTTGACTTGCTGCAGGTTCCAAACCTGTAGCGAAGCTCTCCCGCAGAGACAGCTGCGATCACTCCCCACCCCCTCTCCAGTCTGCTCCCGTGCTCTCACTGCCGCTGCCCGCCGCCTGCGCCCGATCTAAAACCGCCCCAGCCCTCCAGTAAAGACAGACCTTTCTTGGCAGATCTCAAGGATGGCTTCTCTTGGTAACTATTTGTGGGTTTTTTTCAGTCAAGCATTGATTCAGAGGCTTGTAATGAAGTGGATAGTGAGAGAAAGCGCGGAGCTTATGCAACTGTGAGCCTCCTCTCCGCCATCTTAACCGGAAGTCCGGAAATCATAATTTGTTGTAGGATTAAATTAATCATACTGAACCATGCTAAACTAGATTACCGTTGTCTCCTCGATTCCATTTAGTACCTTGTAAGCATCCTTGTTTCAAGTTCAGAGTCTGGCACATAACAGTAAAGTGGAGATAATAATAATACTTTCGTTGATCATCTTATTGGATTGTTGGAAGGAAAAGAACTATACCAAAACCTTAAAGCTAGGAAAATAGGAGCTATTCATTTGGCACAAATGCAAATTTATTATATGAAAAATGTAGATAATTTGGAGAAGTGATAGTTTTTAAAATTACATTTAATTCTAAAAAAAATCATGACATTGGCTAGTGTCTCATTGCTGAGGATACTTGAAAACCCCTACACCTCTAGAATCATGAAAAGTTCGACAGCCATTATTGGGTGGTTTTTCTAGAATGTTGTAATGTTCTTGGTGGTTTTCCAAAGGTCTTGGGAGCAGCCTTTGTTTCAATTGAATAATGACCACAAGAATAGCCAGGGGTTAAAGTCAAAATCCTTTATTGTTTCCTTCAAAATCTTATCTCCTTGCCTAGTGCCCAGCTAGCTTTCTTGAGATCCTTCAGGAGTCTTGGTTTCAGTGGAGTAGTTAAGGAGACCAGGCCAGCCACCACAAGGCTGATGAAGATGGAAATGAATCTCTTTCCTTGGCTCCAAGAGCTTGTGCTCCTGCCTCCAGTCCTTTGTATTCTCTGCCCTCTGAGTCTCAAGACTTTTGCTTCAGCCTTCAGCCACCACAAAGGTGGAAGATGGAATGAATGCCTCTGCCTCCTTTGGTTGAGTTTGTCTCAGCTTATATGTGCTACACTGAGTACAAACCAATCATTATATCACTAAGAAACTGTTATTTGTTGTAAGATTAAATCAATCATACTGAACTTAGAGAACTATTCAGCACCATATTAAACTAGATAACCATTGTATTTATCAATTCCATTGACTTAACACCTTGTAAGAGTCCTTGTTTCAGAGTTCTGGCCCATAACAGAATGTGTTATTTTTGAGGACAGAGATTGCTTCACTATTCTTGGCATTCCCCAAACTTTATTATAATGCCTAGATATAGTAATGCTCAATAAGTGTACATTGATTGATCGATTATCAGAATACATATTATAATAGTATGTGTATCCACCAGGATTCCTTCCTTTCCGTTTTTCCTTCTCCATGCAGTTTAGACTAATTTTTGCCTTAAAAGCTGAGGAAGCTATCCTTAAAATTCAGGTTTCTAGTCAAGACTCTGAAAAAAAAAATCTCCTTTTCTCAGCTGAAAGTTATTTTCATATTCTGAATAAATATGGGATAGCTGCCACTGTTTTCTTACCTCTTAATGACTGCTTCTAACAACAGCAGTAGCAAGAAATGGTTTATGGCAAAGTAATAAAAATGTAGTTGGAAAATAGTTTTGTATGACAAAAAAGTACACTGACTATACGGTAAAGAGACAGATTCAAAATCTGACTGATGCTTATTTCCTGAAGACCTTCAAGCATGTCAATTATCCTGTTCTAGTTTCTTCATTTGTAAAACTGAAAGAGTAGAACAGATTTTTTTCAGGTTACTTCAAATTCTAACTTCTATGATCTTAATTATGACTATAATCTTTGAAGGAGGACATTGTTTTGCTCTGGAAAGGAGAAAGCTCAATATCTATGAAACTTAGGCCATCGTGTTTTGGTAAACATGGCAGAACTGCTGTGGTTCAATGACTGATTCCTTTTGAATTTGGAATAGTAACTTCACTTGTCTCGAACCAATTAAAGAGACTCTTCCTTTGCTATTAGTATAGCTTTGGGCTATTTCTCACAGTAGAAGTAGGACTGAGTCAGGCAAGTACATGCTAATGGGAGATATAGCAAAGAGATTATTCAAAGAGTGATATTGTTCCTTTGGAAGGCTATTTCAGATTACTGGGCAAATATAGATAACCTACGGCTGGAATGCTTTCCTTCACCACCATAGCTTTTTGGTTTCCCTGGTGGCTTCCTTTTAGACACAGTTCAAATGTTAATTTATGTAGAAGTTCTTACCTAATCCCTACCAATACTCATCTCTTTCCTTTGAGATTTTCTTCCATAATCATGAAAGAGGAAAAAGGACTCACATGTGCAAAAATGTGTGTAGTAGCCCTTTTCCAGTGACAAGGCACTGGAAATTGAGAATGCATGATTCAGTTATGGTATATGAATGTAATGGAATATTATTGTTCTATAAGAAATGATGAGCAGGATGATTTCAGAAAAGCTTGGGAAAACTTCTATGAACTGAAGTGAGCAGAATCAAAAGAACACTGTGCACGGTAATAACAAAGTTATGTGATAATCAATTGTGTTGGATTTGGCTCTTTTCAACAATGAAGCAATTTCAATTGACTTGGTATGGAAAATCTCATTTAAATACAAAGAGAACTATGGAGACTAAATGTAGATTAAAGCATAGTATTTTCATCTTTTGTTGTTGTTTTGGCTTGGGTTTTTGTTCTTTCTTGTGTTTTTTTTTTTTTTTTTACTCTTTTTGATCTGATTTTTTTGTATAGCATGACATACATGGAAATATGTTTAAAAGAATTGCACATGCTTAACCTATATTAGATTTCTTTCTGTCTTGAAGATGAGAGAGGGAGAAGAGAGAAAGAAAAAAATTTGAAATACAAGGTTTTGCAAAGGTGAATTCTGGAAATTATCTTGGCATGGATTTTCAAAAATAAAATACTATAAAATAAAAGAGATTTTCTTTCTTTTAAACTCTATATATTTTGTATGCACATATAACTGTTCTTAGTCATTTACATGTTTTCCCCATTAGGATGTAGATTTTTGTGATGCAGTAATACTGTTCTCTAAGGAACAATGAATAGGTTGATTTTAAAAAAAATTAATAAAACATTTTAAAATTCTTGCATGAAATAACAAAGAGTGAAATGAGAATAATCAAGAGAATGTTGTATACAGTAGCAGCAAAATTGTTAACAGCAATATTGCTTGAAGAATAACTGAGTATGAATAGTTATTCCGAGTATTATAAATACTCAAATCAAATTGCAAAACATCTATGAAGGAACATGTTATTCATCTCCAGAGAAAGAATTGATAAATAGAAATATCTTTTATGTGTATATGCTCATCTGTGTATGTATGTGTACATATCTGAATATATGCATACATATGTGTCCACATATACACATGCCCATAATCATATTTATATGTCTATATGTGTGTGTGTGTTTGTGTATGAAATGGTGGAGGGCAAGGAAGAAGGGAGGGAGACAGATCAGGAACTTAAAATGTAACCTAAAATATAAATAAATAAGAGACTGATCCTGAGATCATTTTGTTTTGTTTTATTCTTGCATACCTTTTTTGTGTCACCAATGCTTACTATAATACCTACTACATATTTAGTGCATAATAGATGCTTTTGACAAATTTTCCATAATGATAAAAATTCATATAATTTTTAAGATTTGTAAGTTTTATGTATACATATATTGCATTTAACATATTATTTTAACATATTTAACATGTATTGGACTACCTGCCATCTAGGGGAGGGCGTGGGGGGGAAGGAAGGGAAAATTTGGAACAGAAGATTTTGCAAGGGTCAATGTTGAAAAAATTACCCATGCATATATTTTGAAAATAAAAATCTATAATAAAAAAAGGGGGGAGGGCAAAAAAGATTTGTCATTTTTTTTCTTCACACAAATTCCCTTGTGCACAAAGTATCACTAGCATTATCTCCATTTTCAAATAAGGAAACTGTATCTCAGAGATGAAATTATTTGTCACTGTGTCTCAGAGTCCCCCTTCCCCCCCATCTTAGGAAAAAAATGCCTGGCTTGTCACTGATTACCTGGATGATCTTGAGTGGTTAGTGTCCTTTTTAGAGTGTGTTTCTTTTTTATACAATTAAATATCTCACATTTATTTTGTCCCTGACATTTACCTGTTTGTGTATGTGTGTGTGTGTGTGTGCATGTATGTGTGTGTGTTCAAAATTCTATCCTTTTCTGAAAGAATCTTACTAAAAGAAGCAACAATTTTCCAACTCAAATAACTTGCTAATGCAATAGACACTTGGGGAAAAGTAAAGCGTTTGTTTGTTTCAAAGATTTCCTGGATACTAAAACTGAACTTTTCATTCTCATCAAAATTTTTGTTCAGGATTTATCTTAATTACTTAAGATTAGAAGCAGATGAAATGTTCATAGACCATAAAACCTTTAACAAAGGAGATTTTTTTTTTTTTTGACAATAGTACAGAAAGAATATTTATCCAGGACACAGTGTTGATTCAGTTGGATACAAATCTCTTCTCCTCTACATTTGCAAAAATGACACCCCTCATTAAAAGAATATGACAAGTCTGGGATTTGATTTACTCTTCACACTTAGGACTTTGACACTCAGAAAAAAAAAAAATTAAGCTTTGACAACCGTTTGATCTGTGGTGCTCTGGGAGACAGTTCTTTCAAAGACAGTTTCATGGCATGTAGAGCATATAGAGTATCTGTCACTTCTACTACAACCCATTTCTTGACAACGTCTTTTAAGGGACTTTATACTATTCAAATAGCTTCAGGCTCATTATTAGACAATTACAGGACAAGATGCCTGTGGCAAGTAGCACTGGAAAAGAAGTTCAATTGAGGTAAAAGTAAAAGAAAACAAAAAAAAGCAAAAAACAAAAACACAAGATAAGTAATGTAATGGTTCCCTGAAGAGGTTCATTATGTGGTAGGAATTACATCAAGAGTAATTCACAGTAGTTTTACCAATGTAAAGTGGTGTTAATGATTAGGAGAAGCTCCAAGAATATTAGGGTCAAAAAGTAGATAATACTTTTACCAAACTCAGTAAACCCCGATCACACATCAGAGTGAACAAAATACAGCCAATCCTCAAATTTGTCAGGGATAAGTATCAGAAAATGGTGCAAAAAATGTAAATATTGATATATGGAACCTAGGAGATACAGAGAGTTATGTTCCCATGACCATTAAAAAACTGGTCATTGCTTTCATTAGAGATTGTTGAAAATATACTTTTCTGCATGCAATTCCTTTGAATAACATAGTAATGACATATTAATGCTTTTCTTAACACAGTAACCATGAAATAAACCATAAAATGAAGTACACAAAATAAAACTGGTGACTTGCAAATCATTTTTTTCTCACTAGTAATTCTCTAGATACAGGAGTCCTCAAACTTTTTAAAATAGGGGGCCAGTCCACTGTCCCTCAGACTGTTGGAGGGCTGGACTCTAGTAAAAACAAAAACTTTGTTTTGTGGGCCTTTAAATAAAGAAACTTCATATCCCTGGGTGAGGGGATAATCGTCCTCAGCTGCCCCATCTGGCCCGTGGGTCCTGAATATTACCTTCCACAGTGTTAGGGATGTAGAAGACTCTTACCCAAAATGATTACTTAGAGATCACTCAGTAGAAGGCAGAAAAATTGTTTATTGAAAACCTTCGGAGGATGAGCCATCCCATCACAAGATAAGAAAGAGAAAGCTCATGGTAGGAGGGCTAAAGAAATAGTAAAGATATATAGTTTTTCTACAAGAAATTACATCACAAGGAAGAGAGCATTGAGAAGGGGAGGGGGAGTCATCTAATTGGTTGTTGCTATTTGGAAAAATTGGAATGGAAGGTTTCTGTTTCCCTGAAATCTCCTGATTTCTAGGAAACAGAAAGTCAGGCTTTCAGACTTAATCAAACAGACAGTGGTCCAGCTAATAGACTAAATAGCGATAAATGTCAAATACTAATAAATATCATCAGCTCAGGTTAAGTAAATATGTTTCTAACTGGCCAAGGCTCAAGTAAATATGAACCTGCACATATTATACAGGTCATAGGGGAAAGACAGAAATAATGAAAATAAAATACAGAAAAAGAATTCACCCATTCCTGTAAGTTCTTCACTTTATGTCTCTCTATTCCATACAACAGTGTCAGACAGAGGTTTGAGAACATTGTTATTACTACCTTTGCTGCCTTTTGATAACCAAAGGAGAAGTTGTTGGGATCTTAGATGGTATTGTTAGAACATGGAGACTTGATATCACCTCTCAAACTCTGTTCTTCACAACTGATGAATGGGATTGGAAATTGTGCAGAATATATCGGCATAATCAGATCAGCAGGGAACATAATCACAACTCAAAACTCGAGTTTTTAAGACAGACAATGAAAATGTCACAAATGCATGGGGAGCTCTTTTAAACAGTAGGATGAACAAGAGCAGTGAAGTGCCTACTATATGACTCTCATTTTTTTGCTATTGCAAATAGCTGCAAATGTCCCCAGTTGCTTATGAAAAATGAAAATGAGGTCACTCACAAAAATACTCAAATGATTTGTTGAAATATTGAGGGTTGATTGTAATTAGAAATGTGTTACCTTCTTGCATGCTGTTTGTCTACAGATCCAAGTTGATGCTGAAACTCTTTCTGGGCCACCACCTGATCAATGTCCCCTCAAACAACAGGCCCCTAAACTTCCCTCTCCCTCGTTAATTTCTTATCAGAGACTGAAGGATTGATCTCTTCTATCTAGATTCTATAGTGACACAGATATAACATTACCTCCCCATTATTATTAGAAAGAAAGGTGCCTCCCATAAACTCCATTTCTTGGTTTCCCCAATCCTTCCTTCAATAGAATTGTCCATTCAATAGAATAGTACCACCAGGTACTATTTATGCTTCCATCAAGGTACAAGGACATTAGCAATTCCAGATTATAATAAGTAAAAGTCTTACTGCAGTATTGTCCATTCTGGTTCTCATTTTGTTTCCAAAAGATATTAAAAATTTAAAACTTCATGGCAGGCAAGAAATATATCTTTTAATTTAAGTAGGCCTAACACATAAACATAAATACAAAAAAATGAAATAATTACAAAGGGGGAAACAGATAAATTATTTTTTTAATATTTTTTTCTTTTTGGACATAATTTTTGACATGATAATCAAGGCATATAACTCCTTAGTAATCTAGATGACTTGCAAGTCATCAATTGTTGATTATTGGTTGAAGATGTATTCATAGCAGTTTTTGAATCTGATTGAATTATAATTTGGGAAAAATATAAAAAATATAAGAGAAAGAAAGAAACAATTGTATAGGATTCATCAGGTAATTGTCTTCCAACTAATCCTTTTCAAAATTATGCTATTAGGAGGATGAATTAGATTAATGTTGAGTTTAGATCCAAAGAGCAATGCAAAGCTCTAACCTTGTCTAGGAGGCATGTTGATGAAGGTGTACTGTTGGTTGTACTCTCAATTTTCCCTTGAATTTACATATGGCATAAATTTAATATGAATTCAGATTCTCAGGTAACATACCTGACTTTTTTTTTTTTTTTTGGTCCCATAACTGGGACCTGGTGAAGGATGTCTCAAATGAGGACTAGATGGTCTCTGGAACCATTTCTAGCTGTAATTCCATGATGCTTCAAAAGAGTCAACATGGAATGATATGATAAGCTTATTCCACTGAGATTGCTATTACTCAGAATATCTTTGGAAGTACTTTGGGAATTGTCTTTACTGGGGACTATAAGGGCTTTTGACTGGCTTTAGATGTTGCAAATATTGATTCTTGAAAATTGGTAATTTCAAACAATATTTGGTTTCTGATTATCAAACACTTTATTTCACATTTTATTTTACATATTCTACAATCTAGCCAGCCCAAAATTTGGCCTATTTTCTACTCCACCTCTGTATCTTTGGAAAATGTTTCCCCATGTCTAAAATGTTCTGTCTCCTTACTCCTAATTTTTAGAATACCTAGTTTATTCAAAAACCACTATATCCTACATAATGATCCTCCCAGCCATGAGGCATCCTTATCAATATTACTTTGTAATTATTTATTAGTATTTACATGCATACCATCATAACCACTTACCCCCAGGTAATGTTAGCTCCTTGATGGCAAGGAAAGTTTTTGGTTTTGTATTTGTATTCAGAGTGTTTAACTCGGCACAGTTTTTATAAAGCATTTAATAGATAACCACTGAGTAAATGCTCTTTATGTAAGGCACTGTGTTCAGTACTGGTAGAAATGCAAAAACTTAAATGTCACCTTGCTTCAGCTCTCAAAGTTTTTTTGATCTAATGGTGGACATTAGACATAGACACAAATAAATACATCAAATAAAATATAATCAGTGGAAAGGAATAATCCAAAGTGCTTTGGGGCATTTGAGTATGGGAAACAGAAAAAGATCAAACACAGCCAAGTCTGGAGAATAAATGGTTGAGTTGGATAATGTAATTTGGGGTCAAAAATTAGGTGTGGAGAAAAATAATGAAATGAAATTCCTTGTAGACTTGCAAAATAGCTTTGAAGTAAAGAGAGGCAGCAGAAAAGTTTTGAACTTTGTTGGAATAAATATATATTTATTCTGATAATTCTGATAAATATATATTTATCCTGAGGCAACTTGGTGTGGTGAATAGAAGGCTGGACTTGCAGGAAAGAAAAAAAAAAATCAAGGATCAGTTCTAATTATGCCTTGTACTTTCCTTCAGACTTAAGGCAATCATTTTACTTCCTTAGTCTCATTCTCCTAATTTTTAATATGAAAGGGTTGGATCAAATGATCTTTATACTCTTTCAAATGGAAAGGTATGGTCTGAAATGTACTGACTTAGTGACCCTGGAAAGAATTCACTTCATCTTTCAGTGCTTTCAGCCACAAGTATTAAGCATCTCAACTGGCCAACATTTCAATGCATTAAATTAAGATATGATTTGAAATATTTAACAAGATAAATGAAAATACAATAGGATATAGATAATGTTAAAATGTACTTTTCTAATTCAATATGCAAACTGCAGGGATTCTTATGTATGGATCCAATGGCACTATTTCAATTTGAATTTGATACTCTGATAGATGGTACAATAGATAGAGTACCTAGTCTGCAGTCAGGAAGACCTGAGCTCAAATACAACCTGAGAGACTAGTTGTGTGACTCTGAGCAAGTCATTTTACCGTATTTGCTTTGATTTCCTCATCTGTAAAATGAGCCAGAGAAAGAAATTGCAAACCACTCTAGTATTTCTACCAAGGAAACCCCAAATGGGATCACAAAAAGTCAGACATACTGAAATGATTAAACAACAACAAAACCCTGGTGTAAGAAACTCTGAGACTGACTTGCATTAGTAGAGGATATTGGCTTATCTAGGAGTTTTGTGTAATAATAAAATCATAGGTTTAACCCTTATCCTTTGAATGATTTCTTTGAAGCACAATATTTTTTGATGATATTTTTAAGGACTTTGCACATTATCATTCTGATATAGTTGTTCCCATTTGAACTTCAAAATATTATCAGGAGGAAGGTATTGCAGTGGTTTGCTCAGATGTTTTAACAACTAGCTCTCTGGAGAAAAAAACACACTTTTAACTAAAATCTACATTATTATTTTCTCCATCACATTTTTAAGTATAGATGATAACAATAAATAATAAAATAATATATAATAATATATTCTATCAATCCTTTGAGTATAAGTTATTTTAGCTATGGTTGAAATAACTAAGGATAAAAAAAATTAATTGGGTTGACTGAGGCTCACCCAGCTAATGTCTGATGCCAGATTTAAGCATAGGTCTTTCTTATTCCAAATACTGTTATACTTTGTCCATATATGCGTTTTGTGTGTGTGTGTGTGTGTGTGTGTGTGTGTGTGTATGATAGACTTAACGAACAATGACTTAGCAAGGCAGACTCAGGTGATTAAACAACTTTCCTTTGGGAGGGGGTAACTTTTAAAAATCTCAGGGGAAGAGGTGGGGGGCAGGATCTAGAGAGTAAAGGAGGAAATAGAAAGGAGTTGGTTCTCAAAAGATATACTAATTAAGACAGTCTCAGAGACTGAAGACACAATGGATGGATTAGCAATGAACTTGAACTAGTTTTTACATTATTCTATGCAAACAGGATCTATTGGGAGAAATGACCTGATTATATGCACCATAATAGGAACCAGATGGGCTCCTTTTAGCAATTCCTGAGAATAAGCTGGTTTAATTCACAAGCTGGTTTAGAGTTCCCATCAGTAAATATTTAACAACCAGCTGGGTGGGGATGGGCTCATGGAATATTTTAATTTTACTCTACATTATTAACATTTTCCTCATCACTTTTTAAAATCCAGGTTTATTAGTTCATACTGAAAATTTAACAATGGACTTACTTGATTTATTTAGGGTTGGCTCTGGCACACCCTTATGTATATATGTATATAGAGAATTTTATTAGGCATCAAAGACACCAAGGTTATCCACTGCATCTTGAGGGATCACGTCATGACTCCTGCAATTGGACAGCAATAGCTCTGGAAGAGAATAAGTTGATAACTTCATGCAACCCTCCTTCACTAAAATCCAACTTATACATGAATCAAAATCATACCATTTTACCATTTCCTTCCTTAAAGACTGTGATGGCAAGCAGCAGGTGCATATATACTGGGAGCTATAATCACAATCCTGTACATAGACTAAGCCGGACATAGTGGTGAGGTCCTGAATAGTTGGTATGGTTGCCAGAGAGAAAACTGAAGAATTAATAAAAATTATTCCCTGGGGCAGGCAGGAAGAAGGCTCTCATACTCTAGAACAGTTTAGTTCTGTGGCCCCACCCTCTAGAGATAATGCAGTTAGAAATCCAAGTCATGTCAAGTACCTGAAGATAAATTTCCTATATAAGACAATTTATGACCATGACTTCACTGCTATCTTCTTTTGGGTCAGTCAGCCATGGTACACTGTTTTTTGGTGTCTTTCCTCCAACTCTATTTCATATTTACCATTTCTGATATCTATTATGTTTCTTCATTTTGTCTATTATCTCTTTAACTAAATAAACCCACCTTTTGCCAAAGATAATCACCACTGTGAATTCTTCACATGACTAGACCCCAATATTTGGTGCCTATCATCAACTGTCTACATCAGTCCCATCAGTAGGGTCATCTCACTGCAAGCAGCAGTGGGATTCGATAGAGCCCTAAGTGTATAAACAGCCTTTTTTGCACTGCTCACCTTCAAGGGTGAGGAAAGAGCTAGAAAAGGTATCCTGAAAATCGTCTGCTGCTTACCCAGCTTTGAGTAAATGGAGGAAATGACTGTCCTTATACACACACACACACACACAAAACCACACACACACACACACACACACACACACACACACACATACATAATTTATTTTTCTAGGTATTTGAGAAAAGAAAAAACTATAGGATCATAGTTCAGGAACATTATTTTAAAAAAATTTAAAAAAATTTTTAGGAAGGATGAGAAAGAACTAGGTATTATTTGAAAGAAGTAGAGAAGGAACTAATAGATAAGAAGAAAGAGATAGTTGACTGATTATTAAGAATTAATTTGCTGGTGAGTTCAGAGGGAATGAGATAAATAGCACATATAGATGGGTTGAAATTGGAAAAGATAAAGATTATTTTATTATTAGAGATTGTATTTAAGGGTGATAAGAGTGGGGGATGAGTTAAAGAGAAATGAGAAGAGGGTTTGATAGGGAAGGACCAAAAATTTCTCATATAAAAGGTGTCATCTTCACTTGATCTTGTGGGAGAAAGGAGAATTTTAAGAAATTTGAAGAGAGAAAAGAAGGTTTTTGCCATGATTGAGATGGAGATTTAATTAGGGGGAAATGGAGAGCTTTACTTCCTCCCATGAGGGCCCAGTTGAGGTTTAGATAAAAATAAACTTAAAAGATACGCAACTAGCATCTTGGTCAATGTCCTTCATCAATATTTGAGTTTGAAGTAGGTGGTGGGATAAGTAGGTAAGACACATAAAAGAAGTATTATAGAGAACTGTTTTATGTCGAGTTATAATGGTTAGCTCAAAGGGCAAGATTAGAAAGGGAGAAAAGTGAAGTCAGTGCCAGGGTAATGGCCTAAGAAGACACTAGGAGGTAGAAGTATTGGAGGTTATGATAAGGACAAATGACAGATTTAGAAGGGGTGAAGCAAAGGGAGAGGTAGAATGATGGGTTATGGTCAGATCAAGAAATGTCAGAATTTTTGATCAAGAAAGTGGAACAGTTGTGAATAATGATGAGATCCTGGGTATGATCATCCATGTGCATAATACCAAACACATTTTTTTTTTTTTTTCCCCTCCAGGGAGAATGGTGGTATGAACTTGTGATTTCATTCCTGTGGAAACTCCCTCTTCAGATGTAGATTGACAAATTATGTGAGCTGAAAAAATTGCCTGGAGGCATTTAGAGATTAACTTGTATATATTTAAGGAGGACTTGAATCCAGGTCTTTCTTTCTCCTACTTGTGTAATCAATCCACTAAATCAGGTTGCCTCACATGGTGCATAAAATTACTTGTTGCTTGATTCATTCATTGGCACTGAGACATTGCCTATAGAGAGCTCATTGCATAGAGCTATACATAAAACTGATTAGAATTTTACTTTCTATAGATAAATTTATAAGCAAAAGAAGTCAGACTGGATCTAAAGAAAATCAGTTAGCACAGAGAAAGATGTTTAGTAAACCATTAGAGTAGTAGGTATGAAGTTTATTGGGATTTCCATGGAATATAGGAAAAAATATCAGGAGCAGAGTCATAGTTTCCATTTTCCCCATATTTATATAATTTTCTTTCCCTTACCATTAATTCTTTATTTCATTCAAGTAGTTTAAAAAAATCTGTCTTTGTATTTCTGTGTCTCCATCTTTGTCTCTGTTTCTCCTCCTGTTTTTCTCTTTATGCATGTCTTTTAAAATGTTCAATTTCACAGTGACATAGCAATTTAGTTCTCTATCCTATGCATTTTGCCTGTGGTTACCCTCACTCTTACCTATTAGTTAGGTTTTCATTTCTATCTTATGTGAGGCACATACTACAAACATCCTGGCATATTGGATGTGAAACTTTGCTCTAGGCACTAAAATAAGTACTTTTCTTAAGACACAGACAGTGAGAAAAGAATAGTTTCACAATAAAATAACCAAAAGTCTATCATCAATTTGGTTAGGGAAGAGATGGAAATTATATTGCATAAGTCATTTTGGTATCTACATTGCCAGTGAGTTCTCTTTATTCCTTTCCTGATGTTAGACTCATTAGACAGGAATTTGGGACTATTATAAAACTCAGAACAACTGGGATTTTAACAGTTCAAAGAAAATTTAGTTTTAGTTTTTTTTTTTTTTTTTAATGTCTTTTCCTTTACCAACCAGCGATTTGAGAGTGTGTGAGAGAGAAAATATTCAATCCAAGTTAACTTGATGTCAAACATCAGTTGGGGAGAAATGATCAAAGGATCTGTAGAGTGCTTTCTTCAGTGGTGTACTGAGAAAAATATAATAAAAATATTTTTAAGTTAAATTATAAATTATTAGTCTTTTCTCCAATCACTTAAGTCTAAACAATTAAAATGTTCAATTTCACAGTGACATAGCAATTTAGTTCTCTATCCTATGCATCTTGCCTGTGGTTACCCTCACTCTTACCTATTAGTTAGGTTTTCATTTCTATCTTATGTGAGGCAAATACTACAAACATCCTGGCATATTGGATGTGAAACTTTGCTCTAGGCACTAAAATAAGTACTTTTCTTAAGACACAGACAGTGAGAAAAGAATAGTTTCACAATAAAATAACCAAAAGTCTATCATCAATTTGGTTAGGGAAGAGATGGAAATTATATTGCATAAGTCATTTTGGTATCTACATTGCCAATGAGTTCTCTATATTCCTTTCCTGATGTTAGACTCATTAGACAGTTTTTACAATATAAATGTTTTTAATGAAAATTTAGCAATAGCATCTTCTGAGTTAGAGCCGGCTACAGGACACCCAAGATTCTCTCTTTCCTCAAATTATCTTGTATTTATTTATATGTTACGTCCACAATAAAATGTGAATATCTTAAAGTCTACTGCTACTACTTGTCATTTGTCTATTTGAAACTCCAGCATTTTATCATAGTGCCTTATACATAATAGATTTTTTTTTTGAATAAGGCAATTGGGGTTAAGTGACTTGCCCAGGGTCATATATCTAGTAAGTGTCAAGTATGCAAGACTGGATTTGAATTTAGGTCCTCCTAATGCCAAGGTTGGTTCTCTATCCCCTGAGCAATCTAGCTATTCCTCCATAATTCATTTTTGATATTTGTTTGTTAAATTAAAAAGTATATAACAGGAAAAACTCGATCTGGAAATTTGAATGATTTTTTAAACTTTTCAAATAATTACTTCATCTTCATACTCCATTTTACCTTACAATCATCACATTCTAGATGCCCCCAGATCCCTTGCTTCTATTGCATTCTCAATTTCCTTGAACTTCTTCAGCTTCCTTTTTCTTGCTGTCCCATGAGATTTCTAAGTTAACCAAATAAATTCTAATATCTACCTAAATCTGTGTTTGTAAGAGTTGAAAAGAAATCTGAATGGACCTTTTTATCATAGAGTTGTCTCCTAGGATAAACAGACATAGATGAATTGCTATATGAATAAGAGAATACACACATTAAAAAATAATACACCCTTTTAATAACTTTTATTTTTATATAACGTGTATATATGTATGTATATCTATTCATACACATACACAAAGTACATTAATTAGAAGTCTAAGGACTAAATTTTAAATTTTTGACATTTCTTATCTTTATGGCCTTGTGCAAGGCATGTAATTTCTCTGTTTTTTTGGACCAAATAACCTTTAAGGTCTTGCTTGGCTCTAAATGTATGATATATATAATCTATAATTAGAAAAAAAGAAGGTGGTAAGAGCAAGGGACAGGTAGCCAAGTTGGCAACTATATTATTGAGAGAATTAGAGGGAGAGTCTATATCCTCCCATGAACTCTACATGGATAATAGACAATCATACAGGATAAAAGAGATAGATAGGTAGTTACCTGCAGAGTTGGAAGGAATTTACATTATTGACAAGATTATAGATCCATTTAAGTGTATGAGTATTAACCTAAGGCAAGTATAACTTGCATTTGTGAAAGAATTCACAAAGCAGATATCTTACCTCCTATTACCAAGTCTGCGTGATGCATTCCAAATACAAATAAAAATATGCTCCATAGTGTACTATTGGACCATTTTTATATGCTTGGATAATTGAGAATTAACTGTACATTAAAAAAGAAGTTGTAGAAAGATTATAATGTAAATGAATCATTTAATTAAATGCCCCATTAAAACTAGTCAGAGACTAAAAATAGTATGTGATTATTTTTCAAAAGTTCATTGAGAACAACAAGATAATTAGGAGTAGATAGGTTTTCAGAGAACACATTCAACTTTCTCAATTCAAACTACTACTAATCATATTTTTTTCAAAAATTGGGGGAAAAAGAATCTTAAAAAAAAAAAAAAGATAGGATCTTCTTTTCAACCAGAATATTCCAAAGGGGAAAAAAATCAAAATTGGCCCATATTTATCCATTTAATTTGGTGACTGTCAGTTTCTGGATCACTGAAAGTCTGTAACCTGAAGTTGAACTTTTTCAGTTGTCCTGTCTGTGGGAAATAATTTTGGCAGGAGACAAGCCAGAGCAGGTCTGTAGTGACTGCAGCTGGAGAGCTTAGGGCTTACAGTAATTCAGGAAAACCCACATGCCCGATTATCTTTGCCAGCTGTATTTCATTCAGACAATGAGGTACGTTCCACTTTATGGGTAAGTTCTCTCTTTGGGGATAGAACTATTGTTAAATGAGGGCTCCAACATAGGGAGGGACAAATGAGAAGGGATATCCAAAGGAAACACAAGTTCCTCACTCAACAACCCAACTAACCAATATGATAAGCTAATTCCTATAACACCAATACATCCTTTCCAAGATTTAAAGAGGTTTGCAGATATGTTAAAAGTTTGAAACTTAACCTGAACTTTGGTAAGGTGGGACCAATTACTTAGAAGTGCTAATTGCAAGGAAGAGGGGGTGGAGGTAGTGGTAAAATAAGTTCTATTTTTTTTCTTTACTCACACAATAAACACACTAACATTTGTTTCTTTGACCTAAGTTTCTTCTAATCACTTCAAGTCTGAGCAGGTATAGCACTTTCTTTGCTTAGCCCCTTATTGCTAATACCAGCTAATAAAGTGGACAGACATTGAAGAGAAAGGACATCTTCATCTCAAAAAATGTTGATTCCACAATGAAATCTTAATATAAGTAAAATGGAACTTTGGAAAAAAACTTTAAATAGTCCCAAGGGTTTCTTAAAAATGACAACTATATTTTGTAAAGTACCTTTCCTGCTGGGTAATTTGGCAGAGCAGAAGCAGTGGAGAATTCTGGAGGGAAGTCTAGCCTGAGGGTAAAGAAATCCTAACGTTGCCATATTACCACCTGTGGGGGGCTGGCCAAGTAAGTTAACAGCCCCAAGAGAAACTCCAAATGAGTGATTTTAAATAACTCTTCAACTATTAGATAGTTGTCAGTTGATGGAAGAATTTCTAATAAAGAGCTTTTTGATTAAATTAGGTTAAGGACTGGATTCAAGTTCTAATATATTCTGACTGTATGACCCAAGTAACTCTTAAGGATTATCATGTTAAAAGTAGTTATTGAGTTATATTAGTAGAAGAATTGTCCATACAATGAGTTTCCTACTGCTGCAGACTCTACACAGGGCTAAATCCCTCCACTCCTATCATAATGTTGGTTGTGCATATGTGTTTCTGTCTCTGTGTTTCAAGCTCTCTCTAAATCTTGTTCTCTGTGTGAGCATGTGTGAATGTGTGAATAATGGGAAAGGTATATATACATATGCAGATACTATCACAGTGTGATGGTAGAAGTTCTACTTAAGAAACAGTATTTTTCCTACTACAGAGATGGACTTCAAGGACTGACCTTCCCCATCAAACTCAATTAGTGATACGGTAGCAAAAGTTTTATATTTCTATGACCCCAATTCTCCAGTATCCCAAGGTCTTTATTTTATTTTTTAATATTGAATCACATAATGATTTCATTTGAAATGGGATTTGAACAGTAATTCAAATTATGGTTACAGTAAAAAAGTCATTTTGGAGCTAGTATTCATTGAAAAGAAGCCAATCTTTCCAATGAAGAATGTTTAAACAAATTTATTGTTTCTATTTAGGTTCTGTCTCTCTGACTGTATCTGCCTTTATGTATATAATTTATTCAAACACCACATGTCTCTCATTACAACCTAAAATTGGATATAAAGTATGAATCCTAATTTTTTATAATCAATTAGAGGAAGGGACCTTCAATTGAGGAATGGCAATAGACATACTACACTAACCACAAATCTATTTAACCATTTCAATCAGACATATCTATATACAATATTGTCTAGTTTATACCTACAAAATAGAGATAAGCACTAAAACACACACAAAGAATTAAAAACCATCCTCATTGATTCCAGAATCCTTTACAACCCCTTGAGAGGAAAAAAAAAAATGAATCCCTAGTTTCTAGCAATCACCTCAGGCCTAGCATCCTATCTGCTTTGTCACCTAGCCACCCTATCACAATTATTGACTTAATTAAGTCACTTTCAGTACATTTTATCCTTGGCATTATTGATGTGTGTTTAAGCTGATAACAAGTCAAAATATTCTGAGAAGTTCATGTTGTTAGAATCTGGATTGAAAATTGAACAAACATTGAAAAATTGATTGACTCTCCATTCTAGAGTGTAACATAAACAATCATTTACCCTGTGTTTGTATGAGTATGGGTATTGATGTACAGGTTATCTCCCAAAATGAATATAAATTCCTTGAGGAAAGGAATATTTATTTAATACTAAACTTTATATCTCTAATGCCTGATGCATATTTAAGACTTTAAAAAATTCTATTTCAGTAGTCTGTTAAATGGTTGAGAGAGTATGTGACTATATAATAATGTTAGCATATAGACATCAGTACAAATAATTAGATGTATCCTAATTTGTAATGTTAAAATCACATGAATTTAAGTACTGTTAAGGTCTTTTAATATTAGGCTTCTCTATATAGCTTAATACAAAGACCTAAAGACTATTAATATTAGGACCATAGTCTAAAGCTGTTTTCAAAGAAAAGAAACTGTCTAAAAAAGAAGTAACAAATAAATCCAGATCACCATCTGGACTTTTATCTATGCAATAACTATTCCTTTATTTTACAATATCCAGTGAATTTCATTTTTTGTTTTATGGCCAATACAAACACATATCTTTTGAGAGTCTCCTGCAATGTCCTTGAAAATACTGAACAAAAAAGAAGCAAAAGGAAAAAAAAATGCTTTATAGCATATATTTTGCTAAGTGCCTGGAATAAAAATTTGATAACCCCTACTCTGAAAGAGCTTACACTCTAATTGGACAGACAACATATCAATTGCAGAGAAAATGGAAAAGTCTAGAAATCTTAATTATAGAAAGGGTAGATATCAAGGCGTAAAGAATCTTAAATTGTATCAGCAGATCAAATGCTAGTTCCAACAGTCTAGAAATCAGAAAGAAAATAGAAGTGCTCATTGTAGGATCTGATAGCTCTCCATTCCACTGGAAAGAATGAGGCTGATGTCATCTCAGTCAAGCCATGTAAGCAGTCAAGCCAGCTGGACAGATTCTGGGTATCTGAGGAAGGGGAATAAGAGAAAAAGAAGAAAAGAAAAAAGGAGGGCACTCCTAGTTGTGCTTAAATCTTCTTAGCCTCCTGGCCATCTGGAATATGTTCTGAGCTGTCTCAGACAAGGAAAAAAGGGAAGGGTGAAAGATAAGAGGGAAAGTATCACAATTGGTAACTGTGGAAGAAGAATCCAGTTCTTAAATGGGAATCATCACTCATCCTTGGAGTCAAGGAAAGTTTTAATCTCCTTTTCTCAAAACTTTCAGCCACAACTTCATGCAGCATCTTTGATATTAGGAAAGTAAAGCTCTGGTCCTCAGATGCCTCCTGCGCAAAATAAAGTGATTGGATGGGATAACTTTAAGCTCTTTTAGCTTTGAGATTAAGATGCATAAATGAAAGGATTTATGTATATACATACATATATATACATACTATGCAAATCTATAGTATGTATATACTTTACATATGTAGACATACCTAAAATATGTAAAATATATAATGGAATATTATATGTAATATATCAGAAATAATGTGTTAATAATATATCCTAAATATTTATAGTATATAATATAATAATATAGAACTCATGTATATATCACATGTTAACATAATTCATAATTATGAAAAATATGTTATTTGTGATATATTAATAATGCAATAATTATCTATCTATTTATACTGATACCTCTATCTATCTCTCCAAATTTGTGTTCAGGCTAGAATTTTGCACATTTCCTGAAAAATGGTCATTATTAAAAAAAAAATTAATAGTATTTCATTTTCCCAAATACATGCAAATATAGTTTTCAACATTCACCTTTGCAAAACCTTGGGTTCCATTTTTTTCTACCTCTCCTCCCTCTCCTCTCTTCCCAAAACAGCAAGCAATCCAACTTAGGTTAAACACATGCAATTCTTCTAAATATATTTCCATATTCATTATGCTGTACCAAAAAAAAAAAAAAATTAGATCAAAATTTAAAAAAAGAAAACAAACAACAACAACAACAAAGTGAAAATGTTATGCTTTGATCCATATTCAGTCTCCATGGTTCTTCTTTCTCTGAATGTGGATGGCACTTTCCAACACAAGTCTATTTAGAATTGCTTCGAATAGCCTCATTGTTGAAAAGAGCAAAGTCCATAACAGTTGATCATCACATGATCTTGTAAGTATGTAGAATCTTTTCTTGATTATCTTCATTTCATTTAACATCAATAAGTCCTTCTAGACTTTTCTGAAATGAGCCTACTCATCATTTCTTATAGAACAGTAATATTCCATTATATTCATATACCATAACTATCCAGCTATTTCTGAGCTAAAAGGCACTAATTCAGTTTGAGCTAATAGGCACCCATTCAGTTTCCAGTTCCTTGTCACTACAAAAAGGGCTGCCACAAACAAACATAAAACAGACATTTTTAAAAGGCATTTTCACCCTTTTTTTGAGGGAGAAGATCTAGGATTCAGATTTCATATATGTATTAAAGTCCTACCAAGTGCAGATAACAGTTCTTCTGTACATGGTAATTTGAGAATTGTCCAGGGTACTAAAATGCTAGGTGATTTGTCCTATAACTAATATGAGTGAGATACAAGATTTCAACCTAAGTCTTGCTGACTCTACAACTCCACTATGGCACACTAGCAGTTCTCCTCCTCCTCCTCCTCCTTCTTCTTCTTTTTTTTAAATCCAGACTTCCTACCATCATGATTCTACATAAAGGAATTTAATCCTTTTGTGAGTCTGCTTTTTTATTAACAAAGTAAAGTAGCAGGTAAAGATTTAAACTATTGTTTCAAAGAACAAAATAGAATGTCTTTGATTATGTAATGTTGTTGGAATCCGGGGCTAACAGACCCCCTCAGTGGATTTCAGAAGAAAAAGCTCACCACATAATGTATTGTCTGAACCAGCTCTCTGGAGGACTTTGGGATCAGGCTGAGCCCTTGGTCTTAGTGGAGGAGTAAAGGAGGCAGGAGAGCCACTAGGAGGATGCTCAAAAATGGAATGTCTCATTTTCAGTCCTCTCAGCCCTTAAATACCCCATTACAATTACATCATTACAGCATATTGAATATGTGTGAACTAGAGAACCATTACATCACCATGCTAAATACTAAGTACATGTATACTAAAGAACCATCATCTCATCAATTACACTGAGTTAACATCTTGCTGTAAGTATCCTTGTTTCAAGATACTTCTCCAGAGTTCTGGTCCTCTACATCTTTGGCTTTCTTTTGTTTTAGAACACAGGAGGTCACCTCCTTCCTGACTTCTCACGAAGGTGGGAACACCAAACCGATATTACTAGCAAGTTTCCTCTGGACTGAAGGGTCTTACTTCAAACAGGTATACATAAATCCATCAGCATGGGAGGTATTACACAAGCATATAATAAAATAACACAGACTAGTAGTGATGTAACAAACAACATAAATCAGCATAAGGAATTATATCTGTCCATAAATTCTAGAAGGAGAATATAACAACATTCACACATACACCTCCTACAGCAGCCAAGAGATAGTCCAAAACCAATTTATTATCTATTACTTCACTTGTCAGAAAATCCAGTGATTCCTGCCAATTTTAAAGTCCTGCAAAAGTCTCATCATGTGTTTAGGGAATTCAATGATTCCTGTAGATTTTGAAATCCTGCAACAGTCTTATCAACACTTTTTGATGTGCATGAGTCAATTATTATACACATTAGGTTTACAGTCATGCTTTTTTCTGTGGCACATGTAGTCAGAGATGGAATCATCTGATGTTTCTTGGGACTTCTCCTTTGTTCCAATGGTCTTCTCCATCTCTTTCTGATGGACAAGGTGGATATGGCTCATTGGCACCCATGTGATTCCTTCTCCTTCTGTAGAGATACAAGCAAACCCCCTCCCCCAAGAAGTTAACCTATCTGGTACCTTCCATTCACCACTTTCTGGATCCCTCTGCATCACCTGGTGATTATCTAAAGATAGTGGAGTTGCTCACACTGGACACTACCCTTTCCGTGGGTTATAAAACCTGTCTGCTGGAGCCAGTGCATTTTTACACTATTAATTTTTTTATTTTTGATAAAGAGCTAAATTTAAAAGTACTCTAGGGTTTCCTGTGACTCCCCCTTTCTTTTGTTTTTGGAGGAGCACCTTGATGTCTCTGTTTCTCCTCTCTACTTTTGCCTGTCCTTGAGGATTAAAAAGTATGATACTGTGCACAAAAGTGTGCAAAATGTTTAGAAGTATATGCAGGTTCATTATCTGTTTTTATTGCTTGTGGCATACCCATGATTGTAAAAGCTTGTATAAAGAATTCAGTACTCAGGCAGTCTCTTTTGCTGCTGGAATTGCAAAAGTAAATCCTGAAAAGGTATCTACTACAATATGAATAAAAGGCAGAAAACCAATATAAATATATAATAGGTCACATCTATTTGCTGGGTCTCAAATTATAAGGGTTCTTCCCTGGAGGGAACATAGGAGTATGGAAAGGAAGGCAAACTATACAGGCTTTTACTATGCTCCTATCTTCCTCTTTTTTATCCCAAACTGCAAATGTAAAGCTCAAGCAGCCTGATGATGTTTAGAATGAGATTCTTGGGCTGCCTGAAATAAAAGAGTATTGGCTAACATGGTTAGAAGGCTATCTGCCTTTGAATTACCATCAAAAATAGGACCTAGGAGTACACTATGAGAGTGGACATGAAAGATATAAATCTTACCTGGATATTTTCTCACTTGCTCTTAAAGTTCCTTAAAGAACTGATATATATTAGAAGTTACAAGTTTTATTTGGGCTGTGGCAATTCTTTGTACCACACCTACTGAATAGGCCAAATTAGATATTATATTTACATCTCCTGGTTAATAAGTAAAAGCTAGCATGATTGCATACAATTCATTCTGCTGAGTGGACTGAAAGGAAGTTCTAACTATTCCCTTTATGGTTAAGTCATGAGAGTATATAGCACAAATTTTATGTTTGGATGCATCTGTAAAGATAGTTGGTCCTTTAAGAGGAACCTTAGAAACCTGTTCTTCAAGAATCCATAGCCAATTATGTAATAACCAGGTTATCTTTAAAGGAGACCCTTGTGTAAAATTTGGAGCTGTGGAATAAAATTTGCCACTCTGGGATGTTTTCACAGCATACATTAATTTGTGCATTGATATAAAAGGTGTATATCTTGTCAGGTCTTAGACCAGATAATTGTACTGCTCGCTTAAGGGCCTTTAATAAAATTCTAGCCACAAGCACTGGATAAAGAGTAAAGCTTTGTTCTGGTTGTGCTGGGAGGTTCACCCATTCTATCACACTGTCTCCTTTATGAAAGCTGCTGTAGGTACCTTTTTTTGTAACAAAAAAGTGATATTTCCAAGGACTTTTTAGTGACTCAACCACATTGGATAAAAGCCAGTTCAACTTCTCTCAAAGCCTCTTGAGCTTCTTTTGTAAGCTGGCATAGTGAGTTTAAAGCAGTGTCTCCCCTTAAAATGTCATATAATGGTTGCAATTGATAGCTAGTAGAGCCTAACACTAGATGCATCCATTGGATATCTCCTATCAATTTCTGAAAGTCATTTAAGATGTTTAGCTTCTCTGTTCTTAAGGAAAGTTTTTGTGCTGTAAGAACCTTAGGGTATACATAATATTCTAAATATTGAAAAGGAGCATGTTTTGAATTTTTTCTGGACCTATATGCAATCTGTAGTTCCTTATTGTTTCTATGGTCTTCTGTAGACATGCTTCTAACATTTGCTCCTCAGGTGCATACCCGAAAATATCATCCATGTAATGTAACAACATAACTTTTGGAAAAGTTTTTCTTACAAGTAAGAGTAGCAGCAACATACATTTGACATATAGTAGGGCTATTTTTCATTCCCTGTAGCAAAACTGTCCATTCATATCTTTTATAAGGCTCAGCTAAATTAACACTGGCTACTGAAAAAGCAATTTTTAAAAATATCCTCCTTATCCAGAGGGATAGAATAGAAACAATCCTTAATGTCTATAACCCAAAGAGACCATTCCCTAGGCAATTGAGTAGGAGATGGAAGTCCAGGCTGAAGAGTTCTCATAGTTTCCATCTGTTCATTTACTTTTCTCAAATCAGTCAATATCCTTCATTTTCCAGATTTCTTTCTTACAACAATTATAGGGAAATTTCAAGGACTTAGAGTTCTTAAGTGTCCTTGGTCAAGTTGCTCCTGTACTATATCTAATAGGGCCTGATTTTTTTCACTTGCTAAGGGCCACTGTTCTATCTACAACTGGAGTATCAGTTTTCCATTGAATAGGAACAGGTGAGAGTGTTGGCAGGCCTTCAACAGCAGCCATGCCTAAAAAGCTGAATTACTCAATTGTAATCCTAACTGCTGTAAAATGTCTCTTTCCCATAGATAGATGGGGATTTTTTTCTGCTACAAAAAAGAGTAAAAACTCCTGTTTTGCCTTCAGATGTCCATCTCATAGGGGCAGCACTAACTTCAGCTGTTATTGATCTTCCTATGCCAGATATATAGATGTCTGTCTTAATCTTTGGCCAATGACTGAGCCAGCTGACACCTCTAATGATTGTACTATCTGCACCTGTATCTACCAACCTTTTCAATGGTATGCTATTTACATAGCTAGTGAGCTTACGATGGTCAGTTCTAACAGCTGCAGTCCAGAATATTCCTGGATTTTGTTGTTGGCAAAATCTGGGTAAATATCACCAAATTGCTTAGAAGGAGTGTTTATCAGGAGGCCTGATGCTACTTCTCCTGGGTGATAAGTCACACATTTTCTGCCTGTGTTAGTGACTGGGATATTAGCTACACATTCCCCAGTTTCCCAAATCAGATGGACACTGTTTTGTAAGCACTCTCAGGAGATGAAATGGTCAAGCCTACTATGTCTGGAGGCAAGGGATCCATAGGCTGGAGAAAAACAGATTTCACCTCTCCAGAGGATATCTCAGTAGTCCCAGTTGCATACAACTCTATTCTCCCCAGTTGTAATCCCTTTCTCCCATCAGGTTGCTTCTTGGCAACTCTGATCACGTCAGAGTACTGAACTTTTAAAGACTCTCTGGGCATAACTTTGGCTGCCATCATGCCCCAAGTTGTTTTTTTTTTTTTTTTGCCTGAGGCCCTGGAATCAGGCCCCACTTTCTGTTCCCTGAATCAATCTACATTCTGATGTCCAATGGAAGCCCTTGTTGCATTTTGGATATAGGGTTTTGTGTCTTGTTTTCTCACTCTATTTTTTATGCCAACGTTGAGCTTTCAGATGTCCTACTTTACCACATTGAATGCATTGAAAAGTCTCTCTGGAAGTCCCTTGCCAAAAGGGACCCTGTATTCCCATGTTCTGCATCATAGCCTGGGTATAAAAGCTGTGCATTGTAGCACAGCATCTTATGATCTCCTCTAAAAGAGCATCCTTATGCAGTACTAGTATAATTCTTCTACAAACCTCATCAGCATTTTCTCTAGCAAGTTGTTTTATTATAATTTCTGTTGCTACATTTTCACCAATAGTTCATACGACAGCTGTCTGCAGACGTCCCATGAATTCAGCAAAGGGTTCATTTGGACCTTGCGCTATTTTCGTGAAGGTTTCCCCTCTATCTTATCTTCCTGGGAGTGTGCCCCATGCTTTGATAGCAGCAGAAGCAGTTTGCTAATATCCTGCTACAGGGTAATTAATCTACACTACAGTGTCTGCAAAAGGGCCTAAATCTGCTCCAGGTTGCCTATTTCATTGGACTTGTATTCTACAGAGTTCACTATACATCGAAAGCCACAACAAGTTTTGTCCAGGTTCTAAACATGTCTTTAGACTTTGATTTCCAATCACTAGGGGTTAAAATTTCATAAGCCAAATTCTCCAATACCATCTTAACATAAGGTGATGTAGACCCATAGAGAGGGCAAGCCTTTTTCAGATCTTTGATAGTTTTCAAATTAAAAGGAGTGTAACTTCTTTCTTGACCTGAAAAGTCAAACTCTTCAATAACAGGAGATGCTTTTGTTTTCAAATCAGATATATCCTGTTCTTCCTCTTTAGCTTTAATTAATGCCTTTGTAATCATATCAGGGGTTAGACAAAGCTGCTGCATGGCTGGTGCTGATTGAGAAGCACCACACTACTTAATTTCATCTTTCTTGTCCAATTCTTCATACTTTTCAACTGCTTTCTCAGTACCACCCCCCTCCTGCTCTTTCTCCTTTTTCTTTATTTTAAAACTTATGGGATTCCTTAAAGCCAATTGTATTATGTTTTTTATATATTTATATATGGAGAGAGAGAGAGAGAGAGAATGTTTTTCTTCCTTAGAGAACTAAGCAGACCTGTATTTTAATGTATCTAAGAGTTCAATGATCTGCTCTCACATTACCACCAAACCTTGTTCCTTTATTAACCTAACTATGCTTGCTACACACTTCCCTTGGAGTGGAAAAGGCTCTTTTCTTAGTATTTGGCCCATTTCAGTTGAGAAGAAAATGAAAGTGATTAATTTAGCCCATACCAAAGTTTTTGCTTGTCTATTTTTGTACTTACCCTATTTCCGGGTCACCAGGACTTCTTCACTGAGTTCATGATTGTGTCAGTTGAACTGCTCAGTGTAGGTTCTTAAGTCCAGAGCCTCAAAATGTAGTGTGCTTCTTTCAGTGCCCCATGTTGGATGTCAAAATGTAAAGTCTGTACTAGCTCTCTGGAGGACCTTGGAATCAGCCCCAGTCCTTGGTCTTAGTGTAGGAATGAAGGAGGCAGGAGGGCCACCAGGAGGATGGTCAAAGATGGAATGTCTCATTTCCAGTCCTCTCAGTCCTTAAAGACCCTATTAAAATTATATCATTACAGCATAGTGAATATGTGTGAACTAGAGAACCATTACATCACCATGCTAAATACTAAGTATATGTATACTAAAGAACCATCTCATCAATTCCACTGAGTTAACACCTTGTTGTAAGTATCCTTGTTTAAAGTATACTTCTCCAGAGTTCTGACCCTCTACAATGTAATATCTCCTTTTCAGTGGACTAGGTCCTGAGAAGCTGGAAGCCATCTAATTATACTCCTTTCTGAGGCAAATCCTACTGGTGTTCATGAATTTCTACCAGGGTGCTTTCCACTATAGTAGATTCAAGTAACTCTTAGCAAAGTATTTACTTAAATGTTTTAAAATCATATTTTACTCCCCCCCCCCAAATCCATGGCACACTATCCCACGAATACACACAGCATCCATAGAAAAGAATGGGCCAAGATTTGTATTTAACAAATAATAATCAGGCACCAATAAAAATGTGTTGAACAGATAACTCACAACTCCTCGAACTTCAGAGCCTGGAAGTACTTTCTTTTTTTGTGCAATTCTCACATAGTCCCCTTGAGTTCAAGATCTTTGGTGGGTGAGTACTTCAGCCAGGGTTCCAGAATCTGCTCTTCATCACAGCTCAACTTTCAGTTGCTATGGATAGCTCCTTCAAGCTACTTCTTCCCTCCCATTTGTCTCTTTATATCCAAGTCTCTCTAGAATATATTTCTCTGCTCCTCCATGAATATAATGTCTCTTACTTGTCCAGTAGCACTCCCTGTAAAAGCTATATGACTAATAATGTAAGGAGGATGAAAAGAAAAAAAATTCTCCTTTTCTCCCAAAGGGGTCTCCTTTCCATATAGCTCATAGCTTGCAATCTTTCTTACTCTTTGGATGTGATGTTTCTTGCTTGGCTGCTAGAACCAAACACAGTTTTAAATATTGAGGAAGAAAAAAGAAAAATCTTCTTCCCACCCACTCTCCTTTCTACAGGAATAATTCCACAATTGCTTTGAATCTTAACTATTGTGCTTCTCAGGTTTTAGCTATTTAAAGCCCTGAAGGACATAGCATTTTCTTTTCCTAGTCAATCAGCAGAGTACTCTGGGAATCCATGTATCTTTCCTCAGTTTAACATTTATTAATACTTTCTGATTATATCCTGAGTCACTAATGACTTCATCAACTGAGTGATAAGGGGAAAAATTCATATCCTCCCTCACAATTATTTATTCCATCTACATCTGCTGTCTTAAGATTTACTCTCAGGACTCAAAACTTTTTACTTAACATCTGGCCTGAGGAATACTATTTTTTCATTTCAGTGTCTCTGAGTAATTCAGATAATCTTGGCTGTGTATTGGATGAGTCAGCAGCTTGAATCTCATCTTTACTGGGGAACAACTTAAATTTCATTACAATCCAGAAGAATGTAGGTTACTTCTTGCAGCAGATATGAAGAGTCCTTTGTATTGCTGAAGGTGGCTTTATGAGATTTTTACTGTCAGGTTAACAAATTCACAACATGTCAAAAAACTTCATTAAATTGTATTTTCCCCAAAAGTAGCTTAAAGATTTCCAAAGTACAAATGAAGCTATTAAAGTTATTGCTTGACTGCAAAAATATGTCTCTTTCTGTTTTTGTCTTTCTCTCTCTGGCTGGCGCTCTCTCTCTCTCTCTCTCTCTCTCTCTCTCTCTTTTTTGTGTGTATGTATGTTTTTGTCTGTGTGTCTCTCTGTGGTTTTATGTCTTGATGTCTGTCTCTGTCTAGCTATCTCTTTCTCTGTCTTCAGGATAATGTAAAGGAAAAAAAATGGCATTTTGGAATCAGTAATATCAGGATTCAAATATGGTTGCAGACATTTATTGTGATAAATCACTTCCCAGAGCCACAATTTCATCATCTATAAAATGGGAACAATGACAGAGCCTATATCATGGAGTTACTATGAACATCTAATGAGATAACATTTTCAAAGTTTATCAAAAAACAATTTTTATGCCTTAATGAAAAATATAGAAAGATTTTCAAGATAAGAGTTTAACTAATCTGTTTTCATTAGTTTTCATCTTGCATGAAAACTTTGGGGAAACTTTCTTCCTCTGGTTAGTTCTCTTTAAAACAGAAAGGAAAAGATAGAATTTGGAACTCAAAACAAAAAAAAGTTAAAATTATTTTTTACATGTAATTAGGGAAAATGTGTAGATAAACAAATATATATTTGTTTGTCAATATTAAAGAAATAAACAATTTGGTAAAGTAGGTGATATTCCTATTTTATATTTTATTTTATAAATAAAGAAGGATTAAGTGATTCATCCATAATAACATAGTCAATGTAACTCAGAGGAAAGATTTTGACATTTTCTTGACTCCTAAGGACAGCATTTTATTTTTTACACTTTATTATCTCTGTTATCAATACATAATATTCTTAATTTCTTTGTGAATGTCTAACAACAAACAGGTCAGCAGAAGAAAATTTAATATAGAAAGCTACATGACCAGCAGGATGATTTCAGAAAGGCCTGAAGAGACTTACATGAACTGATGCTGAATGAAATGAGCAGGACCAGGAGATCCTTATATACTTCAACAACAATACTATATGACGATCAATTCTGATGGACGTGGCCATCTCCAGCAATGAGATGAACCAAATCAGTTCCAATAGAGTAGTAACTCTGGGAGATGACTATGAACCACTACATAGAATTCCCAATCCCTATATTTTTGTCCACCTGCATTTGATTTCTTTCACAGGCTAATAGTACACTATTTCAAAGTCCAATTCTTTTTGTACAGCAAAATAACTGTTTGGACATGTATACTTATATTGTATTTAATTTATACTTAACATATTTAACATGTATTGGTCAACCTGCCATCTGGGGGAGAGGATGGGGAGAAAGGAGGGGGAAAATTGGAACAAAAATGTTGGCAATTGGCAATGCTGTAAAATTATCCATGCATATAACTTGTAAATAAAAAGCTATAATAAAGAAAAAAAGAAAGCTAATCATGATTTCTCTAAACCTTGATTTATTTTAATAGCCACATGAAAATTTGAAACAACCAAATAAATGTTGTTCTTTTCAAAGTCACCTTGGAAGGTCAGTCACTTAGGAAAGTGATGCTGCTATTGCTCAATGAAGAATGTTTCCTCTTTGGGAACTGCCTGCAGAGTCTGGGACATATTTTGGTGAATGTCTTCAGTGATGATAAATTATCATCCTTTGATGGTGAATATGATTTTTGGAAACAGTCAAAAGTTGTAGGAGCCAAGTCTGATGAATAAGGTGGGTGATCTGGCTGGTTTTGGTCAAAA
The DNA here is from genome assembly GCF_016432865.1 of Antechinus flavipes. Taxonomy (NCBI): domain Eukaryota; kingdom Metazoa; phylum Chordata; class Mammalia; order Dasyuromorphia; family Dasyuridae; genus Antechinus; species Antechinus flavipes. The sequence continues at coordinate 153,684,010 of NC_067401.1, forward strand.
ACAAGGTGGGACCTTTATAATGTCATTGCTATAAATTAATAAGACTGACTTCCTTATGTGTCTTGTAAAATTGTTCAAAACCTGCATCCTCCCCCTGAGGGGGAGGGGGAAACTTCCAAAAACATTTTATAAGAGAAGAGTTTCATTCAATTGACATCATCTCAAAATAATGAATCTACAGGGCAACACCCATTGTAATGTAGAATAATATATATTTTATGTAACCTTGTACAATTCTCAAGGTCATTTTTTTCACAATATCCCTAAAAGTTATAAAGAACAAGAAATTATTTTTTAAAAAATAAGGTTTTGCTGGTATCTTTTTTCATTACCCATTTCCTCAGATATTTTTCCTCTTTCCCCTTTCAGAAAATCATTCCCTGTAACAAATATTATATTTTTAATACAGAAAAAGAAGATGAAAAAATCAGCATAATCAGTCAGTATACCAAAAAAGTGTAGAAATAATGGGAGTGTTTTCTCATATCTCCTTTTTTTTTGAGCTTTGATTGTTTTTTATAGTCTAAGTATTATTAATCTCATTTTACAGATAAAAAAGCTGAAGCAAATGGTTTGCACATGGTCACTAAGTCAAAACTTGTTGGAGACAATACTCCAAGTCAGGTATTCTTACCTGAAGTTCCTTCACCCACCTCCTCCTTAGTTTTGTCTCTCATGAGTTTATGTTCTGTTATTATTAGATTTTGTAGTCTTCTGAATGGTAATGTGTTACCTAACAGTTCATAATGTGTTATATTTATATTTAAAAATATACATATATACATATATATAATATTTTTTATAATTAAGGAAACTTACATGTGTATACACACACACACACACACACACACATATGGATATGTAGCCAGTTCTCACTTACAATTAAATAAACAATTATGAAATCTTCCTGCTCCCATCTTAGGGTCTCAGATGGCTCTTCCCCTTCCACAATTCTTTTAGTTGCAACCTGAGTGGCTTCAGAGACTGGATGGAGGAGCCCTAGCATGGGATTGCTCCTGATAGTGTAGCTAACACTGCAGCCACCATCTTGCTATTGCCTACTAGCAGTCTAAGGCAAAGCTAGTCTGCCCAGAGTCCTTCCCCTGGGAATTTACTTAAAACAAGAACTGTCTATTCATACATATATACATACAAACATACACACACACAGACATCATATATAAG